>NC_091059.1:24346870-25691453 GCF_000393655.2 Nicotiana sylvestris
AAAAAGTTCAGTTTAGGGTTTAAAACCCTAATGCCGACTAAAGGAAAGAGTTCAGTTTAGGGTTTAAAACCCTAATGCTGATTAAAGGAAAAAGTTCAGTTTAGGGTTTAATACCCTAATGCTGACTGAATGAAAAAAGTTCAGTTTAGGGTTTAAAACCCTAATGCTAATTAAAAGAAAAAGTTCAGTTTAGGGTTTAAAACCCTAAAGCTGACTGAATGGAAAAATTCAGTTTAGGGTTTAAAACCCTAATGTTGATTAAAGGAAAAAGTTCAGTTTAGGTTTAAAACCCTAATACTGACTGAATGGAAAAAGTTCAGTTTAGGGTTTAAAACTCTAATGCTGACTAAAGGAAAGAGTTCAGTTTAGGGTTTAAAACCCTAATGCTGATTAAAGGAAAAAGTTCAGTTTAGGGTTTAAAACCCTAATGCTGACTGAATGGAAATATTCAGTTTAGGGTTTAAAACCCTAATGCTGATTAAAGGAAAAAGTTCAGTTTAGGGTTCAAAACCCTAATGCTGATTAAAGGAAAAAGTTTAGTTTAGGGTTTAAAACCCTAATGCTGACTGAATGGAAAAAGTTCAGTTTAGGGTTTAAAACCCTAATGCTGACTGAATGGAATAAGTTCAGTTTAGGGTTTAAAACCCTAATGCTGATTAAAGGAAAAAGTGCAGTTTAGCGTTTAAAACCCTAATGCTGACTGAATGGAAAAATTTAGTTTAGGGTTCAAAACCCTAATGCTGATTAAAGGAAAAGTTCAGTTTAGGGTTTAAAACCCTAATGCTGACTGAATGGAAAAAGTTCAATTTAGGGTTTAAAACCCTAATGCTGACTGAATGGAAAAAGTTCAGTTTAGGGTTTAAAACCCTAATGGTGACTGAATGGAAAAGTTCTGTTTAGGGTTTAAAACCCTAATGCTGACTGAATGGAAAAGTTATGTTTAGGGTTTTAAAACCCTAATGCTGATTAAAGGGAAAAGTTCAGTTTAGGGTTTTAATACCCTAATGCTGATTAAAGGAAAAGTTCAGTTTAGGGTTTAAAACCCTAATGCTGACTGAATAGAAAAAGTTTAGTTTATGGTTTAAAACCCTAATGCTAATTGAATGGAAAAGTTCAGTTTAGGGTTTAAAACCCTAATGCTGATTAAAGGAAAAAGTTCAGTTTAGGGTTTAAAACCCTAATGCTGACTGAATAGAAAAAGTTCAGTTTAGGGTTTAAAACCCTAATGCTGACTGAATGGAAAAGTTCAGTTCAGGGTTTAAAACCCTAATGCTGATTAAAGGAAAAAGTTTAGTTTAGGGTTTAAAACCCTAATGCTGACTGAATGGAAAAATTCAGTTTAGGGTTTAAAACCCTAATGCTGATTAAAGGAAAAAGTTCAGTTTAGGGTTTAAAACCCTAATGCTGACTGAATGGAAAAAGTTTAGTTTAGGGTTTAAAACCCTAATGCTGACTGAATGGAAAAAGTTCAGTTTAGGGTTTAAAACCCTAATGCTTACTAAAGGGAAGAGTTCAGTTTAGGATTTAAAACCCTAATGTTGATTAAAGGAAAAAGTTCAGTTTTAGGGTTTAAAACCCTAATGCTGACTGAATGGGAAAAATTCAGTTTAGGGTTTAAAACCCTAATGCTGACTGAATGGAAAAAGTTCAGTTTAGGGTTTAAAACCCTAATGCTGACTGAATGGAAAAAGTTCAGTTTATGGTTTAAAACCCTAATGCTGATTAAAGGAAAAAGTGCAGTTTAGGGTTTAAAACGCTAATGCTGACTGAATGGAAATATTCAGTTTAGGGTTCAAAACCCTAATGCTGATTAAAGGAAAAAGTTCAGTTTAGGATTTAAAACCCTAATGCTGACTGAATGGAAAAAGTTCAGTTTAGAGTTTAAAACCTTAATGTTGACTGAATGGAAAAAGTTCAGTTTAGGGTTTAAAACCCTAATGCCGACTAAAGGAAAGAGTTCAGTTTAGGGTTTAAAACCCTAATGCTGATTAAAGGAAAAAGTTCAGTTTAGGGTTTAAAACCCTAGTGCTGACTGAATGGAAAAATTCAGTTTAGGGTTTAAAACCCTAATGCTGATTAAAGGAAAAAGTTCAGTTTAGGGTTTAAAACCTTAATGCTGACTGAATGGAAAAAGTTCAGTTTAGGGTTTAAAACCCTAATGCTGACTAAATGGAAAAATTCAGTTTAGGGTTTAAAACCCTAATGTTGATTAAAGGAAAAAGTTCAGTTTAGGGTTTAAAACCCTAATGCTGATTGAATGGAAAAATTCAGTTTAAGGTTTAAAACCCTAATGCTGATTAAAGGAAAAAGTTCAGTTTAGGGGTTAAAACCCTAATGCTGACTGAATGGAAAAAGTTCAGTATAGGGTTTAAAACCCTAATGCTGACTAAAGGAAAGAGTTCAGTTTAGGGTTTAAAACCCTAATGCTGATTAAAGGAAAAAGTTCAGTTTAGGGTTTAAAACCCTAATGCTGACTGAATGGAAAAGTTCAGTTTAGGGTTTAAAACCGTAATGCTAATTAAAGGAAAAAGTTCAGTTTAGGGTTTAAAACCCTAATGCTGACTGAATGGAAAAATTCAGTTTAGGGTTTAAAATCCTAATGCTGATTAAAGGAAAAAGTTCAGTTTAAGGTTTAAAACCCTAATGCTGACTAAATAGAAAAAGTTTAGTTTAGGGATTAAAACCCTAATGCTAACTGAGTGGAAAAGTTCAGTTTAGGGTTTAAAACCCTAATGCTGATTAAAGGAAAAAGTTCAGTTTAGGGTTTAAAACCCTAATGCTGACTGAATGGAAAAATTCAGTTTAGGGTTTAAAACCTTAATGCTGATTAAAGGAAAAAGTTCAGTTTAGGGTTCAAAACCCTAATGCTGACTGAATAGAAAAAGTTCAGTTTAGGGTTTAAAATCCTAATGCTAATTGAAAGGAAAAGTTTAGTTTAGGGTTTAAAACCCAAATGCTTATTAAAGGAAAAGTTCAGTTTAGGGTTTAAAACCCTAAATGCTGACTGAATGGAAAAAGTTCAGTTTAGAGTTTAAAACCTTAATGTTGACTGAATGGAAAAAGTTCAGTTTAGGGTTTAAAACCCTAATGCCGACTAAAGGAAAGAGTTCAGTTTAGGGTTTAAAACCCTAATGCTGATTAAAGGAAAAAGTTCAGTTTAGGGTTTAAAACCCTAGTGCTGACTGAATGGAAAAATTCAGTTTAGGGTTTAAAACCCTAATGCTGATTAAAGGAAAAAGTTCAGTTTAGGGTTTAAAACCCTAATGCTGACTGAATGGAAAAAGTTCAATTTAGGGTTTAAAACCCTAATGCTGACTGAATGGAAAAAGTTCAGTTTAGGGTTTAAAACCCTAATGGTGACTGAATGGAAAAGTTCTGTTTAGGGTTTAAAACCCTAATGCTGACTGAATGGAAAAGTAATGTTTAGGGTTTTAAAACCCTAATGCTGATTAAAGGAAAAGTTCAGTTTAGGGTTTTAATACCCTAATGCTGATTAAAGGAAAAGTTCAGTTTAGGGTTTAAAACTCTAATGCTGACTGAATAGAAAAAGTTTAGTTTAGGGTTTAAAACCCTAATGCTAATTGAATGGAAAAGTTCAGTTTAGGGTTTAAAACCCTAATGCTGATTAAAGGAAAAAGTTCAGTTTAGGGTTTAAAACCCTAATGCTGACTGAATAGAAAAAGTTCAGTTTAGGGTTTAAAACCCTAATGCTGACTGAATGGAAAAGTTCAGTTCAGGGTTTAAAACCCTAATGCTGATTAAGGGAAAAAGTTTAGTTTAGGGTTTAAAACCCTAATGCTGACTGAATGGAAAAATTCAGTTTAGGGTTTAAAACCCTAATGCTGATTAAAGGAAAAAGTTCAGTTTAGGGTTTAAAACCCTAATGCTGACTGAATGGAAAAAGTTTAGTTTAGGGTTTAAAACCCTAATGCTGACTGAATGGAAAAAGTTCAGTTTAGGGTTTAAAACCCTAATGCTGACTAAAGGGAAGAGTTCAGTTTAGGATTTAAAACCCTAATGTTGATTAAAGGAAAAAGTTCAGTTTTAGGGTTTAAAACCCTAATGCTGACTGAATGGGAAAAATTCAGTTTAGGGTTTAAAACCCTAATGCTGACTGAATGGAAAAAGTTCAGTTTAGGGTTTAAAACCCTAATGCTGACTGAATGGAAAAAGTTCAGTTTATGGTTTAAAACCCTAATGCTGATTAAAGGAAAAAGTGCAGTTTAGGGTTTAAAACCCTAATGCTGACTGAATGGAAATATTCAGTTTAGGGTTCAAAACCCTAATGCTGATTAAAGGAAAAAGTTCAGTTTAGGATTTAAAACCCTAATGCTGACTGAATGGAAAAAGTTCAGTTTAGAGTTTAAAACCTTAATGTTGACTGAATGGAAAAAGTTCAGTTTAGGGTTTAAAACCCTAATGCCGACTAAAGGAAAGAGTTCAGTTTAGGGTTTAAAACCCTAATGCTGATTAAAGGAAAAAGTTCAGTTTAGGGTTTAAAACCCTAGTGCTGACTGAATGGAAAAATTCAGTTTAGGGTTTAAAACCCTAATGCTGATTAAAGGAAAAAGTTCAGTTTAGGGTTTAAAACCTTAATGCTGACTGAATGGAAAAAGTTCAGTTTAGGGTTTAAAACCCTAATGCTGACTAAATGGAAAAATTCAGTTTAGGGTTTAAAACCCTAATGCTGATTAAAGGAAAAAGTTCAGTTTAGGGTTTAAAACCCTAATGCTGATTGAATGGAAAAATTCAGTTTAAGGTTTAAAACCCTAATGCTGATTAAAGGAAAAAGTTCAGTTTAGGGGTTAAAACCCTAATGCTGACTGAATGGAAAAAGTTCAGTATAGGGTTTAAAACCCTAATGCTGACTAAAGGAAAGAGTTCAGTTTAGGGTTTAAAACCCTAATGCTGATTAAAGGAAAAAGTTCAGTTTAGGGTTTAAAACCCTAATGCTGACTGAATGGAAAAGTTCAGTTTAGGGTTTAAAACCGTAATGCTGATTAAAGGAAAAAGTTCAGTTTAGGGTTTAAAACCCTAATGCTGACTGAATGGAAAAATTCAGTTTAGGGTTTAAAATCCTAATGCTAACTGAATGGAAAAGTTCAGTTTAGGGTTTAAAACCCTAATGCTGATTAAAGGAAAAAGTTCAGTTTAGGATTTAAAACCCTAATGCTGACTGAATAGAAAAAGTTTAGTTTAGGGTTTAAAACCCTAATGCTAACTGAATGGAAAAGTTCAGTTTAGGTTTTAAAACCCTAATGCTGATTAAAGGAAAAAGTTCAGTTTAGGGTTTAAAACCCTAATGCTGACTGAATGGAAAAATTCAGTTTAGGGTTTACAACCCTAATGTTAATTAAAGGAAAAAGTTCAGTTTGGGGTTTAAAACCCTAATGCTGACTGAATGGAAAAAGTTCAGTTTAGGGTTTAAAACCCTAATGCTGACTGAATGGAAAAAGTTCAGTTTAGGGTTTAAAACCCTAATGCTGACTGAAAGGAAAAGTTCAGTTTAGGGTTTAAAACCTTAATGCTGATTAAAAGAAAAGTTCAGTTTAGGGTTTAAAACCCTAATGCTGACTGAATAGAAAAAGTTCAGTTTAGGGTTTAAAACCCTAATGCTGACTGAATGGAAAATTCGGTTAGGGTTTAAAACCCTAATGCTAATTAAAGGAAAAAATTCAGTTCAGGGTTTAAAACCCTAGTGCTGACTGAATGGAAAAATTCAGTTTAGGGTTTAAAACCCTAATGCTGATTAAAGGAAAAAGTTCAGTTTAGGGTTTAAAACCCTAATGCTGACTGAATCGAAAAAGTTCAGTTTAGGGTTTAAAACCCTAATGCTGACTGAATGGAAAAGTCCAGTTTAGGATTTAAAACCCTAATGCTGATTAAAGGAAAAACTTCAGTTTAGGGTTTAAAACCCTAATGCTGACTGAATGGAAAAATTCAGTTTAGGGTTTAAAACCCTAATGCTGACTGAATAGAAAAAGTTCAGTTTAGGGTTTAAAACCCTAATGCCGACTAAAGGAAAGAGTTCAGTTTAGGGTTTAAAACCCTAATGCTGATTAAAGGAAAAAGTTCAGTTTAGGGTTTAAAACCCTAATGCTGACTGAATGAAAAAAGTTCAGTTTAGGGTTTAAAACCCTAATGCTAATTAAAAGAAAAAGTTCAGTTTAGGGTTTAAAACCCTAAAGCTGACTGAATGGAAAAATTCAGTTTAGGGTTTAAAACCCTAATGTTGATTAAAGGAAAAAGTTCAGTTTAGGTTTAAAACCCTAATACTGACTGAATGGAAAAAGTTCAGTTTAGGGTTTAAAACTCTAATGCTGACTAAAGGAAAGAGTTCAGTTTAGGGTTTAAAACCCTAATGCTGATTAAAGGAAAAAGTTCAGTTTAGGGTTTAAAACCCTAATGCTGACTGAATGGAAATATTCAGTTTAGGGTTTAAAACCCTAATGCTGATTAAAGGAAAAAGTTCAGTTTAGGGTTCAAAACCCTAATGCTGATTAAAGGAAAAAGTTTAGTTTAGGGTTTAAAACCCTAATGCTGACTGAATGGAAAAAGTTCAGTTTAGGGTTTAAAACCCTAATGCTGACTGAATGGAATAAGTTCAGTTTAGGGTTTAAAACCCTAATGCTGATTAAAGGAAAAAGTGCAGTTTAGCGTTTAAAACCCTAATGCTGACTGAATGGAAAAATTTAGTTTAGGGTTCAAAACCCTAATGCTGATTAAAGGAAAAGTTCAGTTTAGGGTTTAAAACCCTAATGCTGACTGAATGGAAAAAGTTCAATTTAGGGTTTAAAACCCTAATGCTGACTGAATGGAAAAAGTTCAGTTTAGGGTTTAAAACCCTAATGGTGACTGAATGGAAAAGTTCTGTTTAGGGTTTAAAACCCTAATGCTGACTGAATGGAAAAGTTATGGTTAGGGTTTTAAAACCCTAATGCTGATTAAAGGAAAAGTTCAGTTTAGGGTTTTAATACCCTAATACTGATTAAAGGAAAAGTTCAGTTTAGGGTTTAAAACCCTAATGCTGACTGAATAGAAAAAGTTTAGTTTATGGTTTAAAACCCTAATGCTAATTGAATGGAAAAGTTCAGTTTATGGTTTAAAACCCTAATGCTGATTAAAGGAAAAAGTTCAGTTTAGGGTTTAAAACCCTAATGCTGACTGAATAGAAAAAGTTCAGTTTAGGGTTTAAAACCCTAATGCTGACTGAATGGAAAAGTTCAGTTCAGGGTTTAAAACCCTAATGCTGATTAAAGGAAAAAGTTTAGTTTAGGGTTTAAAACCCTAATGCTGACTGAATGGAAAAATTCAGTTTAGGGTTTAAAACCCTAATGCTGATTAAAGGAAAAAGTTCAGTTTAGGGTTTAAAACCCTAATGCTGACTGAATGGAAAAAGTTTAGTTTAGGTTTAAAACCCTAATGCTGACTGAATGGAAAAAGTTCAGTTTAGGGTTTAAAACCCTAATGCTTACTAAAGGGAAGAGTTCAGTTTAGGATTTAAAACCCTAATGTTGATTAAAGGAAAAAGTTCAGTTTTAGGGTTTAAAACCCTAATGCTGACTGAATGGGAAAAATTCAGTTTAGGGTTTAAAACCCTAATGCTGACTGAATGGAAAAAGTTCAGTTTAGGGTTTAAAACCCTAATGCTGACTGAATGGAAAAAGTTCAGTTTATGGTTTAAAACCCTAATGCTGATTAAAGGAAAAAGTGCAGTTTAGGGTTTAAAACGCTAATGCTGACTGAATGGAAATATTCAGTTTAGGGTTCAAAACCCTAATGCTGATTAAAGGAAAAAGTTCAGTTTAGGATTTAAAACCCTAATGCTGACTGAATGGAAAAAGTTCAGTTTAGAGTTTAAAACCTTAATGTTGACTGAATGGAAAAAGTTCAGTTTAGGGTTTAAAACCCTAATGCCGACTAAAGGAAAGAGTTCAGTTTAGGGTTTAAAACCCTAATGCTGATTAAAGGAAAAAGTTCAGTTTAGGGTTTAAAACCCTAGTGCTGACTGAATGGAAAAATTCAGTTTAGGGTTTAAAACCCTAATGCTGATTAAAGGAAAAAGTTCAGTTTAGGGTTTAAAACCTTAATGCTGACTGAATGGAAAAAGTTCAGTTTAGGGTTTAAAACCCTAATGCTGACTAAATGGAAAAATTCAGTTTAGGGTTTAAAACCCTAATGTTGATTAAAGGAAAAAGTTCAGTTTAGGGTTTAAAACCCTAATGCTGATTGAATGGAAAAATTCAGTTTAAGGTTTAAAACCCTAATGCTGATTAAAGGAAAAAGTTCAGTTTAGGGGTTAAAACCCTAATGCTGACTGAATGGAAAAAGTTCAGTATAGGGTTTAAAACCCTAATGCTGACTAAAGGAAAGAGTTCAGTTTAGGGTTTAAAACCCTAATGCTGATTAAAGGAAAAAGTTCAGTTTAGGGTTTAAAACCCTAATGCTGACTGAATGGAAAAGTTCAGTTTAGGGTTTAAAACCGTAATGCTAATTAAAGGAAAAAGTTCAGTTTAGGGTTTAAAACCCTAATGCTGACTGAATGGAAAAATTCAGTTTAGGGTTTAAAATCCTAATGCTGATTAAAGGAAAAAGTTCAGTTTAAGGTTTAAAACCCTAATGCTGACTAAATAGAAAAAGTTTAGTTTAGGGATTAAAACCCTAATGCTAACTGAGTGGAAAAGTTCAGTTTAGGGTTTAAAACCCTAATGCTGATTAAAGGAAAAAGTTCAGTTTAGGGTTTAAAACCCTAATGCTGACTGAATGGAAAAATTCAGTTTAGGGTTTAAAACCTTAATGCTGATTAAAGGAAAAAGTTCAGTTTAGGGTTCAAAACCCTAATTCTGACTGAATAGAAAAAGTTCAGTTTAGGGTTTAAAATCCTAATGCTAACTGAAGGAAAAGTTTAGTTTAGGGTTTAAAACCCAAATGCTTATTAAAGGAAAAGTTCAGTTTAGGGTTTAAAACCCTAATGCTGACTGAATGGAAAAAGTTCAGTTTAGGGTTTAAAACCCTAATGCTGACTGAAAGGAAAAGTTCAGTTTAGGGTTTAAAACCTTAATGCTGATTAAAAGAAAAGTTCAGTTTAGGGTTTAAAACCCTAATGCTGACTGAATGGAAAAAGTTCAGTTTAGGGTCTAAAACCCTAATGCTAACTGAAAGGAAAAGTTCAGTTTAGGGTTTAAAACCCTAATGCTGACTGAATGGAAAAAGTTCAGTTTAGGGTTTAAAACCCTAATGCTGACTGAAAGGAAAAGTTCAGTTTAGGGTTTAAAACCCTAATGCTGACTGAATGGAAAAGTTCAGTTCAGGGTTTAAAACCCTAATGCTGATTAAAGGAAAAAGTTTAGTTTAGGGTTTAAAACCCTAATGCTGACTGAATGGAAAAATTCAGTTTAGGGTTTAAAACCCTAATGCTGATTAAAGGAAAAAGTTCAGTTTAGGGTTTAAAACCCTAATGCTGACTGAATGGAAAAAGTTTAGTTTAGGTTTAAAACCCTAATGCTGACTGAATGGAAAAAGTTCAGTTTAGGGTTTAAAACCCTAATGCTTACTAAAGGGAAGAGTTCAGTTTAGGATTTAAAACCCTAATGTTGATTAAAGGAAAAAGTTCAGTTTTAGGGTTTAAAACCCTAATGCTGACTGAATGGGAAAAATTCAGTTTAGGGTTTAAAACCCTAATGCTGACTGAATGGAAAAAGTTCAGTTTAGGGTTTAAAACCCTAATGCTGACTGAATGGAAAAAGTTCAGTTTATGGTTTAAAACCCTAATGCTGATTAAAGGAAAAAGTGCAGTTTAGGGTTTAAAACGCTAATGCTGACTGAATGGAAATATTCAGTTTAGGGTTCAAAACCCTAATGCTGATTAAAGGAAAAAGTTCAGTTTAGGATTTAAAACCCTAATGCTGACTGAATGGAAAAAGTTCAGTTTAGAGTTTAAAACCTTAATGTTGACTGAATGGAAAAAGTTCAGTTTAGGGTTTAAAACCCTAATGCCGACTAAAGGAAAGAGTTCAGTTTAGGGTTTAAAACCCTAATGCTGATTAAAGGAAAAAGTTCAGTTTAGGGTTTAAAACCCTAGTGCTGACTGAATGGAAAAATTCAGTTTAGGGTTTAAAACCCTAATGCTGATTAAAGGAAAAAGTTCAGTTTAGGGTTTAAAACCTTAATGCTGACTGAATGGAAAAAGTTCAGTTTAGGGTTTAAAACCCTAATGCTGACTAAATGGAAAAATTCAGTTTAGGGTTTAAAACCCTAATGTTGATTAAAGGAAAAAGTTCAGTTTAGGGTTTAAAACCCTAATGCTGATTGAATGGAAAAATTCAGTTTAAGGTTTAAAACCCTAATGCTGATTAAAGGAAAAAGTTCAGTTTAGGGGTTAAAACCCTAATGCTGACTGAATGGAAAAAGTTCAGTATAGGGTTTAAAACCCTAATGCTGACTAAAGGAAAGAGTTCAGTTTAGGGTTTAAAACCCTAATGCTGATTAAAGGAAAAAGTTCAGTTTAGGGTTTAAAACCCTAATGCTGACTGAATGGAAAAGTTCAGTTTAGGGTTTAAAACCGTAATGCTAATTAAAGGAAAAAGTTCAGTTTAGGGTTTAAAACCCTAATGCTGACTGAATGGAAAAATTCAGTTTAGGGTTTAAAATCCTAATGCTGATTAAAGGAAAAAGTTCAGTTTAAGGTTTAAAACCCTAATGCTGACTAAATAGAAAAAGTTTAGTTTAGGGATTAAAACCCTAATGCTAACTGAGTGGAAAAGTTCAGTTTAGGGTTTAAAACCCTAATGCTGATTAAAGGAAAAAGTTCAGTTTAGGGTTTAAAACCCTAATGCTGACTGAATGGAAAAATTCAGTTTAGGGTTTAAAACCTTAATGCTGATTAAAGGAAAAAGTTCAGTTTAGGGTTCAAAACCCTAATTCTGACTGAATAGAAAAAGTTCAGTTTAGGGTTTAAAATCCTAATGCTAACTGAAGGAAAAGTTTAGTTTAGGGTTTAAAACCCAAATGCTTATTAAAGGAAAAGTTCAGTTTAGGGTTTAAAACCCTAATGCTGACTGAATGGAAAAAGTTCAGTTTAGGGTTTAAAACCCTAATGCTGACTGAAAGGAAAAGTTCAGTTTAGGGTTTAAAACCTTAATGCTGATTAAAAGAAAAGTTCAGTTTAGGGTTTAAAACCCTAATGCTGACTGAATGGAAAAAGTTCAGTTTAGGGTCTAAAACCCTAATGCTAACTGAAAGGAAAAGTTCAGTTTAGGGTTTAAAACCCTAATGCTGACTGAATGGAAAAAGTTCAGTTTAGGGTTTAAAACCCTAATGCTGACTGAAAGGAAAAGTTCAGTTTAGGGTTTAAAACCCTAATGCTGACTGAATGGAAAAAGTTCAGTTTAGGGTTTAAAACCCTAATGCTGACATAAGGAAAGAGTTCAGTTTAGGGTTTAAAACCCTAATGCTGACTAAAGGAAAAGTTCAGTTTAGGGTTTAAAACCCTAATGCTGACTGAATGGAAAAGTTCAGTTTAGGGTTTAAAACCCTAATGCTGATTAAAGGAAAAAGTTCAGTTTAGGGTTTAAAACCCTAATGCTGACTGAATAGAAAAAGTTCAGTTTAGGGTTTAAAACCCTAATGCTGACTGAATGGAAAAGTTCAGTTCAGGGTTTAAAACCCTAATGCTGATTAAAGGAAAAAGTTTAGTTTAGGGTTTAAAACCCTAATGCTGACTGAATGGAAAAATTCAGTTTAGGGTTTAAAACCCTAATGCTGATTAAAGGAAAAAGTTCAGTTTAGGGTTTAAAACCCTAATGCTGACTGAATGGAAAAAGTTTAGTTTAGGTTTAAAACCCTAATGCTGACTGAATGGAAAAAGTTCAGTTTAGGGTTTAAAACCCTAATGCTTACTAAAGGGAAGAGTTCAGTTTAGGATTTAAAACCCTAATGTTGATTAAAGGAAAAAGTTCAGTTTTAGGGTTTAAAACCCTAATGCTGACTGAATGGGAAAAATTCAGTTTAGGGTTTAAAACCCTAATGCTGACTGAATGGAAAAAGTTCAGTTTAGGGTTTAAAACCCTAATGCTGACTGAATGGAAAAAGTTCAGTTTATGGTTTAAAACCCTAATGCTGATTAAAGGAAAAAGTGCAGTTTAGGGTTTAAAACGCTAATGCTGACTGAATGGAAATATTCAGTTTAGGGTTCAAAACCCTAATGCTGATTAAAGGAAAAAGTTCAGTTTAGGATTTAAAACCCTAATGCTGACTGAATGGAAAAAGTTCAGTTTAGAGTTTAAAACCTTAATGTTGACTGAATGGAAAAAGTTCAGTTTAGGGTTTAAAACCCTAATGCCGACTAAAGGAAAGAGTTCAGTTTAGGGTTTAAAACCCTAATGCTGATTAAAGGAAAAAGTTCAGTTTAGGGTTTAAAACCCTAGTGCTGACTGAATGGAAAAATTCAGTTTAGGGTTTAAAACCCTAATGCTGATTAAAGGAAAAAGTTCAGTTTAGGGTTTAAAACCTTAATGCTGACTGAATGGAAAAAGTTCAGTTTAGGGTTTAAAACCCTAATGCTGACTAAATGGAAAAATTCAGTTTAGGGTTTAAAACCCTAATGTTGATTAAAGGAAAAAGTTCAGTTTAGGGTTTAAAACCCTAATGCTGATTGAATGGAAAAATTCAGTTTAAGGTTTAAAACCCTAATGCTGATTAAAGGAAAAAGTTCAGTTTAGGGGTTAAAACCCTAATGCTGACTGAATGGAAAAAGTTCAGTATAGGGTTTAAAACCCTAATGCTGACTAAAGGAAAGAGTTCAGTTTAGGGTTTAAAACCCTAATGCTGATTAAAGGAAAAAGTTCAGTTTAGGGTTTAAAACCCTAATGCTGACTGAATGGAAAAGTTCAGTTTAGGGTTTAAAACCGTAATGCTAATTAAAGGAAAAAGTTCAGTTTAGGGTTTAAAACCCTAATGCTGACTGAATGGAAAAATTCAGTTTAGGGTTTAAAATCCTAATGCTGATTAAAGGAAAAAGTTCAGTTTAAGGTTTAAAACCCTAATGCTGACTAAATAGAAAAAGTTTAGTTTAGGGATTAAAACCCTAATGCTAACTGAGTGGAAAAGTTCAGTTTAGGGTTTAAAACCCTAATGCTGATTAAAGGAAAAAGTTCAGTTTAGGGTTTAAAACCCTAATGCTGACTGAATGGAAAAATTCAGTTTAGGGTTTAAAACCTTAATGCTGATTAAAGGAAAAAGTTCAGTTTAGGGTTCAAAACCCTAATTCTGACTGAATAGAAAAAGTTCAGTTTAGGGTTTAAAATCCTAATGCTAACTGAAGGAAAAGTTTAGTTTAGGGTTTAAAACCCAAATGCTTATTAAAGGAAAAGTTCAGTTTAGGGTTTAAAACCCTAATGCTGACTGAATGGAAAAAGTTCAGTTTAGGGTTTAAAACCCTAATGCTGACTGAAAGGAAAAGTTCAGTTTAGGGTTTAAAACCTTAATGCTGATTAAAAGAAAAGTTCAGTTTAGGGTTTAAAACCCTAATGCTGACTGAATGGAAAAAGTTCAGTTTAGGGTCTAAAACCCTAATGCTAACTGAAAGGAAAAGTTCAGTTTAGGGTTTAAAACCCTAATGCTGACTGAATGGAAAAAGTTCAGTTTAGGGTTTAAAACCCTAATGCTGACTGAAAGGAAAAGTTCAGTTTAGGGTTTAAAACCCTAATGCTGACTGAATGGAAAAGTTCAGTTCAGGGTTTAAAACCCTAATGCTGATTAAAGGAAAAAGTTTAGTTTAGGGTTTAAAACCCTAATGCTGACTGAATGGAAAAATTCAGTTTAGGGTTTAAAACCCTAATGCTGATTAAAGGAAAAAGTTCAGTTTAGGGTTTAAAACCCTAATGCTGACTGAATGGAAAAAGTTTAGTTTAGGTTTAAAACCCTAATGCTGACTGAATGGAAAAAGTTCAGTTTAGGGTTTAAAACCCTAATGCTTACTAAAGGGAAGAGTTCAGTTTAGGATTTAAAACCCTAATGTTGATTAAAGGAAAAAGTTCAGTTTTAGGGTTTAAAACCCTAATGCTGACTGAATGGGAAAAATTCAGTTTAGGGTTTAAAACCCTAATGCTGACTGAATGGAAAAAGTTCAGTTTAGGGTTTAAAACCCTAATGCTGACTGAATGGAAAAAGTTCAGTTTATGGTTTAAAACCCTAATGCTGATTAAAGGAAAAAGTGCAGTTTAGGGTTTAAAACGCTAATGCTGACTGAATGGAAATATTCAGTTTAGGGTTCAAAACCCTAATGCTGATTAAAGGAAAAAGTTCAGTTTAGGATTTAAAACCCTAATGCTGACTGAATGGAAAAAGTTCAGTTTAGAGTTTAAAACCTTAATGTTGACTGAATGGAAAAAGTTCAGTTTAGGGTTTAAAACCCTAATGCCGACTAAAGGAAAGAGTTCAGTTTAGGGTTTAAAACCCTAATGCTGATTAAAGGAAAAAGTTCAGTTTAGGGTTTAAAACCCTAGTGCTGACTGAATGGAAAAATTCAGTTTAGGGTTTAAAACCCTAATGCTGATTAAAGGAAAAAGTTCAGTTTAGGGTTTAAAACCTTAATGCTGACTGAATGGAAAAAGTTCAGTTTAGGGTTTAAAACCCTAATGCTGACTAAATGGAAAAATTCAGTTTAGGGTTTAAAACCCTAATGCTGATTGAATGGAAAAAGTTCAGTTTAGGGTTTAAAACCCTAATGCTGATTGAATGGAAAAATTCAGTTTAAGGTTTAAAACCCTAATGCTGATTAAAGGAAAAAGTTCAGTTTAGGGGTTAAAACCCTAATGCTGACTGAATGGAAAAAGTTCAGTATAGGGTTTAAAACCCTAATGCTGACTAAAGGAAAGAGTTCAGTTTAGGGTTTAAAACCCTAATGCTGATTAAAGGAAAAAGTTCAGTTTAGGGTTTAAAACCCTAATGCTGACTGAATGGAAAAGTTCAGTTTAGGGTTTAAAACCGTAATGCTAATTAAAGGAAAAAGTTCAGTTTAGGGTTTAAAACCCTAATGCTGACTGAATGGAAAAATTCAGTTTAGGGTTTAAAATCCTAATGCTGATTAAAGGAAAAAGTTCAGTTTAAGGTTTAAAACCCTAATGCTGACTAAATAGAAAAAGTTTAGTTTAGGGATTAAAACCCTAATGCTAACTGAGTGGAAAAGTTCAGTTTAGGGTTTAAAACCCTAATGCTGATTAAAGGAAAAAGTTCAGTTTAGGGTTTAAAACCCTAATGCTGACTGAATGGAAAAATTCAGTTTAGGGTTTAAAACCTTAATGCTGATTAAAGGAAAAAGTTCAGTTTAGGGTTCAAAACCCTAATTCTGACTGAATAGAAAAAGTTCAGTTTAGGGTTTAAAATCCTAATGCTAACTGAAGGAAAAGTTTAGTTTAGGGTTTAAAACCCAAATGCTTATTAAAGGAAAAGTTCAGTTTAGGGTTTAAAACCCTAATGCTGACTGAATGGAAAAAGTTCAGTTTAGGGTTTAAAACCCTAATGCTGACTGAAAGGAAAAGTTCAGTTTAGGGTTTAAAACCTTAATGCTGATTAAAAGAAAAGTTCAGTTTAGGGTTTAAAACCCTAATGCTGACTGAATGGAAAAAGTTCAGTTTAGGGTCTAAAACCCTAATGCTAACTGAAAGGAAAAGTTCAGTTTAGGGTTTAAAACCCTAATGCTGACTGAATGGAAAAAGTTCAGTTTAGGGTTTAAAACCCTAATGCTGACTGAAAGGAAAAGTTCAGTTTAGGGTTTAAAACCCTAATGCTGACTGAATGGAAAAAGTTCAGTTTAGGGTTTAAAACCCTAATGCTGACATAAGGAAAGAGTTCAGTTTAGGGTTTAAAACCCTAATGCTGACTAAAGGAAAAGATCAGTTTAGGGTTTAAAACCCTAATGCTGATTGAATGGAAAAATTCAGTTTAAGGTTTAAAACCCTAATGCTGATTAAAGGAAAAAGTTCAGTTTAGGGTTTAAAACCCTAGTGCTGACTGAATGGAAAAATTCAGTTTAGGGTTTAAAACCCTAATGCTGATTAAAGGAAAAAGTTCAGTTTAGGGTTTAAAACCCTAATGCTGACTGAATGGAAAAAGTTCAGTTTAGGGTTTAAAACCCTAATGCTGACTGAATGGAAAAATTCAGTTTAGGGTTTAAAACCCTAATGCTGATTAAAGGAAAAAGTTCAGTTTAGGGTTTAAAACCCTAATGCTGATTGAATGGAAAAATTCAGTTTAAGGTTTAAAACCCTAATGCTGATTAAAAGAAAAAGTTCAGTTTAGGGTTTAAAAGCCTAATGCTGACTGAATGGAAAAAGTTCAGTTTAGGGTTTAAAACCCTAATGCTGACTAAAGGAAAGAGTTCAGTTTAGGGTTTAAAACCCTAATGCTGATAAAAGGAAAAAGTTCAATTTAGGGTTTAAAACCCTAATGCTGACTGAATGGAAAAATTCAGTTTAAGGTTTAAAACCCTAATGCTGATTAAAGGAAAAAGTTCAGTTTAGGGTTTAAAACCCTAGTGCTGACTGAATGGAAAAATTCAGTTTAGGGTTTAAAACCCTAATGCTGATTAAAGGAAAAAGTTCAGTTTAGGATTTAAAACCCTAATGCTGACTGAATGGAAAAAGTTCAGTTTAGGGTTTAAAACCCTAATGCTGACTGAATGGAAAAATTCAGTTTAGGGTTTAAAACCCTAATGCTGATTAAAGGAAAAAGTTCAGTTTAGGGTTTAAAACCCTAATGTTGATTGAATGGAAAAATTCAATGTAAGGTTTAAAACCCTAATGCTGATTAAAGGAAAAAGTTCAGTTTAGGGTTTAAAACCCTAATGCTGACTGAATGGAAAAAGTTCAGTTTAGGGTTTAAAACCCTAATGCTGACTAAAGGAAAGAGTTCAGTTTAGGGTTTAAAACCCTAATGCTGATTGAATGAAAAAGTTCAGTTTAGGGTTTAAAACCCTAATGCGGACTGAATGGAAAAGTTCAATTTAGGGTTTAAAACCGTAATGCTGATTAAAGGAAAAAGTTCAGTTTAGGGTTTAAAACCCTAATGCTGACTGAATGGAAAAATTCAGTTTAGGGTTTAAAATCCTAATGCTGATTAAAGGAAAAAGTTCAGTTTAGGGTTTAAAACCCTAATGCTGACTAAATAGAAAAAGTTTAGTTTAGGGATTAAAACCCTAATGCTAACTGAATGGAAAAGTTCAGTTTAGGGTTTAAAACCCTAATGCTGATTAAAGGAAAAAGTTCAGTTTAGGGTTTAAAACCCTAATGCTGACTGAATGGAAAAATTCAGTTTAGGGTTTAAAACCTTAATGCTGATTAAAGGAAAAAGTTCAGTTTAGGGTTCAAAACCCTAATGCTGACTGAATAGAAAAAGTTCAGTTTAGGGTTTAAAACCCTAATGCTAACTGAAAGGAAAAGTTTAGTTTAGGGTTTAAACCCCAAATGCTTATTAAAGGAATAGTTCAGTTTAGGGTTTAAAACCCTAATGCTGATTAAAGGAAAAAGTTCAGTTTAGGGTTTAAAACCCTAATGCTGACTGAATGGAAAAAGTTCAGTTTAGGGTTTAAAACCCTAATGCTGACTGAAAGGAAAAGTTCAGTTTAGGGTTTAAAACCCTAATGCTGACTGAATGGAAAAAGTTCAGTTTAGGGTTTAAAACCCTAATGCTGACATAAGGAAAGAGTTCAGTTTAGGGTTTAAAACCCTAATGCTGACTAAAGGAAAAAGTTCAGTTTAGGGTTTAAAACCCTAATGCTGATTGAATGGAAAAATTCAGTTTAAGGTTTAAAACCCTAATGCTGATTAAAGGAAAAAGTTCAGTTTAGGGTTTAAAACCCTAGTGCTGACTGAATGGAAAAATTCAGTTTAGGGTTTAAAACCCTAATGCTGATTAAAGGAAAAAGTTCAGTTTAGGGTTTAAAACCCTAATGCTGACTGAATGGAAAAAGTTCAGTTTAGGGTTTAAAACCCTAATGCTGACTGAATGGAAAAATTCAGTTTAGGGTTTAAAACCCTAATGCTGATTAAAGGAAAAAGTTCAGTTTAGGGTTTAAAACCCTAATGCTGATTGAATGGAAAAATTCAGTTTAAGGTTTAAAACCCTAATGCTGATTAAAAGAAAAAGTTCAGTTTAGGGTTTAAAAGCCTAATGCTGACTGAATGGAAAAAGTTCAGTTTAGGGTTTAAAACCCTAATGCTGACTAAAGGAAAGAGTTCAGTTTAGGGTTTAAAACCCTAATGCTTGATAAAAGGAAAAAGTTCAATTTAGGGTTTAAAACCCTAATGCTGACTGAATGGAAAAATTCAGTTTAAGGTTTAAAACCCTAATGCTGATTAAAGGAAAAAGTTCAGTTTAGGGTTTAAAACCCTAGTGCTGACTGAATGAAAAAATTCAGTTTAGGGTTTAAAACCCTAATGCTGATTAAAGGAAAAAGTTCAGTTTAGGATTTAAAACCCTAATGCTGACTGAATGGAAAAAGTTCAGTTTAGGGTTTAAAACCCTAATGCTGACTGAATGGAAAAATTCAGTTTAGGGTTTAAAACCCTAATGCTGATTAAAGGAAAAAGTTCAGTTTAGGGTTTAAAACCCTAATGTTGATTGAATGGAAAAATTCAATGTAAGGTTTAAAACCCTAATGCTGATTAAAGGAAAAAGTTCAGTTTAGGATTTAAAACCCTAATGCTGACTGAATGGAAAAAGTTCAGTTTAGAGTTTAAAACCTTAATGTTGACTGAATGGAAAAAGTTCAGTTTAGGGTTTAAAACCCTAATGCCGACTAAAGGAAAGAGTTCAGTTTAGGGTTTAAAACCCTAATGCTGATTAAAGGAAAAAGTTCAGTTTAGGGTTTAAAACCCTAGTGCTGACTGAATGGAAAAATTCAGTTTAGGGTTTAAAACCCTAATGCTGATTAAAGGAAAAAGTTCAGTTTAGGGTTTAAAACCTTAATGCTGACTGAATGGAAAAAGTTCAGTTTAGGGTTTAAAACCCTAATGCTGACTAAATGGAAAAATTCAGTTTAGGGTTTAAAACCCTAATGCTGATTAAAGGAAAAAGTTCAGTTTAGGGTTTAAAACCCTAATGCTGATTGAATGGAAAAATTCAGTTTAAGGTTTAAAACCCTAATGCTGATTAAAGGAAAAAGTTCAGTTTAGGGGTTAAAACCCTAATGCTGACTGAATGGAAAAAGTTCAGTATAGGGTTTAAAACCCTAATGCTGACTAAAGGAAAGAGTTCAGTTTAGGGTTTAAAACCCTAATGCTGATTAAAGGAAAAAGTTCAGTTTAGGGTTTAAAACCCTAATGCTGACTGAATGGAAAAGTTCAGTTTAGGGTTTAAAACCGTAATGCTGATTAAAGGAAAAAGTTCAGTTTAGGGTTTAAAACCCTAATGCTGACTGAATGGAAAAATTCAGTTTAGGGTTTAAAATCCTAATGCTAACTGAATGGAAAAGTTCAGTTTAGGGTTTAAAACCCTAATGCTGATTAAAGGAAAAAGTTCAGTTTAGGATTTAAAACCCTAATGCTGACTGAATAGAAAAAGTTTAGTTTAGGGTTTAAAACCCTAATGCTAACTGAATGGAAAAGTTCAGTTTAGGTTTTAAAACCCTAATGCTGATTAAAGGAAAAAGTTCAGTTTAGGGTTTAAAACCCTAATGCTGACTGAATGGAAAAATTCAGTTTAGGGTTTACAACCCTAATGTTAATTAAAGGAAAAAGTTCAGTTTGGGGTTTAAAACCCTAATGCTGACTGAATGGAAAAAGTTCAGTTTAGGGTTTAAAACCCTAATGCTGACTGAATGGAAAAAGTTCAGTTTAGGGTTTAAAACCCTAATGCTGACTGAAAGGAAAAGTTCAGTTTAGGGTTTAAAACCTTAATGCTGATTAAAAGAAAAGTTCAGTTTAGGGTTTAAAACCCTAATGCTGACTGAATAGAAAAAGTTCAGTTTAGGGTTTAAAACCCTAATGCTGACTGAATGGAAAATTCGGTTAGGGTTTAAAACCCTAATGCTAATTAAAGGAAAAAATTCAGTTCAGGGTTTAAAACCCTAGTGCTGACTGAATGGAAAAATTCAGTTTAGGGTTTAAAACCCTAATGCTGATTAAAGGAAAAAGTTCAGTTTAGGGTTTAAAACCCTAATGCTGACTGAATCGAAAAAGTTCAGTTTAGGGTTTAAAACCCTAATGCTGACTGAATGGAAAAGTCCAGTTTAGGATTTAAAACCCTAATGCTGATTAAAGGAAAAACTTCAGTTTAGGGTTTAAAACCCTAATGCTGACTGAATGGAAAAATTCAGTTTAGGGTTTAAAACCCTAATGCTGACTGAATAGAAAAAGTTCAGTTTAGGGTTTAAAACCCTAATGCCGACTAAAGGAAAGAGTTCAGTTTAGGGTTTAAAACCCTAATGCTGATTAAAGGAAAAAGTTCAGTTTAGGGTTTAAAACCCTAATGCTGACTGAATGAAAAAAGTTCAGTTTAGGGTTTAAAACCCTAATGCTAATTAAAAGAAAAAGTTCAGTTTAGGGTTTAAAACCCTAAAGCTGACTGAATGGAAAAATTCAGTTTAGGGTTTAAAACCCTAATGTTGATTAAAGGAAAAAGTTCAGTTTAGGTTTAAAACCCTAATACTGACTGAATGGAAAAAGTTCAGTTTAGGGTTTAAAACTCTAATGCTGACTAAAGGAAAGAGTTCAGTTTAGGGTTTAAAACCCTAATGCTGATTAAAGGAAAAAGTTCAGTTTAGGGTTTAAAACCCTAATGCTGACTGAATGGAAATATTCAGTTTAGGGTTTAAAACCCTAATGCTGATTAAAGGAAAAAGTTCAGTTTAGGGTTCAAAACCCTAATGCTGATTAAAGGAAAAAGTTTAGTTTAGGGTTTAAAACCCTAATGCTGACTGAATGGAAAAAGTTCAGTTTAGGGTTTAAAACCCTAATGCTGACTGAATGGAATAAGTTCAGTTTAGGGTTTAAAACCCTAATGCTGATTAAAGGAAAAAGTGCAGTTTAGCGTTTAAAACCCTAATGCTGACTGAATGGAAAAATTTAGTTTAGGGTTCAAAAACCCTAATGTTGATTGAATGGAAAAAGTTCAGTTTAGGGTTTAAAACCCTAATGCTGACTGAATGGAAAAAGTTCAATTTAGGGTTTAAAACCCTAATGCTGACTGAATGGAAAAAGTTCAGTTTAGGGTTTAAAACCCTAATGGTGACTGAATGGAAAAGTTCTGTTTAGGGTTTAAAACCCTAATGCTGACTGAATGGAAAAGTTATGGTTAGGGTTTTAAAACCCTAATGCTGATTAAAGGAAAAGTTCAGTTTAGGGTTTTAATACCCTAATACTGATTAAAGGAAAAGTTCAGTTTAGGGTTTAAAACCCTAATGCTGACTGAATAGAAAAAGTTTAGTTTAGGGTTTAAAACCCTAATGCTAATTGAATGGAAAAGTTCAGTTTAGGGTTTAAAACCCTAATGCTGATTAAAGGAAAAAGTTCAGTTTAGGGTTTAAAACCCTAATGCTGACTGAATAGAAAAAGTTCAGTTTAGGGTTTAAAACCCTAATGCTGACTGAATGGAAAAGTTCAGTTCAGGGTTTAAAACCCTAATGCTGATTAAAGGAAAAAGTTTAGTTTAGGGTTTAAAACCCTAATGCTGACTGAATGGAAAAATTCAGTTTAGGGTTTAAAACCCTAATGCTGATTAAAGGAAAAAGTTCAGTTTAGGGTTTAAAACCCTAATGCTGACTGAATGGAAAAAGTTTAGTTTAGGGTTTAAAACCCTAATGCTGACTGAATGGAAAAAGTTCAGTTTAGGGTTTAAAACCCTAATGCTTAACTAAAGGGAAGAGTTCAGTTTAGGATTTAAAACCCTAATGTTGATTAAAGGAAAAAGTTCAGTTTTAGGGTTTAAAACCCTAATGCTGACTGAATGGGAAAAATTCAGTTTAGGGTTTAAAACCCTAATGCTGACTGAATGGAAAAAGTTCAGTTTAGGGTTTAAAACCCTAATGCTGACTGAATGGAAAAAGTTCAGTTTATGGTTTAAAACCCTAATGCTGATTAAAGGAAAAAGTGCAGTTTAGGGTTTAAAACGCTAATGCTGACTGAATGGAAATATTCAGTTTAGGGTTCAAAACCCTAATGCTGATTAAAGGAAAAAGTTCAGTTTAGGATTTAAAACCCTAATGCTGACTGAATGGAAAAAGTTCAGTTTAGAGTTTAAAACCTTAATGTTGACTGAATGGAAAAAGTTCAGTTTAGGGTTTAAAACCCTAATGCCGACTAAAGGAAAGAGTTCAGTTTAGGGTTTAAAACCCTAATGCTGATTAAAGGAAAAAGTTCAGTTTAGGGTTTAAAACCCTAGTGCTGACTGAATGGAAAAATTCAGTTTAGGGTTTAAAACCCTAATGCTGATTAAAGGAAAAAGTTCAGTTTAGGGTTTAAAACCTTAATGCTGACTGAATGGAAAAAGTTCAGTTTAGGGTTTAAAACCCTAATGCTGACTAAATGGAAAAATTCAGTTTAGGGTTTAAAACCCTAATGTTGATTAAAGGAAAAAGTTCAGTTTAGGGTTTAAAACCCTAATGCTGACTGAATGGAAAAATTCAGTTTAGGGTTTAAAACCCTAATGCTGATTAAAGGAAAAAGTTCAGTTTAGGGTTTAAAACCCTAATGCTGACTGAATGGAAAAAGTTCAGTTTAGGGTTTAAAACCCTAATGCTGACTAAAGGAAAGAGTTCAGTTTAGGGTTTAAAACCCTAATGCTGATTAAAGGAAAAAGTTCAGTTTAGGGTTTAAAACCCTAATGCTGACTGAATGGAAAAGTTCAGTTTAGGGTTTAAAACCGTAATGCTAATTAAAGGAAAAAGTTCAGTTTAGGGTTTAAAACCCTAATGCTGACTGAATGGAAAAATTCAGTTTAGGGTTTAAAATCCTAATGCTGATTAAAGGAAAAAGTTCAGTTTAAGGTTTAAAACCCTAATGCTGACTAAATAGAAAAAGTTTAGTTTAGGGATTAAAACCCTAATGCTAACTGAGTGGAAAAGTTCAGTTTAGGGTTTAAAACCCTAATGCTGATTAAAGGAAAAAGTTCAGTTTAGGGTTTAAAACCCTAATGCTGACTGAATGGAAAAATTCAGTTTAGGGTTTAAAACCTTAATGCTGATTAAAGGAAAAAGTTCAGTTTAGGGTTCAAAACCCTAATGCTGACTGAATAGAAAAAGTTCAGTTTAGGGTTTAAAATCCTAATGCTAACTGAAAGGAAAAGTTTAGTTTAGGGTTTAAAACCCAAATGCTTATTAAAGGAAAAGTTCAGTTTAGGGTTTAAAACCCTAATGCTGACTGAATGGAAAAAGTTCAGTTTAGGGTTTAAAACCCTAATGCTGACTGAAAGGAAAAGTTCAGTTTAGGGTTTAAAACCTTAATGCTGATTAAAAGAAAAGTTCAGTTTAGGGTTTAAAACCCTAATGCTGACTGAATGGAAAAAGTTCAGTTTAGGGTTTAAAACCCTAATGCTGACATAAGGAAAGAGTTCAGTTTAGGGTTTAAAACCCTAATGCTGACTAAAGGAAAAAGTTCAGTTTAGGGTTTAAAACCCTAATGCTGATTGAATGGAAAAATTCAGTTTAAGGTTTAAAACCCTAATGCTGATTAAAGGAAAAAGTTCAGTTTAGGGTTTAAAACCCTAGTGCTGACTGAATGGAAAAATTCAGTTTAGGGTTTAAAACCCTAATGCTGATTAAAGGAAAAAGTTCAGTTTAGGGTTTAAAACCCTAATGCTGACTGAATGGAAAAAGTTCAGTTTAGGGTTTAAAACCCTAATGCTGACTGAATGGAAAAATTCAGTTTAGGGTTTAAAACCCTAATGCTGATTAAAGGAAAAAGTTCAGTTTAGGGTTTAAAACCCTAATGCTGATTGAATGGAAAAATTCAGTTTAAGGTTTAAAACCCTAATGCTGATTAAAAGAAAAAGTTCAGTTTAGGGTTTAAAAGCCTAATGCTGACTGAATGGAAAAAGTTCAGTTTAGGGTTTAAAACCCTAATGCTGACTAAAGGAAAGAGTTCAGTTTAGGGTTTAAAACCCTAATGCTGATAAAAGGAAAAAGTTCAATTTAGGGTTTAAAACCCTAATGCTGACTGAATGGAAAAATTCAGTTTAAGGTTTAAAACCCTAATGCTGATTAAAGGAAAAAGTTCAGTTTAGGGTTTAAAACCCTAGTGCTGACTGAATGGAAAAATTCAGTTTAGGGTTTAAAACCCTAATGCTGATTAAAGGAAAAAGTTCAGTTTAGGATTTAAAACCCTAATGCTGACTGAATGGAAAAAGTTCAGTTTAGGGTTTAAAACCCTAATGCTGACTGAATGGAAAAATTCAGTTTAGGGTTTAAAACCCTAATGCTGATTAAAGGAAAAAGTTCAGTTTAGGGTTTAAAACCCTAATGTTGATTGAATGGAAAAATTCAATGTAAGGTTTAAAACCCTAATGCTGATTAAAGGAAAAAGTTCAGTTTAGGGTTTAAAACCCTAATGCTGACTGAATGGAAAAAGTTCAGTTTAGGGTTTAAAACCCTAATGCTGACTAAAGGAAAGAGTTCAGTTTAGGGTTTAAAACCCTAATGCTGATTAAAGGAAAAAGTTCAGTTTAGGGTTTAAAACCCTAATGCTGACTGAATGGAAAAGTTCAATTTAGGGTTTAAAACCGTAATGCTGATTAAAGGAAAAAGTTCAGTTTAGGGTTTAAAACCCTAATGCTGACTGAATGGAAAAATTCAGTTTAGGGTTTAAAACCCTAATGTTGATTAAAGGAAAAAGTTCAGTTTAGGTTTAAAACCCTAATGCTGACTGAATGGAAAAAGTTCAGTTTAGGGTTTAAAACCCTAATGCTGACTAAAGGAAAGAGTTCAGTTTAGGGTTTAAAACCCTAATGCTGATTAAAGGAAAAAGTTCAGTTTAGGGTTTAAAACCCTAATGCTGACTGAATGGAAATATTCAGTTTAGGGTTTAAAACCCTAATGCTGATTAAAGGAAAAAGTTCAGTTTAGGGTTCAAAACCCTAATGCTGATTAAAGGAAAAAGTTTAGTTTAGGGTTTAAAACCCTAATGCTGACTGAATGGAAAAAGTTCAGTTTAGGGTTTAAAACCCTAATGCTGACTGAATGGAATAAGTTCAGTTTAGGGTTTAAAACCCTAATGCTGATTAAAGGAAAAAGTGCAGTTTAGCGTTTAAAACCCTAATGCTGACTGAATGGAAAAATTTAGTTTAGGGTTCAAAACCCTAATGCTGATTAATGGAAAAAGTTCAGTTTAGGGTTTAAAACCCTAATGCTGACTGAATGGAAAAAGTTCAATTTAGGGTTTAAAACCCTAATGCTGACTGAATGGAAAAAGTTCAGTTTAGGGTTTAAAACCCTAATGGTGACTGAATGGAAAAGTTCTGTTCAGGGTTTAAAACCCTAATGCTGATTAAAGGAAAAAGTTTAGTTTAGGGTTTAAAACCCTAATGCTGACTGAATGGAAAAATTCAGTTTAGGGTTTAAAACCCTAATGCTGATTAAAGGAAAAAGTTCAGTTTAGGGTTTAAAACCCTAATGCTGACTGAATGGAAAAAGTTTAGTTTAGGGTTTAAAACCCTAATGCTGACTGAATGGAAAAAGTTCAGTTTAGGGTTTAAAACCCTAATGCTTAACTAAAGGGAAGAGTTCAGTTTAGGATTTAAAACCCTAATGTTGATTAAAGGAAAAAGTTCAGTTTTAGGGTTTAAAACCCTAATGCTGACTGAATGGGAAAAATTCAGTTTAGGGTTTAAAACCCTAATGCTGACTGAATGGAAAAAGTTCAGTTTAGGGTTTAAAACCCTAATGCTGACTGAATGGAAAAAGTTCAGTTTATGGTTTAAAACCCTAATGCTGATTAAAGGAAAAAGTGCAGTTTAGGGTTTAAAACGCTAATGCTGACTGAATGGAAATATTCAGTTTAGGGTTCAAAACCCTAATGCTGATTAAAGGAAAAAGTTCAGTTTAGGATTTAAAACCCTAATGCTGACTGAATGGAAAAAGTTCAGTTTAGAGTTTAAAACCTTAATGTTGACTGAATGGAAAAAGTTCAGTTTAGGGTTTAAAACCCTAATGCCGACTAAAGGAAAGAGTTCAGTTTAGGGTTTAAAACCCTAATGCTGATTAAAGGAAAAAGTTCAGTTTAGGGTTTAAAACCCTAGTGCTGACTGAATGGAAAAATTCAGTTTAGGGTTTAAAACCCTAATGCTGATTAAAGGAAAAAGTTCAGTTTAGGGTTTAAAACCTTAATGCTGACTGAATGGAAAAAGTTCAGTTTAGGGTTTAAAACCCTAATGCTGACTAAATGGAAAAATTCAGTTTAGGGTTTAAAACCCTAATGTTGATTAAAGGAAAAAGTTCAGTTTAGGGTTTAAAACCCTAATGCTGATTGAATGGAAAAATTCAGTTTAAGGTTTAAAACACTAATGCTGATTAAAGGAAAAAGTTCAGTTTAGGGGTTAAAACCCTAATGCTGACTGAATGGAAAAAGTTCAGTATAGGGTTTAAAACCATAATGCTGACTAAAGGAAAGAGTTCAGTTTAGGGTTTAAAACCCTAATGCTGATTAAAGGAAAAAGTTCAGTTTAGGGTTTAAAACCCTAATGCTGACTGAATGGAAAAGTTCAGTTTAGGGTTTAAAACCGTAATGCTAATTAAAGGAAAAAGTTCAGTTTAGGGTTTAAAACCCTAATGCTGACTGAATGGAAAAATTCAGTTTAGGGTTTAAAATCCTAATGCTGATTAAAGGAAAAAGTTCAGTTTAAGGTTTAAAACCCTAATGCTGACTAAATAGAAAAAGTTTAGTTTAGGGATTAAAACCCTAATGCTAACTGAGTGGAAAAGTTCAGTTTAGGGTTTAAAACCCTAATGCTGATTAAAGGAAAAAGTTCAGTTTAGGGTTTAAAACCCTAATGCTGACTGAATGGAAAAATTCAGTTTAGGGTTTAAAACCTTAATGCTGATTAAAGGAAAAAGTTCAGTTTAGGGTTCAAAACCCTAATGCTGACTGAATAGAAAAAGTTCAGTTTAGGGTTTAAAATCCTAATGCTAACTGAAAGGAAAAGTTTAGTTTAGGGTTTAAAACCCAAATGCTTATTAAAGGAAAAGTTCAGTTTAGGGTTTAAAACCCTAATGCTGACTGAATGGAAAAAGTTCAGTTTAGGGTTTAAAACCCTAATGCTGACTGAAAGGAAAAGTTCAGTTTAGGGTTTAAAACCTTAATGCTGATTAAAAGAAAAGTTCAGTTTAGGGTTTAAAACCCTAATGCTGACTGAATGGAAAAAGTTCAGTTTAGGGTTTAAAACCCTAATGCTGACATAAGGAAAGAGTTCAGTTTAGGGTTTAAAACCCTAATGCTGACTAAAGGAAAAAGTTCAGTTTAGGGTTTAAAACCCTAATGCTGATTGAATGGAAAAATTCAGTTTAAGGTTTAAAACCCTAATGCTGATTAAAGGAAAAAGTTCAGTTTAGGGTTTAAAACCCTAGTGCTGACTGAATGGAAAAATTCAGTTTAGGGTTTAAAACCCTAATGCTGATTAAAGGAAAAAGTTCAGTTTAGGGTTTAAAACCCTAATGCTGACTGAATGGAAAAAGTTCAGTTTAGGGTTTAAAACCCTAATGCTGACTGAATGGAAAAATTCAGTTTAGGGTTTAAAACCCTAATGCTGATTAAAGGAAAAAGTTCAGTTTAGGGTTTAAAACCCTAATGCTGATTGAATGGAAAAATTCAGTTTAAGGTTTAAAACCCTAATGCTGATTAAAAGAAAAAGTTCAGTTTAGGGTTTAAAAGCCTAATGCTGACTGAATGGAAAAAGTTCAGTTTAGGGTTTAAAACCCTAATGCTGACTAAAGGAAAGAGTTCAGTTTAGGGTTTAAAACCCTAATGCTGACTGAATGGAAAAATTTCAGTTTAGGGTTTAAAACCCTAATGCTGATTAAAGGAAAAAGTTCAGTTTAGGGTTTAAAACCCTAATGCTGACTGAATAGAAAAAGTTTAGTTTAGGGTTTAAAACCCTAATGCTAACTGAATGGAAAAGTTCAGTTTAGGTTTTAAAACCCTAATGCTGATTAAAGGAAAAAGTTCAGTTTAGGGTTTAAAACCCTAATGCTGACTGAATGGAAAAATTCAGTTTAGGGTTTAAAACCTTAATGCTGATTAAAGGAAAAAGTTCAGTTTAGGATTTAAAACCCTAATGCTGACTGAATGGAAAAAGTTCAGTTTAGGGTTTAAAACCCTAATGCTGACTGAATGGAAAAAGTTCAGTTTAGGGTTTAAAACCCTAATACTGACTAAAGGGAAGAGTTCAGTTTAGGGTTTAAAACCCTAATGCTGATTAAAGGAAAAAGTTCAGTTTTAGGGTTTAAAACCCTAATGCTGACTGAATGGGAAAAGTTCAGTTTAGGGTTTAAAACCCTAATGCTGACTGAATGGAAAAAGTTCAGTTTAGGGTTTAAAACCCTAATGCTGACTGAATGGAAAAAGTTCAGTTTAGGGTTTAAAACCCTAATGCTGACTGAATGGAAAAAGTTCAGTTTAGGGTTTAAAACCCTAATGCTAACTGAAAGGAAAAGTTTAGTTTAGGGTTTAAAACCCTAATGCTGATTAAAGGAAAAGTTCAGTTTAGGGTTTAAAACCCTAATGCTGACTGAATGGAAAAAGTTCAATTTAGGGTTTAAAACCCTAATGCTGACTGAAAGGAAAAGTTCAGTTTAGGGTTTAAAACCCTAATGCTGATTAAAAGAAAAGTTCAGTTTAGGGTTTAAAACCCTAATGCTGACTGAATGGAAAAAGTTCAGTTTAGGGTCTAAAACCCTAATGCTAACTGAAAGGAAAAGTTCAATTTAGGGTTTAAAACCCTAATGCTGATTAAAGGAAAAGTTCAGTTTATGGTTTAAAACCCTAATGCTGACTGAATGGAAAAAGTTCAGTTTAGGGTTTAAAACCCTCATGCTGACTGAATGGAAAAAGTTCAGTTTAGGGTTTAAAACCCAAATGTTGACTGAAAGGAAAAGTTCAGTTTAGGGTTTAAAACCCTAATGCTGACTGAATGTAAAAAGTTCAGTTTAGGGTTTAAAACCCTAATGCTGACATAAGGAAAGAGTTCAGTTTAGGGTTTAAAACCCTAATGCTGACTAAAGGAAAAGTTCAGTTTAGGGTTTAAAACCCTAATGCTGACTGAATGGAAAGAGTTCAGTTTAGGGTATAAAACCCTAATGCTGATTAAAGGAAAAGTTCAGTTTAGGGTTTAAAACCCTAATGCTGACTGAATGGAAAAAGTTCAGTTTAGGGTTTAAAACCCTAATGCTGACTGAATGGAAAAAGTTCAGTTTAGGGTTTAAAACCCTAATGCTGACTGAATGGAAAAGTTCGGTTTAGTGTTTAAAACCCTAATGCTGACTGAATGGAAAAGTTATGTTTAGGGTTTTAAATTCCTAATGCTGATTAAAGGAAAAGTTCAGTTTAGGGTTTTAAAACCCTAATGCTGATTAAAGGAAAAGTTCAGTTTAGGGTTTAAAACCCTAATGCTGACTGACTGGGGACAAAGTTCGAGGATACTAACTGACCTCTTTTTTTTGAATTTTCTTGTTTTAGTAGAAGATAAAAGGGAGTCTCGTGGAAACTTACCTTTCGAGTGAATTCCTTAATGCCAAACTATTTCTTGTACCCATGTACCTTCTTCTTTGGGTGACACCTGCTTCTTGCACGGTTGTCCTGGATTATACCTGTTTCGCCTTTTCAGACAAAGAACAATTGTTAGTTCGGAAATGGCGGTTGGTTCGGCGACCTTGATCGTTCCAGTTGCTTTGTTGCGTCCTTATTTCTGTTGCGAAGTTCTGCCATTGATTGGATTCAAATGGCGAAACCCTTTAGACTGCTCAGGCTTGTATTTCCAGATTCTGTGATGATTTGCCTCGTAAGGCTCTTTTTTTTTTTGTGTCCCGTTTCGCTTGGAGATTCTCAACGGGGATTTTATTGGGGGTATTCTGTGGGGATTTGTACAAAGGGAAGCTCTGTGAGGGAATATTTACAAAGTGGATTCTTTGTGTGGATTTTTGTACAACAGGGACATGCTGGGGATTTGTTTCAAAACGGACTTTCCAGGATTTGTTGGGGTAAGCTCGCTGGGGAATTTTTACAAAGGGACTTGCTGGGGATTTGCTGGGGAAATCCTTTTTTTATTATTATTATTATTATTATTATTATTAACAAAGGGAAGACCTTGTGGGGATCTGTACAAGAGAGAAAATCTATGAGGATTTTGCTGGGGCAGACACTTTGGGAAATATTTACGCAGTGGATTCTTTGTGCGGATCTCTACAAAGGGAAGCCCTGTGGGGATTCGTACGAAGCGGACTTGCTGGGAAAATTTCTCTCTTTCTCTTTACCTCGAACGCAGTCAAACATCATGATTCATCAGGTTTGGACAAACATACCAACGAAACGAGGTATTTTCCTTCATGAAACGAAATTCCGTGAAACCAAACCTGCCGCCTGTCCTTTCCGGTATATCTGGAACTTGGGGTTAAACATGAAAGGGATTTGAAGAAAAACAAAGAAAGGAGAAAGCAAATTTCAGAAAAGGAGTGTCTCTTTCGGGACGAGAAAGACTTATCTGAGGAAGACAATGCTGGCTTTAAATGGACATGACATGCTCTTTGGACTGGATGCCTGACCTTCAATGAACTTGTGTTTCCCTGAACCAAAACGGATCTGTGATTCCAAACTGGTGGAACTTTGCCGAGACCTCCTTGGGTGGAGTCATTCTTTCGGCGAACAGCGCCCTTTGCGGGTTTTCACTGGCTGACCTCTCTCATTTCTCTTCCTGTCATCGCTTGATAGCACTCTTTGTGAGTTTTTACTAAACAAGCTCTCTCATTTTGGTTCCTCTACTCCCGTCGCCTCGCGGTGCCCGAAGGTTTTCACCGACGAGACTCTCTCATTTTATCTCTCTCAATTTAGAGTGTGTCGGCCTCCATTCGTGACGCTTCTTGGCTTCCCGCTATTTTTAGTAATTGATCTGAAGGCTTGCGCTTAGTAAAGAGAGGTAGATGATACTAACTTCTAAACCGTTTAGCGTGCCCCGGTTTCAATTTCAGGGTAAATGGGATTTTATTGTTGGTGTGACTGAACCTCAGGGAGAGGCTGCCTACGTATCCTTTCGGAATCAAGTCAAACGTAGTTCAGGCCTCAATCAATGTTTTTTTTTTTTTTCGCCGAAGGGATGTGACCGGCTCAAATGGCTTGTAGAGAGAGTTGGTAGTGTTTGGGGGTAGTGGGGAATAAAACCTTCGTCATTTCAAATGTGTCAGGACCACTGGGGTGTCATTCAGACGTAGTATCTCTTGACTGCATCTGCATTTACTGCTGTTTCGGGGTCATTTCCTTCGATATCACCTAGATACAATGCTCCTCTCGGCAATATCTTCCTTATGATGTATGGGCCTTTCCAATTTGGAGCAAATTTCCCTTTTGCTTCCTGGTGATGTGGCAGAATACGCCTCAGTACCAGCTGACCTACTTCAAAATTCCTGGGTCGGACTTTCTTGTTGTAAGCACGGGCCATTTTTCGTTGGTACAACTGTTTGTGACAAACCGCGGCCATTCGCTTTTCATCGATCAAAGTCAATTGCTCTAATCGAGTCTTGACCCACTCGCTGTCTTCGATTTCTGCTTCGACAATGGTTCGAAGCGAAGGAATTTCTACTTCCGCTGGTATCACAACCTCGGTCCCATAAACCAAAAGATAAGGAGTTGCTCCTACTAACGTGCGTACCGTAGTGCGATACCCCAACAATGCAAATGGTAACTGCTCATGCCACTGTCGGGAACTTTGGATCGTTTTCCTCAAAATCTTCTTGATGTTTTTGTTCGCCGCTTCCACAGCACCATTGGCTTTCGGCCGATAAGGAGTAGAATTCCTATGCGTTATCTTGAATTGCTCGCATACATCTCCCATCAAGTGACTGTTCAAGTTTGCTGCGTTATCTGTAATGATAGTCGCAGGAATACCGAAACGACAGATAAGATTTGAGTGTACAAAATCCACTACAGCTTTTTTAGTGACCGACTTGAGAGTGACAGCCTCTACCCATTTTGTGAAGTAGTCGATGGCAACCAGTATAAATCTGTGTCCATTTGAAGCCTTTGGCTCGATTGGTCCAATGACGTCCATGCCCCAGGCGACAAATGGCCAAGGTGCAGACATGGGATGCAGTTCCGTGGGAGGTGCATGAATCAAATCACCGTGCACCTGACACTGATGACACTTCCGAACGAAGCTAAAACAATCCTTTTCCATGGTCATCCAGTAGTAACCTGCTCGAAGGATTTTCTTCGCTAGGACATACCCGTTCATGTGAGGTCCGCACACACCTGCGTGTACTTCGTGCATGATCTTTCTCGCCTCCTCGGCGTCGACACATCTTAGTAGGTTGAGGTCCGGGGTCCTTTTGTACAACAATTCACCGCTCAGAAAGAAACCACTTACATGCCGCCTAATGGTTCTCCTTTGATCTCCAGTAGCATGCTCGGGGTATTCTTGCGTCTTCAGGAACCTCCTGATGTCATGGTACTAAGGCTGAGTATCTGATCCTGCCTCGATTACGTTGCAGTAACCGTGTCTTTCCCTGATTTGGATTTCCAAAGGATCGACGTGGGCATTGCCCGGGTAGGGTAGCATTGAAGCCAGAGTAGCAAGTGCATCCGCTAGTTCATTGTGACACCTCGGGATATATCTGAACTCTATTGTTTTAAAACGCTTGCTGAGGTCCTCCACGTGTTGTCGGTAAGGGATAAGTTTGACATCCCGAGTTTCCCATTCACCTTGGGCTTGCCGGATAATCAGGTCAGAATCTCCCATAATCAGTAAGTCTTCGACATCCTGATCGATCGCCATGTGCATGCCCATAATGCAGGCTTCATACTCAGCCGTATTGTTTGTGCAAAAGAAACGCAGTCTAGCTGTGGTGGGATAATGCTGACCAGAAGGCGAAATCAAAATTGCCCCAATCCCTACACCTTTGGCATTTACAGCTCCATCAAAGAACATCTTCCAAACAGGAGCGTCCTCCGAGACCACTTCTACGGTGTTTACTTCCTCATCTGGAAAGTAGGTACTCAATGGATAGTATTCCTCATCGACTGGATTTTCGGCCGAATGATCCGCTAGCGCCTGGGCTTTCATTGCCGTGCGAGTGACATAGACTATGTCGAATTCAGTAAGCAAGATTTGCCACTTAGCCAATCTTCCAGTAGGCATCGGTTTCTGAAATATATACTTCAAAGGATCCAACCTGCTTATGAGGAAGGTAGTGTGAGTTTGAAGATAATGTCTCAGCTTTTGAGCAACCCATGTCAGAGCGCAACATGTTCTTTCCAGCAGAGTATACTTGGCCTCGTAGCCGGTGAATTTCTTGCTCAAGTAGTAGATCTCTTGTTCTTTCTTTCCGGTTATGTCATGTTGCCCGAGGACGCAACCGAAAGAATTCTCCAAGACTGTCAGATACAAGAACAATGGTCTCCCTGTCTCTGGCGGGACCAAAACTGGGGGATTCGAAAGGTATTCATTGACTTTATCAAAGGCTTCTTGACACTCAGTTGTCCATTTGATCGCCGCATCTTTCCTTAACAGCTTGAATATGGGCTCACACGTGCTTGTCAGCTGGGCAATAAATCGACTGATGTAGTTCAACCTGCCCAACAAACTCATCACGTCTTTCTTCGTTCTCGGGGGAGGTAGATCTCTGATAGATTTTATCTTAGTTGGATCTAGTTCGATACCTCTCCTGCTTACGATGAAGCCCAAAAGTTTGCCCGACGGAACTCCGAAAGCACATTTGGCTGGGTTCAGCTTCAAGTCATACTTCCTTAGTCTCTCGAAGAACTTCCTCAAGTCTTGGATGTGATTATCCTGCGTCCTGGACTTGACTATCACGTCGTCCACGTACATCTCTATTTCCTGATGCATCATGTCATGAAAAATGGCAGTCATGGCTCTCATGTAAGTAGCCCCAGCATTCTTCAGACCAAATGGCATGACCCGATAACAGTAGGTGCCCCAAGGCATGGTGAAAGCAGTTTTCTCGGCGTCCTCTTCATCCATCAACACCTGATGATACCCAGCGTAACAATCTACGAAAGACTGTATCTCGTGTTTGGTGCAATTATCAATAAGGATGTGGATGTTGGGCAGTGGGAAATTATCTTTGGGACTTGCTCTATTCAGATCTCAGTAATCTACACATACCCGAGTTTTCCCGTCCTTTTTCGGTACTGGAACCACATTTGCCAACCACGTTGTATACTGGACTACCCGAATCACTCCCGTTTTCAGTTGTTTGGTGTTCTCCTCTTTAATCTTGTCACTGGCCTCAGTTTTGAACTTTCGTTGCTTTTGTTGAACTAGAGGACAATCAGGATGAATCGGCAATTTATGAAGCACTAGATTAACACCTAGTCCCGGCATGTCATGACCAAGAAAACACGTCTTTAAATTCAAAAAGAAGTTGAATTATCGCATCTCGCGTTTTCTTATCCGTGTGAATGCTTATTTTGGTCTCCCGGATTTCTTCAGGAGTTCCTAAATTAACCGGTTCAGTGTCATTCAGATTTGGCTTAGGTTTATTCTCAAAATGTTCCAATTCTCGGTTTATTTCCCTAAAAGCTTCTTCTTCATCATATTCCGGTTTTGGGTTCATTAATTCACAGTTAAATAGCTCGTTGTGATCTGGGTGTGAAGTCCGCAAGCATGTCATATTTAAAGCCGCATTATTATAACTGAAAGGAAAGATAAAAGGAAAAATAACAAAAATCAGAACAAAAGAAAAAATGGGGAAGCAAATGACGATTTTTTTTCATTTTCTTTGGGAAGTTGGACGACAACTGTGAACGGAAAAATTCAGTTTAGGGTTTAAAACCCTAATGCTGATTAAAGGAAAAAGTTCAGTTTAGGGTTTAAAACCCTAATGTTGACTGAATGGAAAAAGTTTAGTTTAGGGTTTAAAACCCTAATGCTGACTGAATGGAAAAGTTCAGTTTAGGGTTTAAAACCCTAATGCTGATTAAAGGAAAAAGTTCAGTTTAGGGTTTAAAACCCTAATGCTGAATGAATGGAAAAATTCAGTTTAGGGTTTAAAACCCTAATGCTGACTGAATGGAAAAAGTTCAGTTTAGGGTTTAAAACCCTAATGCCGACTAAAGGAAAGAGTTCAGTTTAGGGTTTAAAACCCTAATGTTGATTAAAGGAAAAAGTTCAGTTTAGGGTCTAAAACCCTAATGCTAATTAAAGGAAAAAGTTCAGTTTAGGGTTTAAAACCCTAATGCTGACTGAATGGAAAAATTCAGTTTAGGGTTTAAAACCCTAATGTTGATTAAAGGAAAAAGTTCAGTTTAGGTTTAAAACCCTAATGCTGACTGAATGGAAAAAGTTCAGTTTAGGGTTTAAAACCCTAATGCTGACTAAAGGAAAGAGTTCAGTTTAGGGTTTAAAACCCTAATGCTGATTAAAGGAAAAAGTTCAGTTTAGGGTTTAAAACCCTAATGCTGACTGAATGAAAAGTTCAGTTTAGGGTTTAAAACCCTAATGCTGATTAAAGGAAAAAGTTCAGTTTAGGGTTTAAAACCCTAATGCTGACTGAATGGAAAAATTCAGTTTAGGGTTTAAAACCCTAATAGCTGATTAAAGGAAAAAGTTCAGTTTAGGGTTTAAAACCCTAATGCTGACTGAATAGAAAAAGTTCAGTTTAGGGTTTAAAACCCTAATGCTGACTGAATTGAAAATTTCAGTTTAGGGTTTAAAACCCTAATGCTGATTAAAGGAAAAAGTTCAGTCAGGGTTTAAAACCCTAATGCTGACTGAATGGAAAAATTCAGTTTAGGGATTAAAACTCAAATGCTGATTAAAGGAAAAAGTTCAGTTTAAGGTTTAAAACCCTAATGCTGACTGAATGGAAAAAGTTCAGTTTAGGGTTTAAAACCCTAATGCTGACTGAATGGAAAAAGTTCAGTTTAGGGTTTAAAACCCTAATGCTGACTAAAGGGAAGAGTTCAGTTTAGGGTTTAAAACCCTAATGCTTGATTAAAGGAAAAAGTTCAGTTTTAGGGTTTAAAACCCTAATGCTGACTGAATGGGAAAAGTTCAGTTTAGGGTTTAAAACCCTAATGCTGACTGAATGGAAAAAGTTCAGTTTAGGGTTTAAAACCCTAATGCTGACTGAATGGAAAAATTCAGTTTAGGGTTTAAAACCCTAATGCTGATTAAAGGAAAAAGTTCAGTTTAGGGTTTAAAACCCTAATGCTGACTGAATGGAAAAATTCAGTTTAGGGTTTAAAACCCTAATGCTGATTAAAGGAAAAAGTTCAGTTTAGGGTTTAAAACCCTAATGCTGACTGAATGGAAAAAGTTCAGTTTAGGGTTTAAAACCCTAATGCTGACTAAAGGAAAGAGTTCAGTTTAGGGTTTAAAACCCTAATGCTGATTAAAGGAAAAAGTTCAGTTTAGGGTTTAAAACCCTAATGCTGATTAAAGAAAAAAGTTCAGTTTAGGGTTTAAAACCCTAGTGCTGACTGAATGGAAAAATTCAGTTTAGGGTTTAAAACCCTAATGCTGATTAAAGGAAAAAGTTCAGTTTAGGGTTTAAAACCCTAATGCTTACTTAAAGAAAAAAGTTCAGTTTAGGGTTTAAAACCCTAGTGCTGACTGAATGGAAAAATTCAGTTTAGGGTTTAAAACCCTAATGCTGATTAAAGGAAAAAATTCAGTTTAGGGTTTAAAACCCTAATACTGACTGAATGGAAAAATTCAGTTTAGGGTTTAAAACCCTAATGCTGATTAAAGGAAAAAGTTCAGTTTAGGGTTTAAAACCCTAATGCTGACTGAATGGAAAAAGTTCAGTTTAGGGTTTAAAACCCTAATGCTGACTAAAGGAAAGAGTTCAGTTTAGGGTTTAAAACCCTAATGCTGATTAAAGGAAAAAGTTCAGTTTAGGGTTTAAAACCCTAATGCTGACTGAATGGAAAAGTTTAGTTTATGGTTTAAAACCGTAATGCTGATTAAAGGAAAAAGTTCAGTTTAGGGTTTAAAACCCTAATGCTGATTGAATGGAAAAATTCAGTTTAGGGTTTAAAATCCTAATGCTGATTAAAGGAAAAAGTTCAGTTTAGGGTTTAAAACCCTAATGCTGACTGAATAGAAAAAGTTTAGTTTAGGGTTTAAAATCTTAATGCTAACTGAATGGAAAAGTTCAATTTAGGGTTTAAAACCCTAATGCTGATTAAAGGAAAAAGTTCAGTTTAGGGTTTAAAACCCTAATGCTGACTGAATGGAAAAATTAAGTTTAGGGTTTAAAACCTTAATGCTGATTAAAGGAAAAAGTTCAGTTTAGGGTTCAAAACCCTAATGCTGACTGAATAGAAAAAGTTCAGTTTAGGGTTTAAAACCCTAATGCTAACTGAAAGGAAAAGTTTAGTTTAGGGTTTAAAACCCTAATGCTTATTAAAGGAAAAGTTCAGTTTAGGGTTTAAAACCCTAATGCTGACTGAATGGAAAAAGTTCAGTTTAGGGTTTAAAACCCTAATGCTGACTGAAAGGAAAAGTTCAGTTTATGGTTTAAAATCTTAATGCTGATTAAAAGAAAAGTTCAGTTTAGGGTTTAAAATCCTAATGCTGACTGAATGGAAAAAGTTCAGTTTAAGGTTTAAAACCCTAATGCTGACTGAATGGAAAAAGTTCAGTTTAGGGTTTAAAACCCTAATGCTGACTGAAAGGAAAAGTTCAGTTTAGGGTTTAAAACCCTAATGCTGACTGAATGGAAAAAATTCAGTTTAGGGTTTAAAACCCTAATGCTGACATAAGGAAAGAGTTCAGTTTAGGGTTTAAAACCCTAATGCTGACTAAAGGAAAAGTTCAGTTTAGGGTTTAAAACCCTAATGCTGACTGAATGGAAAGAGTTTAGTTTAGGGTTTAAAACCCTAATGCTGATTAAAGGAAAAGTTCAGTTTAGGGTTTAAAACCCTAATGCTGACTGAATGGAAAAAGTTCAATTTAGGGTTTAAAACCCTAATGCTGACTGAATGGAAAAAGTTCAGTTTAGAGTTTAAAACCCTAATGCTGACTGAATGGAAAAGTTCAGTTTAGGGTTTAAAACACTAATGCTTACTGAATGGAAAAGTTATGTTTAGGGTTTTAAAACCCTAATGCTGATTAAAGGAAAATTTCAGTTTAGGGTTTTAAAACCCTAATGCTGATTAAAGGAAAAGTTCAGTTTAGAGTTTAAAATCCTAATATTGACTTAATAGAAAAAGTTTAGTTTAGGGTTTAAAACCCTAATGCTAACTGAATGGAAAAGTTCAGTTTAGGGTTTAAAACCCTAATGCTGATTAAAGGAAAAAGTTCAGTTTAGGGTTTAAAACCCTAATACTGACTGAATGGAAAAAGTTCAGTTTAGGGTTTAAAACCCTAATGCTGATTAAAGGAAAAAGTTCAGTTTAGGGTTTAAAACCCTAATACTGACTGAATGGAAAAAGTTTAGTTTAGGGTTTAAAACCCTAATGCTGACTGAATGGAAAAAGTTCAGTTTAGGGTTTAAAACCCTAATGCTGACTAAAGGGAAGAGTTCAGTTTAGGGTTTAAAACCCTAAAGTTGATTAAAGGAAAAAGTTCAGTTTTAGGGTTTAAAACCCTAATGCTGACTGAATGGGAAAAGTTCAGTTTAGGGTTTAAAACCCTAATGCTGACTGAATGGAAAAAGTTCAGTTTAGGGTTTAAAACCCTAATGCTGACTGAATGGAAAAAGTTTAGTTTAGGGTTTAAAACCCTAATGCTGACTGAATGGAAAAAGTTCAGTTTAGGGTTTAAAACCCTAATGCTGACTAAAGGGAAGAGTTCAGTTTAGGGTTTAAAACCCTAAAGTTGATTAAAGGAAAAAGTTCAGTTTTAGGGTTTAAAACCCTAATGTTGACTGAATGGAAAAAGTTCAGTTTAGGGTTTAAAACCCTAATGCCGACTAAAGGAAAGAGTTCAGTTTAGGGTTTAAAACCCTAATGCTGATTAAAGAAAAAAGTTCAGTTTAGGGTTTAAAACCCTAGTGCTGACTGAATGGAAAAATTCAGTTTAGGGTTTAAAACCCTAATGCTGATTAAAGGAAAAAATTCAGTTTAGGGTTTAAAACCCTAATACTGACTGAATGGAAAAATTCAGTTTAGGGTTTAAAACCCTAATGCTGATTAAAGGAAAAAGTTCAGTTTAGGGTTTAAAACCCTAATGCTGACTGAATGGAAAAAGTTCAGTTTAGGGTTTAAAACCCTAATGCTGACTAAAGGAAAGAGTTCAGTTTAGGGTTTAAAACCCTAATGCTGATTAAAGGAAAAAGTTCAGTTTAGGGTTTAAAACCCTAATGCTGACTGAATGGAAAAGTTCAGTTTAGGGTTTAAAACCGTAATGCTGATTAAAGGAAAAAGTTCAGTTTAGGGTTTAAAACCCTAATGCTGATTGAATGGAAAAATTCAGTTTAGGGTTTAAAATCCTAATGCTGATTAAAGGAAAAAGTTCAGTTTAGGGTTTAAAACCCTAATGCTGACTGAATAGAAAAAGTTTAGTTTAGGGTTTAAAATCTTAATGCTAACTGAATGGAAAAGTTCAATTTAGGGTTTAAAACCCTAATGCTGATTAAAGGAAAAAGTTCAGTTTAGGGTTTAAAACCCTAATGCTGACTGAATGGAAAAATTAAGTTTAGGGTTTAAAACCTTAATGCTGATTAAAGGAAAAAGTTCAGTTTAGGGTTCAAAACCCTAATGCTGACTGAATAGAAAAAGTTCAGTTTAGGGTTTAAAACCCTAATGCTAACTGAAAGGAAAAGTTTAGTTTAGGGTTTAAAACCCTAATGCTTATTAAAGGAAAAGTTCAGTTTAGGGTTTAAAACCCTAATGCTGACTGAATGGAAAAAGTTCAGTTTAGGGTTTAAAACCCTAATGCTGACTGAAAGGAAAAGTTCAGTTTATGGTTTAAAATCTTAATGCTGATTAAAAGAAAAGTTCAGTTTAGGGTTTAAAACCCTAATGCTGACTGAATGGAAAAAGTTCAGTTTAAGGTTTAAAACCCTAATGCTGACTGAATGGAAAAAGTTCAGTTTAGGGTTTAAAACCCTAATGCTGACTGAAAGGAAAAGTTCAGTTTAGGGTTTAAAACCCTAATGCTGACTGAATGGAAAAAATTCAGTTTAGGGTTTAAAACCCTAATGCTGACATAAGGAAAGAGTTCAGTTTAGGGTTTAAAACCCTAATGCTGACTAAAGGAAAAGTTCAGTTTAGGGTTTAAAACCCTAATGCTGACTGAATGGAAAGAGTTTAGTTTAGGGTTTAAAACCCTAATGCTGATTAAAGGAAAAGTTCAGTTTAGGGTTTAAAACCCTAATGCTGACTGAATGGAAAAAGTTCAATTTAGGGTTTAAAACCCTAATGCTGACTGAATGGAAAAAGTTCAGTTTAGAGTTTAAAACCCTAATGCTGACTGAATGGAAAAGTTCAGTTTAGGGTTTAAAACCCTAATGCTTACTGAATAGAAAAGTTATGTTTAGGGTTTTAAAACCCTAATGCTGATTAAAGGAAAATTTCAGTTTAGGGTTTTAAAACCCTAATGCTGATTAAAGGAAAAGTTCAGTTTAGAGTTTAAAACCCTAATACTGACTTAATAGAAAAAGTTTAGTTTAGGGTTTAAAACCCTAATGCTGACTGAATGGAAAAGTTCAGTTTAGGGTTTAAAACCCTAATGCAGATTAAAGGAAAAAGTTCAGTTTAGGGTTTAAAACCCTAATGCTGACTGAATAGAAAAAGTTTAGTTTAGGGTTTAAAACCCTAATGCTGACTGAATGGAAAAGTTCAGTTTAGGGTTTAAAACCCTAATGCTGATTAAAGGAAAAAGTTCAGTTTAGGGTTTAAAACCCTAATGCTGACTGAATGGAAAAATTCAGTTTAGGGTTTAAAACCCTAATGCTGATTAAAGGAAAAAGTTCAGTTTAGGGTTTAAAACCCTAATGCTGACTGAATGGAAAAATTCAGTTTAGGGTTTAAAACCCTAATGCTGATTAAAGGAAAAAGTTCAGTTTAGGGTTTAAAACCCTAATGCTGACTGAATGGAAAAAGTTCAGTTTAGGGTTTAAAACCCTAATGCTGACTAAAGGAAAGAGTTCAGTTTAGGGTTTAAAACCCTAATACTGCTGAATGGAAAAAGTTTAGTTTAGGGTTTAAAACCTTAATGCTGACTGAATGGAAAAAGTTCAGTTTAGGGTTTAAAACCCTAATGCTGACTAAAGGGAAGAGTTCAGTTTAGGGTTAAAAACCCTAAAGTTGATTAAAGGAAAAAGTTCAGTTTTAGGGTTTAAAACCCTAATGCTGACTGAATGGGAAAAGTTCAGTTTAGGGTTTAAAACCCTAATGCTGACTGAATGGAAAAAGTTCAGTTTAGGGTTTAAAACCCTAATGCTGACTGAATGGAAAAAGTTCAGTTTAGGGTTTAAAACCCTAATGCTGATTAAAGGAAAAAGTTCAGTTTAGGGTTTAAAACCCTAATGCTGACTGAATGGAAAAAGTTCAGTTTAGGGTTTAAAACCCTAATGCTGACTGAATGAAAAAATTCAGTTTAGGGTTTAAAACCCTAATGCTGATTAAAGGAAAAAGTTCAGTTTAGGGTTTAAAACCCTAATGCTGACTGAATGGAAAAATTCAGTTTAAGGTTTAAAACCCTAATGCTGATTAAAGGAAAAAGTTCAGTTTAGGGTTTAAACCCTAATGCTGACTGAATGGAAAAAGTTCAGTTTAGGGTTTAAAACCCTAATGCTGACTAAAGGAAAGAGTTCAGTTTAGGGTTTAAAACCCTAATGTTGATTAAAGGAAAAAGTTCAGTTTAGGGTTTAAAACAGTAATGCTGACTGAATGGAAAAGTTCAGTTTAGGGTTTAAAACCCTAATGCTGACTGAATGGAAAAATTCAGTTTAGGGTTTAAAATCCTAATGCTGATTAAAGGAAAAAGTTCAGTTTAGGGTTTAAAACCCTAATGCTGACTAAAGGAAAGAGTTCAGTTTAGGGTTTAAAACCCTAATGATGATTGAAGGAAAAAGTTCAGTTTAGGGTTTAAAACCCTAATGCTGACTGAATGAAAAGTTCAGTTTAGGGTTTAAAACCCTAATGCTGATTAAAGGAAAAAGTTCAGTTTAGGGTTTAAAACCCTAATGCTGACTGAATGGAAAAATTCAGTTTAGGGTTTAAAACCCTAATGCTGACTGAATGGAAAAAGTTCAGTTTAGGGTTTAAAACCCTAATGCTGACTGAATGGAAAAAGTTTAGTTTAGGGTTTAAAACCCTAATGCTGACTGAATGGAAAAAGTTCAGTTTAGGGTTTAAAACCCTAATGCTGACTAAAGGGAAGAGTTCAGTTTAGGGTTTAAAACCCTAAAGTTGATTAAAGGAAAAAGTTCAGTTTTAGGGTTTAAAACCCTAATGCTGACTGAATGGGAAAAGTTCAGTTTAGGGTTTAAAACCCTAATGCTGACTGAATGGAAAAAGTTCAGTTTAGGGTTTAAAACCCTAATGCTGACTGAATGGAAAAATTCAGTTTAGGGTTTAAAACCCTAATGCTGATTAAAGGAAAAAGTTCAGTTTAGGGTTTAAAACCCTAATGCTGATTAAAGGAAAAAGTTCAGTTTAGGATTTAAAACCCTATTGCTGACTGAATGGAAAAAGTTCAGTTTAGAGTTTAAAACCCTAATGTTGACTGAATGGAAAAAGTTCAGTTTAGGGTTTAAAACCCTAATGCCGACTAAAGGAAAGAGTTCAGTTTAGGGTTTAAAACCCTAATGCTGATTAAAGGAAAAAGTTCAGTTTAGGGTTTAAAACCCTAGTGCTGACTGAATGGAAAAATTCAGTTTAGGGTTTAAAACCCTAATGCTGATTAAAGGAAAAAGTTCAGTTTAGGGTTTAAAACCCTAATGCTGACTGAATGGAAAAAGTTCAGTTTAGGGTTTAAAACCCTAGTGCTGACTGAATGGAAAAATTCAGTTTAGGGTTTAAAACCCTAATGCTGATTAAAGGAAAAAATTCAGTTTAGGGTTTAAAACCCTAATACTGACTGAATGGAAAAATTCAGTTTAGGGTTTAAAACCCTAATGCTGATTAAAGGAAAAAGTTCAGTTTAGGGTTTAAAACCCTAATGCTGACTGAATGGAAAAAGTTCAGTTTAGGGTTTAAAACCCTAATGCTGACTAAAGGAAAGAGTTCAGTTTAGGGTTTAAAACCCTAATGCTGATTAAAGGAAAAAGTTCAGTTTAGGGTTTAAAACCCTAATGCTGACTGAATGGAAAAGTTCAGTTTAGGGTTTAAAACCGTAATGCTGATTAAAGGAAAAAGTTCAGTTTAGGGTTTAAAACCCTAATGCTGATTGAATGGAAAAATTCAGTTTAGGGTTTAAAATCCTAATTCTGATTAAAGGAAAAAGTTCAGTTTAGGGTTTAAAACCCTAATGCTGACTGAATAGAAAAAGTTTAGTTTAGGGTTTAAAATCTTAATGCTAACTGAATGGAAAAGTTCAGTTTAGGGTTTAAAACCCTAATGCTGACTGAATGGAAAAAGTTCAGTTTAGGGTTTAAAACCCTAATGCTGACTGAAAGGAAAAGTTCAGTTTAGGGTTTAAAACCCTAATGCTGATTAAAGGAAAAGTTCAGTTTAGGGTTTAAAACCCTAATGCTGACTGAATGGAAAAAGTTCAGTTTAGGGTTTAAAACCCTAATGCTGACTGAAAGGAAAAGTTCAGTTTAGGGTTTAAAACCCTAATGCTGATTAAAGGAAAAGTTCAGTTTAGGGTTTAAAACCCTAATGCTGACTGAATGGAAAAAGTTCAGTTTAGGGTTTAAAACCCTAATGCTGACTGAAAGGAAAAGTTCAGTTTAGGGTTTAAAACCCTAATGCTGATTAAAGGAAAAGTTCAGTTTAGGGTTTAAAACCCTAATGCTGACTGAATGGAAAAAGTTCAGTTTAGGGTTTAAAACCCTAATGCTGACTGAAAGGAAAAGTTCAGTTTAGGGTTTAAAACCCTAATGCTGATTAAAGGAAAAGTTCAGTTTAGGGTTTAAAACCCTAATGCTGACTGAATGGAAAAAATTCAGTTTAGGGTTTAAAACCCTAATGCTGACATAAGGAAAGAGTTCAGTTTAGGGTTTAAAACCCTAATGCTGACTAAAGGAAAAGTTCAGTTTAGGGTTTAAAACCCTAATGCTGACTGAATGGAAAGAGTTTAGTTTAGGGTTTAAAACCCTAATGCTGATTAAAGGAAAAGTTCAGTTTAGGGTTTAAAACCCTAATGCTGACTGAATGGAAAAAGTTCAATTTAGGGTTTAAAACCCTAATGCTGACTGAATGGAAAAAGTTCAGTTTAGAGTTAAAAACCCTAATGCTGACTGAATGGAAAAGTTCAGTTTAGGGTTTAAAACCCTAATGCTTACTGAATGGAAAAGTTATGTTTAGGGTTTTAAAACCCTAATGCTGATTAAAGGAAAATTTCAGTTTAGGATTTTAAAACCCTAATGCTGATTAAAGGAAAAGTTCAGTTTAGAGTTTAAAACCCTAATACTGACTTAATAGAAAAAGTTTAGTTTAGGGTTTAAAACCCTAATGCTAACTGAATGGAAAAGTTCAGTTTAGGGTTTAAAACCCTAATGCTGATTAAAGGAAAAAGTTCAGTTTAGGGTTTAAAACCCTAATGCTGACTGAATAGAAAAAGTTCAGTTTAGGGTTTAAAACCCTAATGCTGACTGAATGGAAAAGTTCAGTTTAGGGTTTAAAACCCTAATGCTGATTAAAGGAAAAAGTTCAGTTTAGGGTTTAAAACCCTAATGCTGACTGAATGGAAAAATTCAGTTTAGGGTTTAAAACCCTAATGCTGATTAAAGGAAAAAGTTCAGTTTAGGGTTTAAAACCCTAATGCTGACTGAATGGAAAAAGTTCAGTTTAGGGTTTAAAACCCTAATGCTGACTGAATGGAAAAAGTTCAGTTTAGGGTTTAAAACCCTAATGCTGACTAAAGGGAAGAGTTCAGTTTAGGGTTAAAAACCCTAAAGTTGATTAAAGGAAAAAGTTCAGTTTTAGGGTTTAAAACCCTAATGCTGACTGAATGGGAAAAGTTCAGTTTAGGGTTTAAAACCCTAATGCTGACTGAATGGAAAAAGTTCAGTTTAGGGTTTAAAACCCTAATGCTGACTGAATGGAAAAATTTCAGTTTAGGGTTTAAAACCCTAATGCTGATTAAAGGAAAAAGTGTAGTTTAGGGTTTAAAACCCTAATGCTGACTGAATAGAAAAATTCAGTTTAGGGTTCAAAACCCTAATGCTGATTAAAGGAAAAAGTTCAGTTTAGGATTTAAAACCCTAATGCTGACTGAATGGAAAAAGTTCAGTTTAGAGTTTAAAACCCTAATGTTGACTGAATGGAAAAAGTTCAGTTTAGGGTTTAAAACCCTAATGCCGACTAAAGAAAAGAGTTTAGATTAGGGTTTAAAACCCTAATGCTGATTAAAGGAAAAAGTTCAGTTTAGGGTTTAAAACCCTAATGCTGACTGAATGGAAAAATTCAGTTTAGGGTTTAAAACCCTAATGCTGATTAAAGGAAAAAGTTCAGTTTAGGGTTTAAAACCCTAATGCTGACTGAATGGAAAAAGTTCAGTTTAGGGTTTAAAACCCTAATGCTGACTGAATGGAAAAAGTTCAGTTTAGGGTTTAAAACCCTAATGCCGACTAAAGGAAAGAGTTCAGTTTAGGGTTTAAAACCCTAATGCTGATTAAAGGAAAAAGTTCAGTTTAGGGTTTAAAACCCTAGTGCTGACTGAATGGAAAAATTCAGTTTAGGGTTTAAAACCCTAATGCTGATTAAAGGAAAAAGTTCAGTTTAGGGTTTAAAACCCTAATGCTGACTGAATGGAAAAATTCAGTTTAAGGTTTAAAACCCTAATGCTGATTAAAGGAAAAAGTTCAGTTTAGGGTTTAAACCCTAATGCTGACTGAATGGAAAAAGTTCAGTTTAGGGTTTAAAACCCTAATGCTGACTGAATGGAAAAATTCAGTTTAGGGTTTAAAATCCTAATGCTGATTAAAGGAAAAAGTTCAGTTTAGGGTTTAAAACCCTAATGCTGACTGAATAGAAAAAGTTTAGTTTAGGGTTTAAAACCCTAATGCTAACTGAATGGAAAAGTTCAGTTTAGGGTTTAAAACCCTAATGCTGATTAAAGGAAAAAGTTCAGTTTAGGGTTTAAAACCCTAATGCTGACTGAATGGAAAGAGTTCAGTTTAGGGTTTAAAACCCTAATGCTGACTAAAGGAAAAGTTCAGTTTAGGGTTTAAAACCCTAATGCTGACTGAATGGAAAGAGTTTAGTTTAGGGTTTAAAACCCTAATGCTGATTAAAGGAAAAGTTCAGTTTAGGGTTTAAAACCCTAATGCTGACTGAATGGAAAAAGTTCAATTTAGGGTTTAAAACCCTAATGCTGATTAAAGGAAAAAGTTCAGTTTAGGGTTTAAAACCCTAATGCTGACTGAAAGGAAAAGTTCAGTTTAGGGTTTAAAATCTTAATGCTGATTAAAAGAAAAGTTCAGTTTAGGGTTTAAAACCCTAATGCTGACTGAATGGAAAAAGTTCAGTTTAAGGTTTAAAACCCTAATGCTGACTGAATGGAAAAAGTTCAGTTTAGGGTTTAAAACACTAATGCTGACTGAAAGGAAAAGTTCAGTTTAGGGTTTAAAACCCTAATGCTGACTGAATGGAAAAAATTCAGTTTAGGGTTTAAAACCCTAATGCTGACATAAGGAAAGAGTTCAGTTTAGGGTTTAAAACCCTAATGCTGACTAAAGGAAAAGTTCAGTTTAGGGTTTAAAACCCTAATGCTGACTGAATGGAAAGAGTTTAGTTTAGGGTTTAAAACCCTAATGCTGATTAAAGGAAAAGTTCAGTTTAGGGTTTAAAACCCTAATGCTGACTGAATGGAAAAAGTTCAATTTAGGGTTTAAAACCCTAATGCTGACTGAATGGAAAAAGTTCAGTTTAGAGTTAAAAACCCTAATGCTGACTGAATGGAAAAGTTCAGTTTAGGGTTTAAAACCCTAATGCTTACTGAATGGAAAAGTTATGTTTAGGGTTTTAAAACCCTAATGCTGATTAAAGGAAAATTTCAGTTTAGGATTTTAAAACCCTAATGCTGATTAAAGGAAAAGTTCAGTTTAGAGTTTAAAACCCTAATACTGACTTAATAGAAAAAGTTTAGTTTAGGGTTTAAAACCCTAATGCTAACTGAATGGAAAAGTTCAGTTTAGGGTTTAAAACCCTAATGCTGATTAAAGGAAAAAGTTCAGTTTAGGGTTTAAAACCCTAATGCTGACTGAATAGAAAAAGTTCAGTTTAGGGTTTAAAACCCTAATGCTGACTGAATGGAAAAGTTCAGTTTAGGGTTTAAAACCCTAATGCTGATTAAAGGAAAAAGTTCAGTTTAGGGTTTAAAACCCTAATGCTGACTGAATGGAAAAATTCAGTTTAGGGTTTAAAACCCTAATGCTGATTAAAGGAAAAAGTTCAGTTTAGGGTTTAAAACCCTAATGCTGACTGAATGGAAAAAGTTCAGTTTAGGGTTTAAAACCCTAATGCTGACTGAATGGAAAAAGTTCAGTTTAGGGTTTAAAACCCTAATGCTGACTAAAGGGAAGAGTTCAGTTTAGGGTTAAAAACCCTAAAGTTGATTAAAGGAAAAAGTTCAGTTTTAGGGTTTAAAACCCTAATGCTGACTGAATGGGAAAAGTTCAGTTTAGGGTTTAAAACCCTAATGCTGACTGAATGGAAAAAGTTCAGTTTAGGGTTTAAAACCCTAATGCTGACTGAATGGAAAAATTTCAGTTTAGGGTTTAAAACCCTAATGCTGATTAAAGGAAAAAGTGTAGTTTAGGGTTTAAAACCCTAATGCTGACTGAATAGAAAAATTCAGTTTAGGGTTCAAAACCCTAATGCTGATTAAAGGAAAAAGTTCAGTTTAGGATTTAAAACCCTAATGCTGACTGAATGGAAAAAGTTCAGTTTAGAGTTTAAAACCCTAATGTTGACTGAATGGAAAAAGTTCAGTTTAGGGTTTAAAACCCTAATGCCGACTAAAGGAAAGAGTTCAGTTTAGGGTTTAAAACCCTAATGCTGATTAAAGGAAAAAGTTCAGTTTAGGGTTTAAAACCCTAGTGCTGACTGAATGGAAAAATTCAGTTTAGGGTTTAAAACCCTAATGCTGATTAAAGGAAAAAGTTCAGTTTAGGGTTTAAAACCCTAATGCTGACTGAATGGAAAAAGTTCAGTTTAGGGTTTAAAACCCTAATGCTGACTAAAGGAAAGAGTTCAGTTTAGGGTTTAAAACCCTAATGCTGATTAAAGGAAAAAGTTCAGTTTAGGGTTTAAAACCCTAATGCTGACTGAATGGAAAAGTTCAGTTTAGGGTTTAAAACCCTAATGCTGACTGAATGGAAAAATTCAGTTTAGAGTTTAAAATCCTAATGCTGATTAAAGGAAAAAGTTCAGTTTAGGGTTTAAAACCCTAATGCTGACTGAATAGAAAAAGTTTAGTTTAGGGTTTAAAACCCTAATGCTAACTGAATGGAAAAGTTCAGTTTAGGGTTTAAAACCCTAATGCTGATTAAAGGAAAAAGTTCAGTTTAGGGTTTAAAACCCTAATGCTGACTGAATGGAAAAATTCAGTTTAGGGTTTAAAACCTTAATGCTGATTAAAGGAAAAAGTTCAGTTTAGGGTTCAAAACCCTAATGCTGACTGAATAGAAAAAGTTCAGTTTAGGGTTTAAAACCCCAATGCTAACTGAAAGGAAAAGTTTAGTTTAGGGTTTAAAAACCTAAGGCTGATTAAAGGAAAAGTTCAGTTTAGGGTTTAAAACCCTAATGCTGACTGAATGGAAAAAGTTCAGTTTAGGGTTTAAAACCCTAATGCTGACTGAAAGGAAAAGTTCAGTTTAGGGTTTAAAACCTTAATGCTGATTAAAAGAAAAGTTCAGTTTAGGGTTTAAAACCCTAATGCTGACTGAATGAAAAAGTTCAGTTTAGGATCTAAAACCCTAATGCTAACTGAAAGGAAAAGTTCAGTTTAGGGTTTAAAACCCTAATGCTGACTGAATGGAAAAAGTTCAGTTTAGGGTTTAAAACCCTAATGCTAACTGAAAGGAAAAGTTCAGTTTAGGGTTTAAAACCCTAATGCTGACTAAATGGAAAAAGTTCAGTTTAGGGTTTAAAACCCTAATGCTGACATAAGGAAAGAGTTCAGTTTAGGGTTTAAAACCCTAATGCTGACTAAAGGAAAAGTTCAGTTTAGGGTTTAAAACCCTAATGCTGACTGAATGGAAACAGTTCAGTTTAGGGTTTAAAACCCTAATGCTGATTAAAGGAAAAGTTCAGTTTAGGGTTTAAAACCCTAATGCTGACTGAATGGAAAAAGTTGAATTTAGGGTTTAAAACCCTAATGCTGATTGAATGGAAAAAGTTCAGTTTAGGGTTTAAAACCCTAATGCTGACTGAATGGAAAAGTTCAGTTTAGGGTTTAAAACCCTAATGCTGACTGAATGGAAAAGTTATGTTTAGGATTTTAAAACCCTAATACTGATTAAAGGAAAAGTTCAGTTTAGGGTTTTAAAACCCTAATGCTGATTAAAGGAAAAGTTCAGTTTAGGGTTTAAAACCCTAATACTGACTGAATAGAAAAAGTTTAGTTTAGGGTTTAAAACCCTAATGCTAACTGAATGGAAAATTTCAGTTTGGGGTTTAAAACCCTAATGCTGATTAAAGGAAAAAGTTCAGTTTAGGGTTTAAAACCCTAATGCTGACTGAATAGAAAAAGTTTAGTTTAGGGTTTAAAACCCTAATGCTAACTGAATGGAAAAGTTCAGTTTAGGGTTTAAAACCCTAATGCTGATTAAAGGAAAAAGTTCAGTTTAGGGTTTAAAACCCTAATGCTGACTGAATGGAAAAATTCAGTTTAGGGTTTAAAACCTTAATGCTGATTAAAGGAAAAAGTCCAGTTTAGGGTTTAAAACCCTAATACTGCTGAATGGAAAAAGTTTAGTTTAGGATTTAAAACCCTAATGCTGACTGAATGGAAAAAGTTCAGTTTAGGGTTTAAAACCCTAATGCTGACTAAAGGGAAGAGTTCAGTTTTGGGTTTAAAACCCTAAAGTTGATTAAAGGAAAAAGTTCAGTTTTAGGGTTTAAAACCCTAATGGTGACTGAATGGGAAAAGTTCAGTTTAGGGTTTAAAACCCTAATGCTGACTGAATGGAAAAAGTTTAGTTTAGGGTTTAAAACCCTAATGCTGATTAAAGGAAAAAGTGTAGTTTAGGGTTTAAAACCCTAATGCTGACTGAATAGAAAAATTCAGTTTAGGGTTCAAAACCCTAATGCTGATTAAAGGAAAAAGTTCAGTTTAGGATTTAAAACCCTAATGCTGACTGAATGGAAAAAGTTCAGTTTAGAGTTTAAAACCCTAATGTTGACTGAATGGAAAAAGTTCAGTTTAGGGTTTAAAACCCTAATGCCGACTAAAGGAAAGAGTTTAGATTAGGGTTTAAAACCCTAATGCTGATTAAAGGAAAAAGTTCAGTTTAGGGTTTAAAACCCTAGTGCTGACTGAATGGAAAAATTCAGTTTAGGGTTTAAAACCCTAATGCTGATTAAAGGAAAAAGTTCAGTTTAGGGTTTAAAACCCTAATGCTGACTGAATGGAAAAAGTTCAGTTTAGGGTTTAAAACCCTAATGCTGACTGAATGAAAAAATTCAGTTTAGGCTTTAAAACCCTAATGCTGATTAAAGGAAAAAGTTCAGTTTAGGGTTTAAAACCCTAATGCTGACTGAATGGAAAAATTCAGTTTAGGGTTTAAAACCCTAATGCTGATTAAAGGAAAAAGTTCAGTTTAGGGTTTAAAACCCTAATGCTGACTGAATGGAAAAAGTTCAGTTTAGGGTTTAAAACCCTAATGCTGACTAAAGGAAAGAGTTCAGTTTAGGGTTTAAAACCCTAATGCTGATTAAAGGAAAAAGTTCAGTTTAGGGTTTAAAACCGTAATGCTGACTGAATGGAAAAGTTCAGTTTAGGGTTTAAAACCCTAATGCTGACTGAATGGAAAAATTCAGTTTAGAGTTTAAAATCCTAATGCTGATTAAAGGAAAAAGTTCAGTTTAGGGTTTAAAACCCTAATGCTGACTGAATAGAAAAAGTTTAGTTTAGGGTTTAAAACCCTAATGCTAACTGAATGGAAAAGTTCAGTTTAGGGTTTAAAACCCTAATGCTGATTAAAGGAAAAAGTTCAGTTTAGGGTTTAAAACCCTAATGCTGACTGAATGGAAAAATTCAGTTTAGGGTTTAAAACCTTAATGCTGATTAAAGGAAAAAGTTCAGTTTAGGGTTCAAAACCCTAATGCTGACTGAATAGAAAAAGTTCAGTTTAGGGTTTAAAACCCCAATGCTAACTGAAAGGAAAAGTTTAGTTTAGGGTTTAAAAACCTAAGGCTGATTAAAGGAAAAGTTCAGTTTAGGGTTTAAAACCCTAATGCTGACTGAATGGAAAAAGTTCAGTTTAGGGTTTAAAACCCTAATGCTGACTGAAAGGAAAAGTTCAGTTTAGGGTTTAAAACCTTAATGCTGATTAAAAGAAAAGTTCAGTTTAGGGTTTAAAACCCTAATGCTGACTGAATGAAAAAGTTCAGTTTAGGATCTAAAACCCTAATGCTAACTGAAAGGAAAAGTTCAGTTTAGGGTTTAAAACCCTAATGCTGACTGAATGGAAAAAGTTCAGTTTAGGGTTTAAAACCCTAATGCTAACTGAAAGGAAAAGTTCAGTTTAGGGTTTAAAACCCTAATGCTGACTAAATGGAAAAAGTTCAGTTTAGGGTTTAAAACACTAATGCTGACTGAAAGGAAAAGTTCAGTTTAGGGTTTAAAACCCTAATGCTGACTGAATGGAAAAAATTCAGTTTAGGGTTTAAAACCCTAATGCTGACATAAGGAAAGAGTTCAGTTTAGGGTTTAAAACCCTAATGCTGACTAAAGGAAAAGTTCAGTTTAGGGTTTAAAACCCTAATGCTGACTGAATGGAAAGAGTTTAGTTTAGGGTTTAAAACCCTAATGCTGATTAAAGGAAAAGTTCAGTTTAGGGTTTAAAACCCTAATGCTGACTGAATGGAAAAAGTTCAGTTTAAGGTTTAAAACCCTAATGCTGACTGAATGGAAAAAGTTCAGTTTAGGGTTTAAAACACTAATGCTGACTGAAAGGAAAAGTTCAGTTTAGGGTTTAAAACCCTAATGCTGACTGAATGGAAAAGAGTTCAGTTTAGGGTTTAAAACCCTAATGCTGACTAAAGGAAAAGTTCAGTTTAGGGTTTAAAACCCTAATGCTGACTGAATGGAAAGAGTTTAGTTTAGGGTTTAAAACCCTAATGCTGATTAAAGGAAAAGTTCAGTTTAGGGTTTAAAACCCTAATGCTGACTGAATGGAAAAAGTTCAATTTAGGGTTTAAAACCCTAATGCTGACTGAATGGAAAAGTTCAGTTTAGGGTTTAAAACCCTAATGCTGATTAAAGGAAAAAGTGTAGTTTAGGGTTTAAAACCCTAATGCTGACTGAATAGAAAAATTCAGTTTAGGGTTCAAAACCCTAATGCTGATTAAAGGAAAAAGTTCAGTTTAGGATTTAAAACCCTAATGCTGACTGAATGGGAAAAGTTCAGTTTAGGGTTTAAAACCCTAATGCTGACTGAATGGAAAAAGTTCAGTTTAGGGTTTAAAACCCTAATGCTGACTGAATGGAAAAAGTTCAGTTTAGGGTTTAAAACCCTAATGCTGATTAAAGGAAAAAGTGTAGTTTAGGGTTTAAAACCCTAATGCTGACTGAATAGAAAAATTCAGTTTAGGGTTCAAAACCCTAATGCTGATTAAAGGAAAAAGTTCAGTTTAGGATTTAAAACCCTAATGCTGACTGAATGGAAAAAGTTCAGTTTAGAGTTTAAAACCCTAATGTTGACTGAATGGAAAAAGTTCAGTTTAGGGTTTAAAACCCTAATGCCGACTAAAGGAAAGAGTTTAGATTAGGGTTTAAAACCCTAATGCTGATTAAAGGAAAAAGTTCAGTTTAGGGTTTAAAACCCTAGTGCTGACTGAATGGAAAAATTCAGTTTAGGGTTTAAAACCCTAATGCTGATTAAAGGAAAAAGTTCAGTTTAGGGTTTAAAACCCTAATGCTGACTGAATGGAAAAAGTTCAGTTTAGGGTTTAAAACCCTAATGCTGACTGAATGAAAAAATTCAGTTTAGGCTTTAAAACCCTAATGCTGATTAAAGGAAAAAGTTCAGTTTAGGGTTTAAAACCCTAATGCTGACTGAATGGAAAAATTCAGTTTAAGGTTTAAAACCCTAATGCTGATTAAAGGAAAAAGTTCAGTTTAGGGTTTAAAACCCTAATGCTGACTGAATGGAAAAAGTTCAGTTTAGGGTTTAAAACCCTAATGCTGATTAAAGGAAAAAGTTCAGTTTAGGGTTTAAAACCCTAATGCTGACTGAATGGAAAAAGTTCAGTTTAGGGTTTAAAACCCTAATGCTGACTGAATGGAAAAATTCAGTTTAGAGTTTAAAATCCTAATGCTGATTAAAGGAAAAAGTTCAGTTTAGGGTTTAAAACCCTAATGCTGACTGAATAGAAAAAGTTTAGTTTAGGGTTTAAAACCCTAATGCTAACTGAATGGAAAAGTTCAGTTTAGGGTTTAAAACCCTAATGCTGATTAAAGGAAAAAGTTCAGTTTAGGGTTTAAAACCCTAATGCTGACTGAATGGAAAAATTCAGTTTAGGGTTTAAAACCTTAATGCTGATTAAAGGAAAAAGTTCAGTTTAGGGTTCAAAACCCTAATGCTGACTGAATAGAAAAAGTTCAGTTTAGGGTTTAAAACCCCAATGCTAACTGAAAGGAAAAGTTTAGTTTAGGGTTTAAAAACCTAAGGCTGATTAAAGGAAAAGTTCAGTTTAGGGTTTAAAACCCTAATGCTGACTGAATGGAAAAAGTTCAGTTTAGGGTTTAAAACCCTAATGCTGACTGAAAGGAAAAGTTCAGTTTAGGGTTTAAAACCTTAATGCTGATTAAAAGAAAAGTTCAGTTTAGGGTTTAAAACCCTAATGCTGACTGAATGAAAAAGTTCAGTTTAGGATCTAAAACCCTAATGCTAACTGAAAGGAAAAGTTCAGTTTAGGGTTTAAAACCCTAATGCTGACTGAATGGAAAAAGTTCAGTTTAGGGTTTAAAACCCTAATGCTAACTGAAAGGAAAAGTTCAGTTTAGGGTTTAAAACCCTAATGCTGACTAAATGGAAAAAGTTCAGTTTAGGGTTTAAAACACTAATGCTGACTGAAAGGAAAAGTTCAGTTTAGGGTTTAAAACCCTAATGCTGACTGAATGGAAAAAATTCAGTTTAGGGTTTAAAACCCTAATGCTGACATAAGGAAAGAGTTCAGTTTAGGGTTTAAAACCCTAATGCTGACTAAAGGAAAAGTTCAGTTTAGGGTTTAAAACCCTAATGCTGACTGAATGGAAAGAGTTTAGTTAAGGGTTTAAAACCCTAATGCTGATTAAAGGAAAAGTTCAGTTTAGGGTTTAAAACCCTAATACTGACTGAATGGAAAAAGTTCAGTTTAAGGTTTAAAACCCTAATGCTGACTGAATGGAAAAAGTTCAGTTTAGGGTTTAAAACACTAATGCTGACTGAAAGGAAAAGTTCAGTTTAGGGTTTAAAACCCTAATGCTGACTGAATGGAAAAAATTCAGTTTAGGGTTTAAAACCCTAATGCTGACTAAAGGAAAAGTTCAGTTTAGGGTTTAAAACCCTAATGCTGACTGAATGGAAAGAGTTTAGTTTAGGGTTTAAAACCCTAATGCTGATTAAAGGAAAAGTTCAGTTTAGGGTTTAAAACCCTAATGCTGACTGAATGGAAAAAGTTCAATTTAGGGTTTAAAACCCTAATGCTGACTGAATGGAAAAAGTTCAGTTTAGAGTTAAAAACCCTAATGCTGACTGAATGGAAAAGTTCAGTTTAGCGTTTAAAACCCTAATGCTTACTGAATGGAAAAGTTATGTTTAGGGTTTTAAAACTCTAATGCTGATTAAAGAAAAATTTCAGTTTAGGGTTTTAAAACCCTAATGCTGATTAAAGGAAAAGTTCAGTTTAGAGTTTAAAACCCTAATACTGACTTAATAGAAAAAGTTTAGTTTAGGGTTTAAAACCCTAATGCTAACTGAATGGAAAAGTTCAGTTTAGGGTTTAAAACCCTAATGCTGATTAAAGGAAAAAGTTCAGTTTAGGGTTTAAAACCCTAATGCTGACTGAATAGAAAAAGTTCAGTTTAGGGTTTAAAACCCTAATGCTGACTGGATGGAAAAGTTCAGTTTAGGGTTTAAAACCCTAATGCTGATTAAAGGAAAAAGTTCAGTTTAGGGTTTAAAACCCTAATGTTGACTGAATGGAAAAATTCAGTTTAGGGTTTAAAACCCTAATGCTGATTAAAGGAAAAAGTTCAGTTTAGGGTTTAAAACCCTAATACTGCTGAATGGAAAAAGTTTAGTTTAGGGTTTAAAACCTTAATGCTGACTGAATGGAAAAAGTTCAGTTTAGGGTTTAAAACCCTAATGCTGACTGAATGGAAAAAGTTCAGATTAGGGTTAAAAACCCTAAAGTTGATTAAAGGAAAAAGTTCAGTTTTAGGGTTTAAAACCCTAATGCAGACTGAATGGGAAAAGTTCAGTTTAGGGTTTAAAACCCTAATGCTGACTGAATGGAAAAAGTTCAGTTTAGGGTTTAAAACCCTAATGCTGACTGAATGGAAAAAGTTCAGTTTAGGGTTTAAAACCCTAATGCTGATTAAAGGAAAAAGTGTAGTTTAGGGTTTAAAACCCTAATGCTGACTGAATAGAAAAATTCAGTTTAGGGTTCAAAACCCTAATGCTGATTAAAGGAAAAAGTTCAGTTTAGGATTTAAAACCCTAATGCTGACTGAATGGAAAAAGTTCAGTTTAGAGTTTAAAACCCTAATGTTGACTGAATGGAAAAAGTTCAGTTTAGGGTTTAAAACCCTAATGCCGACTAAAGGAAAGAGTTTAGATTAGGGTTTAAAACCCTAATGCTGATTAAAGGAAAAAGTTCAGTTTAGGGTTTAAAACCCTAGTGCTGACTGAATGGAAAAATTCAGTTTAGGGTTTAAAACCTTAATGCTGATTAAAGGAAAAAGTTCAGTTTAGGGTTTAAAACCCTAATGCTGACTGAATGGAAAAAGTTCAGTTTAGAGTTTAAAACCCTAATGCTGACTGAATGAAAAAATTCAGTTTAGGCTTTAAAACCCTAATGCTGATTAAAGGAAGAAGTTCAGTTTAGGGTTTAAAACCCTAATGCTGACTGAATGGAAAAATTCAGTTTAAGGTTTAAAACCCTAATGCTGATTAAAGGAAAAAGTTCAGTTTAGGGTTTAAAACCCTAATGCTGACTGAATGGAAAAAGTTCAGTTTAGGGTTTAAAACCCTAATGCTGACTAAAGGAAAGAGTTCAGTTTAGGGTTTAAAACCCTAATGCTGACTGAATGGAAAAAGTTCAGTTTAGGGTTTAAAACCCTAATGCTGACTAAAGGAAAGAGTTCAGTTTAGGGTTTAAAACCCTAATGCTGACTGAATGGAAAAATTCAGTTTAGGGTTCAAAACCCTAATGCTGATTAAAGGAAAAAGTTCAGTTTAGGATTTAAAACCCTAATGCTAACTGAATGGAAAAAGTTCAGTTTAGAGTTTAAAACCCTAATGTTGACTGAATGGAAAAAGTTCAGTTTAGGGTTTAAAACCCTAATGCCGACTAAAGGAAAGAGTTCAGTTTAGGGTTTAAAACCCTAATGCTGATTAAAGAAAAAGTTCAGTTTAGGGTTTAAAACCCTAGTGCTGACTGAATGGAAAAATTCAGTTTAGGGTTTAAAACCCTAATGCTGATTAAAGGAAAAAGTTCAGTTTAGGGTTTAAAACCCTAATGCTTACTGAATGGAAAAAGTTCAGTTTAGGGTTTAAAACCCTAATGCTGACTGAATGGAAAAATTCAGTTTAGGGTTTAAAACCCTAATGCTGATTAAAGGAAAAAATTCAGTTTAGGGTTTAAAACCCTAATACTGACTGAATGGAAAAATTCAGTTTAGGGTTTAAAACCCTAATGCTGATTAAAGGAAAAAGTTCAGTTTAGGGTTTAAAACCCTAATGCTGACTGAATGGAAAAAGTTCAGTTTAGGGTTTAAAACCCTAATGCTGACTAAAGGAAAGAGTTCAGTTTAGGGTTTAAAACCCTAATGCTGATTAAAGGAAAAAGTTCAGTTTAGGGTTTAAAACCCTAATGCTGACTGAATGGAAAAGTTCAGTTTAGGGTTTAAAACCGTAATGCTGATTAAAGGAAAAAGTTCAGTTTAGGGTTTAAAACCCTAATGCTGATTGAATGGAAAAATTCAGTTTAGGGTTTAAAATCCTAATGCTGATTAAAGGAAAAAGTTCAGTTTAGGGTTTAAAACCCTAATGCTGACTGAATAGAAAAAGTTTAGTTTAGGGTTTAAAATCTTAATGCTAACTGAATGGAAAAGTTCAATTTAGGGTTTAAAACCCTAATGCTGATTAAAGGAAAAAGTTCAGTTTAGGGTTTAAAACCCTAATGCTGACTGAATGGAAAAATTAAGTTTAGGGTTTAAAACCTTAATGCTGATTAAAGGAAAAAGTTCAGTTTAGGGTTCAAAACCCTAATGCTGACTGAATAGAAAAAGTTCAGTTTAGGGTTTAAAACCCTAATGCTAACTGAAAGGAAAAGTTTAGTTTAGGGTTTAAAACCCTAATGCTTATTAAAGGAAAAGTTCAGTTTAGGGTTTAAAACCCTAATGCTGACTGAATGGAAAAAGTTCAGTTTAGGGTTTAAAACCCTAATGCTGACTGAAAGGAAAAGTTCAGTTTATGGTTTAAAATCTTAATGCTGATTAAAAGAAAAGTTCAGTTTAGGGTTTAAAATCCTAATGCTGACTGAATGGAAAAAGTTCAGTTTAAGGTTTAAAACCCTAATGCTGACTGAATGGAAAAAGTTCAGTTTAGGGTTTAAAACCCTAATGCTGACTGAAAGGAAAAGTTCAGTTTAGGGTTTAAAACCCTAATGCTGACTGAATGGAAAAAATTCAGTTTAGGGTTTAAAACCCTAATGCTGACATAAGGAAAGAGTTCAGTTTAGGGTTTAAAACCCTAATGCTGACTAAAGGAAAAGTTCAGTTTAGGGTTTAAAACCCTAATGCTGACTGAATGGAAAGAGTTTAGTTTAGGGTTTAAAACCCTAATGCTGATTAAAGGAAAAGTTCAGTTTAGGGTTTAAAACCCTAATGCTGACTGAATGGAAAAAGTTCAATTTAGGGTTTAAAACCCTAATGCTGACTGAATGGAAAAAGTTCAGTTTAGAGTTTAAAACCCTAATGCTGACTGAATGGAAAAGTTCAGTTTAGGGTTTAAAACACTAATGCTTACTGAATGGAAAAGTTATGTTTAGGGTTTTAAAACCCTAATGCTGATTAAAGGAAAATTTCAGTTTAGGGTTTTAAAACCCTAATGCTGATTAAAGGAAAAGTTCAGTTTAGAGTTTAAAATCCTAATATTGACTTAATAGAAAAAGTTTAGTTTAGGGTTTAAAACCCTAATGCTAACTGAATGGAAAAGTTCAGTTTAGGGTTTAAAACCCTAATGCTGATTAAAGGAAAAAGTTCAGTTTAGGGTTTAAAACCCTAATACTGACTGAATGGAAAAAGTTCAGTTTAGGGTTTAAAACCCTAATGCTGATTAAAGGAAAAAGTTCAGTTTAGGGTTTAAAACCCTAATACTGACTGAATGGAAAAAGTTTAGTTTAGGGTTTAAAACCCTAATGCTGACTGAATGGAAAAAGTTCAGTTTAGGGTTTAAAACCCTAATGCTGACTAAAGGGAAGAGTTCAGTTTAGGGTTTAAAACCCTAATGCTGATTAAAGGAAAAAGTTTAGTTTTAGGGTTTAAAACCCTAATGCTGACTGAATGGGAAAAGTTCAGTTTAGGGTTTAAAACCCTAATGCTGACTGAATGGAAAAAGTTTAGTTTAGGGTTTAAAACCCTAATGCTGACTGAATGGAAAAAGTTCAGTTTAGGGTTTAAAACCCTAATGCTGACTAAAGGGAAGAGTTCAGTTTAGGGTTTAAAACCCTAAAGTTGATTAAAGGAAAAAGTTCAGTTTTAGGGTTTAAAACCCTAATGCTGACTGAATGGGAAAAGTTCAGTTTAGGGTTTAAAACCCTAATGCTGACTGAATGGAAAAAGTTCAGTTTAGGGTTTAAAACCCTAATGCTGACTGAATGGAAAAAGTTCAGTTTAGGGTTTAAAACCCTAATGCTGATTAAAGGAAAAAGTTTAGTTTAGGGTTTAAAACCCTAATGCTGACTGAATAGAAAAATTCAGTTTAGGGTTCAAAACCCTAATGCTGATTAAAGGAAAAAGTTCAGTTTAGGATTTAAAACCCTAATGCTGACTGAATGGAAAAAGTTCAGTTTAGAGTTTAAAACCCTAATGTTGACTGAATGGAAAAAGTTCAGTTTAGGGTTTAAAACCCTAATGCCGACTAAAGGAAAGAGTTCAGATTAGGGTTTAAAACCCTAATGCTGATTAAAGAAAAAAGTTCAGTTTAGGGTTTAAAACCCTAATGTTGACTGAATGGAAAAAGTTCAGTTTAGGGTTTAAAACCCTAATGCCGACTAAAGGAAAGAGTTCAGTTTAGGGTTTAAAACCCTAATGCTGATTAAAGAAAAAAGTTCAGTTTAGGGTTTAAAACCCTAGTGCTGACTGAATGGAAAAATTCAGTTTAGGGTTTAAAACCCTAATGCTGATTAAAGGAAAAAGTTCAGTTTATGGGTTTAAAACCCTAATGCTTACTTAAAGAAAAAAGTTCAGTTTAGGGTTTAAAACCCTAGTGCTGACTGAATGGAAAAATTCAGTTTAGGGTTTAAAACCCTAATGCTGATTAAAGGAAAAAATTCAGTTTAGGGTTTAAAACCCTAATACTGACTGAATGGAAAAATTCAGTTTAGGGTTTAAAACCCTAATGCTGATTAAAGGAAAAAGTTCAGTTTAGGGTTTAAAACCCTAATGCTGACTGAATGGAAAAAGTTCAGTTTAGGGTTTAAAACCCTAATGCTGACTAAAGGAAAGAGTTCAGTTTAGGGTTTAAAACCCTAATGCTGATTAAAGGAAAAAGTTCAGTTTAGGGTTTAAAACCCTAATGCTGACTGAATGGAAAAGTTCAGTTTAGGGTTTAAAACCGTAATGCTGATTAAAGGAAAAAGTTCAGTTTAGGGTTTAAAACCCTAATGCTGATTGAATGGAAAAATTCAGTTTAGGGTTTAAAATCCTAATGCTGATTAAAGGAAAAAGTTCAGTTTAGGGTTTAAAACCCTAATGCTGACTGAATAGAAAAAGTTTAGTTTAGGGTTTAAAATCTTAATGCTAACTGAATGGAAAAGTTCAATTTAGGGTTTAAAACCCTAATGCTGATTAAAGGAAAAAGTTCAGTTTAGGGTTTAAAACCCTAATGCTGACTGAATGGAAAAATTAAGTTTAGGGTTTAAAACCTTAATGCTGATTAAAGGAAAAAGTTCAGTTTAGGGTTCAAAACCCTAATGCTGACTGAATAGAAAAAGTTCAGTTTAGGGTTTAAAACCCTAAAGTTGATTAAAGGAAAAAGTTCAGTTTTAGGGTTTAAAACCCTAATGCTGACTGAATGGGAAAAGTTCAGTTTAGGGTTTAAAACCCTAATGCTGACTGAATGGAAAAAGTTCAGTTTAGGGTTTAAAACCCTAATGCTGACTGAATGGAAAAAGTTCAGTTTAGGGTTTAAAACCCTAATGCTGATTAAAGGAAAAAGTTTAGTTTAGGGTTTAAAACCCTAATGCTGACTGAATAGAAAAATTCAGTTTAGGGTTCAAAACCCTAATGCTGATTAAAGGAAAAAGTTCAGTTTAGGATTTAAAACCCTAATGCTGACTGAATGGAAAAAGTTCAGTTTAGAGTTTAAAACCCTAATGTTGACTGAATGGAAAAAGTTCAGTTTAGGGTTTAAAACCCTAATGCCGACTAAAGGAAAGAGTTCAGATTAGGGTTTAAAACCCTAATGCTGATTAAAGAAAAAAGTTCAGTTTAGGGTTTAAAACCCTAATGTTGACTGAATGGAAAAAGTTCAGTTTAGGGTTTAAAACCCTAATGCCGACTAAAGGAAAGAGTTCAGTTTAGGGTTTAAAACCCTAATGCTGATTAAAGAAAAAAGTTCAGTTTAGGGTTTAAAACCCTAGTGCTGACTGAATGGAAAAATTCAGTTTAGGGTTTAAAACCCTAATGCTGATTAAAGGAAAAAGTTCAGTTTAGGGTTTAAAACCCTAATGCTTACTTAAAGAAAAAAGTTCAGTTTAGGGTTTAAAACCCTAGTGCTGACTGAATGGAAAAATTCAGTTTAGGGTTTAAAACCCTAATGCTGATTAAAGGAAAAAATTCAGTTTAGGGTTTAAAACCCTAATACTGACTGAATGGAAAAATTCAGTTTAGGGTTTAAAACCCTAATGCTGATTAAAGGAAAAAGTTCAGTTTAGGGTTTAAAACCCTAATGCTGACTGAATGGAAAAAGTTCAGTTTAGGGTTTAAAACCCTAATGCTGACTAAAGGAAAGAGTTCAGTTTAGGGTTTAAAACCCTAATGCTGATTAAAGGAAAAAGTTCAGTTTAGGGTTTAAAACCCTAATGCTGACTGAATGGAAAAGTTCAGTTTAGGGTTTAAAACCGTAATGCTGATTAAAGGAAAAAGTTCAGTTTAGGGTTTAAAACCCTAATGCTGATTGAATGGAAAAATTCAGTTTAGGGTTTAAAATCCTAATGCTGATTAAAGGAAAAAGTTCAGTTTAGGGTTTAAAACCCTAATGCTGACTGAATAGAAAAAGTTTAGTTTAGGGTTTAAAATCTTAATGCTAACTGAATGGAAAAGTTCAATTTAGGGTTTAAAACCCTAATGCTGATTAAAGGAAAAAGTTCAGTTTAGGGTTTAAAACCCTAATGCTGACTGAATGGAAAAATTAAGTTTAGGGTTTAAAACCTTAATGCTGATTAAAGGAAAAAGTTCAGTTTAGGGTTCAAAACCCTAATGCTGACTGAATAGAAAAAGTTCAGTTTAGGGTTTAAAACCCTAATGCTAACTGAAAGGAAAAGTTTAGTTTAGGGTTTAAAACCCTAATGCTTATTAAAGGAAAAGTTCAGTTTAGGGTTTAAAACCCTAATGCTGACTGAATGGAAAAAGTTCAGTTTAGGGTTTAAAACCCTAATGCTGACTGAAAGGAAAAGTTCAGTTTATGGTTTAAAATCTTAATGCTGATTAAAAGAAAAGTTCAGTTTAGGGTTTAAAACCCTAATGCTGACTGAATGGAAAAAGTTCAGTTTAAGGTTTAAAACCCTAATGCTGACTGAATGGAAAAAGTTCAGTTTAGGGTTTAAAACCCTAATGCTGACTGAAAGGAAAAGTTCAGTTTAGGGTTTAAAACCCTAATGCTGACTGAATGGAAAAATTCAGTTTAGGGTTTAAAACCCTAATGCTGACATAAGGAAAGAGTTCAGTTTAGGGTTTAAAACCCTAATGCTGACTAAAGGAAAAGTTCAGTTTAGGGTTTAAAACCCTAATGCTGACTGAATGGAAAGAGTTTAGTTTAGGGTTTAAAACCCTAATGCTGATTAAAGGAAAAGTTCAGTTTAGGGTTTAAAACCCTAATGCTGACTGAATGGAAAAAGTTCAATTTAGGGTTTAAAACCCTAATGCTGACTGAATGGAAAAAGTTCAGTTTAGAGTTTAAAACCCTAATGCTGACTGAATGGAAAAGTTCAGTTTAGGGTTTAAAACCCTAATGCTTACTGAATAGAAAAGTTATGTTTAGGGTTTTAAAACCCTAATGCTGATTAAAGGAAAATTTCAGTTTAGGGTTTTAAAACCCTAATGCTGATTAAAGGAAAAGTTCAGTTTAGAGTTTAAAACCCTAATACTGACTTAATAGAAAAAGTTTAGTTTAGGGTTTAAAACCCTAATGCTAATTGAATGGAAAAGTTCAGTTTAGGGTTTAAAACCCTAATGCTGATTAAAGGAAAAAGTTCAGTTTAGGGTTTAAAACCCTAATGCTGACTGAATAGAAAAAGTTTAGTTTAGGGTTTAAAACCCTAATGCTGACTGAATGGAAAAGTTCAGTTTAGGGTTTAAAACCCTAATGCTGATTAAAGGAAAAAGTTCAGTTTAGGGTTTAAAACCCTAATGCTGACTGAATGGAAAAATTCAGTTTAGGGTTTAAAACCCTAATGCTGATTAAAGGAAAAAGTTCAGTTTAGGGTTTAAAACCCTAATGCTGACTGAATGGAAAAAGTTCAGTTTAGGGTTTAAAACCCTAATGCTGACTAAAGGGAAGAGTTCAGTTTAGGGTTTAAAACCCTAATGTTGATTAAAGGAAAAAGTTCAGTTTTAGGGTTTAAAACCCTAATGCTGACTGAATGGGAAAAGTTCAGTTTAGGGTTTAAAACCCTAATGCTGACTGAATGGAAAAAGTTCAGTTTAGGGTTTAAAACCCTAATGCTGACTGAATGGAAAAAGTTCAGTTTAGGGTTTAAAACCCTAATGCTGATTAAAGGAAAAAGTGCAGTTTAGGGTTTAAAACCCTAATGCTGACTGAATAGAAAAATTCAGTTTAGGGTTCAAAACCCTAATGCTGATTAAAGGAAAAAGTTCAGTTTAGGATTTAAAACCCTAATGCTGACTGAATGGAAAAAGTTCAGTTTAGAGTTTAAAACCCTAATGTTGACTGAATGGAAAAAGTTCAGTTTAGGGTTTAAAACCCTAATGCCGACTAAAGGAAAGAGTTCAGATTAGGGTTTAAAACCCTAATGCTGATTAAAGGAAAAAGTTCAGTTTAGGGTTTAAAACCCTAATGCTGATTAAAGGAAAAAGTTCAGTTTAGGGTTTAAAACCCTAATGCTGACTGAATGGAAAAAGTTCAGTTTAGGGTTTAAAACCCTAATGCTGACTAAATGGAAAAATTCAGTTTAGGGTTTAAAACCCTAATGCTGATTAAAGGAAAAAGTTCAGTTTAGGGTTTAAAACCCTAATGCTGACTGAATGGAAAAATTCAGTTTAAGGTTTAAAACCCTAATGCTGATTAAAGGAAAAAGTTCAGTTTAGGGTTTAAACCCTAATGCTGACTGAATGGAAAAAGTTCAGTTTAGGGTTTAAAACCCTAATGCTGACTAAAGGAAAGAGTTCAGTTTAGGGTTTAAAACCCTAATGTTGATTAAAGGAAAAAGTTCAGTTTAGGGTTTAAAACAGTAATGCTGACTGAATGGAAAAGTTCAGTTTAGGGTTTAAAACCCTAATGCTGACTGAATGGAAAAATTCAGTTTAGGGTTTAAAATCCTAATGCTGATTAAAGGAAAAAGTTCAGTTTAGGGTTTAAAACCCTAATGCTGACTAAAGGAAAGAGTTCAGTTTAGGGTTTAAAACCCTAATGATGATTGAAGGAAAAAGTTCAGTTTAGGGTTTAAAACCCTAATGCTGACTGAATGAAAAGTTCAGTTTAGGGTTTAAAACCCTAATGCTGATTAAAGGAAAAAGTTCAGTTTAGGGTTTAAAACATAATGCTGACTGAATGGAAAAATTCAGTTTAGGGTTTAAAACCCTAATGCTGATTAAAGGAAAAAGTTCAGTTTAGGGTTTAAAACCCTAATGCTGACTGAATAGAAAAAGTTCAGTTTAGGGTTTAAAACCCTAATGCTGACTGAATTGAAAATTTCAGTTTAGGGTTTAAAACCCTAATGCTGATTAAAGGAAAAAGTTCAGTTTAGGGTTTAAAACCCTAATGCTGACTGAATGGAAAAATTCAGTTTAGGGTTTAAAACTCTAATGCTGACTAAAGGGAAAAAGTTCAGTTTAGGGTTTAAAACCCTAATGCTGACTGAATGGAAAAAGTTCAGTTTAGGGTTTAAAACCCTAATGCTGACTGAATGGAAAAAGTTAAGTTTAGGGTTTAAAACCCTAATGCTGACTAAAGGAAAGAGTTCAGTTTAGGGTTTAAAACCCTAATGTTGATTAAAGGAAAAAGTTCAGTTTTAGGGTTTAAAACCCTAATGCTGACTGAATGGGAAAAGTTCAGTTTAGGGTTTAAAACCCTAATGCTGACTGAATGGAAAAAGTTCAGTTTAGGGTTTAAAACCCTAATGCTGACTGAATGGAAAAAGTTCAGTTTAGGGTTTAAAACCCTAATGCTGATTAAAGGAAAAAGTGCAGTTTAGGGTTTAAAACCCTAATGCTGACTGAATGGAAAAATTCAGTTTAGGGTTCAAAACCCTAATGCTGATTAAAGGAAAAAGTTCAGTTTAGGATTTAAAACCCTATTGCTGACTGAATGGAAAAAGTTCAGTTTAGAGTTTAAAACCCTAATGTTGACTGAATGGAAAAAGTTCAGTTTAGGGTTTAAAACCCTAATGCCGACTAAAGGAAAGAGTTCAGTTTAGGGTTTAAAACCCTAATGCTGATTAAAGGAAAAAGTTCAGTTTAGGGTTTAAAACCCTAGTGCTGACTGAATGGAAAAATTCAGTTTAGGGTTTAAAACCCTAATGCTGATTAAAGGAAAAAGTTCAGTTTAGGGTTTAAAACCCTAATGCTGACTGAATGGAAAAAGTTCAGTTTAGGGTTTAAAACCCTAGTGCTGACTGAATGGAAAAATTCAGTTTAGGGTTTAAAACCCTAATGCTGATTAAAGGAAAAAATTCAGTTTAGGGTTTAAAACCCTAATACTGACTGAATGGAAAAATTCAGTTTAGGGTTTAAAACCCTAATGCTGATTAAAGGAAAAAGTTCAGTTTAGGGTTTAAAACCCTAATGCTGACTGAATGGAAAAAGTTCAGTTTAGGGTTTAAAACCCTAATGCTGACTAAAGGAAAGAGTTCAGTTTAGGGTTTAAAACCCTAATGCTGATTAAAGGAAAAAGTTCAGTTTAGGGTTTAAAACCCTAATGCTGACTGAATGGAAAAGTTCAGTTTAGGGTTTAAAACCGTAATGCTGATTAAAGGAAAAAGTTCAGTTTAGGGTTTAAAACCCTAATGCTGATTGAATGGAAAAATTCAGTTTAGGGTTTAAAATCTTAATTCTGATTAAAGGAAAAAGTTCAGTTTAGGGTTTAAAACCCTAATGCTGACTGAATAGAAAAAGTTTAGTTTAGGGTTTAAAATCTTAATGCTGACTGAATGGAAAAAGTTCAGTTTAGGGTTTAAAACCCTAATGCTGACTGAAAGGAAAAGTTCAGTTTAGGGTTTAAAACCCTAATGCTGATTAAAGGAAAAGTTCAGTTTAGGGTTTAAAACCCTAATGCTGACTGAATGGAAAAAGTTCAGTTTAGGGTTTAAAACCCTAATGCTGACTGAAAGGAAAAGTTCAGTTTAGGGTTTAAAACCCTAATGCTGATTAAAGGAAAAGTTCAGTTTAGGGTTTAAAACCCTAATGCTGACTGAATGGAAAAAGTTCAGTTTAGGGTTTAAAACCCTAATGCTGACTGAAAGGAAAAGTTCAGTTTAGGGTTTAAAACCCTAATGCTGATTAAAGGAAAAGTTCAGTTTAGGGTTTAAAACCCTAATGCTGACTGAATGGAAAAAGTTCAGTTTAGGGTTTAAAACCCTAATGCTGACTGAAAGGAAAAGTTCAGTTTAGGGTTTAAAACCCTAATGCTGATTAAAGGAAAAGTTCAGTTTAGGGTTTAAAACCCTAATGCTGACTGAATGGAAAAAATTCAGTTTAGGGTTTAAAACCCTAATGCTGACATAAGGAAAGAGTTCAGTTTAGGGTTTAAAACCCTAATGCTGACTAAAGGAAAAGTTCAGTTTAGGGTTTAAAACCCTAATGCTGACTGAATGGAAAGAGTTTAGTTTAGGGTTTAAAACCCTAATGCTGATTAAAGGAAAAGTTCAGTTTAGGGTTTAAAACCCTAATGCTGACTGAATGGAAAAAGTTCAATTTAGGGTTTAAAACCCTAATGCTGACTGAATGGAAAAAGTTCAGTTTAGAGTTAAAAACCCTAATGCTGACTGAATGGAAAAGTTCAGTTTAGGGTTTAAAACCCTAATGCTTACTGAATGGAAAAGTTATGTTTAGGGTTTTAAAACCCTAATGCTGATTAAAGGAAAATTTCAGTTTAGGATTTTAAAACCCTAATGCTGATTAAAGGAAAAGTTCAGTTTAGAGTTTAAAACCCTAATACTGACTTAATAGAAAAAGTTTAGTTTAGGGTTTAAAACCCTAATGCTAACTGAATGGAAAAGTTCAGTTTAGGGTTTAAAACCCTAATGCTGATTAAAGGAAAAAGTTCAGTTTAGGGTTTAAAACCCTAATGCTGACTGAATAGAAAAAGTTCAGTTTAGGGTTTAAAACCCTAATGCTGACTGGATGGAAAAGTTCAGTTTAGGGTTTAAAACCCTAATGCTGATTAAAGGAAAAAGTTCAGTTTAGGGTTTAAAACCCTAATGCTGACTGAATGGAAAAATTCAGTTTAGGGTTTAAAACCCTAATGCTGATTAAAGGAAAAAGTTCAGTTTAGGGTTTAAAACCCTAATGCTGACTGAATGGAAAAAGTTCAGTTTAGGGTTTAAAACCCTAATGCTGACTGAATGGAAAAAGTTCAGTTTAGGGTTTAAAACCCTAATGCTGACTAAAGGGAAGAGTTCAGTTTAGGGTTAAAAACCCTAAAGTTGATTAAAGGAAAAAGTTCAGTTTTAGGGTTTAAAACCCTAATGCTGACTGAATGGGAAAAGTTCAGTTTAGGGTTTAAAACCCTAATGCTGACTGAATGGAAAAAGTTCAGTTTAGGGTTTAAAACCCTAATGCTGACTGAATGGAAAAATTTCAGTTTAGGGTTTAAAACCCTAATGCTGATTAAAGGAAAAAGTGTAGTTTAGGGTTTAAAACCCTAATGCTGACTGAATAGAAAAATTCAGTTTAGGGTTCAAAACCCTAATGCTGATTAAAGGAAAAAGTTCAGTTTAGGATTTAAAACCCTAATGCTGACTGAATGGAAAAAGTTCAGTTTAGAGTTTAAAACCCTAATGTTGACTGAATGGAAAAAGTTCAGTTTAGGGTTTAAAACCCTAATGCCGACTAAAGGAAAGAGTTTAGATTAGGGTTTAAAACCCTAATGCTGATTAAAGGAAAAAGTTCAGTTTAGGGTTTAAAACCCTAGTGCTGACTGAATGGAAAAATTCAGTTTAGGGTTTAAAACCCTAATGCTGATTAAAGGAAAAAGTTCAGTTTAGGGTTTAAAACCCTAATGCTGACTGAATGGAAAAAGTTCAGTTTAGGGTTTAAAACCCTAATGCTGACTGAATGAAAAAATTCAGTTTAGGCTTTAAAACCCTAATGCTGATTAAAGGAAGAAGTTCAGTTTAGGGTTTAAAACCCTAATGCTGACTGAATGGAAAAATTCAGTTTAAGGTTTAAAACCCTAATGCTGATTAAAGGAAAAAGTTCAGTTTAGGGTTTAAAACCCTAATGCTGACTGAATGGAAAAAGTTCAGTTTAGGGTTTAAAACCCTAATGCTGACTAAAGGAAAGAGTTCAGTTTAGGGTTTAAAACCCTAATGCTGATTAAAGGAAAAAGTTCAGTTTAGGGTTTAAAACCCTAATGCTGACTGAATGGAAAAGTTCAGTTTAGGGTTTAAAACCCTAATGCTGACTGAATGGAAAAATTCAGTTTAGAGTTTAAAATCCTAATGCTGATTAAAGGAAAAAGTTCAGTTTAGGGTTTAAAACCCTAATGCTGACTGAATAGAAAAAGTTTAGTTTAGGGTTTAAAACCCTAATGCTAACTGAATGGAAAAGTTCAGTTTAGGGTTTAAAACCCTAATGCTGATTAAAGGAAAAAGTTCAGTTTAGGGTTTAAAACCCTAATGCTGACTGAATGGAAAAATTCAGTTTAGGGTTTAAAACCTTAATGCTGATTAAAGGAAAAAGTTCAGTTTAGGGTTCAAAACCCTAATGCTGACTGAATAGAAAAAGTTCAGTTTAGGGTTTAAAACCCCAATGCTAACTGAAAGGAAAAGTTTAGTTTAGGGTTTAAAAACCTAAGGCTGATTAAAGGAAAAGTTCAGTTTAGGGTTTAAAACCCTAATGCTGACTGAATGGAAAAAGTTCAGTTTAGGGTTTAAAACCCTAATGCTGACTGAAAGGAAAAGTTCAGTTTAGGGTTTAAAACCTTAATGCTGATTAAAAGAAAAGTTCAGTTTAGGGTTTAAAACCCTAATGCTGACTGAATGAAAAAGTTCAGTTTAGGATCTAAAACCCTAATGCTAACTGAAAGGAAAAGTTCAGTTTAGGGTTTAAAACCCTAATGCTGACTGAATGGAAAAAGTTCAGTTTAGGGTTTAAAACCCTAATGCTAACTGAAAGGAAAAGTTCAGTTTAGGGTTTAAAACCCTAATGCTGACTAAATGGAAAAAGTTCAGTTTAGGGTTTAAAACCCTAATGCTGACATAAGGAAAGAGTTCAGTTTAGGGTTTAAAACCCTAATGCTGACTAAAGGAAAAGTTCAGTTTAGGGTTTAAAACCCTAATGCTGACTGAATGGAAACAGTTCAGTTTAGGGTTTAAAACCCTAATGCTGATTAAAGGAAAAGTTCAGTTTAGGGTTTAAAACCCTAATGCTCACTGAATGGAAAAAGTTGAATTTAGGGTTTAAAACCCTAATGCTGATTGAATGGAAAAAGTTCAGTTTAGGGTTTAAAACCCTAATGCTGACTGAATGGAAAAGTTCAGTTTAGGGTTTAAAACCCTAATGCTGACTGAATGGAAAAGTTATGTTTAGGATTTTAAAACCCTAATACTGATTAAAGGAAAAGTTCAGTTTAGGGTTTTAAAACCCTAATGCTGATTAAAGGAAAAGTTCAGTTTAGGGTTTAAAACCCTAATACTGACTGAATAGAAAAAGTTTAGTTTAGGGTTTAAAACCCTAATGCTAACTAAATGGAAAATTTCAGTTTGGGGTTTAAAACCCTAATGCTGATTAAAGGAAAAAGTTCAGTTTAGGGTTTAAAACCCTAATGCTGACTGAATAGAAAAAGTTTAGTTTAGGGTTTAAAACCCTAATGCTAACTGAATGGAAAAGTTCAGTTTAGGGTTTAAAACCCTAATGCTGATTAAAGGAAAAAGTTCAGTTTAGGGTTTAAAACCCTAATGCTGACTGAATGGAAAAATTCAGTTTAGGGTTTAAAACCTTAATGCTGATTAAAGGAAAAAGTCCAGTTTAGGGTTTAAAACCCTAATACTGCTGAATGGAAAAAGTTTAGTTTAGGATTTAAAACCCTAATGCTGACTGAATGGAAAAAGTTCAGTTTAGGGTTTAAAACCCTAATGCTGACTAAAGGGAAGAGTTCAGTTTAGGGTTTAAAACCCTAAAGTTGATTAAAGGAAAAAGTTCAGTTTTAGGGTTTAAAACCCTAATGGTGACTGAATGGGAAAAGTTCAGTTTAGGGTTTAAAACCCTAATGCTGACTGAATGGAAAAAGTTCAGTTTAGGGTTTAAAACCCTAATGCTGATTGAATGGAAAAAGTTCAGTTTAGGGTTTAAAACCCTAATGCTGATTTAAGGAAAAAGTGTAGTTTAGGGTTTAAAACCCTAATGCTGACTGAATAGAAAAATTCAGTTTAGGGTTCAAAACCCTAATGCTGATTAAAGGAAAAAGTTCAGTTTAGGATTTAAAACCCTAATGCTGACTGAATGGAAAAAGTTCAGTTTAGAGTTTAAAACCCTAATGTTGACTGAATGGAAAAAGTTCAGTTTAGGGTTTAAAACCCTAATGCCGACTAAAGGAAAGAGTTTAGATTAGGGTTTAAAACCCTAATGCTGATTAAAGGAAAAAGTTCAGTTTAGGGTTTAAAACCCTAGTGCTGACTGAATGGAAAAATTCAGTTTAGGGTTTAAAACCCTAATGCTGATTAAAGGAAAAAGTTCAGTTTAGGGTTTAAAACCCTAATGCTGACTGAATGGAAAAAGTTCAGTTTAGGGTTTAAAACCCTAATGCTGACTGAATGAAAAAATTCAGTTTAGGCTTTAAAACCCTAATGCTGATTAAAGGAAGAAGTTCAGTTTAGGGTTTAAAACCCTAATGCTGACTGAATGGAAAAATTCAGTTTAAGGTTTAAAACCCTAATGCTGATTAAAGGAAAAAGTTCAGTTTAGGGTTTAAAACCCTAATGCTGACTGAATGGAAAAAGTTCAGTTTAGGGTTTAAAACCCTAATGCTGACTAAAGGAAAGAGTTCAGTTTAGGGTTTAAAACCCTAATGCTGATTAAAGGAAAAAGTTCAGTTTAGGGTTTAAAACCCTAATGCTGACTGAATGGAAAAAGTTCAGTTTAGGGTTTAAAACCCTAATGCTGACTGAATGGAAAAATTCAGTTTAGAGTTTAAAATCCTAATGCTGATTAAAGGAAAAAGTTCAGTTTAGGGTTTAAAACCCTAATGCTGACTGAATAGAAAAAGTTTAGTTTAGGGTTTAAAACCCTAATGCTAACTGAATGGAAAAGTTCAGTTTAGGGTTTAAAACCCTAATGCTGATTAAAGGAAAAAGTTCAGTTTAGGGTTTAAAACCCTAATGCTGACTGAATGGAAAAAGTTCAGTTTAGGGTTTAAAACCTTAATGCTGATTAAAGGAAAAAGTTCAGTTTAGGGTTCAAAACCCTAATGCTGACTGAATAGAAAAAGTTCAGTTTAGGGTTTAAAACCCTAATGCTAACTGAAAGGAAAAGTTTAGTTTAGGGTTTAAAACCCTAAGGCTGATTAAAGGAAAAGTTCAGTTTAGGGTTTAAAACCCTAATGCTGACTGAATGGAAAAAGTTCAGTTTAGGGTTTAAAACCCTAATGCTGACTGAAAGGAAAAGTTCAGTTTAGGGTTTAAAACCTTAATGCTGATTAAAAGAAAAGTTCAGTTTAGGGTTTAAAACCCTAATGCTGACTGAATGAAAAAGTTCAGTTTAGGATCTAAAACCCTAATGCTAACTGAAAGGAAAAGTTCAGTTTAGGGTTTAAAACCCTAATGCTGACTGAATGGAAAAAGTTCAGTTTAGGGTTTAAAACCCTAATGCTGACTGAAAGGAAAAGTTCAGTTTAGGGTTTAAAACCCTAATGCTGACTAAAGGAAAGAGTTCAGTTTAGGGTTTAAAACCCTAATGCTAACTGAATGGAAAAGTTCAGTTTAGGGTTTAAAACCCTAATGCTGACTGAATGGAAAAAGTTCAGTTTAGGGTTTAAAACCCTAATGCTGACATAAGGAAAAAGTTCAGTTTAGGGTTTAAAACCCTAATGCTGACTAAAGGAAAAGTTCAGTTTAGGGTTTAAAACCCTAATGCTGACTGAATGGAAAGAGTTTAGTTAAGGGTTTAAAACCCTAATGCTGATTAAAGGAAAAGTTCAGTTTAGGGTTTAAAACCCTAATACTGACTGAATGGAAAAAGTTCAGTTTAAGGTTTAAAACCCTAATGCTGACTGAATGGAAAAAGTTCAGTTTAGGGTTTAAAACACTAATGCTGACTGAAAGGAAAAGTTCAGTTTAGGGTTTAAAACCCTAATGCTGACTGAATGGAAAAAGTTCAGTTTAGGGTTTAAAACCCTAATGCTGACTAAAGGAAAAGTTCAGTTTAGGGTTTAAAACCCTAATGCTGACTGAATGGAAAGAGTTCAGTTTAGGGTTTAAAACCCTAATGCTGATTAAAGGAAAAAGTTCAGTTTAGGGTTTAAAACCCTAATGCTGACTGAATGGAAAAAGTTTAGTTTAGGGTTTAAAACCCTAATGCTAACTGAATGGAAAAGTTTAGTTTAGGGTTTAAAACCCTAATGCTGATTAAAGGAAAAAGTTCAGTTTAGGGTTTAAAACCCTAATGCTGACTGAATGGAAAAAGTTCAGTTTAGGGTTTAAAACCTTAATGCTGACTAAAGGAAAAAGTTCAGTTTAGGGTTTAAAACCCTAATACTGACTGAATGGAAAAAGTTCAGTTTAGGGTTTAAAACCCTAATGCTGACTGAATGGAAAAAGTTCAGTTTAGGGTTTAAAACCCTAATGCTGACTAAAGGGAAGAGTTCAGTTTAGGGTTTAAAACCCTAATGCTGATTAAAGGAAAAAGTTCAGTTTTAGGGTTTAAAACCCTAATGCTGACTGAATGGGAAAAGTTCAGTTTAGGGTTTTAAAACCCTAATGCTGATTAAAGGAAAAGTTCAGTTTAGAGTTTAAAACCCTAATACTGACTTAATAGAAAAAGTTTAGTTTAGGGTTTAAAACCCTAATGCTAATTGAATGGAAAAGTTCAGTTTAGGGTTTAAAACCCTAATGCTGATTAAAGGAAAAAGTTCAGTTTAGGGTTTAAAACCCTAATGCTGACTGAATAGAAAAAGTTTAGTTTAGGGTTTAAAACCCTAATGCTGACTGAATGGAAAAGTTCAGTTTAGGGTTTAAAACCCTAATGCTGATTAAAGGAAAAAGTTCAGTTTAGGGTTTAAAACCCTAATGCTGACTGAATGGAAAAAGTTCAGTTTAGGGTTTAAAACCCTAATGCTGATTAAAGGAAAAAGTTCAGTTTAGGGTTTAAAACCCTAATGCTGACTGAATGGAAAAAGTTCAGTTTAGGGTTTAAAACCCTAATGCTGACTAAAGGGAAGAGTTCAGTTTAGGGTTTAAAACCCTAAAGTTGATTAAAGGAAAAAGTTCAGTTTTAGGGTTTAAAACCCTAATGCTGACTGAATGGAAAAAGTTCAGTTTAGGGTTTAAAACCCTAATGCTGACTGAATGGAAAAAGTTCAGTTTAGGGTTTAAAACCCTAATGCTGACTGAATGGAAAAAGTTCAGTTTAGGGTTTAAAACCCTAATGCTGACTAAAGGAAAAAGTTCAGTTTAGGGTTTAAAACCCTAATGCTGACTGAATAGAAAAATTCAGTTTAGGGTTCAAAACCCTAATGCTGATTAAAGGAAAAAGTTCAGTTTAGGATTTAAAACCCTAATGCTGACTGAATGGAAAAAGTTCAGTTTAGAGTTTAAAACCCTAATGTTGACTGAATGGAAAAAGTTCAGTTTAGGGTTTAAAACCCTAATGCCGACTAAAGGAAAGAGTTCAGATTAGGGTTTAAAACCCTAATGCTGATTAAAGGAAAAAGTTCAGTTTAGGGTTTAAAACCCTAATGCTGATTAAAGGAAAAAGTTCAGTTTAGGGTTTAAAACCCTAATGCTGACTGAATGGAAAAAGTTCAGTTTAGGGTTTAAAACCCTAATGCTGACTGAATGGAAAAAGTTCAGTTTAGGGTTTAAAACCCTAATGCTGATTAAAGGAAAAAGTTCAGTTTAGGGTTTAAAACCCTAATGCTGACTGAATGGAAAAATTCAGTTTAAGGTTTAAAACCCTAATGCTGATTAAAGGAAAAAGTTCAGTTTAGGGTTTAAAACCCTAATGCTGACTGAATGGAAAAAGTTCAGTTTAGGGTTTAAAACCCTAATGCTGACTAAAGGAAAGAGTTCAGTTTAGGGTTTAAAACCCTAATGTTGATTAAAGGAAAAAGTTCAGTTTAGGGTTTAAAACCCTAATGCTGACTGAATGGAAAAAGTTCAGTTTAGGGTTTAAAACCCTAATGCTGACTGAATGGAAAAAGTTCAGTTTAGGGTTTAAAATCCTAATGCTGATTAAAGGAAAAAGTTCAGTTTAGGGTTTAAAACCCTAATGCTGACTAAAGGAAAGAGTTCAGTTTAGGGTTTAAAACCCTAATGATGATTAAAGGAAAAAGTTCAGTTTAGGGTTTAAAACCCTAATGCTGACTGAATGGAAAAGTTCAGTTTAGGGTTTAAAACCCTAATGCTGATTAAAGGAAAAAGTTCAGTTTAGGGTTTAAAACCATAATGCTGACTGAATGGAAAAATTCAGTTTAGGGTTTAAAACCCTAATGCTGATTAAAGGAAAAAGTTCAGTTTAGGGTTTAAAACCCTAATGCTGACTGAATAGAAAAAGTTCAGTTTAGGGTTTAAAACCCTAATGCTGACTGAATTGAAAATTTCAGTTTAGGGTTTAAAACCCTAATGCTGATTAAAGGAAAAAGTTCAGTTTAGGGTTTAAAACCCTAATGCTGACTGAATGGAAAAATTCAGTTTAGGGTTTAAAACTCTAATGCTGACTAAAGGGAAAAAGTTCAGTTTAGGGTTTAAAACCCTAATGCTGACTGAATGGAAAAAGTTCAGTTTAGGGTTTAAAACCCTAATGCTGACTGAATGGAAAAAGTTAAGTTTAGGGTTTAAAACCCTAATGCTGACTAAAGGAAAGAGTTCAGTTTAGGGTTTAAAACCCTAATGTTGATTAAAGGAAAAAGTTCAGTTTTAGGGTTTAAAACCCTAATGCTGACTGAATGGGAAAAGTTCAGTTTAGGGTTTAAAACCCTAATGCTGACTGAATGGAAAAAGTTCAGTTTAGGGTTTAAAACCCTAATGCTGACTGAATGGAAAAAGTTCAGTTTAGGGTTTAAAACCCTAATGCTGATTAAAGGAAAAAGTGCAGTTTAGGGTTTAAAACCCTAATGCTGACTGAATGGAAAAATTCAGTTTAGGGTTCAAAACCCTAATGCTGATTAAAGGAAAAAGTTCAGTTTAGGATTTAAAACCCTAATGCTGACTGAATGGAAAAAGTTCAGTTTAGGGTTTAAAACCCTAATGTTGACTGAATGGAAAAAGTTCAGTTTAGGGTTTAAAACCCTAATGCTGACTAAAGGAAAGAGTTCAGTTTAGGGTTTAAAACCCTAATGCTGATTAAAGGAAAAAGTTCAGTTTAGGGTTTAAAACCCTAGTGCTGACTGAATGGAAAAAGTTCAGTTTAGGGTTTAAAACCCTAATGCTGATTAAAGGAAAAAGTTCAGTTTAGGGTTTAAAACCCTAATGCTTACTGAATGGAAAAAGTTCAGTTTAGGGTTTAAAACCCTAATGCTGACTGAATGGAAAAATTCAGTTTAGGGTTTAAAACCCTAATGCTGATTAAAGGAAAAAGTTCAGTTTAGGGTTTAAAACCCTAATGCTGACTGAATGGAAAAATTCAGTTTAGGGTTTAAAACCCTAATGCTGATTAAAGGAAAAAGTTCAGTTTAGGGTTTAAAACCCTAATGCTGACTGAATGGAAAAAGTTCAGTTTAGGGTTTAAAACCCTAATGCTGACTAAAGGAAAGAGTTCAGTTTAGGGTTTAAAACCCTAATGCTGATTAAAGGAAAAAGTTCAGTTTAGGGTTTAAAACCCTAATGCTGACTGAATGGAAAAGTTCAGTTTAGGGTTTAAAACCGTAATGCTGATTAAAGGAAAAAGTTCAGTTTAGGGTTTAAAACCCTAATGCTGATTGAATGGAAAAATTTCAGTTTAGGGTTTAAAATCTTAATTCTGATTAAAGGAAAAAGTTCAGTTTAGGGTTTAAAACCCTAATGCTGACTGAATAGAAAAAGTTTAGTTTAGGGTTTAAAATCTTAATGCTAACTGAATGGAAAAAGTTCAGTTTAGGGTTTAAAACCCTAATGCTGATTAAAGGAAAAAGTTCAGTTTAGGGTTTAAAACCCTAATGCTGATTGAATGGAAAAAGTTCAGTTTAGGGTTTAAAACCTTAATGCTGATTAAAGGAAAAAGTTCAGTTTAGGGTTCAAAACCCTAATGCTGACTGAATAGGAAAAGTTTAGTTTAGGGTTTAAAACCCTAATGCTGATTAAAGGAAAAGTTCAGTTTAGGGTTTAAAACCCTAATGCTGACTGAATGGAAAAAGTTCAGTTTAGGGTTTAAAACCCTAATGCTGACTGAAAGGAAAAGGTTCAGTTTAGGGTTTAAAATCTTAATGCTGATTAAAAGAAAAGTTCAGTTTAGGGTTTAAAACCCTAATGCTGACTGAATGGAAAAAGTTCAGTTTAAGGTTTAAAACCCTAATGCTGACTGAATGGAAAAAGTTCAGTTTAGGGTTTAAAACACTAATGCTGACTGAAAGGAAAAGTTCAGTTTAGGGTTTAAAACCCTAATGCTGACTGAATGGAAAAAATTCAGTTTAGGGTTTAAAACCCTAATGCTGACATAAGGAAAGAGTTCAGTTTAGGGTTTAAAACCCTAATGCTGACTAAAGGAAAAGTTCAGTTTAGGGTTTAAAACCCTAATGCTGACTGAATGGAAAGAGTTTAGTTTAGGGTTTAAAACCCTAATGCTGATTAAAGGAAAAGTTCAGTTTAGGGTTTAAAACCCTAATGCTGACTGAATGGAAAAAGTTCAATTTAGGGTTTAAAACCCTAATGCTGACTGAATGGAAAAAGTTCAGTTTAGAGTTAAAAACCCTAATGCTGACTGAATGGAAAAGTTCAGTTTAGGGTTTAAAACCCTAATGCTTACTGAATGGAAAAGTTATGTTTAGGGTTTTAAAACCCTAATGCTGATTAAAGGAAAATTTCAGTTTAGGATTTTAAAACCCTAATGCTGATTAAAGGAAAAGTTCAGTTTAGAGTTTAAAACCCTAATACTGACTTAATAGAAAAAGTTTAGTTTAGGGTTTAAAACCCTAATGCTAACTGAATGGAAAAGTTCAGTTTAGGGTTTAAAACCCTAATGCTGATTAAAGGAAAAAGTTCAGTTTAGGGTTTAAAACCCTAATGCTGACTGAATAGAAAAAGTTCAGTTTAGGGTTTAAAACCCTAATGCTGACTGGATGGAAAAGTTCAGTTTAGGGTTTAAAACCCTAATGCTGATTAAAGGAAAAAGTTCAGTTTAGGGTTTAAAACCCTAATGCTGACTGAATGGAAAAATTCAGTTTAGGGTTTAAAACCCTAATGCTGATTAAAGGAAAAAGTTCAGTTTAGGGTTTAAAACCCTAATGCTGACTGAATGGAAAAAGTTCAGTTTAGGGTTTAAAACCCTAATGCTGACTGAATGGAAAAAGTTCAGTTTAGGGTTTAAAACCCTAATGCTGACTAAAGGGAAGAGTTCAGTTTAGGGTTAAAAACCCTAAAGTTGATTAAAGGAAAAAGTTCAGTTTTAGGGTTTAAAACCCTAATGCTGACTGAATGGGAAAAGTTCAGTTTAGGGTTTAAAACCCTAATGCTGACTGAATGGAAAAAGTTCAGTTTAGGGTTTAAAACCCTAATGCTGACTGAATGGAAAAATTTCAGTTTAGGGTTTAAAACCCTAATGCTGATTAAAGGAAAAAGTGTAGTTTAGGGTTTAAAACCCTAATGCTGACTGAATAGAAAAATTCAGTTTAGGGTTCAAAACCCTAATGCTGATTAAAGGAAAAAGTTCAGTTTAGGATTTAAAACCCTAATGCTGACTGAATGGAAAAAGTTCAGTTTAGAGTTTAAAACCCTAATGTTGACTGAATGGAAAAAGTTCAGTTTAGGGTTTAAAACCCTAATGCCGACTAAAGGAAAGAGTTTAGATTAGGGTTTAAAACCCTAATGCTGATTAAAGGAAAAAGTTCAGTTTAGGGTTTAAAACCCTAGTGCTGACTGAATGGAAAAATTCAGTTTAGGGTTTAAAACCCTAATGCTGATTAAAGGAAAAAGTTCAGTTTAGGGTTTAAAACCCTAATGCTGACTGAATGGAAAAAGTTCAGTTTAGGGTTTAAAACCCTAATGCTGACTGAATGAAAAAATTCAGTTTAGGCTTTAAAACCCTAATGCTGATTAAAGGAAGAAGTTCAGTTTAGGGTTTAAAACCCTAATGCTGACTGAATGGAAAAATTCAGTTTAAGGTTTAAAACCCTAATGCTGATTAAAGGAAAAAGTTCAGTTTAGGGTTTAAAACCCTAATGCTGACTGAATGGAAAAAGTTCAGTTTAGGGTTTAAAACCCTAATGCTGACTAAAGGAAAGAGTTCAGTTTAGGGTTTAAAACCCTAATGCTGATTAAAGGAAAAAGTTCAGTTTAGGGTTTAAAACCCTAATGCTGACTGAATGGAAAAGTTCAGTTTAGGGTTTAAAACCCTAATGCTGACTGAATGGAAAAATTCAGTTTAGAGTTTAAAATCCTAATGCTGATTAAAGGAAAAAGTTCAGTTTAGGGTTTAAAACCCTAATGCTGACTGAATAGAAAAAGTTTAGTTTAGGGTTTAAAACCCTAATGCTAACTGAATGGAAAAGTTCAGTTTAGGGTTTAAAACCCTAATGCTGATTAAAGGAAAAAGTTCAGTTTAGGGTTTAAAACCCTAATGCTGACTGAATGGAAAAATTCAGTTTAGGGTTTAAAACCTTAATGCTGATTAAAGGAAAAAGTTCAGTTTAGGGTTCAAAACCCTAATGCTGACTGAATAGAAAAAGTTCAGTTTAGGGTTTAAAACCCCAATGCTAACTGAAAGGAAAAGTTTAGTTTAGGGTTTAAAAACCTAAGGCTGATTAAAGGAAAAGTTCAGTTTAGGGTTTAAAACCCTAATGCTGACTGAATGGAAAAAGTTCAGTTTAGGGTTTAAAACCCTAATGCTGACTGAAAGGAAAAGTTCAGTTTAGGGTTTAAAACCTTAATGCTGATTAAAAGAAAAGTTCAGTTTAGGGTTTAAAACCCTAATGCTGACTGAATGAAAAAGTTCAGTTTAGGATCTAAAACCCTAATGCTAACTGAAAGGAAAAGTTCAGTTTAGGGTTTAAAACCCTAATGCTGACTGAATGGAAAAAGTTCAGTTTAGGGTTTAAAACCCTAATGCTAACTGAAAGGAAAAGTTCAGTTTAGGGTTTAAAACCCTAATGCTGACTAAATGGAAAAAGTTCAGTTTAGGGTTTAAAACCCTAATGCTGACATAAGGAAAGAGTTCAGTTTAGGGTTTAAAACCCTAATGCTGACTAAAGGAAAAGTTCAGTTTAGGGTTTAAAACCCTAATGCTGACTGAATGGAAACAGTTCAGTTTAGGGTTTAAAACCCTAATGCTGATTAAAGGAAAAGTTCAGTTTAGGGTTTAAAACCCTAATGCTCACTGAATGGAAAAAGTTGAATTTAGGGTTTAAAACCCTAATGCTGATTGAATGGAAAAAGTTCAGTTTAGGGTTTAAAACCCTAATGCTGACTGAATGGAAAAGTTCAGTTTAGGGTTTAAAACCCTAATGCTGACTGAATGGAAAAGTTATGTTTAGGATTTTAAAACCCTAATACTGATTAAAGGAAAAGTTCAGTTTAGGGTTTTAAAACCCTAATGCTGATTAAAGGAAAAGTTCAGTTTAGGGTTTAAAACCCTAATACTGACTGAATAGAAAAAGTTTAGTTTAGGGTTTAAAACCCTAATGCTAACTAAATGGAAAATTTCAGTTTGGGGTTTAAAACCCTAATGCTGATTAAAGGAAAAAGTTCAGTTTAGGGTTTAAAACCCTAATGCTGACTGAATAGAAAAAGTTTAGTTTAGGGTTTAAAACCCTAATGCTAACTGAATGGAAAAGTTCAGTTTAGGGTTTAAAACCCTAATGCTGATTAAAGGAAAAAGTTCAGTTTAGGGTTTAAAACCCTAATGCTGACTGAATGGAAAAATTCAGTTTAGGGTTTAAAACCTTAATGCTGATTAAAGGAAAAAGTCCAGTTTAGGGTTTAAAACCCTAATACTGCTGAATGGAAAAAGTTTAGTTTAGGATTTAAAACCCTAATGCTGACTGAATGGAAAAAGTTCAGTTTAGGGTTTAAAACCCTAATGCTGACTAAAGGGAAGAGTTCAGTTTAGGGTTTAAAACCCTAAAGTTGATTAAAGGAAAAAGTTCAGTTTTAGGGTTTAAAACCCTAATGGTGACTGAATGGGAAAAGTTCAGTTTAGGGTTTAAAACCCTAATGCTGACTGAATGGAAAAAGTTCAGTTTAGGGTTTAAAACCCTAATGCTGATTGAATGGAAAAAGTTCAGTTTAGGGTTTAAAACCCTAATGCTGATTTAAGGAAAAAGTGTAGTTTAGGGTTTAAAACCCTAATGCTGACTGAATAGAAAAATTCAGTTTAGGGTTCAAAACCCTAATGCTGATTAAAGGAAAAAGTTCAGTTTAGGATTTAAAACCCTAATGCTGACTGAATGGAAAAAGTTCAGTTTAGAGTTTAAAACCCTAATGTTGACTGAATGGAAAAAGTTCAGTTTAGGGTTTAAAACCCTAATGCCGACTAAAGGAAAGAGTTTAGATTAGGGTTTAAAACCCTAATGCTGATTAAAGGAAAAAGTTCAGTTTAGGGTTTAAAACCCTAGTGCTGACTGAATGGAAAAATTCAGTTTAGGGTTTAAAACCCTAATGCTGATTAAAGGAAAAAGTTCAGTTTAGGGTTTAAAACCCTAATGCTGACTGAATGGAAAAAGTTCAGTTTAGGGTTTAAAACCCTAATGCTGACTGAATGAAAAAATTCAGTTTAGGCTTTAAAACCCTAATGCTGATTAAAGGAAGAAGTTCAGTTTAGGGTTTAAAACCCTAATGCTGACTGAATGGAAAAATTCAGTTTAAGGTTTAAAACCCTAATGCTGATTAAAGGAAAAAGTTCAGTTTAGGGTTTAAAACCCTAATGCTGACTGAATGGAAAAAGTTCAGTTTAGGGTTTAAAACCCTAATGCTGACTAAAGGAAAGAGTTCAGTTTAGGGTTTAAAACCCTAATGCTGATTAAAGGAAAAAGTTCAGTTTAGGGTTTAAAACCCTAATGCTGACTGAATGGAAAAGTTCAGTTTAGGGTTTAAAACCCTAATGCTGACTGAATGGAAAAATTCAGTTTAGAGTTTAAAATCCTAATGCTGATTAAAGGAAAAAGTTCAGTTTAGGGTTTAAAACCCTAATGCTGACTGAATAGAAAAAGTTTAGTTTAGGGTTTAAAACCCTAATGCTAACTGAATGGAAAAGTTCAGTTTAGGGTTTAAAACCCTAATGCTGATTAAAGGAAAAAGTTCAGTTTAGGGTTTAAAACCCTAATGCTGACTGAATGGAAAAATTCAGTTTAGGGTTTAAAACCTTAATGCTGATTAAAGGAAAAAGTTCAGTTTAGGGTTCAAAACCCTAATGCTGACTGAATAGAAAAAGTTCAGTTTAGGGTTTAAAACCCCAATGCTAACTGAAAGGAAAAGTTTAGTTTAGGGTTTAAAAACCTAAGGCTGATTAAAGGAAAAGTTCAGTTTAGGGTTTAAAACCCTAATGCTGACTGAATGAAAAAGTTCAGTTTATAGTTTAAAACCCTAATGCTGACTGAAAGGAAAAGTTCAGTTTAGGGTTTAAAACCTTAATGCTGATTAAAAGAAAAGTTCAGTTTAGGGTTTAAAACCCTAATGCTGACTGAATGAAAAAGTTCAGTTTAGGATCTAAAACCCTAATGCTAACTGAAAGGAAAAGTTCAGTTTAGGGTTTAAAACCCTAATGCTGACTGAATGGAAAAAGTTCAGTTTAGGGTTTAAAACCCTAATGCTAACTGAAAGGAAAAGTTCAGTTTAGGGTTTAAAACCCTAATGCTGACTAAATGGAAAAAGTTCAGTTTAGGGTTTAAAACACTAATGCTGACTGAAAGGAAAAGTTCAGTTTAGGGTTTAAAACCCTAATGCTGACTGAATGGAAAAAATTCAGTTTAGGGTTTAAAACCCTAATGCTGACATAAGGAAAGAGTTCAGTTTAGGGTTTAAAACCCTAATGCTGACTAAAGGAAAAGTTCAGTTTAGGGTTTAAAACCCTAATGCTGACTGAATGGAAAGAGTTTAGTTAAGGGTTTAAAACCCTAATGCTGATTAAAGGAAAAGTTCAGTTTAGGGTTTAAAACCCTAATACTGACTGAATGGAAAAAGTTCAGTTTAAGGTTTAAAACCCTAATGCTGACTGAATGGAAAAAGTTCAGTTTAGGGTTTAAAACACTAATGCTGACTGAAAGGAAAAGTTCAGTTTAGGGTTTAAAACCCTAATGCTGACTGAATGGAAAAAATTCAGTTTAGGGTTTAAAACCCTAATGCTGACTAAAGGAAAAGTTCAGTTTAGGGTTTAAAACCCTAATGCTGACTGAATGGAAAGAGTTTAGTTTAGGGTTTAAAACCCTAATGCTGATTAAAGGAAAAAGTTCAGTTTAGGGTTTAAAACCCTAATGCTGACTGAATAGAAAAAGTTTAGTTTAGGGTTTAAAACCCTAATGCTAACTGAATGGAAAAGTTTAGTTTAGGGTTTAAAACCCTAATGCTGATTAAAGGAAAAAGTTCAGTTTAGGGTTTAAAACCCTAATGCTGACTGAATGGAAAAATTCAGTTTAGGGTTTAAAACCTTAATGCTGATTAAAGGAAAAAGTCCAGTTTAGGGTTTAAAACCCTAATACTGCTGAATGGAAAAAGTTTAGTTTAGGATTTAAAACCCTAATGCTGACTGAATGGAAAAAGTTCAGTTTAGGGTTTAAAACCCTAATGCTGACTAAAGGGAAGAGTTCAGTTTAGGGTTTAAAACCCTAAAGTTGATTAAAGGAAAAAGTTCAGTTTTAGGGTTTAAAACCCTAATGGTGACTGAATGGGAAAAGTTCAGTTTAGGGTTTAAAACCCTAATGCTGACTGAATGGAAAAAGTTCAGTTTAGGGTTTAAAACCCTAATGCTGACTGAATGGAAAAAGTTCAGTTTAGGGTTTAAAACCCTAATGCTGATTAAAGGAAAAAGTGTAGTTTAGGGTTTAAAACCCTAATGCTGACTGAATAGAAAAATTCAGTTTAGGGTTCAAAACCCTAATGCTGATTAAAGGAAAAAGTTCAGTTTAGGATTTAAAACCCTAATGCTGACTGAATGGAAAAAGTTCAGTTTAGAGTTTAAAACCCTAATGTTGACTGAATGGAAAAAGTTCAGTTTAGGGTTTAAAACCCTAATGCCGACTAAAGGAAAGAGTTTAGATTAGGGTTTAAAACCCTAATGCTGATTAAAGGAAAAAGTTCAGTTTAGGGTTTAAAACCCTAGTGCTGACTGAATGGAAAAATTCAGTTTAGGGTTTAAAACCCTAATGCTGATTAAAGGAAAAAGTTCAGTTTAGGGTTTAAAACCCTAATGCTGACTGAATGGAAAAATTCAGTTTAGGGTTTAAAACCCTAATGCTGACTGAATGAAAAAATTCAGTTTAGGGTTTAAAACCCTAATGCTGATTAAAGGAAAAAGTTCAGTTTAGGGTTTAAAACCCTAATGCTGACTGAATGGAAAAATTCAGTTTAAGGTTTAAAACCCTAATGCTGATTAAAGGAAAAAGTTCAGTTTAGGGTTTAAAACCCTAATGCTGACTGAATGGAAAAAGTTCAGTTTAGGGTTTAAAACCCTAATGCTGACTAAAGGAAAGAGTTCAGTTTAGGGTTTAAAACCCTAATGCTGATTAAAGGAAAAAGTTCAGTTTAGGGTTTAAAACCCTAATGCTGACTGAATGGAAAAGTTCAGTTTAGGGTTTAAAACCCTAATGCTGACTGAATGGAAAAATTCAGTTTAGAGTTTAAAATCCTAATGCTGATTAAAGGAAAAAGTTCAGTTTAGGGTTTAAAACCCTAATGCTGACTGAATAGAAAAAGTTTAGTTTAGGGTTTAAAACCCTAATGCTAACTGAATGGAAAAGTTCAGTTTAGGGTTTAAAACCCTAATGCTGATTAAAGGAAAAAGTTCAGTTTAGGGTTTAAAACCCTAATGCTGACTGAATGGAAAAATTCAGTTTAGGGTTTAAAACCTTAATGCTGATTAAAGGAAAAAGTTCAGTTTAGGGTTCAAAACCCTAATGCTGACTGAATAGAAAAAGTTCAGTTTAGGGTTTAAAACCCCAATGCTAACTGAAAGGAAAAGTTTAGTTTAGGGTTTAAAAACCTAAGGCTGATTAAAGGAAAAGTTCAGTTTAGGGTTTAAAACCCTAATGCTGACTGAATGAAAAAGTTCAGTTTATGGTTTAAAACCCTAATGCTGACTGAAAGGAAAAGTTCAGTTTAGGGTTTAAAACCTTAATGCTGATTAAAAGAAAAGTTCAGTTTAGGGTTTAAAACCCTAATGCTGACTGAATGAAAAAGTTCAGTTTAGGATCTAAAACCCTAATGCTAACTGAAAGGAAAAGTTCAGTTTAGGGTTTAAAACCCTAATGCTGACTGAATGGAAAAAGTTCAGTTTAGGGTTTAAAACCCTAATGCTAACTGAAAGGAAAAGTTCAGTTTAGGGTTTAAAACCCTAATGCTGACTGAATGGAAAAAGTTCAGTTTAGGGTTTAAAACACTAATGCTGACTAAAGGAAAGAGTTCAGTTTAGGGTTTAAAACCCTAATGCTGATTAAAGGAAAAAGTTCAGTTTAGGGTTTAAAACCGTAATGCTGACTGAATGGAAAAGTTCAGTTTAGGGTTTAAAACCCTAATGCTTGACTGAATGGAAAAATTCAGTTTAGAGTTTAAAATCCTAATGCTGATTAAAGGAAAAAGTTCAGTTTAGGGTTTAAAACCCTAATGCTGACTGAATAGAAAAAGTTTAGTTTAGGGTTTAAAACCCTAATGCTAACTGAATGGAAAAGTTCAGTTTAGGGTTTAAAACCCTAATGCTGATTAAAGGAAAAAGTTCAGTTTAGGGTTTAAAACCCTAATGCTGACTGAATGGAAAAATTCAGTTTAGGGTTTAAAACCTTAATGCTGATTAAAGGAAAAAGTTCAGTTTAGGGTTCAAAACCCTAATGCTGACTGAATAGAAAAAGTTCAGTTTAGGGTTTAAAACCCCAATGCTAACTGAAAGGAAAAGTTTAGTTTAGGGTTTAAAAACCTAAGGCTGATTAAAGGAAAAGTTCAGTTTAGGGTTTAAAACCCTAATGCTGACTGAATGGAAAAAGTTCAGTTTAGGGTTTAAAACCCTAATGCTGACTGAAAGGAAAAGTTCAGTTTAGGGTTTAAAACCTTAATGCTGATTAAAAGAAAAGTTCAGTTTAGGGTTTAAAACCCTAATGCTGACTGAATGAAAAAGTTCAGTTTAGGATCTAAAACCCTAATGCTAACTGAAAGGAAAAGTTCAGTTTAGGGTTTAAAACCCTAATGCTGACTGAATGGAAAAAGTTCAGTTTAGGGTTTAAAACCCTAATGCTAACTGAAAGGAAAAGTTCAGTTTAGGGTTTAAAACCCTAATGCTGACTAAATGGAAAAAGTTCAGTTTAGGGTTTAAAACACTAATGCTGACTGAAAGGAAAAGTTCAGTTTAGGGTTTAAAACCCTAATGCTGACTGAATGGAAAAAATTCAGTTTAGGGTTTAAAACCCTAATGCTGACATAAGGAAAGAGTTCAGTTTAGGGTTTAAAACCCTAATGCTGACTAAAGGAAAAAGTTCAGTTTAGGGTTTAAAACCCTAATGCTGACTGAATGGAAAGAGTTTAGTTAAGGGTTTAAAACCCTAATGCTGATTAAAGGAAAAGTTCAGTTTAGGGTTTAAAACCCTAATACTGACTGAATGGAAAAAGTTCAGTTTAAGGTTTAAAACCCTAATGCTGACTGAATGGAAAAAGTTCAGTTTAGGGTTTAAAACACTAATGCTGACTGAAAGGAAAAGTTCAGTTTAGGGTTTAAAACCCTAATGCTGACTGAATGGAAAAGAGTTCAGTTTAGGGTTTAAAACCCTAATGCTGACTAAAGGAAAAGTTCAGTTTAGGGTTTAAAACCCTAATGCTGACTGAATGGAAAGAGTTTAGTTTAGGGTTTAAAACCCTAATGCTGATTAAAGGAAAAGTTCAGTTTAGGGTTTAAAACCCTAATGCTGACTGAATGGAAAAAGTTCAATTTAGGGTTTAAAACCCTAATGCTGACTGAATGGAAAAAGTTCAGTTTAGAGTTAAAAACCCTAATGCTGACTGAATGGAAAAGTTCAGTTTAGGGTTTAAAACCCTAATGCTTACTGAATGGAAAAGTTATGTTTAGGGTTTTAAAACTCTAATGCTGATTAAAGGAAAATTTCAGTTTAGGGTTTTAAAACCCTAATGCTGATTAAAGGAAAAGTTCAGTTTAGAGTTTAAAACCCTAATACTGACTTAATAGAAAAAGTTTAGTTTAGGGTTTAAAACCCTAATGCTAACTGAATGGAAAAGTTCAGTTTAGGGTTTAAAACCCTAATGCTGATTAAAGGAAAAAGTTCAGTTTAGGGTTTAAAACCCTAATGCTGACTGAATAGAAAAAGTTCAGTTTAGGGTTTAAAACCCTAATGCTGACTGGATGGAAAAGTTCAGTTTAGGGTTTAAAACCCTAATGCTGATTAAAGGAAAAAGTTCAGTTTAGGGTTTAAAACCCTAATGTTGACTGAATGGAAAAATTCAGTTTAGGGTTTAAAACCCTAATGCTGATTAAAGGAAAAAGTTCAGTTTAGGGTTTAAAACCCTAATACTGCTGAATGGAAAAAGTTTAGTTTAGGGTTTAAAACCTTAATGCTGACTGAATGGAAAAAGTTCAGTTTAGGGTTTAAAACCCTAATGCTGACTAAAGGGAAGAGTTCAGTTTAGGGTTAAAAACCCTAAAGTTGATTAAAGGAAAAAGTTCAGTTTTAGGGTTTAAAACCCTAATGCAGACTGAATGGGAAAAGTTCAGTTTAGGGTTTAAAACCCTAATGCTGACTGAATGGAAAAAGTTCAGTTTAGGGTTTAAAACCCTAATGCTGACTGAATGGAAAAAGTTCAGTTTAGGGTTTAAAACCCTAATGCTGATTAAAGGAAAAAGTGTAGTTTAGGGTTTAAAACCCTAATGCTGACTGAATAGAAAAATTCAGTTTAGGGTTCAAAACCCTAATGCTGATTAAAGGAAAAAGTTCAGTTTAGGATTTAAAACCCTAATGCTGACTGAATGGAAAAAGTTCAGTTTAGAGTTTAAAACCCTAATGTTGACTGAATGGAAAAAGTTCAGTTTAGGGTTTAAAACCCTAATGCCGACTAAAGGAAAGAGTTTAGATTAGGGTTTAAAACCCTAATGCTGATTAAAGGAAAAAGTTCAGTTTAGGGTTTAAAACCCTAGTGCTGACTGAATGGAAAAATTCAGTTTAGGGTTTAAAACCCTAATGCTGATTAAAGGAAAAAGTTCAGTTTAGGGTTTAAAACCCTAATGCTGACTGAATGGAAAAAGTTCAGTTTAGAGTTTAAAACCCTAATGCTGACTGAATGAAAAAATTCAGTTTAGGCTTTAAAACCCTAATGCTGATTAAAGGAAGAAGTTCAGTTTAGGGTTTAAAACCCTAATGCTGACTGAATGGAAAAATTCAGTTTAAGGTTTAAAACCCTAATGCTGATTAAAGGAAAAAGTTCAGTTTAGGGTTTAAAACCCTAATGCTGACTGAATGGAAAAAGTTCAGTTTAGGGTTTAAAACCCTAATGCTGACTAAAGGAAAGAGTTCAGTTTAGGGTTTAAAACCCTAATGCTGATTAAAGGAAAAAGTTCAGTTTAGGGTTTAAAACCGTAATGCTGACTGAATGGAAAAGTTCAGTTTAGGGTTTAAAACCCTAATGCTGACTGAATGGAAAAAGTTCAGTTTAGGGTTTAAAACCCTAATGCTGACTGAATGGAAAAAGTTCAGTTTAGGGTTTAAAACCCTAATGCTGATTAAAGGAAAAAGTGTAGTTTAGGGTTTAAAACCCTAATGCTGACTGAATAGAAAAATTCAGTTTAGGGTTCAAAACCCTAATGCTGATTAAAGGAAAAAGTTCAGTTTAGGATTTAAAACCCTAATGCTGACTGAATGGAAAAAGTTCAGTTTAGAGTTTAAAACCCTAATGTTGACTGAATGGAAAAAGTTCAGTTTAGGGTTTAAAACCCTAATGCCGACTAAAGGAAAGAGTTTAGATTAGGGTTTAAAACCCTAATGCTGATTAAAGGAAAAAGTTCAGTTTAGGGTTTAAAACCCTAGTGCTGACTGAATGGAAAAATTCAGTTTAGGGTTTAAAACCCTAATGCTGATTAAAGGAAAAAGTTCAGTTTAGGGTTTAAAACCCTAATGCTGACTGAATGGAAAAAGTTCAGTTTAGGGTTTAAAACCCTAATGCTGATTAAAGGAAAAAGTTCAGTTTAAGGTTTAAAACCCTAATGCTGACTGAATGGAAAAATTCAGTTTAAGGTTTAAAACCCTAATGCTGATTAAAGGAAAAAGTTCAGTTTAGGGTTTAAAACCCTAATGCTGACTGAATGGAAAAAGTTCAGTTTAGGGTTTAAAACCCTAATGCTGACTGAATGGAAAAAGTTCAGTTTAGGGTTTAAAACCCTAATGCTGACTAAAGGAAAGAGTTCAGTTTAGGGTTTAAAACCCTAATGCTGATTAAAGGAAAAAGTTCAGTTTAGGGTTTAAAACCCTAATGCTGACTGAATGGAAAAGTTCAGTTTAGGGTTTAAAACCCTAATGCTGACTGAATGGAAAAATTCAGTTTAGAGTTTAAAATCCTAATGCTGATTAAAGGAAAAAGTTCAGTTTAGGGTTTAAAACCCTAATGCTGACTGAATAGAAAAAGTTTAGTTTAGGGTTTAAAACCCTAATGCTAACTGAATGGAAAAGTTCAGTTTAGGGTTTAAAACCCTAATGCTGATTAAAGGAAAAAGTTCAGTTTAGGGTTTAAAACCCTAATGCTGACTGAATGGAAAAATTCAGTTTAGGGTTTAAAACCTTAATGCTGATTAAAGGAAAAAGTTCAGTTTAGGGTTCAAAACCCTAATGCTGACTGAATAGAAAAAGTTCAGTTTAGGGTTTAAAACCCCAATGCTAACTGAAAGGAAAAGTTTAGTTTAGGGTTTAAAAACCTAAGGCTGATTAAAGGAAAAGTTCAGTTTAGGGTTTAAAACCCTAATGCTGACTGAATGGAAAAAGTTCAGTTTAGGGTTTAAAACCCTAATGCTGACTGAAAGGAAAAGTTCAGTTTAGGGTTTAAAACCTTAATGCTGATTAAAAGAAAAGTTCAGTTTAGGGTTTAAAACCCTAATGCTGACTGAATGAAAAAGTTCAGTTTAGGATCTAAAACCCTAATGCTAACTGAAAGGAAAAGTTCAGTTTAGGGTTTAAAACCCTAATGCTGACTGAATGGAAAAAGTTCAGTTTAGGGTTTAAAACCCTAATGCTAACTGAAAGGAAAAGTTCAGTTTAGGGTTTAAAACCCTAATGCTGACTAAATGGAAAAAGTGCAGTTTAGGGTTTAAAACCCTAATGCTGACTGAATGGAAAAATTCAGTTTAGGGTTTAAAACCCTAATGCTGATTAAAGGAAAAAGTTCAGTTTAGGGTTTAAAACCCTAATGCTGACTGAATGGAAAAAGTTCAGTTTAGAGTTTAAAACCCTAATGCTGACTGAATGAAAAAATTCAGTTTAGGCTTTAAAACCCTAATGCTGATTAAAGGAAGAAGTTCAGTTTAGGGTTTAAAACCCTAATGCTGACTGAATGGAAAAATTCAGTTTAAGGTTTAAAACCCTAATGCTGATTAAAGGAAAAAGTTCAGTTTAGGGTTTAAAACCCTAATGCTGACTGAATGGAAAAAGTTCAGTTTAGGGTTTAAAACCCTAATGCTGACTAAAGGAAAGAGTTCAGTTTAGGGTTTAAAACCCTAATGCTGATTAAAGGAAAAAGTTCAGTTTAGGGTTTAAAACCCTAATGCTGACTGAATGGAAAAAGTTCAGTTTAGGGTTTAAAACCCTAATGCTGACTGAATGGAAAAATTCAGTTTAGGGTTTAAAACCCTAATGCTGATTAAAGGAAAAAGTTCAGTTTAGGGTTTAAAACCCTAATGCTGACTGAATGGAAAAGTTCAGTTTAGGGTTTAAAACCCTAATGCTGATTAAAGGAAAAAGTTCAGTTTAGGGTTTAAAACCCTAATGCTGACTGAATGGAAAAATTCAGTTTAGGGTTTAAAACCTTAATGCTGATTAAAGGAAAAAGTTCAGTTTAGGGTTCAAAACCCTAATGCTGACTGAATAGAAAAAGTTCAGTTTAGGGTTTAAAACCCCAATGCTAACTGAAAGGAAAAGTTTAGTTTAGGGTTTAAAAACCTAAGGCTGATTAAAGGAAAAGTTCAGTTTAGGGTTTAAAACCCTAATGCTGACTGAATGAGAAAAGTTCAGTTTAGGGTTTAAAACCTTAATGCTGATTAAAAGAAAAGTTCAGTTTAGGGTTTAAAACCCTAATGCTGACTGAATGAAAAAGTTCAGTTTAGGATCTAAAACCCTAATGCTAACTGAAAGGAAAAGTTCAGTTTAGGGTTTAAAACCCTAATGCTGACTGAATGGAAAAAGTTCAGTTTAGGATTTAAAACCCTAATGCTAACTGAAAGGAAAAGTTCAGTTTAGGGTTTAAAACCCTAATGCTGACTAAATGGAAAAAGTTTAGTTTAGGGTTTTAAAACCCTAATGCTGATTAAAGGAAAAGTTCAGTTTAGAGTTTAAAACCCTAATACTGACTTAATAGAAAAAGTTTAGTTTAGGGTTTAAAACCCTAATGCTAACTGAATGGAAAAGTTCAGTTTAGGGTTTAAAACCCTAATGCTGATTAAAGGAAAAAGTTCAGTTTAGGGTTTAAAACCCTAATGCTGACTGAATAGAAAAAGTTCAGTTTAGGGTTTAAAACCCTAATGCTGACTGGATGGAAAAATTTAGTTTAGGGTTTAAAACCCTAATGCTGATTAAAGGAAAAAGTTCAGTTTAGGGTTTAAAACCCTAATGTTGACTGAATGGAAAAATTCAGTTTAGGGTTTAAAACCCTAATGCTGATTAAAGGAAAAAGTTCAGTTTAGGGTTTAAAACCCTAATACTGCTGAATGGAAAAAGTTTAGTTTAGGGTTTAAAACCTTAATGCTGACTGAATGGAAAAAGTTCAGTTTAGGGTTTAAAACCCTAATGCTGACTAAAGGGAAGAGTTCAGTTTAGGGTTAAAAACCCTAAAGTTGATTAAAGGAAAAAGTTCAGTTTTAGGGTTTAAAACCCTAATGCAGACTGAATGGGAAAAGTTCAGTTTAGGGTTTAAAACCCTAATGCTGACTGAATGGAAAAAGTTCAGTTTAGGGTTTAAAACCCTAATGCTGACTGAATGGAAAAAGTTCAGTTTAGGGTTTAAAACCCTAATGCTGATTAAAGGAAAAAGTGTAGTTTAGGGTTTAAAACCCTAATGCTGACTGAATAGAAAAATTCAGTTTAGGGTTCAAAACCCTAATGCTGATTAAAGGAAAAAGTTCAGTTTAGGATTTAAAACCCTAATGCTGACTGAATGGAAAAAGTTCAGTTTAGAGTTTAAAACCCTAATGTTGACTGAATGGAAAAAGTTCAGTTTAGGGTTTAAAACCCTAATGCCGACTAAAGGAAAGAGTTTAGATTAGGGTTTAAAACCCTAATGCTGATTAAAGGAAAAAGTTCAGTTTAGGGTTTAAAACCCTAGTGCTGACTGAATGGAAAAATTCAGTTTAGGGTTTAAAACCCTAATGCTGATTAAAGGAAAAAGTTCAGTTTAGGGTTTAAAACCCTAATGCTGACTGAATGGAAAAAGTTCAGTTTAGAGTTTAAAACCCTAATGCTGACTGAATGAAAAAATTCAGTTTAGGCTTTAAAACCCTAATGCTGATTAAAGGAAGAAGTTCAGTTTAGGGTTTAAAACCCTAATGCTGACTGAATGGAAAAATTCAGTTTAAGGTTTAAAACCCTAATGCTGATTAAAGGAAAAAGTTCAGTTTAGGGTTTAAAACCCTAATGCTGACTGAATGGAAAAAGTTCAGTTTAGGGTTTAAAACCCTAATGCTGACTAAAGGAAAGAGTTCAGTTTAGGGTTTAAAACCCTAATGCTGATTAAAGGAAAAAGTTCAGTTTAGGGTTTAAAACCCTAATGCTGACTGAATGGAAAAAGTTCAGTTTAGGGTTTAAAACCCTAATGCTGACTGAATGGAAAAATTCAGTTTAGGGTTTAAAACCCTAATGCTGATTAAAGGAAAAAGTTCAGTTTAGGGTTTAAAACCCTAATGCTGACTGAATGGAAAAGTTCAGTTTAGGGTTTAAAACCCTAATGCTGATTAAAGGAAAAAGTTCAGTTTAGGGTTTAAAACCCTAATGCTGACTGAATGGAAAAATTCAGTTTAGGGTTTAAAACCTTAATGCTGATTAAAGGAAAAAGTTCAGTTTAGGGTTCAAAACCCTAATGCTGACTGAATAGAAAAAGTTCAGTTTAGGGTTTAAAACCCCAATGCTAACTGAAAGGAAAAGTTTAGTTTAGGGTTTAAAAACCTAAGGCTGATTAAAGGAAAAGTTCAGTTTAGGGTTTAAAACCCTAATGCTGACTGAATGAAAAAGTTCAGTTTAGGGTTTAAAACCCTAATGCTGACTGAAAGGAAAAGTTCAGTTTAGGGTTTAAAACCTTAATGCTGATTAAAAGAAAAGTTCAGTTTAGGGTTTAAAACCCTAATGCTGACTGAATGAAAAAGTTCAGTTTAGGATCTAAAACCCTAATGCTAACTGAAAGGAAAAGTTCAGTTTAGGGTTTAAAACCCTAATGCTGACTGAATGGAAAAAGTTCAGTTTAGGATTTAAAACCCTAATGCTAACTGAAAGGAAAAGTTCAGTTTAGGGTTTAAAACCCTAATGCTGACTAAATGGAAAAAGTTCAGTTTAGGGTTTTAAAACCCTAATGCTGATTAAAGGAAAAGTTCAGTTTAGAGTTTAAAACCCTAATACTGACTTAATAGAAAAAGTTTAGTTTAGGGTTTAAAACCCTAATGCTAACTGAATGGAAAAGTTCAGTTTAGGGTTTAAAACCCTAATGCTGATTAAAGGAAAAAGTTCAGTTTAGGGTTTAAAACCCTAATGCTGACTGAATAGAAAAAGTTCAGTTTAGGGTTTAAAACCCTAATGCTGACTGGATGGAAAAGTTCAGTTTAGGGTTTAAAACCCTAATGCTGATTAAAGGAAAAAGTTCAGTTTAGGGTTTAAAACCCTAATGTTGACTGAATGGAAAAATTCAGTTTAGGGTTTAAAACCCTAATGCTGATTAAAGGAAAAAGTTCAGTTTAGGGTTTAAAACCCTAATACTGCTGAATGGAAAAAGTTTAGTTTAGGGTTTAAAACCTTAATGCTGACTGAATGGAAAAAGTTCAGTTTAGGGTTTAAAACCCTAATGCTGACTAAAGGGAAGAGTTCAGTTTAGGGTTAAAAACCCTAAAGTTGATTAAAGGAAAAAGTTCAGTTTTAGGGTTTAAAACCCTAATGCAGACTGAATGGGAAAAGTTCAGTTTAGGGTTTAAAACCCTAATGCTGACTGAATGGAAAAAGTTCAGTTTAGGGTTTAAAACCCTAATGCTGACTGAATGGAAAAAGTTCAGTTTAGGGTTTAAAACCCTAATGCTGATTAAAGGAAAAAGTGTAGTTTAGGGTTTAAAACCCTAATGCTGACTGAATAGAAAAATTCAGTTTAGGGTTCAAAACCCTAATGCTGATTAAAGGAAAAAGTTCAGTTTAGGATTTAAAACCCTAATGCTGACTGAATGGAAAAAGTTCAGTTTAGAGTTTAAAACCCTAATGTTGACTGAATGGAAAAAGTTCAGTTTAGGGTTTAAAACCCTAATGCCGACTAAAGGAAAGAGTTTAGATTAGGGTTTAAAACCCTAATGCTGATTAAAGGAAAAAGTTCAGTTTAGGGTTTAAAACCCTAGTGCTGACTGAATGGAAAAATTCAGTTTAGGGTTTAAAACCCTAATGCTGATTAAAGGAAAAAGTTCAGTTTAGGGTTTAAAACCCTAATGCTGACTGAATGGAAAAAGTTCAGTTTAGAGTTTAAAACCCTAATGCTGACTGAATGAAAAAATTCAGTTTAGGCTTTAAAACCCTAATGCTGATTAAAGGAAGAAGTTCAGTTTAGGGTTTAAAACCCTAATGCTGACTGAATGGAAAAATTCAGTTTAAGGTTTAAAACCCTAATGCTGATTAAAGGAAAAAGTTCAGTTTAGGGTTTAAAACCCTAATGCTGACTGAATGGAAAAAGTTCAGTTTAGGGTTTAAAACCCTAATGCTGACTAAAGGAAAGAGTTCAGTTTAGGGTTTAAAACCCTAATGCTGATTAAAGGAAAAAGTTCAGTTTAGGGTTTAAAACCCTAATGCTGACTGAATGGAAAAAGTTCAGTTTAGGGTTTAAAACCCTAATGCTGACTAAATGGAAAAATTCAGTTTAGAGTTTAAAATCCTAATGCTGATTAAAGGAAAAAGTTCAGTTTAGGGTTTAAAACCCTAATGCTGACTGAATAGAAAAAGTTTAGTTTAGGGTTTAAAACCCTAATGCTAACTGAATGGAAAAGTTCAGTTTAGGGTTTAAAACCCTAATGCTGATTAAAGGAAAAAGTTCAGTTTAGGGTTTAAAACCCTAATGCTGACTGAATGGAAAAATTCAGTTTAGGGTTTAAAACCTTAATGCTGATTAAAGGAAAAAGTTCAGTTTAGGGTTCAAAACCCTAATGCTGACTGAATAGAAAAAGTTCAGTTTAGGGTTTAAAACCCCAATGCTAACTGAAAGGAAAAGTTTAGTTTAGGGTTTAAAAACCTAAGGCTGATTAAAGGAAAAGTTCAGTTTAGGGTTTAAAACCCTAATGCTGACTGAATGAAAAAGTTCAGTTTAGGGTTTAAAACCCTAATGCTGACTGAAAGGAAAAGTTCAGTTTAGGGTTTAAAACCTTAATGCTGATTAAAAGAAAAGTTCAGTTTAGGGTTTAAAACCCTAATGCTGACTGAATGAAAAAGTTCAGTTTAGGATCTAAAACCCTAATGCTAACTGAAAGGAAAAGTTCAGTTTAGGGTTTAAAACCCTAATGCTGACTGAATGGAAAAAGTTCAGTTTAGGATTTAAAACCCTAATGCTAACTGAAAGGAAAAGTTCAGTTTAGGGTTTAAAACCCTAATGCTGACTAAATGGAAAAAGTTCAGTTTAGGGTTTAAAACCCTAATGCTGACATAAGGAAAGAGTTCAGTTTAGGGTTTAAAACCCTAATGCTGACTAAAGGAAAAGTTCAGTTTAGGGTTTAAAACCCTAATGCTGACTGAATGGAAAAAGTTCAGTTTAGGGTTTAAAACCCTAATGCTGACTAAAGGAAAAGTTCAGTTTAGGGTTTAAAACCCTAATGCTGACTGAATGGAAAAAGTTGAATTTAGGGTTTAAAACCCTAATGCTGATTGAATGGAAAAAGTTCAGTTTAGGGTTTAAAACCCTAATGCTGACTGAATGGAAAAGTTATGTTTAGGATTTTAAAACCCTAATGCTGATTAAAGGAAAAGTTCAGTTTAGGGTTTTAAAACCCTAATGCTGATTAAAGGAAAAGTTCAGTTTAGGGTTTAAAACCCTAATACTGACTGAATAGAAAAAGTTTAGTTTAGGGTTTAAAACCCTAATGCTAACTGGATGGAAAATTTCAGTTTGGGGTTTAAAACCCTAATGCTGATTAAAGGAAAAAGTTCAGTTTAGGGTTTAAAACCCTAATGCTGACTGAATAGAAAAAGTTTAGTTTAGGGTTTAAAACCCTAATGCTAACTGAATGGAAAAGTTCAGTTTAGGGTTTAAAACCCTAATGCTGATTAAAGGAAAAAGTTCAGTTTAGGGTTTAAAACCCTAATGCTGACTGAATGGAAAAATTCAGTTTAGGGTTTAAAACCTTAATGCTGATTAAAGGAAAAAGTCCAGTTTAGGGTTTAAAACCCTAATACTGCTGAATGGAAAAAGTTTAGTTTAGGGTTTAAAACCCTAATGCTGACTGAATGGAAAAAGTTCAGTTTAGGGTTTAAAACCCTAATGCTGACTAAAGGGAAGAGTTCAGTTTAGGGTTTAAAACCCTAAAGTTGATTAAAGGAAAAAGTTCAGTTTTAGGGTTTAAAACCCTAATGGTGACTGAATGGGAAAAGTTCAGTTTAGGGTTTAAAACCCTAATGCTGACTGAATGGAAAAAGTTCAGTTTAGGGTTTAAAACCCTAATGCTGACTGAATGGAAAAAGTTCAGTTTAGGGTTTAAAACCCTAATGCTGATTAAAGGAAAAAGTGTAGTTTAGGGTTTAAAACCCTAATGCTGACTGAATAGAAAAATTCAGTTTAGGGTTCAAAACCCTAATGCTGATTAAAGGAAAAAGTTCAGTTTAGGATTTAAAACCCTAATGCTGACTGAATGGAAAAAGTTCAGTTTAGAGTTTAAAACCCTAATGTTGACTGAATGGAAAAAGTTCAGTTTAGGGTTTAAAACCCTAATGCCGACTAAAGGAAAGAGTTTAGATTAGGGTTTAAAACCCTAATGCTGATTAAAGGAAAAAGTTCAGTTTAGGGTTTAAAACCCTAGTGCTGACTGAATGGAAAAATTCAGTTTAGGGTTTAAAACCCTAATGCTGATTAAAGGAAAAAGTTCAGTTTAGGGTTTAAAACCCTAATGCTGACTGAATGGAAAAAGTTCAGTTTAGGGTTTAAAACCCTAATGCTGACTGAATGAAAAAATTCAGTTTAGGCTTTAAAACCCTAATGCTGATTAAAGGAAAAAGTTCAGTTTAGGGTTTAAAACCCTAATGCTGACTGAATGGAAAAATTCAGTTTAGGGTTTAAAACCCTAATGCTGATTAAAGGAAAAAGTTCAGTTTAGGGTTTAAAACCCTAATGCTGACTGAATGGAAAAAGTTCAGTTTAGGGTTTAAAACCCTAATGCTGACTAAAGGAAAGAGTTCAGTTTAGGGTTTAAAACCCTAATGCTGATTAAAGGAAAAAGTTCAGTTTAGGGTTTAAAACCCTAATGCTGACTGAATGGAAAAGTTCAGTTTAGGGTTTAAAACCCTAATGCTGACTGAATGGAAAAATTCAGTTTAGAGTTTAAAATCCTAATGCTGATTAAAGGAAAAAGTTCAGTTTAGGGTTTAAAACCCTAATGCTGACTGAATGGAAAAATTCAGTTTAGGGTTTAAAACCTTAATGCTAACTGAATGGAAAAGTTCAGTTTAGGGTTTAAAACCCTAATGCTGATTAAAGGAAAAAGTTCAGTTTAGGGTTTAAAACCCTAATGCTGACTGAATGGAAAAATTCAGTTTAGGGTTTAAAACCTTAATGCTGATTAAAGGAAAAAGTTCAGTTTAGGGTTCAAAACCCTAATGCTGACTGAATAGAAAAAGTTCAGTTTAGGGTTTAAAACCCCAATGCTAACTGAAAGGAAAAGTTTAGTTTAGGGTTTAAAAACCTAAGGCTGATTAAAGGAAAAGTTCAGTTTAGGGTTTAAAACCCTAATGCTGACTGAATGGAAAAAGTTCAGTTTAGGGTTTAAAACCCTAATGCTGACTGAAAGGAAAAGTTCAGTTTAGGGTTTAAAACCTTAATGCTGATTAAAAGAAAAGTTCAGTTTAGGGTTTAAAACCCTAATGCTGACTGAATGAAAAAGTTCAGTTTAGGATCTAAAACCCTAATGCTAACTGAAAGGAAAAGTTCAGTTTAGGGTTTAAAACCCTAATGCTGACTGAATGGAAAAAGTTCAGTTTAGGGTTTAAAACCCTAATGCTAACTGAAAGGAAAAGTTCAGTTTAGGGTTTAAAACCCTAATGCTGACTAAATGGAAAAAGTTCAGTTTAGGGTTTAAAACCCTAATGCTGACATAAGGAAAGAGTTCAGTTTAGGGTTTAAAACCCTAATGCTGACTAAAGGAAAAGTTCAGTTTAGGGTTTAAAACCCTAATGCTGACTGAATGGAAAGAGTTCAGTTTAGGGTATAAAACCCTAATGCTGATTAAAGGAAAAGTTCAGTTTAGTGTTTAAAACCCTAATGCTGACTGAATGGAAAAAGTTGAATTTAGGGTTTAAAACCCTAATGCTGATTGAATGGAAAAAGTTCAGTTTAGGGTTTAAAACCCTAATGCTGACTGAATGGAAAAGTTCAGTTTAGGGTTTAAAACCCTAATGCTGACTTAATGGAAAAGTTATGTTTAGGATTTTTATACCCTAATGCTGATTAAAGGAAAAGTTCAGTTTAGGGTTTTAAAACCCTAATGCTGATTAAAGGAAAAGTTCAGTTTAGGGTTTAAAACCCTAATACTGACTGAATAGAAAAAGTTTAGTTTAGGGTTTAAAACCCTAATGCTAACTGAATGGAAAATTTCAGTTTGGGGTTTAAAACCCTAATGCTGATTAAAGGAAAAAGTTCAGTTTAGGGTTTAAAACCCTAATGCTGACTGAATAGAAAAAGTTTAGTTTAGGGTTTAAAACCCTAATGCTAACTGAATGGAAAAGTTCAGTTTAGGGTTTAAAACCCTAATGCTGATTAAAGGAAAAAGTTCAGTTTAGGGTTTAAAACCCTAATGCTGACTGAATGGAAAAAGTTCAGTTTAGGGTTTAAAACTCTAATGCTGACTAAAGGGAAGAGTTCAGTTTAGGGTTTAAAACCCTAATGTTGATTAAAGGAAAAAGTTCAGTTTTAGGGTTTAAAACCCTAATGCTGACTGAATGGGAAAAGTTCAGTTTAGGGTTTAAAACCCTAATGCTGACTGAATGGAAAAAGTTCAGTTTAGGGTTTAAAACCCTAATGCTGACTGAATGGAAAAAGTTCAGTTTAGGGTTTAAAACCCTAATGCTGACTGAATGGAAAAAGTTCAGTTTAGGGTTTAAAACCCTAATGCTAACTGAAAGGAAAAGTTTAGTTTAGGGTTTAAAACCCTAATGCTGATTAAAGGAAAAGTTCAGTTTAGGGTATAAAACCCTAATGCTGACTGAATGGAAAAAGTTCAGTTTAGAGTTTAAAACCCTAATGCTGATTAAAAGAAAAGTTCAGTTTAGGGTTTAAAACCCTAATGCTGACTGAATGGAAAAAGTTCAGTTTAGGGTCTAAAACCCTAATGCTAACTGAAAGGAAAAGTTCTGTTTAGGGTTTAAAACCCTAATGCTGATTAAAGGAAAAGTTCAGTTTAGGGTTTAAAACCCTAATGCTGACTGAATGGAAAAAGTTCAGTTTAGGGTTTAAAACACTAATGCTGACTGAATGGAAAAAGTTCAGTTTAGGGTTTAAAACCCTAATGTTGATTAAAAGAAAAGTTCAGTTTAGGGTTTAAAACCCTAATGCTGACTGAATGGAAAAAGTTCAGTTTAGGGTTTAAAACCCTAATGCTGACATAAGGAAAGAGTTCAGTTTAGGGTTTAAAACCCTAATGCTGACTAAAGGAAAAGTTCAGTTTAGGGTTTAAAACCCTAATGCTGACTGAATGGAAAGAGTTTAGTTTAGGGTTTAAAACCCTAATGCTGATTAAAGGAAAAGTTCAGTTTAGGGTTTAAAACCCTAATGCTGACTGAATGGAAAAAGTTCAGTTTAGGGTTTAAAACCCTAATGCTAACTGAATGGAAAAGTTCAGTTTAGGGTTTAAAACCCTAATGCTGATTAAAGGAAAAAGTTCAGTTTAGGGTTTAAAACCCTAATGTTGACTGAATGGAAAAATTCAGTTTAGGGTTTAAAACCCTAATGCTGATTAAAGGAAAAAGTTCAGTTTAGGGTTTAAAACCCTAATACTGCTGAATGGAAAAAGTTTAGTTTAGGGTTTAAAACCTTAATGCTGACTGAATGGAAAAAGTTCAGTTTAGGGTTTAAAACCCTAATGCTGACTAAAGGGAAGAGTTCAGTTTAGGGTTAAAAACCCTAAAGTTGATTAAAGGAAAAAGTTCAGTTTTAGGGTTTAAAACCCTAATGCAGACTGAATGGGAAAAGTTCAGTTTAGGGTTTAAAACCCTAATGCTGACTGAATGGAAAAAGTTCAGTTTAGGGTTTAAAACCCTAATGCTGACTGAATGGAAAAAGTTCAGTTTAGGGTTTAAAACCCTAATGCTGATTAAAGGAAAAAGTGTAGTTTAGGGTTTAAAACCCTAATGCTGACTGAATAGAAAAATTCAGTTTAGGGTTCAAAACCCTAATGCTGATTAAAGGAAAAAGTTCAGTTTAGGATTTAAAACCCTAATGCTGACTGAATGGAAAAAGTTCAGTTTAGAGTTTAAAACCCTAATGTTGACTGAATGGAAAAAGTTCAGTTTAGGGTTTAAAACCCTAATGCCGACTAAAGGAAAGAGTTTAGATTAGGGTTTAAAACCCTAATGCTGATTAAAGGAAAAAGTTCAGTTTAGGGTTTAAAACCCTAGTGCTGACTGAATGGAAAAATTCAGTTTAGGGTTTAAAACCCTAATGCTGATTAAAGGAAAAAGTTCAGTTTAGGGTTTAAAACCCTAATGCTGACTGAATGGAAAAAGTTCAGTTTAGAGTTTAAAACCCTAATGCTGACTGAATGAAAAAATTCAGTTTAGGCTTTAAAACCCTAATGCTGATTAAAGGAAGAAGTTCAGTTTAGGGTTTAAAACCCTAATGCTGACTGAATGGAAAAATTCAGTTTAAGGTTTAAAACCCTAATGCTGATTAAAGGAAAAAGTTCAGTTTAGGGTTTAAAACCCTAATGCTGACTGAATGGAAAAAGTTCAGTTTAGGGTTTAAAACCCTAATGCTGACTAAAGGAAAGAGTTCAGTTTAGGGTTTAAAACCCTAATGCTGATTAAAGGAAAAAGTTCAGTTTAGGGTTTAAAACCCTAATGCTGACTGAATGGAAAAAGTTCAGTTTAGGGTTTAAAACCCTAATGCTGACTAAATGGAAAAATTCAGTTTAGAGTTTAAAATCCTAATGCTGATTAAAGGAAAAAGTTCAGTTTAGGGTTTAAAACCCTAATGCTGACTGAATAGAAAAAGTTTAGTTTAGGGTTTAAAACCCTAATGCTAACTGAATGGAAAAGTTCAGTTTAGGGTTTAAAACCCTAATGCTGATTAAAGGAAAAAGTTCAGTTTAGGGTTTAAAACCCTAATGCTGACTGAATGGAAAAATTCAGTTTAGGGTTTAAAACCTTAATGCTGATTAAAGGAAAAAGTTCAGTTTAGGGTTCAAAACCCTAATGCTGACTGAATAGAAAAAGTTCAGTTTAGGGTTTAAAACCCCAATGCTAACTGAAAGGAAAAGTTTAGTTTAGGGTTTAAAAACCTAAGGCTGATTAAAGGAAAAGTTCAGTTTAGGGTTTAAAACCCTAATGCTGACTGAATGGAAAAAGTTCAGTTTAGGGTTTAAAACCCTAATGCTGACTGAAAGGAAAAGTTCAGTTTAGGGTTTAAAACCTTAATGCTGATTAAAAGAAAAGTTCAGTTTAGGGTTTAAAACCCTAATGCTGACTGAATGAAAAAGTTCAGTTTAGGATCTAAAACCCTAATGCTAACTGAAAGGAAAAGTTCAGTTTAGGGTTTAAAACCCTAATGCTGACTGAATGGAAAAAGTTCAGTTTAGGATTTAAAACCCTAATGCTAACTGAAAGGAAAAGTTCAGTTTAGGGTTTAAAACCCTAATGCTGACTAAATGGAAAAAGTTCAGTTTAGGGTTTAAAACCCTAATGCTGACATAAGGAAAGAGTTCAGTTTAGGGTTTAAAACCCTAATGCTGACTAAAGGAAAAGTTCAGTTTAGGGTTTAAAACCCTAATGCTGACTGAATGGAAACAGTTCAGTTTAGGGTTTAAAACCCTAATGCTGATTAAAGGAAAAGTTCAGTTTAGGGTTTAAAACCCTAATGCTGACTGAATGGAAAAAGTTGAATTTAGGGTTTAAAACCCTAATGCTGATTGAATGGAAAAAGTTCAGTTTAGGGTTTAAAACCCTAATGCTGACTGAATGGAAAAGTTCAGTTTAGGGTTTAAAACCCTAATGCTGACTGAATGGAAAAGTTATGTTTAGGATTTTAAAACCCTAATGCTGATTAAAGGAAAAGTTCAGTTTAGGGTTTTAAAACCCTAATGCTGATTAAAGGAAAAGTTCAGTTTAGGGTTTAAAACCCTAATACTGACTGAATAGAAAAAGTTTAGTTTAGGGTTTAAAACCCTAATGCTAACTGGATGGAAAATTTCAGTTTGGGGTTTAAAACCCTAATGCTGATTAAAGGAAAAAGTTCAGTTTAGGGTTTAAAACCCTAATGCTGACTGAATAGAAAAAGTTTAGTTTAGGGTTTAAAACCCTAATGCTAACTGAATGGAAAAGTTCAGTTTAGGGTTTAAAACCCTAATGCTGATTAAAGGAAAAAGTTCAGTTTAGGGTTTAAAACCCTAATGCTGACTGAATGGAAAAATTCAGTTTAGGGTTTAAAACCTTAATGCTGATTAAAGGAAAAAGTCCAGTTTAGGGTTTAAAACCCTAATACTGCTGAATGGAAAAAGTTTAGTTTAGGGTTTAAAACCCTAATGCTGACTGAATGGAAAAAGTTCAGTTTAGGGTTTAAAACCCTAATGCTGACTAAAGGGAAGAGTTCAGTTTAGGGTTTAAAACCCTAAAGTTGATTAAAGGAAAAAGTTCAGTTTTAGGGTTTAAAACCCTAATGGTGACTGAATGGGAAAAGTTCAGTTTAGGGTTTAAAACCCTAATGCTGACTGAATGGAAAAAGTTCAGTTTAGGGTTTAAAACCCTAATGCTGACTGAATGGAAAAAGTTCAGTTTAGGGTTTAAAACCCTAATGCTGATTAAAGGAAAAAGTGTAGTTTAGGGTTTAAAACCCTAATGCTGACTGAATAGAAAAATTCAGTTTAGGGTTCAAAACCCTAATGCTGATTAAAGGAAAAAGTTCAGTTTAGGATTTAAAACCCTAATGCTGACTGAATGGAAAAAGTTCAGTTTAGAGTTTAAAACCCTAATGTTGACTGAATGGAAAAAGTTCAGTTTAGGGTTTAAAACCCTAATGCCGACTAAAGGAAAGAGTTTAGATTAGGGTTTAAAACCCTAATGCTGATTAAAGGAAAAAGTTCAGTTTAGGGTTTAAAACCCTAGTGCTGACTGAATGGAAAAATTCAGTTTAGGGTTTAAAACCCTAATGCTGATTAAAGGAAAAAGTTCAGTTTAGGGTTTAAAACCCTAATGCTGACTGAATGGAAAAAGTTCAGTTTAGGGTTTAAAACCCTAATGCTGACTGAATGAAAAAATTCAGTTTAGGCTTTAAAACCCTAATGCTGATTAAAGGAAAAAGTTCAGTTTAGGGTTTAAAACCCTAATGCTGACTGAATGGAAAAATTCAGTTTAGGGTTTAAAACCCTAATGCTGATTAAAGGAAAAAGTTCAGTTTAGGGTTTAAAACCCTAATGCTGACTGAATGGAAAAAGTTCAGTTTAGGGTTTAAAACCCTAATGCTGACTAAAGGAAAGAGTTCAGTTTAGGGTTTAAAACCCTAATGCTGATTAAAGGAAAAAGTTCAGTTTAGGGTTTAAAACCCTAATGCTGACTGAATGGAAAAGTTCAGTTTAGGGTTTAAAACCCTAATGCTGACTGAATGGAAAAATTCAGTTTAGAGTTTAAAATCCTAATGCTGATTAAAGGAAAAAGTTCAGTTTAGGGTTTAAAACCCTAATGCTGACTGAATGGAAAAATTCAGTTTAGGGTTTAAAACCTTAATGCTAACTGAATGGAAAAGTTCAGTTTAGGGTTTAAAACCCTAATGCTGATTAAAGGAAAAAGTTCAGTTTAGGGTTTAAAACCCTAATGCTGACTGAATGGAAAAATTCAGTTTAGGGTTTAAAACCTTAATGCTGATTAAAGGAAAAAGTTCAGTTTAGGGTTCAAAACCCTAATGCTGACTGAATAGAAAAAGTTCAGTTTAGGGTTTAAAACCCCAATGCTAACTGAAAGGAAAAGTTTAGTTTAGGGTTTAAAAACCTAAGGCTGATTAAAGGAAAAGTTCAGTTTAGGGTTTAAAACCCTAATGCTGACTGAATGGAAAAAGTTCAGTTTAGGGTTTAAAACCCTAATGCTGACTGAAAGGAAAAGTTCAGTTTAGGGTTTAAAACCTTAATGCTGATTAAAAGAAAAGTTCAGTTTAGGGTTTAAAACCCTAATGCTGACTGAATGAAAAAGTTCAGTTTAGGATCTAAAACCCTAATGCTAACTGAAAGGAAAAGTTCAGTTTAGGGTTTAAAACCCTAATGCTGACTGAATGGAAAAAGTTCAGTTTAGGGTTTAAAACCCTAATGCTAACTGAAAGGAAAAGTTCAGTTTAGGGTTTAAAACCCTAATGCTGACTAAATGGAAAAAGTTCAGTTTAGGGTTTAAAACCCTAATGCTGACATAAGGAAAGAGTTCAGTTTAGGGTTTAAAACCCTAATGCTGACTAAAGGAAAAGTTCAGTTTAGGGTTTAAAACCCTAATGCTGACTGAATGGAAAGAGTTCAGTTTAGGGTATAAAACCCTAATGCTGATTAAAGGAAAAGTTCAGTTTAGTGTTTAAAACCCTAATGCTGACTGAATGGAAAAAGTTGAATTTAGGGTTTAAAACCCTAATGCTGATTGAATGGAAAAAGTTCAGTTTAGGGTTTAAAACCCTAATGCTGACTGAATGGAAAAGTTCAGTTTAGGGTTTAAAACCCTAATGCTGACTTAATGGAAAAGTTATGTTTAGGATTTTTATACCCTAATGCTGATTAAAGGAAAAGTTCAGTTTAGGGTTTTAAAACCCTAATGCTGATTAAAGGAAAAGTTCAGTTTAGGGTTTAAAACCCTAATACTGACTGAATAGAAAAAGTTTAGTTTAGGGTTTAAAACCCTAATGCTAACTGAATGGAAAATTTCAGTTTGGGGTTTAAAACCCTAATGCTGATTAAAGGAAAAAGTTCAGTTTAGGGTTTAAAACCCTAATGCTGACTGAATAGAAAAAGTTTAGTTTAGGGTTTAAAACCCTAATGCTAACTGAATGGAAAAGTTCAGTTTAGGGTTTAAAACCCTAATGCTGATTAAAGGAAAAAGTTCAGTTTAGGGTTTAAAACCCTAATGCTGACTGAATGGAAAAATTCAGTTTAGGGTTTAAAACCTTAATGCTGATTAAAGGAAAAAGTTCAGTTTAGGGTTCAAAACCCTAATGCTGACTGAATAGAAAAAGTTCAGTTTAGGGTTTAAAACCCTAATGCTGACTGAATGGAAAAAGTTCAGTTTAGGGTTTAAAACTCTAATGCTGACTAAAGGGAAGAGTTCAGTTTAGGGTTTAAAACCCTAATGTTGATTAAAGGAAAAAGTTCAGTTTTAGGGTTTAAAACCCTAATGCTGACTGAATGGGAAAAGTTCAGTTTAGGGTTTAAAACCCTAATGCTGACTGAATGGAAAAAGTTCAGTTTAGGGTTTAAAACCCTAATGCTGACTGAATGGAAAAAGTTCAGTTTAGGGTTTAAAACCCTAATGCTGACTGAATGGAAAAAGTTCAGTTTAGGGTTTAAAACCCTAATGCTAACTGAAAGGAAAAGTTTAGTTTAGGGTTTAAAACCCTAATGCTGATTAAAGGAAAAGTTCAGTTTAGGGTATAAAACCCTAATGCTGACTGAATGGAAAAAGTTCAGTTTAGAGTTTAAAACCCTAATGCTGATTAAAAGAAAAGTTCAGTTTAGGGTTTAAAACCCTAATGCTGACTGAATGGAAAAAGTTCAGTTTAGGGTCTAAAACCCTAATGCTGACTGAATGGAAAAAGTTCAGTTTAGGGTTTAAAACCCTAATGCTGACTGAATGGGAAAAGTTTAGTTTAGGGTTTAAAACCATAATGCTGACTGAAAGGAAAAGTTCAGTTTAGAGTTTAAAACCCTAATGCTGATTAAAGGAAAAATTCAGTTTAGGGTATAAAACCCGAATGCTGACTGAATGGAAAAAGTTCAGTTTAGGGTTTAAAACCCTAATGCTGACTGAATGGAAAAAGTTCAGTTTAGGGTTTAAAACCCTAATGCTGACATAAGGAAAGAGTTCAGTTTAGGGTTTAAAACCCTAATGCTGACTAAAGGAAAAGTTCAGTTTAGGGTTTAAAACCCTAATGCTGACTGAATGGAAAGAGTTTAGTTTAGGGTTTAAAACCCTAATGCTGATTAAAGGAAAAGTTCAGTTTAGGGTTTAAAACCCTAATGCTGACTAAAGGAAAAGTTCAGTTTAGGGTTTAAAACCCTAATGCTGACTGAATGGAAAAAGTTCAGTTTAGGGTTTAAAACCCTAATGCTGACTGAATGGAAAAGTTCAGTTTAGGGTTTAAAACCCTAATGCTGACTGAATGGAAAAGTTATGTTTAGGGTTTTAATACCCTAATGTTGATTAAATGAAAAGTTCAGTTTAGGGTTTTAAAACCCTAATGCTGATTAAAGGAAAAGTTTAGTTTAGGGTTTAAAACCCTAATACTGACTGACTGGGGACAAAGTTCGAGGATACTAACTGACCTCTTTTTTTTGAATTTTCTTGTTTTAGTAGAAGATAAAAGGGAGTCTCGTGGAAACTTACCTTTTGAGTGAATTCCTTATTGCCAAACTATTTCTTGTACCCATGTACCTTCTTCTTTGGGTGACACCTGCTTCTTGCACGGTTGTCCTGGATTATACCTGTTTCACCTTTTCAGACAAAGAACAATTGTTAGTTCGGAAATGGCGGTTGGTTCGGTGACCTTGATCGTTCCAGTTGCTTTGTTGCGTCCTTATTTCTGTTGCGAAGTTCTGCCATTGATTGGATTCAAATGGCGAAACCCTTTAGACTGCTCAGGCTTGTATTTCCAGATTCTATGATGATTTGCCTCGTAAGGCTCTCTTTTTTTTTTTTGTGTCCCGTTTCGCTTGGAGATTCTCAACGGGGATTTTATTGGGGGTATTCTGTGGGGATTTGTACAAAGGGAAGCTCTGTGAGGGAATATTTACAAAGTGGATTCTTTGTGTGGATTTTTGTACAACAGGGACATGCTGGGGATTTGTTTCAAAACGGACTTTCCAGGATTTGTTGGGGTAAGCTCGCTGGGGAATTTTTACAAAGGGACTTGCTGGGGAAATCATTCTTTTTTTTTATTATTATTATTATTATTAACAAAGGGAAGACCTTGTGGGGATCTGTACAAGAGAGAAAATCTATGTGGATTTTGCTGGGGCAGACTCTTTGGGGAATATTTACGTAGTGGATTCTTTGTGCGGATCTGTACAAAGGGAAGCCCTGTGGGGATTCGTACGAAGCGGACTTGCTGGGAAAATTTCTCTCTTTCTCTTTACCTCAAACGCAGTCAAACATCATGATTCATCAGGTTTGGACAAACGTACCAACGAAACGAGATATTTTCCTTCATGAAACGGAATTCCGTGAAACCAAACCTGCCGTCTGTCCTTTCCGGTATATCTGGAACTTGGGGTTAAACATGAAAGGGATTTGAAGAAAAACAAAGAAAGGAGAAAGCAAATTTCAGAAAAGGAGTGTCTCTTTCGGGACGAGAAAGACTTATCTGAGGAAGACAATGCTGGCTTTAAATGGACATGACATGCTCTTTGGACTGGATGCCTGACCTTCAATGAACTTGCGTTTCCCTGAACCAAAACGGATCTGTGATTCCAAACTGGTGGAACTTTGCCGAGACCTCCTTGGGTGGAGTCATTCTTTCGGCCAACAGCGCCCTTTGCGGGTTTTCGCTGGCTGACCTCTCTCATTTCTCTTCCTATCATCGCTTGATAGCACTCTTTGCGAGTTTTTACTAAACAAGCTCTCTTATTTTGGTTCCTCTACTCCCGTCGCCTTGCGGTGCCCGAAGGTTTTCACCGACGAGACTCTCTCATTTTATCTCTCTCAATTTAGAGTGTGTCGGCCTCCATTCGTGACGCTTCTTGGCTTCCCGCTATTTTTAGTAATTGATCTGAAGGCTTGCGCTTGGTAAAGAGAGGTAGATGATACTAACTTCTAAACCGTTTAGCGTGCCCCGGTTTCAATTTCAGGGTAAATGGGATTTTATTGTTGGTGTGACTGAACCTCAGGGAGAGGCTGCCTACGTATCCTTTCGGAATTAAGTCAAACGTAGTTCAGGCCTCAATCAATGTTTTTTTTTATAGGTCGCCAAAGGGATGTGATCGGCACAAATGGCTTGTAGAGAGAGTTGGTAGTGTTTGGGGGTAGTGGGGAATAAAACCTTCGTCATTTCAAATGTGTCAGGACCACTGGGGTGTCATTCAGACGTAGTATCTCTTGACTGCATCTGCATTTACTGCTGTTTCGGGGTCATTTCCTTCGATATCACCTAGATACAATGCTCCTCTCGGCAATATCTTCCTTATGATGTATGGGCCTTTCCAATTTGGAGCAAATTTCCCTTTTGCTTCCTGGTGATGTGGCAGAATACACCTCAATACCAGCTGACCTACTTCGAAATTCCTGGGTCGGACTTTCTTGTTGTAAGCACGGGCCATTCTTCGTTGGTACAACTGTCTGTGACAAACCGCGGCCATTCGCTTTTCATCAATCAAAGTCAATTGCTCTAATCGAGTCTTGACCCACTCGCTGTCTTCGATTTCTGCTTCAACAATGGTTCGAAGCGAAAGAATTTCTACTTCCGCTGGTATCACAGCCTCGGTCCCATAAACCAAAAGATAAGGAGTTGCTCTTACTGACGTGCGTACCGTAGTGCAATACCCCAACAATGCAAATGGTAACTGCTCATGCCACTGTCGGGAATTCTGGATCGTTTTTCTCAAAATCTTCTTGATGTTTTTGGTTGCTGCTTCTACAGCGCCATTGGCCTTTGGCCGATAAGGAGTAGAATTCCTATGCGTTATTTTGAATTGATCGCATACATCTTCCATCAAGTGACTGTTCAAGTTTGCTGCGTTATCTGTGATGATAGTCGCAGGAATACCGAAACAACAGATAAGATTTGAGTGTACAAAATTCATTACAGCTTTTTTAGTGACCGACTTGAGAGTGACAGCCTCTACCCATTTCGTGAAGTAGTCGATGGCAACCAGTATAAATCTGTGTCTATTTGAAGCCTTTGGCTCGATTGGTCCAATGACGTCCATGCCCCAGGCGACAAATGGCCAAGGTGCAGACATGGGATGCAATTCCGTAGGAGGTGCATGAATCAAATCACCGTGCACCTGACACTGATGACACTTCCGAACGAAGCTAAAACAATCCTTTTCCATGGTCATCCAGTAGTAACCTGCTCGAAGGATTTTCTTCACTAGGACATACCCGTTCATGTGAGGTCCGCACACACCTGCGTGTACTTCGTGCATGATCTTTCTCGCCTCCTCGGCGTCGACACATCTTAGTAGGTTGAGGTCCGGGGTCCTTTTGTACAACAATTCACCGCTCAGAAAGAAACCACTTGCATGCCGCCTAATGGTTCTCCTTTGATCTCCAGTAGCATGCTCGGGGTATTCTTGCGTCTTCAGGAACCTCCTGATGTCATGGTACTAAGGCTGAGTATCTAATCCTGCCTCGATTACGTTGCAGTAACCGTGTCTTTCCCTGATTTGGATTTCCAAAGGATCGGCGTGGGCATTGCCCGGGTAGGGTAGTATTGAAGCCAGAGTAGCAAGTGCATCCGCTAGTTCATTGTGACACCTCGGGATATATCTGAACTCTATTGTTTTAAAACGCTTGCTGAGGTCCTCCACGTGTTGTCGGTAAGGGATAAGTTTGACATCCCGAGTTTCCCATTCACCTTGGACTTGCCGGATAATCAGGTCAGAATCTCCCATAATCAGTAAGTCTTCGACATCCTGATCGATCGCCATGTGCATGCCCATAATGCAGGCTTCATACTCAGCCGTATTGTTTGTGCAAAAGAAATGCAGTCTAGCTGTGGCGGGATAATGCTGACCAGAAGGCGAAATCAAAATTTCCCCAATCCCTACACCTTTGGCGTTTACAGCTCCATCAAAGAACATCTTCCAAACAGGAGCGTCCTCCGAGACCACTTCTACGGTGTTTACTTCCTCATCTGGAAAGTAGGTACTCAATGGCTAGTATTCCTCATCGACTGGATTTTCGGCCAAATGATCCGCTAGCGCCTGGGCTTTCATTGCCGTGCGAGTGACATAGACTATGTCGAATTCAGTAAGCAAGATTTGCCACTTAGCCAATCTTCCAGTAGGCATCGGTTTCTGAAATATATACTTCAAAGGATCCAACCTGCTTATGAGGAAGGTAGTGTGAGTTTGAAGATAATGTCTCAGCTTTTGAGCAACCCATGTCAGAGCGCAACATGTTCTTTCCAGCAGAGTATACTTGGCCTCGTAGCCGGTGAATTTCTTGCTCAAGTAGTAGATCGCTTGTTCTTTCTTTCCGGTTATGTCATGTTGCCCGAGGACGCAACCGAAAGAGTTCTCCAAGACTGTCAGATACAAGAACAGTGGTCTCCCTGTCTCTGGCGGGACCAAAACTGGGGGATTCAAAAGGTATTCATTGACTTTATCAAAGGCTTCTTGACACTCAGTTGTCCATTTGATCGCCGCATCTTTCCTTAATAGCTTGAATATGGGCTCACACGTGCTTGTCAGCTGGGCAATAAATCGACTGATGTAGTTCAACCTGCCCAACAAACTCATCACGTCTTTCTTCGTTCTCGGGGGATGTAGATCTCTGATAGATTTTATCTTAGTTGGATCTAGTTCGATACCTCTCCTGCTTACGATGAAGCCCAAAAGTTTGCCCGACGGAACTCCGAAAGCACATTTGGCTGGGTTCAGCTTCAAGTCATACTTCCTTAGTCTCTCGAAGAACTTCCTCAAGTCTTGGATGTGATTATCCTGCGTCCTGGACTTGACTATCACGTCGTCCACGTACATCTCTATTTCCTGATGCATCATGTCATGAAAAATGGCAGTCATGGCTCTCATGTAAGTAGCCCCAGCATTCTTCAGACCAAATGGCATGACCCGATAACAGTAGGTGCCCCAAGGCATGGTGAAGGCAGTTTTCTCGGCGTCCTCTTCATCCATCAATACCTGATGATACCCAGCGTAACAATTTACGAAAGACTGTATCTCGTGTTTGGTGCAATTATCAATGAGGATGTGGATGTTGGGCAGTGGGAAATTATCTTTGGGACTTGCTCTATTCAGATCTCGGTAATCTACACATACCCGAGTTTTCCCGTCCTTTTTCGGTACTGGAACCACATTTGCCAACCACGTTGTATACTGGACTACCCGAATCACTCCCGTTTTCAGTTGTTTGGTGATCTCCTCTTTAATCTTGTCACTGGCCTCAGTTTTGAACTTTCGTTGCTTTTGTTGAACTGGAGGACAATCAGGATGAATCGGCAATTTATGAAGCACTAGATCAACACCTAGTCCCGGCATGTCATCATATGACTAAGCAAACACGTCTTTAAATTCAAAAAGAAGTTGAATTATCGCATCTCGCGTTTTCTTGTCCGTGTGAATGCTTATTTTGGTCTCCCGGATTTCTTCAGGAGTTCCTAAATTAACCGGTTCAGTGTCATTCAGATTTGGCTTAGGTTTATTCTCAAAATGTTCCAATTCTTGGTTTATTTCCCTAAAAGCTTCTTCTTCATCATATTCTGGTTCTGGGTTCATTAATTCACAGTTAAATAGCTCGTTGTGATCTGGGCGTGAAGTCCGCAAGCATGTCATATTTAAAGCCGCATTATTATAACTGAAAGGAAAGATAAAAGGAAAAATAACAAAAATCAGAACAAAAGAAAAAATGGGAAAGCAAATGACGATTTTTTTTCATTTTCTTTGGGAAGTTGGACGACAACTGTGAACGGAAAAATTCAGTTTAGGGTTTAAAACCCTAATGCTGATTAAAGGAAAAAGTTCAGTTTAGGGTTTAAAACCCTAATGTTGACTGAATGGAAAAAGTTCAGTTTAGGGTTTAAAACCCTAATGCTGACTGAATGGAAAAGTTCAATTTAGGGTTTAAAACCCTAATGCTGATTAAAGGAAAAAGTTCAGTTTAGGGTTTAAAACCCTAATGCTGACTGAATGGAAAAATTCAGTTTAGGGTTTAAAACCCTAATGCTGACTGAATGGAAAAAGTTCAGTTTAGGGTTTAAAACCCTAATGTTGACTAAAGGAAAGAGTTCAGTTTAGGGTTTAAAACCCTAATGCTGATTAAAGGAAAAAGTTCAGTTTAGGGTTTAAAACCCTAATGCTGACTGAATGGAAAAGTTCAGTTTAGGGTATAAAACCCTAATGCTGATTAAATGAAAAAGTTCAGTTTAGGGTTTATAACCCTAATGCTGACTGAATGGAAAAATTTAGTTTAGGGTTTAAAACCCTAATGCTGATTAAAGGAAAAAGTTCAGTTTAGGGTTTAAAACCCTAATGCTGACTGAATAGAAAAAGTTCAGTTTAGGGTTTAAAACCCTAATGCTGACTGAATTGAAAATTTCAGTTTAGGGTTTAAAACCCTAATGCTGATTAAAGGAAAAAGTTCAGTTTAGGGTTTAAAACCCTAATGCTGACTGAATGGAAAAATTCAGTTTAGGGTTTAAAACCCTAATGCTGATTAAAGGAAAAAGTTCAGTTTAGGGTTTAAAACCCTAATGCTGACTGAATGGAAAAAGTTCAGTTTAGGGTTTAAAACCCTAATGCTGACTGAATGGAAAAAGTTCAGTTTAGGGTTTAAAACCCTAATGCCGACTAAAGGAAAGAGTTCAGTTTAGGGTTTAAAAGCCTAATGCTGATTAAAGGAAAAAGTTCAGTTTAGGGTTTAAAACCATAATGCTGACTGAATCGAAAAAGTTCAGTTTAGGGTTTAAAACCCTAATGCTGACTGAATGGAAAAGTTCAGTTTAGGGTTTAAAACCCTAATGCTGATTAAAGGAAAAAGTTCAGTTTAGGGTTTAAAACCCTAATGCTGACTGAATGGAAAAAGTTCAGTTTAGGGTTTAAAACCCTAATGCTGACTGAATGGAAAAAGTTCAGTTTAGGGTTTAAAACCCTAATGCTGATTAAAGGAAAAAGTTTAGTTTAGGGTTTAAAACCCTAATGCTGACTGAATGGAAAAATTCAGTTTAGGGTTTAAAACCCTAATGCTGACTGAATAGAAAAAGTTCAGCTTAGGGTTTAAAACCCTAATGCCCACTAAAGGAAAGAGTTCAGTTTATGGTTTAAAACCCTAATGCTGATTAAAGGAAAAAGTTCAGTTTAGGGTTTAAAACCTTAATGCTGAGTGAATGGAAAAAGTTCAGTTTAGGGTTTAAAATCCTAATGCTAATTAAAGGAAAAAGTTCAGTTTAGGGTTTAAAACCCTAATGCTGACTGAATGGAAAAATTCAGTTTAGGGTTTAAAACCCTAATGTTGATTAAAGGAAAAAGTTCAGTTTAGGTTTAAAACCCTAATGCTGACTGAATGGAAAAAGTTCAGTTTAGGGTTTAAAACTCTAATGCTGACTAAAGGAAAGAGTTCAGTTTAGGGTTTAAAACCCTAATGCTGATTAAAGGAAAAAGTTCAGTTTAGGGTTTAAAACCCTAATGCTGACTGAATGGAAAAGTTCAGTTTAGGGTTTAAAACCCTAATGCTGATTAAAGGAAAAAATTCAGTTTAGGGTTTAAAACCCTAATGCTGATTAAAGGAAAAAGTTCAGATTAGGGTTTAAAACCCTAATGCTGACTGAATGGAAAAAGTTCAGTTTAGGGTTTAAAACCCTAATGTTGATTAAAGGAAAAAATGCAGTTTAGGGTTTAAAACCCTAATGCTGACTGAATGAAAAAATTCAGTTTAGGGTTTAAAACCCTAATGCTGATTAAAGGGAAGAGTTCAGTTTAGGGTTTAAAACCCTAATGCTGATTAAAGGAAAAAGTTCAGTTTAGGGTTTAAAACCCTAATGCTGACTGAATAGAAAAAGTTCAGTTTAGGGTTTAAAACCCTAATGCCGACTAAAGGAAAGAGTTCAGTTTAGGGTTTAAAACCCTAATGCTGATTAAAGGAAAAAGTTCAGTTTAGGGTTTAAAACCCTAGTGCTGACTGAATGGAAAAAGTTCAGTTTAGGGTTTAAAACCCTAATGCTGACTGAATGGAAAAAGTTCAGTTTAGGGTTTAAAACCCTAATGTTGACTGAAAGGAAAAGTTCAGTTTAGGGTTTAAAACTCTAATGCTGATTAAAGGAAAAGTTCAGTTTAGGGTTTAAAACCCTAATGCTGACTGAATGGAAAAAGTTCAGTTTAGGGTTTAAAACCCTAATGCTGACTGAATGGAAAAAGTTCAGTTTAGGGTTTAAAACCCTAATGCTGACTGAAAGGAAAAGTTCAGTTTAGGGTTTAAAACCCTAATGCTGATTAAAGGAAAAGTTCAGTTTAGGGTTTAAAACCCTAATGTTGACTGAATGGAAAAAGTTCAGTTTAGGGTTTAAAACCCTAATGCTGACATAAGGAAAGAGTTCAGTTTAGGGTTTAAAACCCTAATGCTGACTAAAGGAAAAGTTCAGTTTAGGGTTTAAAACCCTAATGTTGACTGAATGGAAAGAGTTCAGTTTAGGGTTTAAAACCCTAATGCTGATTAAAGGAAAAGTTCAGTTTAGGGTTTAAAACCATAATGTTGACTGAATCGAAAAAGTTCAGTTTAGGGTTTAAAACCCTAATGCTGACTGAATGGAAAAGTTCAGTTTAGGGTTTAAAACCCTAATGCTGATTAAAGGAAAAAGTTCAGTTTAGGGTTTAAAACCCTAATGCTGACTGAATGGAAAAAGTTCAGTTTAGGGTTTAAAACCCTAATGCTGACTGAATGAAAAAGTTCAGTTTAGGGTTTAAAACCCTAATGCTGATTAAAGGAAAAAGTTCAGTTTAGGGTTTAAAACCCTAATGCTGACTGAATGGAAAAATTCAGTTTAGGGTTTAAAACCCTAATGCTGACTGAATAGAAAAAGTTCAGTTTAGGGTTTAAAACCCTAATGCCGACTAAAGGAAAGAGTTCAGTTTAGGGTTTAAAACCCTAATGCTGATTAAAGGAAAAAGTTCAGTTTAGGGTTTAAAACCCTAATGCTGACTGAATGGAAAAAGTTCAGTTTAGGGTTTAAAACCCTAATGCTAATTAAAGGAAAAAGTTCAGTTTAGGGTTTAAAACCCTAATGCTGACTGAATGGAAAAATTCAGTTTAGGGTTTAAAACCCTAATGTTGATTAAAGGAAAAAGTTCAGTTTAGGTTTAAAACCCTAATGCTGACTGAATGGAAAAAGTTCAGTTTAGGGTTTAAAACTCTAATGCTGACTAAAGGAAAGAGTTCAGTTTAGGGTTTAAAACCCTAATGCTGATTAAAGGAAAAAGTTCAGTTTAGGGTTTAAAACCCTAATGCTGACTGAATGGAAAAGTTCAGTTTAGGGTTTAAAACCCTAATGCTGATTAAAGGAAAAAATTCAGTTTAGGGTTTAAAACCCTAATGCTGATTAAAGGAAAAAGTTCAGATTAGGGTTTAAAACCCTAATGCTGACTGAATGGAAAAAGTTCAGTTTAGGGTTTAAAACCCTAATGTTGATTAAAGGAAAAAATGCAGTTTAGGGTTTAAAACCCTAATGCTGACTGAATGAAAAAATTCAGTTTAGGGTTTAAAACCCTAATGCTGATTAAAGGAAAAAGTTCAGTTTAGGGTTTAAAACCCTAATGCTGACTGAATGGAGAAAGTTCAGTTTAGGGTTTAAAACCATAATGCTGACTGAATAGAAAAAGTTCAGTTTAGGGTTTAAAACCCTAATGCCGACTAAAGAAAAGAGTTCAGTTTAGGGTTTAAAACCCTAATGCTGATTAAAGGAAAAAGTTCAGTTTAGGGTTTAAAACCCTAGTGCTGACTAAAGGAAAAAGTTCAGTTTAGGGTTTAAAACCCTAATGCTGACTGAATGGAAAAAGTTCAGTTTAGGGTTTAAAACCCTAATGCTGACTGAAAGGAAAAGTTCAGTTTAGGGTTTAAAACTCTAATGCTGATTAAAGGAAAAGTTCAGTTTAGGGTTTAAAACCCTAATGCTGACTGAATGGAAAAAGTTCAGTTTAGGGTTTAAAACCCTAATGCTGACTGAATGGAAAAAGTTCAGTTTAGGGTTTAAAACCCTAATGCTGACTGAAAGGAAAAGTTCAGTTTAGGGTTTAAAACCCTAATGCTGATTAAAGGAAAAGTTCAGTTTAGGGTTTAAAACTCTAATGCTGACTGAATGGAAAAAGTTCAGTTTAGGGTTTAAAACCCTAATGCTGACATAAGGAAAGAGTTCAGTTTAGGGTTTAAAACCCTAATGCTGACTAAAGGAAAAGTTCAGTTTAGGGTTTAAAACCCTAATGTTGACTGAATGGAAAGAGTTCAGTTTATGGTTTAAAACCCTAATGCTGATTAAAGGAAAAGTTTAGTTTAGGGTTTAAAACCCTAATGCTGATTAAAGGAAAAGTTTAGTTTAGGGTTTAAAACCCTAATGCTAATTAAAGGAAAAAGTTCAGTTTAGGGTTTAAAACCCTAATGCTGACTGAATGGAAAAATTCAGTTTAGGGTTTAAAACCCTAATGTTGATTAAAGGAAAAAGTTCAGTTTAGGTTTAAAACCCTAATGCTGACTGAATGGAAAAAGTTCAGTTTAGGGTTTAAAACTCTAATGCTAACTAAAGGAAAGAGTTCAGTTTAGGGTTTAAAACCCTAATGCTGATTAAAGGAAAAAGTTCAGTTTAGGGTTTAAAACCCTAATGCTGACTGAATGGAAAAGTTCAGTTTAGGATTTAAAACCCTAATGCTGATTAAAGGAAAAAATTCAGTTTAGGGTTTAAAACCCTAATGCTGATTAAAGGAAAAAGTTCAGATTAGGGTTTAAAACCCTAATGCTGACTGAATGGAAAAAGTTCAGTTTAGGGTTTAAAACCCTAATGTTGATTAAAGGAAAAAATGCAGTTTAGGGTTTAAAACCCTAATGCTGACTGAAAGGAAAAAATTCAGTTTAGGGTTTAAAACCCTAATGCTGATTAAAGGAAAAAGTTCAGTTTAGGGTTTAAAACCCTAATGCTGACTGAATGGAAAAAGTTCAGTTTAGGGTTTAAAACCATAATGCTGACTGAATGGAAAAAGTTCAGTTTAGGGTTTAAAACCCTAATGCCGACTAAAGGAAAGAGTTTAGTTTAGGGTTTAAAACCCTAATGCTGATTAAAGGAAAAAGTTCAGTTTAGGGTTTAAAACCCTAGTGCTGACTAAAGGAAAAAGTTCAGTTTAGGGTTTAAAACCCTAATGCTGACTGAATGGAAAAAGTTCAGTTTAGGGTTTAAAACCCTAATGTTGACTGAAAGGAAAAGTTCAATTTAGGGTTTAAAACTCTAATGCTGATTAAAGGAAAAGTTCAGTTTAGGGTTTAAAACCCTAATGCTGACTGAATGGAAAAAGTTCAGTTTAGGGTTTAAAACCCTAATGCTGACTGAATGGAAAAAGTTCAGTTTAGGGTTTAAAACCCTAATGCTGACTGAAAGGAAAAGTTCAGTTTAGGGTTTAAAACCCTAATGCTGATTAAAGGAAAAGTTCAGTTTAGGGTTTAAAACCCTAATGTTGACTGAATGGAAAAAGTTCAGTTTAGGGTTTAAAACCCTAATGCTGACATAAGGAAAGAGTTCAGTTTAGGGTTTAAAACCCTAATGCTGACTAAAGGAAAAGTTCAGTTTAGGGTTTAAAACCCTAATGTTGACTGAATGGAAAGAGTTCAGTTTAGGGTTTAAAACCCTAATGCTGATTAAAGGAAAAGTTTAGTTTAGGGTTTAAAACCCTAATGCTGACTGAATGGAAAAAGTTCAGTTTAGGGTTTAAAACCCTAATGCTGACTGAATGGAAAAAGTTCAGTTTAGGGATTAAAACCCTAATACTGACTAAATGGAAAAGTTCAGTTTAGGGTTTAAAACCCTAATGCTGACTGAATGGAAAAGTATAGTTTAGGGTTTTAAAACCCTAATGCTGATTAAAGGAAAAGTTCAGTTTAGGGTTTTAAAACCCTAATGCTGATTAAAGGAAAAGTTCAGTTTAGAGTTTAAAACCCTAAGGCTGAATAAAGGAAAAAGTTCAGTTTAGGGTCTAAAACCCTAATGCTGACTGAATGGGAAAATTCAGTTTAGGGTTTAAAACTCTAATGCTGATTAAAGGAAAAAGTTCAGTTTAGGGTTTAAAACCCTAATGTTGACTGAATAGAAAAAGTTCAGTTTAGGGTTTAAAACCCTAATGCTGACTGAATGGAAAAGTTCAGTTTAGGGTTTAAAAGCCTAATGCTGATTAAAGGAAAAAGTTCAGTTTAGGGTTTAAAACCCTAATGCTGACTGAATGGAAAAATTTAATTTAGGGTTTAAAACCCTAATGCTGATTAAAGGAAAAAGTTCAGTTTAGGGTTTAAAACCCTAATGCTGACTGAATGGAAAACGTTTAGTTTAGGGTTTAAAACCCTAATGCAGACTGAATAGAAAAAGTTCAGTTTAGGGTTTAAAACCCTAATGTTGACTAAAGGGAAGAGTTCAGTTTAGGGTTTAAAACCCTAATGTTGATTAAAGGAAAAAGTTCAGTTTTAGGGTTTAAAACCCTAATGCTGACTGAATGGGAAAAGTTCAGTTTACGGTTTAAAACCCTAATGCTGACTGAATGGAAAAAGTTCAGTTTAGGGTTTAAAACCCTAATGCTGACTGAATGGAAAAAGTTCAGTTTAGGGTTTAAAACCCTAATGCTGATTAAAGGAAAAAGTGCAGTTTAGGGTTTAAAACCCTAATACTGACTGAATGGAAAAATTCAGTTTGGGGTTCAAAACCCTAATGCTGATTAAAGGAAAAAGTTCAGTTTAGGATTTAAAACCCTAATGCTGACTGAATGGAAAAAGTTCAGTTTAGGGTTTAAAACCCTAATGCTGACTGAATGGAAAAAGTTCAGTTTAGGGTTTAAAACCCTAATGCCGACTAAAGGAAAGAGTTCAGTTTAGGGTTTAAAACCCTAATGCTGATTAAAGGAAAAAGTTCAGTTTAGGGTTTAAAACCCTAGTGCTGACTGAATGGAAAAATTCAGTTTAGGGTTTAAAACCCTAATGCTGATTAAAGGAAAAAGTTCAGTTTAGGGTTTAAAACCCTAATGCTGACTGAATGGAAAAAGTTCAGTTTAGGCTTTAAAACCCTAATGCTGACTGAATGGAAAAATTAAGTTTAGGGTTTAAAACCCTAATGCTGATTAAAGGAAAAAGTTCAGTTTAGGGTTTAAAACCTTAATGCTGACTGAATGGAAAAATTCAGTTTAGGTTTTAAAACCCTAATGCTGATTAAAGGAAAAAGTTTATTTTAGGGTTTAAAACCCTAATGCTGATTAAAGGAAAAAGTTCAGTTTAGGGTTTAAAACCCTAATGCTGACTGAATGGAAAAAGTTCAGTTTAGGGTTTAAAACCCTAATGTTGACTAAAGGGAAGAGTTCAGTTTAGGGTTTAAAACCGTAATGCTGATTAAAGGAAAAAGTTCAGTTTAGGGTTTAAAACCCTAATGCTGACTGAATGAAAAAATTCAGTTTAGGGTTTAAAACCCTAATGCTGATTAAAGGAAAAAGTTCAGTTTAGGGTTTAAAACCCTAATGCTGACTGAATAGAAAAAGTTTAGTTTAGGGTTTAAAACCCTAATGCTAACTGAATGGAAAAGTTCAGTTTAGGGTTTAAAACCCTAATGCTGATTAAAGGAAAAAGTTCAGTTTAGGGTTTAAAACCCTAATGCTGACTGAATGGAAAAATTCAGTTTAGGGTTTAAAACCCTAATGCTGATTAAAGGAAAAAGTTCAGTTTAGGGTTTAAAACCCTAATGCTGACTGAATAGAAAAAGTTTAGTTTAGGGTTTAAAACCCTAATGCTAACTGAATGGAAAAGTTCAGTTTAGGGTTTAAAACCCTAATGCTGATTAAAGGAAAAAGTTCAGTTTAGGGTTTAAAACCCTAATGCTAACTGAATGGAAAAATTCAGTTTAGGGTTTAAAACCCTAGTGCTGACTAAAGGAAAAAGTTCAGTTTAGGGTTTAAAACCCTAATGCTGACTGAATGGAAAAAGTTCAGTTTAGGGTTTAAAACCCTAATGTTGACTGAAAGGAAAAGTTCAATTTAGGGTTTAAAACTCTAATGCTGATTAAAGGAAAAGTTCAGTTTAGGGTTTAAAACCCTAATGCTGATTAAAAGAAAAGTTCAGTTTAGGTTTTAAAACCCTAATGTTGACTGAATGGAAAAAGTTCAGTTTAGGGTTTAAAACCCTAATGCTGACTGAAAGGAAAAGTTCAGTTTAGGGTTTAAAACCCTAATGCTGATTAAAGGAAAAGTTCAGTTTAGGGTTTAAAACCCTAATGTTGACTGAATGGAAAAAGTTCAGTTTAGGGTTTAAAACCCTAATGCTGACATAAGGAAAGAGTTCAGTTTAGGGTTTAAAACCCTAATGCTGACTAAAGGAAAAGTTCAGTTTAGGGTTTAAAACCCTAATGTTGACTGAATGGAAAGAGTTCAGTTTAGGGTTTAAAACCCTAATGCTGATTAAAGGAAAAGTTTAGTTTAGGGTTTAAAACCCTAATGCTGACTGAATGGAAAAAGTTCAGTTTAGGGTTTAAAACCCTAATGCTGACTGAATGGAAAAAGTTCAGTTTAGGGTTTAAAACCCTAATACTGACTAAATGGAAAAGTTCAGTTTAGGGTTTAAAACCCTAATGCTGACTGAATGGAAAAGTTTAGTTTAGGGTTTTAAAACCCTAATGCTGATTAAAGGAAAAGTTCAGTTTAGGGTTTTAAAACCCTAATGCTGATTAAAGGAAAAGTTCAGTTTAGAGTTTAAAACCCTAAGGCTGAATAAAGGAAAAAGTTCAGTTTAGGGTTTAAAACCCTAATGCTGACTGAATGGGAAAATTCAGTTTAGGGTTTAAAACTCTAATGCTGATTAAAGGAAAAAGTTCAGTTTAGGGTTTAAAACCCTAATGTTGACTGAATAGAAAAAGTTCAGTTTAGGGTTTAAAACCCTAATGCTGACTGAATGGAAAAGTTCAGTTTAGGGTTTAAAAGCCTAATGCTGATTAAAGGAAAAAGTTCAGTTTAGGGTTTAAAACCCTAATGCTGACTGAATGGAAAAATTTAATTTAGGGTTTAAAACCCTAATGCTGATTAAAGGAAAAAGTTCAGTTTAGGGTTTAAAACCCTAATGCTGACTGAATGGAAAAAGTTTAGTTTAGGGTTTAAAACCCTAATGCAGACTGAATAGAAAAAGTTCAGTTTAGGGTTTAAAACCCTAATGTTGACTAAAGGGAAGAGTTCAGTTTAGGGTTTAAAACCCTAATGTTGATTAAAGGAAAAAGTTCAGTTTTAGGGTTTAAAACCCTAATGCTGACTGAATGGGAAAAGTTCAGTTTACGGTTTAAAACCCTAATGTTGACTGAATGGAAAAAGTTCAGTTTAGGGTTTAAAACCCTAATGCTGACTGAATGGAAAAAGTTCAGTTTAGGGTTTAAAACCCTAATGCTGATTAAAGGAAAAAGTGCAGTTTAGGGTTTAAAACCCTAATACTGACTGAATGGAAAAATTCAGTTTGGGGTTCAAAACCCTAATGCTGATTAAAGGAAAAAGTTCAGTTTAGGATTTAAAACCCTAATGCTGACTGAATGGAAAAAGTTCAGTTTAGGGTTTAAAACCCTAATGCTGACTGAATGGAAAAAGTTCAGTTTAGGGTTTAAAACCCTAATGCCGACTAAAGGAAAGAGTTCAGTTTAGGGTTTAAAACCCTAATGCTGATTAAAGGAAAAAGTTCAGTTTAGGGTTTAAAACCCTAGTGCTGACTGAATGGAAAAATTCAGTTTAGGGTTTAAAACCCTAATGCTGATTAAAGGAAAAAGTTCAGTTTAGGGTTTAAAACCCTAATGCTGACTGAATGAAAAAAGTTCAGTTTAGGGTTTAAAACCCTAATGCTGACTGAAAGAAAAAGTTCAGTTTAGGGTTTAAAACCCTAATGCTGACTGAATGGAAAAGTTATGTTTAGGGTTTTAAAACCCTAATGCTGATTAAAGGAAAAGTTCAGTTTAGGGTTTTAAAACCATAATGCTGATTAAAGGAAAAGTTCAGTTTAGGGTTTAAAACCCTAATGCTGACTGACTGGGGACAAAGTTCGAGGATACTAACTTACCTCTTTTTTTTTTTGAATTTTCTTGTTTTAGTAGAAGATAAATGGGAGTCTCGTGGAAACTTACCTTTCGAGTGAATTCCTTATTGCCAAACTATTTCTTGTACCCATGTACCTTCTTCTTTGGGTGACACCTGCTTCTTGCACGGTTGTCCTGGATTATACCTGTTTCACCTTTTCAGACAAAGAACAATTGTTTGTTCGGAAATGGCGGTTGGTTCGGTGACCTTGATCGTTCCAGTTGCTTTGTTGCGTCCTTATTTCTATTGCGAAGTTCTGCCATTGATTGGATTCAAATGGCGAAACCCTTTAGACTGCTCAGGCTTGTATTTCCAGATTCTGTGATGATTTGCCTCGTAAGGCTCTTTTTTTTTTTGTGTCCCGTTTCGCTTGGAGATTCTCAACGGGGATTTTATTGGGGGTATTCTGTGGGGATTTGTACAAAGGGAAGCTCTGTGAGGGAATATTTACAAAGTGGATTCTTTGTGTGGATTTTTGTACAACAGGGACATGCTGGGGATTTGTTTCAAAACGGACTTTCCAGGATTTGTTGGGGTAAGCTCGCTGGGGAATTTTTACAAAGGGACTTGCTGGGGATTTGCTGGGGAAATCCTTCTTTTTATTATTATTATTATTATTATTATTAACAAAGGGAAGACCTTGTGGGGATCTGTACAAGAGAGAAAATCTATGTGGATTTTGCTGGGGCAGACTCTTTGGGGAATATTTACGCAGTGGATTCTTTGTGCGGATCTGTACAAAGGGAAGCCCTGTGGGGATTCGTACGAAGCGGACTTGCTGGGAAAATTTCTCTCTTTCTCTTTACCTCGAACGCAGTCAAACATCATGATTCATCAGGTTTGGACAAACGTACCAACGAAACGAGGTATTTTCCTTCATGAAACGGAATTTCGTGAAACCAAACCTGCCGCCTGTCCTTTCCGGTATATCTGGAACTTGGGGTTAAACATGAAAGGGATTTGAAGAAAAACAAAGAAAGGAGAAAGCAAATTTCAGAAAAGGAGTGTCTCTTTCGGGACGAGAAAGACTTATCTGAGGAAGACAATGCTGGCTTTAAATGGACATGACATGCTCTTTGGACTGGATGTCTGACCTTCAATGAACTTGCGTTTCCCTGAACCAAAACGGATCTGTGATTCCAAACTGGTGGAACTTTGCCGAGACCTCCTTGGGTGGAGTCATTCTTTCGGCCAACAGCGCCCTTTGCGGGTTTTCGCTGGCTGACCTCTCTCATTTCTCTTCCTGTCATCGCTTGATAGCACTCTTTGCGAGTTTTTACTAAACAAGCTCTCTCATTTTGGTTTCTCTACTCCCGTCGCCTCGCGGTGCCCGAAGGTTTTCACCGACGAGACTCTCTCATTTTATCTCTCTCAATTTAGAGTGTGTCGGCCTCCATTCGTGACGCTTCTTGGCTTCCCGCTATTTTTAGTAATTGATCTGAAGGCTTGCGCTTAGTAAAGAGAGGTAGATGATACTAACTTCTAAACCGTTTAGCGTGCCCCGGTTTCAATTTCAGGGTAAATGGGATTTTATTGTTGGTGTGACTGAACCTCAGGGAGAGGCTGCCTACGTATCCTTTCGGAATTAAGTCAAACGTAGTTCAGGCCTCAATCAATGTTTTTTTTTTATAGGTCGCCGAAGGGATGTGACCGGCTCAAATGGCTTGTAGAGAGAGTTGGTAGTGTTTGGGGGTAGTGGGGAATAAAACCTTCGTCATTTTAAATGTGTCAGGACCACTGGGGTGTCATTCAGACATAGTATCTCTTGACTGCATCTGCATTTACTGCTGTTTCGGGGTCATTTCCTTCGATATCACCTAGATACAATGCTCCTCTCGGCAATATCTTCCTTATGATGTATGGGCCTTTCTAATTTGGAGCAAATTTCCCTTTTGCTTCCTGGTGATGTGGCAGAATACGCCTCAGTACCAGCTGACCTACTTCGAAATTCCTGGGTCGGACTTTCTTGTTGTAAGCACGGGCCATTCTTCGTTGGTACAACTGTCCGTGACAAACCGCGGCCATTCGCTTTTCATCAATCAAAGTCAATTGCTCTAACCGAGTCTTGACCCACTCGCTGTCTTCGATTTCTGCTTCGACAATGGTTCGAAGCGAAGGAATTTCTACCTCTGCCGGTATTACAGCCTCGGTCCCATAAACCAAAAGATAAGGAGTCGCTCCTACTGATGTGCGTACCGTAGTGCGATACCCCAACAATGCAAATGGTAACTGCTCATGCCACTGTCGGGAACTTTGGATCGTTTTCCTCAAAATCTTCTTGATGTTTTTGGTTGCCGCTTCTACAGCGCCATTGGCCTTTGGCCGATAAGGAGTAGAATTCCTATGCGTTATTTTGAATTGATCGCATACATCTTCCATCAAGTAACTGTTCAAGTTTGCTGCGTTATCTGTGATGATAGTCGCAGGAATACCGAAACAACAGATAAGATTTAAGTGTACAAAATCCACTACAGCTTTTTTAGTGACCGACTTGAGAGTGACAGCCTCTACCCATTTCGTGAAGTAGTCGATGGCAACCAGTATAAATCTGTGTCCATTTGAAGCCTTTGGCTCGATTGGTCCAATGACGTCCATGTCCCAGGCGACAAATGGCCAAGGTGCAGACATGAGATGCAATTCCGTAGGAGGTACATGAATCAAATCACCGTGCACCTGACACTGATGACACTTCCGAACGAAGCTAAAACAATCCTTTTCCATGGTCATCCAGTAGTAACCTGCTCGAAGGATTTTCTTCGCTAGGACATACCCGTTCATGTGAGGTCCGCACACACCTGCGTGTACTTCGTGCATGATCTTTCTCGCCTCCTCGGCGTCGACACATCTTAGTAGGTTGAGGTCCGGGGTCCTTTTGTACAACAATTCACCGCTCAGAAAGAAACCACTTGCATGCCGCCTAATGGTTCTCCTTTGATCTCCAGTAGCATGCTCGGGGTATTTTTGCGTCTTCAGGAACCTCCTGATGTCATGGTACTAAGGCTGAGTATCTGATCCTGCCTCGATTACGTTGCAGTAACCGTGTCTTTCCCTGATTTGGATTTCCAAAGGATCGACGTGGGCATTGCCCGGGTAGGGTAGCATTGAAGCCAGAGTAGCAAGTGCATCCGCTAGTTCATTGTGACACCTCGGGATATATCTGAACTCTATTGTTTTAAAACGCTTGCTGAGGTCCTCCACGTGTTGTCGGTAAGGGATAAGTTTGACATCCCGAGTTTCCCATTCACCTTGGGCTTGCCGGATAATCAGGTCAGAATCTCCCATAATCAGTAAGTCTTCGACATCCTGATCGATCGCCATGTGCATGCCCATAATGCAGGCTTCATACTCAGCCGTATTGTTTGTGCAAAAGAAACGCAGTCTAGCTGTGGCGGGATAATGCTGACCAGAAGGCGAAATCAAAATTGCCCCAATCCCTACACCTTTGGCGTTTACAGCTCCATCAAAGAACATCTTCCAAACAGGAGCGTCCTCCGAGACCACTTCTACGGTGTTTACTTCCTCATCTGGAAAGTAGGTACTCAATGGCTAGTATTCCTCATCGACTGGATTTTCGGCCAAATGATCCGCTAGCGCCTGGGCTTTCATTGCCGTGCGAGTGACATAGACTATGTCGAATTCAGTAAGCAAGATTTGCCACTTAGCCAATCTTCCAGTAGGCATCGGTTTCTGAAATATATACTTCAAAGGATCCAACCTGCTTATGAGGAAGGTAGTGTGAGTTTGAAGATAATGTCTCAGCTTTTGAGCAACCCATGTCAGAGCGCAACATGTTCTTTCCAGCAGAGTATAGTTGGCCTCGTAGCCGGTGAATTTCTTGCTCAAGTAGTAGATCGCTTGTTCTTTCTTTCCGGTTATGTCATGTTGCCCGAGGACGCAACCGAAAGAGTTCTCCAAGACTGTCAGATACAAGAACAGTGGTCTCCCTGTCTCTGGCGGGACCAAAACTGGGGGATTCAAAAGGTATTCATTGACTTTATCAAAGGCTTCTTGACACTCAGTTGTCCATTTGATCGCCGCATCTTTCCTTAATAGCTTGAATATGGGCTCACACGTGCTTGTCAGCTGGGCAATAAATCGACTGATGTAGTTCAACCTGCCCAACAAACTCATCACGTCTTTCTTCGTTCTCGGGGGATGTAGATCTCTGATAGATTTTATCTTAGTTGGATCTAGTTCGATACCTCTCCTGCTTACGATGAAGCCCAAAAGTTTGCCCGACGGAACTCCGAAAGCACATTTGGCTGGGTTCAGCTTCAAGTCATACTTCCTTAGTCTCTCGAAGAACTTCCTCAAGTCTTGGATGTGATTATCCTGCGTCCTGGACTTGACTATCACGTCGTCCACGTACATCTCTATTTCCTGATGCATCATGTCATGAAAAATGGCAGTCATGGCTCTCATGTAAGTAGCCCCAGCATTCTTTAGACCAAATGGCATGACCCGATAACAGTAGGTGCCCCAAGGCATGGTGAAGGCAGTTTTCTCGGCGTCCTCTTCATCCATCAATACCTGATGATACCCAGCGTAACAATTTACGAAAGACTGTATCTCGTGTTTGGTGCAATTATCAATAAGGATGTGGATGTTGGGCAGTGGGAAATTATCTTTGGGACTTGCTCTATTCAGATCTCGGTAATCTACACATACCCGAGTTTTCCCGTCCTTTTTCGGTACTGGAACCACATTTGCCAACCACGTTGTATACTGGACTACCCGAATCACTCCCGTTTTCAGTTGTTTGGTGATCTCCTCTTTAATCTTGTCACTGGCCTCAGTTTTGAACTTTCGTTGCTTTTGTTGAACTGGAGGACAATCAGGATGAATCGGCAATTTATGAAGCACTAGATCAACACCTAGTCCCGGCATGTCATCATATGACTAAGCAAACACGTCTTTAAATTCAAAAAGAAGTTGAATTATCGCATCTCGCGTTTTCTTGTCCGTGTGAATGCTTATTTTGGTCTCCCGGATTTCTTCAGGAGTTCCTAAATTAACCGGTTCAGTGTCATTCAGATTTGGCTTAGGTTTATTCTCAAAATGTTCCAATTCTCGGTTTATTTCCCTAAAAGCTTCTTCTTCATCATATTCTGGTTCTGGGTTCATTAATTCACAGTTAAATAGCTCGTTGTGATCTGGGCGTGAAGTCCGCAAGCATGTCATATTTAAAGCCGCATTATTATAACTGAAAGGAAAGATAAAAGGAAAAATAACAAAAATCAGAACAAAAGAAAAAATGGGAAAGCAAATGACGATTTTTTTTCATTTTCTTTGGGAAGTTGGACGACAACTGTGAACGGAAAAATTCAGTTTAGGGTTTAAAACCCTAATGCTGATTAAAGGAAAAAGTTCAGTTTAGGGTTTAAAACCCTAATGTTGACTGAATGGAAAAAGTTTAGTTTAGGGTTTAAAACCCTAATGCTGACTAAATAGAAAAGTTCAATTTAGGGTTTAAAACCCTAATGCTGATTAAAGGAAAAAGTTCAGTTTAGGGTTTAAAACCCTAATGCTGACTGAATGGAAAAATTTAGTTTAGGGTTTAAAACCCTAATGCTGACTGAATGGAAAAAGTTCAGTTTAGGGTTTAAAACCCTAATGTTGACTAAAGGAAAGAGTTCAGTTTAGGGTTTAAAACCCTAATGCTGATTAAAGGAAAAAGTTCAGTTTAGGGTTTAAAACCCTAATGCTGACTGAATGGAAAAGTTCAGTTTAGGGTATAAAACCCTAATGCTGATTAAAGGAAAAAGTTCAGTTTAGGGTTTAAAACCTTAATGCTGATTAAAGGAAAAAGTTCAGATTAGGGTTTAAACCCCTAATGCTGACTGAATAGAAAAAGTTCAGTTAAGGGTTTAAAACCCTAATGCTGACTGAATTGAAAATTTCAGTTTAGGGTTTAAAACCCTAATGCTGATTAAAGGAAAAAGTTCAGTTTAGGGTTTAAAACCCTAATGCTGACTGAATGGAAAAATTCAGTTTAGGGTTTAAAACCCTAATGCTGATTAAAGGAAAAAGTTCAGTTTAGGGTTTAAAACCCTAATGCTGACTGAATGGAAAAAGTTCAGTTTAGGGTTTAAAACCCTAATGCTGACTGAATGGAAAAAGTTCAGTTTAGGGTTTAAAACCCTAATGCCGACTAAAGGAAAGAGTTCAGTTTAGGGTTTAAAAGCCTAATGCTGATTAAAGGAAAAAGTTCAGTTTAGGGTTTAAAACCATAATGCTGACTGAATCGAAAAAGTTCAGTTTAGGGTTTAAAACCCTAATGCTGACTGAATGGAAAAGTTCAGTTTAGGGTTTAAAACCCTAATGCTGATTAAAGGAAAAAGTTCAGTTTAGGGTTTAAAACCCTAATGCTGACTGAATGGAAAAAGTTCAGTTTAGGGTTTAAAACCCTAATGCTGACTGAAATGGAAAAAGTTTAGTTTAGGGTTTAAAACCCTAATGCTGATTAAAGGAAAAAGTTCAGTTTAGGGTTTAAAACCCTAATGCTGACTGAATGGAAAAATTCAGTTTAGGGTTTAAAACCCTAATGCTGACTGAATAGAAAAAGTTCAGTTTAGGGTTTAAAACCCTAATGCCGACTAAAGGAAAGAGTTCAGTTTAGGGTTTAAAACCCTAATGCTGATTAAAGGAAAAAGTTCAGTTTAGGGTTTAAAACCCTAATGCTGACTGAATGGAAAAAGTTCAGTTTAGGGTTTAAAACCCTAATGCTAATTAAAGGAAAAAGTTCAGTTTAGGGTTTAAAACCCTAATGCTGACTGAATGGAAAAATTCAGTTTAGGGTTTAAAACCCTAATGTTGATTAAAGGAAAAAGTTCAGTTTAGGTTTAAAACCCTAATGCTGACTGAATGGAAAAAGTTCAGTTTAGGGTTTAAAACTCTAATGCTGACTAAAGGAAAGAGTTCAGTTTAGGGTTTAAAACTCTAATGCTGATTAAAGGAAAAAGTTCAGTTTAGGGTTTAAAACCCTAATGCTGACTGAATGGAAAAGTTCAGTTTAGGGTTTAAAACCCTAATGCTGATTAAAGGAAAAAATTCAGTTTAGGGTTTAAAACCCTAATGCTGACTGAATGGAAAAAGTTCAGTTTAGGGTTTAAAACCCTAATGTTGATTAAAGGAAAAAATGCAGTTTAGGGTTTAAAACCCTAATGCTGATTAAAGGAAAAAGTTCAGTTTAGGGTTTAAAACCCTAATGCTGATTAAAGGAAAAAGTTCAGTTTAGGGTTTAAAACCCTAATGCTGACTGAATGGAAAAAGTTCAGTTTAGGGTTTAAAACCCTAATGCCGACTAAAGGAAAGAGTTCAGTTTAGGGTTTAAAACCCTAATGCTGATTAAAGGAAAAAGTTCAGTTTAGGGTTTAAAACCCTAGTGCTGACTGAAATGGAAAAAGTTCAGTTTAGGGTTTAAAACCCTAATGCTGACTGAATGGAAAAAGTTCAGTTTAGGGTTTAAAACCCTAATGTTGACTGAAAGGAAAAGTTCAGTTTAGGGTTTAAAACTCTAATGCTGATTAAAGGAAAAGTTCAGTTTAGGGTTTAAAACCCTAATGCTGACTGAATGGAAAAAGTTCAGTTTAGGGTTTAAAACCCTAATGCTGACTGAATGGAAAAAGTTCAGTTTAGGGTTTAAAACCCTAATGCTGACTGAAAGGAAAAGTTTAGTTTAGGGTTTAAAACCCTAATGCTGATTAAAGGAAAAGTTCAGTTTAGGGTTTAAAACCCTAATGCTGACTGAATGGAAAAAGTTCAGTTTAGGGTTTAAAACCCTAATGCTGACATAAGGAAAGAGTTCAGTTTAGGGTTTAAAACCCTAATGCTGACTAAAGGAAAAGTTCAGTTTAGGGTTTAAAACCCTAATGTTGACTGAATGGAAAGAGTTCAGTTTAGGGTTTAAAACCCTAATGCTGATTAAAGGAAAAGTTTAGTTTAGGGTTTAAAACCCTAATGCTGACTGAATGGAAAAAGTTCAGTTTAGGGTTTAAAACCCTAATGCTGACTGAATGGAAAAAGTTCAGTTTAGGGTTTAAAACCCTAATACTGACTAAATGGAAAAGTTCAGTTTAGGGTTTAAAACCCTAATGCTGACTGAATGGAAAAGTTTAGTTTAGGGTTTTAAAACCCTAATGCTGATTAAAGGAAAAGTTCAGTTTAGGGTTTTAAAACCCTAATGCTGATTAAAGAAAAAGTTCAGTTTAGGGTTTAAAACCCTAAGGCTGAATAAAGGAAAAAGTTCAGTTTAGGGTTTAAAACCCTAATGCTGACTGAATGGGAAAATTCAGTTTAGGGTTTAAAACTCTAATGCTGATTAAAGGAAAAAGTTCAGTTTAGGGTTTAAAACCCTAATGCTGACTGAATGGAAAAATTTAGTTTAGGGTTTAAAACCCTAATGCTGACTAAAGGGAAGAGTTCAGTTTAGGGTTTAAAACCCTAATGCTGATTAAAGGAAAAAGTTCAGTTTAGGGTTTAAAACCCTAATGCTGACTGAATGGAAAAATTTAGTTTAGGGTTTAAAACCCTAATGCTGATTAAAGGAAAAAGTTCAGTTTAGGGTTTAAAACCCTAATGCTGACTGAATGGAAAAAGTTCAGTTTAGGGTTTAAAACCCTAATGCTGACTGAATGGAAAAAGTTCAGTTTAGGGTTTAAAACCCTAATGTTGACTAAAGGAAAGAGTTCAGTTTAGGGTTTAAAACCCTAATGTTGATTAAAGGAAAAAGTTCAGTTTTAGGGTTTAAAACCCTAATGCTGACTGAATGGGAAAAGTTCAGTTTACGGTTTAAAACCCTAATGCTGACTGAATGGAAAAAGTTCAGTTTAGGGTTTAAAACCCTAATGCTGACTGAATGGAAAAAGTTCAGTTTAGGGTTTAAAACCCTAATGCTGATTAAAGGAAAAAGTGCAGTTTAGGGTTTAAAACCCTAATACTGACTGAATGGAAAAATTCAGTTTGGGGTTCAAAACCCTAATGCTGATTAAAGGAAAAAGTTCAGTTTAGGATTTAAAACCCTAATGCTGACTGAATGGAAAAAGTTCAGTTTAGGGTTTAAAACCCTAATGTTGAATGAATGGAAAAATTCAGTTTAGGGTTTAAAACCCTAATGCTGATTAAAGGAAAAAGTTCAGTTTAGGGTTTAAAACCCTAATGCTGACTGAATGGAAAAATTCAGTTTAGGGTTTAAAACCCTAATGCTGATTAAAGGAAAAAGTTCAGTTTAGGGTTTAAAACCCTAATGCTGACTGAATGGAAAAATTCAGTTTAGGGTTTAAAACCCTAATGCTGATTAAAGGAAAAAGTTCAGTTTAGGGTTTAAAACCCTAATGCTGACTGAATGGAAAAATTCAGTTTAGGGTTTAAAACCCTAATGCTGATTAAAGGAAAAAGTTCAGTTTAGGGTTTAAAACCCTAATGCTGACTGAATGGAAAAATTCAGTTTAGGGTTTAAAACCCTAATGCTGATTAAAGGAAAAAGTTCAGTTTAGGGTTTAAAACCCTAATGCTGACTGAATGGAAAAAGTTCAGTTTAGGGTTTAAAACCCTAATGCTGACTAAAGGAAAGAGTTCAGTTTAGGGTTTAAAACCCTAATGCTGATTAAAGGAAAAAGTTCAGTTTAGGGTTTAAAACCCTAATGCTGACTGAATGGAAAAGTTCAGTTTAGGGTTTAAAACCGTAATGCTGATTAAAGGAAAAAGTTCAGTTTAGGGTTTAAAACCCTAATGCTGACTGAATGAAAAAATTCAGTTTAGGGTTTAAAACCCTAATGCTGATTAAAGGAAAAAGTTCAGTTTAGGGTTTAAAACCCTAATGCTGACTGAATAGAAAAAGTTTAGTTTAGGGTTTAAAACCCTAATGCTAACTGAATGGAAAAGTTCAGTTTAGGGTTTAAAACCCTAATGCTGATTAAAGGAAAAAGTTCAGTTTAGGGTTTAAAACCCTAATGCTGACTGAATGGAAAAGTTCAGTTTAGGGTTTAAAACCGTAATGCTGATTAAAGGAAAAAGTTCAGTTTAGGGTTTAAAACCCTAATGCTGACTGAATGAAAAAATTCAGTTTAGGGTTTAAAACCCTAATGCTGATTAAAGGAAAAAGTTCAGTTTAGGGTTTAAAACCCTAATGCTGACTGAATAGAAAAAGTTTAGTTTAGGGTTTAAAACCCTAATGCTAACTGAATGGAAAAGTTCAGTTTAGGGTTTAAAACCCTAATGCTGATTAAAGGAAAAAGTTCAGTTTAGGGTTTAAAACCCTAATGCTGACTGAATGGAAAAATTCAGTTTAGGGTTTAAAACCCTAATGTTGATTAAAGGAAAAAGTTCAGTTTAGGGTTTAAAACCCTAATGCTGACTGAATGGAAAAAGTTCAGTTTAGGGTTTAAAACCCTAATGCTGACTAAAGGAAAGAGTTCAGTTTAGGGTTTAAAACCCTAATGCTGATTAAAGGAAAAAGTTCAGTTTTAGGGTTTAAAACCCTAATGCTGACTGAATGGAAAAAGTTCAGTTTAGGGTTTAAAACCCTAATGCTGACTGAATGGAAAAAGTTCAGTTTAGGGTTTAAAACCCTAATGTTGACTGAAAGGAAAAGTTCAGTTTAGGGTTTAAAACCCTAATGCTGACTGAATGGAAAAAGTTCAGTTTAGGGTTTAAAACCCTAATGCTGACATAAGGAAAGAGTTCAGTTTAGGGTTTAAAACCCTAATGCTGACTAAAGGAAAAGTTCAGTTTAGGGTTTAAAACCCTAATGCTGACTGAATGGAAAGAGTTCAGTTTAGGGTTTAAAACCCTAATGCTGACTACATGGAGAAAGTTCAGTTTAGGGTTTAAAACCCTAATGCTGACTAAAGGAAAAGTTCAGTTTAGGGTTTAAAACCCTAATGCTGACTGAATGGAAAAAGTTCAGTTTAGGGTTTAAAACCCTAATGCTGACTGAATGGAAAAGTTCAGTTTAGGGTTTAAAACCCTAATGCTGACTGAATGGAAAAGTTATGTTTAGGGTTTTAAAACCCTAATGCTGATTAAAGGAAAAGTTCAGTTTAGGGTTTTAAAACCCTAATGCTGATTAAAGGAAAAGTTCAGTTTAGGGTTTAAAACCCTAATGCTGACTGACTGGGGACAAAGTTCGAGGATACTAACTTACCTCTTTTTTTTTTTTGAATTTTCTTGTTTTAGTAGAAGATAAAAGGGAGTCTCGTGGAAACTTACCTTTCGAGTGAATTCCTTATTGCCAAACTATTTCTTATACCCATGTACCTTCTTCTTTGGGTGACACCTGCTTTTTGCACGGTTGTCCTGGATTATACCTGTTTCACCTTTTCAGACAAAGAACAATTGTTTGTTCGGAAATGGCGGTTGGTTCGGTGACCTTGATCGTTCCAGTTGCTTTGTTGCGTCCTTATTTCTGTTGCGAAGTTCTGCCATTGATTGGATTCAAATGGCGAAACCCTTTAGACTGCTCAGGCTTGTATTTCCATATTCTGTGATGATTTGCCTCGTAAGGCTCTTTTTTTTTTTGTGTCCCGTTTCGCTTGGAGATTCTCAACGGGGATTTTATTGGGGGTATTCTGTGGGGATTTGTACAAAGGGAAGCTCTGTGAGGGAATATTTACAAAGTGGATTCTTTGTGTGGATTTTTGTACAACAGGGACATGCTGGGGATTTGTTTCAAAACGGACTTTCCAGGATTTGTTGGGGTAAGCTCGCTGGGGAATTTTTACAAAGGGACTTGCTGGGGATTTGCTGGGGAAATCCTTCTTTTTTTATTATTATTATTATTATTATTAACAAAGGGAAGACCTTGTGGGGATCTGTACAAGAGAGAATATCTATGTGGATTTTGTTGGGGCAGACTCTTTAGGGAATATTTACGCAGTGGATTCTTTGTGCGGATCTGTACAAAGGGAAGCCCTGTGGGGATTCGTACGAAGCGGACTTGCTGGGAAAATTTCTCTCTTTCTCTTTACCTCGAACGCAGTCAAACATCATGATTCATCAGGTTTGGACAAACGTACCAACGAAACGAGGTATTTTCCTTCATGAAACAGAATTCCGTGAAACCAAACCTGCCGCCTGTCCTTTCCGGTATATCTGGAACTTGGGGTTAAACATGAAAGGGATTTGAAGAAAAACAAAGAAAGGAGAAAGCAAATTTCAGAAAAGGAGTGTCTCTTTCGGGACGAGAAAGACTTATCTGAGGAAGACAATGCTAGCTTTAAATGGACATGACATGCTCTTTGGACTGGATGCCTGACCTTCAATGAACTTGCGTTTCCCTGAACCAAAACGGATCTGTGATTCCAAACTGGTGGAACTTTGCCGAGACCTCCTTGGGTGGAGTCATTCTTTCGGCCAACAGCGCCCTTTGCGGGTTTTCGCTGGCTGACCTCTCTCATTTCTCTTCCTGTCATCGCTTGATAGCACTCTTTGCGAGTTTTTACTAAACAAGCTCTCTCATTTTGGTTTCTCTACTCCCGTCGCCTCGCGGTGCCCGAAGGTTTTCACCGACGAGACTCTCTCATTTTATCTCTCTCAATTTAGAGTGTGTCGGCCTCCATTCGTGACGCTTCTTGGCTTCCCGCTATTTTTAGTAATTGATCTGAAGGCTTGCGCTTAGTAAAGAGAGGTAGATGATACTAACTTCTAAACCGTTTAGCGTGCCCCGGTTTCAATTTCAGGGTAAATAGGATTTTATTGTTGGTGTGACTGAACCTCAGGGAGAGGCTGCCTACGTATCCTTTCGGAATTAAGTCAAACGTAGTTCAGGCCTCAATCAATGTTTTTTTTTATAGGTCGCCGAAGGGATGTGACCGGCTCAAATGGCTTGTAGAGAGAGTTGGTAGTGTTTGGGGGTAGTGGGGAATAAAACCTTCGTCATTTCAAATGTGTCAGGACCACTGGGGTGTCATTCAGACGTAGTATCTCTTGACTGCATCTGCATTTACTGCTGTTTCGGGGTCATTTCCTTCGATATCACCTAGATACAATGCTCCTCTCGGCAATATCTTCCTTATGATGTATGGGCCTTTCCAATTTGGAGCAAATTTCCCTTTTGCTTCCTGGTGATGTGGCAGAATACGCCTCAGTACCAGCTGACCTACTTCGAAATTCCTGGGTCGGACTTTCTTGTTGTAAGCACGGGCCATTCTTCGTTGGTACAACTGTCCGTGACAAACCGCGGCCATTCGCTTTTCATCGATCAAAGTCAATTGCTCTAATCGAGTCTTGACCCACTCGCTGTCTTCGATTTCTGCTTCGACAATGGTTCGAAGCGAAGGAATTTCTACTTCCGCTGGTATCACAGCCTCGGTCCCATAAACCAAAAGATAAGGAGTTGCTCCTACTGACGTGCGTACCGTAGTACGATACCCCAACAATGCAAATGGTAACTGCTCATGCCACTGTCGGGAATTCTGGATCGTTTTTCTCAAAATCTTCTTGATGTTTTTGGTTGCCGCTTCTACAGCGCCATTGGCCTTTGGTCGATAAGGAGTAGAATTCCTATGCGTTATTTTGAATTGATCGCATACATCTTCCATCAAGTAACTGTTCAAGTTTGCTGCGTTATCTGTGATGATAGTCGCAGGAATACCGAAACAACAGATAAGATTTTAGTGTACAAAATCCACTATAGCTTTTTTAGTGACCGACTTGAGAGTGACAGCCTCTACCCATTTCGTGAAGTAGTCGATGGCAACCAGTATAAATTTGTGTCCATTTGAAGCCTTTGGCTCGATTGGTCCAATGACGTCCATGCCCCAGGCGACAAATGGCCAAGGTGCAGACATGGGATGCAATTCCGTAGGAGGTGCATGAATCAAATCACCGTGCACCTAACACTGATGACACTTCCGAACGAAGCTAAACAATCCTTTTCCATGGTCATCCAGTAGTAACCTGCTCGAAGGATTTTCTTCGCTAGGACATACCCGTTCATGTGAGGTCCGCACACACCTGCGTGTACTTCGTGCATGATCTTTCTCGCCTCCTCGGCGTCGACACATCTTAGTAGGTTGTGGTCCGGGGTCCTTTTGTACAACAATTCACTGCTCAGAAAGAAACCACTTGCATGCCGCCTAATGGTTCTCCTTTGATCTCCAGTAGCATGCTCGGGGTATTCTTGCGTCTTCAGGAACCTCCTGATGTCATGGTACTAAGGCTGAGTATCTGATCCTGCCTCGATTACGTTGCAGTAACCGTGTCTTTCCCTGATTTGGATTTCCAAAGGATCGACGTGGGCATTGCCCGGGTAGGGTAGCATTGAAGCCAGAGTAGCAAGTGCATCCGCTAGTTCATTGTGACACCTCGGGATATATCTGAACTCTATTGTTTTAAAACGCTTGCTGAGGTCCTCCACGTGTTGTCGGTAAGGGATAAGTTTGACATCCTGAGTTTCCCATTCACCTTGGGCTTGCCGGATAATCAGGTCAGAATCTCCCATAATCAGTAAGTCTTCGACATCCTGATCGATCGCCATGTGCATGCCCATAATGCAGGCTTCATACTCAGCCGTATTGTTTGTGCAAAAGAAACGCAGTCTAGCTGTGGCGGGATAATGCTGACCAGAAGGCGAAATCAAAATTGCCCCAATCCCTACACCTTTGGCGTTTACAGCTCCATCAAAGAACATCTTCCAAACAGGAGCGTCCTCCGAGACCACTTCTATGGTGTTTACTTCCTCATCTGGAAAGTAGGTACTCAATGGCTAGTATTCCTCATCGACTAGACTTTCGGCCAAATGATCCGCTAGCGCCTGGGCTTTCATTGCCGTGCGAGTGACATAGACTATGTCGAATTCAGTAAGCAAGATTTGCCACTTAGCCAATCTTCCAGTAGGCATCGGTTTCTGAAATATATACTTCAAAGGATCCAACCTGCTTATGAGGAAGGTAGTGTGAGTTTGAAGATAATGTCTCAGCTTTTGAGCAACCCATGTCAGAGCGCAACATGTTCTTTCCAGCAGAGTATACTTGGCCTCGTAGCCGGTGAATTTCTTGCTCAAGTAGTAGATCGCTTGTTCTTTCTTTCCAGTTATGTCATGTTGCCCGAGGACGCAACCGAAATAGTTCTCCAAGACTGTCAGATACAAGAACAGTGGTCTCTCTGTCTCTGGCGGGACCAAAACTGGGGGATTCGTAAGGTATTCATTGACTTTATCAAAGGCTTCTTGACACTCAGTTGTCCATTTGATCGCCGCATCTTTCCTTAATAGCTTGAATATGGGCTCACACGTGCTTGTCAGCTGGGCAATAAATCGACTGATGTAGTTCAACCTGCCCAACAAACTCATCACGTCTTTCTTCGTTCTCGGGGGATGTAGATCTCTGATAGATTTTATCTTAGTTGGATCTAGTTCGATACCTCTCCTGCTTACGATGAAGCCCAAAAGTTTGCCCGACGGAACTCCGAAAGCACATTTGGCTGGGTTCAGCTTCAAGTCATACTTCCTTAGTCTCTCGAAGAACTTCCTCAAGTCTTGGATGTGATTATCCTGCGTCCTGGACTTGACTATCACGTCGTCCACGTACATCTCTATTTCCTGATGCATCATGTCATGAAAAATGGCAGTCATGGCTCTCATGTAAGTAGCCCCAGCATTCTTCAGACCAAATGGCATGACCCGATAACAGTAGGTGCCCCAAGGCATGGTGAAGGCAGTTTTCTCGGCGTCCTCTTCATCCATCAATACCTGATGATACCCAGCGTAACAATCTACAAAAGACTGTATCTCGTGTTTGGCACAATTATCAACGAGGATGTGGATGTTGGGCAGCGGGAAATTATCTTTAGGACTTGCTCTGTTCAGATCTCGGTAATCTACACATACCCGAGTTTTCCCGTCCTTTTTTGGTACTGGAACCACATTCGCCAACCATGTTGTATATTGGACTACCCGAATCACTCCCGTTTTCAGTTGTTTGGTGATCTCCTCTTTAATCTTGTCACTGACCTCAGTTTTGAACTTTCGTTGCTTTTGTTGAACTGGAGGACAATCAGGATGAATCGGCAATTTATGAACCACTAGATCAACACCTAGTCCCGGCATGTCATCATATGACCAAGAAAACACGTCTTTAAATTCAAAAAGAAGTTGAATTATCGCATCTCGCATTTTCTTGTCCGTGTGAATGCTTATTTTGGTCTCCCGGATTTCTTCAGGAGTTCCTAAATTAACCGGTTCAGTGTCATTCAGATTTGGCTTAGGTTTATTCTCAAAATGTTCCAATTCTCGATTTATTTCCCTAAAAGCTTCTTCTTCATCATATTCCGGTTCTGGGTTCATTAATTCACAGTTAAATAGCTCATTGTGATCTGGGCGTGAAGTCCGCAAGCATGTCATATTTAAAGCCGCATTATTATAACTGAAAGGAAAGATAAAAGGAAAAATAACAAAAATCAGAACAAAAGAAAAAATGGGGAAGCAAATGACGATTTTTTTTCATTTTCTTTGGGAAGTTGGACGACAACAATGTTTACAACTTAGGAATTCAAAACAACAATTGAAAGGAAGAAAACGTTCAAGTTATGTCCTGGAGATAACTTGTGACACAGGAAAGGTGGCAGGACAGGTCTACCCGGACTTCCGTCTAGTCGGGAATGGCGTGGCCAGCCAGTTTCGAAGTTTGGCATTCGGTCCCACGTATAGCATCTCATCGGTGCTTGTGCCTTCACCTGGTTGAACCATGTGAGTCTCGTAGAGCATTTCTCTCATTGCCCCACATATCTCCTCGATTTCCTCAGCCGTGAAGACCTCATCGTCTTCTTCTTTGGTGTACCTTGGCCTGATGAAAGTTTCATATAAATCCGGCAATGGTCGAGGTAACTTCCAACCCTCATTTTTCCTTTTCTTTGCCCACCCTTCATCTCCTGGAGTGGGTTTGAAACCTAGTCCAAATGGTTTCTTGGCGGTTGGCAAGGTGATGGGTTCTGTTATTCCCTGCAGGGTTCGTCCAAGCCATTTCCCTGGCCTGAACCCGTGCCGGATCATCTCTTTGGCTACCATAACCGAGGCGTTAGACAAGAAAGGCTGGGGGCAAGGTATTCCCTCTTCATGCTGCTCTGCTAGTACAATCTCGAAAGCTTGATAGACCGTGTGTTCGCTCCCTTCTCTTGGTTCAAGATATGGGATGGATGGGTCCCGATAAATAGCATGCTCGTCTTCTCCATGGACCACGATCTCTCGGTCTTCGTACTCAAACTTCACCATCTGGTGAAGAGTGGAAGGCACAGCTCCTGCCGCATGGATCCAAGGTCTGCCGAGGAGAAAATTGTAGGATGTATCCATGTCGAGCACCTGGAAAGTTACTTCAAACTCGACTAGTCCAATGACCAACAACAGGTCTATCTCCCCCATGGTATCTCTCTTGATGTCGTCGAAAGCCCTTACACAGACATTATAGGGTCGGATTCTTCCGGTCCCAATTTCCATTCTTTGTAGCGTGGAGAGCGGGCAAATGTCAACACCTGAACCCCCATCCAACATTACCCGCTTGACATAGTAGTCCTCGCATTTAACTGTTAGATGCAAGGCCTTGTTGTGTGCCACTCCTTCTGGGGGTAAATCGTTCTTGCTGAAAGAGATTTGGTTAACGGCGAAGAACCTTTCTGTCATTCGCTCCAGTTGTTCAACTGAGGTTTCTGCTGGTACGTATGCTTCATTCAAGGTCTTGAGTAAGATCTTTTGATGCTCGGTTGACTTCATCAACAATGATAGCATGGACACTTGCTCGGGGCACTTGCGCAGTTGATCTATCACTTCGTAATCCGGCATTTTCATCTGTTGGAAGAACACTTCCGCTTCTTCAACGCTTACAGGCTTCTTTGGTGGGAAGCGCCTTTGTGTGGCGTTGTTCAGCTCTTGGGTATTTGAATACCTTCCAATGAAAGTATTTTCTGGAAGTTCTCCCATGACCTCTTTACCTTTGTACATTACCAAAGTCTTTTGATAATTCCACGGCACTGTGGACGGGTTGGTCATTGGCTTTTGTGGCACGCGTCCGATAACCACTGGCTCATTCGGCCGAGGTGGTTGAATCGTCCCCCGGACCACATAGGCCCCTTTTGGCACGTACATAGGTTTTGTCTTTTTGATTCCGAAGTTCTGCGTCTTCTCAGCTTGACCTCGTGGTATGTAAAGAACTCCATCCTTTACCGGTACCACTTTCTTCTCCACCTTCTTTTCAGGCACTTTCTTTACAGCATTAGCCTCCTCCCCCTTTTCTGGTTTCTGGTCTGTCTCAGGCCTTTTCCCCATGTCGACAATGGTGATTATAGCCTTCAAAGCAGGGTCGAATTCTTTTTCTTCGCAAATCATTCCGATCAGCGGCCCATTATTATGAGCAGGTAATGGGTTGTTAGTCACATTTGGGACCTCCTCGTCCCTTAGCACTATTTTCCCCTGCTCTATTAAATTCTCGACCACTCTTTTCAATGACCAGCAGTCATTTGTATCGTGCCCCTCGGCCCCTGAATGATAGGCGCATCTGACTCCAGCTTTGTAAGAAGGTGACGTCGGGTTTTACCTTGTTTGAGGGACTGGTTGCAAGAAGCCCAACTGGACTAGCTTCGGGAACAAAGTAGAGTATGGTTCATCGATGGGCGTGAAAGTCCGCCTCCTAGGTGGCTCCTGAGGGCGGAAGTTATTTTGCGGAGGTTGCGGGTTATAGTGGTTGCGGTAAGGAGGCTGATTTCTGGGAGGTGGAGCTTGGCCTCGGTTGGCTTGTTGCAGCGGATGGACATAAGGCTGGGCATTCATGACCATATAGGGTTGATGAGCATATGCCAGATTTGAGTAGGGGTAGTAGTGTTGTGGGGTTCTTTCCGGAAAACGGGGCCTGGGATTACGATATTCCCTTGCTTCTGAGGCTGCCATGGCCGCTTCTTCCTTTTTCTTCCCTCTTGCCATTCCTCCGGACCCGCTTTGGACGGCTTGGGAAGTCGCCCTTATGGCTGCTTGACTCAAAATCCTACCCGTTTTCAGACCATTCTCCACCATCTCTCCAATCTTAATCGCTTCTGCAAACGGCTTTCCCATGGCTGACATCATGTTTTGGAAATAGTCAGACTCTTGAGCCTGGAGAAAGGTAGTGACCATTTCCACTTCATCCATGGGAGGCTTCACCCTCGACGCCTGCTCGCGCCACTTAATAGCATACTCTCTGAAGCTTTCTGAAGGTTTCTTTTTCAAGTTCGACAGAGAATTTCGGTCTGGTGCGATGTCGATGTTATACTGGAATTGTCTCACAAAATCTCTAGCGAGATCATCCCAGACATGCCATCGGGACATGTCCTGGTCCATGTACCATTCCGAGGCTATTCCTACCAGACTTTCCCCGAAATATGCCATTAGCAATTCCTCTTTTCCGCCGGCTCCCCTTAATTGGTTGCAATATTTCTTTAGGTGAGCAATGGGGTCACCGTGCCCGTCGTACTTCTCAAACTTTGGGGTCTTGAAACCCACTGGTAGGTGTACGTGAGGGAACATGCATAGGTCGGCGTAAGAGATGCTTTTCTGTCCGCTCAAACCTTGCATATTCTTTAAACTCTGTTCAAGGCTTCTCATCCTTTTGGCCATCTCATTTTGTTCCGCAATTCTGGGGTTTTGATCCTGTCCAGGTGCAAGCTCGCACTGAGGCTGTGGAGGATTAGTGCTGGTGGCGAACCTAGTTGGTTCCATTGAGAAAGATAGGGCTTGGAATGTAAACGAGGACGAGTCAAAAGTCAGCTTGTATGCAGCAGGTTGTGCCGTGATCGGGCAAGGTGGTGCAGTGAAGATATTGGTGTTTACATCCGTCGCTGATACTCGAGGATGAGACTCAGAGGGCGATCCAGCAGAGAAGGCTGAAATGGCTGGGTATCTGAATGGGGTAGCAGGATAACTTATGGGGACATTAGAAGTCCCGCTTGTCCTGGAGAATAACTCAGGGAATCCAGGGACGATGCTTGGTGGCTCTTTTCCATTATTCCAGTCATCAAGCATTTCCAGCATGCGAAGCCGCAAGATTCTATTTTCCTTCGCAGTTGCGGATTCGGGCGTGAGGACGGCCGAGATAGAACTTTCCTCGGAAACAGGGATTGTTGGAAACGGAACCTCTGAAGACATTTCTACACTTCCTTTTGACCTTGTGAAGTAAGTGTGAGCACTGCTTCTCGACTTAACAACAGGTAGTTGAACACTCCTCTTTGACCTCGTGAAGTATGAGCGCGAGGCCAGACTTTCACCAAACCAACCGTCTTTTCCAAAAAAAAACCTGGAATGCTCAATGACAAACGAGCGGTTAATTCGAAACAAATAACAGATAGGCAACCTCACGTTGAGCATGATGCACCTATACAGTTAAGTGAATTCTACATGTTTGCGATGAAAGCATGCGTCATTCCGGCATTCTTTTTAGGCTTTTTTATTATTTTCCCTTTTTTTCAATTTTTCTCCTTGGTTAAACCGTGACCGGATCTGATGAGGATTGTCTACGTATCACGATGCCACGTGAATCAGATCATTACGTAGTTCAAAAACACAAATGAGCGTAAAAGAAACAACCTTTTTATTGTTGAAACGGTCTATTACAAACTACATTTTGCAAAAGAAAGAGCAAACTTTGAAAATAAACCTAGACTCAAAATAGACTAAAAATCATCTTGATAGGAAAAACAGGCAGAAGATGCTAAGATACAGACTTGACTTATGAGTACATTATGGTTTTGAAAATTGGTGCGGGGCATCGTTTGGTCTCGCCGCGGTCCTAGGTGTGAGATCCCTCTCAAGTTGCTCCAGCTCATGCATGGTCTGCTTGACATAACCCATTACTGCCGAGAGGACGGTAACGCTGGTCATGTTCTCACATCGTAGACATCGTCTGGTGATGGCATGGGCAATGGCCTTGATCCCATCTCTGGTTTGCTTCTTCTCTATGAGTAGGCATTTTATCTGATCGCTACACATCTTGAATACTTGAGCATCCTGTATATGCTGATTCTTCAGTCGTCGTACTTCTAACTTCATCTGGCTTAATATGTCGTAACAGTATCTGTTCTCAATTTGGAAATCCTTGGCCTGATTAGCTGCCTTGATCTCAAGTGTAGCCATCTCTCTCTTCATTTTAACAACAGTTTTCTCGTGGTCGCCTTTCAAATGATTCAAGTATCGGCGATGCTTATCTGTTCTTGTATCCCACTGTGCCCTGAGCTCTGCTATGACATTTTTAGATTTCTCTAAACCCTCTTGCCATTCCCTGACTTCACTTTTTAGCCTTTTTATCAACTGCTCGTCTGATTGACGCCTCGGCTGTTTATCCGCATCCATCCTTATCTGTTTGATCTGGACTCTGAGCATTTCGTTTTCCTGAATTAACCTGTTCCACTCTCCCATATCGGTAGCAACTTGCACGTTGTGTTCGTATTTCAAGCTTTCCACTTGTTGCTTTAACCTGCTGATTTCGGCGCAATAGCCTCTTTCTTTTGCTAACCAATCCCACTGTCTTTGCGACGATTCGGCGAAATTCAGGATGTGGGGTCTCTTAGCCGGCCTTTCATGCTCAAGTTCCCTTCTATACCAGGCAAGGTAACCTGGTGCCGTCTCACCTTTGGCTCGATCCCGCACGCAAGTATCTGATTTCAAATATTGACACTCACTCCAGATTTGGCGAATTTTCGCTTCTGGAAACTGTCCGTCAGGACTTATCTCAATTGTTTGAGCGCTAAGATCTTCCTCATGCGGTACTGTCTGGCATCTTCCGAGCTGTCTCAAAACTCGGCAGGGCACGTAAGGTTGAATGCTCTTAAGCCCCATTAGTAAGAAATGAGTTCTAGTTGTTGGCATATATATGACTTCGTCAACAGGCAACCATCCCAGTGTACACTGTATTTGGCTGGCAGTAAGAGCTTGAAAGAATGAGGTCCATGCCATAACTCCTTTGGGCAGACTGATCTCCTTGGTTCTCATGTAAAATTCTTCTACGCAATTTTTCTCCGAGGAACCATGGCTCAAGAGCTCGGAACGATGGCAAAGGTGTTCAGTCATCCACATTTGTAGCAGCAAATTACAACCTTCGAAGAAATTTCCCCCGGCTTTGCAGGTTGTGAGAGCTCAAAAGATATCAGATACTATCATAGGCGCGAGAGCGCTATTGTTTTGAGTGAGCAAAGTACTGACTACCCCAGATATTTTCAGATCAATATTCCCGTCTTTCCTCGGAAATATCAGAAGGCCCAAAAACATCATCATGAAAGCTACCCGTCTGTGCTTGTCCCACTTCTGACGAATACCTTTGCTACACAGTTTGTTGATCGGATTGTTGAATCCTCCTTCATGACCGTACCTGTCATATATGAAGCATGGAGTACAAAAACCGGCAGCCAGATCCGGGTTGTGGACCGTCCTGGGTATCTTTAGTGAATCTAAGAACCGATGCACTGTGAAGACCCTTGGGGCGACCAGGTATCTATGCTTTAATGGAAGTTCAGCATTTTCGATGTACCCAGCCATTTCTTCTAGAGTCGGGGTGAGTTCAAAATCGGAGAAATGAAAAACATTATGCGCCGGGTCCCAGTAGGTGACCAAAGCTCTTATGATATCCCCTCGAGGCAGGATTTCCATTAGACCCGTGAGACCCTTCAGATATTTCTTGACATCGACTTGCCCCTCAGCACCTAAATCATTCCACCATAGCCGTAACTTGACAGGGATTTTGGTCATTATTGAAAAATGTTCATTTTGCATTGTGCTCATCCTGCACATTTATTAAGGTGATTTTAACAAAAATAACTTGACTCAAAATATTTTACAAGGAGGATCAAGTTTTCGAACACGGTCTTTCAGCACTTCGGGGATGAAGATTTTAAGGCTGTGTGGGTCAATTGGATGAAAATCCTAAACATGACCCAAAAGGTGGTTGTTTATGCAAAATCAGCCTTTCGGCGTCCCTTTGGGAACATTCGGCTATTTATGATAAAACAGCACCACCTGACTTATTTTGACACATTATATTTTTTTTTAGTTTTGGCTATCTTAGTAAAAGCGGGGTTGAACCCGATGGGGGTTGCCTACGTATCTTACATCCGGTGAGAATCAAACCGGCGTAGTTCGGTATATCGTGAATAGAGAAAATCAATTAAACCCAGAAAAGCAAGAATATGTTTTTTTTCTTATTTTCTTTTGAAAAGAGATAAAGACTAAAGCAAATATTTTTTTTAAGGAAATATTTGGACTATTAGTCTGAATTTATAAAAGAGGTACCACGAAAGAAACAACATTTTTTTTCTGAATTATGAATTTTCCATTTTTTTTTAATTTTAAATAAATATATTTTTTGATTTTGCAAGTGATTAAAAAGAAAATTTTTATATGTTTTTTTTTTAATAAATTAAACTAGAAGACAAATTTTGTTTTTATTCTTTTTTTTAAAAAAAATTCCGGCGAGGTTTTGGCACTACTTGGACATTGGTTTTATTTTTTCAAAATAAGTAATTATCTCCCTACGCTGCTATTTTTCCCCTTTTTAGAAACCGGTCAGCATGCGGAACTGAAGCAAATAAATGCACAAAACAAATAGGATGCAGCAGGATGGTCTTTTCATTTCAGGTTGTCTGTCCTAGACGGACCCAACCCCTGTGTTGAGCCCCCTAAGTCAAATGCACCATGATGCAAATAAGCGTTCCTACTAGGGATCCGGCATGAAGTTTCATTATACTAGGTTTATAATCTGGTTATTTGTTCTAGACTGTGTACCCGAGCGGACAACTCGAGTCGAGGAGGGGGCTACGTACCGGGGACCCGCGAGATCGTCCGGCTTTGTAACTTGTCCGACCTCTTTCTTATTTCAGGTATCGACACTAACAGAATAGGGAGTCTCGACCAGCGAGCTTCTCCCCGGAGGTAAGAAGAGAAGGGTTTCGGCACAGTTTATATACAGTTCAGATAATATCAAAGCGGTAAAAGACAACATTTAGCACGTTATGCAAAACAGGTAATAAAGATCAGATAATAAATCCAAATATAACAATTATTCTAAGCTCGAATTTCTTGAACCCTGAACCAGTGGTTCTGGGTTAATAATCCCCAGCAGAGTCGCCAGAGCTGTCACACCTCCTTTTTGCGCGCCCCGCCCCGAAGGGTAAAAATGCGCGAGGGAGTTTTTCCAATTTAAGTGACAATATTCGAAATGGGATTATTTATTTAATTCAGAGTCGCCACTTGGGAAAGGTTTGGCTTTTGGTGTCCCAAGTCACCGGTTTATCTTGAATCCCAAATCGAGGAAATTTTCGACTTTTTCAAATGAAGTCTGCGAACCAGAAATTCTAAGTAAGGAATTCTGTTGACCCGAGGGAAGGTGTTAGGCACCCTCGAATCCCGTGGTTCTAGCACGGTCGCTTAAATTGTTATAATGGCTAAATATCTGATTTAAATACATGTTATGACTTACGTGCTTTTATTAAGTTTAAACCGCTTTTATTATTATCATTTATTTTTATAGAATTGCAACGTCGTGAAAATGCATCTCGAACCACGTCACAATCAATGCACCCGTGGTCGTCGACACATTTTGACTCCGTTGAGATTTGGATTTGGGTCACATCAATGTGCACCCGTGTTTAAGAAGGTTAAATTATTAAAGGTGCGCCTAAAGCAACTAGCGTATTGTTATTTTAGGAAGGCCGCAAAATTCACTAAACGGCTTTTCCCGAATTCTAAGCATTTTAATATATACATTTAGAGGGCCCCGCAGCTTGTGCATTTTTGTTTGTCGAGGCTCGTCTCATTTTTATTTAAAAGGATAAACCTACAGTGACTACATTTCTATTATGTTCGTCTTTAATAAAATGAAAGAAGGAGAAATACACGCTAATTATATGCTTGACCAACTTCGGATTCTTATTTGATTATCTGATTTTATGAGGCGCGAATTGTTTTGTGCCTTATTTCATGGATGAACATGTTGTTCAATTGCTAGAGGAGATTAATGTACAAGATTAATAAAACTGCTAAAGCCTATGTTAAATGTTCTTCAAACCCGAATTTGAAACTTACTTATTTAAACCAGGTCAGTAGAATTAACTATCGGAAACTGCTACTAATAGGGTTTGAACGTGGTCATGCGAACTGCCTAACGAGATCCGATAAAACTACATTATACCTGGCAAGGTTAAGGCATTCTGCTCTATACATGCAAAATATAGCCGAAAGGTTAAAGCATTCTGCTCTATACATACAAAATATGGCCGAAAGGAAGTCTAATTATCTGTGTGCCAAACACTCATGCATTCCTTATCATACAAACCACCAAATAGCTGAAATCACAATTTTAAAACAAACTAAGCTTCAATTAAGTACAGGCTACCTGATGTGTTTCTTTATTGAGTTACAAACTAAACAAGTTACACAAATCTAATAACATTCATAAAAAACTGTAACTGCAGCAACGAATGATTAAACTCTCGCCTATTTTTATTTCATGCTTTCATTGTTACATCAGATGCGAAGTTCTAGTATGTACCTGGATGTTGGATACAACAGAAGAAGCAGGGAGGTCAGTAGAGCAATAGAAGCAATACCAAACAGCAGCAGTAACAGCAGGTAACAAATAGAACAAATCCCAGTGCAAGATGTAGCTAGAACCGATGGAAAAATGGCAGAATGACAGCAATAACCAGTAGTATGGAATCAAAATTCAGGCAGAACAAATCCAGAAATGAACTAATGCTACACACAACCAGTAACCTCAGTCAGGACTCGGAAAAAATCAGTGTGGAGCTGACAAGTCCAGACCAGTGAAAATCAAGACAACAATGGAAATGCAGTTCCTATTTTCTGTGTTATGCCTCTCTCAATGTGTATCTGTATATCCCCTCTATTTCTCTCTTCTTTTCAAAATTCAGTCCCCAAAATCAATCCCCCAATGTGTATGCCTTACTTCTCTTATCTCTCTATGTATTTCTTTTTGACAAACCCAGAAGAATCCAGTCTCCTTTTGTCTCCTTTTCTTTTTCTTTTTTTTTTCCAGTCCCACTTTCTAATGGAAATTCCCTCCTCTTATAAGCCCAGCCTCAGTCCTTTACAGCCTCTAGATAAATCAGAACCCCTTCCATGTGGTCTGTGGTTTTTCCACTCAACTATTTAAAATAAGACCCCTACCATGATATTCCCTGACAGACATATCTCTGAATGGGCTTATTATTTCTAAATTAAAACAAGGTATGGGCAGCAGGGGTGTGTTCTGACAGCACCTGTTGACAAGCTTATTTTAATCCTAAAGGCCCTAATTGCATATGCTGTGCACAAATGCACATGACAACAATTCAGATTGCAACTAAACAAACCAAATCCTGTTATATTTCTGATTCAAATCAACAACTATAAGTAGCTAAACTCAATCCCTAATTGATTCAGACAATGCTTAACAGAAGCAGATCAATTTGTTATTGTTCAAACAGCTGAAACTAATCGACGACATATGTCGACTCGACTATACTAATCATAACATGTACAATCGAAAACCATGATTAGAAATCTAACAGTACTAACAAAGGGGTTCAGATTGCAATGTCAAAACAAAGATTAACTTGGGGATTGACTACTCAAACAATTTCAATTCAATCGATTAGGCAATTTACATACACACACATTATCGGTGAATGAGGAAACATTTGACCAAATATAGAGGTCCAGGCAAGGTGAGCAAAAACAGTTGGTAAAATTCAAAACACAAATTAAACAAAACGTTTGGTCATAAGAACAGACCTTTAACAAACACACGAAATGAAATAAAGAAAAGCAAACGAACTTACCTTAAAATCTTTGAAAGAAAAAATCAGAAAAATCAACTCATGTTTGAACGGACCCTTTTTAGGGTTGAACAGACTTTAATCGAAGTGTTCTCGGCTGAGAACACTTCGATTAAGGTCCATTAGACCCTAATCACTTTAGATCAAACGGACACAGGCCAGGCTTGGGGTTTCTAGGGTTCATAGATGGTAGATTTGGGATTTAGGTTTCCATGGTTAGATTCGGACCAAACCAAGCATGGTTTGGTCATGAGGGAGGTTCGGGGACTGTCTGGTGCGAAGCTGGGGTACATCGGTGTCAGTCGAGGTTATGCTCGAATCTTCAAATAAAGATTCAAGACGATGGGGGAAGGTTCGAGATCAGTGGTTTGCAGATCTATGTTCAGGGTGTCAAGGTGGTCCTAGGGTGTTAAGGTGGAGGTGACCAGCGTCCATGCCGCCAGGATTAATGTTGAAGGGAAAGGGGGCGGCTAGGGTTCCAAGGGGTCTGTGGTGAGGACGATGGAAGGTAGGGGGTGTTTGGATGGGGCGTGGGGTATGATTGTAGGCTTATATAGTTAGTGGGTGAATGGATCTCGGCCGTCGGATGAGACAAGATGAAGGGCCAGGATCCTTCAGCTAGTGGGAAACGGTGTCGTTTCAAGTGCAAAGGGTTGGGGTCAGTCCGGGGTTGAACGGGTCGGGTCCAAACAAATGGGTAAGTGTGTGTGATATCGGTCGTTGGATCAATTTGGTTTGACGGCCCAGATCAATCAATATCAAAACTACGTCGTTTGGATGCCCCTAGGGTCAGCTGGTTTGGACTGGGCAAAACACATGTTTTGGGCTTGATTTGGTTCAGTTTTGGGCCTGTTTTGTTTTAACTTGGACTGGCTTGGTCCGAAAATCCTTCTCCTTTTCTTTTTTTTTTCTAATTTCTTAAATTAATTTGCCAAATAATACTATATAAAATATTGAACAACAATTATCACACAATTAACATTTAATTATACTAAACACTTAATGACAAAATACAATGAAAGATGCACACATTTTATTTTTCTTTTAATAAACGGATTACGGTTCACACGACATATATATATTTTTTATTTTTGTTTGAATAAAATAACCACGGGCAAGATCACAAATAACTAGCAAAAATGCCACGTAAAAATCCAGAAAATGTACAGCAAGACCAATTGCTATTATTTTGTTTCTTTTGGAGTGATTGTCGCGTAAAACAAAAATCACGTGCTCACATCAACGAAACTCATTTTCATTGATTTTTTTACCCTTTATCATTCACGGCACTTACCTATCATTTGTTATAAATAGCATAAATGTGTATAACCTCAAATAGTCTCATCCCCGAGTCTATGTCAATTAACTGAAGACGAACCATTAACGTAAAAAAAATACGGGACGTAACATCCATTTTCTACGTCGATTTTTGAGCTCTCGTCAATTTATTTATGGCGTACTTTCATATACGAAAATGTGGGGTGTAACAAGTCATCCCCAATACTAGGAAGGAATTCAATGATGCTGACACAAAGGCCATAGAAAAGAACTTTTGTGCCAAGAAAATTATTGTTTGTGCCATTGGTCCTGATGAATATAATAGGATATCAGCATGTCAATTAGCAAAAGAGATCTCGGAGGCTCTTCATACAGCTCACGAGGGAACAACACAGGTAAAATAATCCAAGATTGATATGCTCGCAACTGAATATGAGCTCTTCAGAATGAAAGATGATGAATCCATCCAAGATATGCATATTTGATTCACCTCCATCATCAATGAGCTTCACTCTCTTAGTGAAAGTATTTTGAGAAACAAGCTTGTCAGAAAAATCCTTAGTGTACTGCCCAGTTCTTAGGAAAGCAAAGTTAACGCCATTACAGAGGCTAAGGACTTATAGACACTAACTATGGATGAACTTGTTGGAAACCTGAAAACTTATGAAATGAAGAAGAAGAAGAAGAAGAAGAAGAAGAAGAAGTAGGACAATGAAAAAAGAGAGCCCAAGAGGGAAAAGAACCCAGTCCTCAAGACGGACAACAATGACTCAAGTGGTGAAGACGGGGACATGTACTACTTGACCAGAAGATTCCAAAAGATGGTTCACAGGAATGGAGGCATTCCAAAAAGGGAAAGTTTTAGAAAGCCAAGAAATTATGACCTATGTCGTAAATGTGGCAAGCTAGGATACTTTATTAAGGATTGCCCCCTCCTAAAGCAAGATCATTACAATAACAACTTTGATAAAGCAACCAAGAGGAACCAGGTTCCTGACAAACACTACAAGAGGAAGAATGATGCTGACAATGTTGTGAAGCAAGCTCTTGCTGCATGGGGAGACTCCTCCAGTGAATCTTAAGAAGAAAACGACCATGGTGGTAGTTCAATGATGGCAGTGGAAAATAAAACAACTGAGTATGATTCAATCTTTGATTTAATGGCTCAATATGATGACGATGAAGATGACGACGGCAATGAGGTAAAATTTCTGGATGTTCAGAGAAATCTAAAATCTTACTCTCCTAAAAAGCTCATGTCATTAGCAAATGTGCTAATTGATGCATACCATAGTCTTATCAATGATAAAGATATGCATTAACTATGGAACTAGGGGAAGCTGAACAAACCATAGATGACTTTGTAGTCGTTGTAGTCGATTTGAAAGAAACAATAGAGAACCTGAAAAAAGAAAAGAATGCCTTAGAAGAGAAAATTATTGGTATAGAACATGAAAGATATGATCTAATGGTTATTATGGTGGACTTAAAAGAAACCACTGAGTGTGCAAGTAAATAAAAAGAAACCTTGACTGAGGGAGTTGCTATCATTGAGCAAGAAATATATGATCTAGTAGTGGTGGTAGTAGACTTGAGAGAAACAATAGAGGAATTTAAAAAGGTAAATAGGCCTGTAAACTCTAAAAAGGGAAAGGAATTTGCAAGTGAGGCACACATTAAGCTTGAAAATGAGTTGAATTTTGTGAAGACTAGTCTATGTGCTGAGCTTGAGAAAAATAAACAACTTCAGGAAGAACTAGGGAAGGTAAAGAGTGATCTTGAAAAATCGCTTAAGTGGACCTGGTCCTCTAATGCTATCACTGCCATGTACACCAACAGCAGGGGCAACGGGCAGGGGATTGGGTTTTAAAGGGAAAAGATTCCCTACAACCCTCATAGCAAGTACATTACTATAACCGACAATTGGCTCTATACCTACTGTGGTAACAATGGGCACCTCAAGGAAAACTGCATGGCCAGGGTTCAGTCTCATCAGAAAAATAAAGTCTTTAATGAGAGAGTAACTACTACTAGAGGACTTGGTTCTTCAAATAGGAAATGCATTTTGCTTACTTGAACTAAGAGAGCAATCATGCATCCCTTCTTTCTTAACAAGGTACCCAAAATTATTTGGGTTCCTAAATCTAACCATTGATTTCCTTGTGCAAGGAGCAGTTAAGGTGAGCAGCCAACAATGACATATGGACCACAGCTGCTCAAAGTACATGACTGAAAATACGATCAACTTTCCTTCACTAAAAGCCCTACAAGGAGACATTGTACCCTTTTGAAAATAGCTAAAAGGGGTACACTTTAGGAGTTGGAAGAAATGTGTCAAGAGAATAAAGTGGAATTCTTGTCCAGGATATACGCAATCTCAAATCCTATGACTAGTGAGGTGGTGTTGTAGCCAAAAGATACAAAAATACTTATGTTGTTGGGTTTGAGCCTCTGTAGAGCAGTGATATAAGTTGGTTGAGAGCTATTGAAAACAATGCTGAACTATGGGATAGAAGGCCAGGTTAAAAAAGTGTTTCATTACTGAATAAACTGGCCCTGAAGGACCTGGTTCGTGATCTGACCAAGCTGAGTATCAAGGAACACAAAGTGTGCAATGCCTGTGCAAACGGAAAGTATGTCAGATCTCTATTTAAGCCCAAAAAGGGGGTAGTCAACACCTCAAGGTCACTTGATCTTCCTCATATAGATCTGTGTAGAGCAGTGAGAGAGCCTAACAGGAAAGAAAGAAGATATATCTGTTGACAGTGAATGACTACTCCAAGTCCACTTGGACTATGTTTTTTAAAACCAAGGATGAGATCTTTCAAGTAATTGTCGCTTTTGTCAAGGAGATCCAAGTATAGATAGAAACAAATGTGGTATGCATTAGATCGGATCATAGAACAGGTTTGCATAATGCCAGAATGGAAGAATGCGGTATTCAAAGAAGAATTATTCAACCTCTTAGCTCCAAGAACACCACAGCAAGTAGAGTTGTGGAAAAGAAGAATAGAACCCTTGAAGATTGGGCACGGTCAATATTATTTGATAGAGGGGTTGCAAATATCTTGACCAAAGTTGCTGACTTATTTACGGAGATCTGGATACAATTGTTATGCTCTCAATAATGGGAAGAATCAGCTTTAATAATCTGATGCTAAAGTAGATGGAGAAATCCTCCTGATGTACTCATCTCAAGAGAAAAATAGAAATACTGATCAAGGTAGAGAATGCTCATTGATTCCAGCAAGGAACTTGGTCCCACAACTACAACTACAGAAGCTGAAAATTGAGTTGTCAAAAAGGTTTGACATAGAAGTATCATAAGTCATCAGCACTCTCATTGCCACAGCTACACGCCTAGATATGGATGAACCTAGTTCTCCTCTAAATTAAACCATGTATAGAGACATCACTGAATCACTCATGTATCTCACTGCAAGTAGACCATACATCGTGCTCAAAGATGGGTTCTGTGCAAGGTTTCAGTCAAATCCAAAGGAGTCTCATCTGAAGGCTAGTGTAAGAATTTTGAGATATCTTAGAGGAACACAGGACCTAGTTCTCTACTATCCTTCAAGTAATTGATAGGAAAAGATCGCCTGAAATAGGACATTTTTGGGTTCTTGTCTTGTCTCATGAGGCTCAAGGAAGCAAAGTTCAATGGAATTCTCAACAGCTGAAGTGGAATATGTATCATTAACCTCCTACTTTGCTCAAATGCTGTGGACCAAGCAGTAAACTGGAAGAACTTGAGTCCAACTCAAGATGGTCAAATACATTAATTCCTGAAGATCAAGTTGCAGACATCTTCACCAAAGCCCCGGAAAGAAAATATTCCGAGAAAAATGCCTTGCACTGGAGATGATAAAACCCAATAGAGAACCTGGTTCCTCGTGATTGGTTATGAAAGTCATAGTCAGGTAAAAGTTAGCTAAAGTGTTTTCTGGCTAAGTCTAACTCACCTTTATACTGTTACATGTAGACATACATGATGACTACAGAAGTAGATGTTGCAGGTCATGCTAAAAAAGGGGTTAAACTAACTTGCCAGACCTATTAGGAAACCTGGTTTTCTTGATACAGGTTAGTAGTTTTTTTGGTTCTTCATACACAATTTAAAATGGACAAAAAAATTCCACATCATCATCAGCATGACAGTCTCTTTAATTTGTGTTTTTTCATCCAAAACTTCACACCTTTTTCTGAACAATACAACTCCCCAAGCAAAAGGTTGCCACTGTTTTAGAAACAGTCCCTCATCATAAATAAATCAACATCACAACCCTTCTCTTCCAAATTCAAAATCTCCTTTTTGTCTTCTCTCTTCTCAAATCCACAATCCTTCAAGTACAATCTCATCATGTCTAAAAATCAAGCAACCTCTAGTGTGCCAGACAACACTGTGACTGAGTCCTCACCAGTCAGCATTCTAGTGGTGAACTCATCCCCCAACATAATCACTAGTCCAAACCCTAAAGCAGAGTCTCCTCCATACTCCACTCCCTCTACTACCCACTTCGATTCTATTTCTTATTTGAGCAAGGTTGAGAATATTTGTCCTCCTCCAATCTCACCGGTCAAATAGAGTAAAAAGGGTGAATAGGGTAAACAAGGGAACCTTGTTCAGGAATTATCAACTCTCTCCATATTTGGGCACTCGAGTGAAGATCTAGTGATTAGTCATGAAGAGACTGGGACAACGATGACAGGCTATGATTCTACAGATATCACTCCTCCCTCTGTTGAAATTTCCATGAAACCACAAGAAAGAGAGGTCATAGAAAATATATTTTCCATTGCTTCAGAAGGGGTTTTTATTTAGGAAGGTGGAAGAGTGTCTGAGTTTCAAGCAGAAGAGCCTTAGTCCATAAAAGACTGGGGAGCACTTGTTCTTTTTGAACAATCTACTCAAGATAACACTACTGGGGTCCCAAGTGATGAACCTAATCCCTCCGCGGAGGATCCAAGTCAAGGGTCATCTCCCCAAGCCAATGTTGACCATGTTCCTTATCTTCACTTCTATGTTGAGCCTCTGAATATGGTGGTGCCTTAGACGAATTATAACAGTGAAGAAGACGCAGATGATTTGGCATATGTTAGTTTTATCAAGGCTAGGAGTAAGTTAGTTGCTGCTCCAGATTCAACCCTTCAGAGACCCATTACTCGGTTATAGCAAAAAGAGGCTTTGGAGTCTGCTCTCAAGAAGAGTCAAAGGAGCAAGAGAAAGAGAAGGCTAGTAAAGGATGGAAAAGTTGTGAATGAAAAGGTCGTCCCTATGGTAAATGTAGATGAGGAAGCTGAAGAGGAACCTAGTTCCTTAACCTATAAGTTCTCGATGCAGAAGCACTCTCATTCTCAATCTATAAGGCAAACTTCTACAAATGCTGAAGGTCCTTCCAAGAGTGCTAATGTTGCTTCTAGTGAAAAGTTGGTGAAACATTCTGGTGACAAGACAGTGAAAGAGAGTGGTAACAAGTGTGATGATGAAGAAGTGGAAAAATCTATTGAACTTGTGCAAAAAAAGTCAGTGGAGAAGGGAAAGTCTGTTCGCAAGTCAGTAAAAAGAAAAATGAATGATGATGAGGAACTTGGTTCCACCAAGAAAGAAAATGTTAGTGAGACTCTTAGTTCTGAGAAAAGGAAGTTGAGAAATCAGAAAGTACTATAGAGCCACACATTTGCCTCTGACATTCTAGAACTTGATGGGATAAAACAATTAGTGGACATTTGTGATTCTCAACAATGGACAAATTTGTTTATAAATGAGGTTGCCAAAGTGTATGAGTAGGAGGTACGGATTTTCTATACCAGCCTTTTCACAGTAGAGGGTGATAAAATCTGTGTGTTGATATATGGGGTGGACACAGTGATGGACTCTGTCTTATTGGGGTCAATTCTAGGTGTTCCTGCTGAAAGACTGTCATCTGCTCAGGGTTCCTGCACATCAAACTTAAGAAATGCCATTGTCAAGGACAAAGCAATACAACATAGGGAACTGGTGCATAAGAAGACACTCCTTCCAGTATATTAGTTGCTTTTTGAGATGGTTAACAAAGTATTACTTCCCCGTGCTGAGAGAAGATCTGTTGCATCCAAAGTTGACATGATCATTATGGAAGCCTTGGATAATTTTACCACCATCAATTTTCCGTTTATAATTATTAAGCATATTTAGAAGGTAGAAAACCTTAAGGATGGGAATCCTGGACTACCTTATGGTTTTCGTCTCACAAAGGTCTGTGAGTTCTTCAAAGTACCTCTGGGACAGACCAAAGTGGGCACTAAAAAGCAATCCTTTTCAAAAACTACTCTTTGAGGAGTGTGAGTGCATTGACAAGGTTGGAGGAGTTGGAAGCACTTTCATTATCTCTCAATTGATAAATTCTCATAATAGTGCCACAAAAGAGATTAGGAAGTTGAAGGCTAGGAACGCAATTCTTGAGAGTCAGCTCAGTCAGTTACAAAAGGCATCTGGTTCTAGTAGTTCTCATAGCTCAGAAGTTGCACGCCTAACAAAGGAGAATGCTGAACTCAGGAAACAGGTGGAGGACCTGAAAGAAAGACTAATCAATAAGCAAATGTTTGTGAATGCTCTCTTGGATCTTGTTCTCCAAACCCTTCCAAGCCCTCTTCCTCCAATGTCACCTAAAGAATGTCCCCTCAGTATCCAGTTTCTAGTGTTCGTTTTCTTAAGTTATTTTTGGTGATCTTTTTCTTTGTTTATGGCAATTGTTTTTTGTTTGTTTTAAACTATGGATGATAAAAATGATTCTGCTCTTGCCTGTAAAAGTCCAAATCTGGTTAGTGAAAGTGATTTCCTTTTTAATGCTTATGATGCTGCTCTTTTGTTTCTGTTTTCTATCATGTTGTGTGCACACAAGTGGCATGAGTTAACTAAGCTAAACTTCTTTATGCTACTTTCCTGTTATGTGCTTTTTATGATGCCAAAAGGGGGAAGATTTAATTGAATAATAAAGAGCATAAATGAATAATAATCTGGAAGGGGAGAAATACAGAGTCAAGGGGAACTCATTCAGGGGGAACTCATAGAGGTTCAGGTACTGATTAAGGGGGAATGTAGAGTTTCAGGGGGAAACATAAGATCCCTCTAGTTTACAGTTTGGTTCTATGTGGTTATCAATCCACTGATTTCTTCCTTCATATACCTCCCCACCAATAGATAGAGACAAATAGGAATAACTCTTCTGGGATTTTCAATTATGAGTTTGTCATCATCAAAAATGAGAAAATTGACAGGTTACAAGTACTTTAGTCATAAGTACTTTGTGTCACGACCTAAACCGATGGGCCGCGACGGGTGCCTGAGTCCTACCTGTCAAACACCCCTAAGCATGTGTCTAGGGTATGAACCTGTATAACATCTGTTGAATTAAGAAAGATAACATACATGAAGGAAACCTACCAACAAGGCATATGCACGAATACATGCAGATTACAGTGGGCGAGCCAGCAAGGCTGCAATAGACAACTATACATCCAATAACTGAAAGCCGACAAGGCCACATACAACCCAACTAAACATACTGTCTACAGACCTCTAATGAAAACACAATTGTACAAAGACGGGACTGAGCCACGTTATTCCTATTTATATATATAAACGTATCATGCCAAAATCAAAAGCAGCTCCGGATCAAGTAGAGCACGCCAACTCTCGCTGATCAGGGATCCTAAGAAAGGGAACTGTCAGCTTGTCTACCTGCACCTACGGGCATGAAACGCAGGCCCATGAAATAGGGCGTCAGTACGAAAAATGTACTGAGTATGTAAGGCATGAAAATTAGTACGTAAAAGACATACATGAAACATGAAATATAGAAATACGTCGTTAAATCTGAATAACTTTATAAATTCTAAAACACTTATAACGTCATGCACGTGCATATAAATGTTGTGACATCCATAGGTATGGGTGTACATTATATCATCAAGCCACTGAGGGCATCCCATCATATCGTCTCGGCAACTGTGGGCAACATCATAACCATATACTAACTAATCAGGTGGTGGTGCGTATATAACGCCGTAACCTTTTCCCATATCCCATATACATACATTTACATATATACGCGTATATAACGCTATCTGTTCATGGGTCAATGCATATGTATGAATGGGTGAAATGCATGAAAAATACGTAAAAATCTCAATATTCCTTCCGAATAAACTTTTTCAACTGCGTATTATTCTTAGACCCATGAACAGAAGATAATAATAACTCACCTCAAGATAATAATTATTCTTATCCTTCATGACACTTACTTATCGCTTATTATAAATAGTGTAAATACGTTAACCTCAAGATAATCTAATCCCCGAGTCTACGTCGATCAACTGAAGACGAAACTTCTAACGTACGAAAACGCGAGATGTAACATCATTCCCCCCTTAGAAACATCCGTCCTCGAATGTTCAACTCCCATGGATCTATATAACTTTGGCAGGGTCGCCTTTGCAACAACGCTACTACCCACTCTTCCTGTAGAAACTCAATAATTTAATGCCACATAAGACCATAACCATCAATAACGACAATGGCCTCACAAGACCAATGACAATAACCAACATAAGAATTTATACACGTACCTTATTGTTGTGATGTCCTAGTCGGACCCTTCTCCGGAGGAGTAACGACTTCATGTCTTCCTCGGCCTCCCAAGTCATTCATTCCACATTGTTGTTTCTCCAAAGTATTTTCACGGAGGCTACCTCCTTATTCCGTAGCTTACGGATTTTTCGGTCTAGAACGGCAACCAGAATTTCCTCGTATGATAAGTCCTCTATAATCTGTACATCACCTGTGGGCATGAAATGCCAAGGCACTTCCGTAACATAGATACGTGAAAAACCAGATGGACAGAATCCAATTCCGAGGGTAATTCTAACTCATAAGCTACTTGGCCCACTCTTCGAATGATCCTATAAAGCCCAATATACCGTGGGATAAGTTTGCCTTTCTTTCCAAACCTCATCACACCCTTCATAGGTGACACCTTTAAGAATGCCCAGTCATTAACCCCGAACTCTAAATCTCATCGCCGCACGTCAGAATATGACTTTTGACGACTCTGATCTATCAATAGTCGCTCCCGGATAAGCTTTACTTTTTCTATGGCCTGTTGAACTAGGTTTGGCCCATGTAACCCAGGTTTTCCAACATCAAACCACCCTATAGGAGATTTGCACTTCGCCCATACAAAGCCTCGTATGGAGCCATCTGGATACTAGAGTGGTAACTGTTATTATATGCAAACTTGCTAAGAGGTAAATGTTCATCCCTACTTCTTTTAAAATCCAACACACATGCTCGTAACATATCCTCGAGCATTTGAATTGTGCGCTAGGCTTGTCCATCAGTTTGGAGATGAAATGTTGTACAAAGACTTACTTGAGTCCCCAATCCATTTTTTGGAAGGACCTCTAGAAGTTAGCTGTAAATTGAGCTCCTCTATTCAAGATAATAGAAATAGGGACACCACGCAGTCGTACTATCTCCTTAATATAAAGCCTTCCATAATCATCTATGGAATATGTAGTCCTAACGGGCAAAAAGGGCTGACTTTGTTAGCATATAAACAATCACCCATATCGAATCGAACTTACGCTGGGTACAAGGTAAGCCTACGATGAAATCCATATTGATTACTTCCCATTTCCAAGTCGGAATCTCTATAGAGTACAATAACCCACCGGGTTTCTTATGCTTAATCTTAACCTGCTGACAGTTAGGACACTGAGCAACAAACTCCGCTATATCCTTTTTCATTTCGTCCCACCAATATGCTTCTCTGATATCATGATACATCTTGTTGCTCTTGGATGGATAGATTAACGAGAATAGTGAGTCTCTCCCATAACCTGCTGACGCAGCCCTGCAACATTAGGCACACATAATCGCCATCGATATCTGAGGACCCCATCTTCTGTAATTTCAAACGGTATTTTTTTCCTTCTGAAGGGTGGTATCCCTATAATGAACTAACACAAGATCCTTGTAATTTCTTTACTTCGGTTACTAAAGAGGATGTTGCTGTATATTGAATAGTAATTCCAATATCACCTGAGTCTAGTAACCAAACTCCGAGACTAGCTAACTGATGAACCTCATAGGTTATTCCCCTCTTTTCTGGCTGTAAATATGACCGGTTACCCATAGATCTACGGCTAAAGGCATCGACTACTATGTTCACCTTCCCCGGATGGTATAAAATATCAACGTCATAGTCTTTAAGTAGCTCCAACCATCTCCTTTGACGTAGATTTAATTCCTTTTTCTTGAATATGTACTGGAGGATATTTATGATCCGTATAGATATCAACATGAATGTCATACAAGTAGTGCCTCCACATCTTTAGTGCATGAATCACTGCGGCTAACTCTAAATCGTGGGTCGGGTGACTCTTCTTGTGTTTTCTTAGTTGTCTAGAAGCATAAGCTACAGCTTTACCATGCTGCATCAGCACACAACCCAATCCAACGTCTGAAGTGTCACAATAGATAACATAGCCATTGGTCCCTTCTTTTAGTGTTAGAACCGGTGTTGAAGTTAATCTGTCCTTCAATGCCTGGGAACTCCATTCGCAAGCATCAGTCCATTAAAACTTAGCTCCCTTCTGAGTTAACTTACATGGGTATTCTAATCTTTCATAATTCATGAAATTCCCTTCTTCGAAGGTCCAAACTTCATCCTTTATCTATAAAAAATTATGCCATTATTCCAATACCAGGGAAGCATTTCATCTATTCCTAATGTTACTAGTCTTAGACTCCTTTGAGTTCATTCAGGCCATACTAGGCCTTCTATAACTTAGAGAAACTATCAGCTCTCTCATGAGCTTAACCCTAAGGACTTATCCATTCTCGCCATCTTTTCATTAATCTTTTCTTATCCTTCCCTGTGTCTTCCTAAAACCTTGTCAAAGGTGTTGAAATGGAAGAAAATCCCTTTACAAATCCCCTGTAATAACCTACCAAACCGAGAAAGCTACGAACCTCCATCGCTGTTGTGGGTCTAGGCAAAGTCTCCACTGTCTCATTCTTTTGTATATCCACCCGGATGCCTTCACCCGAAATGATATGCCCAAGAAAAACTACAAAGCTCAACCAGAATTCACATTTTAGAGAATTTTGCATACAACTTCCCTTTTTGTAGAACTCTGAGCACAGTACACAAGTGATCTGCATGCTCGGCCTCTGAACGAGAATATACCAATATATATCATTGATAAATACAATTACGAACAAATCTAAAAAGCGCCTGAATACACAGTTCATCAAATCCCTGAACACTATTGGGGCATTGGTCAAACCGAACGATATAACACGAAACTCAAAGTGCCCGTATCTGGTTCTGAATATTGTCTTTGGAATATCTTCATCCTTAACCCTTACTTGATGGTACCCGGACCTCAAGTCTATCTTTGAAAAATACTTGGCACCTTGCAACTCATAAAATAAATCGTCAATCCTCGGGAGTGGGTACATATTCTTGATTATTACCTTATTCAACTGTCTATAATCAATACATATTCGTAAGAAACCATCTTTCTTCCTCACAAATGGCACAGGTGCTCCCCACGGGGATGTACTAGGTCTGATAAGGCCTTTTCCATGCAAGTCCCTTAGTTGTTCCTTTAACTCTTTCAACTCCGCAGGGGCCATTCTATGGGGAGGAATAGATATTGGATGAGTATCTAGTAGTAGGTCAATAGCAAACTCAATTTCTCGCTCTGGTGGAAGACTCGAAAGTTCATCGGAAAAAACACCGGGAAACTCACTAACCACTGGGATAGATTGAATGGTTGATGACTCTACTTCCGTATCCTGAACCCGAAATAAGTGATAAATACAACCCTTATTGATCATCTTCTTTGCCTTGAGATAGGAAATAAATCTGTGTCTCGGCGATGCCATATTACCTTCCCACCCCAAAACAGGCTCCCTTGGAAATTGAAATCGGACTATCTTTGATCTACACTTGATGTTAGCATAACAAAACTCAACCAATCCATACCCATTATAATATCAAGTTCTACCCAATCGAACACCATATATCTTATCCTTGTTTATTATCAAATCTATCACGGGCCATTTCGGGCCACATCCATATATATAGGTAACAATATTAAAATATAACTTGCATAATTAACTTAGAAAAAGGTTTATATACATAGGGGTCGACCAGGCCGTAGACATGTCATACCCAAAACTATATACAGGATACTGTCTGCAAAACCTCTTTGTAGGCATAACCATAATATATGTACAAGTTGGGACAGAGCTCCCCACGTCCTTATAAAACAACCTAACACGTGCCGAACCGTGAATTGGTAATATTCCCAGAAGAAGTGGAGCTTACTAACCAAAAGCTAACATCTGGAGGAAGTCTAGAATAGAAGGTCCTTGCCTCATCCTATATGAGAGCCTCGATCGGACACACTTCAAAGTGGAATCTTCATGTCCTTATCAGTTACCTTCCTCCTCTTGGCCCAACTACTATTTTCTTCCTCTGCGTATCCCATAACATACACTGACGAACCTTGATTGATGGACTCCCAAGACTGTGGACTATCTAGAATCTCATAAGAGCTCGTGTCCGCAAATACCTTGACATAGTTTTGAGCCTGAGGGAACCCCGGCTGTGCCAATCCATGCACTACTCCCCTCGTACCCTAATCAACGGGATGTGATAATGAAACTAAGGGCATTGGTGAGGTCGGAACTTCTCTCACCCTATCTGCTGCTGGAGTGGTCAAAATAACTCGAACGGATGACTTATATGGATCCTCCTCAATAGAACCCATGATCTCCGATGGGACTGACTCCATAGTATAACTTATATCTCTTTTTAACACCTTCGTAGTTTTCTGACCAGTGCTAGCGGTTGTAGTCTTTGGAGGCATCGCTAAAAACGTAACATATCGTTAGAAACACGAATCCCTATATTGCACGATCTAAGATAAGAAGAGAGGATAACATTCTATATGTCAAGTAGCCTCCAGTCTATAAGTGTGGTGCAGAACATACCCATAAACAAGACTCTACTAGGCAGTCTGTAGACAACCCTAGGACAGAACGACTCTGATACCACTTTTGTCACGACCCAAACCGATGGGCTGCGACGGGTGGCTGAGTCCTACCTGTCAAACACCCCTAAGCATGCGTCTAGGGTATGAACCTGTATAACATCTGTTGAATTACGAAGATAACATACATGAAGGAAACCTACCAACAAGGCATATGTACGTATACATGCAGAATACAGTGGGCGAGCCAGCAAGGCTGCAATAGATAACTATACATCCAATAACTGAAAGCCGACAAGGCCACATACAACCCAGCTAGACATACTGTCTACAGACCTCTAATGAAAACACAATTGTACAAAGACGGGACTGAGCCACATCATTCCCATATATATATATAAACGTATCGTACCAAAATCAAAAGCAGCTCCAGATCAAGTGGAGCACGCCAACTCTCGCTGATCAGGGATCCTAAGAAGAGGGACCGTCAGCTTGCCTACCTGCACCTGCGGGCATGAAATGCAGGCCCTGTGAAATAGGGCATCAGTATGAAAAATGTACTAACTATGTAAGGCATGAAAATTAGTACGTAAAACACATAGATGAAACATGAAATATAGAAACACGTCTTTAAATCTGAATAACTTTATAAATTCTAAAACACTTATAATGTCATGCACGTGCGTATAAATGTCGTGCCATGCATATGTATGGGTGTACATTATATCATCAAGACACTGAGAGCATCCCATCATATCGTCTCGGCCACTGTGGGCAACATAATCAACATATATCAGTTGATCAAGTGGTGGTGCGTATATAACGCTGTAACCTCTTCCCATATCCCAAATACATATATTTACATATGTACGTGTATATAACGTCATCTGGTAATGGGTCAATGCACATGTATGAATGAGTGAAATGCATGAAAAATACGTAAAAATCTCAATATTCCTTCCGGATAAACTTTTTCAACTGCGTATTATTCTAAGACCCATGAACAGAAGATAATAACAATTCACATGGGCAATCAAGAATATAGACACACCTAGTATTTTTATGAATAGAGTAATTTATGGAAACTATGCATTTGCTTGTTTCTTCAGTATAGTTTGAACCATGCCAAAAGAAAGAAGGGAGGGCCTTAACATACCTAGAGTAGGAAAATCCGTATGATATTCTTGGAAAAGATTGCATCGTACTCCTTTAGAACCGCAAAATTTTTTACGTTGTTAAGCTTCTAATAATAATTCTCGTTGAATTTGATAGAAGAAGCCTCGTTGCTACTGTTTTGTACGAATCTCATGGTCACGAAAATGGTAACAATTTGAACAAAATTTCCTACTAATCTTGCTATTGTTTGTATTTGTAATGAAAGTGAGAATGGGACTTTGTTTGAAATTCAGAAAGCAACGTTCTGTTGTAAAGCCTTCAAAATGAAATGAATTGGAATTTGAAATTCAGAAAGCAACGTTCTGTTGCAAAGCCTTCAAAATGAAATGAATTGGAAAGACTGTGATATCCAAAGTCTTGAACAAAATGAAAGGGATTTGTATCCATTTGACACCTAATCAAGGAATGACTCTTAGTCATTTCTTGATAATGTGGCTAGTTTCCACGTGGGGTGGGGTGGGATATTAAACTTTTAACCACTTATGAGGTAATTAGGTAATGTCCCGTTACCCGGTAATTAACCAATTATCTGCATAATTAAAAAATATCTTAAATTACATAAAAATACTACTTATTTTTAATATGCTTTATACATTATACTACTGTGGTCATATGGTACCTTGCATGGTACTAGTTCATAATTATCGGGTATTATCGTTCGACCCGTATTTTATCCCAAATTGGCCAATTTCAACGAAACTCGTTTTCTTTAATTCGTGTACTTTTTATCCTTCATGACACTTTCTTATCGCTTATTAAAAATAGCGTAAATACGTTAACCTCAAGATAATCTCATCCCCGAATCTGCGTCGATCAACTGAAGATGAAACTTCTAACGTACGAAAACGCGAGATGTAACACTTTGCTTTATGTTTTGATGATCTAACAAACTTACTCTCCAGAACTAGATAAGGAACCTGTTACACATTTACAAGACCTTAGGATCACAAGGTTCCAGGTTGGGATTCAACATGGGTTATGATTTAACTCTTTAGAGTGGAAGGAACAGCAGAGGGAACATGTCCCTACCAGTTCCTGAGGAGACTGTGCGAAGTCAACTCTCCAGCTGGAAAGTTGTTGCCTGCACACACTACAGTGCAGGAACAGTGTTGCAGTCAACTTTACATGGAAGACTTTTTACCTACCTTGCTTACATCATTATAAGTGATGTCACATATATATATATACAATCAAGGAAGGTAAAACATATTCACTTGAATTTTTCAAAAGCTCGTTCACGTGACTATCCAGCAAGAAAGTTTCAAGTGTTTCAAGAACAAAGAACAAACCAACTACGGACCAGTTCCCACGTCAAGTCATTATATGTCTTTAGTTGAGTTGTAACTTTGTAATATTTCTTCAATTGTAATTCATATCTAGCTTGTTTAGAAACATTCTATAGGAACCCCTTTGTAAACCTTAAACCTGAGTGTTTAAGTCTTGGCTGGAGTTAGTCATGTTGTAAAGTCTTTTTAATAGAGTTATTACAAAGTGGCTTGTAATAGAGTATTACAAGTTAGTGAGGGATTAAGAGGTTAATCCTAGGTTGCATAGGTTGTAATCTAAAAGTTTCTCAGTAGTGAAGTTGAAATCCTATAAGGGTAGATCATGGTTTTTAATCCCGTTGAGCTGGGATTTTCCACGTAAAATTCCTCTTGTCATTTATTTACTGTCGTGTGTGTGTGTACTGTTGAATCTAATAGAGAATCTGGTTCTCTATAGAGTTTGGTGGACCCTTATATTCTATCACCTACCTTTAAAAAGGCTGAGAGACTGTTTCCAGAAGACCCTCAGCTCAGGAGAGATAAAGGGAATGGACAATGACAAGAAAAACAATCAGAAAATCAAGTGAAAACACAAAACTAACACTAGTTAGTGCAATTAGAAAACCGAAGCGAAGGCAATAACAAGTAATAATAGTAGTATAGAAAGACAAAACTACACAAAAGACACTAAGTGATGTACTAAAGCTACTGTAACAAACAAAGACAAAGCTCGACTACCTAACCTTCTATCTTAATTCTCAATCCCCACACCTTGCTATCCATGGTCATGTCCTCAGTACGCTGGAGCAATGCCATATCTTGCCCAATCACCTCTCTCCAATACTTCTTTGGCATGCCTCTAACTCTCCGTTGGCCCTCCAAGGACAACCTCTCACACCTCCTCACTGGTGAATATGTGCATCTCCTCTTCACATGCCTGAACTATTTTAGCATCGCCTATCACATCTTGTCCTGCATAAAGGCCACGCCCACCTTGTCCCGGATAACTCCATTTCTAATTTTGTCTAATCTGGCATGCGTGCATATCTATCTCAACATCCTCATCTCAGTCACCTTCATCTTCTAGAGATGGAATTTATTGACTGGCCATCACTCTGCCCCATACAATATAGTCAATTTGACCACCGCTCTATAGAACTTCCTTTTAAGTCTTGGTGGAACATTCTTATCACACAAGACACCGGAAGCGAGCCTCCATTTCATCTATCCCGCTCCAATACGATGTGTGATATCCTCGTCGATTTCCCCATTCCCTTGAATAACTGACCCAAGATACTTGAAACTCTCTCTCTCCTAGGGTTGACTTGTGAATCAAGCCTCACGTCTTCATCCACTACCTGAATTGCATAACTGAACTCGCACTCCAAGTATTCTATTTTGACCCTGCTAAACTTGAAACCTTTAGACTCCAGGGTCTGTCTCCAAACTTCTAACCTCTCGTTGACACCACCACGCATCTCGTCAATCAGCACAATGTCATCTGCAAATAATATGCACCATGGCACCCCCTGAGTGTGGCGCTTTAGTACATCGATCGCTAGTCCAAGTAGAAATGGGCTTAGGGTTGACCCCTGGTGCAACCCCATCATAACTGGGAAGTGTTCAGAGTCCCCTCCCATTGTTCTCACTCTACATGTCCTTAATAGCCCTAATGTATGCAACAAGAACACCTCTAGCTTCCAAACATCTCCACAGAACCTCCCCCGGCACTTTATCGTAAGCCTTCTCTAAGTCGATGAACAACATGTGTAAATCCCCCTTCCTCTCCCTATATTGCTCCATCAAAGGTGAATGGCTTCCATGGTTGAACGTCCCGGCATAAATTCGAATTAGTTCTCAGAAATAGCTAAAATCCTCCACCACCCTCAGCTCCACCACCCTCTCTCACACTTTCATGGTATGGCTTAGTACCTTGATACCCCGATAGTTATTACAAATTTGGATATCACACTTATTTCTATACAACGGGATCATCATGCTCTATCTCCATTCTTCGGGCATCTTTTTCATCCTAAAAATAACAATAAATTACCCAATGAGCCACTGCGAGCTCGCCCTACCCACGCTCTTCTAAAATTCCACCGAAATATCATCCGCCCGATCGCTCTCCCCCTACTCATCTTACGCATAGCCCCTTCAACCTCTGTAGCTTTTATACGCCTATAATACCCAAAGTACCGACGACTCTCAGAAAGTTCTAAGTCACCCAACGCAATATTTTTATCCCCTTATTTGTTCAAGCGTTTATGGAAGTAAGCTTGTCATCTCTGCCGAATAAGTGTCTCATCCAACAAAATTCTGCCTTCCTCGTCCTTGGTACACTTCACTTGGTCCAGGTCATGTGCCTTCCTTTCTCGCACCTTTGCTAGCCTGTATAGCTTTTTATCCCCTCCTTTGCCCCCAAGTTATTCATACAAACTTTCAAATGCAGCAGTCTTAGATATAGTAACCGTTAACTTCGCTTCCTTCTTAGCCACCTATACCGCTCCCTGTTCGACCTATTCTCCTCCTCGTCCATGCTCTCCAAAAGCTTCAAATATGCCGCTTTCTTGGCTTCCACTTTTCCTTGGACCTCAATACTCTAACACCAGTCCCCTTTGCGGCCAACTAGAGGAGCCCTTCGAGATCCCCAAAATCTCTCTAGCAGCCTCCCTAATGCAATTCGCAATCGCGGTGTACATATCACCCACGTCCCCACTACTCCTCCATGCCCCCATAGCCAGCAACTTATCTCCTAACTCCTGAGCTTTATCTTTAGTCAGCGCTCCCCACTTGATCCTAAATAGACCATACACTACCCTCTTTCTTCGCTCCCTCCTGGTCTCCAAATCTATGACCAGGAGCTTATGTTGGGTCGTAAGGTTCTCACTCGGGATGACCTTGCAATCTACGCACTGACCTTTGTCAGACTTCCTGAAGAGTAGATAATCAATCTGGATCCTGGCTACCAAACTCAGAAAAGTAACCAAGTGCTCCTCCGTCTTCGGGAAACTAGAGTTAGCTATCACCAACTCAAATGCCTTAGCAAAATCCGGCAGCGAAGTTCCTCCTCCGTTTCTAACTCCAAAACCGAAGTCGCCATGCACGTCATTGTAACCCCCCGACGTTGCCCCAATGTGGCTATTGAAATCTCCTCCTATGAAGAGCTTCTCAGTATACGGAATACCACGCACAACCTCATCCAACTTCTCCCAGAAGTGCCTTTTGGCCTCCTCATCCAAGCTCACTTGAGGTGCATACGCACTAATCACGTTTAAGTAGAACCCCCAACAACTAGCTTAATGCACATCGGCTTATCGTTCCTCCTAACGTCCACCACCGACTCACAGTGGCAATGCAAGTGGGAAAAAAATTATGGCAATTCTTTGACTCTCACCGCTATTTCCATCTTCTTCTGTGTTGTCTTTCCACGCTAATGTTGTCGGATTTCCTTGTAACAAAATGCGTCAACTGATAAATTACGAGAAGGATAAAGAATTGGGAAGAGAATTATACAATCATAAGGCTAGACAATAGTTGATTTTACTAGTCCTTGTATATTGTATGTATGGTCTCTGGCATGAATTATGGTGATTTGAAGCTTGATTATATGCGTGTAAGACGAAATAAACTAAATGCTACTAAGTACAGAAAACCAGAAATTCCAGTGAAATGCACCAACAGAAAGCTTAGTATTTAAAATCTTAATGTCAGGAAGTACTAGAAATGCACCACCAAAATCAGAAACAACAAAAATGAACCACAATTTCACTAGTGAACCATAAAAATTTTAACTGCATAATTGAACGACAAATGCACCAGATACTCTAAATTTGCAGTAATAAACCAGAAACTCACAGAAATGCAACAATAAACAAGAAATAGAACTTCATTACAAAAAAGATGCAATACTACATTACAAATATCAGCAGTAATCCATTAAACAAGTAAGAGTTCTTTCTTTTCTTGAATAGCTTCCGGCACTAAAACTTCGAGCCAGCATCTTGCTTTTGTTTCTTTTGCTTCAAACCAGTATTTGGAGTTCGTAAGAATGGAGATCCCTTTAGTTTGAGAAACACCAAAAGATTTGACAGAACGGAACAGGACCAATAAAGCCCTAATATTTTCAATTGCTTCGGTATGAGGCTAGTGAGACAAATTGGGTCATAGGTTGCAATGGATGTTTCAAGGTGTAATGAGTTTGAGAGGAGACTTCTACGTTTCAGTATCGATGCCAAAAGCAGTAACCTGATTTAGTTCTTATCACTTCCTTTGGCACTGCAATGAGGTTTGAGCGATTTTTGAAGTAGCAAGCAGGAATTTGGAGAAAAGAGATGGGGAAATAACGTGCAGTGATGTACGGTTAGAGAACAACAACAACTACCCAGTAAAATCCCACATAGTGGGGTCTGGGATGGTAAAGTGTACGCAGACCTTACCCTTGCCCCGATAGGGGTAGAGAGGCTGTTTCCGATAGACCCTCGGCTCAGAAAGACGAAAATAAAGTAAAAAAAACAAGAGAGAATTCATTAGTAACTCCAATAGAAACCGTAATAGTAACATAAACATAAAAACCGAAAGATGAATGACATGCAATAACAGTAACCATAATCTAAGGTCCGGGACTAAGACAAACAACAAGAATAGTGTGGGTCCAACATAAACTGCAAGCCATCTAAGACCAACCCTAAACCAACCCCGCCTCACCCCCGGAATGAAGTAAGGAAAGTTTTACTACCCCTATCCTACAACCTTAATGTTTGACCTCCAGGCCTTCCTATCAAGGGCCATGTCCTCGGAAATGTGCAGTCATGTCATGTCCTGCCTGATCACCTCTCTCCAATACTTCTTAGGTCTCCCTCTACCTCTTCTCGTACCCACCACGGCCAACCGCTCACACCTCCTCACTGGTGCATCGAGGCTTCTCCTCTGCACGTGCCCGAACCATTAAGCCTCGTTTCCCGCATCTTGTCATCCACAGGGGCGACGCCCACCTTCTTCCGAATATCTTCATTCCTAATCTTGTCTATCCTAGTGTGCCCGCACATCCACCTCAGCATCCGCATCTCTGCTACTTTTATCCTCTGGATATGGGAGTTCTTAACCGGCCAACACTCTGCCCCATACAACATGGCCGATCTAACTACAGCTCTATAATACTTACCTTTGAGTATCGGTGGCACTTTCTTGTCACACAAGACTCCAGATGCAAGCCTCCATTTCATCCAGTCCGCCCCTATGCGGTGAGTGACGTCCTCGTCGATCTCTCCGTCCCCCTGAATCATCGACCCAAGGTACTTGAAGCTATCTCTCTTGGGGATGACCTGTGGCCCAAGCCTCACGTCCCCGCCTATATCCCTCAACTCATCGCTAAACTTGCATTCCAGGTACTCTGTCTTAGACCTACTCAATTTGAAACCCTTAGACTCGAGAATCTGTCTCCAAACCTCCAATCTCTCGTTAACACCGGCCTCGTCTCGTCAATTAGAACTATGTCGTCAGCAAATAACATACACCATGGCACCTCCCCTTGAATATGGTGTGTCAAAGCATCCATCACCAAGGCAAATAAGAACGGGCTAAGCGCTGAGCCTTGGTGTAATCCCATAACAACCGGGAAATGCTCTGAGTCGCCTCCCACCGTCCTAACCTTAGTCTTAGCTCCATCATACATGTCCTTGATCGCTCGTATGTAGGCTACCGGCACGCCCTTCGCCTCAAGACATCTCCAGAGCACCTCCCTAGGAACCTTATCATACGCTTTCTCCAAGTCAATAAACACCATGTGCAGATCCTTCTTCTTATCTATGTACTGTTCCACCAACCTCCTAATAAGGTGGATAGCTTCCGCAGTGTAATGTTAGAGAACCGTTAGTTTTTTAAACTTGGAGTAGCAGTAGGATGTATTCTGCTGACTTTGTTATGATTTGGGCATGTTCTTTGTTCACAAGATTATATAAAGGATAAAATTTAAGTTTGGGATATTTTCAACTACAGAGCCAAATATTTAAATGATGTAACTAAGTCTCGACCAACTACATCCTTCACCCCTTTATTCTATCTAGCACAACAAAGGTCATTCATAACAACAGTTTCTGTTCAACATTTAAGCTCCCATTAATTTAGTACTCAGTATCCTTGAATTTCCAGATTTTGAAGTTCAAACTGTGGGATCTTTCCAGCAAAAGAAAGGAAAACGAAAGGAAAGCTGTGGGCCAAGCTATATTCGAGGTCAACCATACTGCGCATAATATTTAAAACAAAACGTTAAGGAAGAATAAAGTATTCTCATTTGGTAAAAAGTGAACATATTTCTACAACTCGAAAATGCTTCAACAAAAGCAGAACAGGAACTACTTTAAAGAACCCTATAACTGTCTTTCCTCTTTTCTTCAAATCCCCCATTTCCAGCCCCAGACAGCTTTTGCCCGGGGGGCAGGGAGCAATTGAAAGGAGGAGGCGCATCATGATGAAAAAAGGAAAATAATGCAGACACAGAAACAACTTAACTCATACATACAATATACAGTGTCATCACCTCCTTGACCTTTTCTTGGGTTGTTTTGGGGGGATTGCTGCAGATTCCGCTCCTTCCCTGCTCCGTTTACTAGACGGGGGAGATGGATCAGCTCCTCTCTTTGGTGGCCTCCCTACATTCTTTTTCATTGGACTGCCTTTTTCCTTTGCTTGCTTTGCTTCAGGGTTCTTTGAAGATGCTGGTTCTTTCTTTTGATGGGTCTTTGAAAATGCTGGTTCTTTTCTCCCGCCACCTGTTCCACTTACATTTTTCTTCTGGTCCGATCCGCCTTTGCTACCAGAGCTAAGTGGCCTACTCTTCAATGCATCCAGCAACAAACCACTGTTTGAGGATGAACTTTGCTTCATTCGATTCAAGAAATTAGCAGCACTCCGTTTCTTCACGTCTGTGTTGGATTGCTCGTTTCTGCTTTCACTTTTAGATTGCAGATGCTGGGAAGAAGACTCCCCTTCTCCTTGGTTTTTATCGACGACTGCTGCTAAATTCTTGATGGATGTAGTGTTAGGACGGCTGCTGTCCTTTTTATTCAAGCTTGCAGAACCTGAAGCAAATCTATCTCGTGTTCTCTTCTTTGTGATTCTATTTTCGCCAGCATTAGTGGCCAGTTGACTAGGCTGCTGCAACGTGTCTACAACTACTTTTTCCACAGGTCGTGTTATAGTTTGCTCCCTCTTTTTATCACCTCCAGATGATGATGCTGATGCTTTGGCTGTTATGGAACTACGCTTGCGACAGACAATCATTGACCCCGATATATTAGTCTTCAATAGCAAAGAGTCAGATGGTTTTGTTCTCTCTTTCTGGGACAAGGATGCTGATTTTAGTGAGGTTTGTTTATCAGATAAAGAATATGACTTGGCTTTTGTCTGGGAGATCTCTTTTAGAATAAGCTGCCGAAGCTCTTTAGCAGCAACAAACTCTGAGGAATTCTTCTTGAAGAAAACAATGGCGTTGCTGACAAGCAGCAACAGATCACGAAAGAATTTGGATTTGCAACTTCTGTAACGGCCATTTTCAAGCCAAGTCTGAACCATTTCAAGATCAACATGCTGCCTAACTAAGTTGCTATAGTTTTCAGCTTCCTACAAAATGAACAGTATTATATAAATTCTTGCACATAATCTGATGATAGAAATCTTTTTTTTTTTTTTTCGAATCATAGACTCATCTATAACCCAAAGAGATGTGAAGGCAAAGCAACATGATTCACAACATTCACAATGTCACAAGTCACACAGAAATGCCAAGAGGCTGATCTTCAATAGTTTTACAGGGAGTTCCATAAAATCCTAATCATACATCTCAGAGTGCTGACATAAATAATTTTCGAAATTAACTCCAGTGGCATTTCACTACAGGTGAGAAGTTAAATAGTAGTAGTTGGTTTATCCTTCAAATGCAGTGCCCATGTCATGCAAGATTATTCACGCGCTCTGGCAGGACTGGCCGTATTTCTGCCATCTATAGTATAACTGTTCACTTCAGAGCAGCAATTGACAAAGAATAGCAAAGAAACTAGCTTTCATAAACAAAAATAAAAAACATACAAACAAACACACAATCCAAAGCACCAAAAAAGAAGAAAACAAAACAAAACTCCATTTCTAGTTTCATTCGTTTGATCTCTGAGATATCAGAAAACAAAAAGGCATATAATTGTTCTGTAAATATGTTAAAATTGATCTTTGTTTCTTGCCTTTCGTTCATTGTGCAGTTTTTATGAGATAAATAGAGACTGTAAAGAGGAAAACTTCCGTTGGTTTCTAAAGGTCCAGAGGTAGAAATGCACACAATGACGGTGTTGAAGTCAATAATTGAAGAATCTACCAGTAAAAAAATCATAATACTTTGATATCTTTCACATGTGGCAAATAAATATTCTCTCTAGTTTATGTGAACCTATTTCCTTTTTGGTCCCTTCCAAAAAGAATGACCCCTTTCTAAATTTGAAATAATTTATCTTAAGCATCTAATTCTACCCTTAATGAGAAGCTTTTATAACCATACAAATACTCTGAACCCCTTTTTGACTTGTTTAGGACCACAAATTCAAAAGTCTTTCATTTTATTTTAAGCTTCGTGCCTAGTCAAACAATTTCACATTTTTTAAGTGGGTCAAAAATGGGTTTATTTTGTTTTTAAGTGGGCCAGATAATATTTATGTAATGTTGTTACCAAAGTGGCAGATTTAGCACTTTTGGCCTTTTTTATTTTATGTGGTAAATGAGCATAGTTGAGTTGTTTCTCTGTTATAAAAAATAATTTTAGAATCCTTATGTTTTCAACTTGACATTCACTTTCCCACAAAAAAAAACAATTAAAATCAAACAACCACTATCAGACATGCTTCCACATCGGATTTTGATTCAGATAGAATAACCGAGTCAATTACTCAAATGGTCATTCAGCTATCCCAAATTATCTCTTAAAGTCACTTTTCTTTCGTTTGTAACAATAAAGTCACTGAACTATGCATATTGCACTCTGAAGGTCACTCAACTAGATTTTCCAAATTTTGGATTGCCAAATACCAATTTTACCCTCTAAATTATAAACATTTATCTTCTTTTTATTTTTTTTAAACTTTTTAGTTTTAACAACAAAAATTCAAAAACTTATTTATACAATTCAGAATGAAAGAAAATAAAGGTTGTAAATATATATTCCATGCACGTAATATAAAAATAATTATTTAAATAAAGGTATTTTTATAATATACATTATATATTCTTAAAAATTATGCTCAATTATATTATTATGTTTCTACCAATTTTCTGACGACACAAAGTTATGTCACCGGAAAGCAAGGGGACTATCTATATAGGATAAACTATGGTATGTTAAATCGTGCATGGAATATATATATAATATAATTGAGCATAATTTTCAAGAATATATAATATATATTATAAAAATGCCTTTATTTAAATAATTAGTTTTATATTACGTGCATGGAATATATATTTTACAACCTTTATTTTCTTTCTTTCTGAATTGTATAAATAATTTTTTGAATTTTTGTTGGTAATACTAACATTATTATTACTAACAAATTAGTCTAATTAATTTTTTTTCTATGCCATTATTTTAGTATTCCAGCATTATATATGCTAAAATACTTTTTATTTTTTAATTTATAAATAATATTTATTTATTCTATAGGTAAGTCCATAATGTATTTGGCAATCCAAAATTTGAAAAATCTAGTTGAGTGACCTTTTGAATGCAATATGCATAGTTCAGTGACTTTGTTGTTACAAACGAAAGAAAAGTAACTTTAGGAGATAATCTGGGATAATTGAGTGATCATTTGAGTAACGGAATCTAGAATAACCACAACGCCACTGTAACTTTAATAAACAACCTTAGTTAAACTTTCAAAAGTAAAGATAATAGTAACAATAATTTAACAAAGAAATAATAACAATAATAAAATAACGTAAAAGAAAAGACGAGATTCTTGTTTCATCACCTGGCTTTCGAGCCGACGCTCAAACATTGAGCCGAGCTTATGACTTCTAATCTTCTCGAGGAAGGCAATCAACGGCTGAGATTCAACGGGTATTTCTTTAACGGCGGGAGATCTATTCTCCTTCTCACGTTCATCTCCGCTGCTACACCCGCCGACCACAATATCGTCTACCTTCTTCCTCACTGAGCTCTGCACGTCTGAGTTCTCTTTCGTTCTTTCCTCTCCTCCTTTTGACTCGGCCACCGATTCAACCAACTCCGCCGACTCGCTCAGCGGTTCGACTTTCATTGTCACACCGATTGGCGGTTTTTCTACACTGTCCGAGCTGCCATTACACGAGTCTTCACGAACCGGTCTTTCTTCAGCACATTTATCCGGTTCTTCCTTTATGCTTCCGGTTTGGAGCGGTTCTGTTTTTACTGTTCCGGTTCGAACCGGCTCCGGCTTATCCTCGTTCTCCTCTGCGCTAGTTTTTAAGCTGCAGCTGTGTTTCGGGTCCGTAGAGCTCGATTCGTTTACTGATTGTTGATCCTTATCGGAAGCTTCTTCCGATGCTTCCCCGTCGGCTACTAATTCCGGCGAGGACTTATCCTCCGGCTTAATTCCGATCTCAGTTTCTTCAATTTTTTCGTCATTTGCTCCTCTCCGTTCGTTCTTCGCCAGATCTGACTTCGATTCTCCATTTTCAGTTTGTTGCAGACTCCTTTCTCTCTCTTCCTCGAGTCGTTGTTTCTTCAATTGCAAAGACCTAAACAGAATCAAACCATTACTTATACATACAGATATTTGCATGTGTATATATATATATTCAGAAGATGTGAATTCGGAGATGTACACGATGGATAGATCGTATCGTTCAACTTCGCGTCTGAGTTCAGCGACTCGAAGCTTCCGTAACTCCTCAAGCAAAGGAACACACACGGTTTTCTCCTTATCTTCATCGTCATCATTAACGTTACCATTACCGTTACATTTGTTTGAGTAACGGCGTTTGAGGTCAAGGTATTTGAGTCTACAATTATGAGGCGATAACAACCGCGCAGGGGCGGTGCTCCGTTTCTGGAGTTCAACGGCGACGGAATCCCAGCTCTTTGTGCCGTAACGATTGACGGCGCAAGCTAACAAGAGCTCTTCCCAGGTTCCCCATCTTGGTTCTTCTTCTTCCGATGAATTCTCGACGGTTGCGTCCGGTTTGGCCATGAATGAGAGACCAATTCAAGTATGGGAATTGTGCTCCGGCTTGAAGTTCTCTGCAATTCCTCCGTCGTTTTTAGGGCTATTTCTCTATGGGAAAATGCAGATGACTGGCTGTTCATCGGCTTCAGGCTTGGCTTATTGGCTACTATATTAAAGCCTTAATTAAGCATTCTTTGGATTGGATAAGTTCTCCTATGGCTATGGCATAACACAGTGCTGCTACTTGTTCATTTGTTTTTATTCTTAACTAGTGTCGCGTGTAACCCTTATCAGTGTTACAAAGATTTAAAAATTATGTAAATATATTAAGTTATAAAAAAGTTAGCTGATAACTTCAATTTTTCTTCAATAACCAATGCAATTTAACTTTAAAAAAAATCAAATATTTAAATTGTGATATCTCTAATAATCATCAAATAAAATCAATTGAAGAAAGAATTTCCTAACAAAGAGAAAGGCTTCACAAGAAATTCAATATGCCCATCGCATATCTACACGGACATAAAATGAGGAAGAGAAAGTCCGAAAGAATAAATAAGCATAAAAGTATGTATACAGTCAAACTTTTCTATAACAGTTACAGAACATATATTATAACATAACATAAAAATTAATTTCGTAAAAGCTTGGCTTTTATAATAAAATATTGTTATATAGGAATATTGTTATAGAGAGATCTGTATATGTCTTTGAACCTAAAGTTCTCAAGCCACAAAAAATAATGTCAAATCTACTTTCAAGTAGAGGAAACCCATATCAATCTACCAACAAAAGTAAGAAAAAAGTTTAATCGCTTGCTTTGAAAAATACTGTCATACAAATCTGACCAAACATTATGAAAATTTCAAGGAGCCCTTATGTAGTTGGTGACAATATTTGTCAATTCCTTCCTTCTTCTCCATAAAATGATTATAGCTTTGCATTGTGACTTTACAGGAGGAAGTGCACGGTTAGTCACTAATAACACATGTATTTTTTTAAGTCACTATTTAAAATATCGTTAACCTTTAGTCACTGCTTTAATAAACTTTAACTGTCCGGACGAAAATACCCTTCTGCTCATATCCTTAACTTTTGAACTTAACTTCAGGACTTCAGGATTACATGTCCTTAACTTTTGAACTTGTAACTCTAAGTTTAGGACTTCAGGACTACATGTCCTTAACTTTTAAACTTGGAACTCTAAGTTCAGGACTACATGTCCTTAACTTTTGAATTTGTAACTGTAAGTTCATAGTGTCCTTAACTTTTGAGCTTGTTAGTCTAAATTCAGGACCTATTGTCCTTAACTTTTGGGCTTCTTAGCCTAAGTTCAGTATCTATTGTCCTTAACTTTTGAGCTTGTTAGTCTAAGTTCAGGACTCCAGGACCTATTGTCTTTAACTTTTGAACTTGTAACAGTAAGTTCAGGACCTATTGTCCTTAACTTTTGGGCTTCTTAGCCTAAGTTCAGGACCTATTGTCCTTAACTTTTGAGCTTGTTAGTCTAAGTTCAGGACTCCAGGACCTATTGTCTTTAACTTTTGAACTTGTAACAGTAAGTTCAGGACCTATTGTCCTTAACTTTTGGGCTTCTTAGCCTAAGTTCAGGACCTATTGTCCTTAACTTTTGAGCTTGTTAGTCTAAGTTCAGGACTCCAGGACCTATTGTCTTTAACTTTTGAACTTGTAACAGTAAGTTCAGGACCTATTGTCCTTAACTTTTGGGCTTCTTAGCCTAAGTTCAGGACCTATTGTCCTTAACTTTTGAGCTTGTTAGTCTAAGTTCAGGACTTCAGGGCCTATTGTCCTTAACTTTTAAACTTGTAACTGTAAGTTCATGACCTATTGTCCTTAACCTTTGAGCTTGTTAGTCTAAGTTCAGGACCAAGTATCTTTAACTTTTGAACTTGTAATTCTAAGTTCAGGACCAAGTGTCCTTAACTTTTGAACTTGGAGCTCGAAATTCAGGACCAAATGTCCTTAACTTTTGAACTTGTAACTGTAAGTCCAGGATCCATAACGTAGCAGAAAACCAAACATTATTTGTATCTTTTCACAAATAAAAATAAAAATAAAATAATTGCAATTTACATATAAGATTGATGTCAAATTACACAACAGAAAGCTAATAACAAAAAGAAACAACTTTTTTTTATTTTTTTTTTTTGAAAATTTAGATCTCTCGGTTTTCCAATCAAAATTCAATTCCATAAAATGGTAAAGGGTCCCATCAACTAAATGGAAACAGTACAGTCAAAACCACGACATATAACAGATAATAACTATCAGATTAGTTAAAATCTGAAGCCTAAAAGACAACAAGAACCTAACCAACCAAATGAAAAAAAAATAAAGTTGGAGAACTGGTCTGCAACGCTGAGGAAGTGGTCTGCCTTTGGGTTTAGGAAGTGGGATGAATTTGGGGAAGAACTTACTGCATGGGGAAGAGAAGTAACGAGTTTGGGAAATTTTGATCAAGAGAAAGGGTTTTAAAATTTTGATAGAGGGTTTGGGATGGAAAGAGATAGAAGAAAGGGTAACTTCATCTTTTTATATTAATTTAAAGAGTAGTGGCTACTTTTGCTCAGTATTAAAAATGTTGGATAAAAAGTAAATACCACTTTAAAAAGTGGCTATCCCACGCCATTTCTATGCCTTTATAACTACTACTAAAGGTATCTAACGGTGGGCCGGGACGGGCTGGGTAGGGAAAAGTTGAAACCGTTCGGGTTTTGAACCGGGCCGATTACGGGTTAGGGGTTACCGGGCTTAACGGGTCCGGGTTCATCCGGGTAAAAAATGAACCGTAAGGGTTATGGGTACAAGAGGCCGAGCCGGGCCCGGTTAGTTTTCTTTTTTGTATTTTATATAACTATTATAATTTATATTAATATAAAGTAAAAATATAAAGAATACAATGAAGATGGAAAAAATATTGCACTTATAAATTGCAAGTGCTACATTTATTTCAAAATTCAAACTTACAAATTGAAAGCTTTACATTTAAAAACAAGTAAATTAATAAAAAAAGAGTAAATTCAAAGGTTTTGTATTGTCTTAGACTCTAAAAGCTTAAAAACAAAAAAAAATTGAAATCTAGCCTTTAAACCGGTCCGGGCCGAGCCGGTTAACCGGTTCTATAGGGATTTTGGTTGACCGGGTTTGATCGGTTCGGTTAACCGGATGAATTAAAGTGAACGGACCAACCCCCTAACCCAGTAACCCAGCCCACCCGGTCCCCTGAGTACCGGGCCGGTTTTCAACCAGTCTGGGTCAGGTCGTTCCCGGGTTAATCCGGCCCGTTTGACACCGCTAACTACTACTATATAATTTTGTTGGTTCAAGCTAATGAACGGATTCTTTCACTATTAGATATTAGCTATTGTTTTCTCAAATTCCACCTCCAAATTAAAATAGCATTCAATTGAAAATATGAGTGGAGGAAAAAACAGAGAAAAGATAGTTCATTTTTTTACCAAAAGAATATGGAATAAGTAGTATTTGAATGAAGGCGAAAAAGGTTGTTCACCTGTTGATAGCTATTTTAGTTTTTTAACTTTGCGCTCGGAACTTTTCATTTATAATATAGTATAGTTGTCACAATTCAAAATTCTGCCTTAGATGTCGTGACGACACTTAATCTCTAAGACTAGGTAAGCCGATTACTTACAACAGTTAGACCAGTTAAACAATGACATTTTAAAAACAGAGTTTAATATAAATGTTGAAACAAAGGTGAAACAAGCTTACGCGATAATAATTACAACAACCTCCCAAGACTAGGTGATACAGAGTCACGAACTCTAGCTGAATACATAATATTTTCAAACAAAATACAATTATGTTCGGATATCAACTTAACAGTACAATCAAAAGGAAAACAGGACTCCAAGGGACTGTGACGACCAAAAAGCTCAACCTTGAATTCTCGTGATCAAGAAGCTAACTCTGCCAGAGTCTGTTATCTCTATTATCTGGATTTGCAAAAAAACGTACAGAAGTGTAGTATGAGTACACCACGGATGGAACCTAGTATGTATCAAGACAAACCTCGGTGAATATAAAGCTAATAATGAAAGCAATAAGCAGTAAGTGACAACAAAGAATAAACATGTAATATAGCCGTAAAGTAATCTAAATAATGTTATCTACTAGTGAAACCAAATACGGAAAAACAATGACAACCGAATACTCAAACCGTTCTAACACAAGTTTTACAACAGAATTATTCTGAGATACCTCATCTCATAAACACAAGTCACGAGTCTCAAACCATAAATCATATGCTCACGGTAACTTGTGCCCACATTATTAATCACATCATGGACAACTCATGTGCCAATATCTCAATTCGTACAGCATGATTACAGGCTCACAGTCACAGTTCCGTCTGGCATAGTCACAGGTTCAATACCAAAATCCACCCGGTATAGCCACAGACTCACTATCACAATTCGCCCGCATGATCACAGGATTAATATCACAATGGAAGCAGATAATACAAGAATATATGGGCATGATTAACGAATGTCAAGTTTCATACTCCTGAATGTCACGACCCAACCTAGATCTGCGATGGATAACCGACATTAAGTGCGATCATCACTAAACTTGCTGATAAATGATATGAGGATAATGTTTAGGCCTTCAATAGAGTAATGATTCAAAGAGAAGGGATTTCATGAATTGCACGGGATTAGAATACCCTCTCCCCCGTAAGATAAATCACATTAAGATTCTATGAAATATGGTTATTGAAGTATAGTATTATCCGTAGGTGGATCAGGGAAATGACTTCAGATGTTCCCCGATGAGGCGTGAGCCTTAGTGACAATGTATTACGCAAGAGGTTTCAAGTTATCAAATGTATATTATAGATCAATATTAAGGTGAATCAACAATAGATGGATAAAAGTTCCAAAGTATGAGATGAGATTAGGCTTTCATTCTTAAGATGAATAGAATGAGGAAGCATTAAAGGACTTAAATTTATATATATAGGATAAGCAGGGAGAGAGTAACCTGGAGTTGGGTAGCAGACCTCGATAATAATAAAGCGAAGTAAGTGTTACGGTATAATATGACCTACCAAGATGCAGTAATGCCATAAGGATAGATAATCGATGTTATGAAACAAAATATAGCAATAGTTGTAAGTTTAACAAAGTACTAAGCGAAGAACTTCAGTACAGTTATAGATGCCAGCGGAATAGCTTGCCAAAGATAGTATATGTTCACAAAGTGAGGCCTAGAGATTGGATAAAAGCTGGAGGAAAAATGAGAAAAGAGTCGTATAGGCATGCGTGCAATGACAGAATTGTATAGGCTGTAAGATAGAAGGTTCATGTTAGGACAACTCGCTGAACTTGATGACATACTCTGACACTGTCATAGTGACCTAGCACAGCTGCTCGAACTCTATGCGCCGCGCATCCCTGAGGGTCTAGGAAAAACTCTCTCAAAAACATATTTGAAAACCGAGTCCAAATAAGTGGTGTTGCATCAGCTTGTCGACCCTAATCATAAGGTTGTCGCCACTGATAAGCTGTTTCTGACAGCTGAAATATAGTAAAAGCAACTCTCGCCTCCACAATACACATAGTGTGGAGAATACGGTAACACTTCTCTAGAAAACCCTACGCATCCTTGGTAGTTGTGCCACTAAAAGTAGGTGGATCATACTTCTTGAACCTCTCAAGTCTCTTCTGCTCCTACTCTGATGCCCCTATGATCTCAGGCTGAACCGGAATAACAGGTTATACTGGCACCACACCCGGAGTATGATCATCATGAGCCTGCTACTTAGGAGTATGGGCGGCAGGAGTTTGAGCTCCTCCCCCAATCTGTGAAGTATCTAGTGCAACTGAGGATCAGTCCCGCCTGAGCTAATGTACCAAATATACTTAGGAATTGTGTTAACATCTCCTGAAGTCCGGGGGAAACAACAGGTGCATGTCCTCCAACCGGAGCTAATGGTGGTTCGTCGGCTGATGCTCTGATAGGTGCTCTAACTGCGGCATATGCCCTTCCTCGAACCCGGCCTTTCGCAACTCTAGCTGGGGACGTGGGTGCCTGCTCGGCTGATCCAGTAGTGTGTGTCATACCATCTGTGAGAGAATAGAGATACAAAATCTCAAACTTCGAAATCAACAAATCTGCACGATATGAATAAAAGAAGTGGACTTTTCCTAATAGTTTTGTAGCCTCTCAATGATAAGTACTGAAGTCTCCGTATTGATCTGAAAGACTCTACTAAACTTGCTCGTGACTCATAGAACCTATAAACCTAGAGCTCTGACACCAACTTATCACGACCTAAAATCCTGCCTTAGGCGTCGTGACGGCACCTAATCTTTAAGACTAGGTAAGTCGATTACTTACAACAGTTAAACCAGTTTAACAATGATATTTTAAAAGCGGAGTTTATATAAATATCGAAATAAAGGTGAAACAAGCCTACGCGATAATAATCACAACAACCTCCCAAGACTAGGTAATATAGAGTCACGAACTATAGTCAAATACATAGAAATATCTTCAAACAAAATACAATATTGTTCGAATATCAACTTAATAGTACAATTAAAAGGAAAAAAGGACTCCAAGGGACTACGACGACCAAACAGCTCTATATTGAATCCTCACGATCAAGAAGCTAACTCTGTCTGAGTCTGTTATATCCAATACATGGATCTGCACAAAAATATATAGAAGTGTAGGATGAGTACCCCACGATCGGTACCCAGTAAGTATCAAAACTAACCTCGATAGAGTAGTGACGAGGTACAAGTCAAGACACCCACTAGTCATAATAACATGTGCAGTAAATAAGTATAAAGCTAATAATGGAAACACTAAGTAGTAAATGACAACAAGGAATAAACATGTGATATATCCGTAAAGTAATTTGAACACTGTTAAGTACCAATGAAACCGATTAAGGAAAAACAATGACAACTGAATACTCAAACTGTTCTAACACAAGTTTCACAACATAATTACTCCAAGATACCTTATCTCATAAACACAAGTCACGAGTCTCAAACCACAAATCATATGATCATGGCACCTTGTGCTCACATTATTAATCACAACCAAACGGATAATGCACGTGCCAATATCTCAGTCCCCCCGACATGATCACGGTCGCACAATCACAATTTCGCCCGGAGTGGTCACATGCTCAATACAAAAATCCACCTGGCATGATCACATGCTCACTATCACAATCTGTCTAGCATGATCACACGTCCAATATCACAATGGAAGCAAATAATACGAGAATATATGGGCATGATCATTGAATGCCAAGTTTCATACTCCTTAACTGGTATAAGTGGCATACTACGGTGTATGCTATATGAGTGTACTATTATAGTCCAAGTTAGCAAGTAGTATCAAAGACATCGAGTAGCTCATTGAAAGCAACACAACAAATCAGGTAAGGTGCATGACATACACAAGGAAATCACATCATCACACGAATATCATCAACATAGTGCCCTCAGGCCATCATATATCATCCTATACATAGCCACCCTTATCTCTCCATATTGATAACATCATAATAGCCACCCTTATCACTCTGCCCAGACATTTAACATAATACCCACCTGTATCACTCCGATAGCCACCTATATCACTCTAATAGCCACTCGTACCATTCCGCACAATCATCAATAGTGAGGTTCTACCCTTATGCTCCGTATAACGACAGTGAGATGCGTTATGCTCCGTATAATACCATTCAATCCACACAACAAATTCATATGTGCTAACATCATAAAACATGACATATCAACTCGTACTACAAGTACCCATAGCCACAACCTCTTGTCACACCTCCTTTTTCACCCGCGCCGCCACAAAGGGGCGCGAAAGGGAGTTTTTTTCAATTAAAGGACAATCTAAACAGGATTTGTTTATTTATTTCAGAGTCGCCACTTGGGAGATTTATGGTGTCCTAAGTCACCGGTTGTAATCCCGAATCGAGGAAAAGATTGACTCTATATTACAGTCTGCGCACCAGAAATCCGGATAAAGAATTCTGTTAACCCGGGAGAAGGTGTTAGGCATTCCCGAGTTCCGTGGTTCTAGAACGGTTGCTCAACTATCATATTCGGCTTAATTATCTGATTTTATACAATTATGAACCTATGTGCAAACTTTAAACTCTTTACCGCTTTTATTATTATTATTATTTTAACAGAGAATTACAACATTGTGAAAAATGTATCTCGAACCACGTCACATCAATGTACCCGTGGTTATCGACACATTTCGACTCTATGAGATTTGGATTTGGGTCACATAAATGTGCACCCGAGTTTAAGAAAGTAAATTGTTAAAGGCGCGCCTAAAACGACTAGCGTATCATTATTTTTTGGGTAAGGTCGTGAAATTTGCTAAACGGCCGATCCCGAAGTCTATACAATTATTAACCAATTATTGAGGGTCCCGCAACTTGTGCATTTTATTGGGCGAGGCTCATCTCGTTTATTTTAAAAGGATAATCCTAAAGTGACTACATTTTTTCTATTTTAAGTTCGTCTCTAAAAAAGAGAAAAATTCTAATTAATTACATGCTTGAAAAGGCCGCTACTTATTTATCGGATTAAGACAAATGCAAACTGAAAACTGCAATCGAGACAAAGGGAGATTGTTTCATTCCTTATTCTATAATTGAATATTACTAAAATTAAAATTATAAATAGAATACGGAATTTACAAATAATATTACCAAAATAAACTAATTATCCTCTAACTAATTTAAACCCACATTGTTAGATGAATTGAACCGTTGGAATTAATTGTTTATAACTAATTGAAACTGGAATTAACCTTAATCACTAATGCTTATTCGAAAGTTTGTTAAACTTAATCGTTAACTCGTCTTGTTTGAACTCAACTCATGCCTATTGGATTAATGATCTTAGCAATTACTACTACGATCCTAACTTAAAATATAGTGGGCCTACTGATTATACGAAATTACTGACCATTTTTTATTCTGCCTAATATTTACAGATCTCCATTACTAACATGATTAAAAATTCACAAGCTTTGACTCATTTCTATTCCGGTTTGCATGAATTCAGAGTTATACTTCTTAAATCAAAATAATCTCCAATAATGACTATCTATCAATTCATGTACCCATAGGCATATAGAAAACAGTTCAAACTACTTAGAATAGTTCTAAGCACAGTCCAATTTTCAGTATAGTTGTACAATGTAAATACATGTTTAAGATGAGCATAAACATATACAATATTTCCTAATGTACATTCTAATACATTAATTGAACACACTTTAATAGGCAATCTGTTAAGCCTTTTAATTCAGCATTTTTGCAGTTTGAAGTCACATCAGTACTAATCTTAGAAATGTGTACCTGGAAAGGGATCACAAGGAAAAGGAAGAAAAGGATCAACAGGAGTAGTAGAAACAACACAGCAACAGCAACAGTAACGGAAACAGAACAGCCCAGTAACAATGTTTAATAAAACCAGCAGAATTCCAGCAACACCCCAATGAAACAATAACAAATAACCAACCAAACTCAAGGAACAAAGCAAATGAAAGCCCAGAAACACCAACAGCAATCAACGGGCAGAAACAAAGTGAACCAGAAATGCAATAGGACAATCGATTTCTGACTCTCTGTCTTTCAAACTCTTAAGGAAAGAAACTCAGAACTTCAATTCAAAAAAAAACCAACACTAATTCTGATTTTCAGTAGTCAAAGCAAGACCTCACTCTTTCAGTTTTTATTTCTTAAGTTACTCACCTTTTTTTAAAACTTAAATTGAAAGACCAGTTAATGTTTTACCCTTCAAAATCTGATCCCTTAACTTGTGTCAACCCCCTTATTTATAGTCAAACTTGAAGCACTCAAATTAATTCCCACCATCTTCTACCCATCCCCCTTTTGAATCTCACTACTTAATATTTTGTCCCCCATTATATTAAACAAATATTAATTCCCACTAACACATATCTTTTCTTTATTTAATTCCCTTATTCCCCACTACCGCATGCTTTATCCCCCACTATATTAAACAAATATATTAATTCCCACTACCACTTGTCTTGTCCCCCACCATGTATTAAAAAATGTATTAATTTAATATTATTAGTACTTAGTGGACAGAACACTCAAACTAATCATTTTTTAAAACTTAAAATCTCGAAAATGCCCCTGAAACTACTGAAATTACCATTCTACCCCTGAAAATACTGCAATTTACCATTCTACCCCCATCAGCTATAACCAATTCACCTAATCAATTAACCAAAATACAGCAGCTATAACCAATTCCTAATCAAATTTCATCAACAAATTTAAGCTAGAAACTCAGATTATGTCAAATATCATCAAAACAAAGACTAAGGATTCAGGGAACCAAACCATATGATGAACAATAAAGAAATAGCTGAAATCATTTTGACTGAACAACATTTTTAACAACAAACATACTTTCAGATTCAATAACAGTAACAAATTGAACATAACAAACAAATATATTCAAATCACTAAACTCAATAATCAATTGAACTTCAAATTAAATCTAACAACATTATAACCAAGATAAAGGATTCAAGTGATTAAACTAACACACTTCTATATTAAAACTAAACAAGAACAAATGAATAAAAACAAACTGAAGAAATGATAAACAACGAACAAGAAAAGAATCAAACATATACTGATTTCAGATCCGAGAATATCAAACAAAATACAGACAGAAATAAAACTTAAACCAACTAACCAGAAATGACCGCAATGGAACAGAAACTCGGACAGCAACCTCGACGTACCGGATCTCGACTCAACGAAAACCCACCTTCTCTTTTAACCTCGACGAACTCAAAACGACAAACGACGAAAATGGTGTTTGCGAGGCTGTGCGATGGGCTGAAGAAGGAAGCAGCTGCGTTTGGTGTTCGATGAATGACGAAGCAGCTATGGTTGTTTGGACGTGAGGGAGGCGTCGTACTGGTTTTTCCGGCGACTGGAGGGGTCATTTGGATGTGAGGCTGGAGGCGGTGTGATGATGAACTGGGCGACGAAGCTGGTGGTGGTCGTAGGCAGTGTCGTCGACGGGTGGTTTGGGTGGACGACGAGGGTCGTGACTGGTCGACGCAGCAGCGCTGCTGCTCGTCAATGGCGTACCACGGTCACCGCTGCTAGTTGAGGATCTGTCCGGCGTGACAGTAGGTGGGGGACGTTGGCAGTGTCGTGGTTGTTTGGTTTCAATGGTGGACGGGGGGTCGACTTGGGTGGTCCGACGACGGAAAAGAAGAATGGACGGGGATGGGGGTTGGACAGTGGTGAACGGAGGGGGGGCTGTGGAGTTTCGTGGGGGGTGAACGGAGAAGATGAAGAGAAGGGGGGTGCATGGATCCAGCGGCTAGGATAAAGAGATGGGGCGTCTTTAGGGTTTTTTAGGTAGTGAGTAGAAAATGAAACAAAAATGAGAGAAAGAGTGAGGGGGGTCGTGTGGTCAGATGGGGGGTGTTTGTTTGGGGTTATGGGGCGGACCGGGTCAGGTCGACCCGGTGGGGTTTTTTTGGGTTGGATAAGGGGTTATTTGGTTTTGGGCTTGTGGTTTAGAATTGAAGAAAAGGCCCAATCCGATTTTCTTCTTCTTTTATTGCTTCTTTTTTCTTCTTTTATTTTTTCTTAAACTAAAACTAAATTCTAAAAATCCTAAATTATCCTATAGAACTAAATTAATTTATAAAAGTGTTAATTAATTATTAATAACAATTAACACACAATTAAATAGCAATTTGATAAAATCACACAATTAAATACAACATACATTATTTTTATGATTTTGATTTTTTTTTGTTCTTGTAAAAACAAACTTAATTGCTCCTAATTGTAGAATTAAATCCTAAATGCAAATGCGACATATTTTTGTATTTTTTATTAATTTAAAAAATAAACATGCATGGACAAATACAAATAATTATCAAAAATGCCACGAAAATTCTCAAAATTGCACACAAAGGAAAATTATTTTATTTTGAATTTTTGGGAGTAATTCTCACATAGGGCAAAAATCACGTGCTTACACCTCTTAATAACAACAATACCAATATCACCACAACACATATCCCACAGCTCAAACACGATGTGTACAAAATCTCAAAAGCTACAAAATGAACGGGGAAAGCAACTCAACAATGAACAATACCCCATTAAACAATAACTTCAACTAAAATAGGTTAATGACTTTTAATAACTTCAACTTTAATTAATTCCTTAAGAATAAACTCAATAATGAAGGTATTTCCATGAAATGACAAACTTCGAATTCTAGTGTATGAAATAAGTTGATAATGAAAGAGATGTCATGAACTAGCAACTACGTCTAAATGTATGAGAATAACGTGACAATGAAAGGATATCATGTAACAATAATTTCAATTAAGAATAACTCAACAATAAAGGAACATTACAATAAAACAGGTAACAACATCAAATAAAGTATATAAGAGTAAACTTGACAAGTAAAAGATATGACATGTTCTAAGAACTTCAAATAAAGTATGTGAAAGTAAACTTGACAAATAAAAGATATAACAGGTGCTAACAACTTCAAATAATTACATGAAAGAAGCCTAAGAGTCTAAACCGGTCAATTTCCACATATAAGTTCGAGTACGCACTAGTCACCTCGCGTATACGTCTTTCACATAATTCAAATAATACAATCAACTTAAATCCTAAAAGGTAGTTTCCCTGCAAAAGGTTTGGCAAGATACTTACCTCAAAGAAGCTCAATCAATACTCTAAAATAGACCTTCTCGTGTGAAACAACCTTCGAACGATTCGAATCTAGCCAAAATAACTTAATGTCATAAATAAAAGCCATAGAAAATAATTTTGGATAATAAAGCTTCGATCTTTAATGAAAATAAAAAAGTCAACCCAAAAAGTCAATCCCTAGCCTGCACCTCGGAATCCAATAAAACTAATAAAATCCGAACACACATTCTGATACGAGTCCAGCCATACCAAAATCATCCAATTCCGACCTCAAATCGGCCTTCAAATCATCATATTATATTATAGAAAGATTTTACAAAAATTTCTAATTTCCTCCAACTCAAATCACTAATTAAATGATAAAAATGAAGATGACATCTTGAAATATAACCAAATTCGGGTCAAGAATACTTACCCCAATCCAAATGGTGAAAATCTCCTCTAAAATCTATAAGGCCCCGTGAAAATTTTTGCTCAAAACTCGAGATCTCGTAGTGCCAAGTTAGGAATATGTGTTAGAAATTCGTAAACCTTTTGGATCGATCTGTGCATTAAAAAGTTAAGGAAAATGTTTTTCAAAAGGGTGCATTTCTGCGACCCATTATGCGACCGCATAACAGCAATGCGGGTCGCATGTCTGCCGCAAAGTGAGACAGTATGTTGGCTAATTTTGAGGTCAACTATGCGGCCAATTATGCGATCACATAATCAATATGCGGGCCGCATAGTCATCACATAATCTCCTTGGAATTTTTGCGAGTGGTAGTTCCGCGGTGCATTATGTGACCGTAGAATAGGTATGCGGACCCCATTCTTGTCGCATACCCGGGCAGTTTGTTTATGTTTTGGGAGCCATTTCGCGGTCCCTTTTGCGGGCCGCATGTCAATTATGCGATCACAGATCTGTTCCGGGACTACAAATTTCTAATTTTCTAACTGAACCCCATGTCGATATATTATATGCTACCCTTCATTTTAGGCCTATTTCCTTATGCATTTAGAGAGAGAGAGAGAGGGTCAGAGAGGGAGAAGGGGTTCTTCATCAACATTTCTCCTAAGATCTTGTTTAAACCTTGAAGATTTGTCAAGAAAGGCATCTAGGTCTTCTTCCTACAAGGTAAGGTTCTATAACCCAAGCTCTTAATTATTAGATATAATTAGGACAGACCATTAGAAGGGTAATCCATGAGGATGGGAGTGGATATCTTGCATGCATGAGTTCTTAAAGTATTTGGTGAGGTTTTGAGCTAAGGATGGGATGAGGGATGGTAGGATCTTGCACAAATAGTTTTAAAAGCATAACGCCCACATAGTGTTTGGAAATATGCTCAAATGAGCTAGAATTATGACCACCTCTCTAATTTGTGGTTCGATTTGTCATGTTCCTAAGAGATTGACGTTGCTAAGAGTCTCGGAGTATAGTAGGACTTAAGGAAAGCTCAATTGAGGTATGTAGGCTAAACTTTCTCTCTCGGAAGTGAATTCTATATTGTTTTTGTAAGTTTAAGTGTGGTTTGCCTACCAAAATTGTATAGTCTCGAGTCACATTTTAAATGAAGGTTAGTATACTAATTGGGTGAGAGGAATTCGATCTGTTTAGTGTTCCTAGTTGCTCTTATGTGTACTAAATTCCTTGATTGAATGTGCCTATTTGTTGATAAACTGTAAAGATGTTTAGAAATGAATCGAATGAGAAAATGTGAAACAATTTATGAAATAAGCCTCGACCCAACTGTTAGGGACTAACTTCAAAATAGAATGGCCTAAAGGTCTTGTACCCAAACCATACCCATAAGTGATTGTTGCTTATAACTCCAATGTGTGTCTAACTTGTTGGTTGGAATGTCCCTCTTTGGGAAGAATCCTTATGTTTGATGATTCTATTTCTATTGAATTCGAAAATATATGATTCCCGGAATATTTGGTACATTGATATTGATTGGTGATCCTTGGAAATAAAGTGATGAAAATGTGGAAAACTAAATGCGGCCTTCGTGCCATGAAAAAGATGAACCTTGTGAAAGGCCCAAAGGGGCAAAGAGATACTGTTATCGAGAGAGATTGAGAGCATTAATAAAAACTATAAAGTGTGAAAGGTATTGAGGTAAGCAGGGTTGTATTAATGCTATATTCGTATACTTGTATTTATACTACAACTGTGTGCAATAGTAAATTGAATCAAAAATATTTTTGGGAGTATCATTAGCAAGACTGAGGAAGGGTGGGTCATAAGGCTCACACCTGAAACTACACGTGCCGGTGTAGGAGTGGTGTGTGATTTGGGATGAAATTAAAATATTGGTGAAATTGTGACTATTCCCCCAAAGTGGGATGAAACTAATACCTGTGAATTGGAAAAGAAAAAGCCAACCCACACGGCATATATGGGAAGGCGGCCTAGCTGATCGGGTGGAGATCAGACTCCATATTGTGCACATGGTGGTACTACTCTTGTGACAACTTTCTTTTGCATTATAATGTCAAACCACATTGTCCGTGGGGAGATGGCCTAGCCGATCGAGCATGATTGGACTCCGTGCTAACTAAGACGATGGTAATATCGGTGCTAGTGATCTCCCAACAAAAAATATATATACTATTTTCTTACTTGAAAATCGTTATGTTTCAATTGGTTATTTGGATATTGTTGATTTTGACTTGCTGTTTCTACGTGATGTCTCTACTTATATGGACATTCTATTTTGAAAGGGGACTTTTAGCCTTATATATTAGTGCTATTTGACGGCACTAACGTCCCTTTTTCTGGGGGCACTGTATCGTTTTATGATACAGGTGGTTCCATAGCGAGTGACATCGGCCAGTGATAGCGGTATTCTTTTCCCAGCAGACTCGATGAGCCCCACTCCATCTCGGGGTCATGTCATGTATCTTTTGTTCATTTTCTCATCATATTTTGAGGTATAGCCAGAGCCTTATTACCGGCATTTCCCTATTTCTCTTCTATTGTATTTAGAGGCTCCGTAGACTATTTGTGGGTGGTGGTTGATGTTAGGCTTCATGACTAGAAATGTTAATATTTGACAAGCATTCTTTTCATTAAACTTGTAAACTTTAATATTTTGAAACTATGAATGAAGTCATTACGAAAAATGAAATGGAAGATTGCTTAGTGTTTTGATAAAATGGGATAACATTCCCTCTTTATTCATGAACTAGGTTAGGTAGAATGAAATCTAACAGGCTTGCTCAATTGGGTTTATTCGGTTGAGCGCCGGTCACGTCCCATGATTTTTGGGGCATGACAAACTTAGTATCAGAGCCTAAAGTTTTAAAGTGTCTTAGGATGTCTCGGAGCCGTGTCTAGTAGAGTCCTTCTTATCAGTGTGTTGTCGACCACATCTATAAGTTGGAGGCTATTTGGACATTTAGGAATTCCACCCTTCTTTGATATTCCGGATCGTTCCATAGAGCTTACGGTAGAGATCTAATTTCCTTGTTATGTCCCATTTTCCAGATGAGTAATCCATGAGTCCGAAGCAGCGAGGAAGGAATAACCCCACCGTTGAATTTAGGGGAGATTGCGCATGAGTTCGTAGGGAGGATGCGCCAAGCCGTGGAAGGGTTGGAAGAACTTATTGCTAAGGGAAGTGTCTTTGTCCCTGCCAATGTCGCTGCACCACCAAAGCGTGTGGTGAGAGCATCTAAGAAACGAAAGAGGGTTGTTGGTGCTAATGAGCCGGATTGTTCAGTTTGCAAAAAGCGTCACTTGGGGAGATGTTGGATGACTCTCAAGATATGTTACGATTGTGGAAAAAGGGGGCACAAGAAGAATAAATGCCCTAGGTTGGGTACACCTATCCTAGTCTGCCCGGTATGTGGGAAGGAACATTTGACGACGTGTTGTGAGTATGCCCAGCAACATGTTTGGGGTGGTAGATCAGGGAAATTCCAAGGGCCCGCACATCAAACCAATACTGGAATTGGTACTCCCGCATTGGAAGCATAGAGGAAGGATAAGGGGGAAGTTTATAATATATGCAAAAATGGTAAGTATCAGGTCGGTAGGGCGAGTCAGTTTAGTGGACCTCATCCCCGTTGTGTGAAATGTGGGAAATGTCATCTGGGAGTATGTCGCTATGATACCAATGTATGCTACAAGTGTGGTATGTTAGGTAACATTCAAAGAGATTGTCATTCATCTCGCCAGATCATGGGCAGGGGTGTGGCGCAGCTAGCCAGTTCTACAGCTACTTCATCTATAGCGCCTTCAGGGCATGGAGCAGTCGGGGGTAGTATTCAGAGCTCGGGAGGGCCCAACAAGTTCTATGCTATGAGGAGGCATCAAAGGTCGGAGGCTTTTCCGGGTATGGTTACGGGTATATTGACTTTTTAATCTCGTGGTGTATATGCTCTAATTGATTCCGGTTTTGCTTTGTCATATGTCAATCCTTACATTGCTATGGGATTTGGGATAGAGTCAGGGCAACCTTATAATCCATTATGTGTATCTACTCTTTGAGCGAGATGCATTATTCATAGAGCCTCTTTATTTCAATTATCTTACTCGCAGACTCATGAGGAATTTAGTCCCATGATGATTTACTGAATTGAGTCGGAATCCGAGGATAACTATTTCCACTTGCTTTCCTAGACCCTCACCAAGGAACTATATCTGATAAATTTCTTACATGTCGTTTTATTCAAATGGATAACATCTACTCACTTGTGCTTATGCATGAACGGTCGTAAAATTTGCCTATGTTGTGACCCTTCTTGAGTCCCTCATTTCTCCCTGGTGTAGATGGCTTCGATGGTTCAAATACTCACTTTGCTCCTTCGTCAATATTACCATAAAGTATTTTCACTAACTAGTAACATGAGAGCCTATCTTAGCTCCTATCATATGTGTGCATATCAGTGGAAGTAGATCGTTTGTCTGTATAAGTTTCTGAGAAATTTGAGGTTTCCACAAATCCGCCACAAGAAGATCTTTTCCTTGCCCATTGTAGTATGACTTTCGTGCTCACTTAAATTGTTCTGCAATAAATAGCTCACTTTATTCTTAGTATTGAAGTTGCCCATGAAGTGGTCCAGTATAGCAGCCGGAGAATTATGATAACAGAATCGTGTCAATCTCATAGAAAAGGGTTTATTCCCTCTCCATCCAGCACATGACCCCCCCTCCATATTTTTAATAAGTCCTATCAATGTGGATTCAATCGTGAAAGGTTCGTATTAGATGTTTTGGATTTGGCACATATCATATTAATTTGAAAGGCAAGTTGTCGTATCTTCAGCACTTTCGTATAGGATCAACTATCGGGAAGGGGCTGAGCGGTTTGAATTATAGTAATCTCATAAGTGTTTAACTTCTATTTCATTCTCAGGGGATTGTGGCGCAGATTCCTTGTGTCAATTAAGATTAGGAGTGTAATTCGACTTCATACTTTGAAACCCCTACCTCATTCAAGGTGCCAGAGTATTCCCATTCTTGATAAATTGATCTTCCCTACACTCTAGGAGTTGACTGGTGGCACGTACTTGAATATTCCTCCGTAAATGATTTCTATTGCCGATGTGTTATCTAAACTCCATGCCTCATTGTTTCAAACCAATGATTTTATTGCAATGATTAATCGTGTCATCATAATCTGTAGTAAGTTTTATGTTTCCTAAAATAAAATACTACCTCATGAAATACCTGCGCAACACATCTACATTGATAGATTCTTGAAATATTTCCAGTCCAATCTTGAACCTCGTTGTTCCTATTTATGGTAAATATGTTAAAGGTATGGGTTCAAGCATGTCAAAAGGTAGTGTCGTTCCATGGTCTATCATATTGGGTAGGAACTCTATGGTCGTATTTATTCTAGCCCCTCACAGAATAATGGTTAAAAGTCGCCAAGTGTTCAACTCGGGTGTCCGGCATAAAGATTTAGAGTTAAAGAAAGTAAGTAGGATGTTCTCAAGGTTCCCTCTAGGAAGATGCTATGCGAATTTTCCCTAAGGGTAAAGTATAGTGCACTTCAGAAGTTATGGAACCTTGAAAAAGATGGTTCAAGTTATGAGTATGATGCCCCCCTCCATCGTATCGTTGCCCTCCATGGTTCCAATGTTTCATGTATCTATGTCTAAGAAGGTAATTGGGAATCTTTGGTATATCATTCCGGTGAGAATTGTTGAAGGTGGAATTAATGGATAGTCGGCTTATAGGGAGTAGCTAATTGCAATCCGGGATTAAACCAGGTTGAGAGTCGTGGAAGGGAAAATATTTATTCGCTTAATTATATATCATATGGTCGTGATTCGAGAGGTGCTTTCTGTGTGTTACGCCTTAAATATGTGCAGCTCATGTGCATGTATTGTCTTTGATAATGAAATGTTATATGTGTGGAAAATTTGTGTTACTGGTATATTGTACTAGTTGCTTAGTTTTGGATGTATTGTTAAATTGTGTTTCTGAGATTCTCTGATAGGTGGATGGGCCTAGTTATGAAGGAAGCTCTGGCGAAATTTTAGAAATTTAGGGAGTTAGTCAAATTTGGAATTTTTGGGGTGTGAATAAAGAGTCGAATCCAATATAAAGGGACACCGCCAAGGTGGAGAGTCAATTATTGTTATTGATGTTGTTGGTATAAGGAAGAGTAGTGTTGAGGCTATGCCAAGGATTTTAGTATTGGTACACCAACTGAGCTGGTGGTAACGGGTTATAAATCTGGTGTGGAAGAGAAAGAGGACGATAATGTATTAGGCTTTTCTCAGAAGATGGCTTCTACCCTTTGGCTTCTAGATTTAGTTCTGTTGTTGCCATTGATGATGTCTAGTGCCTATTCTGGTTCGAGGGCTTAATATGAACAAGTTAGTTCTCAGTTCTCGGTAGGATACTATAAGTAGTTGAATGTATTGATTAGGGAAGAGCAGGAGAATCACTTGATAAGTATATCGCCATGCATAATTGAGGGGCATGTGAAATTTGGGAGCTTGAGGTATGCGAGGAAGGAAATAAGTCCTGTTGGGGTGTTTGGGGCGAGCCATGATCCTCATTCGAGGACGAATGATCTTAAGTGGGGGAGGATGTAAGGCCCTATGAAAACTTTTGCTCAAAACCCGAGATCTCGTAGTGCCAAGTTAGGAATATGTGTTAGAAATTCGTAAACCCTTTGGATCGATCTGTGCATTAAAAAGTTAAGGAAAATATTTTTCAAAAGGGTGCATTTTTGCGACCCATTATGCGGCCGCATAATAGTAATGCGGGCCGCATATCTGTCATAGAGTGAGACAGTATGTTGGCTAATTTTGAGGTCAACTATGCGGCCAATTATGCGATCGCATAATCAGTATGCGGGCCGCATAGTCATCGCATAATCTCCTTGGAATTTTTGCGAGTGGCAGTTCCATGGTGCATTATGCGACCACAGAATAGGTATGCGGACCGCATTCTTGTCGCATACCTGGACAGTTTGTTTATGTTTTGGGAGCCATTTCACGGTCCCTTTTGCGGGCCGCATGTCAATTATGCGATCGCATATGCGATCACATATCTGTTCCGGGGCTCCAAATTTCTAATTTTCTAACCCGACCCCATGTCGATATATTATATGCTACCCTTCATTTTAGGCCTATTTTCTTATGCATTTAGAGAGAGAGAGAGAGAGAGGGTCCTAGAGGGGGAAGGGGTTCTTCATCAACATTTCTCCTAAGATCTTGCTAAAACCTTGAAGATTTGTCAAGAAAGGCACCTAGGTCTTCTTCCTAAAAGGTAAGGTTCTATAACCCAAGCTCTTAATTACTAGATATAACTAGAACAGACCATTAGAAGGGTAATCCATGAGGATGGGAGTGGATATCTTGCATTCATGAGTTCTTAAAGTATTTGGTGAAGTTTTGGGCTAAGGATGGGACGAGGGATGGTAGGATCTTGCACAAATAGTTTTAAAAGCATAACGCCAACATAGTGTTTGGAAATATGCTCAAATGAGCTAGAACGATGATCACCTCTCTAATTTGTGGTTTGATTTGTCATGTTCCTAAGAGATTGACATTGCTAAGAGGCTCGGAGTATAGTAGGACTTAAGGAAAGCTCAATCGAGGTATGTAGGCTAAACTTTCTCTCTCGAAGTGAATTCCATATTGTTTTTGTAAGTTTAAGTGTGGTTTGCCTACCAAAATTGTATAGCCTCGAGTCACATTTTAAATGAAGGTTAGTATACTAATTGGGTGAGAAGAATTCAATCTGTTTAATGTTCCTAGTTGCTCTTATGTGTACTAAATGCCTTGATTGAATGTGCCTATTTGTTGATAAAATGTAAAGATGTTTGGAAATGAATCGAATGAGAAAATGTGAAACAAATTATGAAATAAACCTTGACCCAACTGTTAGGGACTAACTTCAAAAATAGAATGGCCTAAAGGTCTTGTACCCAAACCATGCCCATAAGTGATTGTTGCTTATAACTCCAATGTGTATCTAAATTGTTGGTTGTCATGTCCCTCTTTGGGAAGAATCCCTTATGTTTGATGATTCTATTTCTATTGAATTCGAAAATATATGATTCCTGAAATATTTGGTACATTGATATTGGTTGGTGATTCTTGGAAATAAAGGGATGAAAATGTGGAAAACCAAATGCGGCCTTCGTGCCATGAAAAAGATAAACCTTGTGAAAGGCCCAAATGGGCAAAGAGATACTGTTATCGAGATAGATTGAGAGAGTTAATAAAAGCTATAAATTGTGAAAGGTATTGAGGTAAGCAGGGTTGTATTTATGCTATATTCGTATACTTGTATTTATACTACAACTGTGTGCAATATTAAATTGAATCAAAAATATTTTTGGGAGTATCATTAGCAAAACCGAGGAAGGGTGGGTCATAAGGTCCACACCTGAAACTACACGTGCCGGTGTAGGAGTGGTGTGTGATTTGGGATGAAATTGAAATATTGGTGAAATTGTGATTATTCCCCCAAAGTTGGATGAAACTAATACCTATGAATTGGAAAAGAAAAAGCTAACCCATACGGCATATATGGGAAGGCGGCCTAGCTGATCGGGTGGAGATCAGACTCCATGTTGTGCACATGGTGGTACTACTCTTGTGACAACTTTCTTTCGCATCATAATGTCAAACCACATTGTCCGTGGGGAAATGGCCTAGCCGCTCGGGCATGATCGGACTCCGTGCTAACAAAGATGGTGGTAATATCGGTGCTAGTGATCTCCCAACCAAAAATATATATACTACTTTCTTACTTGAAATCGTTATGTTTCAATTGGTTATTTGGATATTGTTGATTTTGACTTGCTGTTTTTATGTAATGTCTCTACTTATATGGACATTCTATTTTGAAAGGGGACTTTTAGCCTTACATACTAGTGCTATTCGACGGCACTAATGTCCCTTTTGTCGAGGGCGTTGTATCGTTTTATGATACAGGTGGTTCCACAGCGAGCGACATCGGCTAGTAATAGCGGTATTCTCTTCCCAGCAGACTCGGTAAGTCCCACTCCATCCTGGGGTCATGTCATGTATCTTTTGTTCATTTTCTCATCACGTTTTGAGATATAGTCGGTTGTTGCTGGCATTTCCCTTTTTCTCTTCTATTGTATTTAGAGGCTCCGTAGACTGTTTGTGGGTGGTGGTTGATGTTGGGCTTCAGGACTAAAAATGTTAATATTTGACAGGCATGCTTTTCATTAAACTTGTAAACTTGTAATATTTTTAAACTATGAATGAAGTCATTACGGAAAATAAAATGGAAGTTTCTAATGGAAGATTGCTTAGTGTTTTGATAAAATGGGATAATATTCCCTCTTTATTCATGAACTAGGTTGGGTAGAATAAAATCTAACAGGCTTGCTCAGTCGGGTTTACTCGGTTGAGCGCCGGTTGCGTCTCACGGTTTTTGGGGCATGACAAAATCGCCCAAAAATCGAGGACTACAACTCAAGATGTGATAAAAATAACCAAACCGTCGATATAAATACAATCTGCCTAGGAAAGTTGCACCTGCGATAAATTTAGCGCTTCTGCGGAACCGCATGTGCTTCCCTACCATCGTTTCTGCGAAAACGTCCATAATACCGACATTCCGCACCTGCGGTAGAATATCCGCTTCTGCGACATTGCAGGTGCGAGGACACGCTCCGCTTCTATGCCTATACCACTTTTACGCAACCCGGCTCGCATTTGCACACTCGCAGGTGCGCCACAACTTCTATATCTGCGATTTCTTGCCCCAGCCCAGCCTTTTTGCTTCTCCATCTCCTTAACCGCATTTGCGGATACGCACTTGCGGCCCATTTTTCGTAGGTGTGATGACACCAGATCCTATCCCAAACTAGCCATAACCAACATGTTCCCAAATGATCTGAACCACATCTAAAACTCACCCGAGCCCATCGGGATCCCATCCGAACATACCAACAAGTCCAAAATATAACATAGACCTACTCGAGGCCTGAAATTACACATAACAATATCAAAACCACGAATCGCACCTCAAACCGAACTTAATGGACTTATGAACTTTCAACTTTTACAACTCGCGCCGAATCATTGTAGACATGTGATTTTTGACCCTCCCCAAGATTTTATATATTTTAGCATGTAAATATTTAATTAAGGCCTAATATATCTATTTCAACTAATTTTTACACTTTTACTTTATTTCATTACAAGAAAAATGAAAATTACAAAAAATAGGTTCATTAATATTATGTAGTCATTTTTAATCTTGAAACATACCAAAAAATAGTTTTGTTTTAACATTCAGTCTTATTTTAATAATTATTTTTACTTAAGTAGGGCTAATTAATATTTTGATTATATTTCTATATGGATAGATTTTTAGTTAGTTAAGCTAACTTTAAGCATAACTAGTCATAAAGGCCCAAAATTTTCAAGCACAAAATTCCTAGGCCCATACTTCTTAACCTAGAAAACCCTACAAATGCCTACACCCCTAGAGCTAAAAGGAGGAGCTAAAAAAGAGACAAAAAATACACATCAGATCGGTACACTCTAATAAAAAGCGTCGCAATAGACGTAGAGCCCCCCACCCCCACTTTTCACGTCTTCTTCTTCGAACGAACCCCCCCCCCAGCCGTTAGACCCATCAACGCACACCATCACCAACACCACCACAGCGGTTAACCAACACATCCTCAATTCCTCCACGAAATTCCTCCATTGATAGCCAAAACGGACGCATCCCAGCCCATTTCCATAAGAACCCGCTAGAAAACTTTAAGTCCGGCGACATTTTTATTACAATTTCCACCTGCCTCACGTAAAAAAAAAATCAAAACAGAACAGGATTCGAACATGGTTTGAGAAGAGGAAAAATTCGGGTTTAGGTTGAGAAACTGACGGAGATTAGGAGGTATTCTTTTGGTCTCCTAATTAATCCTCTCGCTTTATTTCTGCTTCTCCTCATAATTCCAAAGTATGTACAGACAAGAAAAGTAGAAATGCTTCTGTTAGTGGTGAGTGAGCTCTCAGAAATACCAAAATACATAGACATATAGATGTTAGTTCACCCTTGTGATTTGATTTTTCAAATATAGAGTTTGGTTGATACTTGAGACGCCGTCGAGTGAAGTGCCGATTCGTGTTTGCCGACGAGGTTTGCGGTCCAAGCTTCTTCTATTATTTCATTTTTCCTGTCAGATTTAGTTCGCCGGGGTCTGCTGTAACTGAGTTCTTATTAATATTATTGAGGTTCGATTCTAAACTCTTCCTCCTTTATCATTTCTCATGTGAATGTTTTGTATTTGTTTCCTCTTGTTTTTAGTCCTTGTTATGTGTATGATTTGCATTCCCAGTTTTATACTATCTGTTTGAGTAGTTCTTTGTCAAAGTCAAAAATAGTTTTTCCTTTAAAGAATAGAGTGATATTATGTCTAAATTACTTTATTTTTTTTCAATACTTATCATTTAAACTCATATTTGTTCCAGATTTACTTGAATAACTTTATTTGTTTGGTAGTTTTTGGTTAGATAATGAGTGGGTGCAACACTGATTCATGAATTGAAAAGATAAAGCTTAGAATTCTGGCGCTTATGAGTTGTGTACGGTTGGGCAACGATCATTGGGAACTTAATTGATTTGTTGCTTTCGTTATTGTCTTATCAATTGGTATATTTCACTAGTTCAGTAATTGAAAATTGTCTCAAGAGGTGGAATAGTAGCAATTCATTAAGTTGTAAATATTTCTAATAACTTAGTCACATAATTGATTCTCATAATTTCTTTAGCTAACTCAATCCCTAAACTCATAGCCCTCATTTAATTAATTTTAATCATTTAGAAATTGAGTTGTGCTATTTAGCTGAATTTTTCATGGCCCTCGCAAACTTGAAAGTGCATAGTTGCTTTAGGCGCGTAATCTAAATTGATTTCCTTAAACTCGGGTGTGCATTTATATGACCCAAATCCAAATCTCAACAACGTTAGATAAAATATGTCGTGAACCGCGGGTGCATTTATGTGACGTGGTTCAAGACGCATTTTAGATGACGTTGAATCTTTTCTAAAAATAATTAAATAAAAACGGTTATAAAATTAAAAATGTACCATAGGCTAAAATATGTATTAAAATCAGATAATAGGCCAACTGTAATAGTTGAGCGACCGTGCTAGAACCACGGAATCCGGGAATGCCTAACACCTTCTCCCGGGTTAACAGAATTCCTTACCCGAATTTCTGTGTTCGCGGATTGTAATACAGAGTTAATATTTTCCTCGATTCGGGATTTGAGCCGGTGACTTGGAACACCATAAATTATCCCAAATGGCGACTCTGAATTTTTAAATAAATAATCATGTTTCGATTGTCACTTTAAGTTGGAAAAAACTCCCTTATACATCCTTCCGGATGTAGGTAAAAAGGAGGTGTAACAGCTCTGGCGACTCTGCTGGGGATAAGAACCCAGAATTTCTGGTTCAGGGTTCAGAATTCGAGCTTAGAATAATTGTTGTATTTGGCTTTATTTATTATCTAATTTTATTCACACGTTTGGGCCTAATGTGCTAAATGTTGTTTTTTACCGCTTTGATATTATCTGAACTGTATATATATAAACTGCTACGAAACCCCTCTCTTCTCTCTCCTGAGGAGTGCATACTAGTCGTGACTTCTTTCTGTTAGTGTCATATCCCAAATAGAACAAGGTTCGGACAAGTTGCAAAGCCGGATGATCTTTTGGTTACCGGTACGCAGCCCCCCCCTCGACTCGAGTTGTCCGCTCGGGTAAGCCAGGTCTAGAACAATACACCCAGATTTTAAACCTAGAATAACTCAGCCTCATATCGGATCCCTAGTAGGAACGTTTGTTTTCATTATGTGCATTTGACTTTGAGGACTCAACATAGGGGTTGGGTCCGTCTAGGACAGGTGTACCCAAATTAAAAGACCATCTTGATGCATCTTACGTGCTACTTGCGTATCTGTCTGTTTCAGCTTGTATGTTGACTGACTTCTAGAATAGGGAAAGAAAATGAAGAAAAAAAAAAGAAAAAAAGAAAATCAAAAAGAGGAGAAAGAAAAAAAAGAAACAAAAGTGAGAGTTAAATATTTAGAAAATTCTAAAAATCTACAAAAAAATCTGAAAAAAGAAAAGTCATTTCAAAATGAGCCAAAATTTTCAAGTTCCACGTTTCCCTTGTTCCGTCAAAACGGGCGAACTACGCGGGTTTGATTCTCACCGGATGTGAGATACGTAGGCAAACCTCATCGGTTCCGGCCCATAATTTTCAAAAAATCCAAAAATATTTTTCTTTACTTCCTTTCTAGAAAAGTCTTTTTTTTGAGACCTCAATTTTCAAAAAATCCAAAAATATTTTCCATTACTTGCTTTAGAAAGCCTTTCTTTAAGACCCTAATTGTTTTTAAAAAAAAATATACAAAAATATTTTCTTTTAATTTCTTCCAAAAATCCAAAAATATTTTCATTCTTCTTTCAAAATTGAAAAGAAAATTGAAAATTCAAAAATAATTTCTTTTTTTAGAAGCATTTCTTTCATAAATTCAAAATAAAATTCCAAAAATATTTTCTTTCTTCTTTAGAAGATTTTCTTTTAAAATTCCAGAAAAAAAATTCAAAAAAAATCTTTCTTCTTTAGAAGTCTTTCTTTGCAAAAATATTGAAGAAAAATCAAAATCCAAAAATATTCCCTTTCTTTTTTATAAGTCTTTCTTTCGAAAAAATAAAATAAAAAATTCAAAAAAAAAGTTAGTTTATTTACTTTATTCATGATCTTCCTGAACTACACAAGATCTGATTCATGTTCCCACATGATACGTAGTCAACCCACATCAGGTTCGATCACCATTAAAAAGAAATATGAAAAAAAATGAAAAAATGTTGATAATAATAAGGACCGACTGAGTCCATTCTAACATGTTTTGTTTTGAATTGTGAAGAAAGTTGAGGTGGTCGGTTTGTGGTAAGCTGGAAACACAAGATCCAAGGAAAAATGATAACTGACATCGAAGTTGTTACAAGTGCTCAAGAGACTCAGGGTCAGAGGGTTCAACCAGAGTCTACTGTGTTTGAGAAAAATAGAATAGTGAAACAACAAATGACCGAAATGTGTCAAGAATGGGCCAGTGGTCAAGGACAGCCTCGTCATGAGTCACAATTCGCTACACAGCAAGAGCAATACTACTCTCTTGAGTACCACTCGTACTCGTTTGATCTTCCTGCAAATATTGAGAAGCCTGCCCAAAAATTGGTACAGGAAGAAATGACACAAATAGTGAAAAGCTTAGAACAACGATTGAAAAATATGCAAGGGTTGGCAGGTCAAAAGAGTATTGCCTTCAAAGATCTATGTATGTTCCCCGATGTCCACTTGCCGCCTGGTTTCAAGACTCCCAAATTTGAAAAGTATGATGGACATGGAGATCCTATAGCCCACCTGAAAAGGTATTGCAATCAATTGAGAGGTGCGGGAAGAAATGAAGAATTGTTGATGGCTTATTTTGGGGAAAGCCTTACGGGAGTAGCCTCCGAATGGTTTATGGACCAAGACACGTCTCGCTGGTATGTCTGGGACGACATGGCACAAGCATTTGTCAAACAGTTCCAATACAGCATCGACATTGCCCCAGACCGCATTTCCCTTTCAAACCTGAAGAAGAAACCAAGTGAAAGTTTCAGGGAATATGCCATTAAATGGAGAGAGCAAGCAGCTCGAGTTAAGCCACCCATGGATGACCACGAGCTAATCACTGTCATCCTTAAAGTGCAAGAGCCAGATTACTTTGAAAACATGATATCCGCAGTTGGCAAATCCTTCTCGGAAGCAATCAAAATGGGAGAAATAGTAGAGAATGGTATTAAGACAGGCAAAATTATAAGTCAAGCAGTTTTTAAAGCCGCAACTCAGGTTGTCCGGGTTGAATCTGATAATTTTAGTGACACAAATGAGAAGGTTGAAGAAATCATGATGACATCAGGGTCGAGAAGAGGTCCTAGGAGAATATCTCGAAGGTATGAGCAGCCTCCTCAAGTTTTCCATGACTCCCCTGAGTAGTATTATCCACCTCAGAACCCTCAATTCTCTGTCGCTCCATCTCAGTATGTTGTCCAGCTACCAAAACACCCCAGAAAGCGAGCACGGGTATTACGAAATCTCCAACATCCTCCACAAAATTTTCAGGTGCCCTATAACCCACATCCAAGCCAGAGGTATAAAGGGCAACAAAGGTTGCAAGATAATTTTACACCAATAGGAGAGTCCTATACAAGCTTGTTTGAGAGATTAAAAAATTATGACATGATTGTACCTATTCCTCCAAATCATGTGGACCCACGTGCAAGAAGTTTTGACCCTTCTAAAAGGTGTGAATACCATTCCAATGCCCAGGGGCACAATGTTGAAAGTTGTCGGGATTTGAAAAGAGAAATAGAAAGGATGATCCAAGAAAATCTGATTGTGATCCAAGACAGTGACACCCAGAATATCGCGCAGAATCCTTTACCTGCACATCATGATGCACACTTTGTGGGGATGATGCCTGGTGACATGGAGTATGAGAATCCTCTCGGGAACTTGCTAACTGAAGTTAATAATGTTGAAATTGGAGAAGGCTCTGCTGATTCTGATAAGCAAATTTGTGGCTGAATGTCAAGCCTAGCAATTGAAAAGTCATTCCCTCCTCACTAGGAAGGAATCTTGGTAGCTTGTTTTGATGTTTTTTCTATTATCTGGGTTATTTCAGGGTTGTGATCCAGATTTTATTTGTTTTATTGAGTCAAACCCTTTTATCCCTCCATTCTGTTTGTGCGAGTCTTGTCTGTCTGTTTTGTTGCTATTTTCATTATTCGGGTTATTTTAGGGTTATTGGTTGTAATTCGGGTTATTTCAGGCTTGAGGATGTTTAATCAATTGAAGTTTGTTGGAAAGTTTGTCGTTAAGGGATGAAAAAAATGTCTTGAGACCACGGCACACCAAGAAGACAGACATGTTCGTCAATGCTGTGATCGCGAAAAGATACCATGTTTGACGTTCTTGAGGTTGGGCGGCCCTTTTTCTGCTACCCAAACACTTTATATCCTTTGCTACCCCTTTTGAGCCTGTGTTATTTTCTTTGACTACCCTCTTTTGGAATCAAGTTTTGAGTCAAAAAAAAAAATAAAATCCATGTCCCAAGAGTACAAACTGGGGCGATTCTTAGAAAGTTCAGGAAAAAAAAATAAGAAAAGAATTGTCAAATGTCCATGCCCTCAAAAATAGAAGCTGGGGCAAACAAAAAAAACAAAAAAAAAAAAAGGACCTAGTCTGATGAATTTTTTCCTAGGATTAACATCTTATTCTGATGAATCTTTCTCCTAAGATAGAGAACCTAGTCGGACGAATTTTCTCCTAGGATATTTTGAAAAAAATGAAGTCTGAATTTGAAAAAAAAAGGGTCATTTTTAGTTTTCTTAAGATTATCAATGTTAAGTTTTCCTGAAATTAGGGGGGCCCGCCTGGAGAATAAGGTCAGTTTTTACTTTAGTCAAGCTTAGTTTATAGTTTTCCTAGTCTATTCTTTAGTTTACTCTCATCGTTACATCAATAGTACAAGTGGTTTACAATTTTGCTAATAACTCACAAATCTTCCTAGTGCAAACTGGGGCAGAAAAAATTTCTTTTGTTTTGTCTGTTTTGTTGTAATCAGGCGCCCACCTGGAGAACAAGGGAAGACAACTCAAATTTCAAGGGAAAGCAGTTTTGAAGGAAGACAACTCAAGTTTCAAGGGAAAATAGTTTCAAAGGGAGACGGTTCAAGCTTCTAAGGGAAAATTGTTCAAGGTGTAAGGGAAAAGAGTTTCAAGTAACAAAAGAAGACGGTTCAAGTCCAGCAATCAGGCACCCACCCGGAGAACAAGGGAATTCACTTCAGAATGCAATTCAAGTCAGCAACAAAAGAAGCTCGTGTCAAGAGTGCGATTCAGGGGTCCGAGATGAACTCAAAATGCAGAAGTTGATGAAAGATGTGAGATGCTCAAGACATGATTGAGGTCACAAACATGGTGTGTCCGGTTTTGATCCAAAAATTTGAAAAGGAAAGAACCAGCACCTACAGCTAACAAGCATCAAGATTCAGATCATGGTCCGTATGAAGAACCAACCAAGACTCAGGATCAAGCTTCAGAAGACTCATAGATAGGAATCTTGTAACTCGTAGATAATAGGCTTAGTTAGTCTTTTCCATTTCTTGATTTTTTGATGTAATAAAAGGACTGCGGACCGGAACCTTGGCGAAACGGCACCTCGACCGGCTCTCCACTTCGGTATACTCCATCATCTCACTCACCTCTGAACTACACGTGGCCTGATTCCTTTATAGCCAAGGATAAGTAGGCAGCTCAGATACCAGGGTTCGGTCACATTCTCCTTTCTCTTAGTTTTTGGTCTCTTTAAATAAGGGTCGGGTCAAAAACCTGTATAGTCATTCTTTGTCTGAAAACTCTTCGCGTTTCCAGTCAAAGAGGGGCAGCTGTAGACATGTGATTTTTGACTCTCCCCAAGATTTTATATATTTTAGCATGTAAATATTTAATTAAGGCCTAATATAGCTATTTCAACTAATTTTTACTCTTTACTTTATTTCATTATAAGAAAAATGAAAATTACAAAAAATAGTTTTGTTTTAACGGTCAGTCTTATTTTAATAATTATTTTTACTTAAGTAGGGCTAATTAATATTTTGATAATATTTTTATATGAATAGATTTTTAGTTAGTTAAGCTAATTTTAAGCATAGCTAGTCATAAAGGCCAATAATTTTCAAGACCATAATTTCAAGGCACATACTCCTTAACCTAGAAAACCCTACAAATGCCTACACCCCTAGAGCTAAAAGGAGGAGCTAAAAAAGAGACAAAAAATACACATCAGACCGGTACACTCTAATAAAAAACGCCGCAATAGACGTAGAGCCCCCCCACCCCTTTTTCACGTCTTCTTCTTCGAACCCCCCACCCAGCCATTAGACCCATCAACGCATACCATCAGCAACACCACCACAGCGGTTAACCAACACATCCTCAATTCCTCCACGAAATTCCTCCATTGATAGCCAAAACGGATGCATCCCAGCCCCTTTCCATCAGAACCCGCTAGAAAACTTTAAGTCTGGCGACGTTGTTATTACAAGTTCCACCTGCCTCACGTAAACAAAAAAAGTCAAAACAGAAGAGGATTCGAACATGGTTTGAGAAGAGGAAAAAATCGGGTTTAGGTTGAGAATCAGACGGAGATTTGGAGGCATTCTTTTGGTCTCCTAATTAATCCTCTCACTTTATTTCTGCTTCTCCTCATAATTCCAAAGTACGTACAGACAAGAAAAGCAGAAATGCTTCTGTTAGTGGTGAGTGAGCTTTCAGAAATACCAAAATACATAGACATATCAATGTTAGTTCACCCTTGTGATTTGATTTTTCAAATATGGAGTTTGGTTGATACTTGAGACGCCGTCGAGTGAAGTGCCGATTCGTGTTTGCCGACGAGGTTTGCGGTCCAAGCTTCTTCTATTATTTCATTTTTCCTGTCAGATTTAGTTCGCCGGGGTCTGCTGTAACTGAGTTCTTATTAATATTATTGAGGTTCGATTCTAAACTCTTCCTCCTTTATCATTTCTCATGTGAATGTTTTGTATTTGTTTCCTCTTGTTTTTAGTCCTTGTTATGTGTATGATTTTCATTCCCAGTTTTATACTATCTGTTTGAGTAGTTCTTTGTCAAAGTCAAAAATAGTTTTTCCTTTAAAGAATAGAGTGATATTATGTCTAAATTACTTTATTTTTTTTCAATACTTATCATTTAAACTCATATTTGTTCCAGATTTACTTGAATAACTTTATTTGTTTGGTAGTTTTTGGTTAGATAATGAGTGGGTGCAACACTGATTCATGAATTGAAAAGATAAAGCTTAGAATTCTGGCGCTTATGAGTTGTGTACGGTTGGGCAACGAGCATTGGGAACTTAATTGATTTGTTGCTTTCGTTATTGTCTTATCAATTGGTATATTTCACTAGTTCAGTAATTGAAAATTGTCTCGAGAGGTGGAATAGTAGCAATTCATTAAGTTGTAAATATTTCTAATAACTTAGACATATAATTGATTCTCATGATTTCTTTAGCTAACTCAATCCCTAAACTCATAGCCCTCATTTAATTAATTTTAATCCTTTAGAAATTTAGCTGAATTTTTCATGGCCCTCGCAAACTTGAAAGTGCATAGTTGCTTTAGGCGCGTAATCTAAATTGATTTCCTTAAACTCGGGTGTGCATTTATGTGACCCAAATCCAAATCTCAGCAACGTTAGATAAAATGTGTCGTGGACCGCGGGTGCATTTATGTGACGTGGTTCAAGACGCGTTTTGGATGACGTTGAATCTTTCCTAAAAATAATTAAATAAAAGCGGTTATAAAATTAAAAATGTACCATAGGCTAAAACATGTATTAAAATCAGATAATAGGTCAACTGTAATAGTTGAGCGACCGTGCTAGAACCACGGAATCCGGGAATGCCTAACACCTTCTCCCGGGTTAACAGAATTCCTTACACGGATTTCTGTGTTCGCGGACTGTAATACAGAATCAATCTTTTCCTCGATTCGGAATTTGAACCAGTGACTTGGGACACCATGAATTATCCCAAGTGGCGACTCTGAATCTTTAAATAAATAATCCTGTTTCGATTGTCACTTTAAGTTGGAAAAAACTCTCTTATACACCCTTCCGGGTGTAGGTAAAAAGGAGGTGTGACAATCATATCAAACCAATTCCGAATGAGCTCAAATTTTGCATGGAAGTACCAAGTGCCACAACAGAACTGTACCAACTCCCGGAACCACAATCCAAACTCGATATCAACAAAGTCAACTCCTGCTCAAACCTCTTAACCTTCTAAACCTTCAACTTTTCAACTTTCGCCAAAAGCATCAAATCAACACACGGATCTCCAAATCCAAATTCGGACCTACACCTAAGTTTAAAATCACCGTATGAAGCTATTAGAATCATCAAAACACCATTTTGGAGTCTTTTGTATGAAAGTCAAACTCCGGTCAACTCTTACCACTTAAGCTTCTAAAACAAGAATCATTCTTCCAAATAAATTCCGAATCGCACGAAAATCAAAACCGTCCATGCACTCAAGTTATAATACATAACGTGATGCTTCTAAAGACCTTAAACCACCTTACAAAACGCTAAATCTCAAAATGATCGATCGGATCATTACAATTGTATAGTATATAGTATGATTAGAAAGCTAGTGAACATGTTCAAACTTTGCACAGATTAGATTATGAAAAATTTTAATACAAATTTTTAAAAAGATATTTTAAAGATTCTTTCTAGGATTTAAATTTAAATAAATCAGATTTCAAAAGTCACTTTTATTATTAACTATTCATTTTATATTTTTATCTAATAGCTAGACCACTCTTTTTAGTTTGTTCTACTCAAGGGTTCAACTATCAACTCAAATCACTTGGACATAAATTATGCTTTGTTTAAGATTTTTCTCCAATTGCTAAACTCTATCATGTTCTCGGGATCTCTCCTCACTGTATTCAAAGTTTTAACTCAATCACTCGAAAAAGTGATTTTGTACATTATATATATGTATACACTATTTAAATTTTTCCTTTCATTAGAGAGTTAAACTTTAACCTTTTCATACTATTTTCTGGTTTAATATCTAAAATAAAGAAGTAAAAAAAATGATAGCAATAAAGTCAATGAAAAAGCTATATCGAATATATCAAAATCAAATCTACAAACTCAAACTGTATAAGCCTCTATGTAATATTAAATTAGGCATAACTGAACTATTAATTCTAGATTTTTAGTTCTTAAAAAAAGCTTATTACATAGTTTATCCCTGAACTTGTAGTTAAATCCTTTGGCATCTTAATTTCACTAGGGAACCATTTACACACCAAATATTTCTCCAAATATCTTTACATACCTCTTCGATGTTAGACCACTTATGTAGGGAGAATTACACCCCTTATCACTTGGCCCAACAACCCATCAGAAAATGGCCCACGTTTGGAACCCTTACCTAGTGTAGGCCAGATTGTACATAATTTGAAAATTACTTTTCATCAGTTAGCCCATCCTTTTTTTTTGTTCTTCTTCTTCTTCTTCCCATGTCACGCCTTTGCACCCCAAAATTTTTCTACCATTGTTATTTTCCTTCAATTCTTCTTCCAGATTCAAAGATGATAATCTCTTATGAAGTGCATTATTCTGTAATTTTATCACTTATGGTTCAAAGATTCGATTTCAGAAAATTGGGTTTTCCGATTTGTTAGTTGTTTGGAATGGTGTTGTCCCAATTGATTAGAATTATCAACAGGAGTTCAAAACTTAAATTTCAAGTGATTTGGGGTAGATTTATGCTGGATTTGAGTTAAATTTCAGAGGATTCTCAAGGAAGAAGAAGAACTCGTGAAGTATAGTATTGTATAAATAGTATATAAAGTGTATAAACACCTCTTATACACTATTTTATACAAGGTTGATACATTATTTATAGGTATTTGATGAATTTCTCATATTTTCTTCTTCTTCTTCTCATTCTTCTTATACACCTATATACATAATGTATCACGAATATTTTTACTACTGTGATTATACATCTTTATACACTTTTATACAACTATATACATAATGTACCTCTTTGTATAAAAGTGTATAACATTGTATAAAAGTGTATAAGCATCTATGATGAACTTTTTGTACGATTTTCACTTGCAATTCTTGTATAAAACTAGTCCAAATCTCCAGCAAATAACTTCAAACTTTGTATACAATCTACTTAGACTATTTCTAATAAGTTCAAATAATACCCACTCCAAATTTCTCATAAAATCATAATCAAAATTTAAGAAGATTAGCATTGAACGAGATGAGATTTTAGGTTTCTCGCATCTGATTTTGCGTTTTGTAGTGTGATAGGTATGTATAAACTTGAGAAAAAAAGAGAATAAAAACTCACGGATATTTCACACCTAAAGATACACAAAATAAGAAAACAAAAAAAATAATTTGGAGAAATATTGGTTATGGGAGAAGGCATGAATGAGTGTTGACTGAATGTCTCGATCAATGGTTACACTAAAAATAGGGAATTGATTTTCATTTTCATTTTTTGTTTGCATATTATACTTTTTTATTAATTAAATTAAATATTTATGACTGAAAAATGAGGAGAGAGCTTCAATACAATAGGTATGTGATGAAATAAAAGATCAGGTTGTTATAGTTAGAGGGAATAGTAAAGAAAATGTCTTATTGATATTTGGCTACACATTTGCAAACTTGTAATTGGGCTAAAATAGTGCAAGGTCTACTTATGAAGTACATTATTGTGTAATTTTGTCACTTATGTATGATAAGTGTACGTCACGCACCAATCACAACTCAACATATGATGACACAACGTATTAAAAATACAATTATTCCCCTATTGACAACAAAAATTCCAAAATTACCATCATCTAATTACATTCTCTCTTCAGTTTCCATCCACAATGACGAATCTCGATCTCATTTTACTATCAACCTATATCATTACCCATTATCCCATTTTACTATGGCTTCTTCTATAAATTTTGATAGATTCAAGTTGATTCTCTCGTGCCTCTCTTCCATCTGCAACTATCACTCTCATCACCCTCCTTCTACATTAGTTTTTTTCATCATTCTTCATCAAAGATATTAGTACTATATATTTTTAAGAATTAAGCTATTTCTTGATAGGTCTAGAGTAAGAGAGCTTTCAAGTATGCCCCAGAATTATTTTCTTGAAATATCCTCGAATTATCACGGCTGAATTAAGCCGCTTTTTTGTGATGAACCCTATGAGGAAAACTTTTTTATGCCTTGTATCAAGCTATTTTGTTCAATAGTATTTTGATTCTTCTATTGCCACTGTCCTACTTTGTTTCTTCGGGCCTCTTAAATTGAACTAATAATGTGAATACTTCAATAATCACGAGGATTTCGGTTGCTGGAGGAGATGTAGAGACGCCAACATATGCATCGATAATAAACGAAGCAAGAAAGGTAAATGAATTTTGAGGATTTTTCTTTTTATATATGGTGCTTCGTGTTAAATATTTTTAAATCTTTTCTTGTCATTATTCTTGGACATGTGGCATTCAAATAATGCAATAGCTGTACTTATTTTTTAATCTTCACGCTCTCACTTTGTTGATAAATCATGTACGGACTATATAGGTAATATGATGTGCAAAATACACCTTGGAGAAATGTTTGATGTATACAAAATTTTATGTGAAATTGAGGTATGTACAAGGGATTTGGATACAAGCTCGAAAGGTAAAGTATATTGTAAAACTTATAAAGTAGATGAAAAGACTTAGGTCTTGGAGGTTTGATACCTTATCCTTGGATGAGTGTACTATTATTATATGTGTTGACTCTTTATTTCGGAAAACATGCTCAATCTTCTGCATGCATACATATTTGTTTTTAAAAAAATATAATTTAAATGTATAAATAGTAACTATTTGGATATAGTAGTTTGACGGCCCGAATCGTAGGGCATTCGCATCTATACCCGCTTTTTGAGGTCACGTTTTAACTTATACCTGTTTTGCAAAAAAATTGCAAGCATACCCACTTTTTGCATAACTTCAGGTATACGAGCCTGAAGTAGCAAAATTTTTTGTCTGAAGTGTAGCAAAACTTCAGATATTTTTGCATGAAGTTTGGCCTGACTTGCAAAGGCAATCACGCAAACTTCAGTTCATAGTGCAAATGGCAAACTTTAGTTCAATAAAACAACAACATGTGTGGACTGAAGTTTTTATTTGTAATTGCTGAACTTAAGCATTCTAGTAGCTGAAGTTTTGTTCTATATTTGCTGAACTTCAACATGTTTTAGCTGAAGTTTTGTTCTATATTTGCTGAACTTCAGCATGTTTTAGCTGAAGCTTTGTTATGTTTGTGATGAACTTCAAGACTGGAGTTTGTTTTGTATTTGCTGAACTTCGCATTCTAGGAGCTGAAGTTTTTGTTTATATTTGCTGAACTTCAGCATTCTTAGAGCTGAAGTTCTAAGAATATTTATTGTATATTTTAGCCTTAGAATAATGGAATTATCAGGAAATTTGAAAAGCAATACTCCTATAAAATAAGACCATTAGTAAAAGTAACATCTTCAGCTAATGCACAGGGAATCAAGTCGTGCTTTAGTCCAGAAGCTAATTCCTAGTTGTAAAGAGCTAAAATAACAAATATAAGTTATTCTCTCTCTCACACACACATAATGGGACAAGCAGATATATATGAATCATCAGGCGAGAACACATAACAATATCTCAATCTTCAGCGTTCAGAAAACGAAGGAGGAGGAAAAAGAGGCCTGAAGTTTTTTAAACAGTGGGTACAAGTTAAAACTTTTGAAAAAAGTGGATATAGGTTAAATGGGAGCGATCAAATAAGGTGCTCGTGCAATTTTTACGAATCGTAAGTCACCGGGTACTACCAACTCGTACGAGCAAACTATTCTTATGCATATATTCATTTCATGCCCATACGCACACATCATTCACACTTTATTATATAAAAATAATTATCTTTCAAAAATATAGAACAGGAGTAGAGAATTCTTTAGGAACATTAAAATAGCAACAGTCTCTAGCAAACATCATTGTCAAATATAAATCTGACGTACAAGTCTTTCACAAGTCACATGATTTTACGACCCGGAATTCCACCTCCGAGACCGTGATGACGCCTAATATTTTACTTACTAGATAAGTCAACATTATCTAGATTTCTTAATCAATTTTAACAATTTAAAATAATACATTAATAGAAATAAACCGAAATAGTCTGAAATGGAACAATAGAATACTAATGACGATATCTAAACATCTCCTAGAATCCGGAGTCACGAATATATGAGCAACTAGAGTACACACATAAAGTTTGAAGCAAATACAACTATTTGAGACTAGATAAACAGTAGAACAGATAAAGAAGGGGACTTCAGGGCTACGGATACCATGCAACTATACCTCAAGTCTCCGAATGTAGCCGAGTCCGGGCAGAACAGCTCTAGATGCTGCTAGGATCAGCACCAGTATCTGCACAAGAAGTGCAGAAGTGTAGCATGAGTACCACCGAACTAATGTACTGCGTAAATGTCGAGCCTAACCTCGACGAGATATGTCACGACCCTAAAACCGACCCGATCGTGATGGCGTCTATCGTGAAACTAGGCCAGCCGATACAATTCCCAAATCAAACTATTAATTTGTAAAAGACAGTTTTAAGCTATCAATTGACGATATCTCATAACATGGGTCTAAATAACCAGTACGGAATAAATACACAAGCCCGACATCGGGGTGTCCAAGTCACGAGCAACTACAAGATCTGTCTAAGTACAAGAAAGGCTATCATAGTCCGGAATAAAATACTAAGAACAGTCTAAGTAAGGTAAGAAGGAGAAGTGCAGGGCTGCGAACGCCAAGCAGCTACCTTGCCAACTCCGAAGACCTGCTGGAAGAACGACCAGCGCTCACTATCAACACCCGCAACCCCTAGATCTGCACACAAGGTGCAGGGAGTAATGTGAGTACGCCAACTCAATAAGTAATAAAAGTAAATGAAAGCTGCGCAGTAAGAAAACAAATATTTCCACGTCATAGCACTACAACAAATACAATACATTCCCAAAACAATACAGAAATCAATTAATTCGTAAAATAACCCAGTCTCAGTAAAACTTTTCTTTTAAAAACATCTTTCAATAGTTTCAAACAAGTGATGAAACAGTGAGTAAAAAAGATAGAAACGTAAACAGCCCCTCCAGCAAGACATGTACCATAAACTGCCCCTCGGGCAAAATATCAACAGAACCAGCCCTTCGGGCTACCTCACAATCACTCGTAATCAGCCCATCGGGCAACAACATAAATCAAAAATAGCCCCTCGGGCAATATCACATCACTCACATTGGGTACCCGCGCTCACTCGGGGTGTTCAGACTTCGGAGGGGCTCCTATAGCCCAAGCGCTATAACAAGCTATCTCGTGGCATAATAAATCCGTCCCTCGGTCTCTCATATATTACAAATCGGTACAACATGCTGCGGAGCGCAGCGCAAACCCATGATATCCTCACAACACAGGCCCTCGGCCTTACTCAGTTAGAAACCTCTCAAACCACTCGGGCTAACAGTAAAAACAGGGTGCTCAGCCCAAAAATATCATTTATAATATCAAAATGGAGTAAATAAGGCTCAGTTATGAAATCAGTAAAACACAACATGACTGAGTATAGATATTAAGTCAAAACAATGAGGAATAGTAGTAAAAAGCCCCTAAGGGTCCAATCAACTTGGCACGAGGCCCAAATATGGCATTCAACCCAAAACATAGTAATACTTTCCAAAACACAATGATATCAAATAGTTTTCAGTCAAATATGCAATTTATTAGTCATACGGGATGGACCAAGTCACAATCTCCAACGGTACATGCCCCCACGCTCGTCATCTAGCGTGTGTGTCACCTCAAAGTAATGAAATGATGTGAAATCCGAGGTTTCGTGTCCTCAGGATAACATTTACAATTATTACTTATCTCAAAGCGGACAAAACTCTAGCCCGCGATGCTCTTGCCTCTCGAATCGGCCTCCAAATGCTCTGAATCTAACCAAAATTAGTATTACATCATTAATACACGTTAAAGAAATGAAGCCCAAGCGAAATAATCAAATTAACTCAAAAATCCTGAAATTGGCCAAACCCGACCCCCGGGCCCACATCTTGGAATCCAATAAAATCACAAAACTAGAAAACCCATTCGCTCACGAGTCTACCAATATCAAATTCACCAAAATTCGACATAAATTGGCCATCCAAATCCCCAAAATTAACTCTCCAAATTTCCTTCCAATTTCCCCAATTTTCACCCCAAATTCCCAAATTAAATGATGAAATTAAGACATAATTATGGGATTTGACCAAATTTTAGTGAAGAACACTTACCCTAATCAATCCTCTGAAAATCCCCTCCAAAATCGTCTTCTCTCGAGCTCTCTAATAATTTTTTAAATTATGGACCAAAACACTCGTTTTTTGAACTTAAACATTCTGCCCAGATGTTTTCTTCTTCGCGAACGCGGTAGTGTCCTCGCGTTCGCGAAGCACAACTACCTCTAACATGGAAATCCTTCTATGCGAATGCGACCTCCTCCTCACGAACGCGATGCATACCCAGCTCAAACCTTCGCATTCGCGGCCTAAGGGAAGGCCGCGAATGCGAAGAACAAAATAACACTGCTGTCAATAACCCTTCGTGATAGCCTTCTCGCGAACGCGAAGAAAGAATTCTTTGCAACAAAATACCAGAAATCTGCCAACTTTTAAAGCCAAAAATTTATCCGTTAACCACCCGAAACTAACCCGAGGCCCTCGGGACCTCAATCAAGCATGCCAACACATCCCATGACATCATTCAAACTTGTTCCAATCTTAGGAACACTCAAAACAACATCAAAACATCAAATCAACATCAGATTCAAGCCTAAGTATTTCCAAACTTCCAAATTCCGCAAACGATGCAAAAACCTATCAAACCTCATCCGAATTATCTGAAATTTTTCACACACGTCACAAATGACACAACGGACCTACTCCAATTTTTGGAATTCCAATCTGACCCCGATATCAAGATTTCCACTGCCGATCGGAAAATGCCAAAATTCCAATTTTGCCAATTCAAGCCTAAATCTACCGCGGAACTCCAAATTACATTCCGAACACGCTCCTAAGTCCAAAATCACCTAACGAAGCTATCTGAACCATCAGAATCCAAATCCGAGACCTTATACACATAAGTCAATATCCGATTGACTTTTTCAACTTAAGCTTTCTCAAAAGAGACTAAGTGTCTCATTCCTCTACAAAACCACTCCGACCCCAAACCAACCAACACGATACAATGAAATGTAGCTGAACAACATATAAAGAAGCAAAAATGGGGGAAACGGGGATGTAATTCATAAAACGATCGGTCGGGTCGTTACATCCTCCCCCTCTTAAACATACGTTCGTCCTCGAACGAGTCAAGAAACATACTTGAAGCCTCAAACAGGTGTGATATTTGCTTCGCATCTCCAGCTCGGTCTCCCAGGTATCCTCCTCCATGGGCCAACCTCTCCACTGCAATTTCACTGAAGTTATATTCTTTGATCTCAACTTTAGGACCTGCCGCTCCAAAATAGCCACTGGCTCCACATCATAAGTCAAATCACCATCTAATTGAACCGCGATGAAATCCAAAACATGATACGGATCGCCAATATACTTTCGGAGCATAGAAAAATGAAATACCGGATGCACACTTGACAAGCTAGGTGGTAAAGCAAGCTCATAAGCCACCTCCCCAATCCTCTGAAGTACCTCAAAAGGCCCAACGAACCAAGGACTCAACTTACCCTTCTTCCCAAATCCCATAACACCCTTCATGGGTGAAACCTTCAGTAGAACCTTCTCCCCTACCATATATGACACATCTCGACCCTTCCTGTTGGCTTAACTCTTTTGTCTGGACTGCGTTGTACGAAGCCGCTCCTGAATCACCTTCACCTTGTCCAAAGCATCCTGCACCAAGTTTGTACCTAAAAGTCTAGCCTCACCCGACTCAACTAACCTACTGGAGATCTACACCGTCTCCCATATAAAGCCTCATATGCAGCCATCTGCATACTCGACTGATAACTGTTGTTATATGCAAACTTTGTGAGCGGTAGAAATTGATCCCATGAACCCCCAAAATCAAAAATACAAGCGCGCAACATGTCCTCCAATATCTGAATAGTGCTCTCGGACTGCCCGTATGTTTGACGATGAAAAGTTATGCTCAACTCAACCTGAGTACCCAACTCTCGCTGCACAGCCCTCCGAAACTGCGAAGTGAACTAAGTACCTCTCTCTGAAACGATGGAAACTGGGACACCATGCAAGAGAATAATTTCTCGGATATAAATCTCTGCTAACCGCTCTGAAGAATAGGTAGTACATACAGGAATAAAGTACGCGAAGTTGGTCAGCCGATCCACAATCACCCAAATAGCATCAAACTTCTTCAAAGTCCGTGGGAGTCCAACCACAAAATCCATGGTGATCCGCTCCCACTTCCACTCTAGAATATCTAACCGCTGAAGCAAGCCACCCGGTCTTTGATGCTCATATTTCACCTGTTGACAATCGAGACACCGAGCTACAAATCCCACAATATCCTTATTCATTCTCTTCCACCAATAATGCTATCTCAAATCTTGATATATCTTCGCGACACCCGGATGGATGGAATACCGTGATCTATGGGCCTTCTCAAGAATCAACTTTTGAAGCCCATCTACATTGGGCACACATATCCGGACCTGCATCCTCAATAGCCCATTATCACCAATAGTCACATCTCTAGGATCGTCGTGCTGAACTCTGTCTTTGAGGACAAGCAAATGAGGATCATCATACTTGCGCTCTCTGATGCGATCAAACAAAGAAGACCGAGAAACCACACAAGCTAAGACCCGACTGGGCTCCGAAAGATCCAAACTCACAAACCGATTGGCCAAGTCCTGAACATCAATTGCAAGAGGTCTCTCCCCAACAGGAATATATGCCAAACTGCCCATACTCACCGCCTTCCTACTCAAAGCATCGGCCACTACATTGGCCTTCCTCGGATGGTACAAGATAGTAATATCATAATCCTTTAGCAGCTCCAACCATCTCTGCTGCCTCAAATTGAGATCCTTCAGCTTGAACAAGTGCTGGAGGCTACGATGATCAGTAAATACCTCGCAAGATACACCATAGAGATAATGCCTCCAAATCTTCAACGCGTGAACAATGGAAGCCAACTCCAAATCATGAACAGGGTAGTTCTTCTCATGGGGCTTCAATTGAAGAGAAGCATAAGCAATCACTCTACCCTCCTGCATCAACACACACCCAATACCAACTTTCGAAGCATCATAATACACTGTATATGAACCTGAAGCTGATGGAAAAACTAACACTGGAGTTGTGGTCAAGGCAGTCTTGAGCTTCTGAAAGCTCGCCTCACACTCATCCAACCACATGAAAGACGCACCCTTTTGCATCAATTTGGTCAAGGGTGATGATATAGATGAAAATCCCTGAATGAACCGATGATAATAACCCGCCAAACCAAGAAAGCTGTGAATATCTGTGGCTGAGGATGGTCTGGGCTAACTCTGGACTGCCTCTATCTTCTTTGGATCAACCTGAATACCCTCGTTGGAAACTACATGCCCCAAGAAAGCCACTGAACTGAGCCAAAACTCACACTTGGAGAACTTTGCATAAAGATTCTCCTCCCTCAACCGCTACAATACCACTCTCAAATGCTCCGTGTGCTCCTCCTGACTACACGAGTATACTAGAATATCATCAATGAATACAATAACAAACGAATCGAGATAAGGCCGAAACACGATATTCATCAAATGCATGAACGATAATGGGGCATTGGTCAGCCCAAAAGACATCACAAGGAACTCACAAGGAACTCACAATGACCATATTGGGTCCTGAAAGATGTCTTAAGAATATTCGAGTCCCTGATCTTTAACTGGTGATACCCTGACCGGAGGTCAATCTTGGAGAACACCCTCGCTCCTTGAAGCTGGTCAAATAAATCATCAATACGCGATAGAGGATACTTGTTCTTGATTGTGACCTTGTTCAACTGCTTATAATCAATGCACATCCTCATAGTGCCATCCTTCTTCATCACGAATAAAACAGGCGCACCCCACGGCGACACACTAGGCCAAATAAACTCCTTATCAAAGAGTTCCTAAAGCTGCTCCTTCAACTCCTTCGGTGTCATACGATACGGTGGAATAGATATGGGCTGAGTACCTAGCACCAAATCGATACTAAAACCAATATCCATGTCCGGTGGCATGCCCGGCAGGTCTGCAAGAAACACATCCAGAAAGTCCCTCACTACCGTAACTGAATCAATGGTAGGAGTCTCTACACTAACATCCCTCACAAAGGCTAAGTAAGAAAGACAGTCCTTCCCAACTATCCATTGGGCCTTCAAAAATAAAATCACCCTGCTGGGAACAAAATCAGTCGAACCTCGCCACGCAATCCGTGGCACACCCGGCATAGCCAACGTCACTGTCTTAGCATGATAGTCCAAAATAGCATGACACAGAGATAATCAACCCATGCCTAATATCACATCAAAGTCCATCATACAAAGCAACAAAAGGTCTACTCGGACCTCCAAACCCCCAATACCCACCACACACGACCGATATATGTGATCCACAATAATAGTATCGCCCACCAAAGTAGATACACGAATGGATAAAACAAGAGACTCACGGGGCATATCCAAATAACGAGTAAAATATGATGACACATATGAAAAAGTGGAACCAGGATCAAATAACACAGAGGCATCTATGTGGCAGACTGAGACAATACCTGTAATCACCGCATCTGAAGCAATAACATCGGTTCTGGTTGGGAGTGCATAGAAACGGGCCTGACCACCACTTGATCGACCTCCCCCTCTAGGGCAACCCCTAGCTGACTGTCCTCCACCCCTAACTGGGTGGGTGGGTGGTAAAGTAACTAGTGCCGAAGTCGATGGCTGACTCCTCTATTGAGATGGAACCCTAAGACGACGAGGACATTACCTCCACATATGCCCCAATTCTTTACACTCATAACAACCCCTGGTGCTGGAGACGGGGACTGAAGGGAACCCCTAGCACCGGGATGACTATCAGAAAAACCTGGCATAAAAAAGCCCTAAACTGGTGGAGCACGGGACAAACTCTTGGCCGCACTAAGTGAGGAATGACCCTGATGAGAACTATGAGAACCATGGACCAATAATGCCCCACGATAAACTGGGCGAGCTGACTGAGCATGCCTGAAAGGACGGCCTCTGTTGTGCTGAAACTGACCCCCATAAGGAGTACCACTAAATCCACCCTGACCACGAGGCCTCTTAGCCTCCCTCTCAACCCCCTCCTGACCACGAACAATCTCAATCTGTCAAGCTATGTCAACAACCTCATCAAATGTAGCACCAGATACTCTCTCTCTGTTCATGAGCAACCGAAGCTGAAAATCGAGGCCATCTATAAACCTCCCGATCCTTTCTCGGTATGTGGGAACCAACCAGACCGTATGACGAGCCAACTCAGAGAACCATATCTCATACTGCGTAACAGACCTATCACCATGACGAAGCTTTTCAAACTACCTGCACAGCTCCTCTCGGCGAGACTCAGGTACAAACTTCTCCAAGAAGAGAACGAAGAACTACTGCCAAGAAAGGGGCACTACGTCAACCGACCTACGCCTCTCGTAAGCCTCCCACCAACTAAGTGCAGCCCTGGAGAACTGGAAAGTAGTGAATTAGACCCTACTGGTCTCCAGAATATCTGCGATCCGAAGCATCCTCTGATACTTATCCAAGAAACCTTGTGCATCCTCACCCTCAGCACCACTAAATGACGAAGGCTGAAGTCTACCAAACATCTCCAATCTGCTTTGCTCGTCCTCTGGAATCACAGGAGCTACATAGTCCTAAGCATCTGCAACCGACTGGGCTGGAGGTGCCCCTGGTGTCTGAAGTCCCTACACGACCTGCTTAGGTGTGCGAGCGACACGAGTCTGAATGCCACCCCCGGCCTGAGAAGTAGCTGCGGTCGTAGTAATAGAGACCCCCTGAGCCAGGCCAGTGCACACTGATATATTTTGGGCTAGGGCCTCTTGAAGGCCTGGGATAACAATAGGCACAGCCAGTGCCTAAGCTGGTACTGCTAGAGCATCCGCAACTGGGACCTGATCATGAAATGGGGTGGCTGGTAGATCTGTAGGTGTTGCCCTAGCTTTTGTGCGGGCTACACCCCTGCCCCTACCACGTCTGACTGCGTTCTCGACCTCTAGTGGCCCCAACTGGTGGTACTAGTGGTCGTCCATCCTGACCGATAGCACGTCTTCTCACTATTTGTGAGAGAATAGAATAACAGAAATTTAGTTATCAAAATCAACAGATTCGCACGACAGGAATTCAAGAATGTGAAGTTTTTCCTAAAGGTTCTGTAGCCTTCCGAAGATAAGTACAGACGTCTCCGAACCGATCCGCGAGACTCTACTAAACCTGCTCATGACTCGTAAGACCTATGTAACCTAGGCTCTCATACCAACTTGTCGCGATCCTAAAATCGACCCGGTCGTGATGGCGCCTATCGTGGAACTAGGCCAGCCGACACAATTCCCAAATCAAACTTTTAATTTGTAAAGTATAGTTTTAAGCTATCAATTGACAATATCTCATAACATGGGTCTAAATAACCAGTACGGAATAAATACACAAGCCCGACATCGGGGTCTCACAAGTCACAAGAAACTATAAGATCTGTCTAAGTACAAGAAAGGCTATCATAGTTCGGAATAAAATACTAAGAACAGTCTGAGTAAGGTAAGAAGGAGAAGTGCAGGGCTGCGAACGCCAAGCAGCTACGTTGCCAACTCCGAAGACCTGCTGGAAGAACGATCATCGCTCACTATCGAGACCCGCAATTCCTGGATCTGCACACAAGGTGTAGGGAGTAATGTGAGTACGCCAACTCAGTAAGTAATAAAAGTAAATAAAAGTTAAGCAGTAAGAGAACAAATAATTCCACGGCATAGCACTATAGCAAATACAGAAAGTTCCCAAAACAATACAGAAATCAATTAATTCGTAAAACAACCCAGTCTCAGTAAAACCTTTTCTTTTAAAAACATCTTTCAATAGTTTCAAACAAGTGATGAAATAGTGAGTAAAAATGATAGAAACATAAACAACCCCTCGGGAAAGACATGTACCATATACCGCTCCTCGGGCAAAATATCAACAGAACTAGCCCCTCGGGCTACCTCACAATCACTCGTAATCAGCCCATAGGGCAACAACATATATCAAAAATAGCCCCTCGGGCAACATCACATCACTCACGTGGGGTACCTGAGCTCACACGGGGTGTTCAGACTCCGGAGGGCTCCTATAGCCCAAGCACTATAACAAGCCATCTCGTGGCATAATAAACCTGTCCCCCGGCCTCTCATATATTACAAATCAGTACAACATGTTGCGGTGCGCAGTGCGATCCCATGATATCCTCACAACACAGGCCCTCAACCTTACTCGGTTAGAAACCTCTCAAGCCACTCGGGCTAACAGTAAATACAGGGTGCTCAGCCCAAAAATATCATTTATAATATCAAAATGGAGTAAATAAGGCTGAGTTATAAAATCAGTAAAACACAGCATGTCTGAGTACAGATATTCAGTCAAAACAGTGAGGAATAGTAGTAAAAAAACCCTAAAGGTCCAATCAGCTTGGTACGAGGTCCAAATATGGCATACATCTCAAAACATAGTAATACTTTCCAAAACACAATGATATCAAATAGTTTTCAGTCAAATATGCGACTTATTAGTCGTACGGGACGAACCAAGTCACAATCTCCAACGGTGCATGCCCCCACGCTCGTCATCTAGCATGTGCGTCATCTCAAAGTAGTGAAAAGATGTGAAATTCGAGGTTTCGTACTCTCAGGACAACGTTTACAGTCATTACTTACCTCAAACTGGACAAAACTCTAGCTCACGATGCCCTTCCCTCTCAAATCGACCTCCAAATGTTCTGAATCTTACCAAAATTATTATTACATCATTAATACACACTAAAGGAACGAAGCTCAAGCGAAAATAATCAAAATTAACTCAAAAATCCCAAAATTGGCCAAACCCGAGCCCGGGCCCACATCTCGGAATCCGATAAAAATCACAAAACTGGAAAACTCATTCGCTCACGAGTCTACCCAATATCAAATTCACTAAAATCCGACATCAATTGGCCATCCAGATCCCCAAAATCAACTCTCCAAATTTTCTTCCATTTTCCCCAATTTTCACCCCAAATTCCCAAATTAAATGATGAAAATCAAGACATAATCATGGGATTTGACCAAATTTGAGTGAAGAACACTTACTCTAATCAATCCTCTGAAAATCCCCTCCATAATCGCCTTCTCCCGAGCTCTCTAATGAATTTTGAAATTATGGACCAAAACCCTCATTTTTTTGAACTTAAACATTCTGCCCAGATGTTTTCTTCTTCGCGAACGCGGTAGTACCCTCGCGTTCGCGAAGCATAACTGCCTCTGACCTGGAAATCCTTCTACGTAAACGCGACGCCCTCCTCGCGAATGCGATACATACCCAGCTCAAACCTTCGCGTTCGCGGCCTTCCCTTCGTGAACGCGAAGAACAAAATCACTCTGCTCTCAATAACCCTTCGCGAACACGATAGCCTTCTCGCAAACGCGAAGAAGGAATTCTCTGCAACAAAATACCAGAAATCTGCCAACTTCTAAAGCCAAAAATTGATCCGTTAACCACCCAAAACTCACCTGAGGCCCTCGGGACCTCAACCAAATATGCCAACACATCCCATAACATCATTCAAACTTGTTCCAACCTTCGAAACACTCAAAACAACATCAAAACATCAAATCACCATCGGATTCAAGCCTAAGGATTTCCAAACTTTCAAATTCCACAAACGATGCAAAAACCTATCAAACCTCATCCGAACTATTTGAAATTTTGCACACATGTCACAAATGACACAACGGACCTACTCCAATTTTCAGAATTCCAATCCGACCCCGATATCAAGATTTCCACTGCCGATCAAAAAATGCCAAAATTCCAATTTTGTCAATTCAACCCTAAATCTACTACGGACCTCTAAATTACATTCCGAACACGCTCATAAGTCCAAAATCACCTAACGAAACTATCTGAACCATCATCCAAATCTGAGACCTTCTACACATAAGTCAACATTCGGATGACTTTTCCAACTTAAGCTTTCTTAAAAGAGACTAAGTGTCTCATTCCTCTACAAAACCACTCTGAACACAAACCAACCAACACGATACAATAAAATGTAGTTGAACAACACATAAAGAAGCAAAAATGGGGGAAACGAGGTTGTAATTCATCAAACGACCTGCCGGGTCGTTACAAGGTAGTGTCAAGACTATAACAAGACACCTACTTAAAATCCTGTACAAATATATATACATAAAGCAACAAATAACAATAGAACAATAAAAAATATTAACTGGGAGGGGACATGCGAAAGGGGAATTTTATAAGAACAACAAGTATGAAATCACCACATAATATCTTTCCGAATTGAGCAACATTGTAACCAAGTAAATCACCAATCCGGGAATTTAATAAGGCAATATAATATCTTTCTTAATGCCAACATTTATCTTGTGGCAGATAACCATGCCCATTAGAATTCCGTCACAAGTCTTGTCCATACACAAAACAAAAAGAGAGGTATGTACCTTGGCTAAATGCTATTCAAATATTATAACGTGGACAATGTTATTAATAGTGAACTCTAAATACAAAAGATATCGGAAAAGAAAATTTCTAAATACAAAATGAAGAAGGAAATAAATGAAATACATTGTTGTGACTCTGTCAAACTTCCACTTACAGTTGTAAGACGAATTGTTCCAGTTTTCGGGACTGAGCATATCACATGCAATAGCTACCGCTAGATGCTAGTTTCATACTCCAGCAACTTCAAGGGTTAATTCTACACCACTATTTGAAGCAATATAAGGCAATATAATAAATATGGCACGGTATCACCCATTATGCTTTTACTCTCGTCCTCGTCATGTAATATCATAAATAAAATGGCATGGCATCACTTTTGTGTTTTTACTCTCCACCTCACATGATATGATAATAATGATAGCAATCAAATCCACGGCATCATCCTTCGTGCTTTAATCCTCACAACCTCTCAATAAATAATAATGTATGCAACTAAGGTACAGCAACACCCTTCGTACTTTTCACTCTTCCTCTCCAAGCAACTATACAAATTTGAATTAACAATGCAAGGGGAGAAGCAATTTCACTACAATTATAATGACATGATAACAAACTCAACATTTCAAGATTTCCAACATCTTTGAAATAAACAATAAATACGAGACGAATAATTAAAGAAGTAATAATCTAACCTAAGCATGGAAAACATAGTCAATGAGACAATCCAACACAAAGAAATAATTTATGCCTGCATGCTTTAACCCAATGACAACGCATATATACTCGTCACCTCACATATACGATGTCCCCACACACAATACACGTAGCAAATAGACCAATAATTCCTAATCCCTGAAGCCATAGTTAACCACGACACTAACCTCACTCTAACCAAATCAAGGCACAACCGTAGCCTTTCCTTTAGAATTAGCCTCCAAACCAATCAAATCTAGCCAAATATAGTTTAAATAATTCAAATTAGGATTTAGAAATCACCAACGAGTGGAAAAGATTAAATCTTTAATTATTTCGGAATAAGTAAACACAAGTCAACCCCCGGCCCGCTTGGTCAAAACCCGAGATTCGAACTAAAACCCAATTGTTCATTCGCCCCCAAGCCCGGTCATGTAATTTATTTTTAAATCTGACCTCAATTTGAGGTCTAAAACTCAATTTCTCAAAATTCTCAATTTCTACCTAAATCTCTAAGTTCTACCATGAAAAATCTTAGATTAAAGGTTAAAATCAATAGGTATTTATTGAAATATAATAAAATAAGTTAAAATCTACTAACCAATGAAGTTGGGATGAAAACCCTTCTCTAGATTGCCTCTAGGCCGAGCTCAAACTTGAAAATGGTAAAAAATAATTCATTGTTTTAATACCTGGGCGTTAGGTGCTCTTCGTGTTCGCGAAGTACGACCCAAGTGGCCTATACGTTCGCGATGTACCCTTCACATTCGGGAAGTATTACCCCCCTGTCCTTCGCGAGCCAAGGCTTGCGTTCACATTGAATATTGGATTTCCTCCCCCCAGACCCCATTAACTCTTCGCGTTCGCGAGAGGACGGTCGCATTAGCAAAAGGTAGGCCCCCCACTAGCTTGCTTTAGCGACCCAGTCCCCTCGTTCGCGAAGAAAAATTTCCTCTCTAGCCCAAATTTCCTTTCACGATCGGGAGAGTAGCTTCGCAAGCGTGAAGCACAATGCACCAGACATCAGAAAATAACTGAAACCAACAACTTCTACGTCCAACATGGTCTGTAGCCTATCCGAAATTCACCCGAACCCCTCGGGCTCCAAACCAAATATGCACACAAGTGTAATAATATCATACGAACTTGCTCACACAATCAGAACACTATAACAACACCTATAACTACGAATTAGATATCAAAATGCATAAAATTTTCAAAGAAAACTCAAGAACTTCTAAAATCACAACCGAGCGTCCGAATCATTTCAAACCAACTTCGATTTGCACCAAATTTTGCAGATAAGTTTCAAATAGCAAAATAGACCAATATCAAGTACCAAAATCAAAATCCGAAGCCGGTAGCCATAAATTCAACCTACGGTGAAACTTAGAAAATTTTTAAACCTTCAAGTTACTAACTTTCGGCAAAACAAGTTAAATTAACTTAGGGACCTCCGAATTCAATTCCGGGCATACTCCTAAGTCCAAAATCACAATACGGATCCACCGGGACCGTCAAAAATACCGATTCAGGGTCATTTACACAAAATATTAATCGTAGTCAACTCAAGTTATTTTAAAGTCAAAAATCATATTTTCATAAAATTTTTACGTAAAAACTTTCCGGAAAAGGACTCGGAATGTACATGCAACTCGAAGAACATCAAATAGAGCTAATCGAGGTCTCGAAACACGAAAATAAGACTTAAAATGATCTATCAGGTCGTCACATTTTCCACCTCTAAAAGAAACGTTCATCCTCGAACAAACATAAAAAAGCACATGGACTAGTGAAAAGGTGTGAGAATCTACTTTGCATATCGGATTCAGACTCCCACGTAGCGGCCTCGATCGGCTGAGCTCTCCATTGTACTTTCACTTAAGGAAAACTCTTAGACCTCAGCTGTCAAACCTGTCGGGCTAGAATAGTTACTGGCTCCTCCTCATATGCTAAATTCTCATCAAGAGGAACCGTGATGAAGTCCAAAATATACGAGCTTTCCTTATGATACTTCTGAAGCATAGAAACAAGGAATATCGAATGTACTAGAGATAGGCTAGGAGGCAATACAAACTTATAGTCAACCTCCCCAACTCTCTCTAAAATCTCAAATGGTCCAATATACTTAGGGCTCAACTTGCCCTTCTTCCCAAACCATATCACGCCCTTCATCGGCGAAACTCTAAGCAAAACCCTCTCTTCCACCATATAAGCTACATCATGAACCTTCCGATCTGCATAATTCTTTTGCCTAGACTGAGCTGTACGAAGTCGATCTGAATCAACTTAACCTTCTCCGTAGAATCACGGGCCAAATCGGTGCCCACCAACCTAGCCTCTTCAGGCTCAAACCAACCAATCAGCGAACGACATCGCCTCCCATATAAGGTGTCATATGGCGCCATCTGAATACTCAACTAGTAGCTGTTGTTTTAGGCGAACTTTGCAAGAGGTAAGAACTGGTCATATGAACCTCCAAAATCTATAACACAAGCACGTAACATGTCCTCTAAAATTTGAATGGTGCACTCGGATTATCCGTCCATCTGAGGATGAAACGTTGTGCTCAGCTCAACTCGCGTGCCCAACTCACGCTGCACGGCTCTCCAAAAATGTGATATGAACTGTGTGCCCTAGTCATAAATGATAAAAATAGTCATGCAGTGCAGGCGGATAATCTCCTAAATGTAAATCTCAACTAAGCTTTCTGAAGAATAGGTGGCCATCACCGGAATGAAGTACGCGGACTTAGTCAACTGGTCCACAATAACTCAGACTGCATCATACATCTTCAAGGTCTGTGGCAAGCGTACCATGAAGTCCATAGTGATGCGCTCCCACTTCCACTTTAGTATCTCCAATCTCTGAGTTAGTCCACCCGAATTTTGATGTTCATACTTCACCTGTTGACGATTCAAGCACCAAGATATATAAGCAACAATGTCTTTGTTCATTCTGTGCCACCAATAGTATTGTTTCATGTCGCGATATATCTTCGTGACACTTGGGTGAATGGAATAGCGCAAACTTTGTGTGTCCTTATCGATCAAATCTCTCAACACATCAACATTTGGAACACAAAATCGGCCTTGAAGCCACATAGCACCATCATCACCAATCACAACATCCTTGGTACCACTCCGCTACACCATATCCTTCAACACCTACAAGTGAGGGTCATCAAACTGGAAAGCCTTAATACGCTCCAATAACGAAAACTTTGCAACCACACAAGCTAGAACACGGCTGGGCTCTGAAACATCTAATCTCACAAATCAGTTGGCTAAAGCCTGAATATCCATGGCTAGTAGCCTCTCAGCTACCAATAAATACAAACTACCCATACTCTCTGCCTTTCTACTCAATGCATTGGCCACCACGTTGACCTTTTTCCAGATGATACAATATGGTAATATCATAGTCTTTTAACAACTCTAAACATCTCCACTGCTGCAAATTAAGATCTTTTTATTTGAACAAATGCTGGAGACTCTAATGGTTGGTATAGAACTCATAATGAACGTCACACAGATAGTGCCTCTAAATCTTTAGTGCTTGTACAGTGGCTACCAATTCTAAGTCATGAATAAGGTAATTCTTCTCATGAATCTTTAACTACTGATACATAAGCAATCACCCTACCATCCTGCATCAGTACTGCACCAAACCCAATATGCGATGCATCACAATACACGGTGTAACATCTTGAACATGTAGGCAACACCAATACTGGGGTTGTAGTCAAAGTAGTCTTGAGTTTCTGAAAGCTCAACTCACACTCATCGGACCATCTGAAAAGGGCACCCTTCTGGGTCAATCTAGTCAATGGGGCTATGATAGATGAAAACCTCTCTACAAACCGGCGGTAATAACCTGTCAAACCCAAGAAGCTCCGAATCTCTATAGCTGAAATAGGTCTAGGCCAGTTCTGAACTGCTTCAATCTTCTTAGGATCCACTTTAATGCCCTCGGAGGATACAACATTGCCCAAAAAGCAACCGAGTCCAACCAAAACTCACACCGAGTTGAAAACTTGGCATACAACTGACTATCCCTCAAGGTCTAAAGTACAACCACAAGATGTTCCTCTTGCTCCTCTTGACCGGGGAGTAAACCAATATATCATTAATGAAAATGATCACAAAAGAATCTAAATAGGTCTTGAACACCCGGTTCATCGAATCCATAAATGTTGTTGGGGCATTTGTCAAGCCAAATGACATCACTAAGAACTTATAGTGACCATACCGAGTCTGAAAAGTTGTCTTAGGGACATCTGATGCCCTAATCTTCAATTGATGGTAGCCAGATCTCAAATCAATCTTAGAAAACACTTTGGCAACCTAAAGCTAGTCATCAATCCTCGGCAACGCATACTTGTTCTTGATAGTGACTTCGTTCAACTGTCGACAATCAATCCTTATCCTCATCGTTCCATCTTTCTTCTTTACAAACAACACCGGTGTCACCCAAGGCGAGACAATAGGTCTAATGAATCCTTTGTCAAGCAAACCCTGCAATTGCTCCTTTAATTCCTTCAACTCAATTGGGGCCATACGATATGGTGAAATAGAAATGGGCTGAGTGCTCGGAGCCAAGTCAATACAGAAGTCGATATCTTTGTTGGGTGGCATCCCTAGTAAATCTATAGGAAACACCTCTGGAAACTCACGCACAACTGGTACTAAATCCATGGAAGGAACCTACGCACTATAATCACGAATATAGGCCAAATATGATAGACATCCCTTCTCGACCATACGCCGAGCCTTCACATATGAAATAACCCTGCTGGTAGAATGGCTAAGAGTCCTTATCCACTCTAATAGAGGCAACCCCAGCATGGCTAAGGTCACTATCTTGGCGTGATAATCTAATATAGCGTGAAAAGGTGAAAGCCAACCCATGCCCAAAATAACATCAAAGTCCACCATATCCAGAAGTAGGAGATCTACACTAGTCTCAAGACTCCCAATAAAAGTCACACACGAGCGATAAACACAATCTACAATAATAGAATCTCCCACATACGTGGACACATACACAAGAGCACTCAAAGAATCACGAGGTACACCTAGATATGAAGCAAAATAGGATGACACATAGGAACAAGTAGAGCCCGGATCAAATAGAACTGAAGTATCTCTATGGCAAACTGGAACAATACCTGTGATGACGGTGTCAGATGACTTGGCCTCAGGTCTAGCTAGGAATGCATAAAAATGGGGTTGGGCGCTACCACTCTGACCTCCGCCTCTCGAATAACGTCTAGCTAGCTTACATCCACCTCTAATAGCCTAACCTCCACCTCCAATGGCCTGACCTCCACCTCTAGCAGCCTGACTCTCACCTCTAGAGGTAGTGAAGCAACCGGTGCTAGAATCATGGCACGAGAACTCTACTGTGGCATGCCGCCCTATGACCTGGGGCAAAATTTAGAAAGGTTCCTCGGATCTCCACAAGTATAACAAGCCCTCGGATGCTATGACTACTGACCTTGGAACTGGCCGTGTTGACCTGGATAACCACCCTAGTAACTCTAGATCGGAGGTACACTAATAGGAGCTGATAGTGCATTATAAGCTAGCTGCTCAAGATGAGATACATAAGAACCATGACTACCCAAAGAACCATGGGATGCCTGAAGCGTTAACTGAAACGGCCTGGGAGGATGGCCTCTACTAAAAGTACCCCTTCCTCCAGATGAGGCCCCACTGAAACTTTTGAAATGATGAGGCTCTTATCAGATACTGCCCCCCTATCTTGACCACGAACCATCTCGATCCGTTTAGTAATCTCTATGTCCCTCTTGAAAGAAATATCATGTTCGGTCTCCTTGGCCATCTATAGCCTAATACTGAAGGTAAGCCCATCAATGAATCTCCTCACTCTCTCCCTCTTAGTAGGGAGTAAGATAACGGCATGGCAAGCTAGGTCTACAAATCGGGTCTCATACATAGTAACAGTCATGCTACCCTGCTAAAAGTGCTCAAACTGCCTGTAATACTCCTCTCTCAGAGTGAAAGGAACAAACTTCTCTAGAAATAGCTGTGAAAACTGATCCCAGGTAAGTGAAGGTGAACTAGTTGGTCTAGTCAACACATAATACATAATCCCATCACCATCTCTTGGCAGAATCGATCATCTGGAACACTGCAAAGTCGACCCCATTGGTCTCAACAATACCTATATTGAGCAATATCTCGTGGCAACGGTCCAAGTAATCATGTGGGTCATCAAAAGGTGTACCACTAAAGTGAATAGGGAAGATCGTTGTGAACTTGTCCAAGTTCATCAATCCCTCAGTAGATATCGCGTGCCTCTCCCCCATCTATCCAGCAATAAACGGATGAACTACTCCAACTAACTGAATTGCTGGAGACTAATATATGGTAGCCATCTACTCCGAAGTGTGAGTAGCGGGAGTCTATGCTCCTCCCCCAGCCCAAGAGATGGCTGATACCACCGGAAATGCACTGGTCTGGGCCACACTCTCTATCAGGCCCACTAAATGAACCATAGCATCCTAAAGCACAGAGTGGATATGTATCCCTCCAGGACCTGAGCGGGTCCTCCTGGTGCAATCTCAGCTGGGATCTCCTAATTATGACCAATCTGAGGCTCCACTGTGGGTGTTGTTGCTCGAGCTCTAGGCTGAGCTCTGCCTCTGCCTCAGCCTCTACCCCTGGTAGTGGCTCCTGCCCGGCTATAGATGTTGTGTGTGATCTCACCATCTACGAGGGAATAAGAATGGAATGATTCAAACATCAACGATAGGATAAAATCGTACGATAGGGAAAGAAAGAAGTGAAATTTTCCTAAAACTCCATAGCCTCTAGAAGATAAGTACAGACATCCTGTACTGATCCTCCAGACTCTACTAAGCTTGCTCATGAATCGTGAGATCTAAGCAATCTAGTGCTCTGATACCAACTTATTACGACCCGAAATCCTAAACTCGGGCCCATGATGACGCCTAACATCCACTTTCTAGGAAGCAGGCATGAAATAGATAATTATCCCATTTAACAGTTGAAAACAAAAGATTAACAATAATAACAATAAAGTCTGAAACTGAATGATATAACACCGGACAACAAATTCAAAACATATCCCAAAACTTTGAGTCACGAATACATGAGCACATAGAGTGCTACAAATAAGGTCTAAACGGAGTACAACTGTTTTGAAACTCAATAAAAATAGTAATGATGGAAGAGAAGGGGACTTCAGGGTTGCGGATGTCGTGCAACTATACCTCAAGTCTCAGACTACGACTGGATCCAAGCAGAAAGTTACTGAGCACCCCTAGGACCAATACCAGTATCTGTACAAGAAGTGCAGAAGTGTAGTATGAGTACAACCGACCCAACGCACTCCGTACGTGTCAAGCCTAACCTCGATGAGGTAGTGGAGAGGCTATGACAAGACACCTACGTAAAATAAACATGTACAAGTGTATATAAAGCAGCAATAATAACAAAGAATAATAAAATACTAATTGGGAGGTGACATGCGAAAAGGGAAAGATTTAGTAAATACGGCAAGTATGAAATCACGAAATAACCAAGTAAATCACCAAACAAGAAATCAGTTAAAGCAATGATATGAAAATGGCACGACATCACCCTTCGTGATTTTACTCTCGTCCTCACCATGCAATAATATGAATATAATAGCGCGACATCACCCCTCGGGCTTTTACTCTCATCCTTACCATGTAATAATATGAGTGAAATTTCACGGCATCACCATTCGTGCTTTTACTCTCATCCTCGCCATGTAATAATATGAATGAAATGGCATGGCATCACCATTTGTGCTTTTATTCTCATCCTCGCCATATAATAATATGAATGAAATGGCACGGCATCACCCTTCGTGCTATTACTCACATCCTTACTATGCAATCATATAAATCCAAGGAATAAACAATGCGGGGAATGATTTAACTTCAAATATGGTGCCAAGATATCAAACTTCAATTTTCCAAAATATTCAACATCTTTGAAATAAGCAATAAATACGAAACGAATAATTAAAGAAGTGATAATCTAATCTAAGCATGGATATCATAATTAACGAAATAATAAACTACAAAGAAACAAGTCCCACCCGCATGCATTAGCCCAATGACAACGCATAATTACTCGTCACCTCACATATACGTTATTCCCACACATAAAACACGTAGCGAATAGACCAACAAGTCCTAATCCCTCAAGTAAAGGTTAACCACGACACTTACCTCACTTCCGCAATCAAATCAATGCCCAACTGCGGCTTTTCCTCTAGAATTAGCCTTCAAACCAATCAAATCTAACCAAATATAGTTTAAATAATTCAAAATAAGCTTTAAAAACTACCCACGAGTGAAAAGATTTAATCTTTGAAGTTTTTGGAAAAAGTCAACAAAAGTCAACCCTAGGCCCGCTTGGTCAAAACCCAAGATTCGGACAAAAACACGATTACCCATTCACCCCCGAGCCCGATTATGTGATTTGTTTCGAAATCCGACCTCAATTTAAGGTCTAAATCCCAATTTTACAAAAATCCCCAATACTACCCAAATCCCTAATTTCTACCATATAAATCCGAAATTTGGTGTTGATATCTCATGAAAAGTAATGGGTAATTGAAAGACAATGGATTAAAGTCACTTACCAATAAATTTGGGAAGAAAAGTCTCTTGGAAAATTGCCTCTAGAGTGTTTAGGGTTGAGAAATGGTGTAAAATGAGCTAAGTCTCGTTTTTCCCCTCTTTTACCCAGCTGCAGATGTCACAATTGCAATGTCTTATTCGCAATTGAAACATCGCAAAAGCGAGACAAAGGTTGCAAATGCGAACCCTGTCTCAGAACACCAGAAGTTGCAAATGTGAACATCCCACCTTTGCAAATGTGGCAAGTTTCTTCGCAAATGCGAAGATATCCCCTCAGAGTACTGGGTCTCAGATGCGACTCTGAGATCGCAAATGTGATGTCTGACTATTTGCAAATGCGAACCTATTCCTCGCAAATGTGAGATCACCCAACCCAGGCCCCAGCTCGCAAATGCGATATCTTGATCGCAAAAGCGAGGCTCTTATTTGCGAGCCAGACCTCGCAAATACAAGATCTGGAGACTACATCAGCAACAGAAGTGCACCAACTATTCCAACTTTAACCAAACTCATCTGAACCACGTCTGAAACTCATCTGACCCCCTTGGGCACCAAACCAAAAATGCACACAAGTATAATAACATCATACGAACTCGATCATGTAATCAGAATACCAAAATAATACCTAGAACTACAATCGGACATCAAAATGCATGAAATTCTCAAAGAAGCTCAAGAGCTTTAAAATTCATAACCAAGCGTCCGAATCCTATCAAATCAACTCCGTTTTACACCAAATTTTTCATAAAAGTTTGGAATAGTAAAATGAACTTATACTGAGTTTCGAAACCGAAATTGGAACCTGGTAGCCATAAAATCAACCTACGGTCAAACTTAAGAATTCTTTAAACCTTCAAATTACTAGTTTTCGACAAATCACGTCAAATCAAGTTATGGACTTCTGAATTCAATTCAGGACATATGCCAAGTCCAAAATCACGATACAGACCCACCGGGATCATCAAATACCGATCGGGGTCCGTTTACACAAAATGTTGACCGTAATCAACTCAAATCATTTCTAAAGCTAAAATTCATATTTGCTTCAATTTTTCACATAAAAACTTTTCGAAAAAAGACACGGACTACGAACGCAAATCGAAAAACACTAAATAGAGCTAATCAAGGTCTTGGAACACTAAATTAAGTGCTAGAACTCATAATGACCTATTGGATCATCATAGTTATGAAATACATTGCATGGATACATTATCCCCTCATTCTATGAACTAATTTAATCCACGTATATATTATAGTGTGCACTTAATATTTGTAACTTTTAAAGTAATTTTTACATCATATAAATATAGTCTTTTCAATTTATGGAAAAACACTTGAAAAAATAAGTAAGGTTATATCGCTCTTGTCAATTCTCTATTATTTTACAGAAAACATAGATATAAGATAAACTATAAACAATATTAGAAAAAGTAAACACATAGAACTCTACCTAGAAAAAAAAATTCAGATGCTATGCTTGCCATAAAGAAAAATACTCTTCTATTCTGTGTCCGAACAAGAATAAGAAAGAAAATAAACAACATATAAAATGAATGATACTTTCTGATATTAAATAAAAATTTAATATTTGTGACGAATCGATAAGTCATTTTGAGTACTTGCCTTAATTTTAGTATATCGAGAGATCCCGTAGCTTCATTTAATATTTATTAATTTTGGTGTGTGATCCGAGTTGCTTTTTGAAAAGCTTTTATGTGAAATTTTGAAGAGAGTAAAATTTTTGATTTAAAATGAGACTTGAGTTGACCACGGTCAACATTTATGGTAAACTACCTCGGATCGGTGTTTTGACAATTAAAGTAGGTCTGTATGATATTTTAGACTTTTACGCACGTTTGGTTGGGGTTCGGGGTAACCCGAGCGCATTTCAGCGCATTATGTGATAATTGACCTTTTCAAGTTGAAATCTTGAGTTTTGATGATCAATTCTTGTTATTTGATATTATTCTGATGATTTGAGGTAGTGAGTGAGTTTGTATAATGTTATTAAACTTGTGCGAATGTTCAATTTGGAGCCTGAGGGGCTCGGATAAGTTTCGGGTAAGTATTGGATGAGTTTGGATTGTTTTAGGATTGCTGGTGCAAGCCTGCATTTGTGAGGTCTGGCTCGCATTTGCGGTCAAATGATCGTTTTTGCAAAATAGTCTAGGGGCTGGTACTTCAACTTTGCGAAGAATTATTCGCACTTGCGATCTCAGAGTCGCATTTGTGACACAGTGTCCTAGGAGTTAGCTTCACATTTGCGAAGTGGTGGTGCAAATTTGCGATAGAGGGCACTTCGCTTTTGCAAACAAAATGTCGCATTTGCGACTTCATTGGGCCTGATGCACTGATCGCATGCGTCACATCTGCAGACATCGCATTTGCGCATAAGTATTCACAAATGTGATGTTTTGCAAATGCGATGTCTGCGGCTGGGTAAAAGAGGGGAGAAACAGGACCTAGCTCATTTACACTATTTCTCAATCCCAAACACTCTAGAAGCAATTTTTGAAGAACTTTTTCTTCCCAAATTCATTGGTAAGTAACTCTAATTCATTTTCTATCAATTCCCCATTACTTTTCATGAGTTTTTATCATCAAATCTATGAATTCCATGGTAAAAATTAGGGGTTTTATGTAGAATTTAGAGATTTTGTAAAATTGAGATTTAGACTTCAAGTTGAGGTCGGATTTCAAAACAAATCACATAATCGGGCTCCGGATGAATGGATAATCGGGTTTTGATCCGAATCTCGGATTTCGACCAAGTAGGCCCGGAGTTGACTTTTGTTGAATTTTTCAAAAATGATCAAAATTGAACCTTTTTCATTCGTGTGTAGTTTCTAAAGCTAATTGTGAATTGTTTGAACAATATTTGGCTAGATTTGGTTGGTTTGGAGTCTTGTTCAAAAGAAAAACCCATGATTAATTGTTGAGTTGGTTGCGGAAAGAGGCAAGTGTCGTGTTTATATTTAACTTAAGGGAATTAGGACTTGTTGGTCTAATTGTTCCGTGATTATGTGTGGAGACAACGTATATGCGAGGTGACGAGTGTATATTCATTGTCATGGGTTAAAGCATGCAGGTTGGGCTATCTATATTTACATCTTCATTTATTCTTTGTTATATCTCGTTACACGCTTTGATTGCTACATGTCCTTACTTGTTATTCATGCCTTACTTGTTATCTGTTATTTAGTTGTTACTTGTTTCGATTTATTCATTCCTCACTCAATACATGATTAGCTTCTGTATGTTCCTACCTGTATTGATTTTATATTTTCATTTTCTCATGTTTTTACATGACTTTATTGTCCTTACATTACTTGTTTCACTTTATTATGTTATTCCGATTATGTGAGTCATTTAGATATTCTTATATTAATGAATTGTTGAGGTTTTTGATTATGAGGTATTGATTATTCTCCGTTTGTACTAGTAGTTCCTTAATGTTTTGTATGCTTTATTTCCCTTTCGCGCTGAGATTATGGATTTGGTTGTGTTGAGTTTTTCATGTTGATGAGTTGATATTGGGAATGACTTGCACGCTGCAACAATGTTGAAAAGAAGAAATGATGGGATCGGGTTGTCACGACCCAGCCTAGGGTCGCGACAGATAACTGATACTAAGTATCGATCATAACTAAACTTGCTAATAATCTACTAATCATGAATATAAACTGATAAACTGAATAAGTATATGCATACCTAATAAGAACTATACCCATTTGGAAATCTGATAAGGCTAACACAAGTTGATATATGAAAACATACTAACTGCACAAAATATAGGCCACTAGGAGTGTTGAACTGAACAAGAACTATGTGGGACAAGGCCCCATCATACCCAACTAGCTGACTGTACACATACAAAAATATAAGCAACTCGGGGAGTAAATAGAGTGACTCCAACAGCTAGTGGATGGCATGGCTCAAGCGTTAATCTATTTGTACCTGCGCGACATGAAACGCAGTGCCCCAAAAGGGACGTGGATATGATATTTATAAAACATGTAAGGTGAAAAGTATATTTAAAGCATACTAAAGTATGACTGTAAGCTGAAAATCTGAATATAAGCTAAAAGCTAAACAAGAGTCTGAACAAGAAACTGATCTGAAACGTAACCGAAGTTTAAGCTAAAACTATGCTAAAACTGAACTACTATCTAAACTGGTACTTGTCTGAAGTTATGGGCTATATCCCCCCAATTAGGTAACTGTACATCTGAACTAGCCTCTTGTATAGTCATGCAATACAAACTGTAGCTATACACGTATATATAACATGTCTGACTAGCTTTATGGGCTATCTCTCGCCAGTATATAGTCAGTAGGACTTACTGACATTATGGGTTAAATCCCCCAGCATAATCAATGTAAGAATGTTTGAGTCATAACACATATGGCAGCATCATATGGACTCAAGAGATTATGAAGGAAATCATAAACGGAATCACAAACGTAATCTGACGCTCGCCATCCATAAGTTGGAAGAAGGAGGCTAACCCTATTTTTGAGAGAAACTGAGTATGTACATGATATACTAAGGCTAATTAACTCATTAGTATCCCCTTAAAATCAATTTAGAACCAAGGAACTCAAAATTCGTCTCACTCTTCGAATTTCCAAAATTTCGGCAGAGTTTCCCCTAAAACTAGATGATCCCCAAAACAAATAGCAAGCACCACATATACACGGGAATGGATACCTAGAAGAGATTATAACATTAAACTAAAGGAGATCCATTTATCCATAATAGTGTCAAACAATCGACAAAGCGGAATTATGAACGTAATGTCGGCTCATAGTGGCTAACTTGTGACATGAAAGTCTAAATATGATTTAGGAATAATATAAGCATAAACACATGATAATTAGGCTTATATAATCTTAAATGAAGCTATTAGGATCATATGTAGGTTATGTATACATAAAAACATCAAAGGAATGGAACAAATAGAAGTCCGGATAGCATAGTCCAAATGGGTGATTTGCCATTTTTGTTTTTGTTGTGTTTTGAAGTTTCACCCTAAACTAGTTTCTTCCATACTTAACATATGGAATTGATTACTATACAAGTATAAAATACATACTGAAATTTCCCTTGGACAACTCTTAAAAGATCAAGAAAAAAGGCTAGAACATAGCTAAACCAAATCATACCGAAAACGAAATGAAAACCCTACATACATCTTGTGTTCTTGCTTCCAAACATTGTTACCTTTGACCCACACCCTTCATTATTCTTGTATAGATAAAATACAGAGGTAAAAATCTTTCTTAGCCAAGAAGATCTTTCCAAAGCTCGAGTAATAAGGAGAAAAGAGGACGGCAAAGTCTTACCTATGTCGTAAGGATCACCATTGATGTGTTTGCTTCTTGATTTTGAGTTGCGGATGATAGACTAGCTTCAAAGCCCTACGGAACTTCTTGGAGAGCTATGTAAGATCTGATTGTGTGTGAATTTTTTGGAAAATGGGGAAAAAGAAGACTAAGTCTTCTATTTGTAGTAAGGTGGAAAAGTCAACCACATGTGTGCTTCACCGACCCTTCTTCCTATGCTCTTATCTATATATACGGACATTGTATGAATGAACGGTCAAGAGAATTAGAAACTATATTCCAATACCTTCAATTTGGTGTATAATATGTCCCCAAAAGACCTCATAAACACACAAAATTAATTTCTCAAAAAGCTTTGTTACAATTCAAATCCTTATTCGATTTTTCTGCAACTTAAATCCGATTTTCCCAAACTTTATATTCTATATCCAAAAGACATATATCATTATATTATGACTTTAACCTCCTCTAAATCATGAGTAACAAGCCATTTATACAATATACGACATCATAGAAGTACGGGGTGTAACAATATCCTCTCTTAAGAACATTCGTCCATGAATGTTGACTGAGTTATACAGAAGCAATAAGCACATATCCATTACATATATAGAGTAGTGAAGAGATGTGGATATATGAATCTTGTATCCTTCTCAGATTCTCAAGTCATCTCTTTCACATTATTGCTCTGCCATAACACTTTTAGTAAAGTAATATCTTTCGTCTTCAACTATAATTATTCGGCCGGTTGTTTTGTGTATTGTAGCCCTATTCCCCTATTCATTTCCTCCTATATGTTTATTTGTGGTTATATGACTTTCCGGGGTTATTGGGTTGGTTCCAGAAAAGTTTCAGAGTCAATTAGGACACTTAGTCTTAAAGTTGAAAGCTTAAGTTGAAAGAGTTGACCGAGTTTGACTTTTGTGAAGACGAATCCGGAATGGAGTTTTGATAGTTTTGATAGCTTTGTATGGTGATTTTAGACTTAGGGGTATGTACGAATATTTATTTGGAGGTCCGTGGGTCATTTTTGCTTGAATTGGCGAAAGTTGGAAAGTTGAAGATTTGGACGGTTGAGAGGTTTGACCGAGAGTTGACTTTATTGATATCAGATTTGGATTTCGGTTACGGAAGTTAGATTAGGTTTGTTGTATCATTTATGACTTGTGTGCAAAATTTGAGGTCAATCCGAGTTGGTTAGGCATGAATCGGACACTTGGTTGGAAGTTTAGAAGTTTATGAACTTAAGAGACTTTAACATGTGATTTGGTCTTTGATCCATTGATGTGATGTTTACGTATGTGTTTTGAGACAATGGACAGGTCTGGATAATGGTTTTGGACTTGTTGGGATGATAGGACGGTGTCTCGAGAGGTTCGGGTGAGTTTTGAACAAGTTTGAGTACTTCGACACCTTGATGATGTTCTGGAGATGTAGGAGTGCGGAAGGCACTTTTTAGAGTGTTGAGGGAACTTTTGGAGTGCTAAGGAAAAGCCTCAAGTGCGGCCACAAAGCCCAGAGTGCGGAGGCAGTGGCCAAAGTGCGGACCGCACTGAGGGCCGCAACAGGGAATCTGCAGGTTTGTTGGTTTGATTTTGGGAGCTTATATCTCTCAATATATGAAGAATTTGGGGATGATCCAAAATTAAAAGTTGTAGCCTTTGAGTCTAGTGTCTAGAACATCAAACCGTTCATCATTTAAACATTTGTACATAAAATTATGACCAATTTACTGAAGAGTGGTAGTACAATTACTGCTGAAGTGCGACCGCACAATTTGGATTGCGGCTGCAAAATTAAAAGTGCGGATCACACTTGGAAAAGTGCGGCCAGCACTGTGGGAGGTTAGGTGTTTATACATAAATGGGACTTTTGGGTTTTTATTTCATTCTTCATCACTTCAGAGACTTGAGAGCCCGATTTTGAAGGGTTTCAACCTAGACCTTTATCTACAAGCTTGGGGTAAGTGATTCTAACATATATCTATGAGATATACATAGATCCATCACTAGATTTAACATCAAAACATGGAAATTAACAAGAGAAATTGGGGGTTTTGTCTAAACTTTTTAAAAATGAATAATTGAGTTTTTAACATCGATTCGAAGTCAGAATTGGATGGTTTTAGTATGGTTGGACTTGTTATTGAATGTGTGTTCGAATTTTGTAAGTTTGGTCAGGTTTTGAGGTGCGAGCCCGGGATTGAATTTTTGAGTTGACTTTTTGACTTTCTTTAAGGATTGCAATTTTATTATCTGGAATAGTGTCATGTGGTTTGTATTTATTATATTAAGTTATTTTGGCTAGATTTGAGTCGTCCGAAGTTGGATTTTTGTAGAAAAGGCTCACTAATGGGTTGATTTAGCTTGTTTGAGGTAAGTATCTTGCTTAACTTTATGTGGGGGAACTACCTCTTAGGATTTGGATTGATTGTGCTATTTGTGTTATGTGAAAGCCGTGTACGCAAGGTGACTAGTGGGCACAGGTTGTATGTGGTATTTGACCGGTTTAGGCTATTTAGACTCTTTCCATGCCTTTAATTGAGTTGTTATAACATGTCACATATTTCATTGTTAATTTAATCTCACATGCTTATTTGATGTTGTAGCACTTGTTCTACCTCTTACTTGTTACTTTACTCTTATATGCTTTAGTTGAAGTTATTGCTTCCCTTATTGCCTTGTTACTTCTTTAATTATTGAACTACCTTACTTGAAGTTGTTATTTCATGGAATATATTCTTGTTGGCTTATTGGTGTTGAAGTTGTAAAATTCGTTATCACCTTGAGGCGTAGTTGTTAATTATTGATATATCTTTCTTGTTGAGCCATTCACTTTTATTTTGTTATTGTTGAGATTCTTGTACACATTGTGGTTGAGCCATGGGCTATTTGTTGTGGAAATGTTGGTATTAATGACTTTGTGCCAAGTTGTGGCATATGGGAACTTGTGGCGCGAGTTGTGATTGTGTTGTGATATTGATACACATGCGGTGGTGTGACGACCCGGCCAGTCGTCTCATGAGTTACCGCTCCATTTCCCCCATTTCTGCTTATTTATGCATCGTTATCCGTATTTTATGGTATCGGGTTGGTCGGATCGAGTCCGAAATAATTTTGATAAGGTTTGAGACACTTAGTCTCTTTAGAGTGAGTTTCAGTTGGAAAAGTCAACCGGATATTGACTTATGTGTTAGAGGGCTCGAATATGAGTTCTGATGGTTCAGATAGCTTTGGGAGGTAATTTGTGGCTTAGGAGCGCGATCGGAATGAATTTTGGAGGTTCGTAGTGGATTCAAGCTTGAATTGGCGAAGTTGATATTTTGGCGATTTTCGGTTGGTAGGCGAGATTTTGATATAAAGGTCGGAATGGGATTCCGAGAGTTGCAATAGTTCCATTGTGTGATTTGGGATGTGTGTGCAAAATTTCAGGTCATTCGGACATGGTTTGGTTTGGTTTTTGATCGAAAGCGTAATTTAGAAGATTTTAGAAAGTTAGGCTTAAATCCGAGGTGTTTTGGTTGTTTTGGTGTTGTTTGAAGTGTTTTGATGATTGGAACAAGTTTGAATAAGGGATAGGGTTATGTTTGTACTTTTGGTTGAGGTCCCGGGGGCCTTGGGGTGATTTCGGATGGTTAACGGAGAGGTTGGAATATTGTTGCAGCAGCTGATATTGCTGCTACTGGTATTTTCGCACCTGCGGTTTGGGGGCCGCAGGTGCGGCGCCGCATAAGTGGAGATTTGCCCGCAGAAGCGGAAGAGGTTTGAGGAGCAGGAAACCACAGAAGCGGCTAATGGGATTGCATCTGCGGAACGGAGGGAGGCTCGCAAATGCGGAATGGTGAGGTAGAGTCAGGAACCGCAGATGCGGTAGAAGGACCGCACCTGCGAAATCGCAGATGCGGCAAGTGGACCGCAGATGCGGTATTTGGTCCGGTAAGTGAATTCTGCAGAAGTAGAGGGTTAGACCGCATATGCGATACCGCAGAAGCGGGTTTTGGACCGCAGATGCGGAAAGGCTTGGGCAGATGAATCAATAGAGTCTTTCGCGAATTTTTGGGTTATTTCACCATTTTTTACTTCGGCTTGAGAGCTTTTGGACGATTTGGAAGAGGTATTTCAAGGGAACTTCGTTAAGGTAAGGATTTTGGACCTAAAACACATTTCTATGGTATTATTTCATGGATTAAGGCTGTAATTAAAGGAATTAAAGGGCTAAAAATGGGGGATTATGGTTTGAGTTTAAGAGGCTTTAAAATGAGGATTTGAGGGGTCATTTGAACTCCGATTTTGGTATTCTTGATATGCATAGACTCGTGGGGAGATGAGGAATTTATTGACGTAAAAATTTCTGATTTTCGAGACGTGGGCCCGGGGGTCAGGTTTTGGTAATTTCGGGATTTGTGCCATTTATTGATTGTTTTCGCTTGAGCGTCGTTCCCTTAGCATATTTTGTCGTCCTCATTCTGATTTTGGATAGATTTGATGCGCGTGGAGGCCTATTCGAGGGGCAAGGGCGTCGCGAGCTAGAGATTTAGCCGGTTCGAGGTGAGTAATAATTGTAAATGATGTTCTAAGGGTTTGAAACCCTGGATTGCACATCGTGGTGCTATATTGAGGTGAGATACACGCTCGATGACGAGCGTGGGGTCGTGCACTATTGGGGATTGTGATTTGGTCCATCTCGGTTGATGATTTTACTGCGTATTTGACTGAAAACTATTTGCTATCATCATTATTTGGGCTTCGTGCCAACTATTTGAACCCTTCGGGGAATTTCATTGCTATTTCTCACTATTTTGACTTTATACTTGAACTCAATCATGTTATTTTCCATTGTTTTCATACTCAACCATGTTTACTCAGTTTTAAGACTTAAATGATATTTTAAATAATGTTTGGGCTGAGAAACATTGTTTTACTATTGCCCCAGGGGCTTGTGAGTATTTTTGACTGAGTTAAGGCCGAGGGCCTAGTTGTGAGGAAACAATGATACTGATTTGAGGTCGAGGGCCTTAGATATATATATATATTCCACGAGGTGGTTTGATTGATATGAGGCCGAGGGACTAGTTTTGATGCCACGAGATGGCTTGTTATTGCGCTTGGGCCGTAAGGGGCCCCTCTAGGAGTATGCACACCCCTAGTGAGCGCGGGTACCCATTGTGATGTGAGATTGAGCCCGAGGGTCTGTTATTGTTCTAAGATGTTGCCCGAGGGGCGGATGTGGTGATACTATGCCCGAGGGGCGAACTTCTATTTGTTTGCTTTACCTTAATTACCTGTCAATTACTTGTTTACTGGTTGAAAGAGGATTTTACTTGACTTTCCACTATTTTACTACTTCATTATAGAATGCCTTGTGCTTTACGTGTTTTCTTACTTTCCGTCATTATTTACATTTGTTACTCAATGAGTTGGAGTACTCACTTTACTCCCTGCACCCCTGTGTACAGATTTAGGCGTAGCTGGTTCCGCTCCCGAGTGCTGATTCCTCAGCTTCAGGCGGGTATTTTCGGAGATTACGAGGTAGTTGTTGACGTCCGCAGCCCCATGTCTCTACTCCTTTATCGCTTCTATTTTATTGTACTAGGTATGGATTTAGCAGAATTGTATTATGACTTATAGATGCTCATGACTAGTGACACCCCGGTTAGAGCTGTGTATGGGTGTTCTTCCGCGTATTTGTGTTATCATTGTTATTTCGGGTTTATTTTATCATGATTAGACCATTTTTTAAATGATTAACTGTTAATAATTGGAAAATGGGAAGTGTCGGTTGGCCTTGTCTTCATGAGAGGCGCCATCACGACCGGGTCCGAGTTTGGGTCGTGACAAGTTAGTATTAGAGCCTAGGTTATATAGGTCTCACGAGTCATGAGCAGGTTTAGTAGAGTCTCGCGGATCGGTACAAAGACGTCTGTATTTATCCTCGAGAGGCTGCAGAACCTTTAGGAAAAACTTCATATTTTTGAAATTCTTGTCGTGCGAAATTGTTGATGCGAGTACTAAACCTCCGTTATTCTATTCTCTCATAGATGGTGAGGACACACGCTACCGGACATGGTGGACGACCACCAATGCCACCAACTATGGCCACCAGATGCCGAGGATGCGGCCGTGGTCGTGGTAGAGGCAGAGCATCAAGGGCAGCATTTGTAGATCCACTAGCTACCCCAATTTAGGACCAGGTCCCAACTATGACGCTCCAACAGCACCAATTAAGGCACCAGCTGTGCCCATCGTGATTCCGGATCTTCAGGAGGCCTTGGCACAGATCTTATCAGTTTGCATTGGCCTGACTCAGGCGGTTTCAGCCACTACAGCCACAACTACTTCACATACCAGGTGAGGCAATCAGACTCCCGCCGCTCGCACACCTGAGCAGGTCGTGCAGGGACTTCAGACGCTGGGGGCGCATCCAGCCCAGCCGGTTGTAGCTTCTCAGAACTATGTGGTTCCTGTCATGCCGGAGGACGAGCAACATAGGTTGGAGAGATTTGGTAGGCTTTAGCCTCCATTATTCAGTGGTGCAGAGGGCGAGGATGCCCAGGGTTTTTTGGACAAGTGTTAGAGGATGCTTCGTACAACGAGTATTCTGGAAACCAGCGGGGTCGCTTTTACCACCTATCAGTTTTCAGGAGCTGCTTTTACTTGGTGGGAGGATTTTGAGATGCGTAGGCCTGTTGGTGCAGCACCCCTTACCTAACAGCAGTTCTCCGTTCTCTTTCTGGAGAAGTAAGTGCCGCAGTTTTGCAGAGAGGAGCTACGTAGGTAGTTTGAGTGGTTGTGTCAGGGGGAGATGACCGTGTCGCAGTATGAGTTGAGGTTCTCAGAGTTGGCTCGTCATGCCATCTGGTTGGTCCCGATAGATAGAGCGAGGATCAGAAGGTTTGTTGATGGTCTTACTTATCAGCTCCGTATTCTCATGACCAGGGAGAGGGTGACTGGTGCTACTTTCGAGGAGGTTGTGGATATTGCCCGTGAGATTGAGTCGGTTCGCCGTCAGGAGCGAGAGGAGAGGGAGGCCAAGAGGCTTCGAGGATCTAGCAGTTATAGTGGTGCTCCTTCGAGGGGTTAATTTCAGCACAGCAGAGGCCGTTCATTCAGGCATGCTCAGTCAGCTCGCCCAGGTTATCGTGGGGTATCTTCGGGTCATGGTTATCATGGATCTCAGCAGGGCCAGTCATCACTCAGCGCCCTTCCAGCTCAGAGTTCATCTCGTGCTCCATCAGTTTAGGGCTCGTCTATGCCGAGTGCATCTGCTAGTCACTCCGGTGTGAGGGTTCCCTTCTATCCCCTTCTCCAGCACTTGGGAGTTGTTATGAGTGTGGTGAGATGGGCCACATGTGGAGGCAGTGCCCTCATCGTATTGCTAGTTCGTCCCGGCAGAGGGGTCAGTCATCGGCTTCAGCGCCAATTTCTTCACCCCTACCCGCTCAACTAGCTAGGGGTGGAGGTCAATCAGCCAGGGGTCGCCCCAGAGGGGGAGGTCGATCAGGGGGCGGTCAGGCCCGTTTCTATGCACTCCCAGGCAAACCCAATGTTATTGTTTTAGATTCTATCATTACAGGTATTGTTTCAGTCTGCCATAGAGATGCCTCTGTATTATTTGATACCGGTTCCACCTTTTCTTATGTGTCATAATACTTTGCTTGTTATTTGGGTACGCCCTGTGAGTTTCTTGCTTTACATGTTCATGTATCTACCCCGGTGGACAATACTATTGTTGTAAACCGTGTGTACCAGTCATGTGTGGTGACTATTGGGGGTTTAGAGACCCGAGTGGATCTGTTATTATTGAGCATGGTGGATTTTGATGTCATTTTGGGCATGGATTGGCTATCTCTGTGTCGTGCTATTCTGGAATGTCATGCTAAGACAGTCATATTGGCTATGCCAGGTGTGCCACAGATCGAGTGGCGAGGTGTGACTGATTATGTTCCCAGTAGAATGACCTCATTCTTGAAAGCCCAGTGTATGGTTGGGAAGGGTTGTCTTTCATATCTAGCGTTTGTGAGGGATGTCGGAGCTGGGCTCCCAGTATTGATTATGTTCTAGTTGTGAGGGATTTTCCCGATGTGTTTCCTGCAGACCTATCGGGCATGCCACCGGACAGGATATTGATTTTGGTATTGACCTGGTGCTGGGCACTCAGCCCATTTCTATTCTGCCATATCGTATGGCACCAGCGGAGTTGAAGGAATTAAAAGAACAGCTTCAGGAGCTCCTAGATAAGGGGTTCATTTGGCCTAGTGTGTCACTTGGGGTGCACCAGTTCTGTTTATGAAGAAGAAGGATGGCACTATGAGGATGTGTATTGATTATAGGCAATTGAACAAGGTAACAATTAAGAACAAGTATCATTTGCCTCGCATTGATGATTTATTCGACCAGCTTCAGGGAGCGAGAGTGTTTTCCAAGATTGATCTCCATTCAGGTTATCACCAGTTGAAGATCAGGGACTCGGATATTCTTAAGACGGTTTTCAGGACCCGATATGGTCATTATGAGTTCTTGGTGATGTCTTTTGGGCTGACCAATGCCCCAGCAACGTTCATGCATTTGATGAACAACGTGTTCCGGCCTTATCTCGATTCGTTTGTCATGGTCTTCATTGATGATATTCTGGTGTACTCGCGTAGTCAGGAGGAGCACGCGAAGCATTTGAGAGTTGTGTTGTAGAGATTGAGGGAGGAGAAGCTTTATGCAGAATTCTCCAAGTGTGAGTTTTGGCTCAGTTCAGTGGCTTTCTTGGGGCACGTGGTGTCCAGTAAGGGTATTCAGGTTGACTCGAAGAAGATAGAGGCGGTTCAAAGTTGTCCCAGACCGTCCTCAGCCACAGAGATTTGCAGCTTTCTTGGTTTGGCAGGCTATTATTGCCAGTTTGTTTAGGGATTCTCATCTATCGCATCGCCCTTGACCAAGTTGACTCAGAAGGGTGCTTCATTTGTATGGTCGAACGAGTGTGAGGAGAGCTTTCAGAAGCTCACGGCAGCTTTGACCACAGCTCCAGTGTTGGTTTTGCCATCAGCTTCAAGTTCATATATTGTGTATTGTGATGCTTCGAGAGTTGGGATTGGTTGTGTGTTGATACAGGAGGGTAGAGTTATTGCTTATGCTTCTCTTCAATTGAAGCCCCATAAGAAGAACTACCTCGTTCATGATTTGGAGTTGGTTGCCATAGTGCACGCGTTGAAGATTTGGAGGCATTACTTGTATGGCGTATCTTGTGAGGTGTTCACTGATCATCGCAGTCTTCGGCATTTGTTCAAACAAAAGGATCTTAATTTGAGGCAGCGTAGATGGTTGGAGTTGCTTAAGGATTATGATATCACTATATTGTACCATCCAGGGAAGGCCAATGTGGTGGCCGATGCTTTGAGCCGAAAGGCAGTGGATATGGGGAGTTTGGCATACATTTCAGTTGGGGAGAGACCTCTTGCAGTTGATGTTCAGGCCTTGGCCAATCGGTTCGTGAGGTTGGATATTTCAGAGCCTAGTCAAGTATTGGCTTGTGTGGTTTCTCGGTCTTCATTATATGAGCGCATCAGAGAGCGCCAGTATGATGATCTGCATTTGCTTGTCCTTAAGGACAGAGTTCAGCATGATGATGCTAGAGATGTGACTATTGGTACTGATGGGGTGTTAAGGATGCAGGGCCGGATTTGCGTGCCCAATGTGGATGGGCTTCGGGAGTTGATTTTGGAAGAGGCCCATAGCTCGCGGTATTCCATTCATCCGGGTGCCACAAAGATGTATCAGGATTTGAGGTAGCACTACTGATGGAGAAGAATAAAGAAGGATATTGTGGGAATTGTAGCTCGGTGTCTCAATTGTCAGCAGGTGAAATATGAGCATCAGAGACCGGGTGGCTTGCTTCAGTAGATGGATATTCCTGAGTGGAAGTGGGAGAGGATCACTATGAACTTTGTTGTTGAACTTCCACGGACCTTGAAGAAGTTTGATGCTATTTGGGTGATTGTGGATCGGCTGACCAAGTCCGTGCACTTCATTCCTGTGTGTACTACCTATTCTTCAGAACGGTTGGCAGAGATATATATTCGAGAGATTGTTCGCTTGCATGGTGTTCTGGTTTCCATCATTTCGGATAGAGGTACTCAGTTTACTTCGCAGTTTTGGAGGGCCGTGCAGAGAGAGTTGGGTACTCGAGTGGGGTTGAGCACAATTTTTCATCCTTAGACGGACGGGCAGTCCGAGTACACTATTCAAATATTGGAGGACATGTTGCGTGCTTGTGTCATTGATTTTGGAGGGTCATGGGATGAGTTTCTACTGCTTGCAGAGTTTGCTTATAACAATAGCTACCAGTCTAGTATTCAAATGGATCCATATGAGGCTTTGTATGTGAGGCAGTGTAGATCTCCAGTTGGTTGGTTCGAGCCCGGTGAGGCTAGGCTATTAGGGACAGACTTGGTGTATGATGCTTTAGAGAAGGTAAAGGTGATTCAGGAGAGGCTTCGTACAGCGTAGTCGAGGCAAAAGAGTTATGTTGATAGGAAGGTTCGAGATGTGTCCTACATGGTTGGCGAGAAGGTTTTGTTGAAGGTTTCACCCATGAAGGATGTTATGAGATTTGGGAAGAAAGGGAAATTGAGACTGCGGTTCATTGGGCCTTTTGAGGTGCTTCGGAGGATTGGGGATGTGGCTTATGAGCTTGCGTTGCCACCTAGCTTGTCGAGTGTGCATCCGGTATTTCATGTTTCTATGCTCCGGAAGTATATTGGGGATCCGTCTCATGTTTTGGATTTCAGCACTGTTCAGTTGGATGATGATTTGACCTATGATGTGGAGCCATTAGCTATTTTGGGTTGTTGGGTTCGAAAATTGAGGTCAAAGGATATAGCTTCACTGAAAGTGTAGTGGAGAGGTCGGCCCATGGAAAAGGCTACCTGGGAGACCGAGCGGGAGATGCGGAGTAGATATCCTCACCTGTTTGAGGCTTCAGGTACGTTTCTTGATTCATTCGCGGACGAACGTTTATTTAAGTTGGGGAGGATGTGATGACCCGACCAGTCGTCTCATGAGTTACCACTCTGTTTCCCCCATTTCTGCTTCTTTATGATTCATTATCTATGTTTTATGATATCGAGTTGGTCGGATCGAGTCCGGAATGATTTTGGTAAGGTTTGGGACACTTAGTCTCTTTAGAGTGAGTTTAAGTTGAAAAAGTCAACCGGATATTGACTTATGTGTTAGAGGGCTCCGATGTGAGTTCCGATGGTTCGGATAGCTTCGGGAGATAATTTGTGGCTATAGAGTGCGATCGGAATGAATTTTGGAGGTCCGTAGTGGATTCAGGCTTGAATTGGCGAAGTTGATATTTTGCCGATTTCCGGTTGGTAGGCGAGACTTTGATATTGGGGTCGGAATGGGATTTCGAGAGTTGCAGTAGTTTCGTTGTGTGATTTGGGATGTGTGTGCAAAATTTCAGGTCATTCGGACATGGTTTGGTTGGATTTTTGATCGAAAGCGTAAATTGGAAGATTTTAGAAAGTTAGGCTTGAATCCGAGGTGTTTTTGTTGTTTTGGTGTTGTTTGAAGTGTTTTGATGATTGGTGTGAGCACGTAATTTTTGCCCTATATGAATTACTCCCACAATTTCAAAACAAAACAATTTGTTTTTATTGTTTGCAATTTTGTGGATTTTTGTGGCATTTTTTGTCAATTACTTGCATTTGTCTGCGCATGTTTATTTTATTTAATTAATGAAAAGTACAAAAATGTGTGCATTTGCATTTAGGATTTAACTTTGTATTTTTGAATTAAGTAGCAAATTAGTTATTTTATAAGAATCGGAAAATCACAAAAAATAGTTTATTTTGCACTTTTAATTTTAAATTTTGAATTTGGGTTTTTTTTCCTTTAAGTTGGTCTTTTTTTAATTAGCTTTAGTAATTATTAGTTAGAGGTGATTAATTCAATAGGGTAGGATTAATTTGGTTTTATGATTTAATTTAGGATTTTACTTTCAATTTTGAAAAAGAAAAAAAAAAGAAATTGGAATAAAGAAAATTAAAAAGAAAAGGGGCAAAGAATTGAAAGAACCAGATTTTTGGGCCAAGTCTCCAAATTTCCCAAGCCCAAACCAAATCCCCTCCCTTAAACCCAAAACCCGTCCAAAAGCCAGCCCAGATCCGCCCTAACCCGGTCCATCTCCACACCCCACCAAACGATCTCATTTAGTTAGCTGAATGATTTGGGCCGTCGAGGTTACTTGATCTAACGGTTGAGAAGTTGGGGGTCGTTTGATATAAGAGTGTCCGAATCCCCTAACCCCACCCCTCTCTCACCGTCTCTCTCGACTCCACCCCTCTTCAGAGACAGAAACCCTAAGCGTCGCCTCCATTTCCCCCACCTTGAGCCTAGTGGCGCCACCTCCGTTCACCACCAAAATTACACCCCATAACCACCAAGTCCCCCTCAATCCAAATCCATAACCACTTGCCTTCGAATCATCCTGGAGCCTCTCGAATTTTAGATCGAAGCTTAACCTCAAATCCTGAAAAGAGCTGATTATCGAGGTTTTGAGATTTTGAGGTTGAAATGGACTTTAATCGTGTGTTTTCAGTTGAGAACATACGATTGAAGTCTATCTCGACCAAAAGTAGGGGATTCTTTGGAAAAGTTATTTCAAAACTCGGGTTCGCTTGGTTTAGCGGGTAAGTCCAGTTCTCCCAGTCATTTCCTCTCTTATCTTCTTCTATTTTTCCCTCTCTTTCTTCTGTTTTCAAAATTGTCTCTGCATGTGGTTCCTTTTAGTTAGAGTTAATATTAGTTATTAGCTTCTTCCGTTTTGTTTGAATTTGTTAGGTTAGTTTGTTTAATTTTGGGACGTATTGAGAACATTTGGTTCATGGTTGGTTTGGAATCCGAATTGCCTTTTTTGCCTACCCATTTCTTCTGAATTTCGGAGTTAGACTTGGGCCCAAAGAAAAGGGTTAGCCCAGGTCCTGTAAGAGTTAGGCTGGTTTTGAGTCGTTGGGTCCAATGGACCCATGAATTTTCTAAGGGTAATTAGCAGGGGTTTAAGGGGGTATTCTGGGTAATTGCCTTGGGGAATCTTGATGTAACTGCCTAAGGAAACTTCCTGGAAGCTGGGGTGGGGACTTAGCTGGAAATCTGAATTTTAAGTTGAGGGTATGTGAGCAAAAACCAAAATTGGAAAAGGTTTCAAGTGCAAAATTGAACTCTTTTAGGTAGCCCTAATGCCTTGTTTATAAAGGCATCTTTACTTCACTAGCAAGTTATAAAAATTAGAGATAAAACTCCTAAAACCTAAGCTGCTAAAAGAAAAAAAACATTGAATTTTTTCTGCATTTCTTGGTTGAAAACTACTTGAAATTCTTTTCAGTTTCTATCTGTTGATCCTCCTTTGGTCAGAACTTTTGAAACTCCAAATTCCTGCACCTGGGTGAAGAAATGGCTTGATTTTTGGGGCTTGAGACTTGGGTTTGAGCTTGTTTCGTGTGGAATAATGTCTGTTTGCTGTTTCAGTTCGAATTCCTTGGTTTTGGTTGATTTCAACACTGTTTCATTGCTGTCTTGTTGCTTACTGCCTACTGATTTCTGCACTTCTCTTGTTTCCCTTTTCATTTCCAGGTATTTTCAGAGCTGTGGATATCATTTAAGTGTAATTTGAAGTTTGGATCTGAAAAATGTAATGAAATTTGATGTTATTTGTTATTGAGTCTCATTTCTCCTTCTTTCAATTTCATGCACAACATGTAATACTTAGATGTAGAAAGGGTCTGATCAGTATATTTATCAATGAATCAGATGTAATCGAAATCTAGAACATGTTAGTTTATTAAGTGTTGTTCTCTTATGTCTTTCTCATCAAACTTTGTAGTCAGTTTGGATTTCTTTTGTCCTGTTTGCTCATCTCTGTCTTTACCTTTTTGAATCTGGTTTGTACTAATGGATAAATTATGAGTGTAGCTCCTTGGGTTTATAGGAGTTAGCATCAAAATATTTCCAATCAAGTTGTATTTGTTACATCTAAGCTAGTTCAGCTGAATTCAATGGTTCGTTTGGTGTTGATTTCTGATTTTGAGCTTTACTAGAATGATAAATATAGGCTGAAATATAAAACCTCCCTTTAGGAGTATAGATTAGTAAGTGTTCTTTTCTTTTTTCTGTCACTTTGAGGTTATGCATGCTATTGGTTAAAAGTAATGATGATAATGAATGCTAGATAACAAAGGGGTTATTGTATGATTGTGTCTTCTGCGTAGAGATCAATTGACCTTAAATATGCTTCGGTATATGTGTAAAAGATAATCAGTATTTGTTTTAATTTTTATGCAACAATATGATTTGCAACTTTGAATTCTAATGATTTGATGTTTTGTGCCTTTGAGAACTCGATCTTGAGTTCAAGTTTGCTGAAGTTGGTCCTGTCTCAAGTTTGGGCTCTCTTTTGGGGCCCAGCATGGATTATTGTGGAATTGGCATTTTTGGGCAATCATGCATTTTGTAGGCTATTGGGCCTCACGCTAGGCCCAGGCCTTTAAGTACACCGTATCTCATTTATTATTAGTCCACCGTTTAATGAATTAAGTTTGAACTTTTAGCATAGGAGGTAATTTGAGTTCCTTTAGGTTTTTATTTAATTAACTAGACTATTTAAAAGGGGTTGAGGAGTGTCATATTAGCTAAATGTATAATTTATGGCCCTCAAAATTTAGCTTAAGTCTCCCCTTAAAATTGGAATTGAGGTGTGCCGTACCGAAGCAAATTTCAAAATGCATGGCCCTCATGTAGTTAATATTTTAATCTTTAGAATTCGAGGCATTCCATTTAGCGAATTTTCCATGGCCCGCGCAAAGTTGAAAACGCGTAGTTGCTTTAGGCGCGTAATTTAAAATTACCTTCTTAAACTCGGGTGTACATTTCATGTGACCCAAATCCAAATCTTAACAACGTTGAATAAAGTGTGTTTCGGATTGCGGGTGCATTTCATGTGGCGCGGTTCAAAGACATGTTTTAGATGACATTGAAATTTTCCTTTAAAAATAATTAAAAGCGTCTAATAAAGTTAAAATTGAACAATAGGCTAAAACATATATTAAAATCAGTTAATAGGCCAATAATAACAGTTGCGCGACCGTGCTAGAACCATGGAACCCGAGAATGCCTAACACCTTCTCCCGGGTTAACAGAATTCCTTACTCGGATTTCTGTGTTCGCGGACTGTAATACAGAGTCAATCTTTTTCTCGATTCGGGATTTGAATCGGTGACTAGAGACACCATAAGATTATCCCAATTGGCGACTCTGAATTTCAAATAAATAAATAATCTCGTTTCGATTGTCACTTAAATTGGAAAAAACTCTCATATACCCTTCAAGAGGGTAAGAAAAAGGAGGTGTGACAATTGGAACAAGTTTGAATAAGGTATAGGGTTATGTTTGTACTTTTGGTCGAGGTCCCGAGGGCCTTGGGGTGATTTCGGATGGTTAACGGAGAGGTTGGAATATTGTTGCAGCAGCTGATATTGCTGCTACTGGTGTTTTCGCACCTGCGGTTTGGGGGTCGTAGGTGCAGCGCCGCATAAGCAAAGATTTGGCCGCAGAAGTGGAAGAGGCTTGAGGAGCAGGAAACCGCAGAAGCAGCTAATGGGATCGCAGATGCGGAATTGCAGATGCGAAGGAAGGCTCGCAGATGCGGAATGGTGAGGTAGAAACAGAAACCGCAGATGCGGTAGAGGGACCGCACCTGCGGAGTCGCAGATGCAGTAAGTGGACCGCAAATGCAGTATTTGGTCTGGTAAGTGAATTCCGCAGAAGCGGAGGGTTAGACCACATATGCAGTACCGTAGAAGCGGGTTTTGGACCGCAGATGCAAAAAGGCCTGGGCAGATGAATTAAAAGAGTCCTTCACGAATTTTTGGGTTATTTCACTATTTTTGACTTCGGCTTGAGAGCTTATGGACGATTTGGAAGAGGGATTTCAAGGGAACTTCGTTAAGGTAAGGATTTTGGACCTAAAACACATTTCTATGGTAGTATTTCATGGATTAAGGCTGTAATTAAAGGAATTAAAGGGCTTAAAATGGGGATTAGGGCTTGAGTTTAAGAGGCCTTAAAATGAGGATTTGAGGGGTCATTTGAACTCCGATTTTGGTATTCTTGATATGCATAGACTCGTGGGGAGATGAGAAATCTATTGATGTAAAAATTTCTGATTTTCGAGATGTGAGTCCGGGGATCGGGTTTTGGTAATTTCGGGATTTGTGCCCTTTATTAATTGTTTTCGCTTGGGCTTCGTTCCCTTAGCATATTTTGACGTCCTCGTTCTAATTTTGGATAGATTCGACGTGCGTGGAGGCCGATTTGAGGGGCAAGGGCGTCGTGAGCTAGAGATTTAGCCGGTTCGAGGTGAGTAATGATTGTAAATGATGTTCTGAGGGTTTGAAACCCCGGATTGCACATCGTAGTGCTATATTGAGGTGAGACACACGCTCTATAACGAGCGTGGGGTCATGCACTATTGGGGATTGTGACTTGGTCCATCCCGGTTGATGATTTTACCGTGTATTTGACTAAAAACTATTTGATATCATCATTATTTGGGCTGAATGCCAACTATTTGAACCCTTCGGGGATTTTCATTGCTATTTTCTCACTGTTTTGACTTTATACTTGAACTCAGTCATGTTATTTTTCCCTATTTTCATACTCAGCCATGTTTACTCAGTTTTAAGACTTAAATGATATTTTAAATGATGTTTGGGCTGAGAAACACTATTTTACTATTGCCCGAGGGGCTTGTGAGTATTTTTGACTCAGTAAGGTCAAAGACCTAGTTGTGAGGAAACACTGATACTGATTTGAGGTCGAGGGACTGATATATATATATATACAGATATATATATATATTCCACGAGGTGGTTTGATTGATATGAGGCCGAGGGACTAGTTTTGATGCCACAAGATGGCTTGTTATTACACTTGGGCCGTAAGGGGCCCCTCTAGGAGTCTCCACACCCCCAGTGAGTGCGGGTACCCATTGTGATGTGAGATTGAGCCCGAGGGGTTGTTATTGTTCTGAGATATTGCCCGAGGGGCGGATGTGGTGATACTATGCCCGAGAGGCGAACTTCTATTTGTTTGCTTTACCTTAATTACTTGTCAATTACTTGTTTACTGGTTGAAAGAGGATTTTACTTGACTTTCCACTATTTTACTGCTTCATTATAGAATGCCTTGTGCCTTACGTGTTTTCTTACTTTCAGTTGTTCTTTACATTTGTTACTAACTGAGTTGGAGAACTCACTTTACTCCCTGCACCCCTGTATGCAGATTCAGGCGTAACTGGTTCCGCTCTCGAGTGCTGATTCCTCCAGCTTTAGGTGGGTTCTTTTCGGAGATTACGAGGTAGTTGTTGATGTCCACAGCCTCGTGTCTCTACTCCTTTATCGCTTCTATTTCTCTTCAGACAATTGTACTAGTTATGGATTTAGCAGAATTGTATTATGACTTATAGATGCTCATGACTAGTGACACCTCGGTTAGGGTTGTGTATGGGTGTTCTTCTACGTATTTATGTTATCGTTGTTATTTCGGGTTTATTTTATCATGATTAGACTGTTTCTTAAATTCTTAACTATTAATAATTGGAAAATGGGAAGTGTCGGCTGGCCTTGTCTTCACGAGAGGTGTCATCACGATCGGGTCCGAGTTTGGGTCATGACAGGTGGTATAAGGATAGGGGTTAAAACACATGTAGCGAGATAAGGTGGGCTTGATACGCGTGTTTCTAGTAAGGGAACTACTTGCAGCCATGCGGTATGATAAGGCAGGCTAAAACGCGGGTAGCTATTTTGGGGAAAATGATTTTCAAAACTAAATGCAAGGATCCTGCAGTGATATAAGGAAAGATTATGATTGAAATTGAGAAATGTGAATACGAGGCGGTACCTAGGTTGTGATTCTTGCTATGCATTTCATGTTGAAAAGAGTTATTGGTTGACAGTTCTTATTGCTTTTATTCTCCCTTGTCTTACCAATTTTATTCGTATTTGATTATTTGTATTTCCCCTAATTTGCTTCCTTCTTGTTGCCTATATGCTTACAAATTATATCATTGATTTACATTGTTAAGCTGCTTTGTTATAATTCATTTCTCCGCTTTCCGTTACTTCTAGTTATTATATTTGTTCTGTTTATATTATCCTAGTAAGTTCCTTGACCTAGCCTCATCACTACTTTACTGAGGTTAGGCTTGATACTTACTGTGTACCATTTTGGTGTACTCATATTATGCTTCTGCACATCTTTTGTGTAGATCCAGGTACATCTACTCATGTCAGATGCTAGTGATTGGTTTGCTATCCTTGGAGCAATGTTTACCTGCCTGACATCTGCATGCCTAGGAGTCACCTTCTGCCATACCTTATTACTGTTTATCCTTTATTCAGATAGTGATGTATATTGATATCTTGGTACTTCTTGTAGAGCTTATGACTCAGTCTCACCTGGTTTTGGGAGCATTGTAACTGTGATTCAGTTTTGAGATATTTAAGAGACTTATTAGTTTATATATTGTTTCTAGTATTTATTTCTATCATATTCTCTTGTTTGCTAGGCTTACCTAGTCTTAGAGACTAGGTGCCATCATGACATCCTAAGGAGGGAAACTGGGGTCATGACAACAACCGATGAACCTACCGATATAAAATGGCAACAAGTACCTCCTTATAAGGCAAGTGCTCGGTGATCTGTACATTATCAACTGGTATAACTCTAGAAGTATCTCCAATACACTTTCGAAGCATAGAGACATGAAGCACTGGATGTACCTCCTGAAGATATGCTGGAAGGTCCACCTCATATGCTACATGACCAACTCATCTGATGAGATGGTATGGACCTATATACCTAGGGCTAATCTTTCCCTTCTTTCCAAACCTCATAACGTATTTCATAGGTGACACCTTCAAGAACACCCCAAGTGCCAATTGGAACTCTAGATCTCGGCGTCAGTTGTCTGCATATAAGTTCTGTCGACTTTGGGCTGCTAGCAATCTTTCCTTGATCAACTTGACCTTATACATTGCTTGTTGGAATGATAACTATTTTTGAATGCAAACTCTATCAACGGTAAGTGTTCATCCCAGCTGCCTTTGAAATCTAACACACACGCCCTTAACGTGTCCTTGAGCATCTGTATGGTTCGCTCGGCCTGTCCATCTATCTGGGGAAGAAAAGCTATATGCAAATTCACCTGCGTCCCTAAACCTTTCTGGAATAATTGTTAGAAGTTAGCTGTAAATTGTGCGCCTGTGTGAGATGATAAATACTGGAAAACCATAAAGGCGTACAATCTCTCTGATATATAATCTCCAGTAATCTTTTGCTGTATAGGTAGTTCTAATAGGCAAGAAATGAGATTATTTAGTAAGCTTATCAATTATAACCCAAATAGAATTCCGCATACGAGGCAGGCCTGTGATAAAGTCCATATTCACTGCTTCCCACTTCCATGATGGGATCTCTATCTCCTGTAACAAATCACTAGGCTTCTGATGCTCAAACTTTACGTATTGGTAGTTAGGACACTGGGTCACAAACTCTGCTATGTCACATTTCATTCCTTCCCACCCGTAAATCCACTTAAGATCATGGTACATCTTAGTAGAGTTTGGATGAATGGTGTACCTAGAATGATGTGTCTCTATCATAATTTGCCTGCGTAACCCTGCAACGTCTAGAACACAAAGCCTATCTTATAGCTAAGGACTCTGTCACTAGTAACTATGTAAGGTGACTTTTTCTTTTCCTGGCTACCTGACTGTACTCAATTAAAACTAGATCTTCATATTGCCTCTGTTTCACTTTAGTCACTAAACAAGTGATAGCTCTATTCTGAACTGCAACTCCTGCATCCTCTGAATCTATCAATCTAACTCCTAAACTAGCTAACCGATGGAGTTCATGAGCTAACTCTTTTTTTTGAGGCTGCAAGTAAGCTAAACTCCCCATGGACTTACATCTGAGATCATCAACTACAACATTATCTTTACCTGGATGATAAAGAAAGTCAATGTCGTAGTCCTACCGAACTTAACCAGAATTCATACTTCGAAATTTGGCATACAACTTCTGGTCCCGAAGGATACCCGACATTGTGTGTAGATGTTATACGTGTTCTGATTTTTACTTGGAATATTCCGGAATTTCATCAATAAATACTATCACAAATAGGTCCACATAAGGCCTAAATATGTTATTCATAAGATCCATAAACATTGCTGGGGCATTAGTCAGTCTGAACGACATCACTAGAAACTTGTAATGGCCATACCTGGTTCTGAATGATGTCTTAGGTATGTGACACTCTCTGAATCTAACCTTATGGAAGCTTGATATTAAGTCTATCTTCAAAAAGCACTTGGCACCCTGAAGTTGGTCGAACAAGTCATCAATTCTGGGGAGGAGATATTTGTTCTTAATCGTGACCTTATTAAGCTATCTGTAATTTATGCACATACGTAGGGAGCCATCTTTCCTTTTCACAAATAAGATTGGTGCTCCCCAAGGAGAAGTGTTGGGTCTAATGAAACCCTTATCTAACAAATCTTTAAACTGCTCATTAAGCTCCTTTAATTCTGTGGATGACATCCTATAATGAGGAATAGATATTGGTTGCATACCCGGTACTATATCGATGGGAAAGTCAATTTTCTACTCTGGAGGAAGACTTGGAAGCTCATCTGGAAATACGTTAGGGAATTCATTCACTATTGGAACTAATTCAAGAGTCAATGTTCCCTTCTCTATGTCTCGAACATGAACTATATTATATTAAGCATCCCTTGGCGACCATCTTCCTCACCTTAAGGTACGAAATAAATATACCTTTTGGCGATGTAGAAATACCTTTCCATTCTATAGCTAACCCTTCCGAAATTGAACTAGACCATCTTCGGTCTACAGTCAACATTAGCATAGCAAGAATACAACCAATACATACCAAGTATAACATCAAAATCAATCATTTCTAACTCAATCAAGTCAACTGTAGTACTACAGTCGCCAATCACAACAGTGCAACCACTAAAAACATGCCTAGCTACTACTGAATCACCAACTTGGGTGGCTACCTCAAAAGATTTAATGGCTTCTAGTTCTATCCCAAACTTAGTAGCAACAAAGGGAGTAACATATGATAGTGTAGAATCAAGATCTATCAACACATACACATTATGAGAATTCACTAATAAAGTACTTGTAACCATGTATGGTGAAGCTTCCCGGTCCTGAGGAACAACCAGAACATAGGTGCGATTTTGGGGACCACCTGTAGTAGGAGCTCCACCTCGGCCTCTACCATGGCCTACTGGTGTCTAAGGAACTTTCCCTTGCAGGCGTGTTGGTGCTAGTGCTGGTGCTGAAGAAGCTGCAACTAATCTAGTTGGCTGAGCTGCACCACTACCACCCTTAGACAGGTAATCTCTCATAAAATCGATTTACACCCAACTGGCATCAGCCCAAATAGCGTCTACACAATCAGAACACCTAGGGAAAAGTGAACTACCCTGACTAAAACCACCTCGATGATGGAATCCTGAAGCCCGTGATGCCTGACTAGCTCTAAACCATGGGGGTCGATCAGCTCTCGGCCCCTGAAATCATGAAGGAGTACTAGTTGTTAGTTTCCTAACATTCTGATGTCTACTAGTACCAGATGTCTCACCAAACGAACCTGAAAATCTACCTCTCTTGCTTGAGCTTCTCTCTCTGTCAGCCCTTTGTTTCTGTTTCCTTCCCTCAAGTGTTAAGGAGAATGCCTAAATATGTGTAATGTCCACACTTGACTGCGTTGATACAGATATACACTCATTTACTAAGTGAGGGACAAGTCCCCCATGTCTGTGTAACCTGTCATCCATGTCTGATACAACTGCAGGAGCAAACCTTGCCAAAGAATTAAAGCGAATGTTGTATTCTGCAACACTCATACCCTCTGTCTTAATGTCAGGAACTGAGCTAATCGTGCTTTATGTGTCTCTATAGGTAAGTAATGGTGGAGGAATGCCTCTGAGAATTCCCGCCATACAGCTGGAGCAGCATTTGCTCCCCTAGACATCTCCCGAGTGGTATACCAACTTGCTGCTAGATATTGTAATCTATATGCTGCCAATTCAACTAACTCTCTATTTGTGGCATTCATAAGTCTGAGGACTCTAGCTAAGTCTAGAAAATCCTGGGGATCCTCTACTGTACTAGATCCCGTGAAAGTTGGAGGCTCTAATCTGATTAAATCACGAATCCTAGAACCTGTATCACCCTGAGGACCAGTAGTCAACAATCTGATGGCCTCCCTCATTTCGTCGTGCTGAGGAGTAGTAGGTGTGGTAGCTAGAGCACCCCTAACCTCTCCCTAAACAGACGGAGTCTATGAAGCTCTGGATGGAACCTTATGTCTAGACTCCTCATGCTCATCTAACTCAAGGGGTACTCTGCTAGTACCTTGGCCAACAACGGCATTGCCCTTCTGGGTAGCTGCGAGTCTCTTCAGCGGCATCTCCACATATAAAACGTTTTATTAGAACGCTAAATTCTTATAACATAGCTCTATCACATGATCTAGAGAAGAAGGAAGGACAACCACCCTATAATGCTCTGTAGCCTCTTGTTCATAAGTATGGCACACAACATACTCTTGAACAAAACTCTACTAGACACGGCGTGTAGACACCCTAGTACTGAACTGCTCTGATACCATGTTTGTCTCGACCCATCCTAGGGTTGTGACGGATAACCGACACTAAGCGCCGACCATCACTAAACTTGTTGATAATTATACTAATCATGAATATAAACTGATAAACTGAACAAGCATAAGCATAGTTAATAAGAACTGTACAATCTGGAAAGCCGACAAGGAAACACAAGATGACATATGAAAACATACTAACTGCACAGGATATAGGCCTCTCGGAGTGCAGAACTGAACAAGTACTGGACGGGATAGGGCCCCGCCATACACAAACTAGTTGACTATACACATACCAAAAGATAAGTAACTCTGGGAGTTAGCGGAATGACTCTAACAGCTGGTGGATGGCCTACTAATGTGGCTTAAGTGCTGATCTATCTGTACCTACACGACACGAAACACAATGCCCTGGAGGGACGTGAGTACGATAAATACAAAGTATGTAGGGTGGAAAGCATACTAAAGTATGACTGTAAGCTGGAAATCTGAATATAAGCTGAAAGCTAAACAAGAGTCTGAGCTAGCAACTGATCTGGAACTGAACCGAAGTTTAAGCTGAAACTGAACTACTATATGAACTGGTACTTGTCTGGAGTTATGTGCTATATCCTTCTAATCAAGTAACTGTACATCTAAGCTAGCATCATGTATAGTCATGCAATGAATATTGTATCTATATACGCGTATATAACATGCTTGATTAGTGTTATGGGCTATATTCCCCCAACAGCTAAATATACAATCAATATGCACGACTTTTGTTATGGGCTATCTCCCCTAGCATATAATCAATAGACCCTGCTGGCATTATGGGCTATATCCTCCCCCCCTCCCCAGCATAATCAATGTAAGCATGCATGAGGTATAACAAATATGGCAACATCATATGGACTCAAGAGATTATGAAGGAAACCATAAACGGAATCATAAACATAATCTAACGCTCATCGTCCATAAATTGGATGGAGGAGACTATCCTCATTTTAGGGAGAAACTGAGTTTGTACATGAGATACTAAGGTTAATTAACTCATTAGGATTCCTCTAGAATCAACTTAGAACCAAGAAACTCAAAATTTGTCCCACTCTTTGAATTTTCAAAAATTTCGGCAGAGTTTCTCCAAAAACTGGATGATCCCCAAAGAAAATAGCAAGAACCATAATATACACGGGAATGGATACCCGGCCAAGATGATAAAATCAAACTAAAGGAGATCCAGTTATCCATAATAGTGTCAAACAGTCGACAAAATGGAATTGTGAACGTAATGTCGGTTCATAGTGGCTAACTTGTGACACGAAAGTCTAAATATGATTTAGGAATAATCTAAGCATCAAAACCTAATAATTAGACTTATATAATCTTAAGTTAAGCTATTAGGATCATATGGGGGTAAGGTATATATAATAACATCAAAGGAACGGAATAAACGAAAGTCTGGATGGCATAGGCCAAATGGGCGATTCGCCCTTGTTGTTTTTGGTGTGTTTTGAAATTCCAACCTAAACTAGTTTCATCCACACTTCACATATGGAATTGAATAATGTACAAGGATACAATAAATGCTGAAAACTCCCTAAGAAAATTTCACACCCCAACCTCGGGGAGCGCGACCGGCACTCAACCGAGTGAATTCGGTCGAGCAAGCCTATTAGACACTTTCTACCCAACTCACTTATGATCAAGAAGAGGCATGTTTTCATTAATTAAACAATAGAAGGGGTATATATATAAACATTACTAATTCATTTCATTTTTATTTTTGCTACGCCGTTGTTAAGTTTTCAAAATACATACACATTATGATTTAGTGAGACAAGAGTCCAAAACACAACATAATTCATCGGACCTTTCTAGAACCCATACACAACCCACAAAATGTCTAAGGAGCCTCTAAAGATACAAAAGAGAGTTATGACAACACCGACAACAAGACCCCGACAATACCTTAAAACATAGTAATAATAGAATCAAAATATACGGAACATGATCCCGGGACGAAGTGGGGGCTCACCAAGACTACTGAGAGAAGAGGATACACCACTAGCTGCGATCAACATTGTCTGCCATGGAACCACCTACATCCATTTAAAGATGTAGTGCCCCCGGCAAAAGGGATGTTAGTACTGTCGAATAGTACTAGTATGTCGAGCTAAAACACCATCTTAATAGAATGAACAGTTAAACAAGGAGGAAATAATCATCAGTTCAATAAGAGCTTCAAGCAACACTAACACATCAAATAAGGATCACATAAGTTCTCAAGTCACATTCTATATTATTAGGTTGAGGAATGTTTAGTACCGATATGACACAATCCACAATACCACCGCATTCTTACACGGAGTCCGATCTCGACCTGATCGGCTAGGTCATCTCTTTTGAGACATCAACCGATCCACAATTCCAATCAATCATTTTCAGCACAGTTACCACCATGTGTGCAACATGGCGTCCGATCACGTCCCGATCGGCTAGGCCATCTCGCTTGAGACATCAACCTTTCAATCAATCATTTCACTTCTCATTTCTTTCCCATATTTCAATACATTGGCACGAGTGACCTCATTTATTAAGTCATTCTTGGCGGTTATCCGTATTTCACAATTCAAGTTTCCCTTTTTACATATTCAATAACATTATCATCAGCAACAATAAGGCCTATCGTGTAAGGCATTTTCACACATAAGGAAAAAGCTTGGAAATTCTAAGCACACAGAGGCTTTTCATACAAGTTGGCACAACAATTTTTATTCAATTTTTTTGACATGAATTCTTAACCTTTCTCAACACATATTCCACACTCTTAAACATGTTCACAAAGGGAAATATGACATGATAAGAATTTAGTACAAATATTGAACACATATCATTCCACACGACACATTTTGTATAGTCAATTCTAGTATGATCAATTTGGGGACTTACACCGATTACACGAACACCAAAAGTTTCGATTATAAGAAGAAGAAAGTTTATCCATACATACTTTAATTGAGCTTTCCTTAAATTCTACAATAATTCCGGAACTCTTTGCAATTTTAATCTATTTTAGGAATATAACAAGTTAAACAAAAAATTAGAAAAGTGATCATGATTCTAGCTCATTTGAGCACATTATCAAATACTAGGTGTGCATTATGTTTTTAAGATCCTTTTGTGAAAGATTCCATCATCCCACACCCCATTCTTTACCATTTTTAGCTCACAATCTCCCTAGACTCTTTTATCATACATGCGTGCAAGTTAATCAACCCTCATACCCATGAACCATCTTGCTAATTACCTAAATCTAGTTGATTTTCAAAAATAAAGGCTAGGGTATAGATTCCTACCTTTAGGATGAAGTCCTAGGTGCCTCCCTTGATGATCTCCAAGGTTTAGACAAGAATTGAAGAGGAATTTCTAGATGAAGAACACCTTCTCCTTCTAGGACTCCATTTCTCACTCTAAAGACATCAGAAAATAGGTTCAAAATGGCCTAATGCATATGATATATCAACCTAGGATTGGGTTTAAAAATTAGAAAATAGGAGCTCCGACACAGATATGTGGTCACAAATGCGACCGCATATTGCTTCTGCAGCCCGCAAAATGGCCGCGAAAAGTGAAACTCAGAAACTGAACCAGTTTGCAACTAATTTGCGGTTCGCATACCAGTTCTGCGACTGCAGAATCTCCCTTCCATATTTTTCATTCAAATTCTGTGATAGAAGTGTGGTCCGCATAACTGATATGCGATCGCATATTGAACCGCACAATTGACCTTCGAATTTCCAAAAGTTTTCTGCTTCTCTTTGCGGCCGATATGCGGTCCGCATAATGGTTCCGCGGTCGCAACCCTGACCGCAAAATCGCTTTCTTCAGCTAAAATTTTTAATCCACAACTTAGTGCATTCTTTGATCCCGCGAAGAATTCCTACTATTTTAACACATAAGCCTAACTTGGCACCATGAAATTCTGGGTTTCTAGGTAAAATATTACGGAGCCTTACATCCCCCTCCCCCCACACTCTTAAGATCATTCGTCCCTAAATGAGGAGCATAGTTCGCTCTAATCACCCAACAGGACTTATCTCCTTTCTCACATATCTCAAGCTCCCAAATTGCACATGCCCCTAAAATATGCATAGTAATATACCTATCGAGTGATTTTCTTGCTCTTCCTTAACCAATACATTTAACTACTTATAGTACCCTACTGAGAACTGAGAACTATATGTATTTATCTTGAACCCTTGAGAAACAAGAAAAGTCTAATACATTATCGTCCTCTTTCTCCTCCATACAAGATTTGTCACTCACTACCACTAGTTTAGTTGGTATAGCAACATCACAATCCTATTCATAGCCTCAACACTACTTTTTCTTCTACCAACAACAACAATAACAACTGGCTCCCCTCCTCGGCGGTGTTCCTTTACAATGGATTCAACTCTTCATTCACACCCTAGAAATTCCAAATTTGAGTAACTCCCCAAATTTTCGAAAATTTTGCCAGAGTTTCCTTTGTAATTAGGCTTATCCACTTGTCAGAGAGCCCAGAAACACATCCTAATAACATATACAAAACCCACTGACATAACACAACTCATAACAACATCACCCATGGCCTTATAAACAACATATAATCAAAATGGAACAGCTTTACATAAACTGATCAAGTGGTACAAGATTTATAGGAACCAAATTCATAGAAACTACTATATGGATATTCAAACAAATGAGGGTACTTCTTTTTCATTTCTTCCTTGCCCACCTCCCCAAGTAGCCTCTTCAACTTGCTGGTTTCGCCATAACACTTTTACGGAGGTAATTTCTTTATTTCTCAACTTTCGGACTTGCCTATCAAGAATGGCAACTGGAATTTCTTCATATGACAGTTCTTCATTAGCTTCAATAGTCTCAAATGGAACGATAAACGACGGATCCTCGATTACTTTCTTCAGCATAGACACATGAAATATCGAGTGCACTAGTGACATCTTAGGTGGTAGCTCAAGCTTGTACACCACCTGACCAATCCTCTGAATGATTTTGTACGACCCAACATACCCCGAGCTTAATTTCCTCCTCTTTCCAAACCACAAACCTTCAAGAATACCCAATCCTCTTCTTTGAATTCCAAATCTCCGCGGTCCGCGCCGCGGTTGGAGTCAGTGTTCTCCGCGGTCAGCGCCGCGGTCGACGCCGCGGCCGCGGAGGCATGTTCACAGTATAGAAATTTAAGGTGCCAAAGTGTCAATTCGAGAATTTTTTTGTAAAACCCTTATAAGATGTAGGAAACTCGCCCAAGAAAGAAGAGGTTTATTTTGAGATTACTTTTGCAAGAAGAACAAGTGTGAGAGATCGCCCAAAATATCATAGTTCTTATTCTCTTCTATCTTTCTTGCAATTCCCATTATGAATATTTTCGTAGTTTATTCTTACGTTGTCATGAGTAGCTAAATACTTTAATCTAAGGTTTTGGTGAAACCCGTTGGGGATGACTTGGTTGTTATATTAATATAGTTTGAATTGGTTGTTAATCTCTATTTGTTCATCTATGTTTTGATTGTGGTTAGTTAAAAGGGCCCTCAATTATCCGTTCCTATTTATTATGTATCTTCTTGAGAGAGAGTGCATATTTAGGTAGTTGTTTGAACAACATCACTCCTGGAGTATAGACGAGAGTCATAACCGAGGGTTTAGAGATTGGATTAGAGATAACGATACCTCGGCTGCAATCTAAAAGAACGGTAATGTGAATCTAGCTAGCGTAGCTTGAGAGAGTGCGTCTAGTAAATTATCATAATTGCTTGAGAGAGATTTATGATAGCTGGAGAGTTCTTGATTGATAGAGACAACTAAGACATCGCTATAAGAAACATACAACCAAGGAAATCACCAACGGGGGAAACCATTACCTTAGACCTTATTCTAACTATTTACACATCAAGCATAGTTAATTTTCAGCTGTTAATTATTTTCAGACTTTAGTTGTTAGAAATATCATCAATTGTGAATTACAAAGTTTGGGGAAAATTGATTCGGTGAATTTAGTAAATCCGTCAAAAGTAATTGATAGGTCAATTCTCTGTGGTTCGACTCTAGGAAGAATTACTCAGATTATATTTGCTACGTCCGTGTGTGTCTTTGTATAAGGCATAGTTTGGCGTTATCAGTACCGATTATACACATCGGCCCAAGTGATAGCCGGGTATTCAATCCAATTCTTCTTCAATTGATGTGAAGCCACTAAGCTTCGAACGTTGAGACCTTGAGTAAAAGCTTTAACAACCCAATTGTCGGTGAGAGGCGGCAAATCCATCCATTCTATTTGGAATCGAGATATGAATTCCCTGAGCATCTCGTTGTCCTTCTGTCTTACCTTGAAAAGGTCTGACTTCCTGGTTACGACCTTGATGGCCCCGGCGTGTGCCTTTACAAAAGAGTCTGCAAGCATAGCAAACAGGTCAATAGAATTATATGGTAAATTATGATACCATATCATAGCTCCCTTTGATAGGGTCTCTCTGAATTTCTTCAACAATACGGACTCGATCTCATCGTCCTCCAGATCGTTCCCTTTAATTGCACATGTGTAAGAAGTGACATGCTCGTTGGGATCGATCGTTCCATTATATTTGGGAATCAGTTTAGGAGCCGCGCTCGGGGGGAAAGGTTTTTAAATGAACTTCTTTGAATCCAAACACTTCAAAATCGGAGGAGCCCCCGGAATTTGATCAACCCTAAAATTATAGGTTTCCACCTTTTTGTCATTCGCTTTAATTTTCTTCTCTCCCGATTCGATTCACTTTGTTAGTTCCTCGAGCATCTTCATGATTGCGGGATCGCTCCCTAATTCACCTCCATTCGACCTTTTTGGCACCGATTCGGCTCTATGAACAACTTTTTGTGATGGCTCGAGCTCGATCCTGCTCGATGCACGGTTCTGGTTTTGGAGTTATGCTATTGCATCTTGTTGAGTCTGCAACATTTCGAATATCATTCGAAGGCTGATCCCGCCTTCTTCACCACCCTGTGTGTTCTGATCGGCTGGTCAAACGCCTCTGCGGATGCTACTTTCAGGATCGATGGCCAAATTCCCATTAATGGCAATATGGGAACTAACGTCGACTGGGTCTACGACCGGGGCTCCATTGAGGTCAACTGGAGGTACTCCATTTCTTGGGGCAACTATGTTGTCATTCTCACCATGAAGACCAAGGCCATTGTCTGTGTGTGTGGGCATTGCTTGAGAGTTTGACATGCTGATCCTGGAATCAAAAGTACTCACAAGAACAAGTATAAAATAGTGTGTGTTACGAAAGTTAGTACCAGACAATCACTACTATCCTTAGCGTTTACCCTAAAAACGGATAACAATTGAATTATACTGTGGTTTTAAAGACACATGATTTTACTTGGTACAAACTGAGAAAAATGCAATATTGATATTAAAATTAACTGAAAATAAGAATAAAACAAACCAAATGAGATAAGCAACTTTAGCCCCCGAGATAGGTTACCCTCGAACCAAAGGAACGAGCAAAATGATATATGAAATAAATAACAGAGTATTGAGAGCTTAGAGAATAGTATATTGCTTTGAATTGCGTGAATATATTGTGCATTACAAATGATCAGACCCCCTTTATATAGTAGGGGAGTCCTACCTTTGGTACAATTCTAAATACAGTAAGAAATCCCATGATTAGCTAATTAATCGGCCTCTTCTTGATATGTGCCGAGATTTCTGCCGCGATCCTCGTCCGATTGCGGATATTTTAGCGTTCCGTTATTTGGCTCGGGAGGCCTTCCTCGATCTTGCTCGGACTTTATCCCGCTCGATCTCGGTCTTGGCTGATCTCGATCTCGATTGGTCCTTGAGTCACGAGCTTGGCAACCTAACTCCATGCCACGGTCCGGTACGACATGGGGTCGAACCTAGGCCTGTCATGGCATGGTCTCGATTAATCATAAAAAAGGGCAAGCCCGATTTTGACCGTGTACAAGCAATTTTACTTTTATAAGGGGTTTATGGTTTGATTTTGAGAATAGACATAACCCTTATATTTATATTTGGGTAAGGTTTCAACTATCTAGGAAGTTTAATTAACAAGGGATGTATTTATAACATATAAACATTACAAGGGTACTTCAGGTGATTCACTTTGAAATTAATCCATATATTAGTATCATCATCACTTTACATTTTTAAAGATATATAAAAATAAAAGACGAGCAGTATTACTCTGTTATTCCGTACAGAAGCATCACGTTGTACCGAACAATCTCATTAGTCCGGCTTTGAGAAAGGGGAGTCGGGGAGTCCACCTATAAACTTATCCAAATGACACTTTTGCCCCACAATAAATATCCTAAAAGGGGTAAATCTGGTTTCGTCAGTCCCATTCCAAACTTTCCCTTTAATCGAAGCTCCGTCGCCAAATTTTTTTCCAACGCCACTGCTAGTACCGTCGCCGCCGTTGCTGCCGAGGTTTCTCCCGCCGGCGTTTTTCACTCGCCTTCTCCGGCGGTTTCGTTTTCTTTTTCCGATTAAGGTTAGTCGGATAACTTCATTACCTCTTCTCCCCTAACCCTTCGCTCCCCGTCCGCCTGTAAAGTCTTATTTTTGCTATTTTTCTTTTTTTATAAAATAAAATTTCTACTTTGCATGTACACGTTAGATTCGAAAGTTCGGACTTTTATCTTTTTCTTTTACGCGATTATTTATTTTTTTACGTTTTTTTTGTGGAGCTTTTATCCTTGCATTTGAACTCCTGTACGAAGAAGTCAAAGATCCTTATTTTTTTTTTCAAGTGTGAAGGACTCTTATTTTGTGAAAACTTTGATCTGAGCTGAGACAAGGGGTAGTGGGTAAAGGTCATGCAAGTAAAATCTTTGAGTTGTCACATGTTTTTGACACTTTTTTTTTGACAATGGTGGTGTCCGAGGCCAGCTTGAACACACCTCGGAGAATGCACTGGTTGTGTTTAGGTTGGCTGTGTTTGACTGGTTAGGGAGTTTAAGAAAGAAAGAAAGATTTTTGCAGCTTGTGGTCTAAACAAGTCATAAATATTTGTTGGGCTATAAATTATCTTATTACGGGTAAAATATGAAGTTTGAAGTTAAATTATTTCTTAATAAGTATGACTGTCTTTTCGGAGCAGACTAAAAGGAAAGTATGCCACAAAAGTTTGGATGGAGTGAGTACGCATTAACTCTCTACTCAACAATGCATAGGCATATGAGAAGAATTAACCTAGTGTAATCTCTGATGTGATTAGTACCTTGATTCTCAAGTTGTTAGTCCAGCTCTTCAATCATTAGGTCACCCCGTTCGAGTTCTTGGCACTCCTTTGTAAAAGGTCGCTTTGGACAGAGTAAAATGCATAGTATCTTGGGCAATCCTAAGATAGGGTTTCCCCACAATGAAGCCGCCTAGGTATTAGGATTTCTTTTGAGCATGTATGATCCTGGAGTACCATAAGAAAGCTCCCCCCACACCAAGCTGACAGAGAGTTTCTGTAGGACAAATTAGAGGAATAGGGGCCTCTTATCAGCTGCATGAATCTCAAGATGAAGAACACATGCCTTCAAGAAAAAAAATGATGGATGAGGCTATGTATGGCCCCCTCCTTTCTATGAAGATGCCAGAAGGGTGTAGGTCTTTTACTTCGGGGCAAAAAGTATATAAAGGTCCAATCTTTTAGTGCAACAAGAGTAAAATGCATAGTATCTCGGGCAATCCTCTTATCAACTGCATGAATCTCAAGATGAAGAACACTTGCCTTCTTCAAGAAAAAAAGAAAGATGGATGAGGCTATATATGGGCCTTTCCTCACTATGAAGAAGCCAGAAGGGTGTTGGTCTTTAGTCTTTTACTTCGGGGCAAAAAGTATATAAAGGTCTAATCTTTTAATGCAACAAGAGTCAAATGCATAGTATCTCGGGCAATCCTAAGATAGGGTTTCCCCACAATGAAGCCCCCAAGGTATTAGGATTTCTTTTGAGCATGTATGATCCTAGAGTACCATAGATGAAGAACACTTGCCCTCTTCAAGAAAAAAAAATGATGGATGAGGCTATATATGGGCCTCTCCTCACTATGAAGAAGCCAGAAGGGTGTTGGTCTTTAGTCTTTTACTTCGGGGCAAAAAGTATATAAAGGTTTAATCTTTTAATGCAACAAGAAGGCTTATCCTGTTCATATGGTAAGAAAATAGTTGCAACTAGTAAGCTATATGGATATTCATCTTGATGGAGAAGTCCTCCAATCTGGAATTCTGAAGCTAAAATCAGCAGAAGAGCCGAAAAGCATAGCGGTCCACTTCTTCCGCTCAATCATGACTGATAAGCAAATGTCTAGATGCATGCTGTAAAGCATCCCCTCTTCTGTTAAAAGTGCAAGTTTGAATATTTGGATCTATGGTAAGCACCGCTAGATGTAAATTTTCCCACATATCGAGCATGGGCATTTGGAACATCTGATCTATTAGATTCAGTAACAACCTGGGGATACTCCGTTCGTCGAATTGCTTATCTCAATGCCATTTCAGTTATTTCTTTTATGCCATTTCAATATAGCTCCCATGTTGTCTGTCATATCTTTAGGAAAAAAGAGGAAAACTAGGCCTATTAGGGCCATTCGAGACGAACTTATTGCAGCGGAGGGAAATGAGGACACATTTCAAACCAGTAAAAAACAGTGATATTGCGAGACCAATAACCAGAAAGGCCTCTTCTTAATAGAGCCTGCGTTCAATAACCCAACCTAGCAACAATGACTGCATATTTCTAGGTCAAGCAGAATGTTCCTTTCAATTTGATAGGATATTGCTAAAACCAATCTATTTTAATGGTTTGTAGACGGACTCCTTGTTCAAAGGTGCAAATTTTGCAGTTCTTTAAGCATAGATTTTTGATGTGTGCCCTTTTTATATTTACCTTTGGATGGTCAGAGCATTGCCCATAATTTGTCATGTGAGGCTAATTACTTTGTTTCATCTCTTTTCTGATTTCAGACTGATTCTGCTACTTTGTGTGTTCGTTTTAATTCCTGGTGGCTGTTACTTGGCGTATCACTTTCTTATCGTCACACTTGAACATTCAAGAATCAGAAATTTGTAAGGATACACATAAAAAACCTGGGCATTTTTAGTACAAGTTAGATCCATTGCGATGCAAATACTATATTTTAACTTTAAGCATCTAAAGAATGTCATAAGATCTGGCATTTGATGCCCTCTAAGTCGGGGGATTGTGATCCTTCCAGATCTGATTCATTAATAAAGTCACTTCTGAAGCAGTAGTATAATAATTACAAATAAACCTAGAAACCATAATAGAAGTGAAAAAATCATGACCCTTTCATTTGACTCTATAAAAAAGAGAATTTTTTAACTAAGTCTAAACCATAAGACACTTATAAGGAAAAAAAACTAATAACATAACAACAACGATAACAGCAACAACATATTCAGTATAATCCCACATAACGGGTTCTGGGGAGGGTAGTGTGTACGCTGACCATACCCCTACCTTGTGGAGTATAGAGACGTTTCCAATAGACGCTTGCCTTAGGAAACAACCTCTCTGCCCTTTTTGGGGTAGGGGTAAGGTCTGCGTACACTCTACTCTCCCCAGACCCCACTAGTGGGATTTTACTAGGTATGTTATTTTACTCGGCTTAGGAAAGCATAAGCACCACATTAATGAAAAGAAAAATAAGAAGGGACACCACAGAGAAGCCATGTAAGATCAGCATAAATAACAACAGGATATTAAGATGACCGAAATGCAAGAAACAACATGTAGTCATAGAAACCTAATACCAACAGAATGCGAGAGTACGTACTAATACTTCCGGTATGAACAATCTAGACTAGTTAACCTACTACCCTATTCCTCGACCTCTACACCTTCCTATTAAGGGTCATATCCTCAGTCAGCTATAGCTAGGGGTGGCAAATGGTCGGGTCGGGTCGTTTATGGGTGGGTCGAAAATGGATAATGCAAAAACAGATAAATTATTTGACCCGATCCAAATTTAATATAGATAAAAAACGGTTAGCCGGCGGTCCATATTATCCATGACTTCCTGAATATGATCACTTTTGGGAGAATTCCTAGTCTCTCAAACTTGAGGAACCCCCAATTTGAGGCTTTACAAATGTAAAAGTTAAACCCATTAGTTATCCATTGGTTATCCATTTTCTAAGTGGATAATATGATTCTTACCCGTATTTGACCTTTTTTTAAAAGTTCATTATCCATCCTATATTTTAATGGATAATATGGATGGATAACTGTTTTCTTTTAATCATTTTGCCACCACTAGATGTAGCGGCGGCATGTCTTGCCTAATCACAATTTTTCTTCGGCCTACCTTTACTCTCCCTCTCCTTAGACCCTCCAATGTCAACCTCTCACATCTCCTTACCGTTGTGTCTGTGCTTCTCCTCCTCCTCACATGTTCAAACCATCTAAGCCTCGCTTCTTGCATTTTGTCCTCAATAGGGGGCCACACCCACCTTGTCCTGAGTAATTTCATTCCTAATCCTATCTAACCTTGTGTTCCCGCACATTCATCTCAACATTCTCATTTCTGCTACCTTTATCTTCTGGACATGGGAGTTCTTGACTGGCCAACACTCAGCCCCATACAACATAGTCGGTCTGACCACCACTCTATAGAACATACCTTTATGTTTTGTTGGCACCTTCTTGTCACACAAAACACCTGAAGCAAGTCTCCGTTTCATCCATCCTGCCCCAATACGATGTGTACATCTTCGTCAATCACCCTATCCCCCTGTGTATAATAGACCCAAGGTACTTAAAACTTCCTCTCCTAGGGATGACTTGTGAATCCAGTCTCACCTCGCCTTCCACTCCCTGAGTTGCACCATTGAACTTACACCAAGTATTCTATCTTGATCCTGCTCAACTTGAAACCTTTAGACTCCAGGGTTTGCCTCCACACCTCTAACCTTGCGTTAACACTGCCTCACTCTCATCGGTCAGTACAATGTCATATGCAAATAACATGCACCACGGAACCTCCCATTGAATGTGGCGTGTCAGTACGTCCATTGCCAGGGCAAACAAAAAAGGGCCGAGTGCCGACCCTCGGTGCAACCCCATCATGACCAGTAAATGGTCCGAGTCCCCTCCCGTTGTCCTCATCTGGGTCTTTGCTCCATCATACATGTCCTTAATCGTCCTAATGTAGGCAACGGGTACACCTCTAGCCTCCAAACATCTCCACATAACCTCCCTTGGGACTTTATCGTAAACCTTTTCTAAGTCGATGAACACCATATGCAAGTCCTTCTCCCTCTCCCTATACTGTTCCATCGATCTTCTAACAAGGTGAATAGCTTCTGTAGTCGAACGCCCCAGCATAAACCCAAACTGGTTTTCGAAAACATACACACTCCTTATCCTTAGCTAAGCAGCTTGATACCCGATAGTTGTTGCAATTTTGAATATCACCCTTGTTCTTGTACAAAGGAACCATCGTGCTGCACCTCCACTTTTCGTGCATCTTTTTCGTCCTAAAAATGATATTTAAAAAACCTAATGAGCCACTCCAAGCCCGCCCTGCCCACACTCTTCCAAAACTGTCGGGATTTCATCCGGCCCGGTCGGCCCCTGCTCATCTTACACATAGCCTCTACGACCTCCTCAACTCTAATCCGCCTACAATTCCCAAATTCACAACGACTAATAATATAAATATTGCAAAAAAGAGTGATTTTATGAGTGCCAACAATTTTAGAACTTAAAGATTTATGTACTTATTGTTTTTTGATGGTTTCAAGCTCAATAAGATTCACATTTTATGACCGCATGCTTATTTGGTTTTATAATCTTAAATAATACTTCCTCTAATTTACTATTTCGGTGTTTTGGTAGCTGGACATTTGTTTACACTCGATAGTAATTCTACCAAGAAAAAAAATTAATAATTTCAAGCGTGGACTTTAACTTACCGAACTAACTTAGTAAAGTAGAAATCATTAGGTGTGAAATACTGAAACCATATACTGTTTCATGTGTATTTGAATGCTTAGGGACTTTATCTTACTTCCTAGTTCCTATGTCTTCGGGTTTCGTGGCGCTATGAGAATTCAGTGAAGTCACTTCATCAATATATTGTTTCTTGTAGTTTGAAGTAGCCACTTAATTTTCTAAATTCCTTTTGCTTTTTTGTTTTTTCTTTCCATTTTAGCACATTCTATCTAGATGTAGGATGAAGGTGAAGTGGGTTGAGAACCTGAGGTCTCAGGTTCAAATCCTATCGGAGAAAAACACATTAAAATATTTCTTCCTATCTGTCCAAGCCTTGGTGGATAGGGTTACCTGGTACCTGCTGCGGATGGGAGGTAGCAGGTATTCTGTGGAATTAGTCGACGTGCGTGTAAGCTGGCCAGACACTACGATTATCACAAAAAAAGAAAGTAAAGTAAGTGTCTTTTTATTCATTGTATAGTCGAACACAACCATTAGATACAGAGATATTGAGATTCATGCAGGAAGATTACCTGAACAAAAAAATTAGGAACATTGTAGTTTAGCTGAATTACTGGCTTAGAGACATCATATGGAGCTCGTTGAAGAGCTTAACATTGGTATTCCGGTTGAGGAGGTGATTTAGTTCTTTAAGAATATTGTCACGCCCCAAACTAGGGGAGGCACGACTGACACTCGATACTGTATTCGATCGAGTTAGCCACTAAACATACTAGCTAACTAAACTGGGCCCAACAGATCGAGCAGCACAACATCTGAAATACTAAGCCTGGACCGTTAAAGTCATGACCGGAATAACAATAAGCCATATAAACAAAGGTAGACGAGCCAAAATAATAAAGTACTAGTTGGCCGACGAGGCCGCGATTGGAGGCATACATGCCTACACACATATATATACATGTCAAGCCTATGGGTTGGATATTGAAAGCTGCAAAAAGAAACCCAGAATACTGTGTCCACAATAGCTTTTAAGAGTGTCATAAGCACTGTCGGAACAAGGCCCCGACTATACCCAAACTGTACACAAAAGTAATCATCCTATGAAAGCTCCAGGAAGAGGTGGAGCTTACCAACTCACAGCTAAACCCCGAAATCCTAGCGGTGGGGTCGATCGGAGTCCCTACCTGGACCTGCACGCACGAAACAAAAATGCAGTGTCCCCAGGCAACGGGACATCAGTACGAATAAAAATGTATTGGTATGTATGGCAGAAAGTAGAATCATACATAACTGATGTAAAAAAAATAATAGTGAAACCACCTGACACTGAAACTCTTATAGCCTCCATGACCGACATCCGCCCTTATAGTAATCAATTATGCATGGTATGCTCGTGTCAGCGTATGTCGTGAATACATATATATTGATGCAAATGCATGACATACCCAACCAAATGCTAGCAATGGCGGTCTCTCCCGATAGCTAACCGGTATCATATTGCCAACCTGTGGCCATCTGTACAATATATATAGTTTTTCGGGCAAATAGGCCCCTTACCTCCGATTATAGCTCGAAGTCCATGCATAATATGCCATGTATGATATGAACTTTGAATGCACATAATAGGCCATAACAAGAACTTAGCCTATCTTGGCTCATTGGTACTCTTATTCTCATGATCTCATAATCACCTTCGTATCGCATACAGTTGTCTTGTGTAATCTCATATGTTTTCTTTGAATAAATAAGCTTGAAAACTTAACTCGACTTTTAGAAAGATAACTTAACTCTGAAGATGTTCATTAAAAGCTTAAGGTGCTTCACTTAGTCCTTATACCTGATTTCTTGATAATTAGCAAAGGAAAGTATATCAAAAATCAAGTGTTTTAATAGTTTAAACGTAAAATTTATATTTGAGATTTTTGGAAATCGATGTGTCACTTTAGAGATTTTAAAATATATTTTAACAATGAAGAAGGACTGATCGTAAACTAAATGCCTTTATTTTGTTTAGTCACACAACCCAAAGACGAATAAGAATTCATATATATAGACATATGGATAAGAAAACCGACAAAATGACATATATAGATGTCGAATACCCTAATTAATTGAACGAGTGGAATATCAACCTAATAGTATCATGAAAATACTTCAGCTACGATCCCAATGCCTTTCACAGAAGGTCTTTCTAGCAATAGAATAGTAAAATATCACATTTGACGTCTTAAGAATTTCCAAGAATTCGTGCAAAAAGGAAGGACGGAGCTTAGCCTTAACATACCTTTCCAATGAACGTCCGAATGCCTGTAGTTCCTTCACGAAAGTTGTTCCTTACGTCCTAAGCTTCGCAAACACTATATATATGCAGTTTATATGCACCTATAAATAGTTCATAATTGAGTTTAAATTGGCAGATTTGCCATATGGCCCTAACTTGACGAAACGTCCGTAGAACTTTGTAAAAACGATCATAAAAGAGTCCCAAGATGATTACCTTGGAAAATCAAGTATAAAGCCTGAAGAACCAGCAAGAACAACAAATTCCTATCTTCCAAAAGTAGCTCCAAACACAGCTAATAGAAGGGGGAAACGATTGCAAAGCGTAGAGATTGAGTTTCTAGGCACGGGGACAAACTTTAACGGTAGAAATCGTTAAAAACGTACCTTAATCACTCAAGAACACCATGGAACCCTTTCTTCAGCTCTCTCACTGTTTTGGGACGAAAATGAAATGTTTTTGGGTCTCACAAGTCGGATTTGCCGACTTATATCACTTGTTTGACCCGACTCGGTTCGCGACCCGGTTTCAGCCTGGATAGTCTGAGGTAAAACAGTCATAACTTTTTACTCCAATGTCCGTTTGATGTGAGGTTTTTTTGGTTGCGAACTAGACTTGTAGACCTTCGATTCATAGGTTGTGGGTCCCATAACTCATTATATATTGGGAGAAATGATCTGATAAGACTAAGCCATATAAACAAAGGTAGACGAGCCAAAATAATAAAGTACTAGCTGGCCGACGAGGCCGCGATTGGAGACATACATGCCTACACACATATATATACATGCCAAGCCTATGGGTTGGATATTGAAAGCTGCAAAAAGAAACCCAGAATACTGTGTCCACAATAGCCTCTAAGAGTGTCATAAGCACTGTCGGAACAAGGCCCCGACTATACCCAAACTGTACACAAAAGTAACCATCCTATGAAAGCTCCAGGAAGAGGTGGAGCTTACCAACTCACAGCTGATCCCCGAAATCCTAGCGGTGGGGTCGATCAGAGTCCCTACCTGGACCTGCACGCACGAAACAAAAATGTAGTGTCCCCAGGCAACGGGACATCAGTACGAATAAAAATGTATTGGTATGTAAGGCAGAAAGTAGAATCATACATAACTGATGTAAAAAAATAATAGTGAAACCACCTGACACTGAAACTCTTATAGCCTCCATGACCGACATCCGACCTCATAGTAATCAATTATGCAAGGTATGCTCGTGTAAGCGTATGTCGTGAATACATATATATTGATGCAAATGCATGACATACCCAACCAAATGCTAGCAATGACGATCTCTCCCGGTAGCTAACCGGTATCATATTGCCAACCTGTGGCCATCTGTACAATATATATAGTTTTTCGGGCAAATAGGCCCCTTACCTCCGATTAAAGCTCGAAGTCCATGCATAAGCCATGTATGATATGAACTTTGAATGCACATAATAGGCCATAACAAGAACTTAGCCAATCTTGGCTCATAGGTACTCTTATCCTCATGATCTCATAATCACCTTCGTATCGCATACAATTGTCTCGTGGAACCTCATATGTTTTCTTTGAATAAATAAGCTTGAAAACTTAACTCGACTTTTAGAATGATAACTTAACTCTAAAGATGTTCATAAAAAGCTTAAGGTGCTTCACTTAGTCCTTATACCTGATTTCTTGATAATTAGGAAAGGAAAGTATATCAAAAATCAAGTGTTTTAATAGCTTAAACGTAAAATTTATATTTGAGATTTTTGGAAATCGATGTGTCACTTTAGAGATTTTAAAAATATACTTTAACAAGGAAGAATGACTGATCGTAAATTTCTCTAATAATTTTTCTAAACTTTGGGTTAAATGTATCAGATCATTTCTCCCAATATATAATGAGTTATGGGACCCACAACCTATCAAATTGAAGGTCTACAAGTCTAGTTCGCAACCAAAAAAACCTCACATCAAACGGACATTGGAGTAATAGTTATGACTGTTTTACCCCGGACTGTCCAGGCTGAAACCGGGTCACGAACCGAGTCGGGTCAAACAGGTGGTATAAGTCGGAAAATCCGACTTGTAAGACCCTAAAACATTTTATTTTCGTCCCAAAACAGTGAGGGAGCTGAAGAGAGGGTTCCATGGTGTTCTTGAGCGATTAAGGTACGTTTTTAACGATTTCTACCGTTAAAGTTTGTCCCCGTGCCTAGAAACTCAATCTCCACGCTTTGCAATTGTTTCCCCCTTCTATTAGCTGTGTTTGGAGCTATTTTTGGAAGATAGGAATTTGTTGTTCTTGCTGGTTCTTCAGGCTTTATACTTGATTTTCCAAGGTAATCATCTTGGGACTCTTTTATGATCGTTTTTACAAAGTTCTACGGACGTTTCGTCAAGTTAGGGCCATATGGCAAATCTGCCGATTTAAACTCAATTATGAACTGTTTATAGGTGCGTATAAGCTGCATATATATAGTGTTTGCGAAGCTTAGGACGTAAGGAACAACTTTCGTGAAGGAACTACAACCATTCGGACGTTCGTTGGGAAGGTATTTTAAGGCTAAGCTCCGTCCTTCCTTTTTTCACGAATTCTTGGAAATTCCTAAGACGTCAAATGTGATATTTTACTATTCTATTGCTAGAAAGACCTTCTGTGAAAGGCATTGGGATCGTAGCTGAAGTATTTTCATGATGCTATTAGGTTGATATTCCACTCGTTCGGTTAATTAGGGTATTCGACATCTATATAGGTCATTTTGTCGGTTTTCTTATCCATATGTTTATATATATGAATTCTTATTCGTCTTTGGATTGTGTGACTAAACAAAATAAAGGCATGTAGTAGTTACGATCAGTCCATCTTCCTTGTTAAAGTATATTTTTAAAATCTCTAAAGTGACACATCGATTTCCAAAAATCTCAAATATAAATTTTACGTTTAAGCTATTAAAACACTTGATTTTTGATATACTTTCCTTTACTAATTATCAAGAAATCAGGTATAAGGACTAAGTGAAGCACCTTAAGCTTTTTATGAACATCTTCAGAGTTAAGTTATCTTTCTAAAAGTCGAGTTAAGTTTTCAAGCTTATTTATTCAAAGAAAACATATGAGGTTCCACGAGACAACTGTATGCGATACGAAGGTGATTATGAGATCATGAGAATAAGAGTACCAATGAGCCAAGATAGGCTAAGTTCTTGTTATGGCCTATTATGTGCATTCAAAGTTCATATCATACATGACATATTATGCATGAACTTCGCGCTATAATCGGAGGTAAGGGGCCTATCTGCCCGAAAAACTATATATATTGTACAGATGGCCACAGGTTGGCAATATGATACCGGTTAGCTATTGGGAGAGACCGCCATTGCTAGCATTTGGTTGGGTATGTCATGCATTTGCATCAATATATATGTATTCACGACATACGCTTACACGAGCATACCATGCATAATTGATTACTATGAGGTCGGATGTCGGTCATGGAGGCTATAAGAGTTTCAGTGTCAGGTGGTTTCACTATTATTTTTTTTACATCAGCTATGTATGATTCTACTTTCTGCCTTACATACCAGTACATTTTTATTCGTACTGATGTCCCGTTGCCGGGGACACTACATTTTTGTTTCGTGCGTGCAGGTCCAGGTAGGGACTCCGATCGACCCCTCCGCTAGGATTTCGGGGTTCAGCTGTGAGATGGTAAGCTCCACCTCTTCCTGGAGCTTTCATAGGATGGTTACTTTTGTGTACAGTTTGGGTATAGTCGGGGCCTTGTTCCGACAGTGCTTATGACACTCTTAGAGGCTATTGTGGACACAGTATTCTGGGTTTCTTTTTGCAGCTTTCAGTATCCAGCCCATAGGCTTGGCATGTATATATATGTGTGTAGGCATGTATGTCTCCAATCGCGGCCTCGTTGTCCAACTAGTACTTTATTATTTTGGCTCGTCTACCTTTGTTTAACGGTCCAGGCTTAGTATTTCAGATGTTGTGCTGCTCGATCTGTTGGGCCCCAGTTTAGTTAGCTAGTATGTTTAGTGGCTAACTCGATCGAATACAGTATCGAGTGCCAGTCGTGCCTCCCCTAGTTTGGGGCGTGACAAATATGATAGAGATTTTATTGAGATTTCCTGTTATCCATAGTTATACCATAGTTAACCGAACGAATAATACTGCTGTCATAACACAAAGCATGGGCTCTTGACTTGCGTGTGGATTTGTTTGTTTGGGATTCTTTGGACATACGTATGTCATTTTTGAAGTTTTATACATTGTGTACAAGTTGCGTTTTTCTTGGTTGCTATCTCTTTGCTTATAATATATATAAAGTAATGTAATAGCTTTCCTGTACATACTGCACAGCATACAATTATTGTTGGTAATTAACAAAAACTATCTCTTACTGCTACCAAATATATAAAGTAATTTGTAAAGTGAGGTGGCTGTACGAAAATAGGGACCTAGAAGCACGGGTATTTAGGATTAGGGGGTTGTATGCATCCTGGGAGCGTGATATTTATAAGGAGCTGTTAATAGAAGATGTGATAAGGGAGCAGCTGGTTTTCTGTCTACCGGCATCATCCACCAGTACATTTCAATCAGTGCATTCGAGAAGAACAAAATATAGAAGAGTGTTTAATTAATGATCTTCATTGTTTTATGTTGTAAAATATTCTACTGGAGAGAACTTTTTTCTGTTTGTTTGTGTAAATAAACTTGATGTGCTCAGTTGATAGTTCTTATATGTGGTTCAGAAATGAACAACTTCTGAGAAGAGTGATAGTATCCTTCTCACCTATCTAGTTAGTTTTAAAAAACCCTAGAACATTCCCTAGTTTTTTCTTCCTTTTGATAGGCAAAGTAAGGGTTTTATTGACGTAAAATAGCCCTGTTAAAGATACATACAAAGTGTAAGGACATTACAAAACGTATAGTGAACTAAGGGTTTTATTGATGTAAAATAGCACTGTTAAAGATACATACAAAGTGTAAGGACATTACAAAACGTATAGTGTAAGAAACTATCATGATGGGGCACTAACAAATTTGCCACAGCCATGTTAAACGAAAAACTAAGCAAGGATTAACAATTGAATTTAAGTTTAACTACAATGTCCTCGTCTTGAAAAGCTCGTGCATTTCTTTCCTTCCAAATGACCCACCCTACAGTTGCGACGATGGAATTCCAAGTTTTAGAAGAGGCATTAGTCAAGCCTTTTTTATGCAGGAGGAAGTCCAAAGTAGTTCTTGGCATGCACCATAGGATTCCGAGAATAATAAAAACAAAATTCCAGATTTGGGAAGAAATCCTGCAGTGAAGGAATGAATGGTGATCTTCTTCCTGCTCCTTGCAAAGTGAGCACCTATTACATAATAGGAAGTCCCTCTTTTGTAGATTATCCAATGTGAGGCATCTGCCTTTTGCAACAATCCAAGAGAGACATTTGACCTTGTAAGGGGCATTGCTCTTCCGAATTGTTTCCAAGGCCAGGGAACCAGACCAGGGGGTGAGATAGTGAGGGTGTTGTAGCAGTTTTTTAAAAGAGAAGTGCCCTTTAGTGTGGGGTTTCCAGAAGATGTACTCAGAAGTTTTGTGGAAATGAATAATTGAGGAGAAGGATCAACTGCGGTAGAGAATAGGAGAAGTGTCTGGGATAGTGTCAAAACCTGTTTTTTCTTCCATCGCCCACCACAATGGATAAGGTGAAAGCATACATGTAATCTTCCCTAGCTTTTGCTCATCTGGAGAAAACAACTAGCCTCGCTTATCCTTGATAAGATCATAATCTGGTGCCTCTTGACACCAGTTAGACATTCCTCTTTGGTAGTTGTTAATAAACTATACCTACATACTGTGTTTGATCTAGATAAGCTAGGTGTTTCCATATTCTTGAATTCATTTTCCTTTCCTATATTCTTCCTTGTTATGGAGATAAGTTTGTGCCTGTAGCTAATTTTCTTTTTACATGTGTAGAGGCCGGAATCATGGTGTATGTATCTTGAGATATATGGCTTCTAAAGGGTACAAGTCTAAGCCGGACCATGAAATACGTGTCCGACGTCAAAAGGTATGAATTGGATCTTAGTTGCAATCATTCTTAAAGTTAGAAGCCATCGTCTAAAGTCTGGATTTTTCAATTGTGTTAATCCTTTTTCTTATTGATCCAGTTTCTTTTATATCTGCATTCTCAAAGTGAATGGGGTTGTTTCTCTATTTTCTTTTTTCTTTATCTTTTTCTAGTTTTCCCCTCTTGTGGGATTACACCAGGTTGCTGTTGTTGTTCTTTATCTTTTTCTGTTTTTGGGCAAGTGAGGACTGTTTTTGAATAGTGCATTATTCCTTTTTTGGTGCTTAGGCTGAGCAAGTATCCATGATGTTAGCATAGCAGTATGCATAGAATGTGAATGGATTGGTCTGCTGAACCTAGGACAATCTAAGCATTGTGGTTGGTGGGTGATAGTCCAAACCCTGGCAGTGGTTTTTCAGCCATGTAATTTGAAATTTTCTTGGTTGCTAAAATGTGCCTATTTTAAAGGCATTCCAGTTCCAGCTGCAAATGGCACACAGGCACTACAGTGAAATCTAGTGGGTGGAATACACTATTGTGCAACAGTACATTGATGAGATTCCATGTAAATCTGTCATGTGCAGAAGATGTTTTCAAGTCTTTATTTCTTAAGGGGGTATCTTAATTTAAAGTTCACACCAGGGAATCAAGTATACTTTTAACTATATCAATTTACGCCAGAAGGTCTTATCTAGAATGGAGGCTGTTCATAATTATGTTTGGACTGAACCCTTGGAAGTATCAGCAGTCGATGTGAAAGAGTTAATAAGTAGAGCAATTAGCTGCTGCTGTGTTGTCTATCAATGTATGGATGCCTTTTTGTTTTAAAGCAAACTGGATGCCGTCCTAGAAGATGCCAAATGCTCTCATTATTGGAGAATGACAAAGATAACTGTGAAACATAGTATATTACTGTTCAGGTCCATGCATTTCGTTAATGTTTTTTGGGACTTCTCACTTGGTTGATCCAAAGTTGCAAATTGATCCTTTTAGTGCATTAGTTCATTAAACTATTTAACTTTTGTTTTCTATTTTCTTGTTATCTAATACTCTTGACTGGAACATGCTGATGTATCAAAATGTTACACATTTGACCCTGGCATCACTTTAATGATTACAACTTGCCATATGGCCTATTAGCATTGTGATTGATTGTTCTGCACATGCTTTTCTCACGTGACTAACCAATTGTGATTATTGCAATGCAATGCAATCTTAGTGATACTCGTTAAAGAAATAGACAAAAAAGCAGTCTTCGAAACAGCAAGAACGAAAGAAAGAACTCTAAGCTTGCCTTCCCATGAGCTCCTAGGAAAGAGATCCTACTCCCAAAGAAAGGTAGCTTAAGAATATTCTGTAAGAGAGGAGGTTCTTTCTTGACCTTGTATAAGGATGGGGGAATATGGAAAGATAAAATGTGAAACATAATATAAACCACTAGTTTTAGTGGAACATTTCAGAAAAATATGAAAAGATAAAATGTGGAACATATTGCAAATCTAGTGTCAGAATCTGTTGGACCAAATTTTTTCCCCAAACAATTGTGTGACATAGGTTATGTTCTTTCTTGCTCTTGAGAGATATAATTGAAACAGATCTACCTAATTAGTAAGTTAGATGTTCGGGTATCCCCATGATGGAATTTGTTCAGTCATGGGTAGGTAATAATTGTCCTATCATAGTGTTATAGGATAAGCTCTGGTAGCTACATGAATGAATAATCAGGGGGTACCTTGTTACTTTCTTGTGTTTTACATTTTCCGCTTGCTTATTTTCTTGATTTGTATTTAGGGTCTTGAAGCACCTAAAGAACCTCGACGACCTAAAACACACTGGGATCATGTTCTGGAAGAGATGGTCTGGTTGTCAAAGGTATAGAAAGTCCTTTCCTTAGTTCAGGAGCAATTGTGTAAGCTATTAGATTAATGTCAATGAAGTTATTCTAAGGAAGATATCTTATTTACAGGACTTTGAATCAGAGAGAAAGTGGAAGTTGGCTCAGGCAAAGAAGGTTGCTATACGAGCTAGCAAGGGAATGCTTGATCAGGCGACACGGGGAGAAAAGAGAGTTAAGGTTGATGTTTTATTCTCTTCTCCCTGCACGTGAATATTGTCGTATTTAGTGACCAAAACTTCAGTATTTTGCATTCTTTACTATTTATATTGCTAAATTTTACTTATTTCTCTTCTATAATATGTCATCAGGAAGAAGAGCAACGTTTGCGAAAAGTTGCACTCAATATCTCAAAGGACATCAAAAAATTTTGGTTAAAAATAGAGAAGCTGGTAATTCATTTTCTGGAGAATTTTCTGAAGCAGTTGGTTTTTTCACTCCAAGTGATCTTGAGATTTGACAGAGATTGTTCCCATGTTTTTCATATTTCAGGTTCTTTACAAGCATCAGTTGGAGTTGGATGAGAAGAAGAAGAAAGCACTTGACAAGCAGCTAGAGTTCCTTCTTGGACAAACAGAAAGGTTCAGTCCTTTTCCCTTTCTATCCTGCTTTGCTGACGCCATTTATATTGCTAGGAAGACCCTCTTATTTGCTATGAAAAGATGTTAAAATTTTGTACACACAATGAACAACATGATCAGCCCTGATAGCTACGAATTGAGGTTTAGTTGATTGATTGACCTAAGAATAACACAATTTGGCACTCTTCTTGTTTTTATCCCAGGTACTCAACAATGCTCGCAGAGAACCTTGTAAGTTCACCAACTACTAGCAAACGAACCAATTCTTTGTCTGCACCAGAAGCCTTGAGAATTCAATTAAAAGAAGGGAGTGAAGGGGATGTAAAGAATCGTGCAGGAGAAAATCTTCGTAAGTACAGTAACTAGATTTCTGACCAATATTGACAAGCGTTTTGACAATATTTTCCCCTAGTTTCTTACGTAAACTGAAATTTCAGAATCTCATTCGACTGGTAGTGATATTGATGATGATTTTGACGTGCAGTCTGAAGACGAAATGGTAAGCTTTCGAATAGCAATAGTGGAGTTTGATACTGTGCATATTTATGTTTGTAGGATCTTGAAGTCTTACATGTCGCTCATTGTTACCATTAGAAAGTTGTTTGACATGTATTCATGAAATACTTGAATGCGAGGAGCAGAATGAAATATTTATACTTGAGCTAGAAACCAAATTATTGATCATAGCACTTTGCGTGGCTTCAATATTAAGCTAATTTAGGAAACTAGCTTTGAAGCCAATTTTCTGATGACACAAGTTTTGGAGAATTTTCTTCCTCTCTGCCCCCTCTCTTTGTGCTACACAGTTGATATCACAGCCCTGAATAGAGCTTGATTTATTTGCAAATAAGACCTAATCAATATGTTGATCTTTATGGCGAATTAAAATGTACTTAGATGACCTTGCAGAGTATAACATTACTAATGCATGTTAATGCAATCATCTAATCCAAATGGCAGGCAATAACTTTATGGGGGCACCAGTCATTTCAGACCTTTAATTTCTTGAAGCAGTTGTGTGGATTCTCATAACCAAGGTCATAACATATAATGTTGAATTATGTGAGCACTTATTATTCTCATCATGGACGATCTTTTTTTGTGAAGAATGTCAAGGATCAAACCTTCTTATACTAGATTAATCTTTTTGTTCCAGAACTCAAATGTCAGGAAGTTACCTCAGCTAATCCAAATAGTGTGAAAAATTTATATTTTATCACCTTTTAGCCTTAAACATTCCAAAGCAAGAAACAATAAATTCAAGTACCTTGTATAAAGGAATTCAAGGAGTCTGAAAACATACAACGTTTGTGCACACTCACACATAATGGGGAGATGATTTGAAGTTGACTGTTGTTTTTTTTTATTTCTGTGTGGCTTTACTGTTGTTCGGAATTTTTTAGGCTGAGAACTGAACAGGGATCTGACTGCAACCATTTTTTTGGGGATAAAGATTTGACTGCAATTGTCTGATCTCTATGAAATCATTGGTAGTCATTGTTAGTAGGATATGTACCAGAGAATTTTGTGTTATGGTATATTATCTATTGCATTGATCAAGTCAAAAACCATGTTGCTTTGTCTTCTGTACTTTCAAGTCGTCTGTAGACTAGAAGTCTCTGATGAGTTACCAATCTTTGTACTGGTGAAGCGAATTGAGTTCCCACGTCCTTTCTGGGTTGGGTTTGAGAAGGGCGCTCTTATCAACACCGTTTATTCATTTGATTAATCTGAAGTATTTATGTGGTCCTTTATCTGTTCCTATGGCTTAATTGATTGTTTTTTTCCTTATTAACTTCTCTGGTTTTGAGTTATAGCCATGTGAACCATTATTGTTAGAGGGGGGATATTACAAAGTCTGTTGCGGTTCTGCTAATTTTGTTCTACAAAACAATATTGTCATGTATGTCGATGCTGCTTTAGGAAGATGACGAGCATACCATTGAAGAAGATGAGGCTGTTATAACTAAAGAAGAAAGGGAAGAAGAGTTAGCTGCTTTACAAAATGAAATGGATCTACCTCTTGAGGAGCTTCTTAAGCATTATGCAGTTGGGGAAGGTACAATATGGTTGATTGAGTTATGCTAAAGTTTTTCACATTCCTGCCTCTTCCATCCTTCAAATTTGACAAGTTTCTGTATCATCTGACGATCGTGAGGAAAATGAACTATCTTGTCTTATGTCTCCTTGTTTTTTAGGATAATCCCATGATTTTGGCGAAGGATCATCTAAATTATGTGTTTGATTTTGTTTAATCGTTGCGAACTTTCAGCTAGCAGAGATTGTAGCCCAGAGAAGAGTGGTGCAGATGTTACGGTCAGTTCTGGCGAGGACAGTGATAAATGTGAGTGGATCTGCCACTTAGTTTATTTGCTAATTATTAAGTCATGGAACTCTCCATGAATTTCAAATAATGATGTTGTACAGGTAGAGATGATGATGTTGCTATTGAGACCAACGGGGGCTGCTCACCTGCCATTTCTGGTCGTCGTTCTGTAAGTTGTATGTGTTTATGGTTACTGCTTTGACTTCTATAACGAGGTAAGTGGTCAAGGTGATATATATGCTTTCTGGTACTTGCAGGTTGAAAGTAATGGCGTCTTATCAGTACCAAATAACCAGTATCCTGACCTAGGACAAAACAAGCTAAAAATTCCTCCAAAGAAGTATCAAGAGTTAGACAAAGTTAATTTGTTAGGTGTCTTTAATGATGAACAGGTGAAGATGCTTATCTAACAACTTTTTTCTAATTAAACCTCTCATTATCAATTATCAATATTCCAATCCTGACTAAGAAGTACTCTGCAGAAATTTTTCCTTAGCTAACATCCAAGAAAACTTATCGCTCATTACTTATCATTAAAAACCAATGCCTTGCAATATAGATGTTTGTGTATATTTGTTTTTGGAATTTTAACTTGATGCATGACCATCAAGTACGATTTATTGCTTTGTCATAGAGGAGCTGCACTTCTGGGGTCCTCCTTCAATGCGGGCCCAATTGATAGCATTTGAGTATTGAATATCAAGATTTTGGAGGGAACTTCGAGTGTGAATCACTTATGATGAAAAAAACTAAAATTTTCATCTCGCATTTTCATGGAATGCAGTGTTTTTCTATCAGAAGTTGGTTTCTTTGGTCTCCTTAGTATGCATCATGATGAGTATCTTCAGTTTTTCATACCTTTCTCTGATTTTTCTCCATTTTATGTAGGATGATGATGATTATGTCCTTGCTCTTGGTGAAAATAAAGAATGCAATATGGTAAGGCAATAACTGCTATATTGTTCAGTTGGTTGGAGAGCTTCATCTTGTCTGAGGCAAAGTTTCATCTTTTTACAGTTCATTTTTTATTGTGTTCTCTAATTTCCGAGTTGAATTTTGTGGCTAATATCTTGCTTTATCTAGGCTTTGAGATTGCTTAAAAATTTAATTACTCTGCATGGTTTTGATAGGATGATGAAACAACTTTGTTAGAGGAGGAAGAATTGGCAAAGGCAGAGCCGAATGATGCTGCAGATGAGGTAAAAGCTCACTCTTTTGACCTTCATAACTGAAGATGCATTCCATCATACGTAGACCTGGTCCAGTTTTCCCCTCACATGTAATGGAGCTTCAAAATGGTTGAACATTCCATTTGATTTCTTGAGCTAAATTCTCAATTTTCAGATTGCACTGTTGCAAAAGGAGAGCGAACTTCCTTTAGATGAGCTCCTTGCTAGGTATAAAGAGGTATGTGGTGCTCTGCTCTTCTGTAGGACTTGGTTTACATTTTATTCTCACCACTGTCACCTTTCGCTTGTTAGGATTATGATAGTGATGAAAATGTGGGGGATGATTCTGAATCATATGCGTCTGCTTCAACAGCACAGAATGTATCTGAACTGAGTCAAGTAAATGATGGACTGAGTGATGTACTGCCCACTACAGTCGCTGAGACAGAAGAAAGGGAAGTTGAAAGCATGGATAAAACAGGGGAAGAAAGGCAGAGTGAGAATTTTTCAGAATCACCAGCAAAAAATGAATCTGAACCCAATCAAGTAAATGATGGACCGAACGATTTACTGCCCACTACAGTCACCGAGACTGAAGAAAAGGAAGTTCGAAGCATGGATAAAACAGTGGAAGAAAGGCAGGGGGAGGATTTTTCAGAATCGCCAGCAAAAAATGAATCTGAACCCAGTCAAGTAAATGATGGACCGAGCGATGTACTGCCCGCTACGGTCACTGAGACAGAAGAAAAGGAAGTTGGAAGCATGGATAAAACAGGGGAAGAAAGGCAAAGTGATGATATAATTGCTGATGCAGCAGCTGCTGCCAGATCAGCACAACCAACAGGTAACACCTTCTCAACAACCAAAGTGCGGACTAAGTTCCCCTTCCTTCTAAAATTTCCCCTTCGTGAGTATCAACATATTGGTTTGGACTGGCTTGTAACCATGTATGAGAAGAAACTTAATGGGATCCTAGCAGATGAAATGGGTTTGGGGAAGACTATCATGACAATTGCTCTTCTTGCTCACCTAGCATGTGAAAAAGGAATATGGGGTCCTCATCTTATTGTTGTCCCAACTAGTGTCATGCTAAACTGGGAGACTGAGTTTCTTAGATGGTGTCCTGCTTTCAAAATTTTGACATATTTTGGCAGTGCAAAAGAGCGAAAGATTAAAAGGCAAGGTTGGTTGAAGCCAAACTCGTTTCATATATGTATCACAACTTACAGACTTGTTATACAGGACTCCAAAGTTTTCAAGCGTAAGAAGTGGAAGTACTTGATTTTAGATGAAGCTCATCTAATAAAGAATTGGAAATCGCAAAGATGGCAAACACTTCTCAATTTTAACTCAAAACGGCGTATTCTTTTGACTGGTACACCATTGCAGAATGATCTCATGGAGCTGTGGTCTCTAATGCATTTCTTGATGCCTCATATTTTTCAATCTCACCAGGAATTCAAAGATTGGTTCTGTAATCCTATATCTGGAATGGTTGAGGGACAAGAAAAGGTTAATAAGGAAGTTGTTGATCGCTTGCATAATGTCCTTCGTCCCTTTATTCTCCGCCGGTTGAAGAGGGATGTGGAGAAGCAGCTTCCTTCAAAACATGAGCACGTCATTTATTGTAAGCTATCAAGGAGGCAGCGTAACTTGTATGAAGACTTTATTGCCAGTTCGGAGACACAAGCTACTCTTGCTAGTTCAAATTTTTTTGCAATGATAAGTGTTATAATGCAACTTCGCAAAGTGTGCAATCACCCTGATTTATTTGAAGGACGTCCAATAGTGAGCTCCTTTGATATGAGTGGTATTGATATGCACTTGAGCTCTTCCATTTGCTCGATTCTGTCACATGGTATCTTTTCATCTATCAACCTTGGGGCTTTGGGGCTGTTGTTTACACATCTTGATTTTTCAATGACCTCTTGGGAGAGTCATGATGTTCAATCCATTGCTACCCCTTCAAGCTTGATTGAGGGTCGTGTGACTCAAATTCATGGTGAAGAAACTTCACTAGTACTTAAACGGAATAAGAAGTTTCATGGGACAAACATATTTGAAGAGATCCAAAAGGCACTCGTCGAGGAGAGGCTAAGAGAAGCAAAGGAGAGAGCGGCATCTGTTGCATGGTGGAATTCCATCAAGTGTAAGCGGAAACCTGTATATTCAACAAGTCTTCGGGAGATTGTTACTGTGAAACATCCTGTTCACGGTATTTACTGTCAGAAAAGTAATCCCTTGTCATACCTGTACTCCTCTAGGCTTGCAGACTTGATACTGTCGCCAGTTGAGAGATTCCAAAAAATGGTTGATCAGGTTGAGACTTTCATGTTTGCAATCCCTGCTGCACGTTCCCCAGCACCTGCTTGCTGGTGCAGTAAACCAGGTACTTCCGTATTTTTTAGTCCAACCTTTAAGGAGAGATCTTCTAAGGTTCTCTCTCCGCTTCTCACTCCTTTTCGCCCAGCCATTGTTAGAAGGCAAGTCTACTTTCCAGATAGGCGGCTCATACAATTTGACTGTGGAAAGCTGCAGGAGCTTGCAGGTTTGTTGAGGCGATTAAAATCAGGAGGTCACCGTGCACTAATTTTCACCCAAATGACAAAGATGCTTGATGTTTTAGAAGCTTTCATTAATTTGTATGGTTACACTTACATGCGTCTGGATGGTTCTACTCTGCCCGAACAGAGACAAACTTTGATGCAACGGTTCAACACAAATCCAAAGATTTTCCTTTTTATTTTATCAACCCGCAGTGGTGGAGTTGGCATCAACTTGGTGGGGGCAGACACAGTCATCTTTTATGATAGCGACTGGAATCCAGCTATGGATCAACAAGCTCAAGATCGCTGTCATAGAATAGGCCAGACCCGTGAAGTACATATTTATCGATTGATAAGTGAGAGTACCATTGAAGAGAATATTTTGAAAAAAGCAAACCAGAAGCGAGCTCTGGATGATTTGGTTATACAGGGTGGAAGTTACAACACTGAATTCTTCAAGAAACTGGATCCAATGGAATTGTTCTCAGGCCACAGAACAGTTTCCTTAAAGAACATTGAAGGAGAGAAGAATAGCAATGTTACTGAGGTTCAGCTCTCTAATGCTGACGTGGAGGCTGCTCTGCAAAATGTAGAAGATGAGGCGGATTACATGGCTCTGAAGAAAGTTGAACAGGAAGAGGCAGTAGACAATCAGGAGTTCACTGAAGAAGCAGTTGGTAGGTTGGAAGAAGATGAACTTGGTAATGATGATGAGATGAAGGCTGATGAGCCTGCTGATCATGAAGTCCCAGTTACAACATCAGGCAAAGAACTTGTGGCTATGTCAAATGCTAGTAATCCATTAAAAGAACAAGCAATTACTTTTGCTGGTAAAGATGATGACATTGACATGTTGGCCGATGTCAAACAGATGGCAGCAGCTGCTGCTGCTGCAGGACAAGCTATCTTGTCTTTCGAGAGTCAGTTGCGTCCAATTGATCGATATGCTGTACGTTTTCTGGAGTTATGGGACCCTATCATAGACAAGACAGCTATTGAATCACAAGGTCATTTTGAAGAAACTGAATGGGAATTGGATAGAATTGAGAAATTGAAGGAAGATATGGAAGCAGAGATTGATGATGATGAAGAACCTTTAGTTTACGAAAGTAAGCTTATCTTAACCCCTTCATAACTGTTTGTTTTTGTATTTGTTCCGAGTAAATATTTGACCTAGCTATCTATGGAAGAAAATGTTCAGACTGAAATAGTTTGTAGCCTCTTATATGTGAGGAATATGATCAAATTTGGCCTTCGATGCTGGTCATTAATTGGATCAATACTATGATTTGAAACAAAAATGTTTTACTGGTAGTTATACTAAACATTATCTTAGATATTTGAGGTTGCAAGCATTTTTAATTAGCTGAATATATGCTTCTAAGAATGTATTTCAAATGAGTAACGTTCCTGTTAATGTCAGGATGGGATGCTGATTTTGCGACTGAGGTATACAGACAGCAGGTGGAGGCTTTGGCTCAACATCAGGTCAGTAATTTTGTGATACTTTGGGTCATTTCTCCTGTCACCCTTCTCCTTTGGTCCTTTATAAAATCTGAAGGTTTCACATCTGTTCTTTTGGAATAACTTACCTTATAATATGACAGTTGATGGAGGAACTTGAAGCTGAAGCTAAAGAGAAGGAGCTTGCAGAATATGAGAACTCGATGGGGTAAGTGATTCCTGTAATAATAAGTAACTGTTTCCTATCGTTCTTTCATTTCTTTTATGTTTTCTTTCTGAGATAATTAAGAGTCTGCTTGTCTTTCTTCTTCTATTCTGAATCTTTACTATTCCTTATCTTTTCTTTTGGAATCTTGATTGTCAATTATCTTACTTGACTTTATTAGCTTCTACCGTTTTGCTGTAGGATGTTATTTGTGCCTCCATGGATCAATATTTTTGTGTCGTTAGTATTTAGGGCATGCATAGTGAGATTAGCTGTTTCTTCTTTGCTCGTGCTTTGCAAGATCTCTTCCGGAGCTTTTGTGGTATATATATATTGACTTAATTCAATGGATTATTGTGGTTTGATGGAATGAACTTTGGATGAGGGCTTTGTCCTGTATATATCTGTTCCTTTATGTAATTTTCTGTACCATCTTGGTACTTTTATCGATAAAACTTTACCTTATCAAAAAATAAAAAATTTGGATGAGGGATTTCCACTTAAAGGAGATTGATTGTACCTGTTAAGTAAGAAAGTGTCTTAATTAGGAATGTGGTGTTGTCTATTTCTATGGTTTTGTACAATTCTCACCTTCCAAGCTAGTTTTTAAGTTTGAGTTAGGCCCAAGCTGATATTAGAGCCAGATCCATCCCTATTCTTGGTTTACCCAATGTTGGGTCCTCATGTTATATTGTTGAGACACATGATGTCCAGTCCCGAACTTATGGGGTGGGGGTGGAGATTAAGTGTCCTACATTGGCAGAGGGAATGGGTTGTTTTTCTTATATACTCTTGGACAATCCTCGCCTCATGAGTTAGTATGTTGGGGTTGAGTTAGGCCCAAGGTTCATTTTATTGAAATTTGGGTATATGTGCTTTCGTACTCATTATTGGTTGGTGGAAAAATGGCAAAAGGTCCAAAACTACCCCTGGAATATCGGAATTGGTACAAAAATGCACTCTGTCCACCTATTTGAATAAAAATCGCGCACCGTTATTTTTTTGGGTCAGCCTTACCCTTATTACTAACGGCCCTTTCTGAAAAAGAAAAAAAAAAAACTTATTCAATATCCAAGTGTCTTAAGCCCATTGGCCTAACTTAAACCCCAACCCAAATATTCAAACCCACCCGTAACCCGTCCAATAGTCGACCCATCCCGATTTAAACCCTATTAATTCAAAATTGGAATTCAAAATTTTGAACCCCACTCGATCACCTCACCTCTGCCAGAACGTCACCAGAAGAAGCACATCCAACCAAAAGAATCAGAAAAAAAGATGAGAAAGAATAAGAGAGAATCGAGGAGAAGAAATCAGAACAAAAAAAGCTGCATTTATCAAAATTTCTGGGAAAATTGCTTCAGCGTCTTAAACACCAGCAAAATATTGGTCCATGGTGGGACTTCAAAAATTCTGCACAAAAAATATCAAATTATTGGATTCCAAATCATCAAAAATTGTGCAGAACAAGCAAAAACTATTCCGACAATGTAATTGTACTTTAATGGAAAAAACTAGATGATGATCCCATTGATTGATTATAACATAAAAAAGTGCCTTCTTGTCCAACTTTAAGGAGCTTCAATCTTTAAGAATGAAAAAAAATCATCGTTGGACCCATTTGATAGAAACAACAACAAACCCAGTGTAATCCCACAAGTGGGGTCTAGGGAGGGTAATGTGTACGTAGAGATGCTGTTTCTGATAGATTCTCGGCTTAAGAAACAATGGCAAGGAAGCAACCGACCATAACTAACTAACAAGGAAAAACAAAGACACAACGTATAAAAACAAAGATTTAAAGATAAGAAATACAAGAATAAGACTAATACTATTGTTCGAATGACACAACATGCAATAAAAAGATCTAGGAACAAGAATATATAAGAATATTACTAATACTATCGGTAAGACTAGGAGATACCCTCGACTACCTCAACCTTCGACTCTGATTCTCGACCTCCATACCTTCCTATCTAGGGTCATGTCTTCGTAAGCTGAAGCAATGTCATGTCCTGCCTAATCACCTCTCCCCAGTACTTCTTAGGCCTACCTCTACCTTTTCTCAGACCCGCCCTGGTCAACCTCTCACACCTCCTAACCAGAACGTCTATGTCTCTCCTCATCACGTGCCCAAACCATCTCAGCCTCGATTCTCGTAGTTTGTATTCCACAGGGGCCACTCCCACCTTGTCTCTAATAACTTCATTTCTAATTTTATCCTTCCTGGTATGCCCACACATCCATCTCAATTCTCAATATCCTCATTTTTGCTACTTTCATCTTCTGGACACGGGATTTCTTGACTGGCCAGCACGCGACACCATACAACATAGTTGGTCTAACTACCACTCTGTAGAACTTGCCCTAAAGTCTTGGTGGTACATTCTTATCACACAAAACACTAGATGCGAGCCTCCATTTCATTCACCCCGCTCCAATACGATTTTTAACATACTCGTCAATCTCCCCACTACCTACCTTGGATAATAGACCCAAGATATTTGAAACTATCACTCTTGGGGATGACTTGTGTATCAAGTTTCACGTCTACTTTTGCTTCATGTGTTCCATCACTGAACTTGCACTCCAAGTATTCTATTTTCATTTTACTCAACTGAAAACCTTTGGACTCCAGGGTCTTTCTCCAATCCTCCAGCCTAGCGTTGACCCCGCAATGCGACTCGTCAAATAACATACACCATGGTACCTCCCCCTAGATGTGTCCCGTCAGCACATCCTATCACCAGAGCAAATAAAAATGGGCTAAGAGCAAATAAAAATGGGCTAAGAGCTGAACCCTGATGTAACCACATCATCATAGGAAATTGCTTCGAGTCCCCTCCCACAGTCCTCACCCGAGTTTTAGCGCCATCGTACATATCCCTAATCACCCTAGTGTACGCTACTTGAATACCGCTAATCTCCAAACATCTCCATAGAACCTCTCTCGGGACTTTGTCATAGGCTTTTTCTAGATCAATGTACACCATATGCAAGTCCTTCTTCCTCTCTCTATACTGCTCCACCAATCTCCTCGCAAGATGAATTGCTTCTGTAGTCGACTGCCCCGACATGAATCCCAACTGGTTCTCAAAAATAGACACACTCCTCTTTACCCTCCTCTCCATCACTCTCTCCCAAACTTTCATGGTGTGACTCAGCAGCTTGATACCCTTATAGTCGTTGCAATTCTGGACATCACCTTTATTCTTGTACAACGGAACCATCAAATAATTTCCATCTAAAATGTTAGCTGAGAAATGAACTCCAAAAATTAAAACTAGAACAGACAAAAAAGATGAGAGAGAGAGAGAGAAACAGTGAAAAGTAGTCAGACTTTTACATGGAAATGCACTGAACAATATGGAACCGACAAGGGGGGGGGGGGTCAATTATTGGGCGGGTTACGGGTGTGTTTGAATATTTGGGTTGGGGTTTAAGTTAGGCCAATGGGTTTAAGACACATTGATATTAAATATTTTTTTTTTCTTTTCAGAAAGGGCCATTAGTAGTAAGGATAGGGCCAACCCAAAAATAACGGTGGGCCATTTTTATTCAAATAGGTGGATGGAGGGAATTTTGATACTCTAGGGGTAGTTTTGACCCTTTTCCGTTCATGATATATGGGATCATATACAATTAATTTAAAAAGTTTAATTAGAAGTAATTTAAGTAAAGTTTTTTTGTTTTATCTTTTATTGTTCAGTTTTATACCGTTCCTTACCTATATAATTGAAGTAGATTCAGAATTAAGGTAAGGAAATAGAAATATGAAAATAAGAGCTTCTCTTTGTAAAATTTTTAAGAAACGTTGACTAATCTGTAACCGTGGGCGAGCCAAAAAAGCTCCCACAAATAGAATTTTAGTATCGTGGAAAAAAGCTAGCGGGATAAACAAGCTCGGGATCGTCAATACTACCATTTTTTTGGGGGGGGGGATATAAGAGAAGCTAATTTGAATTATCAGGAGAATGCAATGCTTGGTATATCTATTTATATTTATATTATATTAAAAGCACGAAGCCCACCTGCGAAATGTCGTTCGCCTTTCTTTACCCTTTAAAAGTAGATTTCACACCAAATAAAATAGTTATTTAATTATTTTCCGTATATTTAAGAATTTTCATTTAATTATTCTCTAATATTTAGGAATTCCAAATCAACTAAATTTTGTGTATTAAATCCTTCCTTGTTCTATCTTCCTTATTTAAGCAAGAGGTTACATTTCTTCTTCTTTCTATGCGGAAACTCTTTTTAATCTTCTATGACGTGAAATGTTTTACGTAATGAATGTTTTACTTTGAAAAATCATTTTCTGTATCATGTTTCCGTGCTTTATATGATACTATGTTAGTATAAATATAATGACACGCAGCACAGTACAAGGTGGAGGGGATATAAGATAAAAAATTGTTTTTTAGTGACATTTTATAATCCAAAAGCTGACAACAATTCTAACTATTAGTTGAAGCAAGTGATATAGATTAAACGATGTAATATTTGTAAAGAAAAATGGCTTTCACCCATAAGTAAGGAATGTTATTTCCTCTTTTATTGGAACAAGCTTTTCTTAGTGAATAATCCCAAACAAAGTAGTTGCAAAATCATAAAACCTGGAATTATTTTGTCAATTCAAAGTAAGTACAAAAGTAACTTTTCTTTCTTTCACATACAAATACAAGGAAATATAGGTACCCAAAAATAGTAAGGAAATATTTGTCTAAAATGGCAGAACATATTGATTTCCAAATACGGTAATACCTAAATTACGAACCTAAATAACACTATTTGTGCTGAAAAAATACAAATAAATGGTAGAATAAGTCATGCTAAGCTTTACCTCAAGCTACTGACCAAATGAATACATCTTTTTCCTCTTAGCAATATAAAGATTGAAGAGGCAGCCAGCAAAATTATTCTCAATTTACATAATATGAAGAAATTAAAACTCTATTAAGTGTGTGTACTATTATGATGATATTATGACTCTTTCTAGATTGCCAGCAGCATCCTCATCCCAACATCTTACCTAATTTACCCTGCCTCTTTCTTATATAAATATGTGCTACAGTCATAGACTCAGTCCTTTGCACACTCAAAAGTGACAAAGTTTGTAGGGCAACAACCATGGGAAGGACACCTTGTTGTGACAAGACAAAAGTGAAAAGAGGACAATGGTCTCCTGAGGAAGATGAAATTCTCAAGAATTACCTACTCAAACATGGCACTACTGCTGGCAATTGGATTACCCTTCCTCACAGAGCTGGTTCTATTTTCTTTTTCTTAACTACATATAAAAAGAAATATGTAGGAAGTTATAAAATATTAACATAGGTCAGGAACGACAAAAAGGAACATACATCAATATCTCCTTGTAGAAAATTGTCTACAGAGCAGTTGAAGCCTAAGTTACTCGGACTCTTAACTTTGGGTGCAACAGCAGTATCGACACGACGTGGGTGTTGGGTTCGTACTGGATCTGGTCAACCGATTTTGGTTACTTGACCAAAATCGAAAGATAAATTCGGGACATATATAATGATTTTTGAAATGAAAATAAAAGCTAGGGAGAAATCGAAGAAAATGTAATACCTTAGTATATAAAAATTTCTATGTCAGGCTTTTCTTTTTATCTCATTCTCGGATTCTCCTCCTGATCAATATTCTCTCCTTCTCGGAATACTTTGTAAGTTTTCCACATAACGTCTCATAATTTTGACATATTTTTATAACTCCAATTTTATATATTTGAATTATTTTAGGCGACTCCTCTGCACCCGTATCCTTATCTGGATCCGTATTGCCGAATCTTAAAGTTTAAATCATTAAGGATCTGACCTCTAGATTCGTACCCGTATCGAACACCTGTACTTGAGTCTGAGTAACTTAGGTTGAAGCGATAAAAAAGGAATATGCACCAAGAACATCGTTTATAAAGAGAACTCAACTTACCATATCATTATCTCATACAATAAAATATCTATTATTATAACTCTCCTAATATATTCGACTTTGCAGGTTTAGAAGATATACAATTACTTTGAATTCAACTATTACGTCAATGTAATACTCCCTCAGTTTCAATTTAAATGACACACTTTCCTCATTAGTCCGTTCCAAAAAGAATGACACATTTCTATATTTAGAAACAATTCAACGTTAAACTCTTCATTTTACTCACTTTACCCTTGATGAGAAACTCTCATAGCCACACAAATGTCATGGCCCCACAAAGCTTTTGCCTCTTAAACTTTTAGGACCACATGTTTCAAAAATCATATTTTTTTTCTTAAACTTTGTGCCAAATCAAACTACCTCATCTAAATTGAAACGGAGGGAGTAATATTTATTCTCCCATTTAAATTAATTTTGCATCTATCTCGACGTCAATTGTTATTACCCATAGTTCATTCTTATTCTATATTCTATTTACTCTTTTTATTGATAGGCACATAAGTGGTGTGCATTGCACGTACTAAAACATTGAACCTATTTCTCAATTCGCTCTAAGACGTGAACAAGATCCCAATACAGATGGAAAAAGTAATGTGATCACGTGTACTCCAAGTCGTAAATGAAGCAGAACACCTGGGGAAGTCCTTTTTTTTTAAGAACTGATAAATTCCCGAGTTGAAACTCGGTGGATAATGGGCTCACTCCTCTATCTGGAAAAACTCTTTAGGGAACTTTTCATCTGAGGATTGGATTTTACTGCAAACTTGTGAAAAGTTGCATGAGATCTGTCGAAGTTTCTTAAAGTTGGAACAACATCAAATTCCTAAAATTGTGTAGATTTGATCAAGTAGATTACTTATGGTCCTTATTCTCTGTTGTACAGCTACCTTCAAATTGAAAATGGTTGCTTTACGTTATTATGCTGTTGGTGCCAAAGCAAGCTTTCTAGTTGGTTGCTGTCACTTAATTAAAATATGAGTAAATGGTATTAATATTTGGATGTGTTGTCTGTCTCTCATTCACTTCAACTGTTTTTCCATTCTTCTTTTAATCCTTTGTTTTGTTGGAATGGAGTTAAAAATCTTTTGTTCTGCTTCAGTTGTTTTACTCCTTTGGAAGTAAGCTATCTAACTTTGGCTCCTTTTTTGCTGATTTTCTACTGCTATATGCTTTGCAGGCATGCTACAGCTTCTGTTCCAAAATCCAAGTCAAAGAAGAAGGCAAAGAAAACAAAGTTCAAATCTTTGAAGAAAGGAGGTCTAGCTTCTGAACCTCAAGCTTTAAAGGACGGGTCTTCGATAGAGTTGTTGCCCATAGATGATGATGTTCTATCTAGTGAGCCAGTTACAACGCCTGATTCTGCTCAAGAGAGAAAGCGTAGACTAGCAACGGGTGATGAGGATGTGAAGAGCTCGAAGAAGTCTAAAAAATTGAAGAAGTCCTCTGAGGTATCTTCGCTGGTAATGCATTCAACTTACCATGGAAAGCGGCAGGTTGAATCTAAAGGATTGAAGCAGTATGATGGTGGCACCATGGATGCCGAACTCAGACCAATAAGCAGAAGCAAGATGGGAGGGAAAATCTCAATCAGTCCGATGCCTGTAAAGCGAGTTCTTACTATTAAATCAGAAAAGCCGATTAGGAAAGGTAAAACGTGGTATAAAGATTATTTTCCATCCGCTGATTCATGGTTGCCACAAGAGGACGCTGTACTTTGTGCTTCTGTTCATGAGTATGGTCCTCACTGGAGCTTGGTGAGTGATATCTTGTATGGAATGACTGCTGGCGGAGTTTATAGAGGAAGATATCGTCACCCTATTCTTTGTTGCGAAAGGTTTAGGGAACTTATACAGAGATATGTGTTATCTACGACAGACGGTGTAAATGATAGATCCACTAATGCTGGATCGATAAAAGGTCTTCTCAAAGTGACTGAGGTAAGCTAGATTTCTATTTCATCTCCCTTACGTTTGGAGGAGATTATTAAATTAAAAAAAAAAAAGGAACAAAAAATAAACAAAGAATCATCATTAGTCAAAGAGTAGGACAAAGGGTTTAAGGAAATTAAGAAGAAAATTCTCCAGTGCTTCCCTTTATTCTTGTATTAAGCGTAGGGACCTTGGCGAGAATGAAACAATAGGAGACAAAATGGATTTTACGGCTGACAAACTATGTTGTTTCGTAATTTTAGGTCCCGCTCAAAGTTGTGTAATGTATCTTAAGTTGAAGACAGTTGTTTCTTAGTGCTCATTTAGGGACATTTGATGTATGTGTTTGGAGATGCATAATTGACAAATGGTCAGTGTTGCAGGTAGAGTTATAAAGAACATGGCAGATTGTTTTACCTTGTGATAGAGGAGAACATACTGCATTATAAGACTGTTTCTTCCACTCCACCCCAGTTAGTCTTTGCTTATACCCATTTGGAAGATGATAAGATGCTCTTCTTTATCGTGGACGTCCTTTTCCTACTTAATTTTTCCAAGCTGGTCCTGACGCCACCACCATTAAAAAAAGAGAGGCTAACTTTTGGTGGAAAGAGGGGCTTTTAAGTCAGTTTGCTAGTTGGTTCTCCATTTAGTCATTTTCTTTTTCCTTTGCATGGTTGCTTTTTTGTGCATGTTCCTTCTTTTCTCTCTGGGTTTTCTTTTTAATCATTTGTAATACATATGAGATAGTAAGTCATTTGACATCGCATCTCCTCTGTATACAGAAGCTATAGACCAGATACATGTGGAACTCTTGTATGCTTAGTGTAATGATGTTAATCTTTGTTCCAAATATGTCTTTTGACATCTGCAAATGCGCTCTTAGTTGTAAAAGTTGTAAAACTTGTAAAACTTTACTTACATCGCAAATTGTGGTATTTGGGGATGCGGTTGTTTTGGGATACAAAGGGAAGGGGAAAAAGTTTAATTCAAGCTTCTATTTGATTGTTGAATGGTGAATTGGTTGAGGGAAAGGGTTAGAATCAACTGAAATTCTCTACATCAAGGTTTCTATAGCTGGCCAGGTCAATCAGCTGCTTTAAAAGAACTTCCTCTATTTTCCTGAAGTTGAAAAAATTTAGTTATACCATAGCAATGTAATGCTCAACCAAACCCCCCTTCCCCTCCCACCAGGGAAAGAAAAGGGTCATATTTGTATTTGGCTAACTGTTCTTTTCCTCTTTACAGGAAAATGTCCGTCTGGTGTTAGATATTGCATCAGAGGTTCCAGATCATGAGCCTCTTGTTCAAAAGCATTTCTTTGCCCTTCTTTCCTCTGTGTGGAAGATGTCATGCCGGAAAAGCCAGACAAATGCGTTCTCATCTTCCCAGAATGGCTTCTATCATTCTGGAAGTTTGTTTACACTGTTTACACCAACTATGAACCTTGGTTCCACGAATTACGCAACAGGACCACTGGAAAAGAGATTTTCTAATTTAAGTATATGTGCCAAGTTAGTAGCAGCTGCTCTCTCTGACCAGCAGAGTGCACAAAGTGATGAGAGAGTCTCCATTTGTGACCAGAGAGAAGAGGCTTCTTTTCCTGCTGAGCAGTTGGATGTTACACTGGAATTTGGGGCAGAGAAAGATAATAAGATAATTCCCTTGCCATCTCCTGTAACTGTCAAAATACGTGGTCCTGAAACCCCATTGCATCCAGGAATGATGATAGCTGAGCATCAACATTTCAAGTCTTCCCTGAATGTGGCTGAAAACCGGTTCTGGTATGTGATCTTGCAACCCTACCTTATTTCATACTTTCACTTAAGTGAACGGAGTCAAATGATAACCTAGTTAAGTGGTTTCAATCTATCAAGTAAATCACACTGATCACTTTCCTAGGTTAAATTATCTAAGATAAGTTTCTATAGGTATAAGCAATCCTCAAGTTTTGAGTCATTATAATGACTTTGTGGTGTTAATTTTCTTCTATAACACAGTGTTAAACTTGATGATTGCATCTAAGTTTTTCATGATCATAAGATTAAGAATAAAAATATCATGTTAATTGGAAATGTACGAGCTGGAAAAGATTCTGGTGTCTCCTTATTCTCCATCATTTAGAATCATTATGTCTTCACATTTTCTTCTAAGAACCAGCTGAGGCAGGAAGCTGTGCTGAAAGCAAATGTAACAGTGATCTATATTATTTCGAGCTTGATACTCTATGGTTATGCTCTTAAATACTTGAATTTGAAAATATAAATTCAAATGGACCGTTATCCATGAATGTAATTTTGGAAGCACTATCGAAGTTGGTAGGCATTCAAATTTAATGGGTACAAATTGAACCAAATTAATCAATCGTCTCATCTGAATTCATATTTATGCAGGGGTTAGGATTTACATGTTGATTTTCTGCTTTTCAGGGCTGCGTCAAGTACTGAAAGTTGTTTGGATTGGGCTTCTCTTGCTTTTCCTGTTGGGGATGCCAAGTCACGAACTCCATTGACATCACAATTTTTGGGGAAGCACAAGCTCTCTGATTCTGTGAAGGTCTCCAAATCAAAGTCCAGAAAGATTCCAACAGAATCTAGTGATGTTGGTCGGACCAAGGATCTAGTAATCCTGCCAATGCCATCTGCATCTAATGATTCCTGTGCAAGAGCTGATGTGGGATTATCGTTCCTCGCAGAAAGTGGACATGATTTTGAAGACAGGACCCTTTTTAACCTAAATTCAGAATTTAACTTGGGGAGTGAGGATGTATTCCAACATGAATATGTTCCTGACTTCATATCGGGACTTGACGATTGGTCAGTTTTTCCAGATTTCACGGATATCGGGTAGATACCAAAATGTGAACTATTATATCACCTGGGAGTGGTAGCAATTTGCTCTAATCTTGGAGGCAAGAAACCTCTCGGGCACCGAGGCTTGGGATAATGAAGGTGCTCTCGGGGGTTCGATAAGGCAGGAAAGGTCTCTGTTTGTTGGATGCCGATGATGAGACAATTGGTTTGCTGTGGCAGCAGTTTACATGCCTGGACATTGATGGTCAGAGGTACTTGGTGGACATGAAAGACGTAGGAAAATGTAAAAATAGCAATTGATGTAAGTAGGGTGTAGGCTGCTTAATTTTTTCATTTAGTGGGAAATTTGTGCTCGCAAAATTTTGGAGGATGCAGTCAAATTCATTTGTGTAGGCACACAATTTCCCTCTTACCTTTCGGAAAAGTTAGCTGTTTAGTGATCTAGTCATTGAAAGGAAAGGTTATTTCTACACTTTCTGTCTCTCCTTTTCTCTCTGAACTCACTCATTGGGTTCCCGCACCTGCTCCAAGGGGATAGTTTAGTGTCAAGAGGCCACAATTAAATCACAGTTCGATGATCTTTTAGTCGTGCCTGTGCATGTGTGAACTGGTCTCTGTACAGTAATTGAACACAGATGAAATAAATGAAATTGTTAAAATGATCTTACAACAATCTTAGAACCTTGAAATACACAGTATCTTGTTTAGAGCTGTCAAAACGGGCCGGCCCAACCCTAGCCTCATGGGCTTCTAAATTTGGTGGGCTATGACGGTCCGGCCTGCCATATGAATGGGCCGGCCCTAAGAGGGCCACGGGTTAGGGCGGGCCGACCATTCATTTTTTTTTAGAAAAAAATTTCTTTAAATCCTTAAATATTTTTCCGTGTAGTCGCTTAATCATGTAAATATTTTCAGTTTGCTTAGAGCGTACAAAAAGCTTAATATTTGATGAGGGCTCTCGTACTTGAAATGCAAATTCTCTATATCTCTAGCTCTTCTTTTTTAAAGCTATATGAATATTTTCTTAATAATTCATTTTCCTCAAATTCAGGGATTGCTTCAATAAGTTTATATGCTGAGGTTTTTTAATTTAGGATTACTATCATTTGCTGATTTCATCATTATAGTCCATAAAAATTTTAAAATTTCTGATATTTGCTGGTCGTCATTTTTTTATGTATTTAAAATTATTTTTTTTCTAAACTGAAGAGTAGTTTAAATATTAATAATATGTTAAAAAAATCCAAACAGATCATTGGCCACTTAAAGTAATATTTTCTTTTAAAAAAAAAGATTATTATTGGTCACCTAAAACTTTTGGAGTTCGTTAATAATTAAGCAAAGAAAAACTAATTTTGTTATATTACATGCATGTCAAAATCTAAATTCTAGTTGATATAGAAGGATAAATGAGCAATCTAGGGTTCGGGAATGGGGATTATAATTAATAATTTTTTTAGTTTTTAATTTTTTTTAAATATTTAATAGTTAATTAATTTGAATTTAATTATTTTTTAGTCCACGGGCCGGCCCAGGCCAAGCCTCGGTCAAGCCTCAAGGCCCAGTTGGCTGACTTGGGTCGGGCTTATAAGCCTCAATTTTAAATGAGTTCAAAAAATCCTAGCCCAACCCTACTCAAGTAGCGAGCTGGGTTGGGCTGGCCTCACGGGCCAAGCCCATTTTGACGGCTCTACATACAAGTCAATGGTTACGCTGAATTGGTTATTTGGAGAAGATGAGCCTATGTGGGTCTTGTTTCTACTGTCACATGCATTGCACGTGGAAAGGAGCCGTTAGTTTTGTGCCTTTTGTTTGGGTTTGCTGTTAACTAGACTATATGTGCTCCATTTTAGCAAAGATAAAGGACTATATGTGCTCAAGATGAAATATCAAGGACAAAATTAGACCTACTCCTGTACATAAGGGATAATTTTGATTAAAAACTCCAGTTATTCCATTAGGCGTGATATAACTCTTATTGGTTTAATAGCTTATGGAAGTGATACATACCATTATTGGCACTTACCTACTAAAAAGGTGGACCATCTCCCTCAGTCACATAGCTCCCTATGGATGGAAGGTACGGAAACACATCAATTACGTGTTTTTATATGTGTGGGACTGATTTTAAATGGAAACAAGATCGAAACGAACTATTCGGTGCTAGTTGGAGTTGAAAACACAAGAAGAATGGAGTTAGGGAAAGGAAGTTTTGCCTTACTCGCGTTGAGTCCCTGCTGAACGAGGGCAAGGCGCAGGCCATCAGGCATAATAGCTAAAAAGGGATGTTTTCTCGTCCTTGTATCGCGTCAACTTGGAAAAGCACTGCAGGTATATTGCCAGCCAACATGGAGTTGGCTACTTCTTCCTCCTACACACCCTAGGTCATACATAAACCCCATCCAATATCTTTTGGAGGGGGATGTACTATTTTGGAGGCAAGGAACATACGGGGAGTGAAGTCTAACGAAATTAGCGACGAATTTCCAATTTGCTTTCTTTCTGCTTGTTCGTTTATGAATTTTGAATATCGGTTTGAGATGACTGCTATGCGTGGCTAGATTCTTTTGTTCTAGGTTTATGGGTAACGATGAATATTTGATGTTTGATAATTATTACTTCATTAATACGAGTTACTACTTTATTTCTGTATATAATTACTTAATTATTTGGTCATCAATTAGGTTTTATTTACTATCTAAGTGTACGCTCAGGAGTGACGCTCTTAAATTACATAAGAATTAAAGAAAGCTTGATATTATCCATAAGCCTTAGGGTGCGATTTGTGGTTAAGATAAGAATATACTTAATCACTCTGCTTAATTACAAGCTGCAATCTCTATACTTTCTTGATAAACTTGATTCCATAGGAATATCATCGTTGAATTATCTTGAATAGGCGAGTAGTAATTAGGAGGATCCAAAAAGTATTCTAATACGACTAATTAACAACAATAGGTGATTCAGATTAAAGATATGTAATCAGAACTCAATAGAATTGGTAATATGGCCGTAGCCTTTTAGTTCGGGTGTCGCCTAGTGGGCTTGCTTTCTCGAGTTATCCGGGCTTGCCAAAGATAACAGTCCCTGAGTGGAGGTGGCCGTGACCGTTAAAATTTGGGGGTTGCCTGATAGGTCTTATACCCTCGAGGTCTAATAGCTTGGACCGTCCGAGTTTGTTTTCGGACGACAGTCCTCGAGTGAGAGAGTGATTGTTCGATCTCAGGTTAAAGCGTCCGTTGGGCTCGTTACCTTTAGGGGATCGGAAGTAGGGAATTCCTTAAGAAATGTAAAGAAGAAATTTTAAAAAACAAGATAACTGCAAGGAAAAGACTTCTCTTTATTCTTGTGCATAATAGTAATATATGTGTACATGCTTTGTGTCAGGGCTCGAGCAATCTATGCGGGCACAGTTCGTTTTACCGTTTGGCCTTTATAATAAATCCTACCTATTGAGACCCTTTCATCACGAAGTACTTTCCTTGCTAAAGTCGATATCCGAGGATAATATCCCCCCAATATTTGAGGTTAATCATAGAGAGAAACCTCAGATATTGTTGATTGTAATCCTTAACACCGATTCATGACCGGCTTTCTATTCTAAGTTAGCATAATCTACTGTTGCCTCCTTAAAAACCTTGCCGGAAAATCCATTTGGGACAAAACCTATTTAAGGAAAAAAGAGTGCAATGCGTGCTTTCAGACCTAAAAATCTGTTTCGCTTCTTGTTGGTTACCTGCAAGTGTTAGTCCAAAAATAAGTAAAAAGGAAATGAATGGGGTCGTACCTTAGTAGTAGTATGGTTTCAAGTGAGTTTTGTTCTAGTTATTCGGTAGCCTTCACCGTTTATTGCCCCGAGTTTGTATGATCCTTTCCCGGCGATTTCGAGGATTTGGTATGGTCCTTCCCAGTTTGGCCTAAACTTCCCTTTGTTCGGATTCCGGATGTTCAGTGTGACCTTCCTTAGTACCAAGTCCTCGATGTTGAAGTGTCGAAGGTTGGCCCTTCGATTGTAATACCTCTCAATCTGTTGTTTTTGGGCGGCCAATCGGACGAGGGCGGCTTCACGCCTTTCGTCTAATAGCTTCAGGCTCGTACTCATGGCCTCGTCATTCGATTCCTTTATTGCATATCGGAATCAACACTTGGTTCACCGACTTCGATCAGTATTAGAGCTTCTGCGCCGTAAACCAGTGAGAATCGGGTGGCCTCAGTACTGGACTTTGAGGTCGTACGGTCTGCACATAGGACTTCGGGTAAGATTTCCTTCCATTTTTCTTTAGCATTGGTTACCCTTTTTCTGAGGTTTTGAAGTATGGTTTTGTTGGTCGATTCGGCTTGTCCATTCCTACTAGGGTGATAAGGTGTTGACATGATCCTTTTGATCTTATGATCCTCGAGAAACTTGGTCACTTTGCTGCCGATAAATTGTTTCCCGTTGTCAAATACGATTTCGGACTGCATTCTGAACCGACATATGATGTGGTCCCAAATAAAGTCGATGACTTCCTTCTCCCTGACCTTCGCGTACGCCTGTGCTTTAACCCACTTAGAAAAATAGTCAGTCATACATAATATAAATTGAGACTTACCGGGTTCCCATGGAAGAGGGCCAATGATGTCCATCCCCCACTTAATGATCGTGATGACAAGACCGAATGCAGCAACTCCCCGGGTTGGTGAATCATCGGAGCATGTCTTTGGCATTCATCACATTTTCGTACGAACTCCTTCACGTCTTTTTCCATGTCGATCTAGTAATATCCGGCTCTAATTACCTTTCGAACCAATGATTCGGCGCCTGAATGATTTCCACAGGTGCCCTCATGGACTTCCCTCAAAACGTACTCGGTATCTCTTGGTCTCAGACATATTACTAGTGGGCCATCAAACATTCTTCTGACCAAGGTTCTTGTCTTCGGACAAGCTGAATCGGGCTGCCTTTGTGTGCAGGGTCCTCAATTCTTTTGGATTTGAGGGAAATTTCCCGGTCTTCAAATATTCTACATATTTGTTTCTCCAATACCAAGTCAAGCTTGTTGAGTTTATTTTGGCGTGACCTTCTTCTACACCGATCTCATAAGCTATACAACTGCCCTCGAGTTGAGTTTGTCGTCTTCACCGACGACCCTAAGTTCGCAAGGGCATCGACCTCGCTATTTTGATCTCGAGGTACGTGCTGCAAAGTCCACACTTTGAACCGATGTAATGTTACCTGCAACTTATCTAGGTACCTTTGCACTCGTTCTTCTCTGACTTCGAACGTTCCATTAATAACTTGGTTCACCACAAGGAGGGAGTCGAACCTAGCTTCGATCACCTCCTCCCCCAAGCTTTTGGCCAGTTGGGGACCTGTAATTATGGCCTCATATTCGGCCTCGTTGTTAGTCAATTTCACAGTTCTAATGGATTGTCGAACTACATTGCCTGTGGGTGGCTTCAGTACGATGCCAAGTCCAGACCCCTTTGCGTTCGAAGCACCATCCATAAAGGGGGTCCATATTCTCGAAGACGTTCTCGAGTTTACCAACAACTCTCTTTCAACTGCGGGTATTAGGGCCTGCGTAAAGTCGGCCACGAAATCTGCCAAAATTTGAGACTTAATGGCTGTCCGGGGTCGATACTCAATATCGTACCCGCTAATTTCCACGACCCATTTGGCTAATCATCCCGAGAGTTCGGGTTTGTGCATTATATTTCGCAATGGACAAGTTGTCACAACACATATATGATGTTACTGAAAAATACGGTTTCAGTTTCCTAGATGTGCTTGGCAAAGCGAGCACCAATTTTTCTAGGTGAGGTTATCTAGTTTCGGCCTCACCCAGGGTCCTGCTAATATAATAAATAGAAAATTGCGTACCTTGTTCTTCTCGAACTAGGACTCCACGTACCGCTATCTTCGATATTGCCAAGTACATGTATAGTTATTCGTCTGCCTTCGATGTGTGGAGCTGGCGGCGGGCTCAATAGATATCGCTTGAGTTCTTCCAAGGCCCGTTGGCATTCCGGGGTCCATGTGAAGTTGTTTTTCTTCTTCAGTAACGAGAAAAATTGGTGGCTCTTATCGGAGGACCTCAAGATGAATCGCCCTAGGGCGGCAATGTGCCTGGTTAGTCTTTGCACGACCTTTACGTTATCCACTACCGTGATATCCTCGATAGCTTGGATCTTGTCGGGGTTGATCTTGATTCCTTGGTTGGATACCATGAACCCGAGAAATTTACCTGATCCGACTCTGAACACACATTTCTCAGGATTCAGCTTCATGTTGTACTTCTTCAATATACTGAAGATTTCTTGCAAATGCTTTAAATGATCCTCTGCTTGCAGGGATTTATCCAACATATCGTCAATGTAAACTTCCATGGACTTCCCTATTTGTTTTTCGAACATTCGATTTACTAATCGTTGGTAAGTGGCACCAGCATTTTTTAATCCAAATGTCATTACGTTATAGCAGTATGTGCCATGCTTAGTGATGAAGGAGGTATTTTCCTGATCATCCGGGTTTATCTGTATTTGGTTGTACTCTGAGTAGGAATCGAGAAAACTGAGGATCTCGTGGCCGTCCGTGGCATCGATCATGCAATCGATGTTAGTCAAAGGGTAAGAGTCCTTGGGACGCACCTTATTTTAGTCTTTATAATCTACACACATTCTCAGTTTGTTCCCTTTTTTAGGGAATACTACTATGTTTACTAACCATTTCGGGTATTTGACTTCCCAAATGGACCCTATTTTAAGGAATTTTGTTACCTCGTCCTTGATGAAAGCATGCTTGATCTCGAACTAGGATCTTCTTTTTTGCTTGACCGGGTGGAATTTGGGGTCCAGGATTAGATTGTGAGTGGTTATCTCTTGTGGGATCCCTGTCATGTTGAGATGAGACCAAGCAAAACAATCTATGTTAGCTATGATAAATTGAATGAGTTTTTTATTGAGCTCGGGGGTTAACCCCGTGCATAGGTATACCTTCCAATCGGGTAGATGTTCGATCAATGTGACTTGCTCGAGCTCTTCGACCGTTGATTTTGTAGCATAAGAATCATCGGGGACTATAAAAGATCTAGGAACCCCGTAATCATCATCTTCATCAGTCCTATGTTTATCCGATTGGGTCGTGGCTAATGTCAATAATTGCTATTTAGTTTCTTGCTTTGTATTCGAACTTGGTTCCTTTGATGTCGCCAGTATACCGGAATCATTTCTTCGACTGCAAATATTTCCTTTGCGGCCGGTTTTTCCTCGTAAATCGTTTTAATCCTTCCTGGCATTGGGAATTTTAATATCTGGTGAAGAGCCGAGGGCACATCCCTCATGTTGTGGATCCATGGCCTCCCGAACAGGGCGTTGTACCTCGTACCCCTCAATCACATAAAACTTGGTTTTCTAGATGGTCCCGACGGTGTTTACTGGTAATGTTATTTCTCCCTTAGTAGTTTCACAAGCCATGTTGAATCCGTTTAGCACTCGGGTTGCAGGCATGATTTGGTCCTGTAGGCCAAGTTGTTCTGCGACCCTCGATTGAATGATATTGACCGAGCTACCTGGATAAATTAATACATGTTTAACTTGAGATTTATTTATGAGTACAGATATTACCAGTGCATCGTTATAGGGCTGCATGATTCATTCTGTGTCCTCGTCGCTGAAAGATAAAGTTCCTTCTGGTATAAAATCTCGAGTCTGTTTATCCCTTGTGGTGGATACTTTGGTTCTCTTTAACATCAGACCTTGAGGAACATCGACCCCTCTGATGATTATGTGAATGACATGTTGTGGTTCTTCTTATTCGATTTATTTATTAGAGTCCCTATTTCTGAAATGTTTCTTGGCTCGATCATTCAAGAATTCTCGAAGATGCCCGTTGTTGAATAACAGGGCTACCTCCTCCCTCAACTGTTGGAAATCCTTTGTTCTGTGACCGTGAATGCCATGATATTTGCACATCTGGTTTGGATCCCTTTTGGGCTGGTCGTATTGTAAAGGTCGAGCCATTTGGTATCTTTGATGTGTCCGCTAGCCGATACGATGGCAACAACATTAATGTTAAAGTTATATTCTGGTAACCTTGGTGCTTCCTTAGGTCCGATAGGCATGTCGAAACCGTTCTTGCTCATGAGTCCCTAACTGCTCTGGCCTCAATCATTTCTCTTTTCATTTTGCATAGAACCCCGTCCGGACCCACTGTTTCTTCGAGCCTCATTATACGCCTGATATCGATCCCTGTTCAGCATTGGTTCACAATCGATATCTCTGTTGATTATATCTACGGGTATAACAAGATAAACGGACCCGGAAGGAGCCCCCAGTTGGTCATATTCAACTCTGATCTTCGATCGATATCGGTGATGCACATCAGCCCAAGTGATAGCCAGATATTCTATTAGATTCTACTTCAACTATTGTGAAGCCACCAAACTTCGAACATTGAGTCCTTGGGTAAAATCTTGAATGGCCCAATCATCAACGACTGGTAGCAGGTCCATCCGTTCCACTTGAAACCGAGATACGAAGTCCCTGAGCATTTCATTATCCTTTTTCCTTACTTTGAAGAGGTCCGATTTCCTGGTTTCGGCCTTGATAGCCCCAGCATGTGCTTTCACAAAAGAGTCTGCAAGCATAACAAACAAATCAATAGAATTAGGGGGTTAGTTGTGATACCATATCATAGCTCCCTTTGACAGGGTTTCTCCGAATTTCTTTAGCAAGACAAACTCGATCTCATCATCTTCCAAGTCATTTCCTTTGATGGCACAGGTGTATGAAGTGACATGCTCATTTGGGTTAGTCATCCCGTTGTACTTAGGAATCTCGGGCATGCAAAATGTTTTAGGGAACGACTTTGGAGCCTCACTCGGAGGGAAAGGTTTCTGTACAAACTTCTTGGAATCCAAGCCTTTTAGTATCGGTAGTGCTCCCGGGATCTAATTGACCCTGGAATTGTAGGTTTCCACTTTTTTGTCGTTTGCTTCGATTTTCTTCTCCCCTGATTCTATTCATTTTGTTAGCTCCTCAAACATTTTTATGATTTTGGGGTTATTACCCGACTCATTCCCACTCGACATTTCCGCGACCGGTTCCTCTTTACGAGCGAACTCTCGAGACAGTTTGGGCTCGATCTTGCTCGGTATTCGGCTCTGGTTTTATAACTGAGCTATTGCCGCATGTTGAGCCTGTAACATTTCGAAGATCATCTGTAGATTGACCCCGTCTCCTCTATTATTTTGAGTATTTTGTGATGTCGACCGGGCTCTACCACAGATGCTATTCTCGGGATCGGTAGGGAGGCTTGTGTCGATAGCCACATGCAAATTAGCGTCCAACAGGTCCACAATTGGAATTCTGACGGGATCAACGGGCGGTACCTCGTTACCGGGTGCTATGTTATTTTTTCATTGTGGTTACCAGACTCAATCGTCAGCAGGTAGAGGTGCTAATTGTGGGTTTGACATTTTGAGCTTAAACCGGAAATCAGAGACACTTCAAAGAACAAGTGTAAAATAGTGTGTGTTAGAAATTCGTATCAAATAACCACAATTATCCTTAGCCCCACGATGGGTGCCAAACTATTAACCCTCAAAATTGGATAACAATTGAATTTATACACGATTTTAAGGATACGTGATCTAAATTGATACAAATTGAGAAATTAAATTAACATTGAAATTAATGATAAAAAAGTAAATGCAAACAACACAAGTTGAACAATCTTGGCCTTGAAGGTTGGTCACCTTCGAGTAAAAAATACCTTAATCGATATTAGAACAGAATGGTGCGATAATAAGAACTATTAATAACAGTATATTTCTTTGGGATGCATGTTACAATATGTCCAATAAATTATCGGACCCCTTTTATATAATAGAGGAGTCCTACTCTAGGTACATTTCTATAAAAGGTAAAAATCTCTAGATTTGCTAATTGCTGATTCCTTGCCAATATGCGCCGAGATTCCTGCCATAATATTCGCCTGGTAGCGGATATTTTGGTCTTTCGTTTGTTATTTCCGAGCTTGCTCGAGGCTTAGGTCGATATTAGACTCATCATTCCTCGAAGGCAGGTCTTCCGACGTACGATGACACAAAAGGTCATCACTTATTTTAAAAGTCAAATATGTGTTTCGAGGCCTTAAAAACCTCCTCTTGTCTCACCTCGATTAGCGTCCGCAGTCCGAGCATATATTCGGAAAGCCGTTATGTGTAAAATTGAGAAAAATGCTAATTTTGCCTTTAAAATTGAATTTAAGCTGACTTCGGTCAATATTTTGGGTAAACGGACCCAGATCCGTGATTCGACGGTCCCGGAGGGTCCGTAGGAAAATATGGGACTTGGGTGTATGCCCGAAATTTAATTCCGAGGTTCCTAGCCCGAGAAATGAATTTTTGAAAGAAATTATTTAGCTGAAATTTTAAGAGTTTTTGGAAATTTAAAGATGTTTGAATTTGATGGTATCGGGCCCGTATTTTGGTTTTGGAGCCCGGTACAGGTTTAATATGGTATTTAAGTTGTGCCTGTAAAATTTGGTAAGAAACGAAATTCCTATGACGTGAATCGGACCCTCATACGGAATTCATTGATCGTACGAGTAAGTCCGTATGATGTTTTCAGGTTTGTGTGCATGTTTGGTTTTGAGCCCTGAGGGCTTGGGTGAGTTTCGGATAAGTTTTGGGATGTTTTGGACTTAGAGATTTCTGTTGTCATAGCTGTTTCAGGTGCTCAGGTGTTTTCTTCTTCACGTTCATGGAGGAAACTCTCGCGAACGCATAGTATAAAATTTGTCTGAAGGAAATTCCTTCTACGCGAACGCGAGGCACAAGTCACGAACGCGGAGCGTTGGGGGCGTTACCCTTCGCGAACGCGACTTGGCTATCACGAATGCGAAGGCCTTGCTGGCAGGGACTTGTGGGAGGGGGAAAATACTCTACGCGAACGCGGCGATTGGCTCGTGAACGTGAAGGTCGGGGGGTGGGGGGTGGGGGGTGGGGTGAACCTTCGCGAATGCACACAATACCTCGCGAACGTGAAGGCTCTTTCAACCAATGCTTCGCGAACGCGAAGAAGTCCTGTCCACCGAATTAAAATAGAACCTAGATCGGGATTTCTTCAAAATTACGTATCTCCTTCCCTAAAATCCGACCTTGGGCGATTTTTGAAAAAACGTTTCAACACCAAATCATTGGTATGTGTTCTTAAACCCATTTCCTTCATTTTTTCATCAACATCCATTAGATTTCTAGGCCTAAATCTTGTTTTTAAGGGTAGAAATTAGGGATTTTAAGAGAATTAGGAATTTTACAAATTTGGAGATTTAGACCTCGATTTGGGGTCGTATTTCGAAACTAATTGCATATTTGGGCTCGTAGGTAAATGGGTGAACGGGTTTTGGTTCGAATATTGAGTTTTGACCAAGCGGGCCCGGTGTCGAGTTTTGACTTTTTTTGGAAGAATGTTGGGATATATGTAATTTCTCATTTGAATTGGTTTCTTTGGCTTCAACTAATGTTAATATTGGCTAGATACAATTGAATTGGAAGTGGAATCAAAAGTGAAAGCGGTATTTGAGGCTTGAGTTTGGCCGTGGAATCTGAGGTAAGTGTTTGATCTAACCTTAGCTCGAGGGAATATGTGTGTGTCTTAATTGCTATGTGTTAGTGTCGATTACGACGTATAGGTGAGGTGACGAGTATCTATACGTTGGTGTCAAGCATGCCCGTGATTATTATATTAAGATTGTTGTGATTTTATTATGTCTTGTTCATGAATTAGATTGATGATTAGCACTGTGGAACAAAACTTATGATAAATTCTTGGTAATTGCCATTGTTGAATATTGGTTCAAGTGGGGGATTATCTTTTGAAGTAACTATTGAACTAGGTTGGTTATAGCTGATTCCCTTACTGGGATGATATTGTTTTTCTATTGTTAACTCCCTTGCCAAGACGATATTGTTTCTTTGATGTTTCTATTGTTGATTTCCTTGCGGGGATATTATCATTGTATTTGTTTGGGTGAGGAAGAGTGTAAAGCACGAAGGGTGATGCCGTGCATGAGATTGTGAGTGAGTGTTAATACACGAAGGGTGATGCCGTGCCGATATTGTGAGTGTTAATGCATGAAGGGTGATGCCTTGCTTCTATGTTATTGTTTCTGTTGCTTCAAGTTTGATATTTACTTTGTTGCTTTACTTCATTATTGTCATAACCTGATGTCCCCCTCAACATGTTCCCCCTTTTCCCGTCTTATTATGTTTTATTCTTGTTATTATTGCTTCTCATATATGATTTAATTGCACATGTTTATATGGTCGTCGTGTCCTAGCCTCGTCACTACTTCGCCGAGGTTAGGCACGACACTTACTCAATACATGTGGTCGGTTGTACTGATTCTACACTCTGCACTTTTTTGTGCAGATCCTGGTACTGGGCCCTATGGACCATAGTTCAAGGTTGATGCATTCAGTCCAGTGGAAACTCAAGGTAGTCCTGCAAGCGTCCGCAGGCCTTGGCGTCCCCACTATCATATTTCCATTCTGTTTTTACTTATTTCAGAGACAGATGTATATTTTCCTTGTTTAGACCACTGTTTGTAGTATTCGTAGACAATCTGTGATATTGTGACACCAGTTCTGGGTAGAGTTTTATTATGGACTCGCATTTGTATTAAGTTAAATTGTTAGATTTCGTTCTTCCGCAAATTTTATTCCGCTGTTGTTTTATATTAGCTTGCAAACTATTAAAAGATAAAGTAAAAAGAGTAAAATAATCAGTAATGTTAGCTTGCCTAGTGGGATCAATGATGGGCGCCATCACAATCCCAACGGTGGGAAATTCAGGTCGTGACACGACCTCAGGTTCTAGCTCGATGAGACTCGATGTCAATCTCCAGTCCGTGGACGCCACATTCTAAGCCAAATCTACCAAGCTGTAGTTGAGATCGACTTCAACCGTATACGAAAGGCATGAGATAATAAAGATATACAAATTAATACAGGTAGGAACATATAGCACGTATGCAGATATTGATCGAGAAATGAATAAATCGAAACACGTAATAGCTAAATGACAATTAACAAGTAAGGCATGGATAACAAGTAAGATTATATAGAAATCAAAGCATGTAATAAGAGATAACATGGAATAAGTGATGGCATGAAGGTAAATAGACCCATTCGCATGCTAAACCCATGGCATCAAGTTTTGGTAAGGTTTGAGACACTTAGTCTCTTTTGAGTAAGCTTAAGTTGGAAAAATCAATCAGATGTTGACTTATGTGTTAAAGGGCTCGGATGTGAGTTCCGATGGTTTGGATAGCTTTGGGAGGTGATTTGGGACTTAGGAACGTGATCGGAATGTGTTTTAGAGGTACAGAGTAGATTTAGGCTTGAATTGGTGAAATTGGAATTTTGGCGTTTTTCAGTTGGTAGGTGAAATTTTGATAGAAGGGTCGGAATGGAATTTCAGGATTTGCAGTAGGTCCGTTGTGTTATTTGGGATGTGTGTGCAAAATTTTAGGTCATTCGGACGTGGTTTGATAGACATTTTGATCGAAAGCGGAATTTGGAAGATGTCAGAATTCTTAGGCTTGAATCTGATGCAAATTTGGTGTTTTGATATTGTTTTGAGCGTTCCGAAGGTTGGAACAAGTTTGAATGATGTTATGGGATAGGTTGGAATGTTTGGTTGAGGTCCCGAGGGCCTCAGGTGAGTTTCGGATGGTTAAACGGATCATTTCAAGTTGAGGAAAATTGCAGAAAATCCGCTGTTGATGTTGCAGACAGTTGTGCGTCGTGTTCGCGAGTGGAACCACGCGTTCGCAAAGTTTTAAGATGGGAGGCTGCGAAGCTGGCCTTCATGTTCGCGAAGGATGTCCCGCGATCGTGTAGGGTTGAGATCAATGGTCATCGTGTTCGCGTGTGTTAGTCGCGTTCGCGTAGAGGAAAAGCTAGCAACTGGGTCCAGGTCATATTAGCCTTCGCATTCGCGAGTGTGTGACTGCGTTCACGAGGAGTTGTGAAGCTAAAGGTTCGTGTTCGCGTGCATTTGGTCGCGTTTGCGATGAAGGGAAAATTGGTCAACTCAAATTTGTGCTTCGCGAACGTGAGGCGTTGACCGCGTTTGCGATGAAGGATTTTTAAGTGCTGGGCAGAATGTTTAAAAGACCCATTTCCGCGATTTTGGGTCTAAGTTCCTCCATTTTTGGGCGATTTTGAAGCTTTTTGAAGGGGATTGAAGAGAAAATCAAGGGGGAACACTTGGAGGTAAGATTTATGGACTTAATACTCAATCCTAATGTGATTTCTAACTGATTAATCATGGAATTTGTAGAATTTAAGCCTAAATATTAAAGAACTAGGGCTTGTAATTGGAGACCTAGAAATTGGGATTTAAGGGGTCGTTTGTGGTTGGAGTTTGGTGCTTTTGATATGAATGGACTCAGGGAGTGATAAGGAGTCTATTGATGTAATTTTTCTCGGATTTCGAGATGTGGGCCCGGGGGTCAGGTTTGGCCAATTTCGGGATTTTTGGTATAATCTGATTATTTTCGCATGAGCTTCATTCCCTTAGCATATTGTAATGTTATGATTTTGATTTTGGGTAGATTCAACACGAGTTGAGGCCGAGGAGAGAAGCAAAGGCATCGCAGAGTAGTATTTCATCCGGTTTGAGGTAAGTAACCATTGTAAATCTGGAACTGAGGGAACAAACCCCGATATTTCATATTGTTTTGTTAAATGAGGTGACATACATGCTAGGTGACGAGCATGTGGGCGTGCACCAGTAGGGATTGTGACTTGGTCAGTCCCGTAGCGACTATTAAGCCATGTATTTGATTTTAAATCTTATCATTTCACTTATTTTAGAGGTTGATACTATATTAGGGGTTGTATGCCATGTTTGGGACCTTGTGCGGACCTGTTGAGACCCTTAGGGGTATTTTTACTGTTTTCCTCACTCTATTTGTTTGAAAGCATACCCTCAGTCATGTTTTAACTGTTTACTGTTTAAACCTGGTTTTATCACTTTATTTCTTAAAATGTGAGACTTGTTTGGGCTGACTTTCCTTGATTTCCACTGTTATGCCCGAGTGACTGTGGGGTTAATGACTGAGAGAGGTTGAGGACCTAATGGTGAGGATTATAAATATTATGGACCGGGTTGCACGCCGCAACAATATTATATGTATATATTATGGATCGGGCTGCACGCCGCAACGATACTTATATGGATCGGGCTGCATGCCGCATCGATATATATATTGGATCGGGATGCATGCCACATCGATATGATGCTTGGGCTATAGGATCCCCTCCGGAGTCTGTACACCCCAGAGAGCGTAGTCGACTATAAACTATGGATCGGGCTGCACGCCATAGCGGTTATTATGATTATTACTATTATGAGATATTATTGAGCTTGAGTGCTAAGTGTGAGTACTGTGTGACGAGAGTTGAGTCACGAGTGACCGAGAGGCTATATCTATGAGTGACACCTTGCCTGAGGGGTCTATTTATGATATTTTTGCTGATTTCACTCTTCTTTTATAATGAGTCCCTGTTAAAAACTGCTAAATAAATTATTTCAAGTATTTCAATTAAAAATGAAGTTTTTACGAAGTAACCGGCTTTTAAACTGTTGAGTTTGGTTTGATACTTTGTTGCATACCCTTATATATGATTTTTAACTGCTCGTTACTGCACTCAGACCTTATTTACTATAGTTACTTACTGAGTTGGCGTACTCACATTACTCCCTGCACCTTGTTTGTAGATCCAGGTGCCTGAGCGGCAGAGTGAAGGTCCCCAACATTATCGGAGCTTACTGGAGATTGCAAAGTAGCTGCACGGCGTCCGCAACCCTGCTTTCCGCCTTCTTATCCTTGTTTTCCGCATTTTTAGATTCTTTATGTAAAAGACAAATAGACTTGTATTTAGAGGCTCTGCACTCATGACACCAGATAGTTGGGCAGTGTTGGTTTGATGTTTTACTGTTTTCCGCACATTTTGGTGATTTAAATATTTCTTATGAAAAATCGAAACTTAATTAATGTTAGAAAATTGTTTTTATTAAAAGAGATTTACTATGGATATTTGATTGGGTTGGCTTGCCTAGTATTGTGATAGGAGCCATCACGATCGGGTAATTGGGGTCGTGACAAGTTGGTATCAGAGCCTAGGTTACATAGGTCTCGCGAGTATGAGCCGGTTTCGTAGAGTCTCACAGATTGGTGCAGAGACGTTTGTATTTATCCTTTGGAGGCTGTAGAACCTTTAGGAAAAACTTCATATTCTTGAAATTCTTGTCGTGCGAATCTATTGATCCGAGTACTAAACTTATGTTATTCCATTCTCTCATAGATGGTGAGGACACATGCTACCGGTCAGGATGGACGACCACTAGTACCACTACCTGGGGCCACTAGAGGTCGAGGACGCGATCGAGGCCGTCGTAGGGGCAAGGGTGTAGCCCACACAACAGCTAGGGTAGCACCTGTAGATCCACCAACTGCCCCAGTTCATAATCAGGTCCCAGTTGCGGACGCTCCAGCAACACCAGTTGTGCCTATTGTGATTCCAAGCCTTCAGGAGGCTTTAGCTCAGATTCTATCAATTTGCACAGATTTGGATCATGCGGTCTCAATTACTACGGCCGCGGCTACTTATCAGGTCGGGGGAGGCACCCAGACTCCTCTCGCTCACACACCTGAGTAGGTTGTGTAGGGACTTCAGACACTAGGGGCACCTCCAGCCCAGCCGGTTGCACCAGCTCAGGAGTATGTGGTACCAGTTATGCCTGACGACGAGCAGCATTGATTGGAAAGGTTTTGTAGACTTGAGCCTCCGACATTCAGCGGTATTGAGGGCGAGGATGCCTAGGGTTTCTTGGACAAGTGTCAGAGGATTCTTCGTACAACGGGTATTCTAGAGACCAGTGGTGTAGCATTTACTACCTTTCAGTTTTCTGGAGCTGCCTTTACTTGGTGGGAGGCTTATGAGAGGCGTAGGCCTATTGGTGCAATGCCCCTTACCTGGCAGCAATTCTCTGTTCTCTTTCTGGAGAAGTATGTGCCATAGTCTCGCAGAGAGGAGCTGCGCAGGCAGTTCAAGCAGTTGTGTTAGGGAGATATGACTGTGACACAGTATGAGATGCGGTTTTCTGAGTTAGCTCATCATGTGGTCTGGTTGGTTCCCACAGATTGAGAGAGGATCAGGAGGTTCGTTGATGGCCTCACATATCAGTTTCGGATTCTCATGACTAGGGAGAGGGTGTCAGGTGCTACTTTTGAGAAGGTTGTTGACATCACCCACGAGATTGAGTCGGTTCGTCGCCAAGTGCGATAGGAGAGGGAGGCCAAGAGGCCTCGGGGATCTGGTAGTTTTGGTAGTGCTCCTTCGAGGGGTCAATTTCAGCACGACAGAGGCCGTCCATTCAGGCAGGCTCAGTCAGATCCCCCAGGTTATTATGGGGAATCATCGGGTCATGGTTCTCACAGTTCTCATCAGGGCCATTCATCACTCAATGCCCTTCCAACCCAGAGTTTGTCCCGTGCTCCATCAGTTTAGGGTTCTTCTATGCCAGGTCCTTCTACTGGTCATTCCGGTGCCAGGGGTTCCCTTCAGTCCCCGTCTCCAGTGCCGGGGAGTTGTTATGAGTGTGGAGAGTTTGGGCATATGAGGAGGTATTGTCCTTTCCTTCTTGAGGGTTCGTCTCAGCAGAGGGGTCAGCCCTCGACTTCAGCTCCAATTACTTCACCACCCGCTCAGGCAGCTAGGGATGGGGGTCAGTCAGCTAGGGGTCGCCCCAGAGGGAGAGGTCAATCAGGTGGTGGTCAGGCTCGTTTCTATGCACTCCCAGGTAGACTAGATGTTGTTGCCTAAGATGTTGTGATTACAGGTATTATCTTAGTTTGCCGCAGAGATGCCTCTGTGTTATTTGATCCCGGTTCCACTTTTTCATATGTGTCATCATATTTTGCTCATTATTTGGATATACCCCGTGGGTCTCTTGTTTCATATGTTCGTGTATCTACTATGGTGGGTGATACAATTATTGTGGACCGTGTGTACCGGCCGTGTGTGGTGACTATTAGGGGTCTGGAGACCCGAGTGGATCTTTTATTGTTATGTATGGTGGATTTCGATGTTATATTGGGCATGGATTGGCTATCTTCGTGTCGCACTATTTTGGGCTGCAATGCTAAGACACTGACTTTGGCTATGGTGGGTGTGCCAAGGATTGAGTGGCGAGGTTCGACTGATTTTGTCCCCAGTAGGGTGATTTCATTTCTGAAGGCCCAACGTATGGTTGGAAAGGGTTGTCTGTCCTACTTAGCCTTTGTGAGGGATGTCGGTGCAGAGACTCCCAGTATTGATTCTATTCTTGTTGTGAGGGATTTTCCCGATGTCTTTCTTGTAGACCTACCGGGTATGCCACCGGACAGGGATATTGATTTTGGTATTGATCTAGTGTCGACACTCAGCCCATTTCTACTCCACCTTATCGTATGTCACCAGCAGAGTTAAAGGAGTTAAAGGAGCAGCTTCAGGAACTCCTTGATAAGGGGTTCATTCGGCCTAGTGTGTCGCCTTCGGGTGCGCCTGTTCTATTTGTGAAGAAGAAGGATGGCACTATGAGGATGTGCATTGATTATAGGCAGTTGAACAAAGTAAAAATTAATAACAATTATCCTCTGCCTCACATTGATGATTTATTTGACCAGATTCAGGGAGCGAGAGTGTTCTCCAAGATTGATCTCCCCTCAGGTTATCACCAGCTGAAGATCAGGGACTCGGATATTCTTAAGATGGATTTCAGGACCCGATATGTTCATTATGTGGGACGACCCGGCCGGTCATCTTAAGAATTAATGCCCCGATCCCCTATTAACTGCTTTCCCCAAGTTTATTTCTGCTAATGTGATTTGCCGGGATGCTCGATTTTGAGTTTTGAGGAGTTTTGGGACACTTAGTCCCTAAATGAGAGCTTAAGTGTTAGAAAGTTGACCGAAGTCGGAACAGTAGGGAGACAGCCTCGGAATGGAAATCCAACGGTTGTGTTAGCTCCATTAGGTAAGTTTGGGGCTGGGAGCGTGTTCAGAAAGTGTTTTGGAGGCCCGTAGCTAATTTAGGCTTGAAATGCCAAAGTTTGAATTTTTGAAGTTGCCGGTCCGATAGTGAGATTTTGATCCGAGGGTCGGAATGGAATTTCAGAAGTTTCAGTAGCTCCGTCATGTCATTTGGGATGTGTGTGCAAAATTTCAGGCCATTCGGACGAGATTTGATATAGTTTTTGATCGAAAACATAATTTAAGAGTTCTTGGAGTTCTTAGGCTTGAATCCTATGTGAAATTGGTGATTTGATGTTGTTATAAGCGTTCCGAAGTGTTGATCAAGTTTGAACAAAGTCATGGGATGTGTTGGTATAATTGGTTTGAAGTTCCGGGAGTTCCGGGTAGGTTCCGGGATGTTTTAGTGCAAAAAATCATAGTTGTAGCAGGTCTACAGGGGTTGTAGGCCCCAGAACTCACTCACGCGGTCCGCACAAAAATTAGTGCGCCTGCGTTGAGTGCTGTGCGGACCGCACAAAAGCGGCCGCGGCCACGGTAGGCGTCGCACGGACCGCACAAAATGGAGCGCGGCCGCGGTGAAGGGCCCTCCCGCTAGTCCTACTTCGGAAGCTCATATCTTTTGATCTACAAGGAATTTTGAGGTGATTCAAAAACGAAAGTTGTATCCCTTCGTGTCTAGTTTCCAGAAAGATAAGGAGATTGCAATTTGGACAATTGTAGCAAAAGTTATGGCCAAAATACTAAAGCCTGTCACTGTATAGGGAGGCCTGTGCGGCCGCATGTTGCCTTTGCGCGGACCCCACTGGCTTGAGCGGACAGCGTGAGTTTTAGTGCGGCCCGCAGTAGCTGGAAACCTGAAGGGTACCTATAAATATGAGGTTTTGGATTTTATTTAATATTTTGACCTAGAAAGCTCGGATTTTGGCGATTTTTCGATTGTTTTTCAAGAAATTCATCGGGGTAAGTGATTTTAACTCAGATTTGGCTAGAATACATGAATCTAACATTGAATTCATCATTTAATTCGTGATTTGAGAGGGAATTTGGGAAGAAAATTGTGAAACCTTTCAAAAATGTAAAATGATGATTTAAAGGACCAAATAGTGTCGGAATTGTATAATTTTTGTATGGTTAGACTCGTGAGAGTACGAGGTTTCTGGGAATATAAATTTTTACCGATTTCGAGACGTGGGACCGAGGGGCGTTTTGGTCATTTTCCATAATTTCACGTATTAACTTTGAATTAAAACATAAGATCATTTGTTTGAGATGATATTTACGATATGCAATTGAATTGATTAGATTTGGGCCATTTGGAGTCGGATACTCGTGGCAAAAGCGTGGTTTCTAGTTGATTTTGAGTCGGTTCGAGGTAAGTGGCTTGTCTAACCTTGTGTGGGGGACCTTTCCCCTTAGGATATGCTATATTTGATAATTGAAATGCCCTGTACGTGAGGTGACGAGCGCGTACTTTCCTCGGGATACCAAGAGATCCCTAGTACATGTCGAGGATAGTAAGAGATCCTCGGGATACTTAGAGATCCCCGGTTACTTTCCTTATGGTTTGTTTTCATCATTGTTTCCGTTATTGTACTCTTATTATCCTGCATAGATTCTTACTGTAGGTTCTCAATTGCACTGCTTATCTTATCTTGCCATCTTTATATTTTATATAACCTCAGTAGGGCCCTGACCTTTCTCGTCACTACCCAACCAAGGTTAGGCTTGGCACTTACTGAGTACCGCTGTGGTGTACTCGCGCCTCTTCTGCGCATGTTTTTCATGTGCAGATCCAGGTACCTCTACTCAGGCGCACTATCACTGAGGCAGGAGGACTACGGAGACTTCGAGGTAGATCTGCTACATCCGCAGACCGACAAGTCTCCCTCTTTATTCTATCTTTAGTACTTAGTTCTCTTTCCTTCCGTTTGTTAGATATTTGGGAGTTAGGAGCCTCACTATACATTTCTGTAGCCTGTGTTTTCCCGTGAGTTTCCGGGTTTTGGGATTGTTTTAGTCTTGAGATATTGAGTTGTATATGCCGAGCGACATTCAGTACAATTTCCTTTTTAGATAATTAAATATGGTATTCTATTTTTCCGCAATTATTATGTTTTCGCAAGTGTTAGGCTAACCTGGTCATGGAGACTAGGTGCCGTCATGACATGTTCACGGTTGGTGAACTAGGGTCATGACAAGTTGGTATTAGAGCTCTAGGTTCATAGGAGTCACGTAACACAAGCCGGTTTATTAGAGTCTCGCTGATTGGTACGGAGACGTCTGTACTTATCTACGAGAGGCTATGTAACTGTTTAGGAAAATTCTTCACTTCATTGATCTCCTTGTCGTGTGATATTTTTGACATCAATTCTAAACTTTTGTCTTCTATTCTCTCACAGATGGTGAGGACACGTGCTACTCGGGACGATCAGGCACCCGCACCCCCTCCTGCAGCCGTCAGAGGCAGGGTTCGGGGCAGAGGCCGTGGACGCGCACGGGGTGCAGCCAGAGCACCTGCGCGAGCTGTCGCTGAGGTACCGCCAGCAGATCCAGCTGGAGTTCAGGCACCCGACACGCCTACAACCACTACTACTCCAGCCCTTCTGGAGACATTGGCACAGTTTATGAGTATGTACACCACGCTGGCTCAGGCAGGGTTGCTTCCCCTTGCTGCAGGCATATCCCAGGCCGGGGGAGGGGCACAGACTCCCGCCGCCCGCACTCCTGAGCAGCGAGTGCAGGTTGAGCAGGTCCCAGAGATCATTCCTGTACAGACTACTGTACCAGTTCAGCCCGAGGATGGGGCAGCTGCTTCTGAGGATGAGCAACGGAGACTCGAGAGGTTCAAGAAGTATGATCTTCCGGTTTTCAGTGGACTAGCAACAGATGATGCCTTGGGATTTTTGGAGGATTGCCACCGTATTCTTTGCACTATGGGTATTACCGGATCGAGCGGGGTTTCCTCCACTGCTTTCCAACTTCGGGGAGCCGCCTATGAGTGGTGGCGCACCTATGAGTTAGACAGTCCAGACAAGGCTGCTTCACTGACTTGGACCCAGTTCTCAAATATGTTCTTGAGAGAGTTCGTTCCTTAGAGCCTCAGGGACGCATGACGCGCAGAGTTTGAGCATTTGCGCCAGGGAGCTATGACTGTTTCAGAGTATGCCATCCGTTACACCAGATTAGCTAGGCATGCACCAGCCTTGGTTGCTACTGTCCGCGAGAGGGTTCGCCGGTTTATTGAGGGGCTTATTCCTCCCATCAGATCTAGCATGGCTCGTGAGTTGGAGATGGACATTTCTTATCAGCAGGTGGTGAGCATTGCTAGGAGAATTGAGTGTATACATGCTAGGGAGAGAGAGGAGAGGGAAGCCAAGAGGTGTCGTAAGTCGGGCCATTATTCTGGTGTCCGTACCCTAGCTGCAGGTCGTCATGGTAGGGGCTATATGAGTCGACCCGTTCATTCAGCTCTTCCAGCAGCCAGCAATGCTCCAACTCCTCCCAGATCTTAGGAGCCATATTATGCACCTCCGGTTTCTAGCGCGCCTACTGTGCGGGGTGCTTTCAGAGGTCAGTCTAGCAGACCTGGCCCTAGCCAGTCACAACCACCACGTCCTCCCAGAGCTTGTTTCGAGTGTGGTGACACACGCCACTTGGTGAGGGAGTGCCCTAGACTTGGGAGGGGTGCACCTCCACAGACTTCTCAGCTACAGCGTGTCCCGCAGAGTTCTTAGGCTATGGTTACAACTCCAGTAGCTACCTCACCTACTCAGCCAGCTAGAAGTGGAGGTCGGGTAGGTAGAGGTCGCCCTAGAGGGGGAGGCCAGGCCAGATATTATGCCATTCCTGCTCGTACCGAGGCTGTTGCTTCCGATTCCGTCGTCACAGGTATTATACTGGTTTGTCATAGAGATGCATCGGTTCTATTCGATCCAGGTTCCACTTATTCTTATGTGTCTTCTTATTTTACTCCGTATTTGGGGGTAGCCCGAGATTCGTTGAGTTCTCCTGTTTATGTTTGTACTCCTGTGGGAGATTCTCTTGTTGTGGACCGCGTTTATCGGTCGTGTTTGGTTACTATTCGTGGTTTTGAGACCAGAGTAGATCTATTATTACTCAACATGGTTGATTTTGATATTATTCTGGGCATGGACTGGTTGTCGCCCCATTATGCTATTCTTGATTGTCATGCCAAGACCGTGACGCTGGCTATGCCAGGTATTCCGCGTGTTGAGTGGAGTGGTACTTTAGATCATACTCCCAGTAGAATTATCTCTTTTCTTAAAGCTCAGTGTATGGTTGGAAAGGGGTGTGCCGCGTATTTAGCTTATGTGAGAGACGTCAGTATTGATACTCCTTCAGTTGATTCAGTTCCAGTAGTACGGGATTTTCCGATGTGTTTCCAGCTTATCTTCTAGGCATGCCGCCTGATAGAGATATTGATTTTGGCATTGATCTGTTGCCGGGCACTCTGCCCATTTCTATTTCCCCATATCGTATGGCTCCTCCTGAGTTAAAGGAGTTGAAGGATCAGTTACAAGAATTGCTTGATAAGGGTTTTATTCGGCCCAGTGTATCGCCTTGGGGTGCTCCTGTCTTGTTTGTGAAGAAAAAGGATGGTTCTATGCGTATGTGTATTGATTATCGCCAATTGAACAAAGTTACAATTAAGAACCGTTATCCTATGCCTCGTATTGATGATCTGCTTGACCAGCTTCAGGGCGCACAAGTGTTTTCTAAGATTGATTTGCGCTCAGGTTACCATCAGTTGAAGATTCGGGAACCATATATCCCGAAGACTGCTTTCAGGACTCGGTATGGCCATTATGAGTTCCTTGTTATGTCATTTAGGCTGACCAACGCCCCAGCAGCCTTTATGCATTTGATGCACAGTGTGTTCCAGCCATATCTTGACTCATTCGTCATTGTCTTTATTGATGATATTCTGGTGTATTCCCGGAGTCGGGAAGATCATGAGCAGCACCTGGGAACTGTGCTTCAGACTCTGAGAGAGAAGAAGTTATATCCTAAGTTCTCGAAATGTGAGTTTTGGTTGGATTCAATGGCATTCTTAGGCCACGTGATATCGAGTGAAGGTATTCAGGTGGATCCGAAGAAGATAGAGGCCGTGCAGATTTGGCCCAGACCATCCTCAACTACCGAGATCCGTAGTTTCCTTGGTTTGGCTGGCTACTACCGTCGTTTTGTGGAAGGGGTTTTCATCGATTGCAGCCTCTATGACCAGGTTGACCCAGAAGGGTGCTCCGTTAGTGTGAGGCGAGCTTTCAGAAGCTCAAGACAACCTTGACCACAACCCCAATTTTGATACTGCCTATAGGTTCGGGGTCTTATACAGTCTATTGTGATGCCTCGAGGGTGGGCCTCGGAGCGGTATTGATGCAGGATGGTAGGGTGATTGCCTACGCATCCAGACAGTTGAAGATACATGAGAAGAACTACCCTGTTCACGACCTTGAGTTAGCTGCCATTGTTCATGCCTTGAAGATTTGGCGCCATTACTTATACGGTGTGCCTTGTGAGATTTATACTGACCATCGGAGCTTGCAACACTTGTTCAAGCAAAAGGATCTAAATTTGCATTTGAGGGGGTGGTTAGAGTTGCTAAAGGACTATGACATCACTATCTTGTATCACCCGGGCAAGACCAATGTGGTGGCCGATGCTTTGAGTCGCCGGGCGGAGAGCCTGGGGAGTTTGGCATATCTACCAGCATCAGAGAGGCCTATGGCAATGGATGTTTAGGCCTTAGCCAGCCAGTTTGTGAGATTGGACCTTTCGAAGCCCAGTCGAGTCCTAGCTTGTGTGGTTTCTCGGTCTTCCTTGTTTGACCGTATCAGGGAGCGGCAGTATGATGACCCTCATTTTCTTGTCCTCAAGGACAAGGTTCAGCATGGTGATGCCAGAGATGTGACTATTGGTGATGATGGGGTATTGAGGATGCAGGGTCGGGTCTGTGTACCCAATGTTGATGGTATTCGGGAGTTGATATTGGAGGAGGCTCATAGTTCGCGGTATTCTATTCATCCAGGTGCCGCGAAGATATATCAGGATTTGAGACAGCACTATTGGTGGAAGCGGATGAAGAAGGATATAGTTGGATTTGTAGCTCGGTGCCTCAATTGTCAGCAGGTGAAGTGTGAGCACCAAAGACCAGGTGGTTTACTTCAATAGATAGAGATTCCGGAGTGGAAGTGGGAGCGGATCACCATGAACTTTGTAGTTGGGCTCCCACGGACTTTGAGAAAGTTCGATGCTATTTGAGTGATTGTGGATCGGCTGACCAAGTCCGCTCACTTTATTCCTGTGTGTACTACTTATTCCTCAGAGCGGTTGGCGGAGATCTATATTTGGGAGATTGTTCGTCTGCATGGTATCCCGATTTCCATCATTTTAGATAGAGGTACTCAGTTCACATCACGGTTCTGGAGGGCCGTTCAGCATGAGTTAGGTACTCGGGTAGAGTTGAGTACAGTATTTCACCCTCAGACGGATGGACAGTCCGAGCGCACTATTCAGATTCTTGAGGATATGCTCCGCGCGTGTGTGATTGAGTTTGGAGGGTCTTGGGATCAGTTCTTGCCATTGGCGGAGTTTGCTTACAACAACAGCTATCAGTCTAGCATTCAGATGGCACCATATGAGGCTTTATATGGGAGACGGTGTAGATCTCCGGTGGGTTGGTTTGAGCCGGGCGAGGCTAGATTATTGGGCACGGACTTAGTTCAGGGTGCCTTGGAAAAGGTTAAGGTGATTCAAGACAGACTCCGTACAGCCCAGTCCAGACAGAAGAGTTATGCGGACCGGAAAGTTTGTGATGTTTCCTATATGGATGGTGAGCGGGTTCTGCTTCGGGTTTCGCCTATGAAGGGCGTCATGAGATTTGGGAAGAAATGGAAGTTGAGTCCAAGGTTTATTGGCCCTTTTGAGATATTGAGGTGAGTTGGGGAGGTTGCTTATGAGCTTGCCTTACCTCCCAGCTTCGCAGGAGTGCATCCAGTATTTCATGTTTTGATGCTCCAGAGGTATCACGGTGACCCGTTGCACGTGCTGGATTTCAGTTCAGTCTGGCTAGACAAGGATCTATCTTATGTTGAGGAGCCAGTGGCAATATTGGACAGGCAAGTTAGAAAGTTGAGGTCAAAGAACATTTCTTCGGTAAAGGTTCAGTGGCGGGGCTAGCCGACCGAGGAGGCGACCTGGGAGACCGAGCAGGATATGCGCAACCATTACCCTCATCTTTTCACTACTTCAGGTATGTCTCTATGCTCGTTCGAGGATGAATGAATGTTTAAGCGTAGGAGGATGTGACGACCCGGCCGATCGTCTTAAGAATTAATGCCCCGATCCCCTATTAACTGCTTTCCCCAAGTTTATTTTTGCTAATGTGATTTGCCGGGATGCTCGGTTTTGAGTTTTGAGGAGTTTTGGGACACTTAGTCCCTAAATGAGAGCTTAAGTGTTAGAAAGTTGTCCGAAGTCGGAACAGTGGGGAGACAGCCTCGGAATGGAAATCCGATGGTTCCGTTAGCTCCGTTAGGTGAATTTGGGGCTGGTAGCGTGTTCGGAATGTGTTTTGGAGGTCCGTAGCTAATTTAGGCCCGAAATGCCGAAGATTGAATTTTTGAAATTTCCGGTCCGATAGTGAGATTTTGATCCGAGGGTCGGAATGGAATTCCAGAAGTTTCAGTAGCTCCGTCATGTCATTTGGGATGTGTGTGCAAAATTTCATGTCATTCGGACGAGATTTGATATAGTTTTTGATCGAAAACATAATTTAAGAGTTCTTGGAGTTCTTAGGCTTGAATCCTATGTGAAATTGGTGATTTGATGTTGTTATAAGCGTTCCGAAGTGTTGATCAAGTTTGAACGATGTCATGGGATGTGTTGGTATAATTGGTTTGATGTTCCGGGAGTTCCGGGTAGGTTCTGGGATGTTTTAGTGCAAAAAATCATAGCTGTAGCAGGTCTACAGGGGTTGCAGGCCCCAGAACTCACTCACGTAGTCCGCACAAAAATTAGTGCGCCCGCATTGAGTGCTGTGCGGACCGCACAAAAGCAGGCGCGGCCGCGGTAGGCATCGCGCGGACCGCACAAAGTGGGGCGCGGCCGCGGTGAAGGGCCCTCCCACTGGTCCTACTTCGGAAGCTCATATCTTTTGATCTTCAAGGAATTTTGAGGTAATTCAAAAACAAAAGTTGTAGCCCTTCGTGTCTAGTTTCCATAAAGGTAAGGATATCACAATTTGGACACTTGTAGCAAACGTTATGGCCAAAATACTAAAGCCTATCACTGTAGAGGGAGGCCTGTGCGGCCGCACGTTGCCTTTGCGCGGACCGCACTGGCTTGCGTGGACCGCGTGAGTTTTGGTGAGGCCCGCAGTAGCTGGAAACCTGAGGGTACCTACAAATACGAGGTTTTGGGTTTTATTTAATATTTTGACTTAGAGAGCTCGGATTTTGGCGATTTTTCGAAGGTTTTTCAAGAAATTCATCGGGGTAGGTGATTTTAACTCAGATTTGGCTAGAATACATGAATCTAACATTGAATTGATCATTTAATTCGTGATTTGAGAGGGAATTTGGGAAGAAAATTGTGAAACCTTTCAAAAATGTAAAATGATGATTTAAAGGACCAAATAGTGTCGGAATTGTATAATTTTTGTATGGTTAGACTCGTGAGAGTGCGAGGTTTATGGGAATATAAATTTTTACCGATTCCGAGATGTGGGCCCTAGGGGCGTTTTGGTCATTTTCCATAATTTCGCGTATTAGCTTTGAATTAAAACATAAGATCATTTGTTTGAGATGATATTTATGATATGCAATTGAATTGATTAGATTTGGGCCATTTGGAGTCGGATACCCATGGCAAAAGCGTGGTTTCTAGTTGATTTTGAGTCGGTTCGAGGTAAGCGGCTTGTCTAACCTTGTGTGGGGGACCTTTCCCTTTAGGATGTGCTATATTTGATAATTGAAATGCCCTGTACGTGAGGTGACGAGCGCGTACTTGAGCTAATTGTTGAAAATCCAATTTTTCCTTAAGTATTTCAATTGAGTTCTTTTCTTGTTTTATTCTACTTGTGAATTTAGCATGTTGCTAGTCTAGAAAGGCATGTTTAGTTGACTTAATTGCCTATTTGCTTAAATTGCCTGAATTGCATTACGTGAAGCTTGTTAGGCTAGAAGTAAATGTTTACTTGGTACGAAATTAGTGTTTAATTTAATATTCTTGTGTTGCTGCTCTTTGTTTTAAATTGGGACTACGGGTTAGATTCCTGGGAGATTCCCCCTGCATATTTACTTTGGGACTACGGGTTAGATTCCCGGGAGATTCCCCCTGCACATTTACTTTGCGACTACGGGTTAGATTCCCGGGAGATTCCCCGCACATATATTGAGGATACCGAGAGATCCTCGGGATACCAAGAGATCCCTAGTACATATTGAGGATACCAAGAGATCCTCGGGATACCAAGAGATCCCTGGCTTATATTGAGGATACCGAGAGATCCTCGGGATACAAAGAGATCCCTAGTACATGTCGAGGATAGTAAGAGATCCTCGGGATACTTAGAGATCCCCGGTTACTTTCCTTATGGTTTGCTTTCATCATTGTTTCCGTTATTGTACTCTTATTATCCTGCATAGATTCTTACTATAGGTTCTCAATTGCACTACTTATCTTATCCTGCCATCTTTATATTTTATATAACCTCAGTAGGGCCCTGACCTTCCTCGCACTACCCAACCGAGGTTAGGCTTGGCACTTACTGAGTACCGCTGTAGTGTACTCACGCATCTTCTGCACATGTTTTTCATGTGCATATCCAGGTACCTCTACTCAGGCGCACTATCAATGAGGCAGGAGGACTACAGAGACTTCGAGGTAGATCTGCTACATCCGCAGACCGATGAGTCTCCCTCTTTATTCTATCTTTAGTACTTAGTTCTCTTTCCTTCCGTTTGTTAGATATTCTGGAGTTTAGAGCCTCACTATACATTTCTGTAGCCTGTGTTTTCCCGTGAGTTTTCGGGTTTTGGGATTGTTTTAGTCTTGAGATATTGAGTTGTATATGCTGAGCGACATTCTGTACAATTTCCTTTTTAGATAATTAAATATGGTATTCTATTTTTCCGCAATTATTATGTTTCCGCAAATGTTAGGCTTACCTGGTCACGGAGACTAGGTGTCGTCATGACATGTTCACGGTTGGTGAACTAGGGTCGTGACAAGTTGGTATCAAAGCTCCAGGTTCATAGGAGTCACGTAACACAAGCCGGTTTATTAGAGTCTCGCTAATCGGTATGGAGACGTCAGTACTTATCTACGAGAGGCTATGTAACTGTTTAGGAAAATTCTTCACTTCATTGATCTCCTTGTCGTGCGATATTTTTGACATCAATTCTAAACTTCTGTCTTCTATTCTCTCACAGATTGTGAGGACACGTGCTACTCGGGACGATCAGGCACCCGCACCCCCTCCTGCAGCCGTCAGAAGTAGGGGTCGGGGCAGAGGCCGTGGACGCGCACGGGGTGCAGCCAGAGCACCTGCACGAGCTGCCACTGAGGTACCGCCAGTAGATCCAGCCGGAGTTCAAGCACCCGACATGCCTACAACCACTACTACTCTAGCCCTTCAGGAGACATTGGCACAGTTTATGAGTATGTACACCACGCTAGCTCAGGCAGGGTTGCTTCCCCTTGTTGCAGCCACATCCTAGGCCGGGGGAGGGCCACAGACTCCCGCCGCCCGCACTCCTGAGCAGCGAGTGCAGGTTGAGCAGGGCCCAGAGATCATTCCTATACAGACTACAGTACCAGTTCAGCCCGAGGATGGGGCAGCTGCTTTTGAGGATGAGCAATGGAGACTCGAGAGGTTCAAGAAGTATGATCCTCCGGTTTTTAGTGGACTAGCGACAAATGATGCCTTGGGATTTTTGGAGTATTGCCACCGTATTCTTCGCACTATGGGTATTACTAGATCGAGCGGGGTTTCCTTCACTGCTTTCCAACTTCGGGGAGCCGCCTATGAGTGGTGGTGCACCTATGAGTTAGACAGTCCAGACGAGGCTGCTTCACTGACTTGGACCCAGTTATCAGATATGTTCTTGAGATAGTTCGTACCTCAGAGCCTCAAGGACGCATGGCGCACAAAGTTTGAGCATTTGCGCCAGGGAGCTATGACTGTTTCAGAGTATGCCATCCGTTACACCAGATTGGCTAGGCATGCACCAGCCTTGGTTGCTATTGTATGCGAGAGGGTTCGCCGGTTTATTGAGGGGCTTATTCCTCCCATCAGATCTACTCGTGAGTTGCAGATGGACGTTTCTTATAAGAAGGTGGTGAGCATTGCTAGGAGGATTGAGGGTATGCATGCTAGGGAGAGAGAGGAGAGGGAGGCCAAAAGGTCTCGTGAGTCGGGCCATTATTCTGGTGTCCATACCCCAGCTGCAGGTCGTCATGGTAGGGGCTATATGAGTCGCCCCTTTCATTCAGCTCTTCCAGTAACCAGAAATGCTCCAAATCCTCCCAGATCTCAGGAGCCATATTATGCACCTCTGGTTTCTAGAACGCCTCCTATGCGGGGTGCTTTCAGAGGTCAGTCTGGTAGACCTGGCCCTAGCCAGTCACAGCCACCACGTCCTCCTAGAGCTTGTTTCGAGTGTGGTGACACACGCCACTTGGTGAGGGAGTGCCCTAGACTTGGGAGGGGTGCACCTCCACAGACTTCTCAGCCACAGCGTGCCCCGCAGAGTTCTCAGGCTATGGTTACAGCTCCAGTTGCTACCCCATCTACTCAACCAGCTAAAGGTGGAGGTCGGGGAGGTAGAGGTCACCCTAGAGGGGGAGGCCAGGCCAGATATTATGCCATTCCTGCCCGTACCGAGGCTGTTGCCTCCGATTCTGTCATCACAAGTATTATACTGGTTTGTCACAGAGATGCATCGGTTCTATTCGATCCAGGCTCCACTTATTCTTATGTGTCTTCTTATTTTACTCCGTATTTGGGGGTAGCCCGAGATTTGTTGAGTCCTCCTGTTTATGTTTCTACTCCTGTGGGAGATTCTCTTGTTGTGGACCGCGTTTATCGGTCGTGTTTGGTTACTATTCATGGTTTTGAGACTAGAGCAGATCTATTATTACTCAACATGGTTTATTTTGATATTATTCTGGGCATGGACTGGTTATCGCCCCATTATGCTATTCTTGATTGTCACGCCAAGACCGTGACGCTGGCTATGCCAGGTATTCCGCGTGTTGAGTGGAGTGGTACTTTAGATCACACTCCTAGTAGAGTTATCTCTTTTCTTAAAGCTCAGCGTATGGTTGGAAAGGGCTGTGCCGCGTATTTAGCTTATGTAAGAGACGTTAGTATTGATACTCTTTCAGTTGATTCAGTTCCAGTAGTACGGGATTTTCCCGATGTGTTTCCAGCTGATCTTCCAGGCATGCCGCCTGATAGAGATATTGATTTTGGCATTGATTTGTTGCCGGGCACTCAGCCTATTTCTATTTCCCTATATCGTATGGCTCCTCCTAAGTTGAAGGAGTTGAAGGATCAGTTACAAGAATTGCTTGATAAGGGTTTTATTCGGCCTAGTGTATCGCCTTGGGGTGCTCCTGTCACACCTCCTTTTTGCGCGCCCAGCCCCGAAGGGTAAAATGCGCGAGGGAGTTTTTCCAATTTAAGTGACAATATTCGAAATGAGATTATTTATTCAATTCAGAGTCGCCACTTGGGAAAGGTTTGGTTTTTGGTGTCCCAAGTCACCGGTTTATCTTGAATCCCAAATCGAGGAAATTTTAGACTTTTCCAAATGAAGTCTGCGAACCAGAAATTCTAAGTAAGGAATTCTGTTGACCCGAGGGAAGGTGTTAGGCACCCTCGAATCCCGTGGTTCTAGCACGGTCGCTTAAATTGTTATAATGGCTAAATATCTGATTTAAATACATGTTACGACTTACGCGTGCCTTTATTAAGTTTAAACCGCTTTTATTATTATCATTTATTTTTTATAGAATTGCAACGTCGTGAAAATGCATCTCGAACCACGTCACAATCAATGCACCCGTAGTTGTTCGACACATTTCGACTCCGTCGAGATTTGGATTTGGGTCACATCAATGTGCACCCGAATTTAAGAATGTAATTTCAATTGAGTCGCACCTAAAGAGTCTAACGCGTTATTATCTTTGGGGGAAGGCAGTGAAATTCACTAAACAGTCCATCCCGAATTCTAAGTATTTATTATGGTTAATTATCGAGGGCCCCGCAATTTGCATTTTTTATTTGGCGAGGCACGTCTCGTTATCTTTAAAAGGATAATCTTAGCATGACTACATTTTTTCTTTTGTTTTCTAAAAAATAAATAAGAAAAGATCCTAAATCGTTACAAGCTTAAAAGATGTGTACCATATTAAATGCTAGATCGAGGAGCGCATTCATTGAAATGAACATTACTAGAAATTATGAACCAAATCGAAGACTATGAAACAATATATCAAACATGATTAATCATCCTATAGCTAAATTAACTCCCCATGATTATGTGAACAAACGACTACTCGTCCGCGACTATTAGTGCTGGGATTATCCTTAATTATTAATGCTCATTTGGGAATTTATTTGATCTAAACGCCAAAACCTCTTACTCTAAATCATGCCTATTAAATTGATTTTCCTCAAAATTGTCGCATTATTTCGAAGCAATGAATCTATATCGAAACTCATATCGAACCTATATCGAAACAAGGAATCTAATAAGAGAGTTGGCATACATGGCCACCCTGTTAACGTAACACCACATGAGAATTAGCTTGGGGTACATTTATCTTGAAATCAAATGGGACCAAATATAACAGATTTGACAGTTCAGATGTCTAGACAAAAATACATACAAATGCTTGCCATGATTCTATGTTAAACTGTCATAATTAAATCAAAACCTAATGGTTATACACATTGAAAATACGTCTGATCTAACAAACAATACTATCTAATAATTCATGTCAATCAGGATGTGTGTTAATTCATACAGAGCAATTGCAGTTGGAACTAACTTAAACAAATACAGGCCAACTACCATTCAACCTATTTTGAACACAAGTATTGTGAGTAAACAAACATTCATTTCTTTATTTCTGCTTCAAACTTTCAACAAACATGGTTTCGAAAGTGTGTACCTGGAAGTGCTTACAGAACAAGAAGAGAAGTCAGTAGAGTAACAATGGCAATAGAAACAGCAGCAGTAACAACTGGTAACAACAGAACATGCTTGAATGCAAGAATGCAACTATAGCCGATAGAAAAGGTAGCCAAATGACAGCAGCACACAATGGAGTAGAATCAGAACTCCAGGCAGACCAAAACCAATAATAAACCAATGAAAACACTCAACCAATAAACTCAATTGGAACTTCAAAGAATCAGAATTGATTGAAAAGGCTGAAAACAAATGAAGCCCAAACAACAATAGGAAGAAACAGTTTCTGATTTTTCTGTGTGTTTTTCTCTCTTGTGTATGTGTCTGTATATGTGCTCTCTCAAAAATCAGTCTCTATCCTCCAAAAAAATCCCCCCTCTCTCCTAAATCAGTCTCTCTTTTATAGCCTAACATCAGCTATTCACAGCCTGTTAAAACACATCAGAACCCCCTATCTTTCTTGCTGTTTTTCCACTCAAAATTTTAAAATATGAAACCCCTCCCATGAGATTCCTGACAGCCCTTTTAATTAGCTTATTAAACTAAAAGCAGACATGGGCAGCAAGAATATAATCTGACAGCATATGCTGTCAAACTATTTTAATCTTAACAAGGGCCTTTATGCACATGTTGTGAACAAGTGCACATGCCACAAATTCAGACTGCAGTTACAGACCAAACCCTTAAATTTCTGTTTCAAATCAACAACTATAAGTAGCTAACTCGATTCTCAATTTGATTCAGACAATGCTTATCAGAAACAGATCAAATTGTTAACATTCAAATAGCTGAAACTATTCGACGACACGTATCGAATCGACTATACTAATTGTAACACATACAGTCGAAGGTAATGATCAGAAATCTAACAGTATCAACAAGGGGTTCAGATTGCATTGTTAATACAAAAATGAACATAGGAACTAATTAATTGACTCATTTCAAATTCGGTTGATTATGCAGTTTACACAATACACACATTATCAGTGAATGAAAGAAGACTTGGCCATATACAGAGGTCCGGGCAAAGTGGACAACAATAGTTGATAAACATTCAAAACATAAATTAAACAAAACATTTGGACACCTAAATAGACATTCAAATACAACAGACAAAACGAACTGATAAAGAAAACAAAAATTACCTTAAAACTTTGAAAAATCAGAAAACCTTAGCTTGGATTTGAATAGATCTTTCTTGGGGTTGAACGGACTTTAATCGAAGTGTTCTCAACTGAGAACACTTCGATTAAGGTCCATTAGACCCTAATCACTCGGCTCAAACGGACACAGACCGGGCATGAGGATTCCTAGGGTTCTTAGAGGGAAGATTTGGGTTTTGGGTTTCCTTGGTTAGATTCGGACCAAACCAAGCATGGTTTGGTCACGAGGGAGGTCCGGCGACTGTCTGGTATGAATCTAGGGCAGATCGGTGTAGATCGAGTTCTGCTCGAATCTTCAAATGAAGATTCGAGAACCTAGGGTTTGATTCGAGGGAAAAGGATAACAGATCTATGCTCAGGGTAATGAGGCGGTCCTATGGTGTCAAGGTGGGGGTCACCGGCGTCCATGCCGCTGGGATTAATGGTGAAGGGAAAGGGGGCGGCTAGGGTTTCGTGGGGAAAGGGGATGAGGACAAAGGCAGGGGGTCTTGGATAGGGGGGCAGGGTATGATATGGGGCCTTTTATACGGGATGGATGGTTGTGTCTTGGCCGTTAGATCACTCGAGATCAACGGCCTGGATTCAAAGATTCATCCAAACGGTGTCGTTTGGCTTAGTAAGGGGTTGGGTTGGTTCGGGTAAAGGGTCGGGTAATGGGGTTACGGGTGAGAGATCTGGACCGTTGGATCAATCTGGTTTGATGGTCGAGATGGATTGGCATTGAAACGACGTAGTTTTGGTGTCAAACTACGTCGTTTTGGTGGCCTGCAGATGGGTTGTTTGGACTGGCTACTTTTGGGCCTCGGATTTAAAAATAAAAATGGGCCCAATCCGATTTTAGACCAATTTGTACCCTCCTTTTTTCTTTTATTTTCTAATTCTTAAACACAAACCTAATTAAATAAAATTAAACATCATTAATTAACAACTTAATGTAATTATTACACATATTAAAATATTTAAAGTGGGTAAAATCACACCAAAGCAACAAATAGGACAAAAGATGCATATTTTGTGATTTTTCTTTTTTAATAATCGGATTATGGTCCAACTATATACGACACATTTTATTATTTTGTTTGATAAAAATAAAAATGAACAAAATCACAAATAACTAACAAAAATGCCACGTAAAATCCAAAACTTGTACAGCAAAACCATTTGCCATTATTTCTTTTGGAGTGATTGTTGCGCAAACAAAAATCACGTGCTCACAGCTGCCCCTCTTTGTTCGGAAACACGAAGAGTTTTCGTGCAAAGATAAAGTGAGCGGATATGAGCGATTTTTGCCTATTGAACTACTCCGTGTGAAGCATGTTTTTGAAAGATTTGACCGAATCTTTGCTTCGAAGATTTCCTACATATCCTGGGCTAAATAGGAATCAGGTCAATGTAGTTCGAGAAATTTTGGCAGCTGGTACTACCATGGGATTGCAAATGCTTGCTGTTACTGCTGTTGCTGTTGTCACTGTTGCTTTACTGACCGCCTTATTACAACCAAGAAAAAATTGAAACTGAACTAAATACTTATATGCATGTCAACCACTAGTTACAAGATTCCTATCTGTGATTCTTTTGCAACTTGATCTTGGGTCTTAGCTGATTTTGCTTGGAGACTTCGATCGAATCTTGATGCTTGCAAGTTATAGGTGCTTGTTTATCTCTGGGATACTGAGTGAGACGTGATTGGCCGAGCTCGGGACCTTGATCAAGTCTTGGAGCGATCCGCCTTTCATTTTCTCCGGTATCTCGAGACTCATCTCGTGGGTCGTCTCGATCCATGCGCCTCGAGCTTAGACCTGCGGAGAAAAACAAAAGAACGAAATTTTCTGCCACAGTTTCACTAGGAAAATTTAGTGAGTTATTTGCCAGGAAGTTCATAGAATTGATGAAGGAATTGGAAAATTTCAGTTTCCAAAATGCCAACTCCAGGATTGGATCAACGATATGGCCACAAGGTATAAATGCTCAGTTTAAGGTTGGAGCCCTAAGGCTGGAGGAATGGAAATGGTTCAGTTCAGGGTTGGAGCCCTAATGCTGACTAGCTGGGGAGAAGCTCAGTTTAGAGTTGAAACTCTAATGCTGACCAACTGGGGAAAAGTTCAGTTTTAGGGTTGGGGCCCTAATGCTGACTAGAGGGAAAAAGTTCAATTTAGGGTTTAAAACCCTAATGCTGACTGAATGGAAAAGTTCAGTTTAGGGTTTAAAACCCTAATGCTGACTGAATGGAAAAAGTTCAGTTTAGGGTTTAAAACCCTAATGCTGACTAAATGGAAAAGTTCAGTTTAGGGTTTAAAACCCTAATACTGACTGAATGGAAAAGTTCAGTTTAGGGTTTAAAACCCTAATGCTGACTGAATGGAAAAAGTTCAGTTTAGGGTTTAAAACCTTAATGCTGACTGAATGGAAAAAGTTCAGTTTAGGGTTTAAAACCCTAATGCTGACTAAAGGAAAGAGTTCAGTTTAGGGTTTAAAACCCTAATACTGACTGAATAGAAAAGAGTTCAGTTTAGAGTTTAAAACCCTAATGCTGATTAAAGGGAAAAAGTTCAGTTTAGGGTTTAAAACCCTAATGCTGACTAAAGGAAAAGTTCAGTTTAGGGTTTAAAACCCTAATGCTGACTAGAGGAAAAGTTCAGTTTAGGGTTTAAAACCCTAATACTGACTGAATGGAAAAGAGTTCAGTTTAGGGTTTAAAACCCTAATGCTGACTACATGGAAAAAGTTCAGTTTAGGGTTTAAAACCCTAATGCTGACTAAAGGAAAAGTTCAGTTTAGGGTTTAAAACCCTAATGCTGACTGAATGGAAAAGTTCAGTTTAGGGTTTAAAACCCTAATGCTGACTGAATGGAAAAAGTTCAGTTTAGGGTTTAAAACCCTAATGCTGACTACATGGAAAAAGTTCAGTTTAGGGTTTAAAACCCTAATGCTGACTAAAGGAAAAGTTCAGTTTAGGGTTTAAAACCCTAATGCTGACTGAATGGAAAAGAGTTCAGTTTAGGGTTTAAAACCCTAATGCTGACTGAATGGAAAAAGTTCAGTTTAGGGTTTAAAACCCTAATGCTGACTGGCTGGAAAAGAGTTCAGTTTAGGGTTTAAAACCCTAATGCTGACTGAATGGAAAAAGTTCAGTTTAGGGTTTAAAACCCTAATACTGACTACATGAAAAAAGTTCAGTTTAGGGTTTAAAACCCTAATGCTGGCAAAAGGAAAAGTTCAGTTTAGGGTTTAAAACCCTAATGCTGACTAGAGGAAAAGTTCAGTTTAGGGTTTAAAACCCTAATACTGACTGAATGGAAAAGAGTTCAGTTTAGGGTTTAAAACCCTAATGCTGACTAAATGGAAAAGTTCAGTTTAGGGTTTAAAACCCTAATGCTGACTAAAGGAAAAGTTCAGTTTAGGGTTTAAAACCCTAATGCTGACTGAATGGAAAAGTTCAGTTTAGGGTTTAAAACCCTAATGCTGACTACATGGAAAAAGTTCAGTTTAGGGTTTAAAACCTTAATGCTGACTAAAGGAAAAGTTCAGTTTAGGGTTTAAAACCCTAATGCTGACTAGAGGAAAAGTTCAGTTTAGGGTTTAAAACCCTAATACTGACTACATGGAAAAAGTTCAGTTTAGGGTTTAAAACCATAATGCTGACTAAAGGAAAAGTTCAGTTTAGGGTTTAAAACCCTAATGCTGACTAGAGGAAAAGTTCAGTTTAGGGTTTAAAACTCTAATACTGACTGAATGGAAAAGAGTTCAGTTTAGGGTTTAAAACCCTAATGGTGACTGAATGGAAAAGTTCAGTTTAGGGTTTAAAACCCTAATGCTGACTGAATGGAAAAAGTTCAGTTTAGGGTTTAAAACCCTAATGCTGACTGGCTGGGGACAAAGTTCGAGGATACTAACTGACCTCTTTTTTTGAATTTTCTTGTTTTAGTAGAAGATAAAAGGGAATCTCGTGGAAACTTACCTTTCGAGTGGATTCCTTATTGCTAAACTATTTCTTGTACCCATGTACATTCTTCTTTGGGTGACACCTGCTTCTTGCACGGTTGTCTTGGATTATACCTGTTTCAACTTTTCAAACAAAGAACAATTGTTAGTTCGGAAATGGCAGTTGGTTCGGTGACCTTGATTGTTCCAGTTGCTTTGTTGTGTCCTTATTTCTGTTGAGAAGTCCTGCCATTGATTGGATTCAAATGGCGAAACCCTTTTGGACTGCTCAGGCTTGTATTTCCAAATTCTGTGATGATTTGCCTTGTAAGGCTCCTTTTTTGTGTCCCGTTTTGCTTGGGGATTCTCAACGGGGATTTTATTGGGGATACTCTGTGGGGATTTGTACAAGGCGGACTTGTCGGGGATTTGTTGCAAAGCTCGCTGCGGAATTTTTACAACGGGTGGCTCTGTGGGGATTTTTACAAAGGGAAGTTCTGTGGGTTATTTGTACAAGGCGGACTTGCTGGGAATATTTTTTTTTTAAATGCAGTCAAACATCATGTCCATCGGGTTTGGACAAACGTACCAATGAAACGAGGCATTTCCTTTGCGAAACGGAATTCCGTGAAACCAAACCTGCCACCTGTCCTTCCCGGTATATCTGGAGACTTAGGGTTAAAATGAAAGGGATTTGAAGAAAAACAAAGAAAGGAGAAAGCAAACTTCAGAAAAGAAGTGTCCCTTTTGGGACGAAAAAGACTTATCTGAGGAAAACAATGCTGACTTTAAATGGACATGACATGCTCTTTGGACTGGACGCCTGACCTTCAATGAACTTGCATTTCCTCCCGAACCAAAATGGGTTTGTGTTTCAAACCGGTGGAACTTTGCTGAGACTTCCTGGGGTGGAGTCATCTTTTCGGCTAACAGCGCCCTTTGCAGGTTTTCGCTAGTTGACCTCTCTCGTTTCTCTCCTTGTTGTCGCTTGATAGCACTCTTTACGAGTTTTTACTACACAAGCTCTCTCATTTTGGTTTCTCTACTCCCGTCGCCTCGCGGTGCCCGGAGATTTTCACCAACGAGACTCTCTCATTTTATTTCTCTCAATTTACAGTGTACTGGTCTCCATTCGTGACGCTTCTTGGCTTCTCGCTACCTTTGGTAATTGATCTGAAGGGTTGTGCTTGGTAAATAGAGATAGATGATACTACGACTTTTTAACCGTTTGACGTGCCCCGGTTTCAATTTCAGGGTAAATGGGATTTTATTGTTGGTGTGACTGAACCTCAGGGAGAGGCTGCCTACGTATCCTTTCGGAATCAAGTCAAACGTAGTTCAGGCCTCGATCAATGTTTTGTTTTGTTTGTTTTTGTTTGTTTTTTCTTCTTTTTTTCTTTTTTTTTTCTTTTTTTTTTGTAACCGGCTCAAAGGCTTGTAGAGAGAGTTGATAGGAATAATACCTTCAGCATTTCAAATGTGTCAGGACCGCTGGGGCGTCACTCAGACATAGTATCTTTTGACTGCGTCCACATTCACTGCTATTTTGGGATCATTTCCTTCAATGTCACCTAGGTACAATGATCATCTTGGCAATATCTTCCTGATGATGTATGGGCCTTTCCAGTTTGGAGCAAATTTCCCTTTTGCTTCCTGGTGATGTGGCAGAATGCGCCTCAGTACCAGTTGACCTACTTCGAAATTCCTAGGTCTGACTTTCTTGTTGTAAGCACGGGCCATTCTTCGTTAGTACAACTGTCCGTGACAAACCGCGGCCATTCGTTTCTCATCAATCAAAGTCAACTGCTCCAATCGAGTCTTAACCCATTCGCTGTCCTCGATTTCTGCTTCAACAATGGTTCGAAGCGAAGGGATTTCTACTTCCGCTGGTATCACAGCCTCGGTCCCATAAACCAAAAGATAAGGAGTTGCTCCTACTGACGTGCGTACCGTAGTGCGATACCCCAATAATGCAAATGGTAACTGCTCATGCCACTGTCGGGAACTCTGGATCGTTTTCCTCAAAATCTTCTTGATGTTTTTGTTTGCCGCTTCTACAGCGCCATTGGCCTTTGGCCGATAAGGAGTAGAATTCCTATGCGTTATTTTGAATTGCTCGCATACATCTCCCATCAAGTGACTGTTCAAGTTTGCTGCGTTATCTGTAATGATAGTCGCAGGAATACCGAAACGACAGATAAGATTTGAGTGTACAAAATCCACTACAGCTTTTTTAGTGACCGACTTGAGAGTGACAGCCTCTACCCATTTTGTGAAGTAGTCGATGGCAACCAGTATAAATCTGTGTCCATTTGAAGCCTTTGGCTCGATTGGTCCAATGACGTCCATGCCCCATGCAACAAATGGCCAAGGTGCAGACATGGGATGCAATTCCGTAGGAGGTGCATAAATCAAATCACCGTGCACCTGGCACTGGTGACACTTTCGAACAAAGCTAAAGCAATCTTTTTCCATGGTTATCTAGTAATAACCTGCTCAAATGCTTTTCTTTGCCAAGACGTACCCGTTCATGTGGGGTCCGCACACTCCTGCGTGTACTTCGTGCATGATCTTTCTTGCCTCCTCGGCGTCAACACATCTTAGTAGGTTGAGGTCCGGGGTCCTCTTGTACAACAATTCACCGCTCAGAAAGAAACCGATTGCATGCCGTCTAATGGTTCTCTTTTGATCTCCAGTAGCATGCTCGGGGTATTCTTGCGTCTTCAGGAACCTCTTGATGTCATGGTACCAAGGCTGCGTATTTGATCCTGCCTCGATTACGTTGCAGTAACCGTGTCTTTCCCTGATTTGGATTTCCAAGGGATCGACATGGGCGTTGCCTGGGTAGGGTAGCATTGAAGCCAGAGTAGCAAGTGCATCCGCTAATTCATTGTGACACCTCGGGATATACCTGAACTCTATTGATTTAAAACGCTTGCCGAGGTCCTCCACGTGCTGTTGGTAAGGGATAATCTTGACATCCCGAGTTTCCCATTCACCTTGGGCTTGCCGGATAATCAGGTCAGAATCTCCCATAATCAGTAAGTCTTCGACATCCTGATCGATCGCCATATGTATGCCCATGATGCAGGCTTCATACTCAGCTGTATTGTTTGTGCAAAAGAAACGCAGTCTAGATGTGGCCGGATAATGCTGACCGGAGGGCGAGATCAAAATTTCCCCAATCCCTACACCTTTGGCGTTTACAGCTCCATCAAAGAACATCTTCCAAACATGAGCGTTCTCTGAGACCACTTCTACAGTGTTTATTTCTTCATCTGGAAAGTAGGTACTCAATGGCTGGTATTCCTCATTGACTGGATATTCGGCCAAATGATCTGCTAGCGCCTGGGCTTTCATTGCCGTGTGAGTGACATAGACTATGTCGAATTCAGTAAGCAAGATTTGCCACTTGGCCAATCTTCCAGTAGGCATTGGTTTCTGAAATATATACTTCAAAGGATCCAACCTGCTTATGAGGAAAGTAGTGTGAGCTTGGAGATAATGTCTCAGTTTCTGAGCCACCCATGTTAAAGCGCAACACATTCTTTCCAACAGAGTATACTTGGCCTCGTAGCCGGTGAACTTCTTGCTCAAGTAGTAGATTGCTTGCTCCTTCTTTCCGGTTATGTCATGTTGCCCGAGGACGCAACCGAAAGAGTTTTCCAAGACCGTCAGATACAAGAACAGTGATCTCCCTGGCTCTGGCGGGACCAAAACTGGGGGGTTTGAAAGATATTCCTTGACTTTGTCAAAAGCTTCCTGACATTCAGCCGTCCATTTGATCGCCGCATCTTTCCTCAACAGCTTAAATATGGGCTCACACGTGCTTGTCAGCTGGGCAATAAATCGACTGATATAGTTTAATCTGCCCAACAAACTCATCACGTCTTTCTTCGTTCTTGGGGGAGGCAGATCCCTGATAGATTTTATCTTTTTTGGATCTAATTCGATACCTCTCCTGCTCACTATGAAGCCCAAAAGCTTGCCCGACGGAACTCCGAAAGCACATTTGGCTGGGTTCAGCTTCAAGTCATACTTCCCAGTCTCTCAATGAACTTTCTCAAGTCTTAGATGTGATTATCCTACGTCCTGGACTTGACTATCACGTCGTCCACGTACACCTCTATTTCTTGATGCATCATGTCATGAAAAATGGCAGTCATGGCCCTCATGTAAGTAGCCCCAGCATTCTTCAGACCAAATGGCATGACCCGATAACAGTAGGTGCCCCAAGGCGTGGTGAAGGCAGTTTTCTCAGCGTCTTCTTCATCCATCAATACCTGATGATATCCAGCGTAACAATCTACGAAAGACTGTATCTCGTGTTTGGCGCAATTATCAACGAGGATGTGGATGTTGGGCAGTGGGAAATTATCTTTGGGACTTGCTCTATTCAAATCTCGGTAATCTACACATACCCGAGTTTTCCCGTCCTTTTTCGGTACTGGAACCACATTTGCCAACCATGTTGTATACTGGACTACCCGAATCACTCCCGTTTTCAGTTGTTTGGTGATCTCTTCTTTAATTTTGTCACTGACCTCAGTTTTGAACTTTCATTGCTTTTGTTGAACTGGAGGACAATCAGGGTGAATTGGCAATTTATGAACCACTAGATCGACACCTAGTCCCGGCATGTCATCGTATGACCAAGCAAACACATCTTTAAATTCAAAAAGAAGTTGAATTATCACGTCTCGCGTCTTCTTGTCCGTGTGAATGCTTATTTTGGTTTCCCGGATTTCTTCAGGAGTTCCTAAATTAACCGGTTCGGTGTCATTCAGATTTGGCTTAGGTTTATTCTCAAAATGTTCCAACTCTCGGTTTATTTCCCTAAAAGCCTCTTCTTCATCATATTCTGGTTCTGGGTTCATTATTTCGCAGTTAAATAGCTCATTGTGATCTGGGTGTGAAGTCCGCAAGCATGTCATATTTAAAGCCGCATTATTATAACTGAAAGAAAAAGATAAAGGAAAAAATAACAAAATCAGAACAAAGGAAAAAAAATGGGAAAACAATGATGATTTTTTTTTTCATTTTCTTCTTGAAATCTGGAAAACAACAATGTTTACAAACTCAGAAATTCAGAACAACAAATAAAAGAAGAAAAACATCCAAGTTATATCCTGGAGATAACTTGTGATGCAGGAAAGGTGGTAGGACAGGTCTACCCGGACTTCCGCCTAGTTGGGAATGGCGTGGCCTCCCAGTTTCGGAGTTTGGCGTTTTTCCCCATATATAGTATTTCGGCGGTGCTGGTGCCTTCTCCTGGCTGAACCATATGAGCCTCGTAGAGCATTTCTCTCATTGCCCCACATATCTCCTCGATTTCCTCAGCCGTGAAAACCTCGTCGTCTTCTTCTTCAGTGTATCTTGGTCCGACGAAAGTTTCATATAAATCCGGCAGCGGCCGAGGCAATTTCCACCCCTTATTCTTCCTTTTCTTCGCCCATTCTTCATCTTCTGGAGTTGGTTGAAAACCTATCCCAAAAAGTTTTTTGGCGGAAGGCAGGGTGATGGGTTCCGTTATTCCCTGCAATGTTTGTCCGAGCCCTTTTCCTGGCCTGAATCCGTGCCGGATCATCTCTTTAGCCACCATAACCGAGGCGTTAGACAAGAAAGGTTGGGGGCAAGGTTTTCCCTCTTCATGCTGCTCTGCTAACACAATCTCGAAAGCTTGATAGACCGTGTGTTCGCTCCCTTCTCTTGGTTCAAGATATGGGATGGATGGGTCCCGATAAATAGCATGCTCGTCTTCTCCATGGACCACAATCTCTCGGTCTTCGTACTCAAACTTCACCATCTGATGAAGAGTGGAAGGCACAGCTCCTGCCGCATGAATCCAAGGTCTGCCAAGGAGGAAATTGTAGGACGTATCCATGTCAAGCACTTGGAAAGTTACCTCAAACTCTACTGGCCCTATGGTCAAAGCCAAGTCTATTTATCCAAGGGTGTCTCTTTTGATGCCGTCAAAAGCCCTCACGCAGACATTATTGGGACGGATTCTTCCAGTCCCAATTTCCATTCTCTGTAGCGTGGAGAGCGGACAAATGTCAACACCTGAACCCCCATCCAACATTACCCGCTTGACGTAGTAGCCTTCGCATTTAACTGTTAGATGCAGGGCTTAGTTGTGCGCCGCCCCCTCTGGGGGTAGATCATTCTTGCTGAAAGAGACTTGGTTGATGGCAAAGAACCTCTCTGTCATCCGTTCCAGTTGTTCAACTGAGGTTTCAGCTGGTACATATGCTTCATTCAGGGTCTTGAGTAATATCCTTTGATGCTCGGTGACCTCATTAGCAGAGATAGCATGGACACTTGCTCAGGGCATTTGCGCAGTTGATCTACTACTTCGTAGTCTGGCATTTTCATTTGTTGGAAGAAAAATTCCGCTTCTTCAATGCTTACAGGCTTCTTTGGTGAGAAGCGTCTCCGTGTGGCGTTGTTCAGCTCTTGGGTGTTTAAATACCTTCCAATGAAAGTAATTTCCGAAAGTTCCCCCGTGACTTCTTTACCTTTGTACGTTACCAACGTCCTTTGATAATTCCATGGCACTGTGGACGGGTTGGTCATCAGCTTTTGTGGCACGCGTCCGATAACCATTGGCTCATTCATCCGAGGTGGTTGAATCGTCCCCCGGACCACATAGGCCCCCTTTGGTACGTGCATAGGCTTTGCCCTTTTGACTTCAAAGCTCTGCGTCTTTTCTGCTCGTCCTCGTGGGATGTAAAGAACTCCATTCTTCACAGGCACCGCCTTCTTCTCTACCTTCTTTTCGGATTCACATTTTACAGTACCGGCCTTTTCCCCTTTTTCTGATTCCTAGGCTGTTTCAGGCTTTTTCCCCGCGTCAACAATGGCGATTATAGCTTTCAAAGCAGGGTCAAATTCTTTGTCTTCGCAAATCATTCCGATCAGCGGCCCATTTGTGAGCAGGTAAGGGATTGTTAAGTCACATTTGGGACCTCCTCGTCCCTTAGCACTATTTTCCCTTGCTCTATTAAATTCTCGACCACTCTTCTCAATGACCAACAGTCATTTGTATCGTGCCCCTCGGCCCCTGAATAATAGGCGCATCTGACACCGGCTTTGTAAGAAGGTGACACCGGGTTGTGCCTTGTCTGAGGGACTGGCTGCAGGAAACCCAACTGGACTAGCTTCGGGAACAAAGTAGAGTATGGCTCACCGATAGGCGTGAAAGTCCTCCTTCTAGGTGGCTCTTGAGGACGGAAGTTATTTTGCGGAGGTTGTGGGTTATAGTGGTTACGGTAAGGAGGCTGATTTCTGGGAGGTGGAGCTTGGCCTCTGTTGGCTTGGTGCGGTGGATGGACATAAGGCTGGGCGTTCATGATCATGTAGGGCTGAGGAGGATATGCCGCATTTGAGTGGGGGTAGTAGTGTTGTGAGGTTCTTTCCGGAAAACGGGGCCTGGGATTACGATATTCCCTTGCTTCTGAGGCTGTCATGGCTGTTTCTTCCTTTTTCTTCCCTCTTTCCATTCCTCCGGACCCACTTTGAACGGCTTGGGAGGTCGCCCTTATGGCTGCTTGACTCAAGATCCTACCTGTTTTCAGACCATTCTCCACTATCTCTCCAATCTTAATTGCTTCTGCAAACGGCTTTCCCATGGCTGACATCATGTTTTGGAAATAGTCAGACTCTTGAGCCTGGAGAAAAGTAGTGACAATTTCCACCTCATCCATGGGAGGCTTCACCCTCGACGCCTGCTCGCGCCACTTAATAGCATACTCTCTGAAGCTTTCTGAAGGTTTCTTTTTCAAGTTCGACAGAGAATTTCGGTCTGGTGCGATGTCGATGTTATACTGGAATTGTCTCACAAAATCTCTAGCGAGATCATCCCAGACATGCCATCGGGACATGTCCTGGTCCATGTACCATTCCGAGGCTATTCCTACCAGACTTTCCCCGAAATATGCCATTAGCAATTCCTCTTTTCCGCCGGCTCCCCTTAATTGGTTGCAATATTTCTTGAGGTGAGCAATGGGGTCACCGTGCCCGTCGTACTTCTCAAACTTTGGGGTCTTGAAACCCACTGGTAGGTGTATGTGAGGGAACATGCATAGGTCGGCGTAAGAGACGCTCTTCTGTCCGCTCAAACCTTGCATATTCTTCAAACTCTGTTCAAGGCTTCTCATTCTTTTGGCCATCTCATTTTGTTCCGCAATTCTGGGGTTCTGATCCTGCCCAGGTGCAAGCTCGCACTAAGGCTGTGGAGGATTAGTGCTGGTAGCGAACCTAGTTGGTTCCATCGAGAAAGATAGGACTTGGAATGTAAACGAGGACGAGTCAAAAGTCGGCTTGTATGCAGCAGGTTGTGCCGTGATCGGGCAAGGTGGTGCAGTAAAGATATTTGTGTTTACATCCGTCGTTGACACTCGAGGATGAGATTCAGAGGGCGATCCAGCAGAGAAGGCTGAAATGGCTAGGTATCCGAATGGGGTAGCAGGATAACTTATGGGGACATTAGAAGTCCCGCTTGTCCTGGAGAATAACTCAGGGAATCCAGGGACGATGCTTGATGGCTCTTTTCCATTATTCCAGTCATCAAGCATTTCCAGCATGCGAAGCCGCAAGATTCTATTTTCCTCCGCAGTTGCGGATTCGGGCGTGAGGACGGCCAAGATAGAACTTTCCTCGGAAACAGGGATTGTTGGCAACGGAATCTCCGAAGACATTTCTATACTGCCTTTTGACCTTGTGAAGTAAGTGTGAGCACTGCCTCCTGTCTTAACAATAGGTAATTGAACACTCCCTTTCGACCTCGTGAAGTATGAGTGCGAGGCCAGACTTTCACCAAACCAACCGCCTTTTCCAAAAACCTGGAAGGAACTCAATGACAAACGAACGGTTAATTCGAATCAGATAACAGATAGACAATCTCACGTTGGGGCATGATGCACCTATATAGTTAAATGGATTCCTACATGTTTGCGACGAAAGCATGTGTCATTCCGGCATTCTTTTAGGCCTTTTATTATTTTCCCCCTTTTTTTATTATTATTTTTATTATTTTTCTCTTTGGTTAAACCGCGACCGGATCCGATGAGGATTGCCTACGTATTACGATGCCATGTGAATCAGATCACTACGTAGTTCAAAAACACAAATGAGCGTAAAAGAAGCAACCTTTTTATTGTTGAAACGGTCTATTACAAACTACATTTTGCAAAAGAAACAACAAACTTTGAAAATAAACCTAGACTCAAATAGACTAAAACAAACTGATGGGAAAAAACAGGCAGAAGATGCTTGACTTATGAGTACATTATGGTTTTGAACATTGGTGGCCGCGGGGCATCATTCGGCCTCGCCGCGGTCCTAGGTGTGAGATCCCTTTCAAGTTGCTCCAACTCGTGCATGGTCTGCTTGACATAACCCATCACTGCTGAGAGAACGGTAATGCTGGTCATGTTCTCACACCGTAAACACCGTCTGATGATGGCGTGGGCAATGGCCCTGATCCTATCTCTGGTCTGTTTCTTCTCTATGAGTAGGCGTCTTATCTGATCACTGCACGTCTTGAATATCTGAGAATCCTGTATATGCTGATTCTTTAATCGCCGCACTTCTAGTTTCATCTGGCTTAACATGTCATAACAATATCTGCTCTCAATTTGGAAATCCTTGGCCTGATTAGCTGCTTTGATTTCAAGTGTAGCCATCTCTCTCTTCATTTTAGCAATAGTTTTCTCGTGGTCGCCTTTCAATTGATTCAAGTATCGGCGATGCTTATCTGCTCTTGTATCCCACTGTGCCCAGAGCTCTGCTATGACGTTTTTAGATTCCTCTAAACCCTCTTGCCATTCCCTGACTTCACTTTTTAGCCTTTTTATCAACTGCTCGTCTGATCGACGCCTTGGCTGTTTATCCGCATCCATCCTTATCTGTTTGATCTGGGCTCTGAGCATTTCGTTTTCCTGAATCAACCTGTTCCGCTCTCCCAGATCGGTAGCAACTTGCATGTTGTGCTCATATTTCAGGCTTTCCACTTGTTGCTTTAACCTGCTGATTTCGGTGCAATAGCCTCTTTCTTTTGCTAACCAATCCCACTGCCTTTGCGACGATTCGGCGAAATTCAAGATGTGAGGTCTTTTAGCCGGCCTTTCATGCTCAAGTTCCCTTCTATACCATGCAAGGTAACCTGGCGCCATCTCATCTTTGGCTCGATCCCGCACGCAAGTATCTGATTTCAAATATTGACACTCACTCCAGATTTGGCGAATTTTCGCTTCTGGAAACTGTCCATCAGGACTTATCTCAATTATTTGAGTGCTAAGATCTTCCTCATGCGGTACTCTCTGGCATCTTCTGAGCTGTCTCAAAACTTGGCAGGGCGCGTAAGGTTGAATGCTCTTAAGCCCCATTAGTAAGAAATGAGTTCTAGTTGCTGGCATATATATGACTTCGTCAACAGGCAACCATCCCAGTGTCCACCGTATTTGACTGGCAGTAAGAGCTTGAAGGAATGAGGCCCATGCCATAACTCCTTTAGGCAGACTGATCTCTTTGGTTCTCATGTAAAATTCTTCTATGCAAGTTTTCTCCGAGGAACCATGGCTCAAGAGCTCAGAACGATGACAAAGATGTTCAGTCATCCACATTTGTAGCAGCAAGTTACAACCTTTGAAGAAATTCCCCCCGGCTTTGCAGGCTGTGAGAGCTCGAAAGATATCAGATACTATCACAGGCGCGAGAGCGCTATTGTTTTGAGTGAGCAAAGTACTGACTACCCCAGATATTTTCAGATCAATATTCCCGTCTTTCCTCGGAAATATCAGAAGGCCCAAAAACATCATCATGAAAGCTACCCGTCTTGTGCTTGTCCCACTTCTGACGAATACCTTTGCTACACAGTTTGTTGATCGGATTGTTGAATCCTCCTTCATGACCGTACCTGTCATATATGAAGCATGGAGTACAAAAACCGGCAGCCAAATCCGGGTTGTGGACCGTCCTGGGTATCTTTAGTGAATCTAAGAACCGATGCACCGTGACGACCCTTGGGGCGACCAGGTATTTTTGCTTTAATGGAAGTTCAGCATTTCCGATGTACCCAGCCATTTCTTCCAGAGTCGGGGTGAGTTCAAAATCGGAGAAGTGGAAAACATTGTGCGCCGGGTCCCAGTAGGTGACCAAAGCTCTTATGATATCCCCTCGAGGCAGGATTTCCAGTAAACCAGTGAGACCTTTCAGATATTTCTTGACCTCATTTTGTCCTTCAACACCTAGATCATTCCACCATAGCCGTAACTTGACAGAGATTTTGGTCATTATTGAAAAATGTTCATTTTGCATCGTGCTCATCCTGCACATTTATTAAGGTGATTTTAACAAAATAACTTGACTCAAAATATTTTACAAGGAGGATCAAGTTTTCGAACACGGCCTTTCAGCACTTCGGGGGTGAAGATTTTAAGGCTGTGTGGGTCAATTGGATAAAAAACATGACCCAAAAGGTGGCTGTTTATGCAAAGTCAGCCTTCCGGCGTCCCTTTGGGAACATTCGGCTATTTATGATAAAACAGCACCACCTGACTTATTTTGACACATCATTTTTTTGGTTTTGGCTATCTTAGCAAAAGCGGGGTTGAACTCGATGGGGGTTGCCTACGTATCTCACATCCGGTGAGAATCAAACCGGCGTAGTTCGGTACATCGTGAATAGAGAAAATCAATTAAACCCCTTTTGAATAATTTTTTTTTTGGGTTTTTAATAAATCAAACTAAAAGACAAATTTTATTGTTTCTTAGAAAATACCGGTGAGGTTTTGACATTATTTGGACATTGGTTTTATTTTTCAAAATAAATACTTATCTCCCTACACTGCTATTTTTCCTCTTTTTTTTTAAGTTTTCCTTTTTTTTAGGAACCGGTCAGCACGCAGATCCGAAGCAAATAAATGCGCAAAACAAAACGGGATGCAGCAGGATGGTCTTTTCATTTCAGGTTTCCTGTCTTAGACGGACCCAACCCCTGTGTTGAGTCCCCTATGTCAAATGCAACATGATGCAAATAAACGTTCCTACTAGGGATCCGGCATGAAGTTTCGTTATACTAGGTTTATAACCTGGGTATATGTTCTAGACTGTGTACCCGAGCGGACAACTCGAGTCGAGGAGGGGGCTACGTACCGGGGACCCGCGAGATCGTCCGGCTTTGTAACTTGTCCGGCCTCTTTCTTATTTCAGGTATTGACACTAACAGAATAGGGAGTCTCGACCAGCGAGCTTCTCCCCGGAGGTAAGAAGAGAAAGGGTTTCGGCACAATTTATATACAGTTCAAATAATATCAAAGCGGTAAAAGCATCATTTAGCACCTTGAGTTAAAACATGTAATAAAATCAGATAATAAATAAAGCCAAATAATAACAATTATTCTAAGCTCGAATTCTTAACCCTGAACCAGTGGTTCTGGGTCTAGTTTCCCCAGCGGAGTCGCCAGGGCTGTCACACCTCCTTTTTGCGCGCCCGCCCCGAAGGGTTAAATGCGCGAGGGAGTTTTTCCAATTTAAGTGACAATATTCGAAATGGGATTATTTATTTAATTCAGAGTCGCCACTTGGGAAAGGTTTGGCTTTTGGTGTCCCAAGTCACCGGTTTATCTTGAATCCCAAATCGAGGAAATTTTCGACTTTTCCAAATGAAGTCTGCGAACCAGAAATTCTAAGTAAGGAATTCTGTTGACCCGAGGGAAGGTGTTAGGCACCCTCGAATCCCGTGGTTCTAGCACGGTCGCTTAAATTGTTATAATGGCTAAATATCTGATTTAAATACATGTTACGACTCGCGTGCCTTTATTAAGTTTAAACCGCTTTTATTATTATCATTTATTTTTTATAGAATTGCAACGTCGTGAAAATGCATCTCGAACCACGTCACAATCAATGCACCCGTAGTTGTTCGACACATTTCGACTCCGTCGAGATTTGGATTTGGGTCACATCAATGTGCACCCGAATTTAAGAATGTAATTTCAATTGAGTCGCACCTAAAGAGTCTAACGCGTTATTATCTTTGGGGGAAGGCAGTGAAATTCACTAAACAGTCCATCCCGAATTCTAAGTATTTATTATGGTTAATTATCGAGGGCCCCGCAATTTGCATTTTTTATTTGGCGAGGCTCGTCTCGTTATTTTTAAAAGGATAATCTTAGCATGACTACATTTTTTCTTTTGTTTTCTAAAAAATAAATAAGAAAAGATCCTAAATCGTTACAAGCTTAAAAGATGTGTACCATATTAAATGCTAGATCGAGGAGCGCATTCATTGAAAGGAACATTACTAGAAATTATGAACCAAATCGAAGACTATGAAACAATATATCAAACATGATTAATCATCCTATAGCTAAATTAACTCCCCATGATTATGTGAACAAACGAATACTCGTCCGCGACTATTAGTGCTGGGATTATCCTTAATTATTAATGCTCATTTGGGAATTTATTTGATCTAAACGCCAAAACCTCTTACTCTAAATCATGCCTATTAAATTGATTTTCCTCAAAATTGTCGCATTATTTCGAAGCAATGAATCTATATCGAAACTCATATCGAACCTATATCGAAACAAGGAATCTAACAAGAGAGTTGGCATACATGGCCACCCTGTTAACGTAACACCACATGAGAATTAGCTTGGGGTACATTTATCTTGAAATCAAATGGGACCAAATATAACAGATTTGACAGTTCAGATGTCTAGACAAAAATACATACAAATGCTTGCCATGATTCTATGTTAAACTGTCATAACTAAATCAAAACCTAATGGTTATACACATTGAAAATACGTCTGATCTAACAAACAATACTATCTAATAATTCATGTCAATCAGGATGTGTGTTAATTCATACAGAGCAATTGCAGTTGGAACTAACTTAAACAAATACAGGCCAACTACCATTCAACCTATTTTGAACACAAGTATTGTGAAGTAAACAAACATTTATTTCTTTATTTCTGCTTCAAACTTCAAACTTTCAACAAACATGGTTTCGAAAGTGTGTACCTGGAAGTGATTACAGAAGAAGAAGAGAAGTCAGTAGAGTAACAATGGCAATAGAAACAACAGCAGTAACAACTAGTAACAGCAGAACAGGCTTGAATGCAAGAATGCAACTATAGCCGATAGAAAAGGTAGCCAAATGACAGCAGCACACAATGGAGTAGAATCAAAACTCCAGGCAGACCAAAACCAATAATAAACCAATGAAAACACTCAACCAATAAACTCAATTGGAACTTCAAAGAATCAGAATTGATTGAAAAGGCTGAAAACAAATGAAGCCCAAACAACAATAGGAAGAAACAGTTTCTGATTTTTCTGTGTGTTTTTCTCTCTTGTGTATGTGTCTGTATATGTGCTCTCTCAAAAATCAGTCTTTATCCTCCAAAAAAATCCCCCCTCTCTCCTAAATCAGTCTCTCTTTTATAGCCTAACATCAGCTATTCACAGCCTGTTAAAACACATCAGAACCCCCTATCTTTCTTGTTGTTTTTCCACTCAAAATTTTAAAATATGAAACCCCTCCCATGAGATTCCTGACAGCCCTTTTAATTAGCTTATTAAACTAAAAGCAGACATGGGCAGCAAGAATATAATCTGACAACATATGCTGTCAAACTATTTTAATCTTAACAAGGGCCTTTATGCACATGTTGTGCACAAGTGCACATGCCACCAATTCAGACTGCAGTTACAGACCAAACCCTTAAATTTCTGATTCAAATCAACAACTATAAGTAGCTAACTCGATTCTCAATTTGATTCAGACAATGCTTATCAGAAACATATCAAATTGTTAACATTCAAACAGCTGAAACTATTCGACGACACGTATCGAATCGACTATACTAATTGTAACACATACAGTCGAAGGTAATGATCAGAAATCTAACAGTATCAACAAGGGGTTCAGATTGCATTATTAATACAAAAATAAACATAGGAACTAATTAATCGACTCATTTCAAATTCGGTTGATTGTGCAGTTTACACAATACACACATTATCAATGAATGAAAGAAGACTTGGCCATATACAGAGGTCCGGGCAAAGTGGACAACAATAGTTGATAAACATTCAAAACATAAATTAAACAAAACATTTGGACACCTAAATAGACATTCAAATACAACAGACAAAACGAACTGATAAAGAAAACAAAAATTACCTTAAAACTTTGAAAAATCAGAAAACCTTAGCTTGGATTTGAATAGATCTTTCTTGGGGTTGAACGAACTTTAATCGGAGTGTTCTCAACTGAGAACACTTCGATTAAGGTCCATTAGACCCTAATCACTCGGCTCAAACGGACACAGACCGGGCATGAAGATTCCTAGGGTTCTTAGAGGGAAGATTTGGGTTTTGGGTTTCCTTGGTTAGATTCGGACCAAACCAAGCATGGTTTGGTCACGAGGGAGGTCCGGGGACTGTCTGGTATGAATCTAGGGCAGATTGGTGTAGATCGAGTTCTGCTCGAATCTTCAAATGAAGATTCGAGAACCTAGGGTTTGATTCGAGGGAAAAGGATAACAGATCTATGCTCAGGGTAATGAGGCGGTCCTATGGTGTCAAGGTGGGGGTCACCGGCGTCCACTCCGCCGGGATTAATGGTGAAGGGAAAGGGGGCGGCTAGGGTTTCGTGGGGAAAGGGGATGAGGACGAAGGCAGGGGGTCTTGGATAGGGGGGCAGGGTATGATATGGGGCCTTTTATACGGGATGGATGGTTGTGTCTTGGCCGTTAGATCACTCGAGATCAACGGCCTGGATTCAAAGATTCATCCAAACGGTGTCGTTTGGCTTTGTAAGGGGTTGGGTTGGTTCGGGTAGAGGGTCGGGTAATGGGGTTACGGGTGAGAGATCTGGACCGTTGGATCAATCTGGTTTGATGGTCGAGATGGATTGGCATTGAAACGACATAGTTTTGGTGTCAAACTACGTCATTTTGGTGGCCTGCAGATGGGCTGTTTGGACTGGCTACTTTTGGGCCTCGGATTTAAAAATAAAAATGGGCCCAATCCGATTTTAGACCAATTTGTACCCCCCTTTTTTCTTTTATTTTCTAATTCTTAAACACAAACCTAATTAAATAAAATTAAACATCATTAATTAACAACTTAATGTAATTATTACATATATTAAAATATTTAAAGTGGGTAAAATCACACCAAAGCAACAAATAGGACAAAAGATGCATATTTTGTGATTTTTCTTTTTTAATAATCGGATTATGGTCCAACTATATACGACACATTTTTTTATTTTGTTTGATAAAAATAAAAACGAACAAAATCACAAATAACTAACAAAAATGCCACATAAAATCCAAAACTTGTACAGCAAAACCATTTGCCATTATTTCTTTTGGAGTGATTGTGAGCACGTGATTTTTGCATTACGAAAAATTGCTCCAAAATAAATCAAAATAAATTTCTTTTACTGTGTAATTTGTGAATTTGCGTGGTGTTAAATATTTGTATTATGTCCGTAAATGTTTATATTTGTCATAATAAAATAAAAATAAAATAAAATACATATTGCATGCATATAGGATTTAATTATGCATTTAAGAGATAATTTAAATAAAATCATAAAAATATGCATTTTGTTCTATTTTTAATGTTCCACTGTGTGATTAATGTTGTCTATGTGTTAATAGTTGTTAAAAAGGTAATTAATATCTTTGTAATGGTAATTTTGTTTTTATAATTTTTAATTAAGATTTTTGTTAATTAATAATGAAATTAGAAAATAATGAAAAAAAAAGAAGATAAAATAGCACAAGTATTAAAATCCAAGCCCAAAACGTTAAACCCCCCCCCCCCACAGCCCAATCCAAACAGCCAAGTCTGACCCAGCCCCAAGCTGATACCAAACGACGTCGTTTGGTCATCTCTAATCAAGGGCCGTTAGATTAAATACAACCAACGGCCAAGATCTCATCACCCGAACCCAAGACCCTTACCCGATCCATTGACCTGGTTCAACCCGTCCCCCGACTTAAACCAAACGACATCGTTTGGTTAAGTGAATAGATCCTAGCCCTCCATTCTAATTGATCCAACGGACGATACCAATCCACCCTACCCCTATATAAATCCCAAACCTTACCCAGCCCCTAACTGAACACCCCCCCCTCTCCGCTCCTGTTCATCATCGTTCCAAACAGACCCCTAACCCTAGCCGCCCCTATTCCCCTTCGCCTGAAACCCGGCGGCATCAACGCCGCCGGTCACCAACTTAACACCCTAGGACCTCCTGAACCTCCCCTACACGAATCCAACCTTAGTTTCCTTCGAATCAGGCCACAACTCTTCGAATCTTAAATCGAAGGTTGGCCTGAAAACTTGATCTAAACCAATCAGCCCCAAATTAACACCATGGCTTCCCCTAGTCATCCTAAGTATGGATCTGTTGGTTGTTAGGTTCGAATCCGTTCGGAACTTCTCGAATCTTCTTTTGAAGATTCGGACCAAACAAAAATTTACCCAGATCTGTTTCAAACTCACACCAGTTACCCTCCTGGCCTCCCTCGTGCCTAGAATATCTTTGGTTCTTCTCGAATCTGACCAGAAATGGTTAAATCCCAAATCGAGTTTTTAAGAACCCTAAAAAATACCAAACTTCCGGATTCGGTTCAGATTATGATGAAGATTGAGGTTTAATCGACCTTAGTCGAAGTATTTTCAGTGGAAAATACTTCGACTAAGGTCAGTTTGATTTCAAACAAAAAATCCGAAATCCAAGTTGAGTTCGAGTCAGAATATAATTAAAATTCAGAGGTATTTTTCTATTTATTTTTGTGTATTCTACGTGTATTGTTGTCCGTATTAATAGCTTGTTAATTTTTCATATTTGTTTTGATCAATTCTGTCATTTCTGTCTATTTAATCCGAATGTGAATTGTTTCTGTTGGTTGTGGTTATTTACAATGTGTGTAATCGACTCGATTAAGTTCGTCGATTAATTATATTACGAATTTTTTCATTTCTGAAAATGTTGACTAAAACAGTCTGCTTCTATTATTTTAGACTAATTATTGACAAATGTTGTAAATAGTCAATTGATTAATGCTCGTCAATTAAATCATGATTGTCTGTGAATCAGTGAATTCAAATGTATGTTGTATATGTTATTGTCTGAACATTAAAGTTTCAGGGCATTGTCAGTATTGACAATGATCCTGTGTGTGTTTGATTCTAGTTCAGTATTAAGTCCAGTCTGAATTGTTTTGATAATTGCAGTAATATGTTGTTAGTTCTGAATTCAGTATAATATTGCTGTAATGTCCAGTTTGAATTCAAGTTTGCAAAAGTTGGTCAAATGCAATTGTGTTAGGAAGTTAATAGGATTGGTTATAGCTGTAAATCAGGAGATAACTAAGTTTGTACAGATTTTAGAATCTGTTTTGTTATAGGTTCCGATTTTTCAGTAATAGCATCAAGATTTCAGGGGCATTTCTGGGAATGAGCAGTAAAAAACAGGGTGTTAGTACTAGTATATTATAATGTAATGTTAGTTGCTATTAGTTAATGATACTAATGGGGAACAAGGGATAATGGGCTGCTGAAAATCAGGGAAAAGGTTTTACATAATGGGATTTTCTGTTTTTTTAAAGAATAAGGGGGTCCAAGAAACACTTAAATTGCCTAGGACCAGCCCTATATAAATACAGGAGCTGGACAGACAGTTCAGACAGAGAAAAAAAGAGAATTTTTGAGTGAGAAAGAGAGAATTTTAAGAGAGAAAACAGAATTCTGAAGAAAAACAGAATTTTCAGAAGAGAATTTCTAAGGGCAGAAATTTTCAGAGGGAAGATTTTAATAAAGAAAAAGAAAGGCAGAGAGAATTTTTAAGAGAGAATCTTTAAGAGATTTTGAGGGCTGAGATTTTAAAGAAAGAAAACAGAAAATAGCACACTCACATATACACTCACACACAGATACAGCAGCAGAAACAGAAAATCAGAAACAAACTGAATTTGTAACTGAAGAAAGGCTGAAATCTGAAATATTGTTCTTGTGTTGAATATGTTCAATTTTGTGTGATTCCACTGTTCAGTTAAAATCTGAAGTCTTTCAAAGTATCTTACTGTGCATCTGGGCTCTTCGAATCCTATTCTTGATAAGATTTACTGTGTTATCAGTATATTCTACTGAATTTGTTACTGCTGTAACTGCTGAAACTTACTTCTTCTACCTCCATTTTCAGGTATATGTCTTTTAAATTTTAAGTTGAAAAGAGATTCAACATGACTTGTCGATAAAGCTTGAACTGAAAGTCTATTTTTATTTGTCCAAGTTCATCAATTTAAATTTCATTTTTTGTTTCATGTTAGTTAATTAGTAGTACATTCAATTTGATAGCTATGGGCTATTTGTCTTATTTTAAAAGTTTGTATAAAGGTTTGTAATAATATTAGTTCATTATCTCATTAGTTTAATAAATTGTCAAGACAGGGAATAAGGCATAAAAATGGACCATTGATTGCATCCCTTAATACTATTAGCTAAATGCAAAGATAAAGAAGTTACATTAGTAGAATATTTTGTAATGAGTATGATTTTGTTTAGATTGGTATAAGTTATTATATGGTATGATGACAGGTATAATCATATGAGTAAAGTAAGTTGGTATAGCTCGTCATGATGACAGAACGTTATGAATGCTTACGCCAAATAGTCGGGTTGCATGTAATGTAACTTTGTTAAATTAACTTGCATAATAATTCTCTTTCTACAAATTCGATGCTTATCTACTTTCATAAAACAAAGTGAACAAGTAATTAGGCCTATTAGATTAAAAGTGAGTGTATGAGAATGAAAAGAGATGTACAAGCATAGATTGCCACATTTTACATCATTGATAATTAGAAATAGAATTTGTATTAAGTAAACAATGAAAATTCTCGAAAATATTTCCTTCCCTTTATGAATTATTTATTTTTAGTTCCATATGCCATTTATTCTTCGGCATGTATATATATATATATATATATATATATGTCATATATTTTTTTAAAAAAGATAGTATTAATCATATTTTTATTATGTCCTTTGAATTTGAACAGTTGGAATAAATTATTTATATTCGGAAAATATAATCAACGGTCAACATTTAATATTGTAAGTTCTTTGAAACCTTAAATGGGAATTTGTCATGAGTTTCATATAAAAATGTATGAATAATTTGTGGAAAAATCCTTAATATCATTGCAAATATTTTTGCGCAATTAGGGATACGTTCGCGTACCTTGATTATATTTTAGAAGCAAAAATTCGGATTATGCGTACGCGCAATTTCGAACAAATATTTAGTAAAAGGATTTATCCAAAGACGTTAAATCAATTTCATAAAAACCCGAGATGTACGGTTCACTATTCAAGAAAAATAAATATTCTTGATTCAACACAATCTCGGAAAAATGATTGCTTAAAATATTATCAAAAAATTATTGTGTACACGTACGCGTGACACAATTCCGCATTTTTAAATTTGTAACACGAATATACGTACGCGTAATTCGATTCGAAGAAGGGTCCTTAATCACGATAAGTATAAGCGGTAGTAAAATCAGATAACATCAATATATTTAATAAAATCAAGATGATTAAGCCAATAATAAAAACAGTTAAGCGACCGTGCTAGAACCACGGAATTCGGAAATGCCTAACACCTTCTTCCGGATTAACAGAATTCCTTACTCAGGATTTTTGGTTCGCAGAAAAATAAACAGAGTCATATTCTCCTCGATTCAGGGATTATAATTGGTGACTTGGGACGCCTCAAAATTCCCAGGTGGCGACTCTGAAACAAATAAACAAATCCCGTTTCGACTGTCCTTTAATTGGAGAAAACTCCCCACGCGCCCCGCGGGCGCGGGAAAAAGGAGGTGCGACAGCTCTGGCGACTCTGCTGGGGAGTTTTACCACTGTGTTATTGTAACCCAGAACCCTTGGTTCAGGGTTTAAAGAATTCGAGCTTAAAATATCTGTTTTTATTGGCTTTACTTACTATATAATTTTCAACTGTTTATATGCTAATATGCTAAATGTTTTTTTTACCGCTTTAATATTATTTGAATTGTGCATATATACAACTGCTACGAAACCCCCTTCTTTCTGAGTCTTCTGAATTTATGGTGTACACGTGCGCGTGACCCACCTTTCTGTTAAAGTCATACCAAATAAGACGGAGTTGGGACAAGTAACTAGGCCGGGCAGACTTTCGTGCTCCCGGTACGTTGCCCCCGCTTCGGCTCAAACTGTCCGTTTGGGTAAGCCAGGTTTAGAACAATCAACCTAAGGTTTTACACTTAGAATAACTCAGCCATGTACCGGATCCCTAGTAGGAACGAATATTTGCATCATATGCATTTGCCCTTGGAGACTCAACACAGGGGTTGGGTCTGTCTAGGACAGGTGAACCCAAAATTAAAAGACCATCATGATGCATCCTACTTGCTACTTGTGCATTCATTTGCCTCGAACATGCTTGTTGACCAGCTTAAATAAAATCATGGTAAGAAGCAAGGAATAAAATGGTTTGTTTTAAAATTTTCGAAAAAAAAAATTTCGAAAATAATTTTTAGTATAAATTTTCCCAAAATAAATTTTGACTTTATTAAAATTAAATTTCAGATACAAAATGAGCACCACACAAAGCCCCTCATCCACAAGTACGGAGGAATTTCTATGTCAGCTTCAAATGTGGTGGTATGATTTGGGCGAAGACGGTCAAAAATGGGTCGTCAAGCATTTGGGAAATCTCACGGACATTATGAAAGTTGAGCCTCGGGATGATCTGATTACGGCATTAGTAACTTTCTGGGACCCTGTACACAATGTTTTTCGTTTCTCTGACTTTGAGCTTACTCCTACATTAGAGGAGGTAGCTGGCTATGTTGGTTTTGACGGAAGTTTAAGAAATCAAAGCTTGATATTCACAAAGGCTCCTTCAATACATCGATTCTTCGGTCTTCTGAACATCAGCAGTCAAATCAGGAAAAGCAATGTCATCAATGGATGTTGTTCCTTCAACTTTTTGTATTCCAGATTTGGAAAGTCAGATGGGTTCGAAATTCATGAGAAAGGCCTTACTAATAAGCAAAACAAAGACACTTGGCAGATACACCGACGATTTGCTTTCATGGTGGCTTTTCTAGGAGTCATGGTCTTCCCAAATAAAGAGCGAACAATTGATATTCGCACCGCAAAAATTGTGCAAATCCTCACCACTAAAGAAAATCACACCCTTGTCCCCATCATTCTGTCAGATATTTATCGGGCTTTGACTTTATGCAAATCAGGGGCGAAGGTTTTCGAAGGATGCAAAATTTTGTCATATGCACCACTAAGAGTCCTAAGGCAACTAGGGAGATATCAAATAGTTCCTGATGAGGAAGATTTGAGTATGCAAGTAATCGAATTACACCCAGAAGCCACTATTCCCGAAGCTCTACTTCAGCAGATGTGGAATGGGTGCCGATACTTGAAAAGTGATACTCAAGTCCTAGACGCTACCAAGGGTGAGATAAATCCTGGATATGCAAGGTGGTTCGAAAAGCGGTCCCGCGTGGATGATGCACCGGAACCTGAGCTAAAAAGGCCAACAAAAAGACCCCATGTTCAAAATTTCAATGATAAAATCCAAGAGCGGTTAATCTGGGGAGAAAAAGAAAAAGGGTACAAAGCCACTATCCATGCCCTAAAAGAAAATCTAAGAAGCCTCAGTTTGGAGAAAGATTTGCAAGAACAAGAAGCCAAAGGCGAGAAAAAGAAGTCTAGCTTGTGAGAATGAAAATCTTCATGCTCGATTCCAAAAAATGAAAAGAGTCTCTGAAACGCCAAAGAGAAGCTGGAAAGATCAAAAAACCATCGCCAATCTCTTCGAAAAAATGCAAGATTTTGACTCCATTCTTGCAGAAAACGAAAGGGCATTGAGCAAAGCAAAAGAAAGGATCCAACAATTAAATGAAGAAGCCAGATCTAACAAGGAACGCCAGGATAGGCAATCCGAAAAAGACAAGGCTCAATTCAAGAAGGAAAAAGACTATTGGATGCGATCAGAAGACCAGCTTCGTGCACAACTAGAAGAGGCAAGAAGATGCAACAGAGAATACCAACAAGCAGACCTCGACAGGGAAAGATCACAAGCAAGATTAGAGCAGGCCAGACTCCGAGCTCTATTAGAATCAGCTTTAGATCGTGAAAACCGTGTCAGAGACATAGCCACCACTCGTCAGCAGCAATTGCAAGACCAAGACCAACGTCTCCAAGGTTTCAGGGCACAAGTCCACGACTTGGCAGTCTTCACATCTCAAAGTTATGTAAACTGCCAAGGAATGGATTATGAAAGGTTTACAGAGCATGCGCCCACTTTTGCTCGTCATCTAGCAATAGAGTTGGAAAGGATGTATCGTACGCTGGGAGGCCATCCAGGTCAAGCCCCACATTGAGCAGATAATCCAATATTAGAGAACAAAAGTGGAAAGTGGGGCATTTTGTGAGATGTTATGAATTGTATCTTTTATTCTGATTTAAGTGTGTGTGTTTCAAGCTATTTTCTTAAAGTTTTCGAATGTAATTCCATCTTTGTGTAATAAATAAACATGATTGACTTTGGTCCGAACTACGCAAGGTCTGATTCATGTTTGACATAATACATAGGCAATCTCTAAGATTCGACCACCACGATAAAAGATATATATAATATATAAAAATGAATAACAATAAAAAATTTCAAAAGGCTGGGACGACACAAGCAGCCGAGCAAATGCATAATAGAAAGGGATTATTTGTCTAGGAGCATTGCATCTCAACGTGTGATTATATATGTGTTAAACTCTCAAAACTAACAAATTTGTCCATTTTCAGAATTCAACCAGTTAGTTTCTCTAAAGAGTATACTGGCATATTATCACTATCACACAAGATCAAAAGGACCAATACCCGAAAGTATGTCTATCCCAGATGTTGACACAAGTATGGAGATAGAAGAGATGGATGTCGGGAAAATGAAAGAAGAAATGCTTAAGCTCAAGCAGCAAATGGCAGAAATGTACCAAGCTTGGTCTACAGGACAGTTGCCCCCATCTTACCCAAATAACCCTGCTCCATCAATAATCCAAACTCAGGATAATATCACCACTGAATTATCCCCGAGTTTCCCCATTTATCAGCACTACCGAGGCACCACCTCTCAGACACCACAGTCTCCACCTCCAAAACCAGTTCCGTACCTTCCTCCACCTATGACTCCTATTTTTGTAGCACCTCCCCCTGCTACATTTCACAAATCTCCTAGTGAGCCTACATTTCAGGCCCAAGACAACCAATATTACCCCCCGGAGCCCACCTTCAAAGCCTCCGAAATCAATTCACCTGCTCCTCGGTTTGATCTCCCAACCGAAATTGACAAGCCAGCCAAAAATGCTGAACAAGAAGAGATGTTCAGGAAGGTCAAAAGTCTAGAACAGTCGTTCCGAGACATGCGAGGATTAGGTGGGCAAGTCAGTGTAGCCTACAAAGATTTATGCTTATTCCCTAATGTACAATTGCCATTTGGCTTCAAGATGCCCAAATTTGACCTATACAGCGGGCACGGCGACCCAGTAGCCCACTTAAGGGGTTTCTGTAGCAAGATGCGAGGAGCTGGGGGAAAGGATGAATTATTGATGGCTTACTTCAGTCAAAGTCTAAGCGGATCAGCTTTGGAGTGGTATACACGCCAAGACCATGGAAGATGGTATACCTGGGATGACCTGGCACAGGCATTCGCATACCATTTCCAATACAATCTGGAAATCATCCCAGATCGATTATCTTTGACCAAATTTGAGAAGAAACACAATGAAAGTTTCAGAGAGTATGGTTTTCGGTGGAGAGAACAGGCGGCAAGAGTGGATCCTCCTATGAAGGAGAGCGAAATGGTAGACTACTTCCTCCAAGCCTTGGAACCAACTTACTACGCCCACTTGGTTTCAGCGGTTGGAAAATCATTCAACGAGGTAGTGAAGATGGGAGGTATGGTGGAAGAAGGCCTCAAGACAAACAAAATCATGAGCTATTCAGCAATTAAGGCAACTACTCAAGCTATTCAAGGCGGGGTAGGAGGAATCGGAAGAAAGAAGAGGGAGGAAGCAACCGTAGTTGATTCAGGAATTTGGCCAGGACCCAGGGGTTCACCGCTTTACTATAATCAGCAACGACCTCGCCAATCAGCTTACCACCATGATTCATCCCAACATTACTATCACCCTTCAGAGCCTCATTTCGCCATTAACCACGCTCAAGCATACAATCAGCCACCTGTTCACACCAATTGGCGTGCTCCTGTCACACCAAATACCTACCCCCGAGCTTATCCCGGACCAGGTTTCAGGCCTAGACCAGCATTCAGGGGAGAAAGGGAACAGAAAAAGAAAACTTACACTCCATTGGGAGAGTCTTACACTAGTCTGTTCCACAGGCTGAGACAGTTAGACATGTTGAGACCAATACAATCCAAGCTACCCAATCCTCCACCAAAGAATCTGGATTACACCATTAGCTGTGAATATTGCTCCGGTACACCAGGCCATGATACGGAGAAATGTTGGCATTTGAAAAATGCAATACAAGAGCTGATTGATACTAATAAAATCGAGGTTCAAACCCCCGAAGCTCCAAATATCAATAGAAATCCAATGCCAGCCCATCAAGAGGCTAATATGATAGAAATCATACAAGCTGATGGGGAGACAAAGAAGCCGTCACAAACTGTCATGATGATCAAGTCTCATGAAACCAAGCCAGATAAGCAGTTAATAGAGGAGAAGCTGGTGTCTAAGCATAACAAGAATGGTGGCGAACCATCTATGATAGTCGATGAGGGATCATCGAACAAAGTTGCCGCGAAACAAGAGAGGACAAAGGTGATAGTACCAGGGGTTGCTAACAAACCCGTCGTAATTGTGGAAGGAGCACGTACAGATCGGGTTATTATTGCACCTGTAATTCAGCTGCCAATCATCAACAACAAAGCCATCCCATGGAACTATGAACGGGTGACCGTAATGTACAAAGGCAAAGAAATCAAGGAAGAAGTGTGTGAGGTACAAGGCTTGACTCGTTCGGGAAGATGTTTTACTCCCGAAGAGCTGAGAAAAACTAAAAACAATCCAATGCCCACGAAGAAAGCTGTGACGGAAGAAGAGGCGGAGGAGTTTTTAAGAAAAATGAAGCTCCATGATTATTCTGTTGTGGATCAATTAAAGAAGACCCCCGCTCAAATTTCATTGTTGTCATTACTGATCCATTCAGAGGAACACCGTCTGGCATTGATGAAAATCCTGAATGAAGCTCATGTTCCTGAAAAGATCTCTGTAAATCATTTGGGCAAAATAGCCAACAGAATCTTTGAGACGAACAGGATTACATTTGCTGATGATGAATTACCTGTGGAAGGTACCGAGCACAACAGAGCTCTTTACCTCACCGTGAAATGTGAAAACTCCGTAGTAACCCGGGTATTGGTCGACAATGGGTCCAGTGCAAACATATGCCCTCTCTCCACTTTAAACAAATTAAAAATTAAAGAGGAGAGGATTCCAAAAGAACAGTATCTGCGTACGAGGATTTGACGGTGGAAGTAGAGATTCATTTGGCGACATAGTGTTGGAACTAACTATAGGGCCAGTTGAATTCACAATGGAATTCCAAGTTTTGGACATGACTGTTTCTTACAACTTGTTGTTGGGTCGACCATGGATCCATGCTGCTAAAGCAGTCCCGTCAACATTACATCAGGTTGTCAAGTTTGAATGGGACCATCAAGAAATAGTCGTGCATGGAGAAGAAAATTTAAATGCTCACAACAGCACCATTGTACCAGTCGAGGGGGCAGAAATTGACCAAGGACCATGGGTATACCAAGTGTCAGACACAGTGTCGGTAGAGAAAGTTCCAGAAGGAAAATACCTTGCGAATCCAAAGGTATCCTCTACATCAGTCATGGTGGCTTATGAAATGCTGAAGAATGGCTTTATACCCGGCAAAGGCCTGGGCTTATCTTTGCAAGGAATTGTACAACCAGTATCTCTCCCCGAGAACTGGGGAACATTCGGTTTAGGATTCACACCGACCGCCAATGACGTGATGAGAGCCAGGAAGTTGAAACACCAAGCATGGGTTCTTCCAAAACCAGTACCACAGCTGTTGAAGTCTTTTGTCAAGACCGGTGCTAAAAATCGCCCGATAACAACAATTCCTAAATCCCAGGTCAATCCTGAGGAGGAATTAATTGAAAGGTTCGAGAAATTGTTTAGTGATGTAAATATGCTGGAAGACGGAGAAGGGTGTAGCAACGCAGAAGTTCAATTCGTTGGACCAAAAACAAAGCTCAATAATTGGAAAGCCACTCCTCTCCCAATTCGAAAGGAGTCTTGGTAGTTTATTTTGATTTTCTTTCAGTTTGTTTGGGATATTTCAAGGTTGTAATCCCAAAATTTATCTTACAGTTGGTTTGAAGCGTGCAAAACCTTGTTATCTTTCATTATCCAATAAAAAGCAGTTTCCTTTTTATTATCATTCCTAATAGCTTTCTTTTCTTTTTCTTCTTTTTTGTACAGTTCTTTTTATGCTGGCTCTAGTGATATGGCATGCATGAGGAATCTTCAGCCCAGTCTTAAAAATCAATCTGATTCCGAAATATTAATTCAAGAAACATATTGTGATTATGAATCAGAATATGATGAAGATGAGGTTTTTGAAGAGATTAGTAAAGAGTTAATTCACTTTGAGGAAAAAATCAAACCTAACTTGAATGATACCGAGGATGTCAATATAGGGGACACGAGTAATGTCCGAGAAACTAAAATAAGTGTCCATCTCGAGCCAAAAATCCGAGAGGATTTAATTAAAGCACTCATAGAATTCAAAGATGTTTTTGCATGGTCATATGACGATATGCCGGGCTTGAGCACTGATTTAGTGGTCCACAAATTGCCCACCGATCCAATGGTGCCTCCTGTCAAGCAGAGGCTGAGAAAATTCAAGCCTGATATGAGTGTGAGAATTAAAGAAGAAATCACCAAACAATTGGAAGCAAAGGTCATTCGAGTCACTCGATATCCTGTTTGGTTAGCTAATATCGTTCCTGTGCCAAAGAAAGACGGCAAAATTAGAGTATGCGTCGACTATCGCAATCTCAACAAAGCAAGTCCAAAGGATAATTTCCCATTACCCAATATCCATATCTTGATCGACAATTGTGCCAAGCATGATATAGGATCTTTCGTGGACTGTTATGCCGGATATCATCAAATTCTAATGGATGAAGAAGATGCAGAAAAGACGGCATTCATCACACCATGGGGAACTTATTGCTACAGGGTAATGCCATTCGGTTTGAAGAACGCCGGAGCAACCTATATGAGAGCAATGACCACAGTGTTTCATGATATGATACACAAGGAAATTGAGGTATACGTGGATGATGTAATCATAAAATCAAAGCATCAGACCAACCACGTTGGGGATTTGAGGAAGTTCTTCTTAAGACTTCGCAGGTACAACCTCAAGCTTAACCCTGCCAAGTGCGCATTCGGAGTTCCATCTGGAAAATTGCTGGGATTCATAGTCAGTCGACGAGGCATCGAGCTAGACCCATCAAAGATCAAAGCCATCCAAGAACTGCCACCCCCAAGAAACAAAACTGAAGTAATGAGTTTGTTGGGAAGGTTAAATTATATCAGTAGGTTTATTGCTCAGCTCACAACAACCTGCGAGCCAATTTTCAAATTGTTAAAAAAGGATGCTGCAGTCAAATGGACCGATGAGTGTCAGGAAGCGTTCGATAAAATAAAAGGGTACTTATCAAACCCACCCGTGTTGGTCCCGCCAGAGCCAGGAAGACCTTTGATTCTTTACTTGACGGTTTTGGAAAATTCATTTGGTTGTGTATTGGGGCAGCATGACCTCACTGGCAGAAAAGAACAGGCCATCTACTACCTTAGCAAGAAGTTCACAGCTTATGAGGTTAAGTATACTCATCTGGAAAAGACATGTTGCGCCCTAACATGGGTAGCTCAAAAATTGAAACACTATTTGTCATCCTACACTACTTACCTCATTTCTCGTTTGGATCCCTTGAAATACATTTTTCAAAAGCCTATGCCAACGGGAAGACTTGCAAAGTGGCAGATATTGCTCACGGAATTCGACATCATCTATGTGACTAGAACTGCAATGAAGGCTCAAGCACTGGCCGATCATTTAGCCGAAAACCCGGTCGATGAGGAATATGAGCCGTTGAAGACTTATTTTCCTGATGAAGAAACAATGCATATCGACGAGGTGGAACAAATCGAAAAACCTGGCTGGAAACTTTTCTTTGATGGAGCCGCCAACATGAAAGGAGTAGGAATAGGAGCTGTAATCATTTCTGAAACAGGGCATCACTATCCTGTTACGGCTCAATTGCGATTTTATTGCACCAATAATATGGCTGAATATGAAGCTTGCATTTTGGGGTTAAGGCTAGCTGCAGACATGGGTATCCGAGAAATCTTAGTCATGGGAGATTCGGATCTTTTGGTACATCAAATTCAAGGAGAATGGGAAACCCGAGATTTGAAGCTCATACCATACCGACAATGTCTACATGATCTTTGTCAGCGGTTTCAATCAGTGGAATTCCAACATATTCCAAGAATCCATAATGAAGTTGCCGATGCATTGGCTACCCTAGCATCAATGTTGCACCATCCAGACAAAGCTTATGTGGATCCAATACATATTCAAATCCACAATCAGCACGCTTATTGCAATATGGTTGAAGAAGAATTTGATGGAGAACCATGGTTCCACGACATCAAGGAATATATCAGGATGGGCATATATCCCGCACAAGCCACAGGAGATCAAAAGAGGACCATCAGGCGATTAGCAAATGGATTCTTCTTAAGCGGAGGAGTTCTGTATAAAAGAACACCAGATCTTGGATTATTAAGATGCATAGATGCCAGACAAGCTACAACTGTCATGTCTGAAATACATTCAGGAGTTTGCGGACCCCACATGAGTGGATATGTGTTGGCAAAGAAGATCCTACGGGCTGGTTACTATTGGCTTACCATGGAGAGAGATTGTATCAGTTTTGTACGCAAATGTCATCAATGCCAAATACACGGAGATTTGATTCATTCTCCACCATCCGAGTTGCACACAATGTCGGCACCATGGCCTTTCGTTGCTTGGGGCATGGATGTGATTGGACCAATTGAACCGGCAGCATCCAATGGACACAGATTCATTCTGGTAGCTATTGATTATTTTACCAAATGGGTTGAGGCCAAGACATTCAAATCAGTGACCAAGAAAGCTGTGGTCGATTTTGTCCACTCAAATATCATATGTCGATTCGGAATCCCGAAGGTGATCATCACAGATAACGGTGCTAATCTTAACAGCAACTTAATGAAAGAAGTATGTCAACAGTTTAAGATTACACATCGTAACTCTACCCCATATCGGCCCAAGGCGAATGGAGCAGTAGAAGCAGCCAACAAAAACATAAAGAAGATACTGCGGAAAATGGTAGAAGGTTCAAAACAATGGCATGAAAAATTACCATTTGCATTATTGGGATACCGCACTACTGTTCGCACTTCAGTAGGAGCAACTCCCTTATTTGTTGGTATACGGCACCGAAGCAGTAATTCCTGCAGAAATTGAGATTCCTTCCCTTCGGATCATTGCCGAAGCAAAGATTGATGATGATGAATGGGTCAAAACCCGTCTAGAACAGTTAAATTTGATTGATGAAAAACGATTGACCGCAGTATGCCATGGTCAATTATATCAAAGAAGAATAGAAAGAGCATACAACAAAAAGGTGCGTCCCCGGAAGTTCGAAGTAGGTCAGCATGTGCTGAAACGCATTCTTCCACATCAGGTTGAAGCAAAAGGCAAATTTGCTCCGAATTGGCAAGGACCATTCATTGTGACCAGAGTATTATCGAATGGTGCACTATGTTTAACAGATATTGAAGGCAAATGCATAGATATGGCGATCAATTCTGACGCGGTAAAGAGATATTATGCATAACTTTTGAATGTTTGTATTTAGCACTATTTCAAAGATTGAAATGACAAAGGCAATTTATTCTGCTGTCCAAACACTATACCATTTGCTTCCCCTTTGAGCCATACTTGTTTCTTTCCTAACCTCTCTTGGAATCAATAAAAAAAAAAAAAAAAAAAAGATCAAAATCTTCACTATTATGTAGTGAACTACGTTTGACCTGATTCCTCAAAGAAGGATACGTAGGCGCCTCACGGCTCGGTCATAGGGTGCACAACATGCACAATGTGCACGGAAAAGAAATATCAAGAGACCCCAATCAAGAAACTGGGGCAGGAATTGTATTGGAAATAAGAAAAGATTCCAAGAGTTGTAATTTTAAACCCATACCACAGCTATTTAGCTTTTAATACCTTTTCCATTCCTAACCTTATACCAAAAAGACCTTTCGATCAATCTTAGAAAAATGCTGATGCAAGTAAATGAAGTGGTACAAACAAGGAAAGAAAGTAAAAATGAGAGAGTCTTATAGGTGAAAACCCACACGGGCACCATAAGGCGACGGAAGTTGAGAGAAAAGTAAAATGAGAGAGTCTTATTGGTGAAAACCTTCGCAGGCACCATAAGGCGAAAGGGAAGTAGAGAAGTGAAAAATGAGGAAAATTGATCAATGAAAACTCCTTGAGACAATTGAAAGGAGATTGATTAAAAGACTGGGTTGATTAATCCGAAATGCATACCCTGATCATTGGTGCCAGTAATTCCAATCAGATAAGTCTTTTATTCCTTTTCCAACAGTCATCCAAAAATTGGATTTTTCTTTTCATTCTATAATTGTCGAAATCAGCGTATTTCGCTACTAATAATCTTACTTTCTCCAAGCTTTGAGATAAATTTTATTCTAAACAAATAAGAAAGAATGTCAAGGTATACTACCAAGATTCAAGGTTACAAAATACAGCCACGAAAGGTGGGAGATAAAAGTACGGGTGTAAGAAAGATGAAATCAAAAGAGGATCAGCAAAGTCAAAAGAAGCACATGATTACAGTTGAAAGATTTTGAAGGAAAACACACAGAGGGAAATCCTATAGTCAAGGATCAATTACAAAGACAAAACAGTCTTTTCAATCATTCCAAGGCAATAAAGAAAGACGAAGAGAAACATCACCATCGGCAAGAATACCACAACCAGCCACCCTGCTTTAAACTAACGAAGTTTTCTTTGATTTAAAACAGGGGCAAATACAATATTTGTGTCTGGAAATACCTGGTAAAGAAGAAGAAGTCAGGCGTCCACCTGGAGAATGAGGACAAAGAAAAGAAGAAATCAGGCGTCCACCTGGAAAATGAGGATGAGAAAAGAAGAAGTCAGGCATCCACCTGGAAAATGAGGACAAAGAATTGAAGAAGTCAGGCGTCCACCTGGAGAATGAGGATGAGAAAAGAAGAAGTCAGGCGTCCACCTGGAGAATAAGGACAAAGAATTGAGGAAATCAGGCGTCCACCTGGAGAATGAGGACAAAGAATTGAAGAAATCAGGCGTCCACCTGGAGAACGAGGATGAAGAATTGAAGAAGTCAGGCGTCCACCTGGAGAATGAGGATGAGAAAAGAAGAAGTCAGGCGTCCACCTGGAGAATGAGGACAAAGAATTAAAGAAATCAGGCGTCCACCTGGAGAATGAGGATGAGAAAAGAAGAAGTCAGGCGTCCACCTGGAGAATGAGGACAAAGAATTGAAGAAATCAGGCGTCCACCTGGAGAATGAGGACAAAGAATTGAAGAAGTCAGGCGTCCACCTGGAGAATGAGGACAAAGAATTGAAGAAATCAGGCGTCCACCTGGAAAATGAGGACAAAGAATTGAAGAAGTCAGGCGTCCACCTGGAGAATGAGGATGAGAAAAGAAGAAGTCAGGCGTCCACCTGGAGAATAAGGACAAAGAATTGAAGAAATCAGGCGTCCACCTGGAGAATGAGGACAAAGAATTGAAGAAATCAGGCGTCCACCTGGAGAACGAGGACAAAGAAAAAGAAGAAGTCAGGCGTCCACCTAGAGAATGAGGACAAAGAATTGAAGAAATCAGGCGTCCACCTGGAGAATGAGGATGAGAAAAGAAGAAGTCAGGCGTCCACCTGGAAAATGAGGATGAAGAAAGAAAAGAAGCAGTCAAGGCACCCACCTGAAGAACGATGGAATGCAATTGAAGTGTTGAAACCAAAAGCCCACTCATGTGAGAAAGGAGCACACTTAGAATCAATAAAGCAGAGGAGTCCAACAGAATCCCCAGCAAGAAACAACAAAGAGTTCCAAGAGGAATACGGAATAAGCCAAATGCCCAAGATTCACCAAGATATCAAGACAACAAGAAACAAGGGCATGATCTAGATAAGATTTTTATAATTCCTGTACCATAATCTAGCTTAATTTTGTATTTCCTTTAAAGTAAGGTGTAATAAGGAGGTCAGTAAGCAGTAAAAACAGCACGAAACAGCAGTAACATCACAGTCCCACGGTAGTCCCAGCTACCAAAAATTCCCGAACTACATTGACCTGATTCCTTTATAGCCAAGGATATGTAGGAAACCTTTGAAGCAGAGGTTCGGTCAAATCTTTCTAAAAATGCTTCCCACGGAGTATTCGAACGGGCAAAAATCGCTCGTATCCGCTCACTTTATCTTTGCACGAAAACTCTTCGAGTTTCCGCACAAAGAGGGGCAGCTGTGAGCACGTGATTTTTGCATTACGAAAAATTGCTCCAAAATAAATCAAAATAAATTTCTTTTACTGTGTAATTTGTGAATTTGCGTGGTGTTAAATATTTGTATTATGTCCGTAAATGTTTATATTTGTCATAATAAAATAAAAATAAAATAAAATACATATTGCATGCATATAGGATTTAATTATGCATTTAAGAGATAATTTAAATAAAATCATAAAAATATGCATTTTGTTCTATTTTTAATGTTCCACTGTGTGATTAATGTTGTCTATGTGTTAATAGTTGTTAAAAAGGTAATTAATATCTTTGTAATGGTAATTTTGTTTTTATAATTTTTAATTAAGATTTTTTTTAATTAATAATGAAATTAGAAAATAATGAAAAAAAAATAGCACAAGTTATACAAAATTGGACCTGGATTAAAATCCAAGCCCAAAACGTTAAACCCCCCCCCCACAGCCCAATCCAAACAGCCAAGTCTGACCCAGCCCCAAGCTGATACCAAACGACGTCGTTTGGTCATCTCTAATCAAGGGCCGTTGGATTAAATACAACCAACGGCCAAGATCTCATCACCCGAACCCAAGACCCTTACCCGATCCATTGACCCGGTTCAACCCGTCCCCCAACTTAAACCAAACGACATCGTTTGGTTAAGTGAATAGATCCTAGCCCTCCATTCTAATTGATCCAACGGACGATACTAATCCACCCTACCCCTATATAAATCCCAAACCTTACCCAGCCCCTAACTGAACACCCCCCCTCTCCGCTCCTGTTCATCATCGTTCCAAACAGACCCCTAACCCTAGCCGCCCCTATTCCCCTTCGCCTGAAACCCGGCGGCATCAACGCCGCCGGTCACCAACTTAACACCCTAGGACCTCCTGAACCTCCCCTACACGAATCCAACCTTAGTTTCCTTCGAATCAGGCCACAACTCTTCGAATCTTAAATCGAAGGTTGGCCTGAAAACTTGATCTAAACCAATCAGCCCCAAATTAACACCATGGCTTCCCCTAGTCATCCTAAGTATGGATCTGTTGGTTGTTAGGTTCGAATCCGTTCGGAACTTCTCGAATCTTCTTTTGAAGATTCGGACCAAACAAAAATTTACCCAGATCTGTTTCAAACTCACACCAGTTACCCTCCTGGCCTCCCTCGTGCCTAGAATATCTTTGGTTCTTCTCGAATCTGACCAGAAATGGTTAAATCCCAAATCGAGTTTTTAAGAACCCTAAAAAATACCAAACTTCCGGATTCGGTTCAGATTATGATGAAGATTGAGGTTTAATCGACCTTAGTCGAAGTATTTTCAGTGGAAAATACTTCGACTAAGGTCAGTTTGATTTCAAACAAAAAAAAAATCCGAAATCCAAGTTGAGTTCGAGTCAGAATATAATTAAAATTCAGAGGTATTTTTCTATTTATTTTTGTGTATTCTACGTGTATTGTTGTCCGTATTAATAGCTTGTTAATTTTTCATATTTGTTTTGATCAATTCTGTCATTTCTGTCTATTTAATCCGAATGTGAATTGTTTCTGTTGGTTGTGGTTATTTACAATGTGTGTAATCGACTCGATTAAGTTCGTCGATTAGTTATATTACGAATTTTTTCATTTCTGAAAATGTTGACTAAAACAGTCTGCTTCTATTATTTTAGACTAATTATTGACAAATGTTGTAAATAGTCAATTGATTAATGCTCGTCAATTAAATCATGATTGTCTGTGAATCAGTGAATTCAAATGTATGTTGTATATGTTATTGTCTGAACATTAAAGTTTCAGGACATTGTCAGTATTGACAATGATCCTGTGTGTGTTTGATTCTAGTTCAGTATTAAGTCCAGTCTGAATTGTTTTGATAATTGCAGTAATATGTTGTTAGTTCTGAATTCAGTATAATATTGCTGTAATGTCCAGTTTGAATTCAAGTTTGCAAAAGTTGGTCAAATGCAATTGTGTTAGGAAGTTAATAGGATTGGTTATAGCTGTAAATCAGGAGATAACTAAGTTTGTACAGATTTTAGAATCTGTTTTGTTATAGGTTCTGATTTTTCAGTAATAGCATCAAGATTTCAGGGGCATTTCTGGGAATGAGCAGTAAAAAACAGGGTGTTAGTACTAGTATATTATAATGTAATGTTAGTGGCTATTAGTTAATGATACTAATGGGGAACAAGGGATAATGGGCTGCTGAAAATCAGGGAAAAGGTTTTACATAATGGGATTTTCTGTTTTTTTTAAAGAAGAAGGGGGTCCAAGAAACACTTAAATTGCCTAGGACCAGCCCTGTATAAATACAGGAGCTGGACAGACAGTTCAGACAGAGAAAAAAAGAGAATTTTTGAGTGAGAAAGAGAGAATTTTAAGAGAGAAAAAACAGAATTCTGAAGAAAAACAGAATTTTCAGAAGAGAATTTCTAAGGGCAGAAATTTTCAGAGGGAAGATTTTAATAAAGAAAAAGAAAGGCAGAGAGAATTTTTAAGAGAGAATCTTTAAGAGATTTTGAGGGCTGAGATTTTAAAGAAAGAAAACAGAAAATAGCACACTCACATATACACTCACACACAGATACAACAGCAGAAACAGAAAATCAGAAACAAACTGAATTTGTAACTGAAGAAAGGCTGAAATCTGAAATATTGTTCTTGTGTTGAATATGTTCAATTTTGTGTGATTCCACTGTTCAGTTAAAATCTGAAGTCTTTCAAAGTATCTTACTGTGCATCTGGGCTCTTCGAATCCTATTCTTGATAAGATTTACTGTGTTATCAGTATATTCTACTGAATTTGTTACTGCTGTAACTGCTGAAACTTACTTCTTCTACCTCCATTTTCAGGTATATGTCTTTTAAATTTTAAGTTGAAAAGAGATTCAACATGACTTGTCGATAAAGCTTGAACTGAAAGTCTATTTTTATTTGTCCAAGTTCATCAATTTAAATTTCATTTTTTGTTTCATGTTAGTTAATTAGTAGTACATTCAATTTGATAGCTATGAGCTATTTGTCTTATTTTAAAAGTTTGTATAAAGGTTTGTAATAATATTAGTTCATTATCTCATTAGTTTAATAAATTGTCAAGACAGGGAATAAGGCATAAAAATGGACCATTGATTGCATCCCTTAATACTATTAGCTAAATGCAAAGATAAAGAAGTTACATTAGTAGAATATTTTGTAATGAGTATGATTTTGTTTAGATTGGTATAAGTTATTATATGGTATGATGACAGGTATAATCATATGAGTAAAGTAAGTTGGTATAGCTCGTCATGATGACAGAACGTTATGAATGCTTACGCCAAATAGTCGGGTTGCATGTAATGTAACTTTGTTAAATTAACTTGCATAATAATTCCCTTTCTACAAATTCGATGCTTATCTACTTTCATAAAACAAAGTGAACAAGTAATTAGGCCTATTAGATTAAAAGTGAGTGTATGAGAATGAAAAGAGATGTACAAGCATAGATTGCCACATTTTACATCATTGATAATTAGAAATAGAATTTGTATTAAGTAAACAATGAAAATTCTCGAAAATATTTCCTTCCCTTTATGAATTATTTATTTTTAGTTCCATATGCCATTTATTCTTCGGCATGTATATATATATATATATATATATATATATATATATATATATATATATGTCATATATTTTTTTAAAAAAAGATAGTATTAATCATATTTTTATTATGTCCTTTGAATTTGAACAGTTGGAATAAATTATTTATATTCGGAAAATATAATCAACGGTCAACATTTAATATTGTAAGTTCTTTGAAACCTTAAATGGGAATTTGTCATGAGTTTCATATAAAAATGTATGAATAATTTGTGGAAAAATCCTTAATATCATTGCAAATATTTTTGCGCAATTAGGGATACGTTCGCGTACCTTGATTATATTTTAGAAGCAAAAATTCGGATTATGCGTACGCGCAATTTCGAACAAATATTTAGTAAAAGGATTTATCCAAAGACGTTAAATCAATTTCATAAAAACCCGAGATGTACGGTTCACTATTCAAGAAAAATAAATATTCTTGATTCAACACAATCTCGGAAAAATGATTGCTTAAAATATTATCAAAAAATTATTGTGTACACGTACGCGTGACACAATTCCGCATTTTTAAATTTGTAACACGAATATACGTACGCGTAATTCGATTCGAAGAAGGGTCCTTAATCACGATAAGTATAAGCGGTAGTAAAATCAGATAACATCAATATATTTAATAAAATCAAGATGATTAAGCCAATAATAAAAACAGTTAAGCGACCGTGCTAGAACCACGGAATTCGGAAATGCCTAACACCTTCTTCCGGATTAACAGAATTCCTTACTCAGGATTTTTGGTTCGCAGAAAAATAAACAGAGTCATATTCTCCTCGATTCAGGGATTATAATTGGTGACTTGGGACGCCTCAAAATTCCCAGGTGGCGACTCTGAAACAAATAAACAAATCCCGTTTCGACTGTCCTTTAATTGGAGAAAACTCCCCACGCGCCCCGCGGGCGCGGGAAAAAGGAGGTGCGACAGTGATTGTCGCGCAAACAAAAATCACGTGCTCACAGCTCCTATCTTGTCTGTGAAGAAAAAGGATGGTTCTATGCGTATGTGTATTGATTATCGCCAATTGAACAAAGTTACAGTTAAGAACCGTTATCCTTTGCCTCGTATTGATGATCTGCTTGACCAGCTTCAGGGCGCACGGGTGTTTTCTAAGATTGATTTGCGCTCAGGTTACCATCAATTGAAGATTCGGGAACCATATATCCCGAAGACTGCTTTCAGGACTCGGTATGGCCATTACGAGTTCCTTGTTATGTCATTTAGGCTGACCAACGCCCCAACAGCCTTTATGCATTTGATGCACAGTGTGTTCCGGCCATATCTTGACTCGTTCGTCATTGTCTTTATTGATGATATTCTGGTGTGTTCCCGTAGTCGGGAAGATCATGAGCAGCACCTGGGAACTGTGCTTCAGACTCTGAGAGAGAAGAAGTTATATGCTAAGTTCTCGAAATGTGAGTTTTGGTTGGATTCAATGGCATTCTTAGGCCACGTGATATCGAGTGAAGGTATTCAAGTGGATCCGAAGAATATAGAGGCCGTGCAGAGTTGGCCACACCATCCTCAGCTACCGAGATCCGTAGTTTCCTTGGTTTGGCTGGCTACTACCGTCGTTTTGTGGAAGGGGTTTTCATCGATTGCAGCCCCTATGACCAGGTTGACCCAGAAGGGTGCTCCATTAGTGTGAGGCAAGCTTTCAGAAGTTCAAGACAACCTTGACCACAACCCCAATTTTGATACTGCCTACAGGTTCAGGGTCTTATACAGTCTATTGTGATGCCTCGAGGGTTGGCCTCGGAGCGGTATTGATGCAGGATGGTAGGGTGATTGCCTACACATCAAGACAGTTGAAGATACATGAGAAGAACTACCCTGTTCACGACCTTGAGTTAGATGCCATTGTTCACGCCCTGAAGATTTGGCGCCATTACTTATATGGTGTGCCTTGTGAGATTTATACTGACCATCGGAGCTTGCAACACTTGTTCAAGCAAAAGGATCTAAATTTGCGCCTGAGGAGGTGGTTAGAGTTGCTGAAGGACTATGACATCACTATCTTGTATCACCCGGGAACGGCTAATATGGTGGCCGATGCTTTGAGTCGCCGGGCTAAGAGCCTGGGGAGTTTGGCATATCTACCAGCATCAGAGAGGCCTATGGCAATGGATGTTCAGGCCTTAGACAGCCAGTTTGTGAGATTGGACCTTTCGAAGCCCAGTCGAGTCCTAGCTTGTGTGGTTTCTCGCTCTCCCTTGTTTGACCGTATCAGGGAGAGGCAGTATGATGACCCTCATTTGCTTGTCCTCAAGGACAAGGTTCAGCACGGTGATGCCAGAGATGTGACTATTGGTGATGATGGGGTATTGAGGATGCAGGGTCGGGTCTATGTACCCAATGTTGATGGTATTCGGGAGTTGATATTGGAGGAGGCTCATAGTTCGCGGTATTCTATTCATCCAGGTGCCACGAAGATGTATCAGGATTTGAGGTAGCACTATTGGTGGAAGCGGATGAAGAAGGATATAGTTGGATTTGTAGCTCGGTGCCTCAATTGTCAATAGGTGAAGTGTGAGCACCAGAGACCAGGTGGTTTACTTCAACAGATAGAGATTCCAGAGTGGAAGTGGGAGCGGATCACCATGAACTTTGTAGTTGGGCTCCCACGGACTTTGAGAAATTTCAATGCTATTTGGGTGATTGTGGATCGGCTGACCAAGTCCGCTCACTTTATTCCTGTGTGTACTACTTATTCCTCAGAGTGGTTGGCGGAGATCTATATCCGGGAGATTGTTCGTCTGCATGGTATCCCGGTTTCCATCATTTCAGTTAGAGGTACTCAGTTCACATCACGGTTCTGGAGGGCCGTTCAGCATGAGTTAGGTACTCGGGTAGAGTTGAGTACAGCATTTCACCCTCAAACGGACAGACAGTCCGAGCGCACTATTCAGATTCTTGAGGATATGCTCCGCGTGTGTGTGATTGAGTTTGGAGGGTCTTGGGATCAGTTCTTGCCATTGGCGGAGTTTGCTTACAACAACAGCTATCAGTCTAGCATTCAGATGGCACCGTATGAGGCTTTATATGGGAGACAATGTAGATCTCCGGTGGGTTGGTTTGATCCGGGCGAGGCTAGATTATTGGGCACAGACTTAGTTCAGGGTGCCTTGGAAAAGGTTAAGGTGATTCAAGACAGACTCCGTACAGCCCAATCCAGACAGAAGAGTTACGCGGACCGGAAAGTTCGTGATGTTTCCTATATGGTTGGTGAGCGGGTTCTGCTTCGGGTTTCGCCTATAAAGGGCGTCATGAGATTTGGGAAGAAAGGGAAGTTGAGTCCAAGGTTTATTGGCCCTTTTGAGATATTGAGGCGAGTTGGGGAGGTTGCTTATGAGCTTGCCTTACCTCTCAGCTTGGCAGGAGTGCATCCAGTATTTCATGTTTCGATGCTCCAGAGGTATCACGGTGACCCGTCGCACATGCTGGATTTCAGTTCAGTCCGGCTGGACAAGGATCTATCCGATGTTGAGGAGCCAGTGGCAATATTGAACATGCAAGTTAGAAAGTTGAGGTCAAAGAACATTTCTTCGGTAAAGGTTCAGTGGCGGGGCCAGCCGGTCGAGGAGGCGACCTAGGAGACCGAGCAGGATATGTGCAACCATTACCCTCATCTTTTCACTACTTCAGGTATGTATCTATGCTCGCTCGAGGACGAACGAATGTTTAAGTGTAGGAGGATGTGACGACCTGTCCGGTCATCTTAAGAATTAATGCCCCGATCCCCTATTAACTGCTTTCCCCAAGTTTATTTCTGCTAATGTGATTTGCCGGGATGCTCGGTGTTTAGTTTTGAGGAGTTTTGGGACACTTAGTCCCTAAATGAGAGCTTAAGTGTTAGAAAGTTGTCCGAAGTTAGAACAGTGGGGAGACAGCCTCGGAATGGAAATCTGACAGTTTCGTTAGCTCCGTTAGGTGAATTTGGGGCTGGGAGCGTGTTCGGAATGTGTTTTGGAGGTCAATAGCTAATTTAGGCCCGAAATGCCGAAGTTTGAATTTTTGAAGTTTCCGGTCCGATAGTGAGATTTTGATCCGAGGGTCGGAATGGAATTCCGGAAGTTTCAGTAGCTCCGTCATGTCATTTGGGATGTGTGTGCAAAATTTCAGGTCATTCGGACGAGATTTGATACAGTTTTTGATCGAAAACATAATTTAAGAGTTCTTGGAGTTCTTACGCTTGAATCCTATGTGAAATTGGTGATTTGATGTTGTTATAAGCATTCCGAAGTATTGATCAAGTTTGAACGATGTCATGGGATGTGTTGGTATAATTGGTTTGAAGTTCCGGGAGTTTCGGGTAGGTTCCGGAATGTTTTAGTGCAAAAAATCATAGCTGTAGCAGGTCTACAGGGGTTGCAGGCCCCAGAACACACTCACGCGGTCCGCACAAAAATTAGTGCGCCCGCGTTGAGTGCTGTGCGGACCGCACAAAAGCGGTCGCGGCCGCGGTAGGTGTCGCGCGGACCGCACAAAGTGGGGCGCGGCCGCGGTGAAGGGCCCTCCCGCTGGTCCTACTTCGGAATATCATATCTTTTGATCTACAAGGAAGTTTGAGGTGATTCAAAAATGAAAGTTGTATCCCTTGGTGTCTAGTTTCCATAAAGGTAAGGATATCACAATTTGGACAAATGTAGCAAAAGTTATGGCCAAAATACTAAAGCCTGTCACTGCAGAGGAAGGCCTGTGCGGCCGCACGTTGCCTTTGCCCGGACCGCACTGGCTTGCGCGGACCGCGTGAGTTTTGGTGCGGCCCACAGTAGCTAGAAACCTGAGGGGTACCTATAAATACGAGGTTTTGGGTTTTATTTAATATTTTGACCTAGAAAGCTCGGATTTTGGCGATTTTTCGATTGTTTTTCAAGAAATTCATCGGGGTAAGTGATTTTAACTCAGATTTGGCTAGAATACATGAATCTAACATTGAATTCTTCATTTAATTCGTGATTTGAGAGGGAATTTGGGAAGAAAATTGTGAAACCTTTCAAAAATATAAAATGATGATTTAAAGGACCAAATAGTGTCGGAATTGTATAATTTTTGTATGGTTAGACTCGTGAGAGTGCGAGGTTTCTGGGAATATAAATTTTTACCAATTCTGAGATGTGGGCCCTTGGGGCGTTTTGGTCATTTTCCATAATTTCGCGTATTAGCTTTGAATTAAAACATAGGATCATTTGTTTGAGATGATATTTACGATATGCAATTGAATTGATTAGATTTGGGTCATTTGGAGTCGGATACTCGTGGCAAAAGCGTGGTTTCTAGTTGATTTTGAGTCGGTTCGAGGTAAGTGGCTTGTCTAACCTTGTGTGGGGGACCTTTCCCCTTAGGATGTGCTATATTTGATAATTGAAATGCCCTGTACGTGAGGTGACGAGCGCGTACTTGAGCTAATTGTTGAAAATCCGGTTTTTCCTTAAGTATTTCAATTGAGTTCTTTTCTTGTTTTATTCTACTTGTGAATTTAGCATGTTGCTAGTCTAGAAAGGCATGTTTAGTTGACTTAATTGCCTATTTGCTTAAATTGCCTGAATTGCATTACGTGAAGCATGTTAGGCTAGAAGTAAATGTTTACTTGGTACGAAATTAGCGTTTAATTTAATATTCTTGTGTTGCTGCTCTGTGTTTTAAATTGGGACTACGGGTTAGATTCCCGGGAGACTCCCCCTACACATTTACTTTGGGACTACGGGTTAGATTCCCGGGAGATTCCCCCTGCACATTTACTTTGGGATTACAGGTTAGATTCCCGGGAGATCCCCCGCACATATATTGAGGATACTGAGAGATCCTCGGGATACCAAGAGATCCCTAGTACATATTGAGGATACCAAGAGATCCCTGGCTTATATTGAGGATACCGAGAGATCCTCGGGATACCAAGAGATCCCTAGTACATGTTGAGGATACTAAGAGATCCTCGAGATACTTAGAGATCCCTGGTTACTTTCCTTATGGTTTGCTTTCATCATTGTTTCCGTTATTGTACTCTTATTATCCTGCATAGATTTTTACTGTAGGTTCTCAATTGCACTGCTTATCTTATCCTGCCATCTTTATATTTTATATAACCTCAGTAGGGCCCTGACCTTCCTCGTCACTACCCAACCGAGGTTAGGCTTGACACTTACTGAGTACTGCTGTGGTGTACTCACACCTCTTCTGCGTATGTTTTTCATGTGCAGATCCAGGTACCTCTACTCAGGCGCACTATCAGTGAGGCAGGAGGACTATGGAGACTTCGAGGTAGATCTGCTGCGTCCGCAGACCGACGAGTCTCCCTCTTTATTCTATCTTTAGTACTTAGTTCTCTTTCCTTCCGTTTGTTAGATATTCTGGAGTTTGGAGCCTCACTATACATTTCTGTAGCCTGTGTTTTCCCGTGAGTTTCCGGGTTTTGGGATTGTTTTAGTCTTGAGATATTGAGTCGTATATGCCGAGCGGCATTCAGTACAATTTCCTTTTTAGATAATTAAATATGGTATTCTATTTTTCCGCAATTATTATGTTTCCGTAAGTGTTAGGCTTACCTGGTCACGGAGACTAGGTGTCGTCATGACATGTTCACGGTTGGTGAACTAGGGTCGTGACATTATGAGTTCTTGGTGATGTCTTTTGGGCTGAACAATGCCCCAGCAGCGTTCATGCATTTGATGAACAACGTATTTCGGCCCTATCTCGATTCGTTTGTCATAGTTTTCATTGATGATATTCTGGTGTATTCGCGTAGTCAGGAGGAACATGCGGAGCATTTGAGAGTTGTGTTACATAGATTGAGGGAGAAAAAGCTTTATGCAAAGTTCTCCAAGTGTGAGTTTTGGCTCAGTTCAGTGGCTTTTATAGGGCACGTGGTGTCCAGCGAGGGTATTCAAGTTGATCCAAAGAAGATAGAGGCAGTTTAAAGTTGGCCCAGACCGTCTTCAGCCATAAAGATTCGTAGCTTTCTTGGTTTGGCGGGCTATTACTGCCGATTTGTTCAGGGATTTTCATCTATCGCATCGCCCTTGACCAAGTTGAATCAGGAGGGTGATTTATTCTGGTGGTCGGATGAGTGCGAGGAGAGCTTTCAGAAGCTCAAGACTGCCTTGACCACATCTTCAGTGTTAGTGTTGCGATCAGCTTTAGGTTTATATACCATGTATTGTGATGCATCGAGAGTTGGTATTGGGTGTGTGTTGATGCAAGAGGGTAGAGTTATTGCCTATGCTACTTGCCAGTTGAAGCCCTATGAGAAGAACTACCCTGTTCATGATTTGGAGTTGGCTGCCATTGTTCACGCGTTGAAGATTTGGAGACATTATTTGTATGGTATGTCTTGTGAGGTGTTTACTGATCATCATAGCTCCAGTACTTGTTCATATAGAAGGATCTCAATTGGAGGCAGCGGAGATGGTTGGAGTTGCTAAAGGATTATGATATTACTATTTTGTACCATCCGGGGAAGGCCAATGTGGTGGCCGATTCTTTGGGCCGGAAGACGGTGAGTATGGGTAGTTTGACATATATTCCAGTTGGGGTGAGACCTCTTGCAGTTGACGTTCAGGCTTTGGCCAATCGGTTTGTGAGGTTAGATATTTCAGAGCCCATTCGGGTATTGGCTTGTGTAATTTCTCGGTCTTCCTTATTTGATCGCATCAGAGAGCGCCAGTATGATGATCCTCATTTGCTTGTCCTTAAGGACAGAGTTCAGCACGATGATGCCAGAGATGTGACCATTGGTGATGATGGGGTGTTGAGGATGCAGGGCCGGATATGTGTACCCAATGTAGATAGGCTTCGGAAGTTGATTCTGGAGGAGGCCCATACACTGCTTCCTCCGCAAGTTCAGCTAGCATTTCTTCGTAAGCTTCGTCTACCTCTGGTTGTGATTCAGCAAGTCCATAATTTCTTCGTTCTGAACGGATCCAATCTCTGAAAAATACTGATTTTTCCAAGCTCTCCCTCATAGACTCTCTATAATCACCGAGTTGTAGCCTTGCTTGACTGAAAGCGCTTTGTGATGCCACTGTTGAAGCTTGAATGGTTAAAATGTCTCGGGTAATCCTTGAAAGGATCGGAAAGTGTTTTTCTTTACCCTTCCACCATTCCAAATGATTAAATGAGCCGTTGGGATTCTCCTGCTCAAGTCCCTATGACAAATAAACTTCAAGCTCATTTAGTTGTGAACAATCACTAGTGGTACAACCTTGAGAGCCCCTGAACTCGGTCCAAGAACTAAGTGCTCTTACTCCTGCAGTTCTTTTAGATGATTGAGAACTAGAAGAAGAAGTAGTTGAAATATCTGGTCTAGCATTATCTAGTGCAATTTGATAAGCACTATAAATAGTTAGAGCATTTATTTTAAATGAGGCTTGTGCATCCGAAAGTGTAGAGAACTCCTCAGGTGCAAGTGCTAAACCATTATAAATAGATCGATACCAATATTGAGGATCACCTAATTTCATAGTAGGATTTAACAAGGCAGCAATACCATAAAAAGGGGGAATAGGGAAAAAATATTTTTTAAATTTCTTTCTCATAGAATCAATAGCTACTTCATAAATTTCCCCACCCTCTGAAAAATGAGAAAACAAATTTGCAAGATCTGCAAGATAAATTAAACAGTTCGAAATAGTATGAAATATCACCGATAACAGTGTTAATTCCCGGTTGAAATTGATTTAACCCGGACTAGGGTCAGGCTGATTTGGTAGACTTGTCCCCCCGGCTGCAACTTTCATTTAATTATAATTAACTTTATCTTGAAGGTGTATCACTATGTGTCTTCTCAAACTCCCCCCTCAACATAGTTAAAGGCTAACTCTTTGCCACAAGTTTTACACTTAGCTTTATTTTTTTCTCTTATTTGAATAAAAAAATGGACAAACAAGAGATGTTTCATCCCGTTTAGAAGGTTGTCTATAAAAAGTAGGGGTAGTAACAGGGGGGTCAACCGAGTCATCATTTGGATTAGTTGGGTTAACTTGAGTAACATGACTAGTGGGTGTATCATCATCATCCGGTTGTGTTTCATCTAAATCTCTTTCCTGCTCATCTTCTTCATCTATAGTTGGATTACCATAAAGGTTGTTCATATATTCATCATCTAAGCGTTCACCACAACCAACATTATGCACATATTGACTCTCCGTAAATTGTAATAAAGTATTATCACTATCAAGAATAGGAGCAGGTGGAGGGCGGGTATGGGGTTTGGGTAGGGGAGGCCGGGGAATTAGAGGAGGAATATATTGGCCACTAGATTCACCACTCTTGGATTTTTCCTTATTTTTACTAAACATTTTTTAAGGAATATGCCATCTTAATTATAATTATACAAAATAATTAAATAAAACAAAAAAAAATATAATATTAAAACTAAAGAGGTGGAATGAGTTTACCGAATTGACGAACAACTTGTTGAAATTAATTATCGTTGAAGACTTGACTACTTGAATAGTTCAATTGATCACCAACTTCACAATTTTTCACACAAGTTGCAACAACAAAGTAACCAATTTTAGAAGAAAATTAGAGAGAGACTGATGATTTGGTGAAGAAAAATGAAAGAATGAGGGGGTATTTATAGTTGAAAATAGGGAAAAAGTGTAATTATAAAAAGTTTGGGGTTAAAACAAAGTTGGAGAGGGTGGTAAATGGCTATTTTATAAATATCCAATGACTATTTTGGCGGCCATAAAAGTTAATTTTCAATAGCCAACGGTCATATTTTTAAAAGATGATTTTTTTTTAAAATTTAGCCGTTGGTCCTGTTTAGGACCGGTTGAACCGGCCCACTTAGGAGTCGGTCCCGGGCCCAAATGGTCCCGGTCCTAACGGGCACTTTCTTTGAATCGGACCACATAGGCCTCAAACTCCCTGGTCTCGGGCTTAAACGAGTTGTGACGACCTGACCAGTCGTCTCATGAGTTATCGCTCTATTTTCCCCATTTCTGCTTCTCATTGCTTTGTTTATCGGTTCTATATGTGATCGGGTTGGTTGGCTCGAGTTCGGAAAGAATTTGGTAAGGTTGAGGCACTAAGTCTCTTTTGAGGAAGCTTAAATTGAAAAAGTCAACCAGATGTTGACTTATGTGTTAGAGGGCTCGAATGTGAGTTTCGATGGTTCGGATAGCTTCGGCAAGTGATTTGGGACTTAGGAGCATGATCAAAATGTGTTTTGGAGATCCGGAGTAGATTTAGGCTTAAATTGGCGAAGTTGGTATTTTGACGATTTTCGGTTGATAGGTGAGATTTTGATATAGGGGTCAGAATGGAATTCCAGGAGTCGCAGTAGTTCCGTTGTGTCATTTGGGATGTGTTTGCAAAATTTCAAGCCATTCGGATGTGGTTTGGTTGGGTTTTTGATCAAAAGCGTAATTCAGAAGATTTTGGAAACTTAGGCTTGAATCCGACGAGTTTTGGTTGATCTGATGTTGTTTGAGGTGTTTTGAAGATTGGTATAAGTTTGAATAAGGTTTTAGGATATGTTGATGCTTTTGGTTGAGGTCCCGGGGGCCTCGGGGTGATTTCGGATGGTTGACGGAGAGTTTGGAATTTTTGGAGAAGCTGCAAATTTTCTACTTCAGGTGTTTCCGCACCTGCGGATTGGGGACCGCAAGTGCGATGCGGCAGATGCATGAAGGGGGCTGCATAAGCGGAAAATGGCTGGGAAGGCAGGAACCGCAGATGCGGTTGTGGGACCGCACCTACAAAGGCGCAGATGCGCAGTGAGCATCGCAGATGCGATTTTGGTCGCTTTAGTGAAAACCACAGAAGCGGTTTTTTGGCCGCAAATGCGGTACCACAAATGCGGGAATTGGGCTGCATATGCGAAATCCCTGGGCCAGAACATATAAATTGTTTCCTTCGCGATTTTGAGCTATTCCACCATTTTTAAGTCGACTTTGGAGCTTGTTGGACGATTTTGAAGAAGGATTTCAAGGGAACTTCATTGAGGTAAGGATTTTGGACTTAAAACTTGTTCCTATGATATTATTTCACGGATTAGAGCTATAATTAATGGAAATTAAGGGTTAAAATTGGGGGAAACTAGGGCTTGGAAACTTAAACCTTTGATTGAGGATTTGAAGGACCATTTGAGGTCGAATTTCAGAACTTTTGGTATGTATGAACTAGTATGGAGATAAGGAATCTATTGATGTAAAAATTATCGAATTCCAAGACGTGGGCCCAGGGGTCGGGTTTTGGTAATTTCAGGATTTATGTTGTAAATTGATTATTTTTTCTTGGGCTTCGTTCCCTTAGCATATTTTGACGCCGTGATTCTAATTTTGGATAGATTCGACGTGAGTGAAGGCCCATTCGAGGGGCAAAGGCATCGCGGGCTAGAGTTTGGACCTGATTGAGGTGAGTAATGATTGTAAATGATGTCCTGAGGGTATGAACCCCCGGATTTGCACATCATTGTGCTATGTTGAGGTGACACACACGTTAGATGACGAGCGTGGGGTCATGCACTGTTGGGAATTGTGACTTAGTCCATCCCGAATGACTGTTTTACTGCGTATTTGACTGAAAACTATTTGCTATCATCATGTTTTGGGCTGAATGCCATATTTGGGCTTCGTGCCAACTATTTGAACCCTTAGGGGATTTTTATTGATATTTTCTCATTGTTTTGACTTTATACTTGAACTCAATCATGCTATATTCTACTGCTTTTCATAACTCAGCCATGTTTACTCTGCTTTAACACTTAAATGACATTTTAAATGATATTCTAGGCTGAGCACTATGTTTTACTGTTGCCCGAGTGGCTGTGAGATTCTGACTAAGTAAGGTCGATGGCTTATGTTGTGAGGAAACACTGATTATGATTATGAGGCCGAGGTCCTGAGATATGTATGCCACGAGGTGGCTTGTTGATATGAGGCCGAGGGCCTAGTGATGATTCCACGAGATGACTTGATATTGTGCTTGGGTTGTAAGGGGCCCCTCCAGGAGTCTGCACAGCCCTAGTGAGCACGAGTACCCATTGTGATATGAGATATAGCCCGAGGGGCTGGTATTGTTAACATTGTGCCTGAGGGGCAATCCTTTATGTGTTTATTTTCCTTATTGCCTGTCATTTACCTCTTTAATTGTTGAAAAGGTATTTCCTCAAGTTTAAACTGAATTGAAAATGATTTTTTTACATGTCTTTACTGCTTCATTATAGCCTGTAATGTGCCTTACGTGATTTCCTTCTTTCATTATTTATTTATGATTATTACCCACTGAGTTGGAGTACTCACTTTACTCCCTGCACCCTATATGCAGATTCGGGCGCGTTTGATCCCGCTACCGTGTGTTGATCTATCCAGCTCCGGCAGATCCGAAGATTCTCTAGGTAGCTGCCGGCGTTCGTAGCCCATCACTTCTTCCCTTATCTAATTTCTCTTTATTTTAGATTTGTATTGAACTCTGTAGACTTTCTTGTCTTATTCTGGATTTTTGGATGCTCATGACTAGTGACACCCCGGTATCGGGCTGTGTTGGGTTTATCTTCCGCAACTGTACTAATAACTGTTCACTTTTGGATTAATTATCATGTTTTAGACTTAAATTTGTATTGTTTGAATGCTCAAAAACTGAAATGGAAGTGTCGGCTGGCGTCTTCAGGAGAGACGCCATCACGACCGGGTTCTGGTTTAGGGTCGTGACAAGTTGGTATCAGAGCCTGAGTTACATAGGTCTCATGAGTCATGAGCAGGTTTAATAAAGTCTCGCAGATCGATACGGAGACGTCTGTATTTAGGCTGTCGCATAAAGACAGCCTTGACCACAACTCCAATGTTAGTCTTGCCATAAGCTTCAAGTTCATATGTCGTGTATTGTGATGCTTTGAGAGTTGGTATTGGGTGTGTATTGATGTAGGAGGGTAGAGTTATTGCTTATGCTTCTCGTCAGTTGAAACCCCATGAGAAGAACTATCCCGTTCATGATTTGGCGTTGGCTGCCATAGTTCACGCGTTGAAGATTTGGAGGCATTACTTGTATGGTGTGTCTTGTGAGGTGTTTACTGATCATCGCAACCTCTAACACTTGTTCAAACAGAAGGATCTCAATTTGAGGTAGCGAAGGTGGTTAGAGTTGCTTAAGGATTATGATATCACTATATTGTACCATCCGAGAAGGGCCAATGTGGTGGCCGATGCTTTGAGTTGATAGGCGATGAGTATGGGGAGTGTGGCATATATTCTAGTTGGGGAGAGACCTCTTGCAGTTGATGTTCAGGCCTTGGCCAATCGGTTCATGAGGTTAGATATTTCAAAGCCCAGTCAGGTATTGGCTTGTGTGGTTTCTCGGTCTTCCTTATATGATCACATCAGAGAGTGCCAGTATGATGATCCGCATTTGCTTGTCCTTAAGGATAGAGTTCAGCATGATGATGCTAGAGATGTGACCATTGGTGATGATGGGGTGTTGAGGATGCAGGGCCGGATTTGTGTGCCCAATGTGGATGGGCTTCGGGAGTTGATTTTGGAGAAGGCCTATAGCTCGCGGTATTCCATTCATCTGGGTGCCACGAAGATGTATCAGGATTTGAGGCAGCATTATTGGTGGAGGAGAATGAAGAAAGACATTGTAGGATTTGTAGCTCGGTGTCTCAATTGTCAGCAGGTGAAATATGAGAATCAGAGACCGGGTGGCTTGCTTCAGCAGATGGATATTCCAGAGTGGAAGTGGTAGAGGATCACTATGGACTTTGTAGTTGGACTCTTGGGGACTTTGAAGAAGTTCAATGCTATTTGGGTGATTGTGGATCGGCTAACCAAGTTTGCGCACTTCATTCCTGTGTGTACTACCTATTCTTTAGAGCGGTTGGCTGGGATCTATATTCGGGAGATAGTTCATTTGCATGGTGTCCCAGTTTCCATCATCTCAGATAGGGGCACTCAGTTTACTTCGCAGTTTTGGAGGTCTGTGCAGCGAGAGTTGGGTATTCAGGTTGAGTTGAGCACAACTTTTCACCCTCAGATGGACGGGCAGTCCGAGCGCACTATTCAGATATTGGAGGACATATTGCGTGCTTATGTTATTGATTTCGGAGGGTCATGGGATCAGTTTCTACCGCTTGCAGAGTTTGCTTATAACAACAGCTACCCGTCGAGTATTGAGATGGCTCCATATGAAGCTTTGTATGGGAGGCAGTGTAGATATCCAGTTGGTTGGTTCGAGCCGGGTGAAGCTAATGCAAGTAAAATCTCACACTCACTTAGCATGTAACTCGTTCGGGATCAGTCTATCAACACACTCATACGAGCGTTCAAGCAAAGCAAGATGTGCAAAATTAAGGCATAGATTTACAAGTCCACAACTGAGCCTACACGTCACACTCTCAGGTTCATTTTAGTTGGTTGCAGGTGTGTACATCAGAGGTAGCATTCTAGCCTTTACCCATCTTAGTCTTAACTACAAAAGAAAACTCTACCTAACTCGGTTCAAGAAAAACCCTTGGAAAAGAACCTTGGCTAAAAGAAAAACCAAGGGGGACTTACTACACTACCTAAAAAGAAAAATAAATAAAATAAAAAAAATCTTCATGGACTACTTACCTCAAGAGTACTGTCCCAGTGGTCCGTCCTCAGGAAGAGTCCTCTACCTTAAAAGAAATAGCAACATCAATTTCATGCTACAACACACAATGTCTATGTACAGTACAAATATAACTAGAGCTAGTCTCCCACCCCACACTTAAAGTCATGGCATGTCCCCATGTCATATCAAGAAAGTAAAGAGCAGAAGGGTAAGAAGACTTCCCTAAGACTCAATCAGAGTCGGAGACTGTGCTAGGGTCTACATGGCAAGCTCTCCCCAAAGCACGGAACCAGGCCATGAACCTGTTCTCAAACCGGGCCTGCCTCTAAGACATGGCATCCATCCGTGTGTGTAGGCCATCCACTGAGGTGCGGAGATCCGCGACCTCTTCCTCCATGGAACGCAGCATAGGCCTGGTAGACTGAGATCTGGCAAAGCCTGCCCCAGTATGGGGGTGCCGAGAGGGTCCGGCACTGTCAAGAGATCTCCTGGACGGTGTAAAAGGAACCGGGTCATCAGCCTCATCATCTAGCACAATTGTTGTACGTGCGCCCCTGCCCACTCTGATGCGTGAAGCTCAGAATGGTGCTTCAGGTGCCACTGCTCCATCAGCAGGATCAGTGGGGACCCTCCTCCGTAAGCACAGTGCAGTCACCAAGGAAGGGAAGTAAAATCCCTTTGACAGTAGCGGTCCCCTCAGGACCATTTCGTCACCAATTACCTGTGCTGCATCAAAATCCTTCTTCATCACGAAGCACCAAGTCAATAGGGCTCTGTTGAAGTTCACGTCGGTGGTGTTGCTGGAGGGCATGAACCAGCTGCAGATGACAGTCAACCAACACTTAGCCAAGTGCGTGAAAGAGTTGGAGTTCAGGGTAATGTGGTCCTTGATCCAGGTTGGTCGCCCACCAGCACAAAGTACATCAGTCATAACTTCCCACGTGACCCCTGGTCTGTCGTGGTAGTAGTCAATATCGCCCGTGAACCGGGGTAGCCTCAATACATGGCGGATAGTTTCAATTGAAGCATCTACCCCTGTGCCCCGCACAGTCACCTCCCGCAGCATATGTGCTGGGCAGTTCGCGTAGAACTCCCTAACCATCATCCGGTTCGCTGGGCCGGGATCATCAAAGAGGAATTCCATTTATCGACGTCGAATTTCTTCATACATTTCCTCCTGTTCCACGCGGAGGTCTTCCCGGTCAATTTGCAACTCCTGAATGAAGTTCTTACCAGCCTTGGCATTAAAATCATCCTCTGCTCGTTCCGATTCAAACCGGGACTCGTCATATATCGGCTGTTGGGAGGTGTCTGCCCCTATCTTTTGCTTTTTACGGGCCATAATACCTGCAATGAGTCAGGAAAATTCATAACCATTAAATTCATCCTAATTAGTGTCTGTCAGATGGGTACTCAGACTTTGCCACCCGATAGCACCAAAACACCATCCCCATTGAGTTTATCTTGGCAGACTAGCCACACAAGCAAGGTAGGAAAGGTGACAATCTCCACAGAGGCCTCACAACAGAACTACATACAACATTCAGCCTACACCACCCCACACTACTCCTGCACATATTATCAAACAGTGACAACACCCCCAATCACCAAGTATAACATCACAAAAATTCCAATATTTCGACCCACATGGTGCATAATACAACTACACCCCAAAAAAATGATTTCTAGGCTAAAACATCATAAACACCATGAAGGCCCACACACTATGACACCAAACAATTTCACAACAGTACCAAATCACAAAAAAAAACATGAAAGAAAGCAAAAATTGACAAAAGTTATACTAACCTTACCTAGGGTTAAACTAACTACAATCATGCTAAAGTATACTAAGTTAGAAGATGAAATAGAGATAGAGAAAGAGCAACTTACTTGTTTGGTTGAGGGAAAGTGGATGAAGAAGGTGGATAGTAGGGGGGATGGTAATGGAGTGATGTGAAGAGGAGAAGAGAAGAGAGAAGATAGAGAGAAGTGGGAGAGAAATTAGAGAGAGAAGGGATTGTGGGGGTGTTTTTCTAAAGCTGGGCGAATTGGGGGGGGGGGGGTTAGTAGTAGGTGGGGGTATTTTGGGTAAAAGGTGAAAAGAGAAAAATTTAAAATGAAAAACTTACCTGGACCCCGTCTGCGTCTGCCGCAGTTCTACCGCGGTCGCGGTAGGACCGTGGTAGACCAAGTTCAGAGGGTCTCTCTGACCGCGGTTGTATCGCGATCGCGGTGTAACCGTGACGGCCTGGGTTCAGAGAAGGGTCAGTACCGCGGTTTGACCGCGGTCGCGGTGGAACCGCGGTCTGACCGCGTCTCTGATTTTTTTTTTTTTTTTAAATTTTAGGGAGAGTTACACTTACAACAATTTCATGGGTTGCCTCCCATGCAGCGCCTGATTTAACGTCGTATCACGACCCAGATGAGTGCAGTTAAAGCTTGCTCGACCTTCGCGGTTCAGTCAAATGCAGTTGAGACCCTTCCTTGGGCTCGCTCATACCCACATACAACTTTAATCTCTGACCACTGACTCTAAATATATGAGAGTCATCCTCAGTGGCGACGTCAACCGCTCCTGACTGGAAAACTTCAACTACCCGAAATAGTCCAGACCATAGTGACTTCAGCTTGCCCGGGAACAACCTCAGTCTTGAGTTGTATAGTAGTACCATGTCCCCAGGTTTGAAATTTTGCTCAACAATGTTCTGATCGTGTAGCCTCTTCATTCTCTCTTTATATAGCCTTGTGCTCTCAAAAGCAAGATACCTGAACTCCTCGAGCTCATGCAATTCTGTGACTCTTGACGTGCCTGCAACTTCCATGTCTAAGTTTAGTTGTTTGAGTACCCACCACGCTTTATGCTCGAGTTCTACAAGTAAGTGACAGGCCTTCCCAAACACTAACTTGTATGGTGACATACCAATTGGTGTCTTGAAAGCTGTTCTGTAGGCCCAGAGTGCATCATCTAGCTTCCTTGCCCAATCAGTTCTTGTGGCATTCACAGTTTTTGTTAACACACTCTTGATTTCCCTGTTGGATACCTCAACCTGCCCACTAGTTTGCGGGTGGTATGGGGTAGCCACCTTGTGGCACACATCGTATTTTATAAGCAACTTCTTGAAGGCTCTATTGCAGAAGTGAGTGCCTCCGTCGCTGATAATCGCACGTGGTGTCCCAAAGTGGGTGAATATGTTCTTCTTTAGAAACCCCACCACCACTTTCGCATCATTGGTGGGCAACGCTACAGCTTCCGCCCACTTGGACACATAGTCTACAACAACAAGGATGTACTTATTGCCATAGGAGCTGACGAAGGGACCCATGAAATCAATCCCCCAGACGTCGAACACTTCTATCTCCTGAATTGGGTTCATGGGCATCTCATGGCGCCGAGAAATGTTCCTGGTGCATTGACATTCATTACAACCCTTCACCCATGAGTGAGCATCTTTAAACACAGTCGGCCAAAAAAATCCGGCTTCTAGCACCTTTGCTGCTGTCCTGATCCCTCCAAAGTGTCCACCATAAGCCGATGCATGACAAGCCTGCAAAATAGACGATTGTTCTATCTCGGAGATGCATCTCCGGATCATGTTATCCAGGCATATTCTAAAGAGATAGGGCTCGTCCCAATAGTACAAGCGGCTTTCGCGAAAAAATCGCTTCCTCTGGACCGATGAAAGGTCGTGAGGAACTATACCACTGGCTAGGTAATTGGCCAAGTCCACATACCATGGCGCTTCCTGATGAGTTATGGCGAGCAGTTTCTCGTTTGGAAAAGTTTCCAGAATTTCCTCAACTTCAATTGCATTTTCAGCTCCCTCAAGTCGTGATAAATGATCAGCGACTTGATTCTCAGTGCCCTTGTGGTCACGTATTTCAAGATCGAACTCTTGCAGCAGCAACACCCAACGAATCAGGCGTGGCTTAGAGTCTTTCTTTTCTATTAAGTATCTGAAAGCGGCATGGTCAGTGTAGACGATTACCTTTGATTCTATCAGGTAGGATCGGAACTTGTCGAATGCGAACACCACAGCTAGCATATCCTTTTCAGTCACCGTATAGTTCAACTGGGCTCTACTCAGCGTTTTACTGGCATAGTAGATAGGGTGCATCAATTTGTCCTTCCGCTCGCCCAGCACTACCCCCACTGTGTAGTCACTAGCGTCACATATTAGTTCGAATGGTTGCTCCCAGTTGGGGGCAACAATGATGGGTGTTGTGACCAGCCTCTGCGTCAACTCCTCAAACGCTATCCTGCAATCATCAGAAAATACAAATGGGTGATCTTTCTCTAATAACTTACAGAGAGGTTTGGTGATTTTGGAGAAGTCTTTTATGAACCGCCGGTAGAAACCGGCATGTCCAAGAAAACTTCTGATTGCTTTGACCGAAGTTGGTGGAGGCAGCTTTGCTATTACATCAACCTTTGCTCGATCTACTTCTATTCCCTTGTTTGACACCCGGTGCCCCAAGAATATGCCTTCTTATACCATGAAATGGCACTTCTCCCAGTTCAGCACCAGATTAGTCTCGATGCACCGTTTCAGCACACGCGTCAGATTCACTAGGCACTCATCAAATGAACTTCCCACCACTGAGAAGTCATCCATGAACACCTCCATTACATCTTCAACCATGTCAGTGAATATGGCCATCATGCACCATTGGAATGTGGCGGGTGCATTGCATAGGCCAAAGGGCATCCTCCTAAAGGCATAAATGCCATAAGGGCATGTGAAAGAGGTCTTCTCTCGGTCCTCAGGTGCAATGGAAATTACCCTGAGTACCCATCCAGAAAACAAAAGTGTGACCTCCCTGCCAATCTATCCAGCATCTCATCGATGAAGGAAAGTGGGAAGTGGTCTTTCCTGGTGGCTAGATTCAACTTTCGATAATCCATGCAAATTCTCCAGCCTGTGACGGTTCTCGTTGAGATTAGTTCATTGTTGTCATTCTTCACAACCGTCATGCCCCCCTTCTTAGGCACACATTGAACTGGACTAACCCAGATGTTGTCCTAGATTGGGAAAATAATTCCCGCATCTAACCACTTTATCACTTCCTTCATATTTGGGTTCAGCCTCCTCTGATGTTCCCTGGAAGGTTTGTGCCCCTCTTCCAGCAGAATCTTATGCATGCAGCAAGCGGGGCTGATCCCCTTGATGTCTGCCATGGTCCACCAAATAGTAGTTTTGCACTCCTTCAATACCTGTAGAAGCTGTTGGACCTGCACATCTAACAAACCAAATGAGATAATAACAGGTAGAGTGGAGTCAGGTCCCAGAAATTCATACCTGAGGTGGCCTGGCAATGGCTTTAGTTCCAGCTTCGGTGGTTCTTCAATGGATGGCTTAGCTGGAGGAGTCTCCCTCTTTTCTAAGTGTAGGGGCTCAAACCCTAGATTTCTTTCCCAGAACCCTCTACCTTCCAATGCCAACACCCATTCTGCCAAGTGCTCACCGTTCACTTCCTCCAAATTCGTCAAACATGCAGCGAGGGGATCCTCAATCGTCAACACTTCATCATCAGACTGTATGATTACATCCACGGCATCAATAAGAGAGCAATTTGTGAACTCACTTGGGCGCCTCATAGATTTCTGCACATTGAATATAATCTCTTCGTCATTGAGCCTCATCTTAAGCTCCCCGGTCTCACAATCAATAAGAGCTCTCCCCTTGGCCAATAAAGATCTTCCTAAGATGATAGGAATTTCTTCATCCACCTTGCAATCCAATATTACAAAATCTGCAGGGAACACGAATTTCCCTACCTGAATAAGTACATCATCTAGGATCCCAAACGGACGCTTCACAGTCTTGTCAGCCAGCTGTAGCAACATAGAGGTGGGTGCAGCTCTCCCTATGCCCAACTTCTTGTAAATGACCAGGGGCATAAGATTAATGTTGGCCCCTAAATCGCAAAGTGCTTTCGCAAAAGCGAAGTTTCCAATAGTGCATGGAATAGTAAAACTCCCTGGATCAGAGAGCTTTTCAGCAACAGGTCTAGTTACAACTGCACTGCACGTCTGAGTAAGTGTCACTGTGGCCAAGTCTTGGAAGTCAAATTTTCGGGACATTAAATCTTTCATCATTTTTGCGTATCCAGGCATCTCCTTTAAAGCTTCAATCAATGGAATATTAACCTGAATTTGCATGAGCATCTCAAAGAACTTTTTGTACTGCTCCTCCTTTTGATACTTAGCTAACCTCTGTGGAAATGGAGCAGGAGGTCTTTTCTTCCCAATCTCTTGGGACTTTTCTTTCTCAGCTACTATCTCTACTACCGGCTCTTCAACTGCTTCAGCAACTTTCTCGGTCTCGTGCTGAGTATTCTTTTCTTCCTGAGCAGTCTGGATTGTCACATCTGTCAGCCTTGTGGATTCATCCAGCTCAATGGGTACCTGAATGAGTATCTCAGCCTGTATATTGTCACGAGCTCTCTCTTGCTCTTCGTCGAGATCCCTGCCGTTACGGAGACTCACCGCCATCAGCTGTTTCGGGACCTGATCTTTAGGATTGATTTGGGTATCTGCAGGTAGCGTCCCTTAAGGACGATTGTTCAGAGACATTGAAATTTGGCCCACTTGAACTTCAATATTTTTGATAGCTGCGTCATGTGCATCTACTCTCTCGTTTATCTTCGCAATGGACCCAATAATCTGCTGCATCATTGCTTCCAGTCTAGCAAACCCATCATCCTGTCTTCCACCATGCTGCTGCTGAGGAGGGTGGTACCCCTGCTGTTGATTGTTGTACCCCTGTGGTCTAGGATACGGTGCCATATTGTTGGGAGGTCTCATACCTCCCATGTTTCCGGCGTTATATTGTGGCTGAGGTGATCTGTACTGCTGCTGAGTTTGCTGACCCCAGTTCTGATTTCCCTGTCTCTGACCCCCATAGTTAGCAACATAATTCATATCTTCAGGGTGCTGATGATGATGATCAAGCTCTGTATTCCAAGGATTACCAATTGGCTGACTAATGCAAGATGTGCACAGGCCCCCATTGGTGGTATCTACTATGTGTACCTGCTGCTTCTGCCCTAATTCCTCCACCTTTTTGGTGAGGATGCTCATTTGTGTCAGGAGAGTCGCCATATTTTCAGCCATAGTGTTTGAAGGATCAAGAAGCACTGAGTGCACCACTGGAGTGATGGGTGCATTCCTGGATGTCCATCCCGAATTCTGTGCCATTTTATCTAGTAAACTTTGACCTTCACTCCATGTCTTGCTCAGGAATGCCCCACCAGCTGAGGCATCCACAATATTCTTCAACCCATCTGACAGTCCCATATAAAATCGTTGTCCCAACATCTGTTCTGGAATACCATGATGTGGACACATAACCAACATTCCTTTGAACCTGCCCCATGTTTCATGTAGTGTCTCCATCGGTTTCTACTTGAAGCTCACGATCTCATCAATTTGTTGGGCAGTTTTGTTGGGTGGATGAAACTTGTTATGAAACTGCTTGACTAACTCATCCCACGTTGCTATAGAATTTATGGGGAGTGAGTTTAGCCAAACTTGTGCAGCTCCTGTCACCGAGAATGGGAACAATAATAGCCTGATTGCCTCTGGAGTGACATTGGGCTGCCTCTGGGTCTTGCAAATTGACAAGAAGTTCTTCAGGTGTTGCTGAGGATCTTCAAGTTGTGTCCCAGAGAAGAGTCCCTTGTTTTGCAGTAAGTGCAACATGTTGTTTGTGATCTGGAACGATTCAGCTTGTATCGCGGGCACAACAATGTCAGTGGCCAGATTGTCAGCTGTGGGTTGTGCCCAGTCATACAGTGCACCCTCGGGCACCAGAGGTGCCGCTTCTTTGACATTCAAGTTGACTTGCTCATGTCTGCCGTTTCCGTTGGGGTCGATTGTGTCTCCCATGTCAGCTTCGAATTTGTCTATGTGTTGAGGTGGTTGAAGTCTTCTGTTGACACGGTTCAATGCCCTGAATATTTTCTCAGGGTCTGAGAGTCCTTCAAGTAGTTCTCCAGTCCTGGTAGAGTTTCTAGGCATACACCTGTGCAACCAAGTCAACAACCGTCAAAAGTTTCAATAAAAAATTGGGTGTAGAGAAACTGCTTACACTAAGAATTTTTGTATTTCTATCAATGGTAATTGATAATTCCGTTAACTCCCCGGCAACGGCGCCAAAATTTGATCACGCCCAACTATGCCTTATAAAAAGGACTCTGCGGACGTTGCAAATATAACCCGAGTATTACGCCCAGGGTCGAATCCACAGAGAGTTAACCTATCAATCACAATCTTTAGACCCGCTAAACTCTTAAGAACCAATTTCCCAAACTTTTGAATCACAGTTGAAGGTTTCTTTACTCACTAAGATTGCAAGTAAATAACAAGTTGTAAACTAAAATGCTAAGGTTGTAAACAATGATGAGAAAAAGCTAAGGTAAAGATTTCCCCTATTGATGGAATCCCTTCTGTTTATGCTTCATACAAATTTCCCAACACACCTCTATCAATCATGAACACTTTTCTTACCGTAAATCTCTCCCGAGTAATCATAGTAATATACTATTTCACTCTCCCGAGATACATTAGTTAGCTTTAATTAACACAGTTCACTTAAGATTGCACCCAAGGCTTCGTTATCCCTAATCCCGCCTTTAAACCCGTAGTTATAGATTCCTCTTATACTGTAGGAGTGGTGTTATTCAACAATAACCTACATATGCACTCTCTCCCGAGTTATGCACACTAAATAGGCACAACTAATTGAGGATCCTGTCAATTAACTACAACAAGAGCATAGTTGAATAAATAAAGATTGAAACTAGCAATTTGTATTCACATAAACAAGAAGTTCATCCCCCAATAGGTTCCATCAAAACCTTAGACAAAAGATTTAGCTACTCATAACTATGGGTAAACAAACTAAGATAAGATCCATTATAAACGAGCAAACAAAATCAAAGAAAAGAAGAAAGATGTTTTGGGTGATCTCTCACAATTGTTTTTCTTCCAAGATACTCTAAAAATCAATACATGCCTCTCCTGGGCGAAGTCTAGTGTTTAAAATCGGGGTTTTGGGCTAAAAATCCCGTGTTTTGCACTTTAGTCCCTGAAATTTCCGCCTCCTGCCGCGGTTCTGTCGCGATCGCGGTGGAACCGCGGCCAAACAGCTCCTCTGAATCTCCTTCTGTCCGCGAGCATCCGTCACCGCGGTTCTGCCGCGGTCGCGGTGGAACCGCGGCAGAGTCATTTTTCTGATTCTTCAGCCTGTTGGTTCACTTGGGACATTTCACGGTTGGCCTCTCTTTCTTCATTATTTTTGACTCCAAAAGTGCTCCCTAGCCTTCCTTAGTCATTTATAACATGCAAATCATGAAAAGCACTAATAAGAGCATTTTGTTATCACTTTTATTATTAAAACTATGCAAGAAAGTGGTTATTTAGGGCCTGATTATAGTTAAATTCACCTATTATCAGTTACATTATTAAATTATATTATTGGCAACAATATTATTTTTATTTCAGCCATAAAGTGCCTTTGTGGCCAAAAATGATTTGCCAATTAAAATTCTCAAATTTTATGTTAAAGGCGGGAGGACTTCCCCCTCTTTCTTTTTGTTTTTGGGCAAACCCTTCCCCTCTTTTGTCCCAAACCCTTCCCCAATTCCCCCAAACGCTTCAGCTAGAGCTCCAAAGAATGAGATCTGGATGATCCTTCGGCCTTCCCTCAACCCAAAATTAGGGCTTGAAATGGTAAGCTTCTTCCCCTCTTTTTCAAGGTTAGGTTTTTATTTGATTTCATGTAAATTTATAGAAAATTTGTCAGATTTGCTAAACTTTGGGTACAAATGGATCCTTATATTTCCGTAACTCGAATGCTTTATCACTGGCGGAATAACTTCATGACTTACTGTCAAATCCGAAAATTTTTCGGTTAAAATAGAAAATACAATTACCAGAATATATTATTTTCTATCTATGTATCAGTTTAAAAGGCACTGAAATAATTGTAGGTTGCGACTCCATTGATGTGGAAGATTTTGAGAAATTTATCTGCACTTCCCATATGCATTATCTCATTGTTTAGTTTTCTAACTTATTAGGTTTATCTTGGTTGAGCTTTCCCAACTACATACCTCTTGACATGTTTCGTCATAAACCTTTTCAAGCACTTCCATGATTAAATTTCTGAAGTTGGGATGCTTTTTGATTTGGAATTAGTCTATTAGACTATATTATGTTTGCTTTTCATTGTATTTATTTATCTAGGGACAGATATGCATCTAATGTATAGGTGTTGTATGTTTTACCAAATTTCAACTTAATAGAACTTTGTTGTTATAGCACTATAATGAAAAGCCTTTCATTCCTTGTTTATGTGATTTACTTTGCATTGTTGAAGCCTTATTTTACTTATTTGTTAAACTTTTTCTTTTTCATTGAACAGATTAGCAATTTGTTAAATCTTATGTGCAGGGGCGAGGGGCTAATATTGAGGTTAGACTCTTAACGTCACTTTAATTGAATAACCTTATATCTTCAAAAATTTTGTGCATTTGTCCTATAAGCTCGTTGCAGATAAATATCCTTTTTAGTAATCTTGTATTACTAGGGATATGGTTAAGACAGTAATAATTTTATATAACACGAAAACTCTGGCCTAGGCATCTTTTGCTTCTCTTTTGGATTAACAACTTAATATCAGCTATGCCATATACAATTTTATTCTTTTTTAGGGGAGTGGGGTTGGCAAAGTTGGGTGAAGAATAGTTAGTTGTCCACTTAATTTTTTCTTTTATAAGTAATATTCGGTTTGTTTTCATTTTGAACTCTTAAATGATATTCATTATCCTTTTATCTTAAGAATGGTGCCTACACATGATAGTATTATGTTTTTTAAGTTTCAGAGTAACCTGTGTATATATGGTGGCTCTTTCCATATGCATCACTAGTACATGTATTCTTATATCGATATTAATTTTTGTCATTAACAAATGGAGATTTGGAAACAAGAGGGGTTGCTCTGATAATAAGAAACCTCCACTTCCAACCAAGAGTTTGTGAGTTCGAGTCTCCCCAAGAGCAAGGTGTGAAGTTCTTGGAGGGAAGGATGTCGGGGGTCTATTTGGAAATAGTCTCTCTACCCCATGGTAGAGGTAAGGTCTGCGTACACACTACCCTCCCCAGACTCCACTAAATGGGATTATACTGGGTTGTTGTTGTTGTTGTAACAAACGGAGATTGTATATTTACTTTAGTAAGAGATGAGAACATGTAAAATGATTACAAAATCTTTTTACCTTTGAATTTGTTAATGGTGAACTCTTCATACTCCACAGAAGGATATGCAAAGGTATCAACATTCTGTATTAGTGCTACACTTGAACTTTATTTTTTCCTTACTCTAACTTGCATCTTTTTCAGCAAATCTATTGTTGCATCCTTGTGAGACTATTAGATTGTCAACTCATTTCCTTTGTATTTTATATTTCCGTACTATTAACATTGTCCTACTTTCCCTTAGTTCCTTAAATTGCTGAACAAAGCAGCATCTAGAATTCAATTGGACGCAACATTATGCTAATAAGGAGCTATTTTCTCTAACTTCAATCAAGGTATGTTCCCACTTCATAATGCTTACTCTGTTTCATAACAAATGCAACATGTATTCAGATAGAGAATATTTTTTCTTGAATTTAGTTCCTCTAGGGAATTCAAGCATTGCTCCAGGGTATTTTTCAATTCTTCTGTGTAAAAGATAATACAAGCTATACGCCATGGTTAAAAAATTTATGGTTTGATTAGTTTCTGAAAATTTCATATCTGGTATTTCATGTCACAAATTCTGATACTATTGAAAATGTAACGAGTTATTTTGAAAAATATGATAAGTTTAAAACGGAGTAAATTTTATATGGTTACAATATAATGATGTTTGCTTGTTACCCAATTGAGAATTTGTGTCTATGTATTATGTTATTGGTAAAGGGGATATTTTTGGATTATAGATATTTCAATCCTCTTTCTGTTGTTGTTTAAGCATTATCGCCATTGTGAAATTTTGGCATATCTCAATTTCAACTAAATGGAGGTTCTTTTATGTAAGAGCGACATCTTATCTTTAAAATAATTAGATATTCTTGTTGTCAGTAAGCTTATATTAGAAACACCAATATATAAGCATTAAGTAAACTCTTTAAGTAGCCTTGTTAGCTTATCTCAGACTAATGCTAATCTTTGATGGTTACAGAAAATTATGTTAGTCAAATCTTAAGATCTTATTGAGTTTCTTACCAACTTCTGGTTTTCATTGTATGTGCTACCTTTTTCTTCTGCATTCGATTGTCTTGATAAATTATACTTGGATTACTATTAGAATTTTCTAATTTCTTTCTCTCTTTTGATCCTTTGCTATTTTTTTAATATAGGAAGGATAAAGTTCTCCAACAACAGAAACAAAGTCAACCACAAACTTGAAGGAGTTTGAAGGTAAAGGAATAGTTTGGAAACATTTTATATTAGTTTTTGGGCCATTTATATATACAAAGAAAATGTATTATAATGTATATTAGAATACTTTATGTTGTTTGATTTTTTAGCAATGAAAAGTTCATATATATTTCTATTTCTCATAATTGCCTTATTTACTATGAATTATTTTTTATTTTATGATAATTGCAATTGACGTGAATCATGATAATTTATAGGGACAATTTTATTTTGTCAGTACAAGCGATGTTTTTAGTGATGAAATGATTATCTTAGCTACAAAATTTTAAGCCAATTTTATTAAAGCAAATTTGTCACTAATTTTTATATTTAGGGACGAAATATCTTTTTGTGTATGATAGGTAATTTTTAGTGACAAAATTACATTTGTTCAACTATGAAATACATATAACTTTAGAGACAATTAATGTTGTCACTAATTAAACTAAATAGTTAGTGACGAGGTAGTTTCGTCGCTATTAATTGCCTCTTTAGTGATGAAAATGTACTATCAACTACAAGAATTTTATACTTTTTTGACAAATAAGTTCGTCACAAATACTATATGTTTGGGGACGAAAATCAATTTCGTAGTTAAAACAACTTTATTTAGTGATGAATCACTAAGTTGTTTTTGTATACCTTAGTGACGCATATTTAAGGACGAATGATTGACAATTTTTTTCGTCAAGAAAAGTTTTTTGTGACGAAATATTAATTTTAGGTGACAAAATAATTTGTCACTGATAATCGAATTTGTTGTAGTGCTTCTCCAAGTCAATCTTTAAGGTCATGTGGGTTATTTTGCCTCTTATTTTTTCAAAGTGTGTGATGTATTCCTGGACAATGATATCATTGTCAAGGCTCTCATGTTGGACAGAAAGCTTACCTGGCCGGGACCAATGATGTGGGCTAGGTATGGTTTGATTCTGTTGACTAGGATTTTAGTTACAGTTTTATAGGCAGTGTTGCATAGCCCTATGGGCCTAAAGTTTTTTTAGCATGGAGGCTTGGGGGCATTTTAGAATAAAGCACATGAGGGTCTCATTCATACTGGGGTACTTTATTTCAGATGAGAAGCATTCTTTGCAGAATTGGATGACATACTTTCCCACAATGTCCTAGTACTACTGGTAAAAGAATGGATGTAGTCCATCAGATCCCGGGGCTTTGAAGGGCTTGAATGAGAAAATGGCTCTTTTGATTTCACTATCTCTGCGGGAGAGAGCCATATTAGCTTTTTTGCACAGTGGATAGTGATGGATACAGGGGGCAGAAGTGGTATTGGAGATCGGGGATTGAGTATGTGAAGAAGTATAGAGATCCTTGAAAAAAAGCTGACAATGGAGACTTTGATTTCATGAGGTTTATGCAGCCAGTTCCCAGCCTCATCTTTGAGGGAGGAGATTCTATTTCTCCTTCTTCTATTTAGAGTAGAGGTATGGAAGAATCTAATGTTGGCATCCCCATCAAAGAGCCAGCTTATCCTAGCTTTCAATTTCCAGAAATCCTCTTTCATTCTTAAGGATTGAGTCTAATTCCTCGATTAGAAAGTTTTCGGAGGAACTGACTAAATTAGTAGTTAGGAGATTTCTGGATGTCAGCAGTCCTGGCCAACAATCTCTTCTTTTTGTGGAATATGTTACCAAAAGTATGCTTATTCCAATTGATGACATTATTTTTGAAAATCTTAGGAATTAAAGGATTAAGGTGGAATAAGTTGGGAAGGAGTCTGTGATTAATGCAGGGAAAGTTGGGTGACTGCACCCATATGGACTCGAATCTAAAGGGATTGACATTAACAACATGGGTGCAACAAATATTAGATTTCATTATTCTAAGAAGTGACGGTGTTTGCTTTAGTCCAAGACTTCTTATATGTATTTAAAATGGTACCAAAAAAACCCAGAGTAATTACAATAATATGACATCATAGAAAGTGATCGGAAATAAAAAATACTTTTTTTTATTGAGTGTTGCCCTTGTCAAGGAGGAAAATAGTGTTCGGTCCTATTTTGATTTGCTTTCACTGAACTATATTATACATCTAATTTTTATCTAATTAAGAAAATGGTTTAGGCAAGTCAAAAGTTTTATATAAGAACCAATGATCAAAACTCTTTTCTCATTTTGATTAACTCTTGAAATCGGAAGAAACAAAAGAAAAAAACAACTAATTTCAAATTTTTCACATAGTTATTAACTTACAAATTTTAGTTTTAAAGACCGTCTTTTTCTTTAGAGCCGAGACTCCTTATCCCTACTACCAAATGATACAAAAATATAAAATTATCTTAATTGTTCCAGAAAAGTTAAAGGTTACAACGATACACAAAAAATTCTGATTTATGCCCTCTTAATGCACTATAATATAAGGTGTAACCTTATCTCGTCTAAGAATACTTACTAAGATTATTTTAATCCAATTTTTCGTAACAGAGACTTTGTGGCTTATTAAAATGTGTTGAATGAAATAATGAAGGAAAATTCTACCTTTTTATCATATAAAAATTTGAAATTTTTATAACATCGAAACATTAAAAAAAAATAAAGATTTCAAATTTTAGTTCATTTTAATATTAACATTTACTTTTATATTATTGCTTCGAATTTATTAACCTCTAGATATACTTGATTTTTGTATAATCCGTATAAGGGAAACTTTTTTTTTCCCCAAACATGTAAAGAAAGAAGAAAAAATTTCAAGAAATTCTAATGATCTTTTTAAGTGTGTGTGTTCTACTATATAGAAGCGCCCTAAAGCAAGCAGGAGACCGTCGACATCCCTGCTTGCCTACCAAGGGCTATTTGGTCATTCAGTCCAGCTGTGTATTGAATTCTCTGTTATGACCTTATGGATGACGTGCGGCTTAAATTTGGGAGGGTTACATAGTCATTTTCACCTATACAACCTGCCAGCAACAATTTATATTTATGTAATTTTCTCTCTCTTCGGTATTCTCAACTTATTCTCCCGTTCCTCCATGGAATTTGCACTACTTTTGCATTTATAGCTTAAATTAATCAACTTCTGTTGTGGAAGCTCTACCAACTTTTTCACAGGATAAATTAGGTTTTGGGCTATTTCGTCGCTCCAACTTTGTTGCATCAAGGTAATCGCTTCGACGCTTCGAATCAATTTAATTGACTGTCTATGCCACGAAACTTCATCTCCGCTCTAGATTTGGTAGGCGTTTGCATTTTAGAGAAAAATTATGTCTGACTTTGCCCTATTTTGAATTTATATAGTTGCCGAACCTCTGGCTGAATGAGTTTTTGCTGCTTCGTTGGAACTGAAGAAAGGGGGAAATTTTACAATGGTGTCTGAATTGAATTTTAGAATTTTCGTGGGAATTTATTGTGAAAAATGGATTTTTACAGGAATTTTATTGTGACGGTTGGTATATAAAAATTATTTTTATTATTCTTTGTGGCGGGTAGGGGCTTAGTTACGTTCTTACGACTCTGTGTTCTGAAGATTTTCTGGTATTTGCATCAAAACAGTGTGCTTCTATTTTTGATTTTTCGCATAATCTTTTCAACGTTAGTGGTAATGCATTGCATTCGACAAACCTCAAAATCAAAGTTTTAAATAATGAAGCTCTTGCAATCATTTTCAAGACTGAATGGGAAAATTGGCTTATTGTGATGAACACTTTTGTTGGTTATTGCACATTCACACACGTTAACATAATAACAAATCCAATAGGACCAGGGGAAGAGTTTGTTTTCATTAAAAGAATTACATCTTGTTGTTACTGGTATTCTACAGGTGCCTTAATTATCTTCTGATCTTCTTATTGAACTATCTTTTCTAAATGGTTTACATCATTATATGGATTAAGTTTTTCCTGTCTTCCCTTGGATGGACTGCTCTGTCAGTAAAGTAACAGACATTTAGCTATATACATGGCCAATTAGTCATTAGTGAAGCCGGAGTCAATAAAGGTACTACTGGGAGAAATTGAAACCTTTGCTTCACATGAAAGGGAAAATTTACTAAAAGATGAGACTTCTAAGAGGAAGAACAACTTGCTTTGTTCCCTGCCAATTCGTGACAAATTTAGCATTATGCTACTAAGGGATTAAGTTAATCCACTTGAACTTACTTGGGAATCTTGAAATGAATTAATTCTATAAAGAGATAGCTTCAAGAAATACTTCTTGCCCTGTGTCCTAATTTCAGGAAGCTTTCAATGTAACACATTGGCTTTGCTTATAACCGGACAAATAGTAGGCTTATCTTGCTTGACTACAATGGTCCTAAGATGCATGAGGATGAGGTTATTTGCTTGTTGATGTTGATGTGATTAGAAAACTTGGTGCTTACTGATACTTCTTTTTGTCAAGTCGATTCTTGCTTAGCCCTATACCTCCAGAAATTTTTAAGTAAAATACTATTCATGGCATGTTGGAAATCTAAGTTTTTCTGTTGATAAAATATAGGTGTGACATATTCTTGCTGCTTCCCAGGAAAATCACTTTTGTCCTAATGTTGGCATGTACTGTTTTTGACTTACTAGAGTTTCTTAGTTGTGCTAAGGATAGTAAACAACCTCTTTATTATTTAAAAGTTCTCAAATAAGTTAAACTTGTTATAGTGCTATCTAGAATTTTGTTAGAGAACTCAGAGGTATGAATGTCAAAAGCATGTGGATTTTTTCTTTTACCATATGATGTTAGAGACAGAAAAATTGTAAAGTTCACCAAATTTTTCGTACTTTTTCTGTTATCTTTGACATGTAAAATGAGTCACTAGCTTAGATGAGTACTTTGTGCAGCTTTTTACTTCCTCTTTTATCATTATTACACATAAAAGTTCCATTTTTCCCGCCTATTGGAGCTCCTCCGAAGCCTTTTGATTATCATTTGGTTATTGCTCAAGCCAGTATTGGTGGTTTGGTGTTGCTCTTTGCTTCTTGTGCTAATTGCAAAAGCAATAAATTATAATGGTTAGGCAACCTTTTTATACAGTTTGTTAAGATATACAAATTAATGTTTATGTTCAGCTGAATATTATACAAGGGCTACTTTGGCCTTCTCCAAAAGTTTACTGAAAGCTAGAGCAACTTGACCGGTGGTGCAATATAAGAACTCCTCGGTACATACAAACCAGCAATTAATCTGCCTTCAGTCTGCTTCTGTTCATCTTCTTTCTTTCTCCACTTCATCTACAGATTTCTTTTTATGTTAAGTTTACTGATTTTGCTGCTACTTCCGACATCACCGATTATTGAAAGTCTTTGTGTAGGAAACCTGGTGCATTGATTTGAGCGGAATTTCTTGATCTTCCCCCACTCTGTTTTTTTCATGCGTTGCTTCTGGGTTTAATAAGTCTAAGAATCACCAATTGTTGCTAGATCTCAATTTTTTTCTCCTTTCGCAACTTTTCTTTCAATTTGCCTACTATGTGTTTGTGAAATTGCCTTCTAAAAGTTCATCTTCCCATGTCATATACCAAGCTGAATCAGGATTCTCCCTAATCATATAAAATGTCAAAACTGAACCTCCCATGAGCACACATTTGAATGTATCTGTTGGATAAGATGGTATTAAAGAAGAAGTAACTGAAGTAGAAGAAATTTAAGCTATCTTTGACTAATAGTGCCATTATTCTGTCACAACAAGTTTTCAACTGATCTTGGAGTTTGAGAAAGCTTATGGAAACTTGTCTTTGTGGTTCTAGCTTAAAATAGAACTCCCAAATTCTGAAAGAGAGGCCAATATGTATTACAGTAGTCATTACCTATTTATCATTAATCACTAGCTTTGTTAGAGCCTTGGAGATAAAGCAGCATATGCACTTTCCTTAAGAACGATGAGAATGAAGCTTTACAACTGATATTTTCTATACCAAATAAGGCTATTACAGCTACTCGCACAAGATTTCCTTTGCTTTTATGATTACTAGTTTTAGTGTACGTGCGTTGCACGTGTGCATCATGTTAATCAATATAAAACGTATATAAATTATTAAAAAATAGCAATGGAGTTAAAACTAAACGCAATATATGTTTAAATGATGAAAAAGATATTACTACATTGATATAATATATAGCTGAATTCAACATTTTTCGAGTGAAGTTAGTGTAATGAATTCTATAGTATTTATAGCAATAAATATTTTATTATATTAGATACAAATATGCTATGTTGTTATATCTCATCCAACATCTCTTTGTAAACTTTACGCTCATAATGTCGTTATACAAAAAAAATAGTTCTTCATTCAAAGTTAATCAAAATTATAGCCAAATGAACCTCTTCTTGTGTAAAAAAAGTTGCGTGAATTCTTATTGATTTAAGTCTAAATTTACTTCATGCAATAGTCAATACCATCCTAAACTCACTCCGGATATACTCTGCTAATAACAATTTTGAAATTTCAAGAGTTCACAATGTTGAGGTCAATTTTTCAAAATTATCAGAGGGTGAGGGGGTGGGGGATGACAAATTTATAGTTATTTCAAGAGTTCCAAATATATTAATTTAACTTAGGTTTAAAATATTAACTATAATTGTACATTCACATAGCATGGTGGTAACTTAATTTATTTCTAAATTAACACCATATTAGTTCAGACTTCTAGAAATTTAAAGTTAAAATTAAATCAAAACTGTTAAAAATTTAACAGGAAAAAGCGAATATACATTGCTGATGGATGTTCCATATTTTAGGCAATCAATTATTGGCAATTTAGAGGGAAAAAATACTATTATATACCTTAGAGGCTAAGAATTAAAAAACTTTAATGGTCACGTACTAAACTCCAAAAGGATATTTATAAAAACTCGTCAAATAAGGAAAAATAATAATAAAGTAAATTTTAATTGAATTTGAAGACCTAATATTAGGATCTTCTTAAATAAAATTTTAGTTGATTTTGAAGACCTAAATATTCAAAAAATAATTAAATGACTATTTTGTCTGGTGTAAAATTAATTTTTAAAGGATAAAAAAAGGCGAATGATATTTCGATAGAGACTTTATAGTATAGATATAGATGAATTTAGGCTGGCATAATCTTTTTATTCTTAAATATGATATTGAATAATTATTTTGGGTGCTTAATTGAACATGAATTAATTACTTTATATGATTAAATAAGAATACTTAAAATACATATTTAATTATTCTACATTGAAATAATTTTATTTAGAAGTTACTGTATTAAATAATTTTAATTTAATGTATGTGATTTTATGTCTCCATTTTTTAATTTTTAATTAGTAATTAATTGAAGTCGCCATCGTTCTCATCTTGATTTTATACGTATTGCACAAATGATGTATTGTCTATTAGTACAATTTACATAAGGTAAAATATTTATTAATTTTAAATTCCTAAATATTAGTACTTCCTATCTATTTTAATAGGGAAAGATTTAATATCAAAATTTTTAGTTGATTTCAAAATCCTAAACATTAGGAAACTAACCAAAGTTACAAATTTGTCCATTGTAAAAGTTATTTTTTAAGGGTAAAAGATGAACGACATTTACTATTTTCTGGCCGTGCAATATAACAGAAATAAATTTTATATATATTTTATCTAAGAGAAATAATTTGGTACATGGTTTTTTTTCTTTTTCCGATTCACACCCTCGTCCTCTCTTTCTTTTAGCCAAACGTATATTAAAAAAAACTCCTAAGTAAAAGGATTGAATGTAATGGATTACAGTCAAACCTCTCCATGACAGCCTCATTTGTTCCGAAAATTTTTGGCTGCTATAGTGAAGTGTCGTTATAGAGGACATATCTAATAACATAATATAATATTGGCAAAATACATAAGTTGTCACTTGACCTATGGTCCAAATCCCTGTTATACACTTTCTAGGAACGAATATTACTTTACACACCCAACCTTTCCAAAGTGTATCTAATACACACCACTTTTGGCAGCTGGCGCGCGCGTGTTTTACACAAAAAAGAGGCGAGTAAATATAAAACTTTCGGGTCTAAATCATTATCTAAATGCCACATGTCCCCAGCCTTTGTTATTTTTTTCTTTTCTATTTTTAGTTATTTAATCTCCAAATAATTTGGTCTTTTTTCCACACACCCCCCACCCGTTTTCTTCTTCCTCTGGACACCTACTTTGTCATCTCCATTAATTAAACTCTTGAACCACAAAAATAGTTTTAGAGCTAGGTCCAAGTTTCAAATTAATTAGTCATCTCCTTCAAGTTTAAATATTTTTAGATATGCTAATGAAATCAGTGACTGATTTCTCCATTTGTTTTCATAATTTTGTTTTTAGATCTGCTTATTTTTTCTTTGGCTTCAAAAATTTAATTTTTTTTGAATGGGTGTGAAGAAAGGGTTTATAGTGTAGGTTTTGCTCTAAAAATTATGGCAATAGTGATGGCTGCCATGGCCAACACTTAAAACACCATGTGAAAGATCTATGTGAATATTGGCCATGACGATAGTGGTGGTTGCCATGGCCAACACTTGATTCATGTGATTTTTTTTTTCTGGTGGGTATTTCCATGGCTGTGAGATTTTAGAGGAGGCTTGGTGGGTATTTCCATGGAGTTTAGAGGAGGCTTGGTAGGGGAGTTTAAAGAAGATGAGAGATGGAGGAGGGGGGGTGTTTCCCGTTTTTTCTTTTTTTCTTTTAAATATATCAATTGTGGTGTAAATTTAGTATTTTTATTTTTTGTTCCTTGACATGTGTCACGACCTTATTGGTGCGTGATATTATACATATTCTGAAAAACTGGTTAAGAAAAAAATGGTGTGTCTTAGATACATTTTGGAAAGGTTGGGTGTGTAAAAGTAATATTCGTTCCTAGAAAGTGTGTAACAGGGACTTGGGCCATAAGTCAGGTGGCAACTTATGTATTTTGCCTATAATATTCGGTTCCGAGAATAACTCAGCTTTTATAGTGAATGACTATTATATAAGGATGCTGTTAGAGAGAGGTTTGACTATATAACTTTATATATATATATATATATATATATATATATATATATATGAATACTTAGCGAAACTTTTGCCTAAAATATTTACAGAAAATTTAATTGGTTAATGTTTAAAGAAAAGACTCCTATTGCTAAAAGGATTCCAAAGTGCTCATACTTTTCCTAATATAACTTTAGGAATTGAAAGTGTTCCATCAAAGGTTTTTACATGCAGGCGAAGCGTACAAAACATTGTGTTTTTCCAAAGCTATTATTATTTTTTTATATATGTTATATTATATAGCTCAAATAAGGAAGGATTTGGTACACAATCTTTAATTGATATTTTTTTACATATATGTTATATTATATAGCTCAAATAAGGAAGGATTTGGTACACAATCTTTAATTGATTTTGGAGTCCTAAATATTAGGGAATGAATTAAAACTATTCTTAAATATTAAAAAAATAATTAAATTACTATTTTGTCTAGTGTAAAATTAAATTTTTAAGGGTAAAAAAGGCGAACGACATTTCGCTAAGGGCCTTCGTGCTTTTAATATAATATAGATGTATTTGTTGGGGAGCTTGTGGTTGCTAACATCTTATTGATGAATAATTAGTAGTATTATAAAATTTTAACTTGGCCAAACAGCAAGAAGATGAGTAATGCTAACTCCACGTCACTCATAGAAAAGAAATGCATTAGAGAATGAAATAAGAGAGTTAAATTAAACATAAATGAGAAAGAGGAACCGAAACAAAGAGGTCTGTATTGGTTCGCCTTTGGGTTCTGCAAAGACTACAAGCATTTTCCTGAAGTCATCCAATGCTACCTGCCCTCACTTGATCAAGAAAAATATAGAACTTTGTTACTCAACTGATAAGCCTATCAGGTAATTGCCACCAGCTTGGTATTGACAATCACTCAAATACTAAGCAAGCATGGTATTGTTCGAAAGTTTGTTGAATTTTACAGTAAATTTTAATGTTTGTTGTGATGACTATATATGTGAAATGTTGGTATTTGTTGTGACATGGTTGCACAACTTGCACAAGAAATTCTAAGGATTTGGAAGAATCAATTGAATCTACTATATCAGAACATGGTAACTTCTTGTGATAAACAATATACATCGAAATACAATACGCTATTATGCAAACTGCACGGGCCAATCCTATCTAGTATATATATATATATATATATATATATATATATATATGTGTGTGTGTGTGTGTGTGTGTGTGTGTGTGTAATAATAAATTAAAACATCAGAACATGGTAACTTCTTGTGATAAACAATATACATCGAAATACAATACGCTATTATGCAAACTGCACGGGCCAATCCTATCTAGTATATATATATATATATATATATATATGTGTGTGTGTGTGTGTAATAAATTTTAAAACATGGAGAATTGGTCTTTGAGAAGGAAATCTAATTTGGTACATTGACGTCTAATTCCTTAAGACTAAGCAATTGAAGTGCATACAGCATAACATACCATATGCTGCGCCTAATAAGAGAAAAGCAGCGAATTCTTTCTCTTTCTATGCGCTGCCATAGTCACAAAACACTTGTATGGCTCCATCTAAGGGTGGCAAGTGGGCCGGTTAGGACCTGGCCCAGCCCTGGCCTGCGAGCCCATATGGTAGTGGGCCTAAACGGGCCTACCCGTGTCACGACCCTAAACCCGAACCCGGTCGTGATGGCGTCTCTCGTGAAGACAAGGCCAGCCGACACTTCCCATTTCAGTTTTTGAGCATTCAAACAATACGAATTTAAGCCTAAAACATGTCCAAAAGTGAACAGTTAACAGTACAGTTGCAGAAGATAAACCCAACACAGCCCGATACCGGGGTGTCACTAGTCATGATCATCTAAAAATCCGGAATAAGACAAGAAAGTCTACAGAGTTCAATACAAATCTAAAAAAAAAAGAGAAATAAGGTAAGGGAAGAAGCTCTGGGCTGCGAACGCCGGCAACTACCTAGAGAATCTTCGGATCCGCCGGAGCTGGAAAGATCAACACTCGGTAGCGGGACCAGATGCGCCTGAATCTGCACAGAGGGTGCATGGAGTAAAGTGAGTACTCCAACTGAGTGAGTAATAATCATAAATAAAAACTGAAAGCAGGAAATCACGTAAGGCACATTACAGGCTATAATAAAGCAGTAAAGACATGTAAAAAATCATTTTCAATTCAGTTTAAACTTGAAGAAATACCTTTTCAACAATTAAACAGGTAAATGACAGACAATAAGAAAAATAAACACATAAAGGATTGCCCCTCAGGCACAATGTTAACAGTACCAGTCCCTCGGGCTATATCTCACATCACAATGGATACCCGCGCTCACTGGAGGTGTGCAGACTCATGGAGGGACCCTTACGGCCCAAGCGCAATATCAAGTCATCTCGTGGCACCATCACTAGGCCCTCGGCCTCATATCAACAAGCCACCTCGTGGCGTACATATCTCAGGCCCTCGACCTCATAATCATAATCAGTGTTTCCTCACAACATAGGCCCTCGACCTTACTCAGTCAAAATCTCACAGCCACTCGGGCAATAGTAAAACATAGTGCTTAGCCCAAAATATAATTTGAAATGTCATTTAAGTGTTAAAGCAGAGTAAACATGGCTGAGTTATGAAAAACAGTAGAATATAGCATGACTGAGTTCATGTATAAAGTCAAAATAGTGAGAAAATATCAATAAAAATCCCCTAAGGGTTTAAATAGTTGGCATGAAGCCCAAATATGGAATTCAGCCCAAAACATGATGATAGCAAATAGTTTTCAGTCAAATACGTGGTAAAACAGTCATTCAGGACGGACTAAGTCACAATCCCCAACAGTGCACGACCCCACGCTCGTCATCTAGCGAGTGCGTCACCTCAACATAGCATAACGATGTGCAAATTCGGAGTTTAATCATACCCTCAAGACATCATTTACAATCATTACTCACCTCAATCCGGTCCAAACTCTAGTCCGCGATGCCTTTACCCCTCGAATCGGCCTCCACTCGCATAGAATCTATCTAAAATCAGAATCACGGCGTCAAAATATGCTAAGGGAACAAAGACCAAACAAAAATAATCAATTTACAATATAAATCCCGAAATTACCAAAACCCGACGCTGGGGCCCACATCTCGAAATTCGATAAATTTTACATCAATAGATTCCTTATCTCCCCACGAATTCATACATACCAAAAGTTCTGAAATCCAACCTCAAATGGTCCTTCAAATCCTCAATCAAAGGTCTAAGTTTTCAAGCCCTAGTTTCCCACAATTTTAACCCTTAATTTCCACTAATTATAGCTCTAATCCGTGAAATAATACCATAGGAACGAGTTTTAGGTCCAAAATCCTTACCTCAATAAAGTTCCCTTGAAATCCTTCTTCAAAATCGTCCAAAAAGCTCCAAAGCCGACTTAAAAATGGTGGAATAGCTCAAAAATCGTGAAGGAAACAATTCATATGTTCTGGCCCAGGGATTTCGCATCTGCGGCCCAATTCCCGCTTCTGCGGTACCGCATTTGCAGCCAATGAACCGCTTCTGCGGTTTTCACTAAAGCAACCAAAATCGCATCTGTGATACTCACTCCGCATCTGTGCCTTCGCAGGTGCGGTTCCTGCCTTCCCAGTCATTTTCTGCTTCTGCGACCCCCTTCACGCATCTGCGGCATTGCACCTGCGGTCCCTAATCTGCAGATGCGGAAACACCAGAAGCAAAAATCTGCAGCTTCTCCAAAAATTCCAAACTCTCTGTCAACCATCCGAAATCACCCCGAGGCCCCCGGGACCTCAACCAAAAGCACCAACATATCCCAAAACCTTATTCAAACTTATACCAATCTTCGAAACACCTCAAATAACATCGGATTCAAGCCTAAGTTTCCAAAATCTTCCGAATTACGTTTTGATCAAAAACTCAACCAAACCACATCCGAATGACCTGAAATTGTGTACACACATCCCAAATGAGACAAAAGAACTACTTCGACTCCCACAATTCCATTCCGACCTATATATCAAAATCTCACCTATCAACCAGAAATCGCCAAAATACCAACTTCGCCAATTCAAGCCTAAATCTACTCTGGACCTCCAAAACACATTCCGATCACGCTGTAAAGTCCCAAATCACCTCCCAAAGCTATCCGAACCATCGGAGCTCACATCCGAGCCCTCTAACACATAAGTCAACATCTGGTTGACTTTTCCAACTTAAGCTTCCTCAAAAGAGACTAAATATCTCAAACCTTACCAAATCCTTTCTGAACTCGAACCAACCAACCCGATCGCATATAGAACCAATAGAAAAAGCAATAAAAAGTAGAAATTGGGAAAACGGAGCGGTAACTCATGAGACGACTGGTCGGGTCGTCACATCCTCCCCAACTTAAACAAACGTTCGTCCTCGAACAAGTCAAGAAACATACCTGAAGCCTCAAACAGGTGAGGATATCTGCTCTGCATCTCCCGCTCGATCTCCCGGGTAGCCTCCTCCACGGGCTGACCTCTCCACTGCACTTTCACTAAAGTTATATCCTTTGACTTCAACTTTCGAACCTGACGACCCAAAATAGATACTGGCTCCACATCATAGGTCAAATCATCATCTAACTGAACAGTGCTGAAATCCAGAACATGAGACGGATCCCCAATATACTTCTGGGGCATAGAAACATGAAATACCGAATGCACACTCGACAAGATGGATGGCAAAACAAGCTCATAAGCCACCTCCCCAATCCTCCGAAGCACCTCGAAAGGCCCAATGAACCGAGGACTCAATTTACCCTTCTTCCCAAATCTCATAACACCCTTCATGGGTGAAACCTTCAACAAAACCTTCTCACCAATCATGTAGGTCACATCCCAAACCTTCCTGTCAACAAAACTCATTTGCCTCAACTGCATGGTATGAAGCCTCTCCTGAATCACCTTCACCTTTTCTAAAGTATCCTGCACCAAGTCTGTCCCCAATGCGTGCGATACCTAGAACTTGCCCTGTGTGTTTGCAAAGGGAAATAGAAGCTGTTGGGTTTTAGAGATGATTGAGGCATTTCTTTGTGTAAGCCTACATATAATGGTGAATCCACCTGTCTATATTGCCATAGTTAACCCCTTTGAGTCTGAAGCCTGTTCTCTGATAACCCTATAATGACCTATATCCCTGTGTTTGAATAGCTGATTATTTGAACCTATACCTCCGAAAAGCACTTGAATCACTAAAGAACATACAAAAGTCAAAGGTGGGGTGGTAGGGATGTTAGCAAAAAAAAAATGGGGAATCAGGAATGAATTATTTGAATGGTGCACTGGAATTTTGAAAAATAAAATAAAATATGGAGGGATGATTGGGCCGAGCAGGGAAATTGAGATAAAAGGAAGTGTGTATTAAAAGTACTTAGAGAGGTTAGTCACTACATCCAAATGTATCCTACCCGTCCTTTAGCCTACATTACAACCAAATAAAGACCTCTTGATCTTTGACTAAAACAGCTCGATTAGTAGAGTACTACACTAGGGGCAAGCTTATGGTGTGTCTGTGCGACATGTGAATGTTCTTTGCTGAGAGTGAGTGAATTCTTTCTATCTTCAATTCCTTGTGTTTGAATTTATGCGTGTGGAACTTCTCTAAGACTTTTTGATGTGAGGGAATGTGATTCGGGAGGGAAAAGTAAATCTTCACCTCTGTTAGAGTAACTAGAGTGAGCGCAAGTGTGTCATGGCAGTAGAGTCTGCATCTGGGGTATGACCGGCACATTGATTAGGTTGTTCCGTCAAAATGGTGGGTGTGACATATTTGGGGTAAAGCATCAAACGATTAGGCTTTTAAGTGTGGTTTAGCTTGCTCGAGGACGAGCAAAGGGTTTAAGTGTGGGGTGTTGATAATAGGTGAATTTAACTATAATCAGGCCCTAAATAACCGCTTTCTTGCATAGTTTTAATAATAAAAGTGATAACAAAATGCTCTTATTAGTGCTTTTCATGATTTGAAGGTTATAAATGACTAGGGAAGGCTAGGGAGCACTTTTAGAGTCAAAAAGAATGAAGAAAGAGAGGCCAACCGTGAAATGTCCCAAGTGAACCAACAGGCTGAAGAATCAGAAAAATGACTCTGTCGCGGTTCCACCGCGACCGCGGTGACGGATGCTTGCGGACAGAAGGAGATTCAGAGGAGCTGTTTGGCCGCGGTTCCACCGCGATCGCGGCAGAAACGCGGCAGGAGGCGGAAATTTCAGGGACTAAAGTGCAAAACACGGGATTTTTAGCCCAAAAATCCTATTTTAAACACTAGACTTCGCCCATGAGAGGCATGTATTGATTTTTAGAGTATCTTGGAAGAAAAATAATTGTGAGAGATCACCCAAAACATCTTTCTTCTTTTCTTTGATTTTGTTTGCTAGTTTATAATGGATCTTATCTTAGTTTGTTTACCCATAGTTATGAGTAGCTAAATCTTTTGTCTAAGGTTTTGATGGAACCTATTGGGGGATGAACTTCTTGTTTATGTGAATACAAATTGCTAGTTTCAATCTTTATTTATTCAACTATGCTCTTGTTGTAGTTAATTGACAGGATCCTCAATTAGCTGTGCCTATTTAGTGTGCATAACTCAGGAGAGAGTGCATATGTAGGTTATTGTTGAATAACACCACTCCTACAGTATAAGAGGAATCTATAACTGCGAGTTTAAAGGCGGGATTAGGGATAACGAAGCCTTGGGTGCAATCTTAAGTGAACTGTGTTAATTAAAGCTAGCTAATGTATCTCGGGAGAGTGCAATAGTATATTACTGTGATTACTCGGGAGAGATTTACGGTAAGAAAAGTGTTTATGATTGATAGATGTGTGTTGGGAAATTTGTATGAAGCATAAACAGAAGGGATTCCATTAATAGGGGAAATCTTTACCTTAGTTTTTTCTTATCATTGTTTACAACCTTAGCATTTTAGTTTACAGCTTGTTATTTACTTGCAATCTTAGTTAGTAAAGAAACCTTCAACTGTGATTCAAAAGTTTGAGAAATTGGTTCTCAGGAGTTTAGCTGGTCTAAAGATTGTGATTGATAGGTTAACTCTCTGTGGATTCGACCCTGGGCGTAATACTCGGGTTATATTTGCAACGTCCGCATAGTCCTTTTTATAAGGCATAGTTGGGCATGATCAGTAACTTAAGGGCACTTTATAGATGACCTGAACAGTATTAATTAAAATATTTAATTCAAGAGTTCAAATTATTAGTGAGGTTCATTTAGTACAAACGTTTTTATTTTACTGTTCATTTACTTCTTTTACCTCTAAAAGTTTAATATACTGTTTTTAATGTAAATGCATACAAATTTATGTCTCAATTTGAAATAATAATTCATGTAAATTAATCACAATTAGATTAGTATATTGACTATTTTAAAATTGTATGGCTTTGAAACTTTGATTACACGTTAAAATAATATATCGAAAAATAAAACTCATCATAAAATTTCTTTTCAATGATGTTAAATATGTCCTCCTGTTAAATTCTTCAATTATAAAATTAGAATAATTTGTACTTCTTAATTATATTATTTTGATTTCATTGTTCATTTATTTGTTTTGTTTTATAACTTATAACCAAAAGCGAAAAAAAGGCAAAATAAATTCTTTAGCAAATTGTTATTTTGAATTTTGGTTTCTTCTCTCTCCGTTTATTGAAATGGAACGTTAATATTTTGATAGATTTAACTAGAACCGTCCCAAAATATTGGGGCAACTGTACATCTCATCATTAGAGCATTAAAATCTATATCTATCTATCTATCTATCTATACTATATTAAAAGTATAAATGCACTTAGCGAAATGTTATTCGCTTATTTTACCTGTTAAAAAAAAATTATACTATACAAAATAGTCATTTAAAATCTAATAACACTTTTACCTTATATAGATTTTCTTATTTAAAGGCCATTAATATTAGAGTTGTATTGAACTGTCCTTATTTTTTCAAATGCAAAAAATATTATTACAAGTAATTGATGTATCTTAAAAAAGAAAGAATTACAAGAAAATATACTTTGATTCACACCATAACAAAGAATGACACATATTTTTTAGTTTTACCCGACCTAGCCTATATTGTACATATTTTAAAAGCACTAGAAAATTCAAATTTTGTTTTCTTACAACCATTGCTTCCAAAAGCTATGGAGTTAAATCTATATTCTCACAAATATAGCTTTCACTCTCTTTTCTTCTCACATATTCTACATATGCTTCAAGAAGCCGTCCGCCATTACTGCTTCTCTCATGTGTCACCTAGTTGCAATGTTAGAAAATTGAAGATTCAACATTCCACCATTGAAGGCCATTCAAAGCTTGGCTTTCAAAAATAATTTTTTTTAGTTTGTTAGTTGTTTGGATTGGGTGTTGTTCCAATTGATTGAAAATATCAAAAAGAGTTCAAAATTTAAATTTGAAGTGATTTGGAGTAGATTTGAGCAAGATTTGAGTTAAATTTCAGAAAAAATGCAATGAAGAAAACGAAGTCAGTTTTTTTGTATAATTATGTATAATCTTGTATAATAGTGTATATGAGTGTATAAACACATCTTATACACTTTTATACACCTTTATACAAGCGTCTGTAGACGAACTTCTTCCACGATTTTCAGTTGCAATTCTTGTTCAAAATCAGTCCAAATCTCCATTAAATGACTTCAATTTTTATATACAACCTCCTTATACTGTTTCTAACAATTCTAGATAATACCCACTCAAAATTTCTCACAAAATCAAATTCGAAATCTAAACCCACATATTTAAGCTTGTTAAAAATCTAATTTTCACCATCCAAATGGATTTTGTTTGTTGAACTAATATTTGGGTTACAGTTACTGATTCGAAAATTAACTTAAAAGCTTGAGCAATCGTTTTTAAAAATTAAATAGTAATTTTAAGAATCTATTGGAATTGGATGTTGAATCTTAGCCTATTATTTTGGGCTAATTGGTTGTAAATTGAAATATGGTCTATAAAATGGAAAAGTAAGGATCTCAGTTGTTCTTATGTGAAATTTTTCCTTTAAAAAAGGTTGTTTTTTTTGTTATTTTCAATTAAGAGTTCTGAAAGACATATATATATCCCGGAAAATGTCTATTTATCTTTCTTTAATTATAAGAATCCCTAAATTCTCACGTGTGGTTTGTCAATTGGTCTTAATGCATCTTATGATTTTAGAAGCTTAATTAACATATGTTCATTAGATACTGGAAAATATCAATATATACAATTGAATTTGACAGCATCATATCTAACTAAATAATTTAAGCAATCAATTGGGTGATAATATAATTAACAAGAATAACATAGAATAAATTGTTCTATTTCATTTTTCAGTTATAGGAATATATATAGTCTCCTTTGTGGGTTATCAATTGGTCTTAATGCATCTCATTAAGTTTAGAAAAGCGTAATTAACGATAGGCTCATTAGATATTTGGACATATCAATGTATAAAATTTAATTTGATACTATAATATTTATTTAAATAGTTTAGGCAGTCAATTGGGAAATAACTAACAAGGAACATGGAGAGATTAGTTGTCCTACTACCTTCTGATATTATATTTAAAATTCTAGTTGGGCAATTTCTTTCATTAATATGCTTTCAATTGTAATTTATTTCAATTTTCACCTTGATAGTAAATAGTTCATCAAAAATCCACAAAACATCCAGCACCGCTGCAAAGCCTAGGCTTGCTAGCTCTCTATAATTAATCCTTTTGGGATCACAACTCCAACTTATATTAATTTTTTGTTTATTATTTAGCTATAAATCTGCTTAATAGTAGTCATATAATTCAACTACAAATTTTAAGTATGTTTTGTGACAAAACTTTGCTGTCACTAAATTGCAGGTTGATTAGAGACAACAAAATGATTGTCACTAATTGTTTATAATTTTAGTGACAAAAAGTAAGGTCACAAAAAAGTATACAAGTTTATGGCTAAAGATTAGATCATTTAATTACAAATTTTGAGTCATCACTATTTGGTAATACATTTTTAGTGACGAAATCTTTTCGTATCGAAAGTTCAGCTAATTTTAAGATAAATAAATTTTCGTCATAAACTGTGTGCAACATTAATGACAAAACTAATTTGTCACGAATAATTTTACTTTTGTAGCTAATACTACACAATAAATGGCGCCAACTCATTTTTTGGTGGGAAACTTTCGTGGACGCAACTTTCACCACGAAATTTTATGTTTCGTCACTAAAAGTGCATAGCTCATGTCTTTAAAGACGAAATATAATTTTTGTCACGAAAAATGAATAATCAGTGACGAATTTTGTGTCGTAGCTAATAATTTCGTAGCTAAATACTACATTTGTTGTAGTGAAGGTTTTTAACAGAATTGAATGGTCTTTATTAGAGACACTCTCCATGCCTTTAACTTCCCCACTAGCACCATTAACCTCATCATGTCCTGTGCAAGCTCATCGTCCGTATCTATCCTATTGAATGGGGATCAAACCAACCCCTTCAAACTTTCTAGAAGTATCAGGCAAGGTGATCCCCTCTCCCTTTACCTGTTTATTTTGTGCATGGAGAGACTCTTTAGATCAATTGATGAAGCTGTCCAGGATAAGAAGTGGTGCTCAATTAGCAAAAAAATCAACCAGGTCTCAGGCGAAAAAATCAATCTTGCAAAATCAAGGGTATTCTTCTCTGCCAATTGCCAACTCCACCAAATGGAAATCAACTCCAACAGTCTGTCCATTCAGGCCTCAGCCACCTTTGGCAAATACCTGGATTTTCCTATTTTTCACAAAAGGCCAGTCAATAATGATTTCCAATTCATTATTGATAACATGCACTCCAATATGGTTGGTTGAAAAACTGGCCTCCTAAATATGACGGGGAAAACTACCCTTGCAAAAGCCTCCCTAAATAGTATCCCTAGCCATGTCATGCAATTCATCAAACTCCCCTAAAAAACTACTAAGAAATTGATAGAACTGAAAGGAATTTCATCTGGGGTATCACACCTAATAGGAAAAAATGCACCAAGTGGGCTGGGACACTGTCGCCAAGCCTAAGACCCAGGGAGGGCTCGGAATTCAAAGGGCAGAATTGAAGAACGAAAGCCATCCATTCAGGACTTGCCTGGAGGCTCTTTCATAACACATCCTCCATCTGGGCAAAAACTCTGATTGCCAAGCACTGCAACTGGCGACACCCATCCAAAAAAGCAAAATCCTCCACTTGACAGTGCATTCTTAATGGGTGGGAAACATGTACACAAGCCAGGAGATGGGTGGTTCACAAAGGGAATAGAGTCAGCTTCATAAATGACCCTGGATCCCAAACCACCCATCCATTATGTCCATGATTGAAGGTCCACTAACACAAGCTGACCTGTCAACTACAGTTGCTGCCATATGCAACAATGGGGTATGGGATATCTCCTCCATCTCCATGAACATCCTTACAAACATCATAAACATACTTTTAACTACTTTTATTCTACCCAAACTTATTAAGGAGTATAAGATAATTTGGGAAAATACTGATAATGACCTCTTTAGCACAAAATCAGCTTATACCCTTATTGCCAACTTTGCCTCCCGGGAGGGGACAGATAATAACAACATCCACTTGTGGATCTGGAAACTGAAGGCCCCCAAAAAGATCAAAACCTTCATATGGCTCCTTTACCATGAAAGGCTTCCAACAGGGGCTTATCTCCAAAGTATTGGGGTCCACTGTGACCCAATTTAATGTTTTTGCAATGAAGCTCTTGAGACTTCTGCACACATCTTCTTAGAGTTCCCTAATGCGAAATCCTTATGGGAAAAATTAACCTCAAAGAGCACCAATGCAGCACAAACCCAAAACCCGAAATTCACTAGCAGGGACTAGGCTACTACATGGGCTTCTCTCAAATGAAAACCATTCAAAAACAATCTTAGTTGGGAGGATTTATTCCCTTTTAGCTTCTGGCAGATCTGGATTACTAGGAATAATAACCTTTTCAACAAGAAAAAGGATACGGTCCCTACTATAATTATTTTGGCAAAGGCTACTAAGTATATCACTATCTCAGTAAACAAACTACCTATAAAAGAGAAAATCATCTGAGTCAAATGGACCCCCCTCCCCCATCAAGAGGCCATTATAAGCAACATTGATGGAGCTGCTAATAGGAATCCTGGTAAGGGAGAAGTGGGAGGAGTTTTCATGAACTCCAGCGGAAACTGGGTCCTAGGTTTCATGGGAAGCATGCAACACTCCACAAATACACAAGCGAAACTCCTTGCTATTCTAAAAGGATTGCAGATTGCTGACCAAAGAGGGATCACACCACTTGAGATCAACACATACTCGACTGAGGTAATAAGAATGCTAAACTGGGGTTATTATGAATTTGACTCCATTATTTTTGAATGCAGGTTAATCATCCTAAGACGAAGAGACGTGGTGGTGAAGCACAACTACACGGAGACGAACAAAGTAGCTGGCATGATGGCAAAAGAGGTGCCAACAAGAACTTTTTTGATAGCATAAGATTCACGACAGTTCCTCCGGTGTTTGCAAATCAAGCTTTTTGGGCAGACATCTTAGGAACTGTTTTTTCTAGAATCTAAATATTAGATTACATGTATATACCGAAAAAGCTCAGAATCTAAAATCGTACCTTGTTACAGAAGACTATTCTAATTCTTTTCGAGTAAGAAATCCTCACGAGAATCTTCACAAGAACTCTCTAAGGAATTGAGAAGAGAAGAAGGATACAAGCCTGTGCGCGGGAGTTTCCTCACCAACTTCTTTTAGTTAATACTCTTAAGCGATATATGCAACCGTTAGGAAGAGTCCTACCGTTGTGCCTCTTCCTCTTTATTAATTTTAAGATTCAAATATATATTAAATCAAATTTTTACATGGATCTGCGTCCACGGAATCTAATTCCTTCACTACCAAAACAACAAATGAAAGCAAAGAAAGCGAATTGGCTTTCCACTGTAAGGTTACACCAATGTCAATATACCGTAGTAGACACCACTACGTACGTAATAAGATCACCAGATCAAGAATCTTTCTCTTAGTTGCCGCATCATGAATCTGATATAGTGACATTGAATTGGGCATTTCCCATCTCTTCAATTTGTGTTTCTTTAATTTCCATAGCAGAATTCGTGGTAGATTGGCTGCAATTCTCCACTTCAATCAACTGTAGTGAATACAAGCTCTCAAAACTAGAAGGAATGCTTTCTAGTTTAGCACACCAACGCAACACGACCCGCTTGAGGTTCGGGAAAGCATCCTCCGAGGCATTCCATTCGACAATTCCCAGAGACTGTAGTTTCAGGATTTTAAGGTTAGGAAACTCCCCGACATTGACATCCCACTTGTCCTCCTCAATGTGGCAACTATCTAGATTTAAGTTTTCAAGATTAGGTAGCTCTCCAATGGTCGAAATTCTTCTCCATGGATCGCGAAAGTCGAAATAGAGCAGTGTCAATTTTCTGAGAGTTGACGGGAAGTCAAACTCTAGTCGAGAAAGAGCAATTTTAGGACTATAATAATTGAGAGAAAGTGATTGCAGTCGATCTAGAGACTGAAAAACTGGTTGGCTGCATGATCGGGATTCGAAATCATCATCACGGATCACGCATACCAATTTTACAATATTACGTAGTACATGACTTATAATGGGATTGTCATAAGGAAGATGAAACCTAACTGCGGATAAAGTTTCCAGCTTTCCTAATTGTGAAGGTTTTTGTGAATTTTCAGGTAAAGGTGAACACCAAAAACGAGATATACCAGACAGTTGCAAATGCCTCAAGTTAACCATATCCCATATGGTCTTTGGTAGCTTAACCCAGCGATCAACACTGTTCAAAATCAATGTCTCTAAATTGGCAAGAAAGCTTATAGCTGATGGAATTTCACGAAAAGCACCACTTATTGACAGGTACCTTAAATGAATCAAGAGTAGAATTCCTTCGGGAAATGAATCAGTGACTCTAACATTCTCCAAATCCAGCACTGTTAATAATTTGAAAGCTTCTAAAGATTCCTCAAATTGTTCTGTTGAGCGGATGGTGCTACTAGAGACAGTAAAGCGCAAAGAATGAGTACCTTCCGGGGGAGGATTCCACATCATAAAATCATGTATATCAGAGCAAATAATGCGCCGAGAAGTCATATCAGTTGCAACTTGAGGATTATTATAGCCAGAACTGCGGGATTTACCAATAACAATAATGTAATTAGATACAACAACATACCCAGTAAAATCTCACTAGTGGGGTTTGGGGAGGGTAGAGTGTACGCAAACCTTGCCCCTACCCGGAAGGTAGATGAGAAGCAAAACTAAAGAAGAAAGAATAGAGCCAAGGATCAGGAAGAGTATATTTCTTACCCATAAATCTGTAGTAAATGTATTTCTTCTTGAGCTTTTTTCGAGCAAAACTGATGTATGAGATCGTGAACACGAACAACTTTGAGTCTGCCCAAGGAACTTCTTTTGGCAACCGTAACAAGGTTACTCCCTATAAGCTCCAGTAAGTAACTTGTCGCAACATGTTCCAAGCTTGTCAACTCAATGAACTCATTGTGCGGTATAAATCCTTCGCAGATCCATAATTGTATCAACTTCCATATCGGTATTTCTTCATCCTCAAGAAATGTTCCAAAGTACAGGAAACATGGTCTCAAATGATGAAGCAAATACTTGTAGCTCAATTCGATTACCTCCATTAACCATTTCGCATCATGAAAAAGGTTTGAGCTCAAATTTAGAGTGACTTCTTTCCAGTAACCCACTTCCTTTTCTCCCCTGGCAAGAAGCCCTGCTGTCAAAACTATTGCAAGAGGTAAACCTAAACAACTGCTTGCAATTTCATTTCCGATCTCTTCAAGTTCATCGGGACAACTTTCTTCCTCGAATACTATCTTCTTCCATAGCTCCCAACTTTCTTCTTGTGTCAGATGCCGAAGATGGTGAGGATTTTTTGAGGCATAGGAAGCCACATCGTTGAGCCTAGTAGTCAAAACAATCCTACTTCCCTTGTTATCATCCGGGAAAATTGTTCGCAAGTCATCCCATGAATCAATGCTCCACAGATCATCTACTACAATGAGATATCTCTTTCCTTTCAATAATTTGCGTAGCTCATCGGCTAATTCGCTGGGATCACTTTCTTCTCTTGTGGTATTCTGCTTGTCAAGTCGTCTCAAAATCTCTAATAGTACCTTTCTCCGGTCATACACTTGTGAAATACAGCACCATGAACGGACATCAAAATGCTCCATTACAGTTTCATGAGAATACAATTTTGTAGCTAAAGTCGTCTTGCCCAATCCAGGCATTCCTACAATAGGTACAATGTCTAATTCTTTTGGTCTTCCAACAAGTCGCTTGAGGAGCGTTTCCGCTTCGTCCTCATGTCCTAGAATTACTGGTGATGCGATATACCCGACTTCCATTTTTGTGATTGATGGTTTCAAGCAAAGGAAAGAAGAAATTAAGCAGCAGGAGGAGGTCAAATCAAACGGTAGTAAGGAAATGAATGTTGATGTATATATATATGGTGAATGGTGGTTTCAAGCAATGAAATGAAGATAGAAAGAGAAGGAGCTCAACTCAAGGTATATTAGGATGTGATTCAGGTGAAGGTTGATATAAAAGATGATTGGTACTTCTTACTTGAGTAAATCAAAGAAAGGAATAAATAGAAGCTCAAAAACCAAGGGGCAGTAATTAAGTAGTAACATGGTTTCTTTAGCCATCACTGAAAATTGCCATTAAACTATTACAAAGGAGTAGCATAAAATAAGGAATCGTGCATAGGCTTATACCTAATACCGTCTTTCTCTTCTTTGCAAGTTTAATGGTATATGGTAAAATATGTTCATATTAAATGCTCGCATGATAAAACGACATATGGAGCCGATAACAGAAGGCAATCAGGTCTGAAGGCAACGATCTCGTTTGTTCCCGAAGGGAATGATGTTCATAAAGGCGAAATAAATGTCTGTTACCCGGTAGCATTTAATGGAGAATATTCTATAGTTATAGAGAATATGACATTCACTGCCTCCCATTACACATTCTTCAATGAACTTCATAATTTTCATTAACGAGGTGCTTGATCCTAGGAACTTGTTCCCTAGGTGCAATTATAAATAGCGAGCTCAACTACCATTGTAAAGGACGAGAATTTTCTAACGAGCTCATACTATACTCTGCTCAAAAACTCAATAATATTTTATCTTCTTGCTTATTAATATTGTTACTAGTGCCTCCGGAAGCTCTGCTCCAGGAACCAGAATTTCTGCTATCTTGTCTCGATTTCAACGCTAAGTTTTACATTCTTGTTTAATTTATTTATCATTTTGGGATCAAATCAATTCACTTGTCTATAAATCACCCATAAATTTAACTGCACTATTTTACGGATAAACAGTTTGGCGCCCATCGTGGGGCTGAGACAGTTGTGTAATTGAGTTGATCCTTGCATCTATTAGTAACCTGTTTGATTCTTTGTTCTTAGCAAAAATCATAGAAAATGGCAGATAACGATGTCAACATCGCACACAACATTGAGGCCTAGGGAAATCAGCCTCGGCGCAAAGATTCGAACAGTGATACTCACAACGAGGGGGATGAGGCCAGGCCGGTTCATGGCAAGCAATATCCACGACATGTTTGAGATGCAATTCCTGATGATGCTGAAGACGAGCACGTCGCTAAAATAGTAAAGATCCTGAGGGAGCAACAAAATACCATTATGGGCCACCTCTCACGATAGGATCAGGTCATGACGGAGTTAAGACAGGTGTTGTCGGGTGCTTTCAACAACACAAATGGACGATGTCCAGTTCCTCCCGGTGCTCCCGCAAATCAAACAACGCGGAGGGTCTACAACAACACTCCGAGGGGCGAAGTCGGCTTCGACGGGGTCGGGGGGAATGGTAGCGGATCCACTAATAACAATGAGAATGATCACTTTAAAACCGAACTTATGCGGTTTATGAGGGAAATAAATGCCCAAATGGATCAGATTCTGGGCGCACTACCAGTGTTGAAAGGACCGGGCTCAAAGAAATACACCCAATTGTCGTTCAACCAAGCACGACATAAGAGTTAATCTCAAAGCGGTTCAAAATGCTAGACGTGCCGAAGTATGATAGGACTTCGGACCCTCATGAGCACATCACCACCTATACAAGGACGGTGAAGGAAAACGATTTAGCTTCACACGAGATTGATTCAGTCTTACTAAAGAAATTCGGGGAGACCCTCACGAAGGGAGCCCTAACATGGTATTCGCTCTTTCCCGAGCACTCAATAGATTCCTTCGAGCTACTCGCGTATTTTTTTATCAAAGCCCTTGACGGGTCTAGAAAGGTACAGGTTTGAAAGGCCGACATATTCAGGATTGCACAAGGAGAGTCCAAATTGATGCGGGAGTTCGTGACCGGATTCCAGAAAGAAAGCATGTTGCTCCCCGTCGTGCCAGGAGAATAGGCAGCCACATCATTCACTAAAGGGCTAAATCCGAGAAGTTCTGATGCTTCCCAGAAATTGAAAGAAAGTTTGTTCGAGTTCCAGGCAACAACATGGGTGGATGTTCACAGTCAGTATGGGTCAAAGAAAAGAATTGAGGATGATAAGCTCGGTTTCCCGGCATCGACCAAGGGTCGGGACCGGGAGAAGAATAATGATAAACCAAATGATGATTTCGACACAGATCGACGGTCTTCAAGGGGTCGATTTTTGCCCTATGAACGGGCCGAAGGACACATCAGAGGTTCTGGTCAACGAATAGATTCGCTACCAATTGGAGAGCACATTGCGGACAGAATAACAAATCATTTCAGGACATGGAGATATCGGGTTCCCAGGACTCCTCCTACCCGAAGCTATCCAAGTACAACTTCAACATCAGCGTAGTGGAGCTAGTGTCGGTTATGAGGAACATTAAGGAAGCATAGTTCCCAAAGCCAGTGAGATCTGATCCAGTCAAAGTGATCCTAATTTATGGTATGAATACCATAGGACCAATAGCCATCGGACATGGGACTACCGAGATTTGCTCAAGGAGGTGGCGACATTGCTGAGAAATGGCCATCTCAGAGAATTCTTAAGCGATTGGGCTAAAACTAATTACGGCCGCAATTGTGATAACACGAAACCTTCGAAAGCAAGAGAAAACCCTCAATGTTTGACGATCAACATGATTTTTGGGGGTAACGAGATTAATGGTGTGATATTTTTAGCGGCAAAAAAGGTGGAGGTATTAGTAACCCACAGTAAGAGACTCCGGGAAGTTGCAGAGGATGACATTACTTTCATGGAGGAAGACACAAATGGACTAATGCTACCGCACAATGATGCCTCGGTAATCTCTTTAACTGTCTTAAATTTTAATATTAAACGTGTTTTGATAGACCGAGGAAGTTCAGCCAATATTATCTAGTTGAGAGTGCTAGAGCAAGCCAAGCCGACCAGAAGTATCATTCCAGCCACAAAATGCCTTGTCGGGTTCAATTTGGCAAGCGTGACAACCCGAGGAGAGATCCTGCTGCCCACAAATGTCGAGGGGGTGACAAAGACGACCTTTTTTGAGGTTGTAGCTAGACGGCAATATGTGCTACAATATTATCCTGGGGAGATCATGGTTACACGAGATGAAGGTCGTGCCGTCAACATATCATTAGTTATTAAAGTTCCCAACTCCCGAGGGGATTAAATAAATAAGAGGAGACCAACCGACAACAAGGGAGATGAACGCAATCCCAATTTCCAATAGCAAAGGGAAGGAATATACAACATAGCAATTATAGGAACTAGAACCTACTCCCGAGCCGAACAAGTCAACCAGGGGGAGGAGTCATCGGAATCCTATCAAGTACCGAGATATTTCCAGGTACCAAAAGGAATGGACGCAAAAAATCCACATCAGAAAAACTTGAGCAAATCGCATTATACAAAAAGTTCTTGGAGAGGAAGTTCTATTTGGGGACATGACTAAACCCCAATCTCAGGTCAGGATTTATCGAATTCCTTAAATTTAACGTTGACTATTTTGCGTGGTCGCATGCGGATATGAAAGGTATCCCGCCAAAAGTGGTCATGCATAAACTAAGCCTGGATCCCAACATCCCTCTGGTAAGATAGAAACAATTTCCTATTGCCAAGGTTAGAAACAAATTTGTCAAAGAAGAGGTAACTCATTTGCTTGATATCAGTTCAATTTGAGAGGTAAAGTATCCTGACTGGCTAGCTAACGTAGTAGTAGTTCCAAAGAAAAATAATAAATTTTGCATGAGCATAGACTATAAGGATCTAAATAAGGTGTGTCCTAAAGACTCATTCCCATTGCCAAACATTGATCAAATAATCGATGTGACGGTCGGGCATGAGTTAATGAGTTTCCTCAATGCTTACTCCAGGTACAATCAAATCAAGATGAACCCGTAGGAGCAGGAGAAAACTTCGTTCATAATGAACTTCGGCACATATTGTTATAATGTGATGCCTTTCGGGCTAAAGAACGCTGGAGCCACTTATTAGAGGCTCTCGTAAAAAAAAAATCTTCGAGAAACAAATAGGAAAAACCATGGAAGTTTACATAGATGATATATTGGTTAAGTCTTTGAAGGCAAGTGATCATCTTAAACACTTGCAAGAAACCTTTGACATCCTAAGAATGCACAATATGAAGCTTAACCCCGAGGAGTGTGCATTTAGAGTTAGCTTTGGTAAGTTCTTGGGATTCCTGGTGTCGCAAAGGGGGATTGAGGTCAACCCCGATAAAACTAAATCCATCAAAGACATCCTACACCAGCTATCAAGCGTGAAAGAGGTTCAAAAGTTGACATGAAGACTGGCTGTTTAAGCAGATTCATTTCCCGATCTTCAGAAAAATGCCATTATTTCTTTTCGCTCCTCAAAAAGAAGCAAAGTATGAAGCTTTGATTGCAAGACTCGAGCTAGCCCGGGGACTGGACTCCAAGGTCATGGAAATTAAATATGACTCCCAATTGGTAGTAAATTAGGTCTACGGGATCTTCGAAGCCAAAGATGAATGCATGTAGCAATATGTAATTAAAGTCAAGGCTCTGCTCGCACGGTTCAGGGAATAGCTGATTACCCATATCCTGAGAGTAGAAAACGCAGAGGCAAATGCGTTAGTTAATGCGGGATCGCCCACAGAAATGAAGGGATCAGACTCTAGTACGGTCATGCAACTTATGTATTTCGTATTATATGTTGACAGCCTTACGAAGTAAACTCGACCAATTTGGTCTAGGACTAAAGAAAATGAGATCATAGACTATCTAGAGCACGGGAAATTGCCTGAAGATCCCAAGGTATCTCAGATGTTGTGCGCTAAAGCATCTCGATATAGCTTCAAGGGAGGTCAACTGTATAGAAAATCTTTCCAAGGCCCGCCGGCCCAATGTTTGGGAGCTTCCGAAGCTAACTATGTCATGCGAGAGAGTCCACTAAGGGATCTACGGAAATCACTCAGGCGCGAATTCCGTAGTGTTAAAATTAATTACGGCAGGATACTATTGGCCCCGGATGGAAAAAAAACGCTAAGGCTTATGTTCAGAAATATGATAAATGTCGATGATACACACCATTGGTATATCAACAAGCAGAGCTACTATACTCAGTTTTGTAGTCATGGTCATTCATGAAGTGGGGGATGAATATAGTTAGTCTGCTGCCACAGCCCCCGGTAAGGTAAGATTTCTTTTGATTTTAACTGATTATTTTTCTAAGTGGATTGAAGTAGGTCCCTATTAGAAGATCGACAAATGCGAAGTGGTATATTTCTTGTGGGAGAACATAATTTGCAGATTCAGGATACCAAAAGAGATAGCCTGTGACAAACAGGCTACAATTTATAGGCATAAAGGTCACAAAATTCCTTGAACACTTAAAAATCAAAAAGATCACATAATCACCCTATCATACGAGCGCAAACTGTCAAGCAGAATCAAGAATCAAAATGAGATTAGAAGCAACCAAAGGAAAATGGCCCGAAGAGCTACTAGAAGTACTATGGGCATACTAAACAATGACCAAATTAAGCATATGGGAGAGTCCTTTCTCTCTTGTGTACAAAGTAGATGCCTTGATTCCGATGGAAGTAGGATAACCTACCTTGAGATATTTCCAGGCGGATGAAGAAGCAAATAATGAAGTAATATTGATCAAATTGGAGTTGGTCGACGAACGCAGGTACTTGGCGCATATAAGGATGGCAACTCAAAAACAGAGAATGGAAAGATATTACAATCGAAGAGTCAATCTCTATTATTTCAAAGTAGGAGACTTGGTTTTAAGAAAAGTAACTCAGAATACCCAGGAGCTCAACGCAGGAAAGCTAGGTCTAACATGGGACGACCCTTATCGGGTTTCAGCTGTCACCGGAAAAGGGTCATATGAATTGGAAAATCAAGACGGAGTAAAGTGGCCAAGCAACTGGAATGTTACACACCTCAAAAAATACTATTGCTGATGAGCCTCGCCTATACTCAGGGGCGGCTCAATACTATTGGGGGCCTAAATCCAAACTTCCATAAGAGGCCTTTAATTATTTTTTTGTAATAAAAAAAATTCATATATATTATTTATTTGAAATATAATTTTTTAGCTTTTCAGATGCAAAATTGTGAATATTTATTTTATAATCAATTTCTTCTAATAGGTATTTTTTTAATTGATAATATAGTTAATCCATTTAATCTCTTGCGCCATGGTTGATCTTAAGTAAGATTTTATCAATTTTAATTTAAAAAACTTCTTTCAAATTTCTAGTTTGTGATCGAGGACGACTCGAGACAACTGATACAAATATTGTTACCATTATTCTATATGCAATATAAGCATTTGAAAAAGAATCAAGTCTTTTTATTGGATTTAGTATATCAAATAGAGTACTATCATTTCTTCTTTTTGGGATTGTATCAAAGATTCAACTTTTTTCCTTAAGTTTTGAATAACCGAATTCATACTATATTTGGCATATTTAAATTTTTATAAATAGTAAAAGGATAATATATGCGTACGTATTGAAACTATCAAGAAAAACAAACGTAGATTAAAACTAGTACTAAAACGTTGGAATAGAAGAACCTGATTTATTAATTTGATGTGAAAATAAATATTTGTTGCTTTCAATATACTTATGGTAGGCTTTAGCTTGATTGACGAAAAATACGGAACAATATGATCTCTTGGAGGCACAAAGAAAAAATATAATAGTAGTAACGTTTGGTGAGAACTGAGAAAGATTAAAAAAGAAAATTGAATATTATGCAAACCAAGAAAGGAAGTGCAAAAGGTTCACATAATATTTGATGAGAAAAAGACTAAAGAAAAAAGAATAATCACTTGATTCTTCCATAAATTTTGCATTTATACGTTAGGGGCCCATTGTTAAGAAATAAAAATATCTTTATTTTTTTTCCAAAATATGTAATAAGAGTAAAAATACTTAATTAAAAAAATTATAGGATAAAAAATGAGAAGCTTGGGCTTTAGAGGCTTTACCCAAAAGTCGGCCCTGCCTAAACTGAAAGTATGTGCTACACTCTTTTTTCCTTCGCCCAATTTTTGTCCCAATTAGGTTATTCTGGCTAGGTTTTTAGCAAGGCAACAACAGAAAGTATACTACGAAGGAAGCTTCATCAGTAGAAATAAGACCTTTAAATACAAGGCATGCAAGCAACGAGCCACTACAGAGCAGTTAAATCGTCATTTACTCGGTAGCAAAGTTCCTACCGAGAAATAAAGCTTGCTATCGAGCCAAAAGTTACCCGACGGTCCACGAGTGCAAGTCATTGGGAGATTGTTAGATAATCTTTGGCTCAATAGCAAAGTTCTTAAGGGGAAATGAAGCTTGCTATCGAACTAAAGATTATCTAACCATTCACTAGTGGAATCATCAAAGATGCAAGATTTCCAGTGTCCAAATTCGCACTCCTTGAATTTGAACACTGGGGGGGGGATGATATGATAATATGGCAACAATGACTTCCACATCGACCGGGACTATGAAATCCAGAAACAAAGTTGTATCATCGAGACTGGGGACTATGTGGCCAGCCCCATAGAAACAAGTTGTACAAGTTAGCTACAACTAATGGAAATTTCGTTTTAGCATAACGAATGCTTATGTAATTTTGAAAATGTAAGAAATAAAGTAAAATCCTTTTATTTTTATCTTGTTTCTTATCCTATCGATGAATTAATTTTATCATTTAAACGTTAAACAAGTACTTCAAATGCTAGTGCCGTAATGAACATGAGACGTACTCTTCAAGAGAACCGTAAACATAAGAAGGTCCTCTCATATGAAACCCTCACGGTAAAGGTTTGATTCCGAAATACTTATGTCCGAGATCCAAATGCTATCCGGGAAAAATGTCACGATCCAAACTGATGGACCGCGACGGGCACCCGGTACCTTACTCAACCGAGTACCAATGTAACATATCTTTTTTTTATTACATCATCATAAGTAAGTGGACCAGAAGGGGCATCATGAGATAACCAAAGTAAATGTGAGGGAATACCCGACATAGAATGACCAACCTAATATAGAAACTCATACCTGTGACATACGGGCCTATAAGGCCAATGTGATCCATTTTATACTTAAATATAGGCCGACAAGGCCATACAAGTATCAGTATATATGACATCTGTCTACAAGCCTCTAAGAATACATACTTATTATTAAAGTCAGGACAGGGCCTCGCCATACCAAACAATACGCGTCTAAATCATATTGACCAAACAAGCAACTCCGGAGCAAATGGAGCTCACTAACATCTTCCGCTGAGCTGATAGTCTAGTTGGAGTACTCTCAACCTATCTATCGGGACCTGCGGGCATGAAACGCAACATCCCCAAGTAAAAGGAACATCGGTACGAATAATGTATCAAGTATGTAAGGAATGAAAATCAGTAAATAATAGACATGAGAGAAACATGGAGTAAAAGACTTAAGTTTGAATATCCCTGTGAATTATTTAATACTTATAATATCACGCATATGCGTATAAATGTCATACCAAACATGGGTATATGCGTTCATAACATCATCAAGTCTCTGAGGGCATCCCATTATATCATCTCGGCCACTGTGAGCAAATCACCAACGTATACCAGCTGATCAGGTGGTGGTGCGTATATAATGCCGTAACCTTTTTTCATATCCCATACACACACACACACACATGAGAAGTGTACATGAATGCAATGCATGAGAAGTACGTCAATAAAATCTCTTGGAATTGTCATAAGACCATTATGCCTCTAATTAATATCATGAAATAAACTTTATGAACTTACGTATTTTCGGAGACCCATGAACAAATGATAGAATAATAGGACACATGGAAAATTAAGAACATAAGCATCTCTAGCATTTCTATGAATAGAGTCATCTATGAAAGTTGTGCATTTGCTCATTTTGTTGTATCGTATGGATCATGCCAAAAGAAATGAAGGGATAGTCTTAATATACCTGAGCCGATTCTCTTGAAAATCCTCCCAACACATGTCAATAGCGAAAATATGTAACGGCGGATTGAAGTAGAGAAAAATCTGTATGATATTCTTGAAAAAGATTGCACCGTACTCTCTTACAATTGCAAAATCCTGTGCATCTTCACTTGCATTTTTGGACGTTGGTGGATCTGGTTTTGATTGCAAGATTCCTTCTAACTTTGATTTGGAAGAATCCTTAACGTTGCTGGAGTCCTTTTTGATGCATAAATTCATGAATCCAATTTCCATTATTGGAAAATGTATTTATTTACAATAGTTGGTCAGCAAAATCCACGTTTGATTTATTTTGTGTCACCACCTCCTTTAGGCTTGATTAGTTGGCAATTTTTTACCACACTTACATACCCCTACGTGTATAAATTCCCCCTTATAATTATCCAATAAATTTCACTTAAATATTTATTCACAAATCCAATAATTAACCAATTACCCATATAATTAAGAATTATCTCAATTTACTTAAAATACTACTCACTTTTAACATACTTTATACATCTTGCTATCATGGTCATGTGGTATATTGTATGACACTAGTCTATGAATACGGAGTATTATAATTTGGACCGTATTATATCCCCGAATTGCCAAACTTCGACAGAACTCATTTTCTTTGATTCGCTTACCCTCTCACCTTCATGAATTAACTTATCACTTGTTTGAAATAACATAATACTTATTATCCCCCAAAATATCTCAGTCCCGAACTTACGTCGATTAACTTATGACGAAACTTTAACGCACAAAAATGCAGAATGTAACATCTCATTTCCGAGATTTTATCAATTTACTTATGGCGTACTTCCACGTACGAAACATTGGGTATAACAAAAAATACACCCGAAGCAATTGCATATTTAATGCAAAGAGAAAAACTTGCGCAATACTTAAATGAAAAAAATACTTTTTTATACAGCAAAAGTGCCAAGCAGCACAAGTACAAAAATATGGAAAGGAAAAGCAAAGTGAAAAGAAACAAAAAAGCTAAGCTACTGCATTCCTAGAATCCAGAGGAAGGGAAGCATTTGCACCCCCAGGAGAAGTGGCGGATCTGCCACTGGCTCAATATCTTGGACTTCATTATCATCCCCTTCAGGTTCTTCTTCAGTTCCCTATAACTCGGAAATGAAACTAGAAGAGATGGTAGCATCATGTTGGAACAGGAGACCCGTTTGGGCCTTAGCGATTTCGGCATCTAAGTCATTGATGCGCGTTTTGGCCTCTTCTGAGGTTTTTCTCCTCATGATATACATAAAATATATTTTTTCAACAATAAGGGAAGCCGCTCGGCACTGAAGTTCTTCTTTAAGACAGTCAACTCGGTCGAAAGGTTATCCTGCTCAGATCTAGCAGCCTGGAGGCTGACATCAAGGTCAAGGATATTGGAGTTAAAAACTTTATTGTGCTCCAAGACTCTCTTATGCCTCTCTTCCAGCCGTGCATATTTCTCCTCAGCAGCATCAATCTCTCCAGCTATGGATTTCAAGCCGTCTCCAAATTATTTAATATTTCACTAAAGGCAGCTTCGCAATTGGATACAGCAAGAACGACATTTTGGACCTCAACCTACTTTGCCTTGGCTTCGTTAATTTGTACCCTTAATAGGGTGGCCTCTTGGATGAGGGTCACTACCTCTTGCTCGCTTTGCTGCAATCGAGCCTCCAAGTCAACGGCCTCAGCAGCTTGAGTTTCCAGTGTCGGGAGGCGAGCAGCCATTAAATCCCGCTCGGCCAACAGTTGGTCCCGCTCGGAGGTGATTTTATCCTTATCAAAGATCAACCACTGAAGGCCGTCGGAAGCAAGGATGTTACCCTGCAAAATAGAAGTACAAACTAAAAACCATTCCATAACAAAGATAGAAAAAACAACTAAGGAAACAAAGATGGTATAGTCGTTGCGTTGTGCATGACATTGTTCAACAAACACTCTACCGAGAGAGATTGTATTTTATTCTTATCATTTTCTAAAGCTAGAGGCTTTAGATAATTAGCAAGTTCCAGCGGCCAGGACAGCAGATGGCATCTGATAGAATTCGAGAGAGAAACACTCCTCTTCCTCTGAGGATCTCGGAGGGCACATAATAATTGTGCCCTAAATTCCCATGAACTAGGGACTGGGGAAGAAGGAAATCCTCCTCTTGGACGACTGCGGTCAATCGAGATGATATAGTAATTGTTGGAGGCGAAGGCAAGGTTGGCGAAGAAGGAGATGAAACTGATGGCGTTGTAGGTTGTGAACTAGCTACGGCAAAAGCAGTGCTAGTTGTTGGTTGCTAATCAACTGAAGACGAGAAAGACCCAGTACCCAACCTTATGGTACTAGGAACAACGACTAGGATTCGGATATGAGAGTTGACATCTTCCACCATATCATATTCCCTCCAGAGCGCCAGGACAATGTCCTCGGTTGGTGTAACTAGCTCAACAGATTGAGCATTCTGTTGGGCTGATGAAGGTTGTCATCTTCTATGTAGAGAAGCCCCCTTATCATTCGGTCCTCCATCATCATCGATCACCATGGTGTCTATGCTTAGCTCGGGCGCGACGCTCATCACCATAGCGTCTATGGATGGCTCGGGCGCGACGCTCTTTGCCTTTTTTATTTTTGCCCTCGTCGCCTTTGTTTTTTTCTTATTCTCCGGCCGAGGACTCCAAGAAGAAGTACTTGGACCGGAATAAGGCCCGATGACACTCTTTCTAGTAAAAGCCTCATGTAGAAACCTCGTCGGATCAGCCAAAACGTCCTCCTCAGGGATGGTAACAGAGCCCTGCAGAAAACCTGAATTCAATAGGAAAGAAAGGTTAACCAATTTTCCTATACATGAATTAAAAACAAGATAAGTTCAACCTACCATGATTTTTGTCCTTCCACCCATATTTAAGGGCCAGTTCTTTCCACTTGCGGGTCTCAGGCGTAGTGACATCCAGTATCTTCTAGACCCACTGGTCTAAGCCTTTAACCCTAGGTGGTGTCCACCGAGTTGCTGAAATAGTGAAAGAAGAGGAATCAGTAATAGCATGGGACGATCTTTAACTAAACAAAAACATAGACGATGAACTTACGAGTACGGTTCCATAATTCAAGAAAGGATGAAGTCATAGCCAGAATGTCCCTGGTGGCAACTGCAACGAAGCGCTCTATCCATCCACTATAGTTGTCATAATCCATTATGGTTAGCAAAGTATGGTGGCCACGTTTGCTGAAATTTATCATTCCCCCGCAGAAAATCTTGGGGGAATAAAAATTCATCAATCGAGCCAGGGATAGCTCTTCTCTGGTCTCCTGGCATAGACACCGAAGACAAGCAACAGTCTGCCACACAGAAGGGCTCACCATTGCCAAGAAGACTTGGTAACAAAGGCAAATATCCAAGATAACGGAGTCAAGCCCCCCGCTCAATGAGAACGGGCATAAAGTAAAAGGATACGTATAAACATACGTAAAACCCTTCTTGTAGAAGGTTACCCGCTCCGCCAGGTCATGAGCAATGATGTTTAAATCTTGACAACCACAATCTTTCTTCATAGTAGGGATGCTAGAATGGCGGATGGAAGAAGGATATACGCCAACACCCCATGTTTGGGGGTTAGCAGAAGGGTACTTCTCTGCAAATTCCTTAGTTGTAATAAGCTTTCTGGGAATGATGGTGCTCACCGTGGGAAGAGAAGCATCATCAGCCTTTCCTTGTTCTTCAAAGCACTAGAATTTATAGAAGAGGAGGCCATTGTTATCAGAAGAGAATAAGGGTTTTATTTATCTGAAGAAGAAGATTAGAGGAAGTGGAAGACAAATGTGAGTTGAGTAAAGAGAGTTTGAGATAGTTTGGAAAATTATGAAGTGTAAAAGGAGAAGGTTGATGCGTATAAGTAAAGGAATAAGCGGCTAAAATCGTGGCCATAGTTACCTCGATAACTGGCAAAAGTGTTTCTGAATCATGGGATGACGCGTGTTCGGGGCATTAAATGCGGAAAGACGTGCGTCTAATCAACCGTCAGAAACTTTTCAGAGGGTATCAAAGAATTTCCTGTCAAGAGAGGTATTTTTACCAACTTCCTGGTGACACAAGGTTATGCCACTAGAAAGCAGGGGGACTGTCTGTATAGGGTAAAATATGTTCATATTAAATGCTCGCATGATAAATCGATACGTAGAGCCGAAGATAGAAGGCAATCATGTCCGAAGGCAACGGTCTCATTTGTTCCCGATGGGAATGATGTTCATAAAGACGAAATAAATGTCTGCTACCTGGTAGCATTTAATGGAGAATATTCTATAACATTAAGTACATAGTCCGTTACAGAGAATATGACATTCACTTCCTACCATTACACATTCTTCAATAGCCTTCATAATTGTCATTAAAGAGGGGCTTGATCCTAGGACCTTGTTCCCTTGGTGCAATTATAAATAGTGAGCTCAACAATCATTGTAAAGGATGAGAATTTTCTGACAAGCTCATACAACACTCTGCTCAAAAGATCAATAATATTTTTTCTTCTTGCTTATTAGCATTGTTACTACTGTCTCCGAAAGCTCTACTCCCGAAACCAGGATTTTTGTTGTATTGTCTCGATTTCAATGTTAAGCCTTATATTCTAGTTTAATTTATTTATCATTTTGGGATCAAATCAATTTACTTGTCTATCTTTATTTACTAGGCAAAAACTTATCTGTGCTGGCTGTTTACACCAATAAATAAATAAATAAATAAATAAATAATAAATAATACTTGTCACCTTACTTAATTATGATTAGTAGTACTTAACCAAAGTTAACCAATTGTTTTTGTGGAATAGAGCTTGGAATTAATTTTGATGATTAAAAAACAGTTGTCTACGAATCAAGCCTCTTGAAGATATTTGTTGAACAAACATCCAAGGGTTGCAGATCTGACAAGTAGATATTAAAAGAACCAGTTTCCTGAAGTGAATTGATCAGAAGATAAAACTATAATTCCTAATGCAAGCAGGATTCCGTAAAGGTTTTGTTGCTTGGGCTGCAAGCATGTTACTACCCGGAGGAATCTGTGTATAATAAAACATCATTAATTGCTACACTTGCATAAAAGGAGAAGGAGTATAATAAGTTTGAGATATTTGAGGAAATCAAGTCATAATAGGATTATTTTCCTTAATTGAATTATTTAATCACTTGAAGAAGAAGTCGGCCAACTTACTCCTATAAAAGGTAATGCATTGTTGCTGTTGAAGACTACTGTTATTTCACGCATACACAGAAATCACTCTTGTCAAATAATAATCATTGCAAGAAGGTGCTTTGGAATATTCAAAATGTTTGATGAAAGAACCTAATCCAGACGGCAAAGTTGTTAAGTTCTTGAGTTGTTTAGGCTTGAGTTGTTGATTTATAAACGTAATTTCTGCTTTCTAGAGGTATAGTAGTAGGTAAACAATTATGGAATTTTTTGTTAGCTTTTGAGACTAAAATTTATAGTCTTAATAGGGTAGCTACATTTGGAAACTAGAGTTTATAGTTTCTATGGTCTTGAGTTATAACCTGAAATCTCTCTTTGAAGTTAATAAAGTTTTGAGGCCAATCCTATGGGTAGGTCGTGGTTTTACTCCCTAGACCAAGGTGTCCCCTTCTTGTATCTTAGTGCATCTTTAATTATCAGTTGGTATCAAAGCAGGTTATGCCAAGCGACACTTGCTAAGTAAGACAGCTCACTGTCAACATAAAATAGTCCAAACTCCTTTAATTAACAGAGTTATAATATAAATAAAGACAGAGATAGTCTCAAAATAGCATAATATATGATACAATCATCACATGGTCAGAACACGACCAAAAACAATAACTCCCAAGGATTAGGTGACAAAAGTACATGAGCAACTATCGAATAAGTATAAGTCTGAATACATGATCAACAATATCTTAGATAACGAAATAGACAGGAAATAATAAAAGACATGATTCATGCACTGCAAAATGAATCCATGGAGTGCAGTTCACCCTAAGACTCTGAGCGATCGCCTAGGCTGAATGAGAGGTTCCTCTAGTGCCCCCCCTGAGGATCTGCGTAAAAAGATATTCAGAAGCGTAGTATGAGTACATCACAATCGGTACTCAGTAAATATCAAGTCTAACCTAGAAGAAGCAGCAACGAGAATATTTGCAGCACAAATATAAATAACAGAGCTCAGTCTGAACAATAAATAATCTCACGAACAATAGATATCAACAATGTAACATAGTTGAAAGATATAAAGTAGCTTTTTCAATTTAAGAGATAATCCTTACGCTGCTCAGATATGGAAATTAGAGATGGCATGCTTCAATCAACGGAGTCGAGGCTCCCAACTAATATATATATATATATATATATATATATATATATATATATATATATATATATATATATATATATATATATATGTGAAATGCAATAGTTATCATCTAAATGAATGCTTATAATGAGTCAAGGATGTTTATGCATGCTTAAGATTCAATCACTCACCATAATTAGTACAAGATCCGTGTACCACGATACACAATCCATGTATCACCAAGACTAATATAAAATCCATGTATCACTGAAACTTGATACAAAATTCATGTATCAATAAATACACAATCCATGTATCGACCATGCTCATATGACCCAAAGTAACATGGGTTATCACCTGACTCTAGAGGGACGGATCCTTATCCAAGCATAAAAAAGAGCTTGAAGCTCACACTTAATCTAATATCCGTTCATCATATCATGTGTGCCATAACTATATTTCATCCACACGACCTTACCTCTCATGCCACGATATTAGTCCACAATAAGTATCCAAATAAAATACGTATGCATATACACAAGAATTATAGATAAATGATACAAAAGGACTTAATAATAATCATAGGGATATGTGCTCATGGAATTTCTATATGACTACGGATGATTCAGACAACTCAACATATCAAGAATAAGCTCATATGCTTTCATAAATAATCATAAACCTCATCATGATCTCTAAAATGAATAAGAGCAATGTAGTCATATAAGACAAACAAATCATGAATCAAGATGAGCATATAATTAAGCAAGGCATAAAGTATCTCAATTCTACCCCAGACATAATATAACTTGGTACGTGCATATGTGCTCTCCACCCTGCATATACACCACCCCCAATACCTTAAACACATAGCAATCAAGTAAATCCTAGGTGGCTTGCCTCTTAACAAGGTTTGCCAAGAGACTTACCTCCACCCGGTAGCTACAAATCAATCAAAACTCGCCAAGTCATTCAAATCCAACTTCAAACAGCTCGAATCTAGTCAAATACAACCCAATAACGTCAAATAAATCCATAGAAATTAATTAATAATAAAGTTTGAATATTTAATCAAATTTCCTAAAGTCAACAAAAGTTCACCCGGACCCACATGGTCAAAACTCGAGTCAAGGGATAGATCTCGACTTTTCATAACCCCTCAAGTCCTAGATCCCGACTTTTCATAACCCCGTAATTCCAATTATATAATTAGATTCCAAAAATCGAGTCCAAATCGACTCCTAAATCCCCAAGTTACACTCTCTAAAATTGTAGATAAAACCCCCAAATTTCTCTTTCAAGTACCATAATCTATGTATAATAATCCACGGAAAAATAAGATTTATTATCAAAACTAGTGTAGAGATCCTTACTTCCAAGTAGTGGGTGAAAGTCACTCCACAAATATCCAAAATTCGAGGTCTAGGGCTCAAAATAGAAAAAGTGGGTAAAAGTCCCGAAATCACATCTTGAGTAGTTTATCCAGCATTACTCTTCGCGAGCACGGGCCAAGCCTGACCTTCGTGAAGCATAAAATCTGCCTCTGCCCAAAACGTACTCCTTGAATGAAACATAGCCATTGCGAACGTGAAGGCCAAAGAACCCAGCCTTTCGCGAATACGACCAAGCCCTCGCGAAGGCGAAGGCTAAAGCCCCTAGTTCCCATTCTTCATCGAAAATGCGACACCCCTGCCGTGAAAGCGAAGAAGAAATCATCCCAACACCAAATTCTTTATCGTGAACGCGAGGCTGTTCCCACAAACGCGATGAACACCGGACACCAGCAAAATAGCCAATTCCAAACTTTCTCCGGGTGGTCCGAAACTCACCGGAACCACTTGGGACCCTGTCCCATCTTACCAACAACTCCATAAATACTATCTGGATCTATTCAAAGCCTCCAAACACATGCAATAACATAACATCGACAAAGCGAATATCATAACATAAGTTGAACTTCTCTTAAGTTCAAGAACTTCCAACTTCTAACCAAGCATCTGATTCAAGCCTAACTAATTCAAATTACATCCAAACTTTGCATACAAATTCCAAAAGACTAAATGAACATATTCTAAGTTTCAGAACAATAACCAAAAGTAGATATCATCAAAGTCAATTCCCGGTCAAACTTAAGAAGTCTCCATAAAATAAGCAGCTCGCCATAAAGTCTCCTAATAGCACTCCTACTTTGTTGGGTGTATGCCCCCAAAACTAGCCGCAGAATCTGCATAAAATATGCAGAAGTGTAGTTTGAGTATAATACATGATACTGAATAAGTATTAATTTTACCCTCGAAAAAATAGTGGCGAGAGGTCAATAGTTAGAGCTATTATCGGCCCAATAATCAAAAGAGGCAGAAACCACATATGGAATAAAGCATGGCATTATCAATCAAGTGTACTAGTAAAAGCAGAGTAAATATGTATGTAAATATACTTTTCAAACAAGAGATGTCACACTATTAAATATCTCACATCTTTCACAATCATGATATGAGTCAGTCAACAGTCAAACAAATAAAAGAGTCACTACATGAGTCTAAGTTAACAATACATGCTCACAATTCAATACTAATTCTCACCTCACAATTTCATATATCTGACACTAACCGAGTGCCCAAACCAATATAAATCTTAGTATATTGCGTCACATGACCCAATTTATCATGGGTAATTACCTGACTCCAGATGGATGGTACCAAATCTATGCGTCGTTGCGGCGTACAACACGATAAACAAATAGAAATATTATTGTTGTGGCTGCAAGCCAATCCACATATATTATAATACCATTGCGAAGTGCAACCCGATTCACATATACTACCATTGGGACGTGCAACCCGATCCATATATATATAATAATAATGTATAACTATTGCGGAGTGCAATCCGATCCACATATGTTACTAGTATCGGCGTGCAACCCGATCCACATATATAATAATACTGTTGCAGCGTAAAATCCGATCCATATATACTACCGTTGTGGCGTGCATTCCGATTCACATATACTACCATTACTGTGTGCAACCCGATCCACAAATAATTTTATTAATAATCAATATCCACTCAAAATGACTGTGGTGTCAAAACTCTCATCTTTTCACAGTATTCAAATCTCCAACATATAAGCACATACATGAGACAATATAATCAAAGGCACTGTATCATAATAATAAAATGCAGGTAAAAGCACATATGACTAAGTGTGTAACTCAATTTAACTCAACAATTTAATAAGCAATTTCTTCATTCAAAAGTCTTATCATAATATTTAACATGTTTGAGATAAGCCATTTGACCACCAAATCATGAATAAATAAGACATGTATGTGACTATGACTCAAAAAAGAAGCTCAATATGGCAAAAATAATGATTTATGCCCAATTCAGCAGTCATAACCCTAGGCACATTTCTGAACCATAATTACAAGTCATCACATAGTCATCGAATCAATGAAACATGAATAATGTGTTCAGATAGTCCAAACAAGACATAATCATAAGCCAAATTTCACCATAAATGATCATAATCTAGCTACACATACACTCGTCACTCGCATATACGTGGCTCCTATATTGAGCAACAAGTAGCAAAGAGATCACTTATGGGAGAATTCCCTCTTACAAGGATAGATAAAAGACTATCTCCACTTGGCAAGCTTCAATCAACAACAAACTGTATTTCCTTTCAAATCCAACTCTAAACGACCTGAATCTACTCAAATATTACTCAATAATGTCAAACAAAGCTATAGGAATCAATTCCAAATAATAAAGCATCAATCTTTAATCAAATCCTTAAAAGTAAAAAAACGTCAGCATGGACCCACATCGTCGAAACCTAGGTCAAGGGGTAGATCACGACTACCCACAACTCCACGTGTCCAAATATGTGATTAGATTTAAAAACTGAGTCCAAACCGACTCCCAAATCCTCAATATACACTTTCTTATCTTTTAAGCACTAACTCTCTTTTCTCCTTTTGGATTTCCTGATTTAGATCCAAAATCATGATAGATTCAAGTAAAAATCATAGAACTAGGTTAGAATTCCTTATCCAACTTATGTAGATAAAATCTCCTTCAAAAATCTCCTAAATTTGAATTGTGTAGCTCCCAAAATGATAAAATAAAGTCTATGTACAAAATAAGACTTAAATAGAGAAGGCTGAAATTTCAGCACTTGGCACCGTGCGTGGGGTTTGCGCAAAAGTGTGCCCTTAAGGCCAGCCCATCTGAGATCGCGCCTGGCATTAGCGCAATGTGCTCCCTTAAGGCAAGCCTTTGCAACCTGATGCCCAATTTTCTACAACTTAACCATTCTAAAACCTCTTTCGATCACTTCGAAACTGACCCAGGCCCTTTGGGACCCCATCAAATCATTCTTACAAGTTCAAATACCTGATGTGGACTTGTCAAAGGCTCAAAATATCAAAAATAACAAGATATCAAGAATCGAAGATCAAATTCTTCTCTCAACTCTCAAACATTTCAACTTCGCTGAACACGTCCAGACCATACTTGGACGTTTCGGATCACAACCAAACTTTGCATACAAGTTTCAATCAACTAATTAACCTATCCAATATCTCAAACCACAATAGGAGTCTGGTAATACCGAAGTCAACTTTTGGTCAAACCTTTAGCTCTCCAATTCTTCAAATTGTTAACTTTTGGCAAATAGGACCAAAATCTTCTAAGAACTTCCTAATCAAAAAACCAATATATACCTAAGTACAAACTGTCACGACCCCGGTTCGCCCTCCATGAACCATCATAACTGCACCTAGTCCTCTATGACTAGGTAAGCCTAAATTCCGGAAGATAACCGAAGTGCGAAACAAATTAAAACAGAATGAAGAGTGATAAAATAGTGTTTAAAAGTGCCGCTCGACATACACAATATTTAACTATCAACCAATACATACTTACAAGACCTGGAAACCCATGAATCACAAGCTAAGGATCACTACAGAGTACTCTAACTCTAGAATATCTAACAAGGAAAAGAAATACAGAAGGGCAAATGTTTAAAATCTAGAATAGAAAGGGACTCCTCAGTTTGTGGACGCAGAAGATATACCTCGAAGTCGCTGGAGCAGTCGCCTCGCCTCAAGGGTGATAGGACTGAGTCGCAATACCTGGATCTGCACATGAAAAATATGCGCAGAAGGGGCATGAGTACACCACAACGGTACTTAGTACGTGCCAAGCCTAACCTCGATCAGGTAGTGACGAGGAAGGTCAGGGCCCTATTGAGATAAAATAAAGAATATAAGACATGACAGTATAAATTAAGCAGTACAGTTGAAAACTAACGATAAGAATTTAATACAGGAAAACAAGGAATTCAATAACTGAAATAGAGGCAAAAACAATCACAAGGAAATAATCGGGGATCTCTTAGTACCCTCAATATATGCTAGGGATCTCTTAGTATCCCGATGATCTCTCGGTATCCTCAATATATGTTAGGGATCTCAAGATATAATAAGGATATCTCGGTATCCTCAATATATGCTAGGGATTGTTGGTATCCCTAGGATCTCTTGGTATCCTCAATATACATGCCATGGATCTCTCGGTATCCTACACCTCAATTCAAATCATAAATACGTACAGGGGATCTCTCGGGATGTCGTCCCGTAGTCCCAAAGTAAGACACACAGCAGCAACGCAAGAATACTCAATTAAGCTCAATTTTGTATCAAGTAAATAGATAATTCTAATCTAACATGCTTCCCATAATTCAATTAAGGCAGTTTAAGCAAATAAATAGCTAAGTCAATTAGACATGCTTTTTCTAAGCTAACAGCAGGTTTAAATTGCAAGTAAAATGAAACAGGAAAATGAACACAATTGTAATTACTTAAAGAAAACCAGCTTTTAAACAATTAGCTCAAGTACGCACTCGTCACCTCACGTACATGGCATTTCAAATATCAAATATACCGAATCCTAAGGGGAAGGTCCCCCACGCAAGGTTAGACAAACCACTTACCATGAACCGGCTCAAAATCAACCCGAAACCACGCTCTTGCCACGAGTACTCGACTCCAAATGACCCAAATATATTCAATTCAATTTCATAATGTAAATAACACTTTCAAGTAACTGATTCTACAAAGAAATTCTAAGCTAATACGTGAAATTAGGTAAAATGACCAAAACTCCCCTTAGGCCCACATCTCGGAATCCGGTAAAATTTATATTTTCAGAATCCTCACGCTCTCACGAGTTCATTCATACCAAAATTATCCAAATCCAAGGTCAAATTCTCAATCAAAAGTCTAATTCAAGGTTTAAGAACTTTCTTCCAATTTTTCCCCAATTTGCATCTCCAATCAGAAATTAAATGATGAAACTAACTATAGATTGATGAAATATAACTAGAAAGGATTAAAGAATCATTACCCAATGATCTCCTCTTCAATTTCCTCTCATAATCGCCCTCTCCCTAGCTCCAAATCGAATTTCCAACTTTTGAAACTAAACCCTTGAAATTTCATATTTCTGCCCAGTTGTTTCCGTATCTACGATCCTGGGACCGCTTCTGCGGTCCCGTATTTGTGGAACAATGGTCGCATTTGTGACTTTTCACTTAAGGCCCAGCTTTCCGCATCTACGGCTATCCTTTCACAGATGCGGGGCCGCTGCTGCGGTGAAGACCCTGATTTTCTGGTCATTGCTGCCCTTCCTCCTTTTCAACTTCTGCGGTAGATCCGTCGCTTCTGCGACTCCACACCTGCGATCCCACACTCGCAGGTGCGGTTATGACAGAAGAACAGCTGAAGCTGCAACTCCAAAGTCCCAAAATCCTTCCGTCAACCATCCGAAATCATCCTGAGGCCCCCGTGACCTCAACCAAACCTACCAACATATCCCATAACTTCATTCAAACTTGTTCCAACCTTCGTAACGCTCAAAACAATATCAAACACCTATTTATCATTGGATTCAAACCTAATAATTCCAAAAACTCTAAAAATACGCTTTTGATCAAAAAGTCTATCAAACCTTGTCCGAATGACCTGAAATTTTGCACACACGTCACAATAAACACTACGGAGCTACTCCAACTTCCGGAATTCCATTTTAACCCTCAGATAAAAATCTCACTATCGAACTGGAAACTTCAAAAATTCAACTTTTGCATTTCAAGCCTAAATTAGCTACGGACCTCCAAAACACAATCCGAACACGCCCCTATGCTCGAAATTACCCACAGAGCTAACGGAACCATCGAATTTCCATTCTGAGGTCGTCTTCATACTGTTCTATCTATAGTCAACTTTCTAATACTTAAGCTCTCATTTAGGGACTAAGTGTCCCAAAACTCTCCGAAACTCAAAACCGAACGTCCCGGCAAATCAAAATAGCAGAAATAAACAAGGGGAAAGCAGTTAATAGGGGATCATGGCATAAATTCTTAAAATGACCGGCCGAGTCGTCACATCCTCCTACACTTAAACATTCATTCGTCCTCGAACGAGCATAGAGACATACCTAAAGTAGTGAAAAGATGAGGGTAACGACTGCACATATACTGCTTGGTCTCCCGGGTCGCCTCCTCGACCTGCTGGCCCCGCCACTGAACCTTTACTGATACAATGTTCTTTGACATCAGCTTTCTAACTTGCCTGTCCACTATTGCCACTGGCTCCTCAACATAAAAGAGATCCTTGTCCAACTGGACTGAACTGAAATCCAACACGTGCGACAGATCACCGTGATACCTCCGGAGCATCGAAACATGAAATACCAAATGAATTTCTGCCAGACTGGGAGGTAAGGCAAGCTCATAAGCAACCTCCCCAACATGCCTCAATATCTCAAAAGGGCCAATAAACCTCGAACTCAATTTCCCTTTCTTCTTAAATCTCGTAACGCACTTCATAGGCGAAACCCGAAGTAGAACTCGCTCTCCAACCATATAGGAAACGTCACGAACCTTCCAGTCTACACAACTCTTTTGTCTAGACTGGGCTGTATGGAGTCTATCTTGAATCACCTTAGCCTTCTCCAAAGCATCTTGAACCAAGTATGTGCCCAACAATCTAGCCTCACCCGGCTCAAACCAACCCACCGGGGATCTACACCGTCTCCCATATAAAGTCTCATATGGTGCCATCTGAATACTGGACTGATAGTTGTTGTTGTAAGCAAACTCCGCCAATGGAAAGAACTGATCCCAAGACCGCCAAACTCAATCACACACGCATAGAGTATATCCTCAAGAATCTGAATAGTGCTCTCGGACTGTCCGTCCGTCTGAGGGTGAAATGATGTACTCAACGCTACCCGAGTACCCAACTCATGCTGAACGACCCTCCAGAACCGTGATATTAACTGAGTAGCTCTATCTGAAATGATGGACACTGGAATACCATGCAGACAAACAATCTCTCGGATATAGATCTCCGCCAACTGCTCTAAGGAATAAGTAGTACACACAAGAATAAAGTGAGCAGACTTGGTCAGCCGATCCACAATCACCCAAATAGCATCGAACTTTCTCAAGGTCCATGGGAGCCCAACTACAAAGTCCATGGTGATTAGCTCCCACTTCCACTCCGGAATCTCTATCTGCTGAAGCAACCCACCCGGTCTCTGGTGCTCATACTTCACATGTTGACAGTTGAGACACCGAGCTACAAATCCAGCTATATCTTTCTTCATGCGCCTCCATCAATAGTGCTGTCTCAAGTTCTGATACATCTTTGCGGCACCCGAATGGATGGAATACTGCGAACTATGGGCCTCCTCTAGAATCAACTCTCGAAGCCCATCAGCATTGGGTACACAAATCTGACCCTGCATCCTCAATACCCCATCATCACCAATAGTCGCATCTCTGGCATCACCGTGGTGAACCTTGTCCTTGAGGACAAGCAAATAAAGGTCATCATACTGCCGCTCCCTGATACGATCAAATAAGGAAGACCGAGAAACCACGCAAGCTAGACCCCACTAGTCTCTAAAAGATCCAATGTCACAAACTGGCTGGCTAAGGCCTGAATATCTATCGCCATAGGCCTCTCCGATGCTGGTAAATAAGCCAAACTTCCCAAATTCTCTGCCTGGTGACTCAAAGCATTGGCCACCACATTGGCCTTGCCTGAGAGATACAAAATAGTGATGTCATAGTCCTTCATCAACTCTAACCACCTCCTCTGGCGCAAATTTAGATCCCTTTGCTTGAACAGGTGCTGCAAGCTCCGATGGTCAGTATAAATCTCACAAGAAACCCCGTATAAATAATGGCACCAAATCTTCAGGGTGTAAATAATGGCAGCTAACGCAAGTTCATGAACAGGGTAGTTCTTTGCATGTATCTTCAACTGTCTGGACGCGTAGGCAATCACCCTACCATCCTGCATCAACACCGCTTCGAGGCCAATCCTTGAGGCATCACAATAGACCGTATAAGACCCCGAACCTGTAGGCAATATTAAAACTAGGGCTGTAGTTAAAGTTGTCTTGAGCTTCTGAAAGCTCGCCTCATACTCCTCCATCCACTGGAACGGAGCACCATTCTGGGTTAGTCTGGTCATAGGGGCTGCAATCGATGAAAACCCATCAACAAAACGGCAATAGTAACCCGCCAAGCCAAGGAAACTGTGAATTTTTATAGCTGAGGATGATCTAGGCCAACTCTGCACGACCTTTATTTTCTTCGGATCCACCTGAATACCCTCACTCGATACCACGTGGCCTAAGAATGCCACTAAATCCAACCAAAACTCACATTTCGAGAACTTAGCATTAACTTCTTCTCTCTCAGAGTCTGAAACATAGTCCTGAGGTGCTGATCATGTTCTTCCCGACTCCGGGAATACACCATAATATCATCAATAAAGACAATGACGAACGAGTCAAGATACGGCCGGAACACACCGTGCATCAAATGCATAAAGGCTGCTGGGGCATTGGTCAGTCCAAATGACATAACAAGGAACACGTAATGACCATACCGAGTCCTGAAAGAAGTCTTCGGGATATCTGGCTCCCAAATCTTTAACTGATGGTAACCTGAGCACAAATCAATCTTAGTAAACACTCGTGCGCCCTAAAGTTGGTCAAACATATCATCAATACAAGGCAAATGATATCGGTTCTTAACTGTAACTTTGTTCAACTGGCGATAATCAATACACATACGCATAGAACCATCCTTTTTCTTCACAAACAAGATAAGAGCACCCCAAGGTGATACACTGGGCCGAATAAAACTCTTATCAAGCAATTTCTGTAACTGATCCTTCAACTTATGAGGAGCCATATGATAAGGAGTGATAAAAATAGGCTAAGTGTCCGGCAACAGATTAATGCCAAAATCAATATCTCTATCAGGTGGAATGCTTGGAAGATCAGCCGGAAACACATCGGGAAAACCCGTACTACTGGGACTGAATCAACTGAAGGGGTATCAATACTGACATATCTCACATAAGCTAAATACGCTTCACACCCCTTCTCAACCATACACTGAGCTTTAAGAAAAGAAATAACTCTACTGGGAGTGTGATCTAAAGTACTCCTCCACTCAACACGTGGTACACCTAGAATAGCCAGCGTCACGGTTTTGGCGTGACAATCAAGAATAGCATAATGGGGTGACAACCAATCCATTCCCAAGATAATGTCAAAATCTACCATGCTGAGCAACAATAGATCGGCTCTGGTCTCAAAACCACTAAGAGCAACCAAACATGATAGATAAACGCGGTCCACAATAAGAGAATCTCCCACAGGAGTAGAAACATAAATAGCAGAACTCAAAGAATCCGGAGATACACCCAAATGCGGAGCAAAATAAAAAGACACATAAGAATAAGTGGATCCTGTATCGAATAGAATTGATGCATCTCTGTGATAAACCAGTATAATACCTGTGATGACAGAATCGGAGAAAACAACCTCGGTATTGGCAGGAAGGGCATAGTATCAGGCCTGGCCTCCATCTCTAGAACGACCTCTGCCTCCCCGACCTCCACTTCTGGCTGGCTTTGCAGGTGGGGTAGAAACTGGAGCTGTAACCATAGCCTGAGAACTCTACGAGGTACGTTGTGGCTGAGAAGTTTGTGGAGGCGCACTCCTCCCAAGTCTAGGGCAATCCCTCACCACATGGCGTGTGTCACCATACTCAAAACAAGCTCTGAGAGGACATGGTGGTTGTGACTAGCTCGGGCCAGGTCTGCTGGACTAACCTCTGAAAGCACCTCGCGCAGGAGGTGTAATAAATACCGGACGTGCATAATAAGACTCCCGTGGTCTAGGAGGAGCTGGAATGCCACTGGCTGCTGGATGAGCTGAATGAATAGGGCGACTCATATAACCCCTACCATGATGACCTGCTGCTGGGGAACGGGCACCAGAGAAATGACCCGACTCTCGAGACCTCTTGGACTCCCTCTCTTCTCTCTCCCTAGCATGCATACCCTCAATCCTCTTATCAATTCTCACCACCTGCTGATAAGAAATATTCATCTCTAACTCACGAGCCATGCTACACCTGATGCTGGCAATAAGGCCCTCAATAAACTGGCGAACCCTCTCGCGAACAGTAGAAACCAAGGCTGGTGCATGCCTAGCCAAACTGGTGTAACAGATAGCATACTCTGAGACAGTCATAGTACCCTGGCATAAATGCTCAAACTCTATGCGCCATGCATCTCTGAGGGTCTGAGGAACATACTCTTTCAGGAACAGATCTGAAAACTGAGTCCAAGTCAGTGAAACAGCCTCATCCGGACTGTCTAACTCATAGGTGTGCCACCACTCATAGGCGGCTCCTCGAAGCTAGAAAGTAGTGAAGGAAACCCCGCTCGATCCTGATATACCCATGGTCTGGACAATGCGGTAATTCTTATTTAGAAATCCCAGAGCATCCTCCGATGCTAAACTACTGAATACATGAGGCTTGTACCTCTTGAACCTCTCAAGCCTCAGCTGCTCCTCCTCAAAAGTCGCTGCCCTACCTTTGGGCTGAACTGGCATTGCAGGTGGTACATGAATAATCTCAAGGACCTGCTCAACATGCACTCGCTGCTCAAGAGTGCGGGCAGCGGGAGTCTGTGCTCCTCCCCCGGCCTGAGATGTAGCTGTAGCAAGGGGAAGCAACCCTGCCTGAGCCAGAGTGGTGTACATGCTCATGAACTACTAGAATAGTAGTAGCAGTAGGTATGTTAGGTGCCTGGACTCTAGCTGGAACTAGTGGTGGTACCTCGACGGTAGCTTGCGCAGGTGCTCTGGCTGTACCACGTGCACATCCCCGGCCTTTACCCCAGCCCCGATCTCTAACGGCTGTAGTAGGGGGCGCGAGTTCCTGATCATCTCGGGTAGCGCGTGTCCTCACTTTCTGTGAGAGAATAGAAGACAGAAGTTTAGAATTGTGATGTCAACATATCGCACAAGAAGGAAATAAAATGAAGTGGAAATTTTTTACATAGCCTCTCGTAGATAAGTATAGACGTCTCCGTACCGATCAACGAGACTCTAATAAACCGGCTTGTGATCCATAACTCCTATGAACCTAGAGCTATGATACCAACTTATCACGACCTCGGTTCGCCCTCCGTGAACCATCGTGACGGTACCTAGTCCTCTACGACTAGGTAAGCCTAAATTGTGGAAGATAACCAAACTGCGAAATAAAACAAATTAAAACAGAATGAAGAGTGATAAAACAATGTTAAAAAGTGCCGCCTGGCATACACAATATTTAACTCTCAACCAATACATACTTCCAAGACCCGAAAACCCATGAATCACAAGCTAAGGATCACTACACAGTACTCTAACTCCAGAATATCTAAAAAAGAAAAGAAATAAAGAAGGGCAAATGTTTAAAAGCTAGAATAGAAAGGGACTCCTCGGTCTGCGGACGCGGCAGATATACTTTGAAGTCGCTGGAGCAGTCGCCTCACCTCAAGGGTGATAGGACTAAGTCGCAGTACCTGAATCTGCACATGAAAAACATGCACATAAGGGGCATGAGTACACCACAGCGGTACTCAGTAAGTGCCAAGCCTAACCTCGGTCGGGTAGTGACGAGGAAGGTCAGGGCCCTACTCAGATAAAATAAAGAATATAAGACATAACAGTATAAAATAAGCAGTATAGTTGAAAACTAACGATAAGAATTTAATATATGAAAACAAGGAATTCAATAACTGAAACAGAGGCAAAAACAATCACAAGGAAATAACTAGGGATCTCTCTGTATCTCGAGGATCTCTTAGTACCCTCAATATATGCTAGAGATCTCTTGGTATCCCGAGGATCTCTCGGTATCCTCAATATATGTCAGGGATCTCTTGGTATCCCGAGGATCTCTCGGTATCCTCAATATATGCTATAGATCTCTTGGTATCCCGAGGATCTCTTGGTATCCTCAATATACATGCTAGGAATCTCTCGGTATCCCGCACCTCAGTTCAAATCATAAATACGTACAAGGGATCTCCCGGGATAACGTCCCGTAGTCCCAAAGTAAAACACATAGCAGCAACACAAGAATACTCAATTAAGCTCAATTTCGTATCAAGTAAACAGGTAATTCTAATATAACATGCTTCACATAATTCAATTAAGGCAGTTTAAGCAAATAAACAGTTAAGTCTATTAGACATGCTTTTTCTAAGCTAACAACAGGTTTAAATTGCAAGTAAAATGAAACAGGAAAAGGAACACAATTGAAATTACTTAAAGAAAATCGAATTTTCAAAAATTAGCTCAAGTACGCACTCGTCACCTCACGTACATGGCATTTCAAATATCAAATATACCGAATCCTAAGGGGAAGGTTCCCCATACAAGGTTAGACAAGCCACTTACCACGAACCAGCTCAAAATCAACCCGAAACCACGCTCTTGCCACGAGTACTCGACTCCAAATGACCCAAATCTATTCAATTCAATTTCATAACGTAAATAACACTTCAAGTAACTAATTCTACAAAGAAAATCTAAGCTAATACGCGAAATTAGGCAAAATGACCAAAACGCCCCCGGGCCCACATCTCGGAATCAGGTAAAATTTATATTTTCAGAATCCTCACGCTCTCACGAGTTCATGCATACCAAAATTATCTAAATCCAAGGTCAAATTCTCAATCAAAAGTTGAATTCAAGGTCTAAGAACTTTCTTCCAATTTTCCCCAATTTTCATCTCCAATCCGAAATTAAATGATAAAACTAACTATAGATTGATGGAATAAAACTAGAAAGGGTTAAAGAATCATCACCCAATGATCTCCTCTTCAATTTCCTCTCAAAATCGCCCTCTCCCGAGCTCCAAATCGAATTTCCAGCTTTTGAAACTATACCCTCAAAATTTCATATTTCTGCCTAGCCATTTCCGCATCTACGGTCCTGGGACTGCTTTTGCGGTCCCGCATTTGTGGAACAATGGTTGCATTTGCGACTTTTCACTTAAGGCCCAGCTTTCCGCATCTGCGGCTATCCTTTCGCAGATGCGGGGCTGCTGCTGCGGTGAAGACCCCATTTTTGCGGTCCCTGCAGGCCTTCCTCCTTTTTCGCTTCTACGGTAGATGTGCCGCTTCTGTGGCTCCGCACCTGCGCTCCCACACTCGCAGGTGCGGTTATGACAAAAGAACAGCTGAAGCTGCAACTCCAAAGTCCCAAAATCCTACCGTCAACCATCTGAATCATCCTGAGGCCCCCGGAACCTCAATCAAACCTACCAACATATCCCATAACTTCATTCAAACTTGTTCCAACCTTCGGAACGCTTAAAACAACATCGAACTCCTATTGTTCATCCGATTCAAGCCTAAGAATTCCAAAAATTTTAAAAATACGCTTTCGATCAAAAAGTCTATCAAACCTCGTCCGAATGACCTAAAATTTTGCACACACGTTACATTAAACATTACAAAACTACTCCAACTTCCGAAATTTCTTTCCGACCCTCGGATCAAATTCTCACTATCGAATCGGAAACTTCAAAAATTCAACTTTCGGCATTCCAAGCCTAAATTAGCTACGGACCTCTAAAACATAATCCGAACACGCTCCTAAGCCCGAAATCACCCAACGGATCTAATGGAACCATCGTATTTCCATTTCGAGGCCGTCTTCACACTGTTCCGACTACGTTCAACTTTTCAACACTTAAGCTCTCATTTAGGCACTAAGTGTCCCAAAACTCCGAAACTCAAAACCGAACGTCCCGACAAATCAAAATAGCAAAAATAAATACGGGAAAAACAGTTAATAGGGGATCGGGGCATAAATTCTTAAAACGACTGGCTGGGTCGTCAGACAAACTCACCATATAAACCTATTGAAACTATCAAATCCCAATTCTGAGGTTGTTTATTCAAAAGCTAAACCTTGGTCAACTCTTCCAACTTAAAGATTTCAAATCTCGAACCACTCTTTCAAATAAATCTCGAACCACTCGAACATCAAAACCGATATACATGCAAATCATAATATATCATATAAAGCTACTCAATGCCTCAAACCACCGAACAAAATACTAAAGCTCAAAACAACTAACCGAGTTGTTACAACTTATCTAGCTGTATTGTTACTAGACAACCTAGGATTAGCGGGCTGCAGCCAAGTTCATACTTGCGCTTCTTCCCCCAAGCTTTCTTCTTGATACTAGTGGCACGTCTTTTATGCAGAGGATTTTATGAAAGGTACATGGCTGATGAGATACGCAAGCCATAGGAATTTTGATCGAAATTGAGATATGTACTGTCATAGTAATAAGCGTATGGATCCAATATCACACCATTGAACTTAAAGCCGTGTGGATACCGATAAAATCTGCAAGTGCAGTTCTCAATAGCAGATTGTGCTGGGTTAAAACTTGGATATGCAGAAATCTTATGGTGACAGGGCCATCTTTGGACTTCATGTGGACTTGGTGAACCATGGAGATAGGCCTCTGATACGGCAGCTGAGAGCTGCAGTGAATGATAGTAATGTTGACCTACCACCGCATACCAAGTGTTGCAATTTAGACTCCGATACCAAGTGTTGCAATTTACCGGTGGGAAAAGCCATTGTTTTGAAGCTAAAAAAATAAAACTCCATCCGTTTCAATTTAGATGAGCTAATTTGATTTGTCATAAAGTTTAATAAAAAAAAAAGACTTTTGAAATATGTGGTCCTAAAAACTTAAGGAGTAAAAGCTTTGTGAGGTCATAATATTTGTGTGGTTATAAAAATTTCTCAATAAGGGTAAGTGGATAAAATGAAATGTTCAAAGTTTAATTATTTCTAAATATAAAAATATATCATTCTTTCGGGATGAACTAATAAGGAAAGTGTGTCATTTAAACTGAAACATAGGGAATAGTAAAGAAGAAAGAAAAAATATAGCAAAAAAATTTAATTTTCATTCAAACATAACTTAACTGAATGCGGACAAGACAATATAAAGGAATCCAAGAACAACTTAACAAACTAGACGTGTGGCTATTAACTAGGCTATGCACCTCTAGGGACTAAACAGCAAATAACTAAGGACTCAATTCGACAATAAGTCAACTAATAACCCAAATCATAGAAATTCATATGAGCTTCCCTAACATTTCTCAAATCAACCCATCAACGTGTCTTCCATTTCTCCCTTTCGTTGCAGAAAATTTGATAAAAAGAAGAGTGGATATGAATTGTCATCGTATAGCTTTTTTAAAAAATAAAGAAGGTGTGCTATCCTCTATTTTTTGTGGGTAAATGTCCGTGTAAGGATGGATGAGTTAGAGATATGAAGGAAGAAGAAAGAGATGAATTTAATTGTAATTTTTTAAATATGAAATGATAAGTTATGTGCCTTTGTGTTTTGATGATTTAACAAACTTCATATGAGAACCAGATAGGGAACATGTTACTGTAAGCACGTGATTTTTGCCCTATGAAAGAATTACTCCCAAAAATTCAAAATAAAATAATTTTTCTTGTGTGCAATTTTTGTGTTCTTCGTGGCATTTCTGTGTAATTATTTGCATTTTCGTCTTTGCATGTTTATTTGTTAGGTTAATAAAAAATATAAAAAATATGTCGCATTTGCGTTTAATATTTAATTAAGTTTGTTTACAAAATGAAAAATCATAAAAATAATGTACTCTGCATTTTTAGCACTTAATGTCCAAATTGGGTGATTTTCTCGTTAGTCGCTATTTAATTGTGTGTTAACTGTTATTAAGAGTTAATTAGTATTTCCAGATAATTTTGGGTTTTATAATTTAATCTTAGCATTCTAGCTTTATTATTATTTAGGAAAATTGAATAAATAGAAAAGGATATCGGATTGGGCTTTTTCCTCAATTGTAAGTCACAGGCCCAAAGAGACCCAATCTTCCCAAACGACCCAGTCCATTTCGAATTGGGTCGACCCAATCCATAACCCAAAAAGACACAAACCCCATTTTCATTTTTTTTTCTTTCATTTTCCATAAAAAAGCAAAAAAAAAACAAAAAAAAATAAACCAAAAAAAAAGAAAAACCTAAGACTACCCGTAACCCTCCCCCCCCCTCTCTCTTCTTCTTCCTCTCTTTCTCTCCTTCTTCTCCAAATATCCTCCCATGGCAGCCCCTCCCCCTCACACCCCTTCTCCCTCACGTCACACACAACACATATACACACACATACGCGACGCATACACACACAACTCGTCGATCTCCCTCTCTTGTCCGCCATGGTTGCGTCTTCAAGATCTTGCCACTGCGTCCATTGCTTTGCTTCTTCTTCCTCGTCACATGCTGCCCGCCATGGCTGCATTTACAGCTCTTCAAAATGATCAAAAGATCTCATCATTGCTGTCCGCCATGGCTGCGTCTCCAAGCTCTTCAAACGAGCACGAGATCCCGTCGTATTGTTGCCCGTTGTTTCTTCTTCTTCGCTTGTCGCTACTGCTATTTCTCCTTCTTCATCCGGCGAGTTGCTCCAGCCATGGCTGCTGCCACGCTGCCATGGACAACCACCAAACGACACCTGAACAAGACGACCATCTAGCTTCGGACTGCTGCTGCGTTCTTCACTGTCCATTTGCTGCTACCCGCGCTCCTTATCCTCCAAGATCACGTTGGATTATTCTTCTCCAAGATCATGTCATTGTTGCTGTTGCGTTTCTTCATTGTTCGCGCTGCTGCCATGCTTCCTTCTCCGTCCTTTTCCAAACAAACAAACTACTTTCCGTTCGAGTTCGTCGTCGCTTCGATCCGGTACACTACTCTGAATCATTTCAACATATGTATTGAAGATGAAATGAAATGGCCGGAAGATTTAAGTTTTTTTTAAATTATAGAATATTCGCATTCTTAGTTAAATATTCATTATGTGTCTCATGTTATGTAAATGGTAGAAGTATTTATTATGTGAATATTAAACTGCGAAGCTAGTGGATGGGTGTCAGTATGAACACCATAAGTATTAGTTTCGGCTTTGTTAAATTTTTAGCTTAAAATCGCATTCAAATCGTTAGTAAATATTCAATACGGGAAACCGACTTAATTTGAGGGAAGGTTAGTAAACTCTAGATTTGAATTTGCAAATTTTGAAATAGAAGCAATTTGAGTTTTTTTTCTATGTTTAAATTTTGTTAATAACAAAGGCCCGCAAATATTAGGCAAACATAATAGGCCAATAATTTTGTAGAATCTGCAGGCTTACAAATATTTTCGTTTTTTTTATTATTATTATTTTATTTTTTTCGTCATTTATTCAGTTTTGTTTTTTGAAAAAAAAAATTGAAAAAGAAATTTGTAAAAAAAAAAATATTTTATTTTTTTACAAAATATTTTCATTTTTTTTTAAAAAAAACTGAGTGATGTTTTAATGGGTGATTCAACGTTGCAAGGCTAAGAGCATTAATCCATTAGGTGCGAGTTTGAGCAAGATGAGTCAACATTTAAGTTTAATAAACTTTTTAATAAGCTTTAGTAATTATGGTTAAATCTAGTTTTAAATGGTTTTGAATAACTAATTTCAATAGTTTTTTTTATAACAATGTAAGCTTTAAGTTAGCTATAATCAGGATCTTTTGATTTTTAATTGTCGAACTTCGTAAATTTTTTACAATTTCGAATTTTTTATATATTTATTTTTAGTAAAATTCCTTTCTATTAATATTTGTCTTAATCTAGCAATTAGTATGTTATGTGTTATTATTTTTAAGCTCGTAATTAATTAGGATTTTCTTTCTTTATTTTAGAGACTAATTTTAATAGAAAAATGTAGTCGCTTTAAGATTTGTCCACTTAAAATAAATGAGATGAGCCTCGCCTAGTAAAATGCATAGATTGTGGAGCCCTCACAAATGTATGCATTAAATACTTAGAACATCGGAGTTGGCCGTCTAGAGAAATTTTACGGCCTTTCCCAAAACAACAATACGCTAGTCGTTCTAGGCGTGTCTTTAACAAATCATTTTCTTAAATATGGGTGTGCATTTATGTAACCCAAATCCAAATCTCAACGGAGTCGAAATGTGTCGATAACCATGGGTGCATTGATTGCGACGTGGTCTGAAATACCTTTTCACAATGTTGCAATTCTCCGTAAAATAATAACAATAAATGAATAATAATAAAAGCGGCTAAGGGTTAAAATTTGCATATAAGTTCATAATTGTATAAAATCAGATAATCAAGTCGAATATGACAGTTGAGCGACCGTGCTAGAACCACGGAACTCGGGAATGCCTAACACCTTCTCCCGGGTTAACAGAATTCCTTATCCGGATTTCTGGTGCACAGACTGTTAAATAAAGTCATTCTTTTCCTCGATTCGGGATTAAATTGGTGACTTGGGACACCCTAAATCTCCCAAGTGGTGACTCTGAAATAAATAAACAAATCCCGTTTCGATTGTCCTTTAATTGGAAAAACTCCCTATGCGCCCCTGCGGGTGCCGGAAAAAGGAGGTGTGACAGCTCTGGCGACTCTGCTGGGGAGTATACCCAGAACCACTGGTTCAGGGTTAGAAATTCGAGCCTTTGATAAACTGTTATAATGTTGCTTTATTATCTGATATTTTCATATGATACATGCTTAATGTGCAAAATGATGTCTTGTTACCGCTTTGATATTATCTGACTGTATATATAAACTGTGCCGAACCCTTCTCTCCTCACCTCTGGGGATGTGCTTACTGGTTGAGACTCCCTATTCTGTTAGTGTCATACCCTGAAATAAAAAAGAGGCTCGGACAAGTTACTAAGCCGGATGGCCTTTTGGTTCCCGGAAAGTTGCCCCCTCCTCGACTTGAGTTGTCCGCTCGGGTAAGCCAGGTTTAGAACAAAAAACCCAGGTTTGAAACTTAATATAACAAAACTTCATGCCGGATCCCTAGTAGGAACGATTATTTGCATCATGTTGCATTTGACTTAGGGGACTCAACACAGGGGTTGGGTCCGTCTAGAATTAGCAACCTGAAATGAAAAGACCATCCTGATGCATCCTATTTATGCTGTGCATTTATTTGTTCCAAACCCGCATGTTGACCGGCTTTAATCTTGGGAACGTTGGAAAATTGAAAAAAAAGGGAGAAAAAGAGAGAAACAACAAATAGGGAGTTAATTGATTCTTTTAGAAAACCGAGTGTCCAAGTACTATCAGAACTCTGCCGATTTTTTTTTAAAAAATATTTTACTTTTTAATTTTTTATTTATTTACCCATAATAAAAAAAAAATAGAGAGAAATAAAAAGCATTCAGTGTAGGAAAGAATCCTTTATTTTAGTTTGCTTTGTTTTCAAAAAACAAACAGGAAGGAAAAATAGTGTCTTTTGCTAAAAAATGGAAAATATATTTGTTTTCAAAATTAATTGGTTTATTGGCCCGAACTACGCTGGTTTGATTCTCACTAGGTGTGAGATACGTAGGCAACCCTCATCGGGTCCAACCTCACATTTTGTAAAAAATATCCAAAAAGTCTATTTTAATTTTCGTTATAAATAAGTCGGATGATGCCGTTTTTTGCAAAAATAGCCGAATGTTCCTAAACAGGACGCCGGAAGGCTGACATTGCATAAACGGCCATCTTTGGTCATCATTTTTGATTTTTGACCAGTTGACTCTCGCAGCCTTAAATGCTTCGTTCTCGAAGTGCTAAAAGGCTGCATTTGAAAACCGAGCCCATCGTTTTGAAACAAAATCTTGGAAAAGAATATAGATAGTTTTATTTTGAGTCAAATAAAAGTTTTTCGTTGGCATAATCACCTTAATAAATGTGCAGGATGAGCACAATACAAAACGAACCCTTTTCAATAATGACCAAGATCCCTTTTGAGTTGCGATTATGGTGGAATGACCTAGGCAAGGAAGGGCAAGACAAAGTAAAGAAGTATCTGAAAGATCTCCCGAATTTGCTAAACATCCTACCTCGGGGTGATATTATCAGATCATTGGTCACTTGCTGGGATTCAGCACATAATGTATTCCACTTCTCGGACTTTGAGCTCACCCCGACATTGGAAGAAATAGCGGGATACATCGGAAATGATGAAGCTCCGTTAAGGTTCAAGTACTTAATTGCACCCAGGGCCGTCACTGTACACCGGTTTCTGGATTCCCTAAAAATACCCCGAACATTTCACCATCCAGATTTTGCAAAAGGTTTCTGCAGTGTCCGCCTCATATATGCTAGATACGGCCACGTGGGCGGGTTCAATAAGCCAGACTTCAAACTATGCAGTAGAGATAACCGACAGAAGTGGGATGAACACAGGCTGATAGCTTTTTTGGGTCTTATAGTATTCCCAAGGAAAGACGGAAACATTGATTTGAAAGTAGCTGGGGTCGTCAGTACCTTGCTCACCCAAGATAAAAGCACTTTGGCGCCTATGATTATGGCTGACATCTTCTGGGCTCTCACTGCTTGCCGAGCCGGGGGCAACTTTTTCGAGGGATGTAACCTATTGTTGCAAATGTGGATGACCGATCATTTATGCCACCGCTCCCAGCTCTTGGGTTACGGTTCGCCCGAGAAGACTTGCATTGGAGAATTTTACACAAGAATCAAAGGGGTTAGTCTACCCGAGGGAGTCACAACTTGGACGTCATTCTTCTGAACTCTCACTGCCAACCAAATCCAGTGGACGCTCGGATGGTTGCCTGTTGAGGAAATCCTATACATGCCGGCAACCAGGCCCCACTTTCTGTTAATGGGACTCAAAAGCATCCAACCCTATGCACCGTATCGGATTTTGAGGCAACTTGGGAGGTATCAAGTAGTTCCGAAAGATGAAGACTTGAGTACCCAGGTGGTTGAAATCAGTCCTGACGGTCGGTTCCCCAAAAAAGAAGTTCGCCAGATCTGGAGTGAGTGTCAACATTTGACGGCAAATACTTGCGTGTTGGATACGGCTAAAGGAGAAGTTTCCCCGGGGTATCACGCTTGGTTCAGAGGTGACACGTCCTGCGAGAGACTAGCTAAAAGACCTCATCTCATAGATTGTGCTGAGTCATCCCAGGAGCAATGGAACTGGTTAGCAAAGGAAAAGGGTTATCGGGCGGAGATCGGGGAGTTGAAGCAACAGGTTGAAAGTCTAAAATTCAATAACAGTGTGCAAGTTGATGCGGATCGAGGTGAAAGGAATAGATTGGCCCAAGAAAATGAAGAACTTAGGGCCCAAATCCAGAAATTGAGAATGGCTCCTGATAAACAACCAAGGAGTCGATCAGATGAGCAGTTGATAAAAGGGCTGAAAAATGAAGTCAGGGAATGGCGGGATGGTTTAGAAAAATCTGAGAACATCATGGCAAAACTCAAAGCACAGTGGGGTACAAGAGCAGATAAGCGTCGCCGATACTTGAATCAATTGAAACACGACCACGAGAAAGCTCTTGCCAACATGAAGAGAAAGGTGGCTACACTTGAGGGTAAAGCAGTTAAGCAGGCTGAGGATTTCCAAATTGAAAGCGGACACTGTTACGACTTGTTGGCCCAAATGGAGGTAGAAGTGCGGCAACTGAAAAATCAGCATATGCAGGATTCTCAGGCATTGAAAACATACAGTGATCAGATAAAACGCCTGATTCTAGAAAAGAAGCAAGCAAGGGACAGGATTAGAGCCATTGCCCGCGCCATTTTTAGAAGATGTCGCGCTTGTGAAGACCTGACCCATGCTACTTTTGTCTCAGCAGTGCTGATCTATGTGAAACGGACCATGAATGAATTAGAGCAACTCAAAAGGGACTTGGAACCTAGGCTCGCGGCGAGGCCGAACGATGCCCCGCGGGCACCCATATTTGAAGCTTTAGAGTATGCGTAGTTCGTGTCTGTATTTCTTTATATATTTTTTTAGCCTATGGTTTGTCTGTCCATTGTCTTTTCACATCAAAGTGTTTCTGTAGTATTGGAACTTGTATCTGACCTTAGTTTGCGTTTGTCATTTTCTTTCTGCAAAAAGGATTTTAGTTTGTAATGTTTGTTTTAACTAATGAAAAATTGAAAATCTTTCTGCATGAACTACGCTTGGTCTGATTCGTGCGGGGTCACGATGCGTAGGCAATCTCTATATGATTCCACCGTAATTGTTAAATAAAAAAAGGGAGAGAGAGAGGGAGAAGAAGAAAAAGGAGATTCTAAAACACTCGAAAGAGGTAAATAAAATAAGCCGGGATGATGCATGCGGTCAGAGCAAAAGCATGTTAGAAATGGTTAACTGCCTAGGAACATTGCATCCCAATGTGCAATTACAATATTTGTTAAGACGCTAACACTGACAAGTTCGTTGTTTTTCAATCCAATACCAGTTAGTTTGTTAGGGCGTGCTGGTATAGTACCATTATCAAACAAGATCGAAAGGTCCTATACCAGAAAGCATGACTGGGTCAGACAACAGCGTTGAGTCAGAAAAGACAGCCAATCAGATGCTGAAGGATGCCTTGGAGAAAATGGAAAAAATGAGGCTAGAAATGAATGAAATGCGGATAGCCTTAGCTAGAGCCCAGAAGGGGAAGGAACTACCCGTTACTCCTACCCTCCAACCAATAAACACGCCGGAATACCTTTCCACCGGCCCTTCAACGAGTTTCCCAAGCCATCACTACTATCAGGGAAGAGAGGCCTATGATCACCAAGCCCCACCACCCAGTCAAAACCCTCCTCCACCAAATGTTCCCGTCTTTGTAGCACCTCCCCCAGCCCCATTGCACAGATCATCTAGCGAGCCGATGTTTCAGGCTCACGACACAATATATTACCCTTCTGAACTCATATTCAAAGCACCCGAACCACATACCTATAATCCCCACTTTGAGGTCCCGGTGGAGATTGAAAAGCCGGCAAAGAGCCCAGAGCAGGATGAGGTGATGCGGAAATTTAAAAGCCTGGAGCAGTCCTTCAGGAACATACACGGGTTAGGCAACCAGGTCAGCGTGGCCTACAAGGATCTATGCCCTTTCCCTGACGTCCAATTACCAGCAGGGTTCAAGATGCCCAAGTTCGATTTGTACGAAGGGCATGGCGATCCTATGGCACATCTGCGGGGTTTTTGCAGCAAAATGAGGGGAGCAGGGGGAAAAGATGAGCTACTGATAGCTTACTTTGGCCAGAGTTTGAGTGGGTCGGCACTGGAGTGGTACACGAGACAAGATCCGAGCAGGTGGTACACCTGGGATGACTTGGCACAGGCTTTCGCAGGACATTTCCAGTACAACCTTGAGATAGTCCCAGACCGTCTCACATTGCTAAAGCTCGAAAAGAAATCTGGGGAGAGCTTCCGGGAATTTGGTTTCCGATGGAGGGAACATGCAGCCAGAGTTGATCCTCCGATGAGAGAGGGGGAAATGGTAGATTACTTTATACAAACTCTAGAGCCAACTTACTTCGGTCACTTGGTGACGTTAGTTGGCAAATCCTTCAATGAAGTGGTGAAAATGGGAAGCATGATAGAATAGGGACTTAAGTCCAATAAGATCCTAAGTTACTCGGCAATTAAGGCAACGACTCAGGCCATTCAGAGTGGCACGGGAGGTGCGCTCTGAAAGAAAAGGAGAGAAGAGCTAACGACAACAGAAGTCGGCAATTGGTCCAGATCTAGAGGTCCTTCCCCTCATTACCAACCCAGACCCCATCATCTAAACTATCCACACATTCCAAATTACCCACCACAACCCTACTACCCACCACAAGAACAACACTTCTCTGTCCATCAAGCCCAGACATACACCCAACTTCCGGTTCGCCCACAATGGCGCGCGCCGGCTCCCCACAATACATACCCACCTCCACATAACACCTACCCCCACCACAAAACCCTATCCACCACCAAGAGCCTACAGGAACCCTCCAGGGATGGGTTTCAGGGGAAATCCGGCCTCCAGAAATGAAAGATTGCAGAGGCAAAGAACTTTTACTGAGTTGGGGGAAACTTATATTGCCTTGTTCCACAAATTGAGGCAATTGGGTTTATTAAATCCTGTGGAGCCTAGATTGCCAAATCCCTTACCCCAAAATATGGATCACTCGGTAAGATGTGAATATTGTTCGGGAGCTCCCGGACATGATACCGAGAAATGTTGGAGGCTGAAACATGCGATACAAGATCTTATTGATACCAACAAGATCGAGGTACAGGCACCGGAGGCACCTAACATTAACCAGAACTCATTGCCAAAGCACCCCGAAGCTCACATGATCGAGCTTGTGCACGAAGGAGGGGAGCCGAAGAAACCCTCACAGACAGTGATGATGATCCGTGCCACTCCGAAAGAAAAATCGATCGATGAGGAAGCAGGGGTACAGTTGAAGGGGGAAGATGTCAAGCCAGTGGTGATATTGGGGAAGAATCCATCTGCCGCTACAAGGAAACCAGAACCAGCCAAGTTGGTAATAACGGGAGCATCATCTACACCCGTGGTTGTTGTGAAAGGGGTCTGCAGGGAACCGGTCATCATAAAACCAGTAGTCCAAACACCAGTGATTGATAGCAAGGCCGTGCCTTGGAAGTACGAGAAGGCAGTGGTGATGTACAAGGGACAACAAGTGGAGGAGAATAGTTGTGAGGCGCAGGGACTGACTCGATCAGGACGGTGTTTTGCTCCGGCGGAGTTGAGAAGACCCAATCCAGCTGCAACAAAGAAACCTGTGTCAGAAGAAGAAGCTGAGGAATTCTTAACGAAGATGAAAGTGCAGGATTACTCCGTGGTCGAACAATTGAAGAAAACACCGGCCCAGATCTCGCTGCTATCATTACTCATCCATTCGGATGAACATCGTCGGGCCCTGATGAAGATACTAAATGAAGCTCATGTGCCCAACGATATTTCTGTAAATCACCTGGAAATTATTGCCAACAAAATTTTCGAGGTGAACAGGGTAACATTTTCAAATGATGATCTGCCAGTGGAGGGCACGGAGCATAATAAAGCTATCTACCTAACTGTCAAATGTGAAGATTCGGCAGTTACTCGGGCATTGGTGGATAATGGCTCAAGCGCCAATATTTGTCCATTATCCACCCTGAACTAGTTGAAGATCGACCACGGAAGAATCCACAAGAATAGCATTTGCGTCCGAGGATTTGACGGAAATGGAACAGCCACCGTGGGGGATATTGTACTTGAGTTGACCATCGGTCCAGTCGAGTTTACTATGGAGTTCCAGGTATTGGATGTCGCGGCATCTTATAACCTTTTGTTGGGACGACCGTGGATCCACGCAGCCAAAGCAGTGCCATCCACATTGCATCAAATGGTCAAGTTTGAATGGGACAGACAAGATGTGGTGCTGCATGGGGAAGACGTTGCATGCACATAGGAGGTGCCATTGTGCCATTCATAGAAACCAACGATGACAAAGGCCCTTGGGTTTACCAGATTTTTGATGCAGTGTCAGTAAACAAGATCCCCAAGGGTACAAACATTCCACACCCCAGAATAGCTTCTACCACCGTCATGATAGTTTCAGAGATGCTGAGTAACGAGTTCGTGCCAGGAAAAGGTTTGGGGGCTGAACTTCAAGGTATTGTCCAACCTGTCTCTTTACCCAAGAATGTAGAGACCTTTGGGCTGGGATTCAAGCCCACATCAGCAGATGTCAGACATGCCCGTAAGATGAAGAAGAAAGTTTGGGTTCTTCCCAAGCCAGTCCCGTGCCTGTCCAGATCCTTTGTCAGAGCAGGTACCAGAAAGTTGTCGGTCCCGAAAGTTCTCGGACCAATGATTGGGCCAGATGGAGATTTAGATGAGGGCTTTGAAAGGTTGTTCGCCGGTGTCAACATGGTAGAAGCTGGAGAAGGTTCCAGTAGGGTGGATATACAATTTGTAGGGCCTATGGCCAAGATCAACAATTGGACAACTACTCCTCTTCCTACCCGGAGGGAGTCTTGGTAGTAGGCTTTGGATTTTCTTTCTTGTTTCCTGGATTATTCCAGAGTTGTAATCCAGTTTTGATTTTTATTCAGTAAAAGTGTGAAACTCTGTTATCCTGCATTTTAATAAAGAGTGAAAGTTTCCTTTTCTTGTTTTGTTTTAATTTTGTTTCTTCTTCTTTTATTTCTGAACAGTTCTCTTTGCACTAGTACTAACGATGTGGCATGCACAACGGATCTTCAACCCAGTCTAAATAATCAATCTGATTTTGAATTAATCGCACAAGAGATTGATTACGATGATGAATCGGAATACAAGGAGGATGATGCCTTCGAAGAGATAAACAGAGAGTTGAGCCAGTTCGAAGAGAAACCTAAGCCCAATTTGAGTGACACTGAAGCAGTCAATTTGGGGGATGTCGACAATGTCAGGGAAACCAAAATCAGCATCCACATTGAGGCTAGCATCAGGGAAGAACTGATCAAAGCACTCATTGAGTTTAAAGATGTTTTTGCGTGGTCGTATGATGACATGCCTGGTTTAAGCACCAAGCTAGTGGTTCACAAATTACCCACTGACCCGGCATGCCCTCCCGTCAAGCAGAAATTGAGGAAGTTCAAGACAGATATGAGTGTGAAGATTAAAGAAGAAGTAACCAAGCAGCTGCAAGCAAAGGTTATTCGGGTCACTCGATATCCTGATTGGTTAGCTAATGTGGTGCCAGTACCAAAGAAAGATGGGAAGATCAGGGTATGCGTCGACTACCGCAATCTGAATAGGGCCAGCCCAAAAGATAACTTTCCCTTACCCAATATCCATATCTTGATCGACAATTGCGCCGGACGAGAAATCAGATCTTTTGTGGATTGCTATGCTGGGTATCATCAGATTCTGATGGATGAAGAAGATGCAGAGAAGACAGCTTTCATTACGCCATGGGGGACTTATTGCTATCGGGTAATGCCATTCGGTTTAAAGAACGCTGGGGCAACATACATGAGAGCAATGACTACTGTGTTCCATGATATGATGCACAAAGAGATTGAGGTGTACGTAGATGATGTGATCATCAAATCCAAGCGTCAGGAAGACCACGTAATAGACCTTAGGAAGTTTTTTGAAAGACTTCGAAGGTACGACATTAAGCTCAACCCAGCCAAATGTGCATTTGGTGTTCCATCTGGAAAGCTGTTGGGATTCATCGTCAGTCGGCGAGGCATTGAGTTGGACCCGTCAAAGATCAAATCCATCCAGGAATTGCCGCCCCCGAGGAATAAAACAGAAGTAATGAGTCAGTTGGGAAGGTTGAACTATATCAGCAGGTTCATCGCTCAGCTCACAGCGACTTGTGAACCCATTTTTCGGCTACTGAGGAAAGATGCTGCAATAGAGTGGACGACAGAATGTCAGGAAGCCTTCGACCAAATCAAGGGGTATCTGTCAAACCCACCTGTGTTGGTTCCACCTGAACCAGGAAGACCGTTTATTCTTTATCTAACGGTACTGGAGAATTCATTTAGGTGCGTACTGGGGCAACATGACATCACAGGAAGGAAAGAGCAAACCATCTATTATCTCAGCAAGAAGTTTACAGTCTATGAGGTCAAGTACACTTAGCTTGAGAAGACATGTTGTGCCCTAACTTGGGTAGCACAGAAGTTCAAGCATTATCTGTCGTCATACACCACTTACCTTATTTCACGCCTGGATCCATTGAAGTATATTTTCCAGAAGCCTATGCCCACAGGGAGATTGGCAAAATGGCAGATATTACTCCCGGAGTTCGACATTGTCTATGTGACGAGGACGACCATGAAAGCCCAAGCATTGGCTGATCACTTGGCTGAGAATCCTATTGATGAAGAATACGAGCCTTTAAGGACGTATTTTCCAGATGAAGAAGTGATGCATATAGAGGAGTTAGAACTGACTGAGGAACCGGGATGAAAGCTTTACTTTGATGGGGCTGCATAAGGGAAAATGGGTTGGAATAGGAGCGGTACTTATTTCTGAAACAGGACATCACTATCCTGTTACAGCTCGGCTACGTTTCTATTGTACCAACAACATGGCTGAATATGAGGCATGCATTTTGGGCCTACGATTGGCTGCAGACATGGATGTTCAGGACGTCTTGGTCTTGGGACACTCGGACCTACTAGTACATCAGATTCAGGGTGAATGGGAAACACGTGATTTAAAGCTTATACCTTATCGACAATGTTTGCACGATCTGAGCAAGCAATTTCGATCAGTGGAGTTCAGACACATCCCGAGAGTTCACAATGAGGTGGCCGATGCTTTAGCCACTTTGGCATCGATGTTGCACCATCCAGACAAAATCCATGTTGACCCATTGCATATTCAGGTTCGTGATCAACATGCCTACTGCAACGTGATAGAAGAAGAAATGGATGGCGAACCATGGTTTTATGATGTCAAGGAATATCTCAGGATGGGGATATATCCGGAGCAGGCAACCGGAGATCAAAAGAGAGCCATTCGACGACTGGCAAATGGATTTTTCCTCAGCGGAGGAATGTTGTACAAAAGAACCCCAGATCTGGGATTGCTGAGATGTATTGATGCGGGTCAAGCCACGATAGTGATGACAGATGTACATGCTGGAGTCTGTGGGCTCCATATGAGCGGATATGTATTGGCAAAGAAGATTCTGCGAGCGGGATATTATTGGCTCACTATGGAGCATGATTGTATTAGTTTCGTGCGAAAGTGCCATCAGTGTCAAATCCACGGAGATCTGATTCATTCTCTACCAACAGAATTGCACACAATGTCAACACCATGGCCATTTGTGGCATGGGGCATGGATGTCATTGGGCCTATTGAGCCGGCAGCTTCGAACGGTCACAGGTTCATTCTGGTAACCATCGATTATTTCACTAAGTGGGTTGAAGCCAAAACTTTCAAGTCAGTAACCAAGAAGGCAGTGGTGGATTTTGTCCATTCCCATATCATTTGTAGATTTGGGATCCCGAAAGTGATAATCACGGACAATGGTGCTAATCTTAACAGCAACTTGATGAGAGAAGTATGTGAACAGTTTAAGATTACACACCGTAATTCCACCCCGTATAGGCCCAAGGCGAATGGAGCGGTTGAGGCAGCCAACAAAAACATAAAGAAGATATTGAGGAAAATGGTTGAAGGATCCAGACAATGACATGAAAAGCTACCATTTGCATTGTTGGGATACCGCACTACTGTTCGTACTTCAATAGGTGCGACTCCTTATTTGTTGGTATACGGAACTGAAGCAGTAATACCAGCAGAAGTTGAAATTCCATCCCTTCGAATTGTGGCTGAGGCCGGGATTGATGATGATGAATGAGTCAAAGCCCGACTAGAGCAGTTGAGCTTAATTAATGAAAAACGATTGGCAGCAGTATGCCATGGCCAATTATATCAGAAGAGAATGGCAAGAGCATACAATAAGAAGGTGCGCCCCAGGAAATTTGAAGTGGGGCAGCAGGTATTGAAACGGATCCTCCCACATCAGATTGAGGCAAAAGGCAAGTTCGCCCCGAATTGGCAAGGGCCGTATGTCGTGACCAGAGTATTATCCAACGGCTCTTTATGTCTGACAGATGTCGAAGGAAGATGCATCGACATGGCTATCAATTCTGATGCAATCAAGAGATATTACGTGTAATTCTCTTTTGTTGTTTATTTGTTTGTCTGTACTTGGTGTTTATCGGATAATGAAATAACAGAGGCAATTCTTTCTTCTATCCAAACACTGTTACCCTTGCTTTATCCCTTTGAGCCTTACTTATTCTTTCATACCCCTCTCTTGAAATCATTAACAAAAATGAAAAATAATGAAAAAAAAGAAAAGAAGGAAAATAATAACAAAAAAAGGAAGTTCGCAAAAGAAAAATAATGGAACCGAGTGAACTACGTTCGGCCTGATTCCTCAAAGAGGATATGTAGGCGCCTCACAGCTCGGTCGTAATGTAACAAAAGTAAAAAAAAATTCCCCGAGAAAAACTGGGGCAGAAGTTATGTTTAAAATTTTGAAAAAAAAAGAGAAGGTTTTGATTCCAAGAGTTGTAATGTTTCACCCATCAAAGTTATTTTGAATTTTTATATCCTTTCTTTTAAGTCCCACATAAAACCCATACTGATATCCAAAAAAGACCTCCCGATCAGTATCCGAGAGGTGCCAAGACAGTCAAGTGAAAGTCGAGGATAACACGTTGGTCCCCGACCCAATAAGGATCATGAGCTGAAAGAATTGATAGCCATGGGAATTCCCAGCAGAGAGAATCTTACCGGCAATACTCCAATCCCCGGCTGAGAGAAGCAAAATGAAAGAGTCTTATCGGTGAAAACCTTCACAGGCACCATAAGGCGACGGGAGCTGTGAGAACTGAGAGAGTCTTATCAGTGGAAACCCCTCGAAGGGCACTATGAGGCGACAAGATAGATTGGCGGAAGGAATCCGCATTTTGCGAAGAATTGGGACACCTATTTATCCCTAGCAAATGAGGATATCAGAAAGATTGATCGACACAAATAGACTGGGTTGATTAATCCGGAATGCATGACATGATCGTTGGAATCAGTTATACCACCCAGATAAGTTCATTTCTTTTCTTTTCTCCAGCATTTGTTCAGAAAGATTTTCTCTTTTTCTATCCTTTCATTTCTTTGTTTAAAAGACTTTCTCCAGATATTTATTTTTTAGAAAGGTCTTTCAAAGCTTACTACCAGTTGCCAAAATAGTACAATGCAAAATGAGAAGAGGACAGGCCAGAGACAAGGCGATAAGACAAAAGACGTTGGTTGCAAGGCCGAATAATATTTGTCTAAAATGGCAAGGAAAGTACGGGAAAGAACCGGAAAAACAACATGTTGAAGAAATCGTGGGCTAAGTTCCAAGAGGATCCCCAGCAGAACTCCGACCGATTATCGATTTAAGTTCCGAGGTAGTCGGACAACACAGAGTGGGAAGGGAGGAAAGGAAAATGCATTTTCAGCAAATAACCCCCAGCAAGTTTCAAGACACAGAACGGAGAAGTAATAAATGGAAGAACCATCCCTAGCAGAATGTTATCCCCAGCAAATAACAGCATCCCCAACAAGTTTTGGGAACGCTAAACAGGAATAAGGGAGAAAGGGAAGAACCATCCCCAGCAGGAGCGGCACGACCACTCACCATGTTTTAAAACTAACAAATTTTCTTTGATTTGAAGCAGGAAAAGGAAATCTTATTAATGGCGAAAAACATGTCACAAGGAAAGGCACCAGAACTGGGGCAGAAAATTTCTCGGAGACACGAGGAAACAAATTCAAGTTATTACTTAGAATTAGGCGCCCACCTGTATAATGCGGGCATACATTTCAGTTTTTCATTTCATGTCCTCGGTCGCCCACCAGTATAATGCGGGCATACCTTTCAGTTTTTCATTTTCTGTCCTCGGTCGCCCACCAGTATAATGCGGGCATACCTTTCAGTTTTTCATTTCATGTCCTCGGTCGCCCACCAGTATAATACGGGAATACCTTTCAGTTTTTCATTTCATGTCCTCGGTCGCCCACCAGTATAATGCGGGCATACCTTTCAGTTTTTCATTTCATGTCCTCGGTCGCCCACCAGTATAATGCGGGCATACCTTTCAGTTTTTCATTTCCTGTCCTCGGTCGCCCACCAGTATAATGCGGGCATACCTTTCAGTTTTTCATTTCCTGTCCTCGATCGCCCACCAGTATAATGCGGGCATAGCTTTCAGTTTTTCATTTCCTGTTCTAGGCGCCCACCAGTATAATGCGGCAATACATTTCTGTCTTTTCATTTCATGTCCTCGGTCGCCCACCAGTATAATGCGGGCATACCTTTCAGTTTTTCATTTCCTGTTCTAGGCGCCCACTAGTATAATGCGGGAATACATTTCTGTCTTTTCATTTCATGTCCTCGGTCGCCCACCAGTATAATGCGGGCATACATTTTTGTTTTCATTTCATCGGTCGCCCACCAGTATAATGCGGGCATACATTTTTGTTTTCATTTCATCGGTCGCCCACCAGTATAATGCGGGCATACATTTCAGTTTTTCATTTCCATGTCCTAGGCGCCCACCAGTATAATGCGGGAATACATTTCTATCTTTCTCATTTCATGTCCTCGGTCGCCCACCAGTATAATGCGGGTATACCTTTCAGTTTTTCATTTCATGTCCTAGGCGCCTACCAGTATAATGCGGGCATACATTTCATATTTTTCACTCAGGCACCCACCTGTATAACGAGAGGAATACTTTTTAGTCTTATACTGTAGATCTTGAAATCAGTAACCCACCGGAATGCAGAAGGTTAAAACAGGAATCCCCAGCAGAAAATAATAAAAAATCCCCAGCACCGGAAAGCAGAAGGTTGCAACAAGAGGTCCCAGCACAAATTCAAGCGCATGAGTCAAAAGGAAGAAAGATGCATCTTGAAAGAAGCGGCCTATGAACATCAAATTATGCCCAGCATAACAAATCTGATGAAGAAAGCCGTATCCCCAGAGGAACCACCGAAAAGCTTAATGAAGGAGGCCATATCCCCAGCGGACCGAACAAAATGATGAAAACTAGTATTCAGAAAAGCAAGAGGCCAGTTTCATCCCCAAGTTCTCGGAAGAAAGGCACCAGAAGAAGCACAAGCCGACAAGAAAGCAGGGCAACAAGAACCAGTTAAAGATAGATGATATTTTATGATCCGTAGTCTAGCCTAGCCTCTTATTTTCTTTTAATCACGGTGTAACAAGGAGATCGATAAGCAGTGTAATAGCGTGAAACAACAGTAACATTGCAGTCCCATGGTAGTCCCAGCTACCAAAACTTCCCGAACTACATTAACCTGATTCCCCTTTAGCCAGGGGTATGTAGGAAACCTTTGAAGAAAAGGTTCGGTTAAACCTTTTTCAAAAAATGCTTCACACAGAGTACTCGGATGGGCAAAAATCGCTCGCTTTATCTTTGCACGAAAACCCTTCGTGTCTTCGGGCAAAGAGGGGCAGCTGTAAGCACGTGATTTTTGCCCTATGAAAGAATTACTCCCAAAAATTCAAAATAAAATAATTTTCCTTGTGTGCAATTTTTGTGTTCTTCGTGGCATTTCTGTGTAATTATTTGCATTTTTGTCTTTGCATGTTTATTTGTTAGCTTAATAAAAAATATAAAAAATATGTCGCATTTGCGTTTAATATTTAATTAAGTTTGTTTACAAAATGAAAAATCATAAAAATAATGTACTCTGCATTTTTAGCACTTAATGTCCAAATTGGGTGATTTTCTCGTTAGTCGCTATTTAATTGTGTGTTAACTGTTATTAAGAGTTAATTAGTATTTCCAGATAATTTTGGGTTTTATAATTTAATCTTAGCATTCTAGCTTTATTATTATTTAGGAAAATTGAATAAATAGAAAAGGATAAAAATAGAAGAGATCGGATTGGGCCTTTTCCTCAATTGTAAGTCACAGGCCCAAAGAGACCCAATCTTCCCAAACGACCCAGTCCATTTCGAATTGGGTTGACCCAGTCCATAACTCAAAAAGACACAAACCCCATTTTCATTTATTTTCTTTCATTTTTCATAAAAAAGCAAAACAAAACAAAAAAAAATAAACCAAAAAAAAAAGAAAAACCTAAGACTACCCGTAACCCCCCCCCTCTCTTCTTTTTCCTCTCTTTCTCTCCTTCTTCTCCAAATATCCTCCCATGGCAGCCCCTCCCCCTCACACCCCTTCTCCCTCACGTCACACACAGCACATATACACACACATACGCGACGCATACACACACAACTCGTCGATCTCCCTCTCTTGTCTGCCATGGTTGCGTCTTCAAGATCTTGCCACTGCGTCCATTGTTTTGCTTCTTCTTCCTCGTCAGATGCTGCCCGCCATAGCTGCGTTTACAGCTCTTCAAAATGATCAAAAGATCTCATCATTGCTGTCCGCCATGGCTGCGTCTCCAAGCTCTTCAAACGAGCACGAGATCCCGTCGTATTGTTGCCCGTTGTTTCTTCTTCTTCGCTCGTCGCTACTGCTGTTTCTCCTTCTTCATCCGGCGAGTTGCTCCAGCCATGGCTGCTGCCACGCTGCCATGGACAACCACCAAACGATACCTGAACAAGACGACCATCTAGCTTCGGACTGCTGCTGCGTTCTTCACTGTCCATTTGCTGCTGCCCGCGCTCCTTATCCTCCAAGATCACGTTGGATTCTTCTTCTCCAAGATCATGTCATTGTTGCTGTTGCGTTTCTTCATTGTTCGCGCTGCTGCCATGCTTCCTTCTCCGTCCTTTTCCAAACAAACAAACTACTTTCCGTTCGAGTTCGTCGTCGCTTCGATCCGGTACACTACTCTGAATCATTTCAACATATGTATTGAAGATGAAATGAAATGGCCGGAAGATTTAAGTTTTTTTTTAAATTATAGAATATTCGCATTTTTAGTTAAATATTCATTATGTGTCTCATGTTATGTAAATGGTAGAAGTATTTATTATGTGAAATATTAAACTGCGGGACTAGTGGATGGGTGTCAGTATGAACACCATAAGTATTAGTTTCGGCTTTGTTAATTTTTTAGCTTAAAATCGCATTCAAATCGTTAGTAAATATTCAATACGGGAAACCGACTTAATTTGAGGGAAGGTTAGTAAACTCTAGATTTGAATTTGCAAATTTTGAAATAGAAGCAATTTGAGTTTTCTTTCTATCTTTAAATTTTGTTAATAACAAAGGCCCGCAAATATTAGGCAAACATAATAGGCCAATAATTTTGTAGAATCTGCAGGCTTACAAATATTTTCGCTTTTTTTTTATTATTATTATTTTATTTTTTTCGTCATTTATTCAGTTTTTTTTTTGAAAAAGAAATTTGTAAAAAATAAAAAAAAATATTTTTTTTATACAAAATATTTTCATTTTTTAAAAAAAAAACTGAGTGATGTTTTAATGGGTGATTCAACGTTGCAAGGCTAAGAGCATTAATCCATTAGGTGCGAGTTTGAGCAAGATGAGTCAACATTTAAGTTTAATAAACTTTTTAATAAGCTTTAGTAATTATGGTTAAATCTAGTTTTAAATAACTAATTTCAATAGTTTTTTTTTATAACAATGTAAGCTTTAAGTTAGCTATAATCAGGATCTTTTGATTTTTAATTGTCGAACTTCGTAAATTTTTTACAATTTCGAATTTTTTATATTTATTTTTAGTAAAATTCCTTTCTATTAATATTTGTCTTAATCTAGCAATTAGTATGTTATGTGTTATTATTTTTAAGCTCGTAATTAATTAGGATTTTCTTTCTTTATTTTAGAGACAAATTTTAATAGAAAAATGTAGTCGCTTTAAGATTTGTCCACTTAAAATAAATGAGATGAGTCTCGCCTAGTAAAATGTATAGATTGCGGGGCCCTCACAAATGTATGCATTAAATACTTAGAACATCGGAGCTGGCCGTCTAGAGAAATTTTACGGCCTTTCCCAAAACAACAATACGCTAGTCGTTCTAGGCGTGTCTTTAACAAATCATTTTCTTAAATATGGGTGTGCATTTATGTAACCCAAATCCAAATCTCAACGGAGTCGAAATGTGTCGATAACCATGGGTGCATTGATTGCGACGTGGTCTGAAATACCTTTTCACAATGTTGCAATTCTCCGTAAAATAATAACAATAAATGAATAATAATAAAAGCGGCTAAGGGTTAAAATTTGCATATAAGTTCATAATTGTATAAAATCAGATAATCAAGTCGAATATGACAGTTGAGCGACCGTGCTAGAACCACGGAACTCGGGAATGCCTAACACCTTCTCCCGGGTTAACAGAATTCCTTATCCGGATTTCTGGTGCGCAGACTGTTAAATAGAGTCATTCTTTTCCTCGATTCAGGATTAAATTGGTGACTTGGGACACCCTAAATCTCCCAAGTGGCGACTCTGAAATAAATAAACAAATCCCGTTTCGATTGTCCTTTAATTGGAAAAACTCCCTCTGCGCCCCTGCGGGTGCCAGAAAAAGGAGGTGTGACAGTTACAAAGCCTCGCTGTGCTCAAAAAAATAAGTCATATGTCTGGCACAAACTCCAATGATATCAGTAAAAGGAACAACAGAGGGAACATATGGCTATCAGTTGCTCCGATCACAGTACAAGTTAACTCTTTACAGCTGTTAAAGCTGCTGCTCTGTAGGCGCAATAGTGTAGCAGTCACTGTTGAAGCATATTGTGTACCAGACACCTGCTTGCAACATCTTAGTGACCTCACTAATATTACCAACATGAGGCAAGAGATTACACACACTTGCAAACCCTAAAACATAATTCACTCTCAAGTGTGCAGCAGCCTTCATTTACTCCAAGGCTTGAAGAACAAAGTTGAAATAGAACAAAGGACCAGATCCCAGCATTGATTACATCATGTGTCCTGATGATGCATGGATATTCTGAGGCAGTGAACACTTCCTGCTATCTAATAAACAGGTGCATCATCAGGTCCCTCCTAAACAAGACCCTGTATGAATTGCTAAATGAGAGAAAACCAAAGTTGACTTACCTGAGAACTTTTGGTTGCAAATGTTTTGTTCTCTCAATAATGGTAAGGAAGCGCTGGGAATGTTTGATGCCAATAGTGATGAAGGGATGTTTCTTGGATATTTTTCACAAAGCAAAGCATACAAGACAAAAGAACTCAATATGTAGAAGAAAGCGTACATGTAATGTTTGATGAATCACACCACTCAAGTGGAAAAGATTCACATGATAAGAATGATTAAGATAGAGAGCATTCAAAGGTTCTTGGAGAAGTCATTGATATCGCAAACGGGAAGGAAGATCTGATGAGTTAGGTCAAGGAGTCTAGTGAAGAAGAAGATGCAGCAGAACCTGGTCCTTCTATTACATCAACTGAAGCAGAAAATAAAGTTGTTGATGCTATGCAAGGCACCCCTGATGCTGAGCAGCGAAGTGGCACTCACGCTTCCATGGATTCTAATGTTGGATATCATACGAAGGAACCTGTTCTTCTCACCATAAGACTTAGGTGTCTAACTTGAAGCACAAAAACTCACATTCTCTCCAGAATGTAATCACTCCTCTAGATTCGGGAGTTCAGACTAGATCAAAGACAAAAAGCATATTTGCTTTCTTATCTTTCCTGTCTCAAATTGAGCCTAAAATTATCAAGAAAGCATTGAAAAATGCTGATTGGATTACTGCTATGCAAGAAGAACTCCATCAATTTGGAAGGAACATTATGTGGCACCTAGTTCCCCGACTTTCAGATATAACTGTTATTCGAACTAGGTGGGTGCTAGGAAACAAGCTTGATGAGTTTGGAAATACAACAAGAAACAAGGCCATGTTGGTGGTTCAAGGCTATAATCAAGAGGAATGAATTGATTATAATGAAACTTTTGCTCCAGTTGCAAGGATGGAATCCATCAGAATTCTTATTGCTTTTGCATCTCGTGTGGATTTCAAATTGTTCCAAATGGATATCAAGAGTGCATTTCTGAACGGATATTTGAAGGAAGAAGTCTTTGTCAAACAACCACCTGGTTTTGAATGCCATGAGCATCCTGAACATGTATTCAAGCTCGACAAGGCACTATTTGGATTAAAGCAGGCCCCTCGTGCATGATATGAAAAGTTTTCCAGGATCTTTATCGAAAATGGTTTTACTAGAGGGAAAATTGACAACACTCTTTTTCTGAATAAAAGAGGGAGGAACCTGCTGATTATGTAGGTCTATGTTGACGATATCATCTTTCGTGCAATAAATGATTCCTTGTGTGGGGAGTTTTCCAAGCTTATGGGAAGTGAGTTTGAAATGAGTATGACGGGGGAACTGAACTTCTTCCTATGTCTGCAAGTTAAGAAAATCTCTAAAGGAATGATGATAAGTCAACAGAGATACATTTAGGAGCTTCTGAAGAGGTTTGAGATGGAAAGTTCAAATACCATTGATACTCCTATTGCCACAACTACTCGTCTAGACATAGACAAACGTGGTTCCAATGTGAATGAAACCATGTATCGGGGCATCATTTGTTCACTCTTGTATCTTACAGCCAGCAAACCTAACATTGTTTTTAGTGTGTGGTTATGTGATAGATTCCAATCAAGTCCAAAAGAATCTCATCTGAAAGTTGCTAAGAGAATCCAGACAGTGATTATGCTGGTTATCTAGTGGATAGGAAGAGTACATCTAGTATAGCACATTTTCTGTGATCATGCCTAATTTCATGGGGTACAAGGAAACAAAACTCTATAGTCTTCTCTATTGCAGATGCTGAATATGTAGCAACTGCCTCATGTTGTGCTCAACTACTGTGGATCAATCAACAATTAGATTATTTTGGTGTTTTTCTGACTGTGTGCCATTATTATGTGATAACACAAGTGCCCTCAACATAGCAAAGAATCTTGTTCAGCATAAGAGGATAAAGCACATTAATGTGTGCCATCATTTCCTCAGGGACAATATTGAAAAAGGTCTCATCTGTATGAAGTTTTGAAAAACAGCGGACCAGGTAGCTGATTTTTTCAGCAAAGCATTAAACAGAGACCATTTTAAAAAGAATCGACTGGAGCTGGGACTGATCAAATTGAAACTGAGAACCTGGTCCCTCAATGATTAGCTATGGAGGAATTGTAAGGTAAACTGCAAAAAAGTGTTTTCTGTCAACTTCTAACTCAATTCTATATAGTTACAGGTAAACACGCATGGCAATTACAGGGCAAACAAGTAGCTAATGACATTACAATTTGGTAGGAGGATGATGCTCATATTTGCAAAATCAATTAGGGAACCTCGTTCCTTTGACTTGGGTTAGTAGTTCCTCTTATGAAAACGTGACTAATTGGCCCTAGTTACTATTCTAGGTGGAGTGGAAGAAGGGGGGATTCTCAAATATAGAAATGATCCAATGAATTTGAAAGAACTGAACAAGGAGTCATATGAGGTGAGTAAAGGGCGATGCCAATCAATTGAGACTCTTTTGTACTATTGAAATGCTAAATATGCCATGTCATTAAATGTGTTCGTCCTTTTCCCACACCATTTAATCCCAAATGTCACACTCGCTACAAACCAACCCGACTACCCAGTTTGTCGTGTCCAATTGTAACTGGTCCCCCATTCCCTCTAAATAAACCTAAAAGACATGTCTCTCTCATAACTGTCTACATCAAAGCTATCAAACTCTTCTCTTCTCTCCCAAAACCCTCTCTTTCGTGTCTTTAGACTCAAAAATTCACCATGTCTTCTCAGAAATTAGAGTCTCCTAAAGCCACCATTTTCATCCTTACTTTGTCTTCGTCTCACGAAGCATAATAGTCTGAATTGGAGCCTCAACCTTCACCCATTAAAACCCCATCTCCAACCAACTACCACCCACTGCCTCTTCCCCGATTCTATCGATTTTTGGTTCCTATCGTAGCTAGAAAGATCAAACACCCAAGAGGTTTGTTGCTTCAACCTCTCTCTCTGCTACGCTGGAAAAAATATAAGAAGAAGGACTGGTGGAAGGGGAAGAAGGAGCAGAGGTCTCGAGTCAGCGGGTTGAGGAAGCAACTGTAGACAAAAAGGATGTTACTAGTCTTGGTGAAGCATCTAACACCCTCTCTGATCCAACTTTTGATCTAAATAGTCTATCACCATCAGGTAATGCCTCTCTAGCTTCTACCGATTCTATATTGTTGGAAGATTTGGGTGTAAAAAGAATCCATAGAAAATATGTTGCTTATCACTGTTAAAGAGAGTTTGGTGATGTGAGTTCTAGGGTTTAGGGAAAAAAGGGAATGGGTATGGAAATAGGGACGTGGTACCTCAAGGTGACTTGGTACCAGCTAGTATTACAGAGGAGCCAACAGAGGGACCTTCTCCCTCTTCCCTAGAGGAGAACTCTGCTGCTACTTGGGATGAAACTCCATGCTCCAGTAAAAAGCCCCTAGACAATACTGACCCTCTTCCCTCCCCTCATCCTGATGCAGTCCCATTAGATTTTATCGATAAATATTGCAGGTTACAACTCTGTTTATCCCTTAATTCTTCCTTCTGATTTATTTTACGTGATTCAAGAGTCTTAGCGGCATATTTCTCGAACGTAGGCCTTTAAGCAAGACATATTTGACATGTCTTTGATCTCTTAATGAATATTCCAAGAGTTTCATGTTCTCCATCAATTGCAACACCCTTCACAGATGACACTTTCTTGGACTTCACAATCACAGACTTCTTAGAGGATTTACGAACAAGGGAAGTGGGCTCCTCATTTACCTCTTCATCCTCAACATCCACAAAATTGGCCGGAGGCAGATCCTCTTCATTCTCTAATTTTCCCTCCTTCACCAATCTTCTTCTCTTCTTTTTCTCCTTATTCTTCTTTAAAGCATTTTCAAGGGCTTCTTTCTTCAGCTACCTACTAGTGGGTATTTTAAGAACAGGCTATTTAGAGGCTGTCCCACCACTTCTTGAAACGATAAACTAGGCTACAGACATATCATCATAATCCTCCTCACTTTCATCATCTTTATCATCATCATCATCATCATCTTCTTCTTCTTCTTCTTCTTCTTCTTCAGATAGAGGTTTATGTAGATACTGAAATTTTAACAGATTAAGATAAATCCTAAATTAAAGACAACCCTTGAAATATTAGGAGTCTATTAGGGTTCATGTCTATAAATAAGGCTACATATGTCCTTCAAAGAGGATCTCAACAATTCTATAAACTCTCGGAATATGCACAAAGAGATCAAATATGAGTTTTCCGAAATTCCATGAAACTCTTGAAATATTCATTAAGAGATCAAAGACATGTCAAATATGGCTTGCTTAAAGTCTTGCATTCGAGAAATACGCTGCTAAGTCCCTCGAATCACGTGAAAAAATCAGAGGAAAGAATCAAGGGATAAATAGAGTTGTAACCCGCAATGTTTATCGACAAAATCCTTTTTTCTTCATAGTTGTTTGTGATTGCTGTTTATTTTCTGCGGAAAATTTTTGCAAACAAATTGGCATGCCCAGTAGGACTAGCTATGCCCTTCATCTCTTCCTCCTACAAATCAAAAACTTCAAGTTTCAAGATTTTCGATTGTGATGGTCGCGTACTTTAAGTCTCGTCTTCAAGTTTCACTAAGCCTACACCTCGAAAAACCTTGAAGTATAGGGCATTTGTAGACACTAAAATTTTAATATATCAAGATAAATCTTAAATTCAAGACAACTCTTGAAATAGTACTATTAGGGTTACTTGGTGGCTACTCCACCCAAACCCCAATTCATGCCAATAAATAAGGCTACATATGTCCTTCAAATAGGATCTCGACAATTCCATAAACTCTCTGTATATGCATAAAGAGATCAAATATGAGATCTCCGAAATTCCATGAAACTCATGGAATATTCATTAAGAGATCAAATACATGTCAAATATGTCTTGCTTAAAGTCTTGTGTTTGAGAAATATCCCGCTAAGGCGCTCGAATCACGTAGAACAAATCAGAGGGAAGAATCAAGGGATAAACGGAGATGTAACCCACAATGTTTATCAATAAAATCCTTTTCTCTTTATAGTTTTTTATAATTGATGTTTATTTTCTACGAAAATTTATTGCAAACAAATTGGCACGCCCAGTAGGACCAGCTCTTCCCTTCATCTCTTTCTCCTGCAAATCAAAAACTTCAAGTTTCAAGATTTTCTATTGTGATGGTCGGGTACTTCAAGTCTCGTCTTCAAGTTTCAGCAAGCCTACACCTCGACAAACCTTGATGTGACGGGCATTTGTAGACATGAAATTTTAACAGATCAAGATAAATCCTAAGTTCAAGACAACTCTTGAAATATTATGAGTCTATTAGAGTTACTTGGTGGCTACTCTGAGTTTGGTGAGAAAGCTGAGCCTGTTAGGAAGGATAGAGGTGTTGAGAAAAAGAAATCTCACAAGAGAAAGGCAAGTGACGATGAGGGACCTAGTTCCTCAAAAAGAGCCAGAGTGGAAGTGTCTGAAGTTGAAAGAAAGAAAAGCTGAAGAAGCAAAAAATGATGTGGGGCAGAATGTTTGATGTTGCCATTCTTGACATGTCAGGCACAAGACAGCTAGTTGAAATTTGTGATTTTCAGAAGTGCACTCATCTCTTTACTCTTAAGAGTCTAAAATTCTATGAAGAGTAAGTTCATAGTTTCTACGCTGAACTATTCACTGTGGAAGATGACAATATCTGCCTGAAGGTCAATGGGGTGGATTTTGTAATGGATGAAGCTGTACTAGGGAGTATTCTTGGTGTGCCTATTGAGGGGCTCTCGTCTGTTGAAGGGACATGTTCCTCATATTTTAGGAAGGTTATTCTAAAGCCTCAGGTTGTTCAGTAAGGGGAACGGGTGCACAATAAGGCTCTGCTTCCAGAATAACAGCTCATATTTGTGATGGTGAACAAGGTCCTGCTCCCTCGAGCTGAAAGACGTTTCATTACATCAATAGCGGACCAGGTTCTCCTGGATGCATTGGGTGGATACACTACCATCAACCTGCCTGGAATCCTGATTGAACACATGAAGAAGGTGACAAACTTCAAGGATGGAACCATGGATTGCCATATGGTTCCTGCTCACCAAAGTTTTTGAATATTTCAAATTCCCCTTAGGGAGAGCAGTTGTGGGAACTCGTAAGCAATTGTTCTCAATGACTACCTTGAAGGAATGTGAGTTTATTGACAAGAAGGAGGGAGTTGGTAGCAATTCTATGATTTCTCAGCTGATTGATGCTCAGACTGCGGCTAATGAGGAGATAAGGAGGCTGAAGGCCAGAAATGCCATTCTTGAGGGGCAACTCAGTCAATCCAGAGAGGAACCTAGTTCTAACAGTGTTCAAGGAGCAGAGGTTGCCCGTTTGACAGCTGAGAATGCAAACTTGAGGAAACGGGTTAAGAACCTAAAAGAGTAGCTGATCAATGAACAGCGGTCTGCAAATGCTCGAGTGGATGTTCTTCTCAAAGCCCTTGCCCCTACATCCTTCCCTCCCTCTTCTAGTGCCTCATAAATTGTCCTTTGTCAGTGTCCAGTTATCAGTGCTTGTCTTAGTCCCAGTGTCCTGTTTTTATATTTTGTCCCTATGTTTGTGGTATATTAGTTTGTTTATTTTGTGGATGTTTTGTAAAAATTGTATATTTTCTTCTCCTTATAATTAATGAGCATATCAGTCCTTATCTATGCATGTTATACTCCTGCGTTCTATTTTTAGCTATATTGTGTGCACACAAGTGGAATGAGTTAACTTTGCTGGACTTTTTTTTGCTTTTACTTGAAAAATTCTTTTTATGATGCCAAAAGGGGGAAGAAAAATTGAAGGGGAGAGACAAGTCCTCAAGGGGAATATGGACAAAAATTGAAGATGAGAGACAGGTCCTTGGGGGGAATATGGCTAATCTGCATGGGGAATCATATGGAAATCTGGTTCTCAAGGGGAACTTCAATTTTAAGTTTGTCATCATCAAAAAGGAGGAAATTGATAAGTTATGTGCCTTTCTATTTTGATGATTTAACAAACTTCATATAAGAACCAGATAAGGAACCTGATACAAAACAAATTTGTGCTCAGAAAAACAAGTCACATATTTGGCACAAGTTCCAATGATATCAGTAAAGGAAACAACAGAGGGAACAAATGGCTATCAGCTCCTCCGGTCACAGTACAAGTCAATCTTTACAGTTGTTAAAGCTGTAGCTCTGCAGACTCAACAATGCAGCAGTCACTGTTCAAACATGTTGTGTTGTACAGGATACTTGCTTGCATCATCCTAGTGAACTCACTTATATATTACAACATGAGGCAATGGATTACACACACTTGCAAATCCTAAAACATAATTCACTCTCATGTGTGCAGCCGTCTTCATTTACTCCAAGGCTTGAAGAACAAAGTTGCAACATAACAAAGGACCAGATCCGAGCATTAAATACATCGTGTGTCCTTAGTATTGTTGTATCTTTGTTAATGTTATTCACTTGTAATTCCTACTCAACTTAGTTAGAAGCATCTCGTAGGATATCTTTGTAAATCATAAACCTTGTGTTTGTGTTTGACTAGAGTTAGTCAAAGTGGTGAGCTTTGTAATAGAGTTATTATAAAGAGGCGTGAAATATAGTTATTGCAAGTAGGTGAAGAATTAAGAGGTTATTCCTAAGTTACAATAGGTTGTAATCTACAGTTACTCGGTCAGTGAAGTTGAAATCCTACGAATGTAAGTCGTGATTTTTAATCCCGTGAGCTGGGAGTTTTTCACGTAAAATACTGTTGTATTATTTACTTACCGTTATGTGTGTTCTGGAGGAATTGATTCTCTATACAGTTTGATAGTCTCTTAGTTTACATCAATTGGTAATAAAATAAATGATGATATGCCAAAATTTACCTCATGGGAACATTGATGTGGGTAATATGTCAATGCGATTGAACAACACACATTAGTGGGGGTGTTTAAGGCCTCATTTTTTTTTAAAGATTAAGACGTCTCAATCTGAATACACATATGAATATCAAGATGTGTATTAAGATTAAGACATCTAAATCTAAATACACATCTGAATATATTAAGATGTGTATGAAGATCTGAATACTAAATAATTAAGTCTGATTGATTTTTAATATCTGAACTATAAAATTTATCTTTATTTGAAAATTAATAAACATAAAATTCAAATGAAATACTAACTAATATAATATTCTATCAATAAAAGATATGATTTTAAAAAATATGATAGTTGTTGGTAGTGATGGCTCACGGGTGAATGTCGACTAGAGGCGGTGGTGTAGCTAGTAGTGATTGGTAGTGGTGGCGATTATGATTAAGGATGGTGGTGGTGGGTGGTAATAGTTAATAATGGCAGGTGGTGGTAGTAGTTGTGACTGAGGAAGGTGGTGGATGGGTGGTGGTCGGTTATAATGATGGACAATGCCGGTTGTGGTTGTTCATGATGATGGGGCGGTCAGTTGTGATAGTTGAGGTGGATGAGTGTTGATTGTGGGTGAGAATGATGGTGGTCGAGTGGGGTACTGGGTGGTGATGCATGGTCGATAATGGTGGCGGCTATGATTGAGGATGACCGGGGCGTGGTGGTGGTGGTGGTGGAGGTGGTGGTGGTTGTTGAGTATGGTGGTGGTGGTAGCATGGTGGTAGTTGATAATAGTAGGCGGTAGCGGCAGGTAATAATGAATTTATGTGATAGCCTCTTAATGAAATTAAGTCTCTGTTATAGATCTTAATTATACAAATTTATTCAAACACATTAAGTGATTGTAAAGTAAGAAAAACAAACACACTTAATGATTAAGATATAAATAATTAAGATTCATACCTTCATTAAATGCAAACAAATGAGGCTTTTGTTAAAATGAAAAATTCGCAACTGTATAGCCAGCCTGAAAAATCGGTGCAGGTTTAACGGGCAATTAAGCCATTTTGACTCTTTTAATTTTCGAACCCAAACAATTAATACACCTATATGATAGGAATATTATGCAACTTGATATTAGCGAAGAATTTCAATTATTCAAAGGAAAAGTATTTGATTGAATGTATCAGCAGGATGTCTAATAGTAGTATATATAATCAATTAACCAAGTCAACAAAATTAAAAGTAAACGCTTGCCTTGGATTGACATGTAAAACGGATTATATTTTGTGGTTCCGTGGATTAAGGTTAGTAATGTCTAACAACTACACATTAACTCAATAAATAATTATTTGTTCAAATGGTCATGACCGAAGGGTTCCTTTTAATTTTTGTGCAAGTAAACGCTTGCAAATTGGCCTGACATGGAAAGCTGGTTATAACTTATATTCATATTCTTGGGTGTGCATCACTCAAATAGTTACTTCACTAAATGAAATTATGCAGTAAAATTATTTTTCTTTCACTGGTATAAAAAAGCCACTCAGCTAGCCATATTACACTTTAATGATCATTTAACCAACTTTTTTTAGGTGGAAAGGTAGATGTCGCAGTTCACGTGGATTTTTTATTTTTATTGACCACATAAAATAATTAACACCCAAACAAAATATAGAAACCCACCCATACGGGTTGGGTATTTGGGTGGATTTCTATGTATTGTTTGGGTGTTAATTATTTTATGTGATCCAAAAATACAAAAAAAAAAAATCCATGTGGACTGCCACATCAACATTTTCTACCGAAAAAATTAAGAAATCTACTTGATTAATTATTAGAGTGCAATAGGGATAATTGAGTAACTTTCTTGTTATAAATGAAATAAAAATAATTTTACTTCATAATTTTATATAGTTGAATGATCATATGAGTAATGGACTCATATTTTTGCATGTAAATTTGTTATTTAAGCGTAATAATATCCAACAATTATACAACAAACTCTTTAACTTAATACTTAGTCAATGTTTTCCGGGAAGCAAGCACTAAGCAATAAAGAGAATAAGTAGAGTTGCATCGACTCACAAAGATCCACAAAACTAGCTTATAGCACAGTGACCATCTTCTTAATATGGTGACATACTGTAGTGTGAAATAAGACTAGCAAAGTGATCAATATTCTTAACTGTTTGTGCATTAAGGATGGAGGAAAATCAATTTTGCTCTCAATTAAAGAAAATTGATTTTTTATGGAAGTATCTTTTCATCTAGGTAGTTAAGGAGGAGTAAAAGCAACTATATATCAATCCACCTTACATATGGATATCCAGCTTTCTCTCCACTTGTTTTTTTTTTTTTTTTTAAATTGAGGAATCTTTTTGAACAACGACAAGATTTTAAATGAAAAATAAACAATGAAACAGATGAGAGACTTTGAAGATATATAAACACTAATGAGAGCCTTGGACAAAGTCAAGATTTTAAAATAAAAAAAGGACCCAAACGGGAGACTTTGTTAAACAATTGAATTGGTAAATTTAATCATCACAACCTACTATCAATAGATCATGTAACCGAAAAAATTAAGATAATAAACGAAGAAGAAGAAGAAGAAGTATGATAAACATATACAATAAGTGGCAACTGGGTGTATGCCTCAGCACTATTACTTTTTTTATGCTGCTCCTTGGTATCGATCATGTGCTCAGAGGCGGACCTATTTGTAACAATGAGGAGTCATCAGATCCCGTAAACTTAGGCAGAAATTTTGTATATATATCTGTGTCCGTACACATTGAAAATATTTAATTTAAATAATCTGGTACCAAAAGCGTTTAAGGACATTGGTTGAGCAGAGTACTGGTACCCCCATCGCATTAAAATCCTAGGTCCGCCTTTACACGTGCTTATGGTAATAGTTTAATAGCAACTAATGCTTGTAGATGGCTTTCTATAAATTCCTTGTTGCGGAAGCCAAATGTATATAGTGTGAATAAGTCACAACTACTATATCAAAAATTATGACAGCCACCAAATAATAAATAAGACAATAAAGCAACAATAAAGGGAACACTAGAATTTACGAGGTTCGGCTAATTTTGCTTACTCCTCGGACACAACCAATATTTTATTTCACTCCAAAAATACAAGTGAAATAATACTAAAGAGAGAAGATACAAATGCCTTAAACAGATGAGAAGGCAAATGAGAGGTGTGTTTAAATCCTAAACATTAAGCCTTCTTTTATAGGGGGAAAATCCACCCAACTATTGCTAACCCACCGATGTGGGAAGCTGAAATATTTGACATTTCAACAAATCTCCACCTTGGCAAAAATTCCACGTCTTCAATTTTCTCTCTATAACAAATTTTGGTTGTGTCTTCATCTTCAATCTTCAGTGTTCAACAATGTTGATCAAATCCAAACAATGTTGAAACTTGACCGCACTCACCACCTTTGTCAGCATATCAGCAGGATTCTCCGTAGTATGAATTTTCTTCACCGTGACTCCACCTTCTTCTATGATTTCTCGTACGAAATGATACCGAACATCAATGTGCTTCGTCCTTGCATGATAAACTTGGTTCTTCGCTAATTGAATAGCACTTTGACTATCACAAAAAATTGTGATACCTTTTTGTTCAACACCAAGCTCCTTTAGCAATCCTTGAAGCCAAATTGCCTCTTTCACAGCCTCTGTAATAGCCATGTACTCTGCCTCTGTTGTAGACAAAGCAACTGTTGACTGCAAAGTAGACTTCCAACTAACTGGTGCCTTTGCAAAAGTAAACACATAACCAGTAGTTGATCTTCGTTTGTCCATATCACCCGCAAAATCTGAGTCACAATATCCAACTACAAACTGATTGTCTTCCTGCTCAAAAACTAACCCGACATCTACAGTATTATGAATATACCGTAGAATCCACTTCACAGCTTGCCAATGCTCCTTCCCTGGATTGTGCATATATCTGCTAATAACTCCAACAGCTTGTGAAATGTCAGGCCTTGTGCAAACCATTGCATACATCAAGCTACCAACAGCATTTGCGTATGGTACCTTTGACATATACTCTCGTTCAGCTTCATCCATTGGCGACATAGTAGTACTTAGCTTAAAATGGGGAGCAAGTGGAGTACTAACTGGCTTAGTCTTGTCATCTATGCCAAAACGTTGTAGTACTCTCTTCAAATATTCTTTCTGAGATAAACAGAGTTTCTTTGAACGTCTATCTCTAATTATCTCCATGCCAAGAATTTTCTTTGCCTCACCCAGATCCTTCATCTCGAACTCCTTCTTCAGTTGAATCTTCAACTTATCAATTTCTTCCGAATTCTTGGAAGCTATCAACATATCATCAACATATAGGAGAAGATATACAAAGGAACCATCTTTAAGCTTGTGCAAATACACACAATGATCGTATTTGCTTCTCTTGTACCCTTGCCGCAACATAAACTCGTCAAATCGCTTGTACCATTGTCTAGAAGATTGTTTCAATCCGTACAACGATTTTTCAAGTTTGCACACCATATTTTCTTTTCCAGCAACTTTGAATCCTTCTGGCTGAGTCATGTAGATTTCCTCCTCCAAGTTTCCATGTAAAAACGCAGTTTTTACATCCATCTGAACTAGTTCCAAATCCAATTGTGCTACCAAAGCCAACATAATTCTAATGGAGGAATGTTTTACAACTGGAGAAAATACTTCATTGTAATCAATTCCCTCCTTTTGAGCATATCCTTTGGCCACCAATCTTGCTTTGTAGCGAACATCTACTTGGTTAGGAAATCCTTCCTTCTTTGCAAATACCCATTTGCACCCAATTGCTTTCTTTCCCTTCGGGAGATTGGCCAATCTCCATGTATGATTCTGATGAAGGGACTGTATTTCATCATTCATGGCAATCCTCCACTTATCTTCTTCTGAACTTTGGACAACGTCTTTATAAGTAGTAGGAACATCATCAGCTACAATTGAGGTTGCACAAGCAACCGTCTCTATGAGACGAACAGGTTTCGTTATTGTTCTTTTTGGCCTGCTGGTTGCTATTGATTCAAGTTGTTGTTGAGGTTCCTGAGTTGGAATCTCCTCTACTGGCTCTTCTTCCAGAGGGTAATCTTCATTTGTTTCCTCCTCTGCTTCTTGTGTAGGAAAAATAAATTTTCCCTCAAACTCCACCTGCTTAGAAGCACCTTTATTTTGTTTGGTGTCTTCTGTTACCTTATTTACCATAGCAGATTCATCAAAGGTAACATCCCTGCTGAATATTACTTTCTTTGTCATAGGACACCATAAGCGATATCCTTTGACTCCAGAAGTAATTCCCATAAAAATAGCCTTCTTTGCCCTTGGATCCAATTTTGACTCCGTCACATGATAATATGCAGTTGAGCCAAACACGTGCAAAGAGTTATAATCTAAAGCAGGCTTTCCATACCATTTTTCAAATGGTGTCTTGCCATCAATAGCAGCAGATGGTAAGCGATTAATGAGGTGGCATGCATATGTAACTGCCTCAGCCCAAAATTCTTTGCCCAAGCCAGCATTGGACAACATACACCGTACCTTCTCCAGCAAGGTCCGGTTCATACGTTCAGCCACTCCATTCTGTTGTGGTGTATGTCTGACAGTGAAGTGTCGGACGATGCCATCATTTTGACAGACCTTATTGAAATGATCATTTTTGTATTCACCTCCATTGTCTGTGCGAATACACTTGATCCTCTTGCCTGTTTGATTCTCCATCATCGTCTTCCATTTGAGAAAAATTCCCAGCACTTCATCTTTGTTTTTCATTGTATACACCCACACTCTTCGAGAAAAATCATCAACAAAGGTTACAAAATAGTGCTTCCCACCCAATGAAGGTGTTTTGGAAGGACCCCAAACATCAGAGTGTACATAATCCAAAATGCCTTTAGTATTATGGATCGCTGTACCAAATTTAACCCTTGTCTGTTTCCCTTTAACACAATGCTCACAAAACTCCAAGTTGCAAGCCTTTACTCCTTTTAACAATCCTTGATCTGATAGAGTTTTCAAGGATTTTCCTCCAGCATGTCCCAAGCGCATGTGCCATAGCTTGGTTGCTTCTGCCTCTTTGTCGTCACTGGATGTCACTGTCGCTGTCCCAATAACTGTACTGCCACGATAGCGGTACATATTATTATTCTTCCGATTAGCCTTCATTACCACTAGTGCACCGGAGCATACTCTCATCACTCCATTTTCTGCAATGATTTTGAACCCTTTTGATTCTAGGGCTCCCACAGAGATGAGATTCTTCTTCAAATCCGGTACATATCGAACATCTATCAATGTTCTGATCATTCCATCATGGTTCCTTAATCGTATTGAACCAATGCCATATGAGGTAAGAGGGCTGTTATCCGCTGTGTGAACGAATCCATATTCTCCTTCTTGAAATTCCACGAACCAGTCCTTGTTGGGACACATATGATAGCTACAAGCCGAGTCCATCAACCATATGTCTGATGATGTTGATGACTCTGTTGTAACTAATGAGAAGTCTGAATCATCACAATCAGCTACATTTGAATCCATAATGGCCTTTCCATTGTTATGTTTGGCCTTATTCTTCAACTTCGGACAGTCTTTCTTCCAGTGCCCTTTTTCTCGACAAAAGGCACATTCATCTTTACTGGGTCTGGATCTTGACTTGGATCTTCCCTTCTTTGTCCTCGTTTGATTTTGAGGACGACCCCTCACAAACAGTGCTTCTCCTTCTCCGCCCTTCTGTTTTTCTCGCTTTCTTTGTTCATAGCTGTACAAAGCCGAACAAACTTCTCTGAGAGAAATTTCGTCATTTCCATGGAGTAGAGTAGTTTCAAGGTGCTCGTACTCATCAGGAAGTGACGCCAACAACATTAAGGCCAAGTCACCATCATCATAAGTTGTATCCATATTTTGCAAATCTGTGACCAACTTATTGAAACTGGTGATATGTTCATTCATCGTGGTACCAGGAACATAGGTGAAGTGAAACAGTCTCTTCTTCATGTACAATTTATTTTGACTGTTTTTCTTCAAAAATTTATCCTCCAGTGCTTTCCATAATTTACTTGCAGAAGTTTCCTTTGTGTATGGATATTTCTGCTCTCTAGCAAGGTAGGATCGAATGGTACCGCAAGCAACACGGTTGATAATTCTCCAATCTTCTTCTCCAATAACATCTGGTTTCTTTTCTTCAATGGCCAGATCTAGCCCTTGTTGAAAAAGGACATCTAGAACCTCGCCTTGCCACATCCCAAAATGTCCGGACCCGTCAAATATTTCTACCGCAAATTTCGCATTTGACACAATTCTTGTCATAAGCGAAGATGCCAATGATGACGTATTGTTGACACTTGATGTAGATTCTTCTTGTTTATTGTCTCCCATCTTTGACACAAATATTATTTAATAGCTGACGACACAAATCAAGATTATTTCCTTTCTGATGTAGAAGATCAGACTAAGCTGCAACCACAGAGCATACTCAGACAGAACCTTGACTCAGTTACCAAGATAAATCTTTTCTGATGTGGAAGATCAGACTATGCTGCAACCACAGAGCATACTTAGACAGTACCTTGGCTCTGATACCAATTGTTGCGGAAGCCAAATGTATATAGTGTGAATAAGTCACAACTACTATACCAAAAATTATGACAGCCACCAAATAATAAATAAGACAATAAAGCAACAATAAAGGGAACACCAGAATTTACGAGGTTCGGCTAATTTTGCTTACTCCTCGGACACAACCAATATTTTATTTCACTCCAAAAATACAAGTGAAATAATACTAAAGAGAGAAGATACAAATGCCTTAAACAGATGAGAAGGCAAATGAGAGGTGTGTTTAAATCTTAAACATTAAGCCTTCTTTTATAGGGGGAAAATCCCCCAACTATTGCTAACCCACCGATGTGGGAAGCTGAAATATTTGACATTTCAACATTCCTTTCTTTGATTTAAACTACCGCACCAATCACCATTTATACATCAACCTTCACTTGAATCACATTTACTACCCATTAGTTTAGCCCCTTTTCTTTCTTCTGGTTAAAACCACGAATCACCATATACATCAACATTCACTTTGTTATACCTTTCATTTTACCAATTAATTTTTCTCTTCCTTTCTTCTTGTCTTTTGCTTGAAATTAAACCAGTACCAATCACGAACATGGAACTAGGGTATACCGCACCACCAGTAATGGTAGGATATGAGGACGAAGCAGAAACGCTCCTCAACCGACTTGTAGGAGGACCAAAAGAATTAGACGTTGTACCTATAGTCGGAATGCCCGGGTTGGGCAAGACGACTTTAGCTACAAAACTATATTCTCATGAAACTGTAATCCAGCATTACGATGTCCGTTCATGGTGCTGTATTTCACAAATATATGACCGGAAAGAGGCATTATTAGGGTTTTGGAGAGAACTTGGTATGCTGAATACCGCAAAAAAAGAAAATGATCATACTGAATTAGCTGATGATCTACGTAATTTTTTGAAAGGAAAGCGTTATCTCATTGTGGTAGATGATTTGTGGAGTATTGATGCATGGGATGATTTACGAACAATTTTCTCCGATGATAACAAAGGAAGTAGGCTTGTTTTGATTACTAGGCTCGACGAAGTAGCTTCTTATGTCTCAACTAATCCTCACCATCTTCGAAATCTTACAGAAGACGAAAGTTGGGAGCTATTGAAGAAGATTGTATTTGAGGATCAAGAACATTGTCCCGATGAGCTTGAAGAGATAGGAAATGAAATAGCGAGAAGTTGTTCTGGATTACCTCTTGCAATAGTTTTGATATCCGGACTTCTCACAAGGCGAGAAAAGGATGAAGGTTATTGGAAAAAAATCGCTCTTAATTTGAGTACAAACGTTTTTCATGATGTGAAATGGTTAATGGAGGTAATCGAATTGAGTTACAACGATTTGCCTCATTATCTGAGACCATGTTTTTTGTACTTTGGAACATTTTCTGAGGATGCACAAATTACAGTTCATAAACTGATACAATCATGGATTTGCGAAGGATTTATACCATATAATGAGTTGAAGAGCATGGATCATGTTGCAACTGATTACTTGATGGATCTTGTTGGGAGAAACCTAGTAATGTTTGCAAAAACAAGTTACTACTTGCGTAGACCCCAACTTGTTGGTGTTCATGATCTTTTACATCAATTTTGCATGGTAAAAGCTACAGAAGAAATTCATTTACGACGGTTTCGCGGGTAAGAAATACTACATACTCTCTGTTCTAGTTTATGTGAACTTATTTCATTTTTAGTCTGTTCCAAAAAGAATGACCTCTTTCTAAATTTGGAAACAATTTAACTTAAACTTCCATTTCTACTCCCAAGAAGAAGCATTTACAGCCACGTACACAAACACTTTGGCATGTTTTACACCACAAGTTTCCAAAGAATTATATCCACGAATGTTATGGCTTGTTTAGAATTACAAGTTTTAAAAGTCTCAATTTAAAGTCTCAATTTCTTTCTTAAACTCTGTGCCCAGTCAAATAAGTTCGTATAAATTGGAAGGGAGGACATAGCTCTTTTTGGTCCTTTGTCATCTTTTCTTTCAGAATCTTGCTTAGTATCATATTTTTATTGTTGTTCTTGTACATGCAGATCTCAAACATATGATTATGATTATCCTCAATTTGCAACCGATATGCCTTCTCGACTTGTTGTTGATCGCTCAAATGATTTTATGAAGTGTGAAGGTATTCATTCGTTGCGCTTCACTTACTATACTTGTATAAAACTGACCAAGCTCTTTGAAGACTCCTTCGAAGCTTTCAAATTACTAACTGTATTGGACTTGGAGAAAGTCAATGTTGGCAATTCATTTCCATATAGAATTGTGTTCTTGATTTGTTTAAGGTACCTGGAGATAAGTGGTGATTTTGAGGAAATTCCATTAGATATAAGTTGTCTTGTCAATCTAGAGACAATGATTATCCATTCTAATTCTATAGAGGTCTGCACGAAGTTACCATACACCATATGGGATCTGGTTAACTTGAGACATTTGGAAGTTTACGGATGGTTTCCTGACTTGGATGAAATTTCACAATTAGAAAAGCTGAGAAATTGTTACGGGTTTCTAATTTATCTTTCTCGTGATATGCCTATTATCGCTAATGGACTATCTAATGTTATACATTTGAAATGCACAATTGGTGATTTGGACTATGATTCGGGTGATGATGATGAAAATGCCTATGATTCAGACGATAGTAGGTTTTGCGAACCAATTCTTCAGTCTTTAGATCGATTAGAATCACTTTCCTTCAAGATTGATACACAACGTGCACCTTTGCGACGAGTAATTGGATTTCCATCAAGTCTGAAAAGGTTGGAACTGCTTCTCTTCCCGTTTGGTGATCCTTTGAGAAGTCTTTCAACCATTGGGGAGCTACCCAATCTCGAAATATTTAATATATACAGCTGCTTCTTTTATACGAGCAAGTGGGATGTCAAGGACGGAGAATTTCCTAAGCTTAAAGTCTTGAAAATCTTTCTCATGGATGATATTGAATGGAATGTTTCAGCTAATGCTTTCCCGAGCCTCCAGCAAATATGTTTGAGTTATTGTAGAAATCTAGAGATACCTTCTAGTTTTGGGTGTTTGAATTCACTAAAGTTGCTTGACATGCACTGTTGCTGCAAATATTCTACGGAAGGTGATAATAGAACAACTGAGGAATCTGCTATGAGAATTAAGGAAATGCAAATTGAAGAGATGGCAAATTTTGATTTCAAACTCATTATATCAGAAAATGATGAGCGAGATGATTATCTTTTGTCTTTCTGATAATTTTTGTGCCCAAAGCTACATATATAGTTGTGCTCTCTTTATCCCAGCTTATGTAACATTTTCGCCCTTCAAATAATCAAATAAATATTTTCTTTTGATTATGTCGTAATTAATGTTTATACTGTTTAACCCAAAAATAGTTTCAGGATAAAATAATTAAATTTATTTTTTAAGAAGGTCACTATCAGTCGATTGAATCAAAGCTTAGTCGAATTGGACCATAGAATTAGGCTTAGAAAACTGTAAATAAAGAAATGAAAATAAATAAGCAAAAGTAAGAATGATGTTATTGAGCTTTGTAATGATTCAAAATGCTTGCAAAGTAAAGAGAGATCGACTGTCTAGCTTGGCTAGAATACAATAGTTGTGAATAACAAGTGAGTTGAGGGTAAGGGGTATTTTTAACCTTTATAGCTCAAGTCTAATGTCTGCATGCTCATCCCACTTCCACATGTCGCTCTAAGTGATTAACAATTGCCGAGATACTGCTGGTTGTGAGAGGAGTATCTGGCATAGTGGATATGAGTAAATAAATCCCTAATATTTGGCGAATGGTTGGGTAAGGGGTATTTATAACCTAATTCTAATATTTACATGCCCATCTCACTTCCGCATGTCACTCTAAGTGGTTAACAACTACTTAGATACTCGCCGGTTGTGAGAGGAGTATCTGACGTAGTAGATATAAGTGGATCCCTAATATTTGGCGGACGGTTGAGGTCCAAGTCAAGTCCTGAACTATTACTTTATTGATGGATCCTTGGAACCATCTTTGAGGTGTTTCATCGGGACATGACCCTCATCTTCCTAGGTAGGGTCCACCAAATCATGCATATTTTCTGTGAGGGAAAAGTTCTGCTAGTCCCCAGGATAAAATTTATTTCAAGCAATATCGTATTATAGTTTCTCCATTTTTCGGAATTTTCACGAAATATCCAGGAAGTGATATGACCTTTGGCGTGTTGCAGAAAGATTTTTTGCAGGATTTACCACGCAACCGTCATCACTTTCGAATCTTTAAAGACATCTAGTCAATTTCATTTAAATCTCCGAACATGTAATGGGCGTTAACGGGTTCTGACGCTGCAACAATTACCAAAGTCATAATTCCTCGCTTATAAGAACTATCTTCTTCCTTTGTCATTATTATCTTTTACTCGAACTTCCTTTCTGAAATTCTCCAAACTCTATTGCTTTTTTTCTTAAGAAACCTTTGACTTCTTTACTTCTTATTTTTCCTCATATTAAAATCACAACTTCCTTTGGCTACTCCAGATGCTTTAACTAATGTGCACGAAATAACCTCCACCAATGAGGTTGTCATTATTGCTGCTCATCCTACAACCATTGCAGCCATGCAGGATATGATGGTATAAGAACCATCTATCCTTACTAGAAGAAGTATGGGTAGCAACCCCTACCCCCTCCACAACGACGGGAGAGGGATAATCGGTCCCTGTTGGCAAAAGTGAAGAGGTTCCGGCTACCAAGCCTGCGATGGTATTGACCCTAGACTCTGCTAGAAAGGGTAAAGTGTCATCACCCAAAATCCTACCGAAGCTGTAATGGCGCCTAACACCACTTGCTCGGCAAGCCAATAATAAATATGCGAAAATAAACTTTAACAACAATAAGAAATAATCTCAAATGGTGGAATGGCATAATAATTCGAGGCATCATGATAATACTACTGAAACCACCCAAGATTTTGCGTCACCAAGTACAGAGTACTAAATACAAAGTCTGAAAAAAATACAATACTGTCTGAAAGACTGAACATTAATAACATAAGATAAATGAGGGGACTTCAACGCCTGCAAATGGAACAACAGTGTTGTATCGAAATCTCCAAGCAACACCTGGATCTGCACATAAAGTGCAGAGTGTAGTATGGGTACAACTGATCCTATGTACTCATTAAGTAGCAAGCCTAACTTCAGTAAAAGCAGTGACGAGGTTGGCAAAGTTCGATGCTCATTTTCAACAGCCAACAATAACAATGACAACATAATAATGACATATAAGAAAAAATGGCTCAAATAATAACAGGTTCATCTCTAACACGATAAGAGGAGAAATAAGCATGCTTTTCAGGTATATCAGTCAAGGCATCAACTTAAGAAACATCAAATTATATCAGTTAGCATGAAGAAAATACAACCTTATACCTGCATGTCAAGAATACAAGCCAAAACTAACAACATCACAGTATAACCATCAAATATACACAATCTCATCACCTTCATAGTGTCTGACATAAGTACCCATCAATCATGCTCTCAACCCTCTCATGGTGCCTTGTACAATACCCCTAAATCATCACACACACACACACACACTCAGCGTTGTATGGGTGCTTTACATAAGTCCCTCACTAAGCATATATCGTGTGGCTGCACTCACATGGCTCAAAGTAACATGAGTTATCACCTGACTCTGGAGGGGTAGATCCTAGCCTAAGACCTGACCGGATCAAAGTCAACAATCAATATCACCTAGTCCAATATAGAGCCTTGATGCAAACGTCACCTCACTACAATATCAAAATAGCTCAATGGCCTAAGATTAGTCGTCAATCCGCTCAATATTTCTATGGACAAAAATCAATCATCAATCTCCTCGGCCTTAATATGTCAATATATTGCAGTACCATAATCAAAATACCGTACGGAATATACTGTCGTTCCATAATTCAGCTCAAACCTATGTCACACACACAAGGACACTAACAACATGTGATATAACATATAAATATTGCATAAATAAAGAGATATCACACGCAGATATAGTATCATGACTGAAGACTATGACTACGTCTAAGGCAAATAGCTCAACATAGCAAAAATAGCCTATCAAATCTCAAACAGATAAGCAATAACCTAGACATAATTTCTAGCATGAATAATAGCTCACGTAGAGAAGACATGGTATTAATGAGGCGTGATGATAAAACAAGGCATATAAACTCTAGAGTCTATCCGGATCATGAATAACCATGGTGCACACATATATGCTCGTCACCTCAAACGAGCGAAAATCAATACTCCAAGAATCCTGTTCCCATCAAATCGACCTCCGAACGGATTAGATCTAGTCAAATATAACTTAATAATGTCAAATAAATCCATAGGAATCAATTTCAAACAATAACGATTTAATCGTAATCAAATCTCCAAAAGTCAATTCATGCTTATTTGACCCAAAATTTAGATCTAGGTTTATACAATCAGAATTTATAATGAATTAGGACTAATCTTAGCCAATATTAATATCCAAATAATAGATTAACTAATTTTGTAGTAAGGTCTCACATGTACTATTTGAGCAACAATAAATAACAACAATACTGCTATAATCAATAATCCAATAATATGGAATATGGCAATAAATAGTAATAAATAATAATAAATGGCATTTGAGTAAATAAATGGATGTGGGTCACCCAAAAAGAGGCGAGATTCCTTAATATTCCTTCTGACAAAGATAGATGATGATAAACCTTTGAATATTCAAATCCTCCTTGGATCAAGGAAGAAAAGATAGATCATGACACAAAAAGGTGAAGTTTGTATATATGTGATAAAGGAAGAATCTTTAGAGAATGTCAATCTATTATTTTTTACAAATGAATATCCAATCCCCCCTACAACTGCATATCTTTCTATTTATAAGGGTACATGGACCTCAAAACCCTAAACAATACAACTGGGAGGAATATTCGTAAGAATATTCTCTGAGGATTCCTCCACAAAACACTAGCCGTTACTACTTTAATAGAAGGAATGCTCGTCCTCGTCCTCTATTAATCCATTTTGACCTCGCCGGTGATGCGTGATTTTCTCATGACATCGACTTTTGGAAGTGAAATCATTTTAATCAGTTAACAATACGTGGCAGCTTTCGAAAACTTTCTTAGTATCGGCTTGGCCCACATATAATTATGGTAATTCTAGCCCATACAGTTAGTCCCTTCGCTTATTTATGTCGTCCTCATGGACGAGCTCAATGAGCGGATAACATTGATCGTGGTCGTTGTGAAAATGGGTGATGTGGCATTTTGTGGACCGCATATCTTAAATCTTGAAATTCCTGAGTGATTCACTGGAACCGTATTATCAAGAAAAAATGTGACATCATGATGACACCTATTCCTAACGTGTCGCATCAATTCGTGTGCACCCATTGATTGGCTCTGCCGTTTCAATTCTGGTGTTAATCATGATGAATAGTTTCGGGTTCTTTGCCTTCATCTCTATAAATCGGACTTATTTACTAGAACCCAAACTTTAAAAACCTTAGACTCTCTTTCGAATTTCTCTCCCTTACTTCATAATAATTTTTCATATTTCCAATTTTACTTTCTTCATTTTCTTCATACGCCATAACCATGTCGAATGCTCTTTCTGCTATGAATGAGGATAGCCACCCCATCCCTTTGGCTGTCGTATATCCTGCTCGCGAAGAAGACACTATCACCACCGCTGAGGAGGAGGCTCTTCCTTCAATAGAAATTATCCCTCGTTACCCTGATGCCAAACCTGATCTCCAAAAGCCACTAGAAGTGATGACCGAGAAATTCCAATTCATGATGATGGTTAGGCGTTTAACCGAGCTTACAAACAAATTTGACCTTCCGACCATATGGATTTAGTTTCGGGTGGTAGTGACGAGGTGCAGGTCCACCTTCCTGGATACTGTGCTCTCTATGCCTACCCGTTCACCATCGACTATTCGTTCCCCATCCTTTTGTTGGTGGAGGAGTTTTGTTGTCATTACGAGGTTTGCGCTACTCAACTTAGCCTTTATGTTTACGAGGTGATCAAGATGCTATCCAATATCGTTGAACTTGCCACGATCGAGGTCACGGTGCGACACTTGGTGCATCTGTTTGCGCCCAACTTTTATCGAGGGACGATGTTTAACTTTTGATATCGTGGGGGCTAATGTTTGATAGTGAAGATGGATGAAAAAGGTAGTCAGCAATTCTGGCTCAACTATTTCTTTGTCAAGAGAGAGTTTATCATGGCCGATTCTACTGGCTTTCCTGAGGCTTGGAACCATACTCGTAAGTTCTTGTGCTTCTATTTTTTTCCATCTCAAATATTTACTTGTATCGTGTTCGTCAAGCAACTCTTCTTTTTCTACATCTAGTGGTCGACCTTTTCGGTTGGTGACGTATCTCCCCGGCTTGGTCAAGAAAGTTCTCCCCTCCATCGTAGGGACTCGCAATTGGCCGAGCTTCCTTCAGAAGTTTAAACTGGCCCTCCCTTTGATAGGTGATTTCCTTTTCCTGGTTGTTGTTGATCCGCCCTAGTCTTAGTTGCTGCACCCACATCTCCCTCATTTTCACTCATCGACGAAGATGATAAGGTCTCTCCACATGACGTGGACTTGAGGCCCTAGAAAAGGAAGGTCGTGAATGTAGGAGGTGGAGTTCCCTCGGACCTCGACTCATTAGAGGGTGAGTTCATGATATGAGAGATGGTGATAATATATATCGGGGATGATATTGGGATGAACTCTGAGGCCCCTCAGCTAGAACAGACCGATGTGGGCATGCTTTCACATCACGAAGAGGAGAAGGTTACGGAGGGGAGGTTAGGTGATAGCTCTGCACCTTTAGGGCAAGAAGAGGCTTCTTCCTCTAGGTCGGCACCAAATGTTTCTCATGCCGATGGGACAAAGGCAAGGGTGCTATTGACGAAGGTAACAAATCGGGTTCTAACATGGTCCCTGATGATCTTAGGATGATCGATGAGGGGATCACTCAAATCGAGGTGAGGATAGAAGGGTGTTCAAGGACCATCATGATTCCCAGGGATCGTGATCTGCTAAGAAATACCAAAGAGGTGGTTCTCGCTCTTCGTCCTCTTTGCTCTGGCGTCGAGTATGTGACCCTCAAGAAGCTGACAAATAGTTCCTTGTCGAAAAACAATGTCGGCCTCTCCCTTAGGGTAAGTGTGGATGTCCTACGTCCTTTTTCCTTTGCTTTAACTTGTTTCTATGTTTTAACTTTTATTTTTTCTTTGATTTGCAGACTGTCATTCTGGAAATTGAGAGTGTTCGGATGGAGAGGAGATGGAAAGAGATTTATGTGAAACTGAAGGGGCAGTACCTGGAATTCTGTGGAAAGTATTGGGACATTCAAAGGTGGCTTCACGAGGAGGGGACGTGCCGGCTTTGAGAGAGGAGCTGAAAATGAAGGATGAGGAGTTGATGGAGACCGTAGAGAGGTTCAGCGTTCTCAAGGGAGTGTTTAGGAGGAAAGAAGAGGAGATAAAACTGAGAAAGGGCGTGGAAGCCCAATGTAGCGACCTCAAAAATCAGTCGGTTCAACTGTGAAGCTAGTTGGACGGATGCTAATTTGAGATCGAAGCTCTTAAGAGGGAAGTCGTTGAGAAGCAACAGATGCTTGAGGAGGCGGAGTCCTCTCGAATGTAGGCTCAAAGGGAGACTGTTGTTTTGGAGTTGGATAATAGGGCTCTTCATTCTGAACGAGATAATATTCTATTGGCAACCAAAGCTAAGGAGGCCAAGCTCGAGGACAGAATTGGAGAGTTAGGTAAGGAGAACTCCGATCTGCACGATTGAGTTACTGTTCTTTAGGCCGAGAATGCCCAACTGCTTGTGCGACCCTTCACGTCTCATGCCTCTGAGTATCCTAACATTCCTCGAGAGTAGTACGAGGAGAGGATCCTTGCTGAAGCCCAAATTGACGTGATTCATGATTTGAATAAGACATGATTTGTCTATGAGACGGCTATTGAGAAGGCTAGAGTCAAAGCTCATGAGGCCCGGCTTACTTGTGACTACGATCCCGCCATGCCTCAGGCTGACTCTGAGGGAGGTGATGAGGATATGTGGACCAGCTAGTGCATGGTGAGACTCTACTTACGGTCGAGATGGGGGGAGGAGAGGATGATGGAGGTCGAGGCAGCGATGGCCATTGAAATTTTGTGTTTTTGCTCATCCCTTGTACTTTTGGCTGGCATCTTCGAATGCCTTTATATAAACTTTCTCTATGAATATAAATGTTCTTTTTTGTTTCATATATGCCTATTGTCTTTGTGCGTTCTTGTTTTTGTACTTGTGTTTTGCTTCTGTGTTTTCTTCAGTCTTATCTTCCACTCGATTTTAGGCCTAGAGCTGATAAGTGTTGTTCGAACGGGCCGAATTATGTTGTTGAGTTATGTCAAGGATGAAGGCCAATAAATGTGGTTCGATTTGACCGATCATACCTTTTCGTTTAAGTCATAGTCGAGGGTTAATAAGGGTCGCTCGAGCTATTTGAACGAACCTTTGATTAGGTTGTGGCCATGGGCCAATAGGAGTTGTTCGAGCTGGTCGAACTTTCCTTTTATTAGTTCATGGCCGAATGCCGATAGGTGTTGTTTGAGCTTGGTCGAATGTACCTTTCATTAAGTTAAGGACAAGGGTCGACAGGTGTTATTCGATCTTGGTCGAACATACCTTTCATTAAGTCAGGGCCAAGGGCCGACAGGTGTTGTTCGAGATTGGTCGAATGTATCTTTCATTAAGTTAGGGCCGAGGGCCGATAGGTGTTGTTCGATCTTGGTCGAACGTACCTTTTGTTAAGTTGGGGCCGAGGGCCAATTGGTGTTGTTCGAGCTTGGTCGAATGTACCTTTCATTAAGTTAGGGCCGAGGGCCGATAGGTGTTGTTCGAGCTTGGTCAAACGTATCGTTAAAGAGAGAAGTTTAAATAAATGAGCATTTCTCTTATTTTGACATCGTTGCTCTAATTACATCATTTTGCCTTTAGGCAATTTTTGGAGAAAATTACAAGTTTTGAGTGTTGGCTGGTGTTCTAGTCCCAGTAGCGTTCAAATTCTATTATATCTAGTCCCTTCATTGTTCGACTTGGAGATTCTTGAGGAACCGAGAAATGAAAAATATGTCTGCTTCTCGTGCACTCCAACTCAAAGTGTCCCACTTATCGCCTTGTTAAAAACCTCCTTGAGAAAACTCTATTAGGACAAAACTCAAGTGAGGAAAAAGAGTACAACTTACGAGGTACATCATTTTCAGAAGTTGAAGTACTTGAGATGGATGATATTCCAATTTTTTGGTAGGAGCTTTCCCTCCATAGTTTCTAATTAGAACGAACCCTTGTCAGCTTTGCCTATGACTTTGTATGGTCTGTGGTTCCCAACTTGCCTTCTTGTGGGTCCCTATTTGGTTGGGTTTTGGATTTGAGCACGTAGTCTCCGATTTTGAGTAGTCGGACATTTGCCTTTTTATTGTAGTAGTGTTCTGCTTGCTGTTTCTATGCGACCATCCTTATGTATGCCATATCTCATCGTTCCTCAACCTTGTCGAGATCTTGCTTCCTATTCTCGTCATTGTCGGTGCCGCTTTTGTAGGAGTACCTCAGGCTGGATTCTCTGACTTCGACTGGTGTTACTGCCTCTGTTCCATATACTAGAGAGTAAGGTGTTGATCCTTTGCTCATCTTTGGGGACGTTTTGGTGTGCCCATAATACTTCTGGGAGTATTTTTGGTCACAGTCCCTTGGCGTCATCGGGTTTTTCTTTGTAATGTTTAAGATAGATTTGTTAGAGGATCCTGCTTGCCAGTTGTCGGTTGGGTGAAAAGGATTTGAAAGTATCCTTTTAATGTGCCACTTCTCGAAGAACTTGATGGTTTTTCTTCCCATGAACTGGGGTCCATTGTCACAACTTATCTCTTTAGGTAGGCTGAATCCGCAGATGGTGTTTTTCCATATGAAGACGATTACTTCTTGCTCACGAACTTGGGCAAATGCTCCTTCTTCCACTTACTTAGAGAAATAGTCAGTTAAAACTAAAAGGAATTTTATGTTACCTCGTCGGGGTGGAAGCGATCCCACAATGTCCATTCCCCATTTAATGAAAGGCCACAATGAAGTGACAGATTGGAGGTGTTCTCCTGCTTGGTGAATTATCGGGGCATATTTTTACACTGCTCGCATTTCTTTACAAATTTTAAGGCATCTTTTTTTTATGGGCCAATAATACCCAGCCCGTATGAGGAACCTTACAAGTGATCGGTCACAGGAGTGACCGCCACAATGACCTTTATGGACTTCTTTTAGGATGCGTTGGGTTTGGTTCGGACCTAAGCATTTCGCCAAGGGGCCACCGTACGTTCTCTTATACAAGTTGTTGTGAATGAGGATGTACCTGGCAGCCTGCATTCTCTATTTTTTGGAATCCTTTTTTGTCGTTTGGGAGGGTGCATCCTGCAAATAGTTTACAATACAATTGCGGCAGTCCCAAATTAAATTCATAGATTTTACCTCGATGTGGTCCAATGCCGAGTTGAGGAAATGAACTACACTCTCAATCTTAGGAGTTATACTTTTGGTGGCGGTGGCTAACTTGACGAGGCCATCTGCTTCGACATTCTGAGTTTGTGGAATTTGGTCGAGCTAGAATTCGTCGAAGATGGGTAGCAATCTGTAGATCTCGGTGTGATACTTCTACAACCTCTACTCTTTGATTTGGAAAGTCCTAGTAACTTAGTTGACTACGAGTTGAGAATCACAATGAAGCTTCAATCGTTTCACCCCGTACTTGAGTGCTAGTCTCAATCCTGCAATTACGGCCTCATCTCGGCCTTGTTGTTAGTCATATCTGGGCATCTTATGGATTGGAAAATTATTTCGCTGGTAGGAATCTCGATGAGACCTTGTCCGGACCCATACTGATTGGATGCCCCATCAGTGTATAGAACCCAAAGGTCCTGTGTTTGAAGAGAAACTTGAGTGGCTTTTGAAGATAAACTTGAGTGGCTTCTTTTTCAAATTCACGTATTACTTTTGCTCTAAAGTCTCGACAAAGTTGGCGAGCACTTGCGACTTTATTATTGTGTGAGGCTTATAAGCAATGTTGGTCTCACTTAATTCAATGACCTTCTTGGTTAACCTCCCGGGAAGCTCGAATTTGTGTAATATGGTTCTTAAAGGAAAAGTGGTGACGACCGAGATCGGGTGGCATTGAAAGTATGGCCTGAGCATTCGTGAAGCTATGAATAGGTCCAGGGCTAGTTTCTCGAGGTGAGGGTACCTCATATCGTCATCGACAAGTGTTTTACTGATATAATAAATTGGAGATTTCGTAGTTGTCTTCTCAAACTAAGACCGCACTTACCGCTACTTCCGAGACGACAAGGTAAACGAGAAGGCATTCTCGATCTCGGACTTCGAGAGCAGGGATGGTGACGACAAGTACGCCTTCAGATCTTGCAATGCTTGTACATATTCGGGAATCCATTTGAGGCCATTATCCTTTTTGAGTACGCAGAAAAACCTATGACACCTATCGGGCGACCGCAAGATGTACATTGTAGCAATTCGACCGATTAGTGTCTGGACCTGCTTCTTAGTGGTCAATTGTTTAGGTATCCTGTCGATAGCCTTCATTTCATATGGATTGACCTTGATCTCTCGTTGTGATACCATGAAGCCCAAAAACTTTCCCGAGGCTACGCCAAATGCGCATTTCTCTAGATTTATTTTCATTCCGTACTTTCTTAGTATATCGAAAGCTTCTTTCAGGTGGTCGATATGATCCTCTGCCTTTACGGACCTAACCAACATGTCATTGATATATACCTCCATGGTTTCTCCAAGTTGATCTTTGAACATTTTCATGACCAATCTCTAGTAGGTAGCCCCGGCATTCTTCAACCCAAATGGGATGACCCTATAACAATACGTTCCCTTGTGGATGATGAATGTAGTTTTCTCGTGGTCTTCTTCTTCCATGAGTATTTGGTTATAACTTGAGTAGGCATCCAACAAACATAACATCTCGTGTCATGCTATTGTGTCAATGAGTTGGTCGATGTGTGGTAACATGAATGAATCTTTTGGGCATGCTTTGTTGTCGCACCCCTATTTTGTTTTCTTTTGCGGAAATCAGGTTCATGACATTTAGGTATGGGACAACTCACTCCTTTTGGGATCGGGGTTTGCATTTTTTGAAGATTCGCCACCTAACAATTTTAAGGTGCATTAGGGAACCCATAAGGTTCATCTATAACTATGTTTGATAACCAGAGATAGGGTAAGGGCTTGAAATTATCCTAAGGGGAAGGTGTTAGGCACCTCTTAGGATCCACTAGTGTGGTTCCCGGCCAGACAGTTTTTGTGAATTTGTGCAATTAGCAAATAAACAAGTAGGGCTCAAATAATAGTTGATTTAAATACACAAGTGTTTGAAAACGATTAATAAAAGCAAGCTTTAAAAAGAGTTACGATCTAAGCATGCTTATGAATATAAAGGGGGCGTCCTAGGTTTGTTTGTAATATGGATCACATCAACGCAATACCTGGTATGACACTCCTCAAAAGAGGGGCTACACGTGGTATTAGCACACCGATCATCATATACATATCTACCATTTCCCACCCCGTGAAGGTAATTAGAGCGAAGATTGGTCTCGACTCTTATTGCATGCTGTTACCCGCCCTTTCCTATCAGTCCCAGAAGAATTTAGGACTCTTATTCTATAAGGAGGTTCTAGGCAGACCCTCAGGTTCAAAGGCAAAATGCTAAGGTGACATACAAAATAAGTAGGACTACATTTAAAAGGGGAAAACACAGAAACAAGCAGAAGGCTCAGTTATACCTCCACAAATAATGCACATAGACAGCATGACTTACACATAGTTAAGGTCTGAATTTAAAATCCTAAAGCAGGGTGTTTAAATGGTAACATCAGAACCAGATTTATTACATGAATAAAAAAAGAAGTCTGAATTAGGTTCGCCTACTGATTTTAACAGTTTATAATTAAACAAAGGTAGTTCCAGTTTAAGTTATTACTAAAGGATTTCCTAGGCACAAAGCGAGATGCAGCAGTTATTCAGAATTATTAAAAGACGATTTGGAGCTTATTTTATCCTACGAGCATGTTGTTCTAGTTGCAGAGATTATTACCAGTTATTTTAAACGGGATAATCAAGTGTGGAGCTGTTTTTACCTCTTTTATAATCAGCAATTTACACTAAGTGTAAGTGCAAATAAGATCCTAAAACATGGTATTTAAAATGCAGAATTCCTAGAGCAAGATTTCTAAATGCGTAGGGCAGGAATGCAGAGTTTCCTAAGAGTAGGATTTCTAAGTGCACATGGCACGAATGCAAAATTTTCTAAGAGCGGGATTTCTAAGTGCACATGGCAGGAATGCAGAATTTTCCTAAGAGCAGGATTTCTGATTGCACATGACAGGAATGCAGATAATAATAAAGTGCTAATTATTAGTAGATTTTAAAACATGATGTTGTAAAGGTGCACATGCTGAAACAATAAACATGAGACCTAAGAGCATGATTTCTAATACATGCATGAAACCTAAGCATGGTTTTTATTGCGCAATTAGGAACATAAACCTAATATCATATTTTTTTACCCTTAACATACATATTTACCCTATCCCTTTTCACTAGCCACCCCAATACTTGTTTACAAATTATTATAGACCATGTGATTGAATTACATAAGAAATGCAAAATAAGAAGTTACAACTATAGGAAGCCTGATTCTGACTTCCTCTCTGAGTTATGTAATAAACCACCTCAAATGCTGATATTGTTCCATAGCCTTTCTCAAATCTGGGTGTGTCAGAGTTCCCTAAGGACCTCAAGGGATCCCGGGCAGTGCTCATACCCAGATTGCATAACAAAATAGAGTGAGTACACTGTGGAAGGGCCAGCACTTATGTATTCAAGTTTAGAGGGAGTTCAAGGGTCCCAAAGCAAGGCTCACACAAAAGGGGCAGAACCTAATGATCTAAGAGTATAGTGGAAGTGTAGAACATATGTTTGAAAAGGAGGTTTTTTAGAAAACAGTTTGGAAAATGATTGGTTTGAAATAAATTTGCAACAGCAATAAAAGAGTTTCTTAGGGAAGACAGTTTTGAAAGGGGTAGGGGATAGGAGCAATAACAACACATACCAGAACAAGTCCAAAGAGCATTACAACTTCAGTAGTTACACACAGGAAGTAGGGGTTGGGGACATACAGAACCCAAATCAGAAAAACATAATTAGTCATGAATCAAGTACATTAGGAGACATGCTAGTTGAGGAACAAGTAAACATGTTGATCACATTTGAACAAAGGTGGGCAGAATTTTAAGCATGCTGAGTAAAACAGTAAACAAAAGTACAATTTAACGGCATGAGCCATTAAGTCAATGCAGAAAGGGACAAGGATTGTCAAACAAAGGAACATATAGAGTTGAGTTTCAGGATTTAAACTAGGAACATACCAGTTGAAGAAGCAAAGTGCAGAAAAAGTAAAGCAATCAGAGTTCCACAGTCTAGCCTTGGCTTTCAGCCGGCTAGACAAAGCAGTAGCATAAGTAGTAGAGAAAGAAGAGAGAGTTTGAGTGTGTATGTGTGTGTTCTAAACTAGTTGTTCGTCTCTTTAGAGAAGATAAGGTAGAGTATTTAGAGCTTTGAAAACGAGTAGAAAATAAAGTAACAAGTAAAGATTTTGCACAAGTATGGAAGTAATCACCTTTAGAATCCAATTAGTACAAGTACTTCCCTTTAATCAAGGAATTACTGCTCAAACGGGTACTAACAAGGATAATTAAGGAAAGAAAATCAATTTGAGAAAGATTGATTTTTGACCATATAAGGGATAGTAAAAGTATAAAGTATACAATTGAGTATAGGTACAGAATATACTTAATTTGGGGAAAGGATTCAGCATGGGTGAAACATCACAGCAAATAAAGGAAGGGAATCAATCAACTCAAAAAACGAGTAAAATTAGGGGTTTATAAGAAAACCTTTGCAATCAACCTTAACTTAAGGAACTCAAGATCAATCAAGAGGGAGTCATGATTCTGCACTTCGACATATAAATAGGGAAGAATGAACAGGAGTATCAGACATGCAAGGTCAACCATATTGACAAAAGAAGCAAACTAGATGAACACAAACATACAACAACACCATGAGTAGGCTAAGGGCTCAATGGTAAAAGAACCCACTCGAAACATGATAATCAACGAGTCAAGTAGTCATGGCTAACACATAGAACCAGAGTGGAAAACCAAACTAACAGGTAAAGAAGGTCAGAAACAAGTAAAGAAAACCTTTAAACTCATAGTAATAAATGAAGAAAAACATTAAGAAATTAGGGTTTTAACAAAGTTGGGTTAAAAAGCGGTAAGAACTCAGAATCATTTAAGACAAATAAAGAAAAAAGGATCTAACCATAAAGAACACAAATCGAAATAGGTATACATACAAAATAAATAAAGACTGTTCCAAAACCTCGGACAAACAAAAAATACTTAGGGTTTTCAACACGATGAACCAGATAGAATAAAATATAAACAAACCGTTTAAACCTAGTATAATCATATGACAATACCGAAAATCAGAGGAGAAGTCTTTTTAAAGAGATTAAGAAAACCCTAATCTTTGAAGACAAAGAGTCATTTTGAAAAAAATCGGAGAAACCTTTTGAGAACAACACCAAGAGGTTCATAATATATGCAGATCTAAGGCAGATCTGAAAGAAGATGGGAAAAACCTTAAAGCTAGGGTTTCGGAGAACCAAGAAAAAGTAAGAAAACCTTGAAAAGTTACCGATCTAGCCGGAAAAGTCGCAGATCTTACTCGAACCGCCATGGATGGCCGAAAAATGGCATGGGAAACTATGGGAGGGTAGTGCATCGCCTCTAGTTCACTTGATAGCCTCAAAATGGTGACACCCGTTCAAGAAGGAGCCATAAGGCTGGTGGGTGGTGAGACCATCATAAATTTAGGCAAGGAGTCGACCAGAAAAGGTGGGTGAAGTTCATCGAAGAGGAGGGGAGGGGAGAAAGTTCTAGAGAGAACCAGAGATAGAGAGAGAAAGATGAGAGTCAGTTGAGTGAATAAATAAGAGGGTTTGGGGGGGTCGTTTGGTTTAATTTAGGAAGGGAGCTGGGGACCGGGTTTGGGTAGGATTTAAAAGGTGTGGGTCGGGTTTAAATTAAAATTTGATTCAGGAATTGGGGTCCATTTTGGGCTAGAATTGAAATACAAAAGGGGTTATTATTTAAATAGCAAATTTTCCCTTTTAATTTATAAAAAATAGTGAATAGTTTCTGAAAAATAAATTGAAAGTACTAAAGTGATTTATAATACCTAATTAACAATTTAAAAATACAAGATCCGATTTTATGCGTATAAAATACAATTAAACCTTAAAATGGCTAAAATTGCAATTATGTGCAATTTAGCTTTAAAAATTCTAAATAAAATTGTAAAAATATGTAAAACAACACTTACCTTAGCCATATTTTGGCATAAATATAAAAATCCAATAGATGAATTATCAAAAATAATAATTTTGTAAATAATTATTGGGATTTTATGGATAAAAAGGGAAATAAATCAATAAAAACCCTTTAAAATTATGGAAGAATAATAAAATCCTTGGACATGCTTACATATGCATACATATGCTATTTTGAAGGTATTTTGCATATTAAAAATATATAGAAAAAAGTTGGGTACCAACAGCTGCCCCTCTTTACCTGGGAAGAATGAAAGAGTATCCAGATAAAGAAATGATGGCCAATTTTGACCGAGCGAAACGAATTGAAGAGGTTTAGGCTGCACCCTGGCTTCTGAGTTGCCTACATATCCCTAGTTTTGCAGGAATTAGGCCATATGTAGTTCAGGATTCACCGGCGGAGTATACTGATGAGGCAATTTCAAGAACGGATGCAACATATAGGGCTAAATGAGTGGACGATTTACAGGAATGGTTAGGTTTGATATGGATGTAGGAACTGGAGTGGTATCGCTCCTGCTGGGATGGTCGTTGCTCGCTGGCTTACCTGCAAATAAGCAATACAAGCATATATTGTGCGTAAATTTAAACATGATGCAAATTCCAGTTGGACCATGAATGTTGTCTTTGGACGGTGAGGATGACGTCCTTAGACCATGATGTCCTGGGCCATGAAGCGTATGATAAAGGATTCGCAGGCCATGAAATGATGTTCTCAAGCTATACGGATGGTGCCTCCGAACCATGATGCCTTTGAATAATGATATGCAAGAGATCGCAAGAGATTCTCAGGCCATGACATAGTGTTCTCGAGCTATGAAGATGGTGCCTCCGAACGATGATGCCTTTGGATGAGTTCACAATATTTCATCCCATGAAAGATGCAGTAGTATGATGCGGACAAGACAAAGCTTAGTATTGCGAATTGAAGGGCAGAGCTTAGCCCGTAAGAAAAGCGAGATAAATAATGCTTGAGACAGCGCTTAGTTTTGAAAAAAATTGGAGGCAGAGCTTAGCCTCGGAAGGCAGAATGATAGCCTTATGCAAAGATGTGAATGCAGATAGAGGTAGAGCTTAACCTTGGAAGGCAGAATGGTAGCCTTATGCAAATTGGAAGGCTGAATATTAGCCTTATGCAAGAGTGCTGATGCATATGGAGGTAGAACTTAACCTCGAAAGGCAGAATGGTAGCCTTATGCAAATTGGAAGGCAGAATAGTAGCCTTATTCAAGAGTGCAGATGCAGATGGAGGTAGAGCTTAACCTCGGAAGGCAGAATGGTAGCCTTATGCAAATTGGAAGGCAGAATAGTAACGTTATGCAAAAATGCAGATGGAGACAGCGTTTAGTCTCGGAAGACAAAATAGTAGCCTTGTGCAAGAAATAAAATAACCAATGGCAGTAGAGTTTTCTTAGCTTATAGTAGATTGCGGTGTTGTGATTGCTAGGAGCATTGTGACATACGGGACATCACTTGGTGTATGCTGATAGAAAATGTTTGCAAGTGCAACGGTTTTGAGAGTCATATTTTGAACAATGTTTGTCCCATGGGTGTATAATATGTTTAATGATTTCGCAATCTTAGTGCCTGCATCCAAAGAAAAATCGTGAGTTTTGTAAGGGTAAGGTTAGTTCGTATTCCCGCTAACTTTGCTTGACTCGTTCGGCTTTGATCTAGTGATACCGTCTGTATCATTAGGGTAGCTTTGCTAAATAAAGTAGTTTCAATAAAAAAACGTGCATGATTTTGTAAAAGTATGACATAAATGTATGATTAAAAAAATAACTTTTTAGATGAACAGATGACTGTGACATGGTTTAGGACATTGCAACCTCTCTTGCTATGGAATTTTGAGGGTCCTCCTCAAAATTCTGCCCTAGTTTGATGGGTTGACGCTTCTGTTTGTTGCTTGTGCGACGATCGGCTGAAATTACTTTGGAATTTTGAGGGTCCTTCTCAAAATTCTGCCCCAGTTTCCAATTGCGGGGGAAATAAAATTGTTACTGAATTATGACCGAACCCATAGGGATGCCTACGTATCCCCTCTTAAACGGGAATCAGGTCAGGCGTAGTTCAAGTTACATCATATAAGGAAAGAATAAAGATTACACATAGTAACGCTTGACTGCATCTGAATTAATCGGCTTTGGTCAGACTTCTCCATCCATTTCTGCAAGTATGAGGGCTCCTCCTGTCAGAACCCGGTGAACCATGTATGGACCCTTCCAGTTAGGAGAGAACTTCCCTTTGGCTTCGTCTTGATGCGAAACAATTTTCTTCAACGCCAACTATCCCGGTGCAAACTGTCTTGGCTTGACTTTTTTGTTGAAGGCTCTGGATGTTCTGTTCTGGTAGAGTTGACCATATCATATTGCATTCATTCTCTTCCCATCTATAAGGGCTAGTTGCTCATAACAACTTTTTACCCACTCTGCATCGTCGAGCTTAGCTTCTTGTATGATCCTTAGGGAAGGAATTTCTATCTCAACGGGAATGACAACCTCTGTACCGTAAACCAGCATATAGGGGGTTGCCTTGGTTGATGTGCGGATCGTGGTATGATATCCCAGTAGAGCAAATGATGACTTCTTGTGCCACTGTTTATGCTTATCTATCATTTTCCTCAATATCTTCTTGGTATTCTTATTGGTGGCTTCTACAGCTCCATTCATCTAAGGCATGTAGGCTGTGGAATTCTTGTGTCTGATCTTGAAAGTTTTGCACATAGTTTTCATCAAGTCGTTGTTGAGGTTAGAGCCATTATCAGTAATGATTGACTCTAGAATTCCAAATCGACAAACAATGCGGTTGCGGACAAAATCTGCCATGACTTTCTTAGTCACTGCTTTGTAAGATGCTGCGTCGGCCCATTTGGTAAAATAATTGATGGCTACTTGGATAAACCTGTGTCCGTTGGAAACAACAAGCTCAATTGGTCCAATAACGTCCATTCCCCAGGCGACGAATGACCACGGTTAGCTTGTTGTATTGAGCTCATTTGGAGGTACCTTTATCATGTCTGCATGTATTTGACAGCGGTAGCATTTCCGAACATACTGGATACAGTCCGTTTCCATAGTCATCTAAAAGTAACCAGCCCGGAGTATCTTCTTTGCTAAGACAAAACCATTTATATGTGGACCGCAGGTCCCAGCATGAATTTCCTCTAGTAGCTTGGATGCTTCCTTTGCATCGATACATCTTAATAGTCCCAAATCAGGAGTCCTCCTATACAGGATTTCTCCGCTATGAAAGAAGTTGTTGGACAATCTCCGAAATATGCGTTTCTGAATTGGATTAGCAAGCTCCGGGTACTCTCCCTTTTCCAAATAGTCCTTGATATCATGAAACCAAGGTTTTTCGTCTGCTTTCTCTTCGACATGGGCACAGTAAGCTGGCTAATGGATTTTCACCGGAATGGGATCAATGAAATTCTTGTCTGAATGTTGTATCATAGATTATAGGGTAGCCAATGCATCGGTGAACTCATTCTGGATTCTGGGAACATGCTGGAATTTCATCTTTGTGAACCTCTTTCTCAATTCCTGTCGATAATGTAGATACGGGAGTATCTTGGAGTTCTTGGTCATCCATTCCCCTTGTAACTGATGTATAAGCAAGTCTAAATCTCCAATCACTAGCAGTTCTTGAACGTTTATATCAATGACCATTTTGAGTCCTAAGATGCAGGCTTCATACTCGACCATATTATTGGTGCAGGGGAACCTAAATTTTGCAGACATCGGATAATTCTAACCGATTTATGATATTAGGACTGCTCCTATGCCAACTCCTTTGAAGTTTTTCGCTTCATCGAAGAACATTCTCCAACTGTCATAAGATTCTACAATGTCTTCTCCTATGAACGATACCTCTTCATCAGAAAAATACATTTTCAGGGGTTCGTATTCTCCATCCACGGGGTTTTTAGCAAGGTGGTCTATCAGTGCCTATCCCTTGACCACTTTCTGAGTTACATAAACAATGCTGAACTCACTCAACAGGATTTGCCATTTGGCTAGCTTGCCGGTGGGCATGGGCTTCTGAAAGATGTACTTCAAGGGATCCATTCTCGATATGAGATATGTAGTATATGCACAGAAGTAATGTCTCAACTTTTGAGCTACCCAAGTCAAAGCACAACAAGTGCGTTCCAATAGAGAATACCGGGCCTCGTACAGGGTGAACTTCTTACTGAGATAATAAATGGCTTGCTCCTTCCTCCAGGTTTCGTCGTGCTTCCCCAGAACGCAACTGAAAGCTCCATCCAACATTGCAAGGTAGAGTAATAAGGGTCTACCTAGCTCGGGCAGGACTAAGACTAGTGGTTTTGACAGGTACTCCTTGATTCTGTCGAAGGCCCTTTGGCAGTCATCAGTCCATTTGGTAGTGGCATCCTTCTTCAACATCTTAAAGATTGGCTCACAGATAACTGTAGACTGCGCTATGAACCGGCCAATGTAGTTAAGTCTTCCCAAGAAACTCATCACATCCTTCTTGTCCTTTGGCGGTGGTAGTTCTTGAATGGATTTAACTTTCGATGGATCCAGTTCTATTCCTCATCGGCTTACAATAAACCCAAGCAATGTCCCAGCAGGAACCCCAAATGCGCACTTTGCAGGGTTTAGTTTCAGGTTGTATCTCCACAGTCTATTGAAGAACTTCCTCAGATCTTCCATATGATTAGTGGCCTTCTTGGATCTGATGATAACATCATACACATATACCTTTATCTCCTTGTGTATCATATCATGAAAGATGGTAGTCATGGCCCTTATGTAGGTGGCCCCTGCATTCTTTAGGCTAAACGGCATCATCTTGTAACAGTATACTCCCTATGGCGTAATGAAAGCCGTTTTGTCAGCATCTTCCTCATCCATCCATATCTGATGATAACTAGCGAAGCAATCTACGAATGACTGTAACTCATGCTTGTCACAGTTGTCGATCAAGATGTGTATATTTGAAAAAGGGAAGTCATCTTTCGGACTGGACCGGTTGAGATCCCGGTAGTTGACACAGACTTTGACCTTCCCATCCTTCTTTGGCATTGGCACAAGGTTGGGTAACCATGTCGGGTATTCTACTACCCTGAGAACCGTAGCTTTGATCTGCTTGTTGACTTCTTTTTTGGTTTTCAAACTCATATCGGGCTTGAACTTTCTGAGCTTTTGCTTTACCGGTGGACACATTGGATCGGTTGGCAGTTTGTGAGCCACAATAGATGTACTCAGACCGATCATGTCATCATACGACCAAGCGAATATACCTTCATACTCCATTAGAAATTTTGTGTATTCTTTCTTCTCTGATGGCGATAGGTGAATGCTGATTCGTGTTTCCTTGACGTTTTCTGCATCTCCCAGGTTGACAATTTCGGTCTCGTCCAGGTTGGACTTAGGTCTGTTCTCAAAGTTCTCAACTTCTTTGACAATCTCGTCAGGTATGTCATCTTCCTTTGAATCAATGTCCATTTTTTGTGTTGTCTCATTGCATGTCACAGTCATTGGTTCATCAAGATAAGTAATAGTAATGTCGTATGGAAAAAGTAAGGAAAGATAGCAATAAATATTAAATCATAAGAAAATGCTTTTAATAAGTTGAATAACTATTTTGATCATTAGAGATCTTATTGCGGGAATTGAAAAAAGCGAAAAGAAAATCATTTAGTAAATAAAACAGTGAATAATGCTTGTTTTAGCCTTTCTACCCCGAGGCTCGTCAGTCTTTGTTTCTTGTGATGGTCCAATTCTTGAGATGGGCCCCTCCACTCACAGCCTGTATGGAAGGGTCTTCCTCCCCCTCCTCGTCGAGAATAACACAACAGTCCATATCATTGTCCTCTAGAAACAAGTTATTCACTGCTGCAAGTGCTTCTTCTTCATTCAACCCATAAATAATGTCGGCATGTTGGAAGGTCTGCTCTAGATGGGGTATAGGCTGCTCTAGTGAGTAGTAAGGACCGCGCCATAGTGGCAACTAGTTGTTGAATTCTTCTCAGGTGTATTCATATCCCAGACTGAAAGTAGTGCCATGTTTCTTGAGTTTTATGGGTTTAGAGATTCCTTGGAGGTTCTTGCCGAGCCCTTTATCGGATTCATACCCACTCCAACTTAGTATACTCTCGATTTTGCTATCCCACCATTTGTCTTTGTCGATAGCATTGACCCGTTCAATGTGGTGGTAAGTTTCTCCACCTAACTTCCTTCTTCCCTCGATTGCCAGAATGGTCTGGCGACTGTATATCTGGTTTCTACCGTCACCGTGAATGATCACTTCCTGGTGATTCCATTCGAACTTTACTGCCTAATGCAGCGTTGATGCTACGGTCCCATCAGTATGAATCCATGGTCATCCCAACAGTAGGTTGTAAGACGCTGGTACATCTATTACCTGGAAATCGACCTCGAACCAGGTCGGCCCCATCTGCAAGTATAGACTAATCTCACCAATGGTGAACCTATGAGAACCGTCGAAGGCTTTCACACGCTCCATCCTTTATCTCATGAAACCCTTTACTCCACTTCTTGAGTGTTACCAGTAGACAAATGTTAAGACTGGAACCTTCATCGATCAGGATTCTAGTGATCAAATAATCTTCGCAATGCACGGTGATGTGAAGTGCCTTGTTGTGCCCCAGCCCTTCAGATGGCAGCTCGTCCTCATGAAAGGTGATCTTATGGCTTTCCAGAACTTGTCCTACCATATTAGCCACTTCCCCGCTAATGATGTTACTGGTATATATGATTTATTTAGCATCTTTAATAGAGCATTCTTGTGCGTCTCAGAATTTTGCGGCAAAGAGAGAATGGATATTTGTGCTGGAGTCTTGTTTAACTGGTCAATGAACGAATATTCCTTGGCTTGTATTTTCCTCCAAAGGTCGTCCGGACCTGTCTCAATAAGGGGTGGCCAATTGGAGGCCTGCTTGCTTGATTCAGCTAGATGTTCAGGGGTATAGACTCTACCAGTTCTTGTCATACCCTGTGCGGCGACAGTTTCTTCAATCCTGACCTTGCCTTTCCTTCTCGCCTCGGTTGTATAGTTCTAGGGTATGGCATTTGTATAGAATGGTTTCATGGTTGACATCGCTACTGGGATCGGCGCGACTATCCTTACTCCGAATGGAATATGTGCCTTGGGTGGCAAGACTACAACCTCAAATGGTGCGGGTGCATTTGCCGAAGACACGAATTCACCTCAATTGGTACCGGTGTCTTTGCGGATGGCGCTGCTTCAAACTCAAGAGGTACAGACATATTCACCCCAGTGCCCTCAGATGGTTGGATCTAGACTATAATCGTATTGAGAGTAATTGTCGGTTTCTTTAGGTCATCACCTTCTGCGATCAACCCGATTGATCCCTTGGGATTCCAGTCATGTTCTACTTCAATCATGTGGATACCTCTGCCCTTATGGTCTGGAAGAGGATTGTTGCGGACGTTCGGAGCAGGCTCCTTTGCCACAATGATCTTGTTATCAATCAAGGACTGTATCTTGTCTTTTAAGGAGCGACATTCATCGATGGTGTGCCCCTTCATGCTGGAGTGGTATGCACAGGACTTGTTTTGGTTAACCCACTCAGCAGGGATGGGGGTAACATAACCAGCAACTTTGAGTCTCTCATACAGCTGGTCGATGGGTTCAGCGATGGCTGTATATTGTTTTGGAGGTCTGCGATCAAAATTAGGTCGAGGTCTAGGGAAATTTTGGCGTGTAGGGAGTGATTGATAATGGGATGGTTGAGCATTGTAAGTTTGGTAGACATGAGCGGGTTGGGAGTATCTGGGTGAAGTAGGTTGATATGTAGGAGGTGGAGATGCCTAATAAGTTGGTGGCGGATCTTGGTGTGAGGGTGAGGGTGCTTGGTAATTTGGGGTTGGCTGGTATGTGAGTGGAGGTGTTGGGTAAGTTTGGTATTTGAGGTAAGATTTGGTTCTCTGTGCAACCATCATGGCCCCTACGTCCCTTTTCTTGGACACACCACCGAACTGTAAGGCCTTATTTGTAGCTTGCAAGGCCTCGAAGTTTGTAACCATATAGCTTTTAATACCTTCTTCAATTGTTTCACCCAACTTGATAATGTCGGAAAACTTGTGGTTCTTAATCATCATCAATCGTTCATAGTACTACGGGTCTTGAGCCCGGACAAAGAACTTGTTCATTTGTTCTTCTTCTAAGGCGGGTCTGACCTTAGCAGCTTCGGACCTCCAGCGAGTAGCATACTCGCCAAACGTCTTCGTGGGCTTCTTCTTCAAATTCTGGATATAGAACACGTCTGGTGTGTTATTTGTATTAAACCTGAATCTGCCCATAAAGTCAAATGCTATGCCTACCCAGCTTGACAACTTCTTAGGATCTTGGCTGATGTACCAAGATAATGTATCTCCTTTCAGACTCCTCATGAACAGCTTCATGCGGATCCTTTCATCCTTCCCTACTCCAGCTAACTTGTCGCAATATGTCTTCAGATGGACCCTTGGATCACCCGTACCATCAAACATTTTGAACTTAGGAGGTTTGTACCTTTCGGGCAGTTCGACATCAGGCTATATGCAAAGATCCTTATAGTTCAGCCCCTCAATTCCCTTGTTTCCCTCAACTCCCTGAATCCAGCTGGTCAATTTCTTAAGTTCCTCGGCCAAGTTCCTGATAAGCAGATCCTTTTCATCAGACTCAGGTGTGTATGAGATAGGTTGGGTGGAGTGTGGCATGGTCTCCATATAGATAGGAGTGTTATGGTGGCCTAGTGTATGGGCATGGAAATGGTCGTTTGTGGAGTTCTGAGGTTCTGGGATGAGTAGTGGAGTGTTGTTTGGGGTATGGCAGGTGTCACATTGGCTCTTTGATGGAGCTGTGTGATGGTGAGGTGCAGGATGATTCTGTTATTTTGGGATATTTTGAGGAGGTGTAGGGTTTTGAGTGTTGGGGAAGTTGACATCTGGGGTGCTGAGGGAAAATGAGAGGCTTGCCAGTTCTCCTTCTTGATGTTGCTTAAATCTTCCATTTTGCCTTTGTTCTTGCCTTTGATAGGACTACGAGGAGGAGTGGGTGGAGGGCCCTTGGATCTTGTGAAATAAGATGATGATGCCAGAGTGCACGAACTAACCTTTGGGGAGGGGAATAATAAAACAAATATAAAATAAAAGGTAATCAAGTTAGTGAGGATTATAAAAAGTATTGCAATATTTAAACACATAGTGCGGGAATGTAAAGCGTGTCCTAATTTGGGAACCTCTTTGTGCCCGAGGTAGGTCTAGCGACAAATTGATTTGGAGAACTTAGAATGCTAAATGCCTCATTTTACTGATAGAAATAGACGAATCCCATAACGACACTAAATAAGCAAGGAAATAAAAGTCACTAATGGCCATTGGCCTTATTACATTCATAGAGCGAAAAGGTAAATTCCTATCTATTTGGTCCCAGAAGAACCTTCCCCAGATTCGGCATCCTTGGCTCCATCTAACAGCTTCCCCAACTCGTGAAGTCCCATCAACAGGTATGCTATGGCTAGATGTCCGCTTTCGGTCCCTTCAGTCTTTTGACAATCTTCAACCCTTCTGAGAAATTTTCTCTCCAGTTCTACTATGCCTTGCTCCAAGTATCCTAGCCTTTTGTTGGCACTGATAGCCATGTCTTTCTCTCCAGTTCTACTATGCCTTGCCCCAAGTATCCTAGCCTTTTGTTGGCACTGATAGCCATTCCTCAATCAGCTTCTGGTTGGACTCTTATATCTCGCGGTGTTTGCTCTCGCATTCACGGATCCTTTTGCGCAGCTAGTTGTACTTGACTTGCGCTTCGACCTTTTCATCTGTAATTCTGTGACCTCGAATGAACCCTGGCTGGCCCAAACCATCATGATTGTCTTCCAACCAACCTGAATAGAAAGGAGTACAACCAGCATGATATCTGTCCGGTTCGATGGTATATTTCCCCATTATGATCTTGCAATGCCACATGTGTTGGGCTTGGCACTTGTAGGGACTATCATTATTTTGGAAGTTAGCTCGGAAATGGCTCATCTTGTCGACCCTGGGTATGACTTTCTTCCTACCTGCTTGCCTCATAACTCGAAGAGGGACGTAAGGGTATGTTCCTCTTAAACCGATTAGTATCATGAAAGGTGCATCTCTGGATCGAGCGATGAACTCCTCTGTTGGAAACCACTCGAACATCCATTGAACCTATTCTTCAGTTAGATTATCAAATAGCTCAACCCATCCTTTGGCATTCTCAAGCTAAGCGAACATGTTGGGGATGTAATTCATCCGCTTTGGATGATGGAAACCGATGTGGTCATCCTAGTCCCTCCGCTGAATTTCTTGTCGGTATTCGCCCTTTTGGAGATGTTCCATGAGCCAGAGTTGAAGTAGTAGATAGTGTTTTCCCCCCGTTGACACTTCTCTAAGGCTCGGTATATGTCCTTAATGATCATAGGTACAATGCTGAATATCTGCCCACCAATCCCCTCCATTAGGGTTTTGGTTACCATAGCTAGTCTACTATGGATTATCCCTTTCTTTATCTGAAACACGATCAGACCCAGGAAGCAAAACATAAAGACGAAAACCCTACGATGGATGTGTCCCAAGGACGTGATGGCAAACTCATCAGGGTAGGTACGGTATAATTTGTTGTGATCGTACCTTTCATACAAGTAGTCAAAAGGGATGTATGATTCCTTCAAGCATACCAATTTTGAATTCTTCTTCAAACCTATCATTTTAAAGAAGCCCTTGCCTTTGCGGTTCTCAGGCATAAGCAAACCCAAAGTTTCCCACACTAGACTAGCCAGTCCTCCAATCTCTTCTAGCAAAAGTGTCATCTCGATGTCCCCAAAGTGGAACACGGCCCTTTCATAATCCCAAAACAATGTAGCAGCTTCTATGATCATGTTGTTAGGTTAGATCTCCAGGAAAGATGGTAGATTACCCAGATATTTTTTGACGAGACTTTGGTCACTAGAATGTAAATCTCTCCGCTAGCTTAGCAATCTTGGGTGGATGTTGGTGACCATGCCGAATCTGGGGACTTCGTGCCTCATATTTCTGCAAGACAAATAAGGTTAGGCCCTTACCCCCACCAGACTCGACTATTATTATCAACAATCAGCATGCAGCATTTAGTTCTCCAAATAAATGCATAGAACGTGATGATGTCTGTTTGGGTTTAAGGAAACCCAGTGGACTTTTGGACAAGGCTATCTTAAAGGATCATTATGTGGACAACATAACTGACCCAGCTAGGTTTGACCATGATGCATGTATAATTTAAACAGAATAAGGTTTCTATGGGGTTTTAGACTGGTACCCTTGAGCGGACAACTCAAGGCGGAAGGCATGGAACCGTCGACTGCACCGCTGATCGACTAGTTTTACCGCAAATATGCCTTTCCGAATTTAGGGGGTAATGATATAGATAGAGCGCAACCACTCATCAAGCATTGCTATAGTATTTTTTTGGCACGAGTGGAGTATGATGTTGAGCATGATTATGCAATAAAAATCATGTTGACATGTATTTGCACGTTAAGAAAGCGATAAATACAGTAGTTTCATAATTTAAAGCAATGGTGAAGGAAAGAAACAAGAAAGATATGTCAGTTTTGCTTTTGAAGAAGATATTAAAGGCTTAAAGAAATTTTAAAAAGTAATTGCACATAGGGAGGTACAAATTCGCAAGAACAATCTAAAATGGTAAAAGCCTAAAAATCCCTAGGAGAGTCGCCATGCTGTCGCGCCCCCGTTTTTTTCCTTCCGCGAAAACGAGTTCATGACATTTGGGTATGGGACAACTCATTCCTTTTGGGAACGGGGTTTCCATTTTTTGAAGAGTTGCCTCCTAATAATTTTAAGGTGCGTTAGGGCACCCATAAGGTTCATCTACAACTATGTTTGATAACCAGAGATAGGGTAAGGGCTTGAAATTATCTTAAGGGAAAGGTGTTAGGCACCCCTTAGGATCCACTAGTGTGGTTCCTGGCCAAACAATTTTTGTGAATTTGTGCAATTAGCAAATAAACAAGTAGGGCTCAAATAATAGGGGATTTAAATACACAAGTGTTTGAAAACGATTAATAAAAGCAAGGTTTTAAAAAAGAGTTACGATCTAAGCATGTTTATGAATGTAAAGGGGGCATCCTAGATTTGTTTGTAATAAGGATCACATCAATGCAATACCCGGTATGACACTCCTCAAAATAGGGGCTACACGTGGTATTAGCGCACTGGTCATCATATCCATATCTACCATTTCCCACCTCGTGAAGGTAATTAGAGCAAATATTAGTCTCGACTCTTATTGCATGCTGTTACCCGTCCCTTCCTATCGGTCCCGGAAGAATTTAGGACTCATATCCTATAAGGAGGTTCTACGCAGACCCTTAGGATTAAAAGCAAAATGCTAAGGAGACAAACAAAACAAGTAGGACTGCATTTAAAATGGGAAAACATAGAAACAAGCAGAAGGCTTAGTTGTACCTCCACAAATAATGCACATAGATAGCATGACTTATACACATTTAAGGTATGAATTTAAAGTCCTAAAGAAAGGTGTTTAAGTGGTAACATCAAAACCAGATTTATTACATGACTCAGAAAAGAAGTCTTAATTAGGTTCGCCTATTGATTTTAACAATTGATACTTAAACAAAGGCAGTTCCAGTTCAAGTTATTACCTAAGGCTTGCCTAGGCGCAAAGCGATATACAGCAGTTATTCAGAATTATTAAAAGACGGTTTGGAGCTTATTTTACCCTAAGAGCATGTTGTTCTAGTTGCAGAGATTATTACCAGTTATTTTAAACGGGACAATCAAGTGTGGAGCTATTTTTACCTCTTTTGTAATCAGCAATTTACACTAAGTGTAAGTGCAAATAAGATCCTAAAACATGGTATCTAAAATGCAGAATTCCTAGAGCAGGATTTCTAAATGCGTAGGGCAAGAATGCAGAGTTTCCTAAGAGCAGGATTTCTAAGTGCACATGGCAGGAATGCAGAATTTCCTAAGAGCAAGATTTCTAAGTGCACATGGCAGGAATGCAAAATTTTCCTAAGAGCGAGATTTCTAAGTGCACATGGCAGAAATGGAGATAATAATAAAGTGTTAATTATTAACATATTTTAAAACATGATGTTGTAAAGGTGCACATGTTGAAACAATAAACATGAGACCTAAGAGCATGATTTCTAATGTATGCATGAACCCTAAGCATGGTTTCTACTGCGCAATTAGGAACGTGAACCTAATATCATGTTTTCTACCTTTAACATGCATATTTACCCTATCTCTTTTCACTAGCTACCCCAATACTTGTTTACAAATTATTATAGACCATGTTATTGAATTACATGACAAATGCAAAATAAGAAGTTACAACTATAGAAATCCTGATTCTGACTTCCTCTCTGAGTTATGTAATAAACCACCTCAAACACGGATATTGTTCCATCGCCTTTCTCATATCTGGGTGTCAGAGTTTCCTAACGACCTCAAGGGATCCCGGGCAATGCTCACACCCAGATTGCATAACCAAGCAGAGTGAGTGCAGTGTGGAAGGGCCAGCTCTTATGTGTTCAGGTTCAGAGGGAGCTCAAGGGTCCCAAAGCAAGGCTCACATAAAAGGGGTAGAACCTAATGATCTAAGATTATAGTGGAAGTGTAGAACACATGTTTGAAAAGGAATTTGTTTTAGAAAACAGTTTGGAAAATGATTGATTTGAAATAAATTTGCAATAGCAACAGAAGAGTTGCTTAGGGAAGACAGTTTTGAAAGGGGCAGGGGATAGGAGAAACAACAATACATACCAGAACAAGTCCAAAGAGCAATACAACTTTAGTAGATACACATAGGAAGTAGGGGTTAGGGACATAGAGAACCCAAATCAGAAACACATAATTAGTCATGAATCAAGTACATTAGGAGACATGCTAGTTGAGGAACAAGTAAACATGTTGATCACATTTGAATCAAGGAGGGAAGAATTTTAAGCATGCTGAGTAATGCAGTAAACAAAAGTACAATTTAACAGCATGAGCCATTAAGTCAGTGTAGAAAGGGACATGGATTGTCAAACAAAGGAACACATAGAGTTGAGTTTCAGAATTTAAACTAGGAACGTCCTAGTTGAAGAAGTAAAGTGCAGAAAAAGTAAAGCAATCAGATTTCCACAGTCTAGCCTTGGCTTTTAGCCGGCTAGACAAAGCAGTAGCACAAGTAGTAGAAAAAGAAGAGAGAGTTCGAGTGTGTATGTGTGTATTCTGAACTAGTTATCCGTCTCTTTAGAGAAGAGAGGGTAGAGTATTTATAGCTTTGAAAAGGAGTAGAAAATAAAGTAACAAGTAAAGGTTTTGCACAATTATGGAAGTAATCATCATTAGAATCCAATTATACAAATACTTCTCTTTAATCAAGGAATTACTGCTCAAACGGGTACTAACAGGGATAATTAAGAAAAGAAAATCAATTTGAGAAAGATTGATTTTGACCATATAAGGGATAGTAAAAATATAGAGTATACAATTGAGTATATGTACAGAATATACTTAATTTGGGGAAAGGATTCAGCAGGGGTGAAACATCACAGCAAATAAAGGAAGGGAATCAATCAACTCAAACAAACGAGTAAAATTTTATAAGAAAACCTTTGCAATCAATAGTAACTTAAGGAACTCAAGATCAATCAAGAGGGAGTCATGATTCTACACTTTGACATATAAATAGGGAAGAATGAACAGGAGTATCAAACATGCAAGGTCAACCATATTGACAAAAGAAGCAAACTAGATGAACACAAACATACAGCAGCAACATGAGTAGGCTAAGGGCTCAGTGGTAAAATAACCCACTCGAAATATGGTAATCAACGAGTCAAGTAGTCATGGCTAACACATAGAACCAGATTGGAAAACCAAACTAACAGGTAAAGAAGGTCAGAAACAAGTAAAGAAAGTCTTTAAACTCAAAGTAATAAGTGAAGAAAAACTTTAAGAAATTAGGGTTTTAACAAAGTTGGGTTAAAAAGCGGTAAGAACTCAGAATCATTTAAGACAAACAAAGAAAAGGGATCTAACCATAAAGAACCCAAATTGAAACAGGTATACATACAAAATAAACAAAGACAGTTCTAGAACCTTGGACAAACCAAAAATACTTAGGGTTTTCAACACGATGAACCAGATAGAAGAAAACATAAACAAACCATTTAAACCTAGTAAAATCATATGACAATACTGAAAATCAAAGGAGAAGTCTTTTTAAAGAGATTAAGAAAACCTTAATCTTTGAAGATGAAGAGTCATTTTTAAAAACAATCGGATAAACCTTTTGAGAACAACACCAAGAGGTTCATAATATATGCAGATCTAAGGCAGATCTGAAAGAAGATGGGAAAAACCTTAAAGCTAGGGTTTTGGAGAACCTAGAAAAAGTAAGAAAACCTTGAAAAGTTACCGATCTAGCCGGAAAAGTCGCAGATCTTACTTGAACTGCCATGGATGGCCGGAAAATGGCATTGAAAACCATGGGAGGTGAGTGAACCGCCTCTGTTTCACTTGAGAGCCTCAAAACTGTGACATACGTTAAAGAGGGAGCCATAAGGCTGGTGGGTGGTGAGACCATCATAGATTCAAGCAAGGAGACGGCCGGAGAAGGTGGGTGAAGTTCATCGGAGAGGAGGGGAGGGGATAAGGTTCTAGAGAGAACCAGAGATAGAGAGAGAAATATGAGAGTTAGTTGAGTGAAGAAATGAGAGGGTTTGGGGAGGGTCGTTTGGTTTAATTTAGGAAAGGGAGTTGGGGACCGTTGATCTGAATGATCAACGGTCCAGTTTGAATGGGGTAGGTGGGATCCGGGTTTGGGTATGATTTAAAGGGTGTGGGTCGGGTTTAAATTAAAATTTGGGCTGGGGAATTGGGGTCTAATTTGGGCTAGAATTGAAATACAAAAGGGGATGTTATTTAAATAGCCAGTTTTCCCTTTTAATTTATAAAAAATAATAAATAGTTTCTGAAAAATAAATTGAAAGTACTAAAGTGATTTATAATACCTAATTAAAAATTTAAAAATACAGGATCTGATTTTATGCGTATAAAACACAATTAAACCTTAAAATGGCTAAAATTGCAATTATGTACAATTTAGCTTTAAAAATATTAAATAAAATTGTGAAAATATGTAAAAAAAATTACCTTAGCCATATTTTGGCATAAATATAAAACTCCAATAGATGTATTATCAAAAATAATAATTTTGAAAATAGTTATTGGGATTTTATGGATAAAAAAGGGGAAATAAATCAATAAAAACCCTTTAAAATTCTGGAAGAATAATAAAACTCTTGGACATGCTTAAATATGCATACATATGCTATTTTGAAGGTATTTTGCATATTGAAAATATATAGGGAAAAATTGGGTATCAACAGCTGTTCAGGTCTGTGAAATCCACACACATCCTCTTTTTCTTCTTTTTCTTTTTAACCATCACCACATTGGCAATCCATTTGGGGTACTTCAATTCCCTGATGGAACCATTTGTTAATAACGTTTCTACTTATTCGTGATGGCCTCATTGATTGTGAGGTTGAACTTTCGTCGGACTTATCTCACTGGGGGACAAAGGGTCGACGTTCAGCCTATGCATGGCGATTTCCTTGGGAATGCTCGGCATATCTGCATGACTAAAGGCAAATAAATTCGTGTTAGTTACTAAGAATTGACTAAAATTACCTGGATCTCGGAGTTTGCAGCCGAGCCTTTTTTAGGTCGTTATGGTTTATCTTAATGGGGTTGAGGTTTTCTATGGTCAATCCTGCGCTTCGACTACCTCTAGGTCCATAATATCGTCTTTGTCTTCGACATGCAGCGACCCCGACCCTGTTGATTACTATGCTTCCTTTTCTTTTTCTTTCTTTTGTTGAATTATTGTGCCGTCCATGGTGATTCGGTAGCATTCCCGTGATGTATGTTGTTCTCCCCGTATGCTGAATATTCTCCCCAAAGTGTTGGGAATTTGATCACTTGGTATAAGTTAGAGGGGACGACTCTCAAAGGGTGTATCCATGGTCGGCCAACGATGGCGTTGTATGCGATGTCCCGGTCCATTGTTGATACCCAATTTTACCCTCACATTTTTTCAAATAGTATATGTTTTTAAAACGTCGTTTTTGCATCATTATTTAATTATACATGTATTTTCCATAATTTTCCGTAATTGTTAGAGCTTTATAATCAATTTTCTTGCATTTAAATACTTATTAATTATCCCTTTAGATTATGTGTGATGACTTAATTATCCAAATTTCTTACTTATACCCACATACATGTTTTAAAATATTTTTACTTTATTTTACATAATTGTATTCATATTTCTAAGTTATTTACATAATTTTGCAGTAATAACCTATATTCTAAACATAATTGTATTCATTATATTATTTATACTAAAATATCCTTTCTTATATTTTTATAATATTAATCTATTATTTTTAAGTATTTTACTGCATAAATAACATTTTTTATCTTTTATTAATCATTTTTCATAATTTATTTTTTGTATTTAAATTATAGCCCTTTTTTAAGTCTATTTCAGACCACATTAGTGGCCCAAATATCCCGAAAACCCCTGTCCCAATCTTCCAGCCCAAACCAGATGACCCCTTTGATAGACTCTGATCGCGACCGGTCACATTTAACCCACCCGTATCCTATTTGATCTTGGCCGTTGGCCCGTAATAAATCCCCACTTCTCTTTATAACCCTCACCCCAAACCCTAGAGACCCATTTTCCCCGCCCAGCCGCCTTTGTACTCTCTCTTCACTCTCACACAAATAACCCTAGCTGCGTCCATTCAGATCCCATCCCCTAATCCGGTATCATATGGAAATTCTTCCATATTCCTTTTGCTTTTTTGCATTCACGATGGTTCTTACCATTTCCTCAATGTTACAGTACTTAATACTCAATTATTTATGGAAGATGAGTCAGTGAGTGTTCGTTCAACATTCTGTATTATCCTCATGTTTTTGACCTGATACACTCGCTACTAGGCTATATGGGTCTGATTCAGTGAGATTCTTGGCCATTTGTGTTCTCCCTTTAAAACTAGGGTTTGCCTAATTTTTCTCCTAAATTGATTCTGAATTGATTTTTACATGCTTCTCTTTCCTTATGTGTGCTTGATTTAGTATGTTTCCTTGTTTGTTCATTCAAATCTTCTACTATATAAACCCATCCCCAATTCCCCGTCTAGGGACCCTAATTTTGACCGCTATTGCACTCACTATACTCTTCTCTCACTCGTTCACTTCTTCTGAGACACTTGAATATTTTCTAAAACTCTTGAATCCTTGGCCAACTGAAAGCCAAGGCCATAATATTTTTAAAAACAACTTCCTCCGGTGCAAGCACTGCTCGGAGCCCTTCTCGATGTTTTTGTGAACTCTAAAGCATCCGAGATCTGGGGTTCTTGCTACTAGTATTCTAAACTCCTTATTCTTTGTTCATTTAATTTCGCTACTGGTTAGTGTCCTAAACTCTCGCAATGTTAACTATTTTCCTTTTGTTTATCTATATGTGCTCTACGTGTTAGTGATATTTAAATTATGTAAGCATGATTTAGTTTCTTTGTTATTTATGAAACCCTGATACTATACTGCCATGATATTGTTCTATAATACCTTGCAATTCCATATTAGTTGAATTCATTAGGTTTCAACACGTGAGATTCTCTCATTATTAGAATGGATTCCAGCTTTTCTTGGTTTGTTTTTAGACTAATGTGTGTTCTCTACTATATCCTGCACTTCTATGTTGGTATTCTAGACTTTGTGAAGTTCTTTTGTCTAATAAGATAGACCTTTGGGGCTATATTGATTAGCTGAAGCATGTTTCCGTTCAAGATCTGTTGCATGTTTGGGTTTAGGATGAATTTTAGGAAAGAATTACTATGTTAGTTTTCCCTGTTGTCTAGGCAATTGGGTGCAAATGGTTATGTTTGTCTCATTCCCTTTAAGTGCTGCATGATATCATGAGTTAGGACACTGCTGAGGTTTATAGTAGGCCATTGCTATTAGTGTTGCCATGTTGCTTTTGGTCACCTTCAAGTGGAATTGCATATCCTTCTGACAATAACTGCTTCAAATAAGAACTCACTTGTTTAAAATCAATTCTGGTTAATGTCTTGCTGGGAAATTAGTATGTGTGTGTTTATCATGTAAACTCAATGAACTTGCCTTTCTCAACCTCCCTAATGTGTAATTGTGTTCAGTATGCTATACCCTCTCCTCTGTTGAATAATTACTCAATCATGATCCTATGTTGTTAGCTTTATATGTCAAACTCACCTTGTTAAAGAGCTCTACTGATTCTCCTAGTTTCATGTTCAAAGTCCTTTGTTTCTAAAATGCAAGTTCTAATATGCCTTATGTGAGTCCTATAAATATGTTTATGATTCTCTATCTACGTTTTACAACCGCTATTAGTAGGCTTCTGAGCTGTTTAATTGGTTGTCATGCATAGTTTGTTAATTTGTGTGGTTAAGTTGTTCATCTGCAATTGCTGGGTAAGAAGGTCTTCCTTTTGGGCCTAGTGTGGATCCTTGTGTGAGTTTGAGTTGAGAAATTGATATACTCTAAGGTTTGGGGTGTATTTGGATCTAGTGTTGCTGTACGCATGAGGAACGAGCCTGCTGAAGGCCCAGACTTTACTAGGTTATAGTCTTTTGGGCATGCTATGTGTACTGGGTCTGTAATCTTTTAATATGTAAAATTCGCACTTGTATTAGTTAATTTTGGGGCTATAATAATTTGTAAAATGAACATATGGGGGAAATTAGTAAAAATAAAAGGCAAGGTATTCTAATTTTCACACAAATGGGTAGAAAGCATGCCTATAGGACCTATGTGCTCTATTTGTTATTTTCGTTTAACATGTTTCCATAAACTGATAGACATCATGTCTATAGGATTTCAAAATAATCAATCTATCAATTTTTTCAATTATTTTTAGTGTGCTGCTTATTTAGATACCATGGCTATAGGTCTTTAACATTCTAATCAATTGTTCTTCTTGTTTTTTTAATTACATTGTCATCCGTTAAGACGCATGCCTATAAAACCAGTGTTTAATAACTCAGAACTATGACTGTTTTTACTAACGTTTTACCCAAAATGATTAGATATTATGCATATAGAACTTGCAACATTCAATTTGACTATGTGCCAATCCAGTAATTACTGCACTGCCCATACACTATTAAGATCCAAAATTGCTTAGAAATCATGCCTATAGGATTTGCAATTCGCTTGAACACTATTTATATATAACGCTGGAAATCAGAATCATTTAGAGACCATGTCTTTAAGAATTATAACATCTAATCTGCTCGTACACTAGCATAGACAATGCAGCATTACATGCTGATATTAGAACCATATAGAAATCATGCCTATAGGATTTAATGACTAATACGTCAAACCCTGTCTATTTCCTGAACTGTTCGCGTGCATTCGTTGTTTATTTGTGGAGGCTAACTTGGGCCTTTAGTTGTCTTTACATGAAGTCCTATTTATTTTGAATGTATGCCTAATTTTTATCATTTTAAGCATCCTAAGCAAGTCTAGAACCACCCAAATAGAGGTCCAAAACCTCATGGACAATTGGCGTGGGACGGGTAGTGCACGCATAATATACGATTCAGAATTGAATTACAGCGCCTTTAAGTAAACAAATTTAACATAGTAATTGGGTAGCAAGAGATGATAGTTTGTGTCCGCTGAATAATATGAGCAACCCCTATCAATAGGGAGTTGCAAAGTATTATTTATGTTGTACGGGGTGATCCTTTAGGCTAAAAAACTTAGGACCCCCCCCCCTTCCTTTATATACTTGTTATTTGTTTAATATAAACCAATGTAGTTATATCGTTATAGACATTAAGATTTGTACAATTCCCGTGTGTTATAACAAAACTCTTCGACCTTTATATTTTTTTGTTATATGATCACTTAGCCTAGTGACATAATCCACATAGTGTTAAGTTCAGCCGGGACACATAGTTGTGGACCTTGAAGAGTGCCTAGCACCTTCTCTTTGAGATAATTTGAGTCCTTACCCAATCTTTAGTGACGTTGACTAGTCAAATAGAGTTATTTGCACAATAGGTGCCCTAATGCACCTTAAAAACCATTAGGTGGCGACTCTTATCTTTTAATACCTCCTCCATTTAAAAAAATTATCACACGTGGAAACCCATTTTCGCAAGAAAAAGGGGCGCGACATCCATGATATGGAATGTTGTCTTCTGAGTCACCCCACCGATGAGGATGAGGAGTGTGATCTCTACCGAAATTCGTTCAACTGTATTATTAAGACCGGTTAGTGTAATGCAGCGAGGCACTATCTTATCCTTGAGTCTCATCTATATGAGGACTTGGGGATGGATAATGCACGCTCCACTTCTATCATCTACCATAATTCTCTTAATATCAGTATCTAAAACTCATAAAGTAATGACTAGTGCATCATTTTAAGGGAAAGTCAAACAGTCAGTATCTGACTCAACGAAGATGATACTTTCTTCGAGTCCGTCATACCATTCATGGGTGATCGATCTTTAGAGCTAGTGAGTGGCGGTGAATTTGATATCGCTAATTAAGGCATCGACGCTGCCACCAATGATCATGTTAATGGTATGAGCTAGCGAAGGCGGCTTTGGTGGACCTAGTTATTCTCGACCTCTCGCTAAAGTGTCCTACCTTTGTCGCTGAGCAGTTCTTTAAGATGCCCTCATTGCAACAGGTTTGCTACTTCTAGTTTTAGGGCAATGTAATCTACTGTTTTGTGTCGACGTTCTTAGTGGAACTCGTAGAGGGCATCAGATTTTCTTTTGTTTCGGTCCGACTAATTTTTTATGGCCAATTTGTCCTTTGTTCCAAGCTTCTCGAGAGTGTAGAACAACTCTGTAGGTGACACGCAAAAATTGTGAGCAGATAATAAGGGGGCATACCTTGATCATTCCTGTGAGTGCTTAACCTTGGCCTAGATAGTCCATCTTCATAATGAAAGGAGGTAACGAGTGTCCTGACATAGGGCTGGTATTGTTCTCTACTTGGCCGTGATACTAGATGGTATCTCCTTGTATTATACTTGCATTCTTTCCTGAGTTCGGATTGTACCGAGGTGAGTCATCGAGTTGATCTATCAAGGATGCTGTCATCTTCTCTAGCCTAGGCATAGTAGGCATTGTGGATTTCATCCCAAGTGGCTGGTGGATACTTAATTAAATGACTCAGTAACTTTCTAGTTGCCTTCAAACCCTCTAGGCTCAACCCATTCTGAAAGGCTGCCATAGCCATCCCTTCAGAAATATTTGGTATTGTCATCCTCGCCTTGTTGAATCGGGCTAGGTAAGTCCCTCAGTCCCTCTCCTGGGGATTGCTTAATGGTGAAGATGTCGTTTATCCTTGTTTCAGTTTTCTTGGCCCTGACATGCGCTGTTACAAACTTGCCATCCATATCTTCAAACGTTTCTGCGGAGTGAGCTGGTAGCTGTGAATACCATGCCAACGCCCCTCCAATGAGGGTTTCTCCAAAACAATTCAGCAAGATGGAGGACACCTGCTCTTTGGTGAGGTTGTTTCCTTTTATAGCAGTAATGTAGTGAGTCACATGATCTTCGGGGTCGATCCTCTCATCGTAGATTTTGAGATAGGGGAGCATCTTGAAGGTCTTTGGTATGGCATGTAGAGCCACTTCCTCACTGTATGGCCATTTCACAAACCTACCAGCATCCCTTTTGGCAACAATTTGGGGGCTCCTGGTATTTTGTCTACCTGTTCCCGGTGCTCTCTCCTTTGTTATTTGAGTGCTTTGTTCTGATTTTCTACTTCTTCCATTATTTTCAGCACGACGGCAAGGACGTTATCACCTGCATTTTTAGTAATCATGTGAGTGTTACCTGGAGTTGAAGGGTTCAGTTAGTCATCCAAATTATTTTTGCGCTGTGTTGTGTGGGCTCTCGTAGTTTCTATGGTCATGCATGGGGCCTGTTTGTTGATCACACTGACTAGAGTGTTAGTTAGCCATGCTTCAAGGAGCTTTTTCATAGTGAGTGGTGCCCCATCTCCCGTGGACGTAGCAGCTCCTTTCCCGTTTGGTTGTTGTGTTGTAGAACGGTGCACGTAACCCGACATTTCTGGGAGAGATTGTGGGCGTCACCTCATTACCTTGGGTTTCATATCCCTCATTGATGGCATTCGTGATATTGAGGGGAACATTATTAGTTGCCTTCATTCAGTTTCCTTGGTTATCTGCCAGGGAGATTTTTGTATGCACCAAGAAAAAAGCTAAACTTTTTGGTTTGTTAGACTAACAAGTCACGTGATTTATGGATCTAATGGAAACTAAAAAATTGACTATGATAATACCCACAGACGACGATGTTTACCGTGAAAATGGTAACAACAATTAAATTTGTACATGGAATTCTAAAAATACGTGATTTATTCCCGAGCAAGTTGTTAAAGCAGTTAATGCTAAGAACGTGAAGTATGATGATAAAATAATACCTAAGATGAGGTAGTAATCAAACCAAAGGGGCCTACTTCCCGGGTGCAGATATGGTCGATGAAGGCCTTGGGGCCAAGGTTCGAGCCAAGCTCGAGCTACCGAGGGCAATCAGGAATGGGATAACAGGCAGAGATATGACCGAGCAAGGCCCTATGTTACAAATACCAAGAAAAGTAGTGAAGAATAGATAAGAGAGTGATAAATGCCAAAGCGATCTAGGACCATTAAGAATGAACCACTTAGAAGAAAAGAGAGAGATATGGTTGCACTTGTGGAGAAATGAAGCAACATCAGCCCCTTACAAAGTGGGGCGAGTCCCCTTTATATAGGAGGGGAGACTCGGCTACAAGTATACGGGGATTAATTACAAAGTACAGTGATGGGATGGCTTGACATGATGCTTCAACATAGGCTCTGGATAGGCCGGGCCTGTTAGACGTAGCCATGTGCCTAGAGGGCTTCCCCCTCTGTCCTGGCCTCGTTCTTCATTTTATCTGATTCGGGCTTTGACGAGTCCTGAGGTCGAGAACTCGGTCATGACCTCCTGCCCTCGGGGTCCCGGGGCATGCTCCCGAAATGTCTCGACAGCGAGAAATCAAGTCATCTAATTTCGTCGCGTACAGATAGTCTCCGTGTTTCCCATAACGAAGTGATGGGAGACCTCATTCATCACACTCCCGGATTTTTGCTTCTAAAGGTACAGGTACCGCCGACGGTTCAGTTTTCATAGATGCATTAACTGCGCCCGTCGGTCAGTCTTCCAAAGCCTAGATGACCGTGTCGTAATCCCCTATAAATGGGGGTGCCTTGGCTTTGTTTTTCCTATCTCAATGCTTCTGTTCACTTGCTTGCCTTTTCCTTCCTATTATCTTCTTTCACCCTTGAACATCATGTTATGGGCTTATGACCTTAAGGCCGTTTGGAGGAATTCCCTTAGACTGCATCGTGGATTTTTACCGGGGTGTACCTTTGTCGAACATAAGCGTGTTGTCCCGTTATTGTTGTGGTCATCGGTATGCTGGCCCTTGCTGCTGTTGTTGGCCCAAGGTGATGAGGGATGGGGAGTCGGCTCCTCCCTTATGTAGACAGTTTTTCGGATTATGCACTGCTGCTCAAAAGGGGGCTCGGATTATATACCGTTGCTCACCTTCATACCCCGGCTCGATGTGGTGCTCTGCTCTGAGTTGGGGGCTTGCATGGCTGGACATCCCAAGAAGTGGATTCAAAGTAGCCGTGCAAGCAGGACCGAGGATTGTTCGGTCTATTGTCTCTCCGAGGCTTCCTTGGCCAAAGAAGGTCCTCGAGCCTTGGATAGCTATAGCATTTTTTCATCCCTCCCTGCCACTCGCCTTGTCCTTTGGGGATATCAGTGTGGAAAATAGGGATGAAACTTCCGAGGACTAGTGTCCGGAGGCGCCTGTTGTGGACTTACGAAGGTGGATTGGTCTTCGGGCTTTCATCTAGCGCGTGCATCCTTTTGCTTCTTTCTCTAGGTGTGGACTCCTGTAGGCCTTTGTAATTGTATGTAATGACCCCTTGAGGGCTACTTGTATGCAAATTTTTATAATAAGAATATACTTTGTTGATTTCTGCTTTCCTTACTTCGCTTTGTTTCTGTATGCTCTCATGCCCTTCGAGGCTCTTCGAATGCCTTTTTTTATTTGCTGACCATTGATATCTGACTTGAGTGCGAGTGCTCATTCCAAACTTATGCTGATCAACATGGCTTTCCTCTGACCCGTCGTCGTACTTCGGACTAATCTTAGATTGATTCTGATAGATCCGGGCTACCGAGGCCCTCCGAGATGTTTGGATATCATGCGTCGAATTCCGAGGCTTTCGGGAATTTTACGCTAGATGAAGGTCTTTTTCGGGTATCCGGGGGTCCCTATTGATCTTGATGTAGATAACCTTTTTAGAACGAATAGGATTGACTTCCACTGGGGAGTTTGCTCGTATTTGGGCGCTTCCTCGGACCTTCGCGGAGCTTTCACGATCGGAGCTTCCTGTGTTTATTCCTTTTTTTAGGAAGAGGGGATCACGAGACTAGATGCTTTCCTTGCATTGAGTGTTAGCATTCAAAGCTCATCGAGGTCCGACTTCTTTGGGGCGGGGGTTCTTGACGTAGAGTGTTGCCCCGAGCATGGAGATAATACGAACGGCCCCTTGAGTCTTAGCTCTTCGTTGGAGGATGTTTTTTGGATCGGGTATCGACTCGTCGATCTGTATCGAGGCTATTGGCTTCTCGGGGCTTGCCTCAGGCAAGCAAATCGTCGTTGCTTCTCGCATATATGTGGGGTGGCTTCAGCTCCTTAGAAAGACTTCACCACTTTTAGATAGCTGCCTTTCTGCTTTGGCACGGGGTACTTCATCTCTTTAGGGGCAAAAAGTGTTTGCGCGCCCTTGCCTTGACCTGTTATTTTTACCATAGTCATGGGAACCACTTCGGGGCCGATCCGGTAGGCGACGGGGGGTGCTTCTCCTGGTGCTCAGGAACCGAGGGATTTTGCTCTGGAGACGGCGTCCTTGATAAGAGAGGGACACCTGGAGATGGCGAGTGGGTACTACGGCTGGAGCGAGGGGGTAACACTGCAAGTGCTTTCCCCAGATGAGGGTATTGCGGACTCCACTGATGGGTTCTTGAGCGTGTACCTATACCCTTTCGCATTTGGCCCTCCTGATAGTGTTGTGCTTGATTTTTGCTTAAAGTATCGGGTTACCCTGGCACAGATTCATTAGTCGTTTTGGCGAACGGCACTGACGATGAGATTCTTCGCGGAGAAGTCCAGGCTTGAATTCATGCTTGACCACCTTGTCAGGCTATATCGGCCCTTTCACTATCGAGGTATGCTAACTCTAAGGTGTCGTTCGTCCATGCCCTTCATTGCTGATGACGAGGACGGAGGAGATCGAGAGTGGGCCAGTTGGTTTATCCGGGTCCGGATGACCGATATTATCCCTATGGAGTTTTTGCCATTTCTCGAAGGGCGGAATTATGCACGTAAGTGAGGCGTTTGGCACTTTTTCAGATTCTGTATATAGTAAAAATCAGCTGAGTAATAATGTTGTTTCCCTTTTTGTAGCAACTTCGTGGATTCCGGGTGAGGTCCATGACCTGCTCGGCTGGGTCCGGAGGCTGGTGACCCATTCATCTTGCGACGGGCGCATATGGCGAGCTATACTCCATACCGGATGGGGAGCACAATACCAAAGTATGCGCGTATGCTTCCTTTGTCTTGCCTTTGTATACCCGTGGTAACCCTTTCCCCTTCTATTTATGTCGTTTACAGATATCGGGCGGTTCCCTGGGATGAGGCAATGTTCTTCCAAAGAGGGGAAGGAGTCATTGGCTTTCGGGCTGAGGGGCGATGGCGATAAGAGAGATCGACACCCACGATGTGATGGAGCCTTAAGTGGCACTGGTCGGGCTCACATTTCTAAGGCAAGGGCCGCGGTCGAGTCTGCTTCTCCCGAGTGCCTGATTCCCGGCCGGTGGTTCTTTTGAGTGAATATGCTGTGCCTGGGGTCGGTTCTTCTAGGGCCTCAGGGGCAGTATCAACAAGAGTGTGTTCCGACTTCGAGGAAGTCCGTCAGCTTCACTTTGTGGTGAGTTTTATGTACAGTTTCCCTGTATCCCATTTCCTCCTCCCTCTATTAAATCTTCCTCGTGCAGGCCTGTGATGGGATTAGGTCTGAGCTATTTTGTCAAGGGGCCAAGCTTCAGAAAATTCTGGGTGAGGGCGAATCTCTTAGGCTCCTTAGCGAGGAGCAGGAAGTTGAGCTGCAGCATTGGCTATATGAGCGTACCGGAGCTCAAACTATGAGAGCTATTTGATGGAGCAGGTAACCTCCTGTAGTGCGTGCTTCGCTCTTTTCTAACCTTAAGGCTAATTCCCTTTTGTCATATCAGTTGCAAAAAAAGGTGGAGGCCTTGGAGTACATTAAGGGCGACATCAATCCCGTCAGAGTTGCTTGCGAGGAGCTAAGGGCTCAGGTGCAGGCTCGAGCTTTAGAGGAGATGAGCATCTCGGCTAAGGTCCCTACCTTCGAGGCCCAACTCAGCTTGACTCATGACAATGTCAAATTTTAAGCGGATATGATTGGGAAACTTGAATCTGATCTCTTGAAGGTCAGAGCCGAGATAATTGATGCTGGGGCAGAAGCGGCATTAAGCCGAACCAAGGCTAATCCTAAGATGGCAATTCGTATGAAAGATGATGCTAATGCCCAAGCTGAACTGAGGTGAGCCTTCGATCGGGAGAAGAGGATCGAGGAATATATTTGTCGTAGATCCCAGAGAAAGGTACACGAGGAGGTCGATGCAAGGGGCTTCGTTCTCTCGGAGGAATTGGCTCGAGAAAAGGCAGACGAGCGTGCCGCTCGGTCACTTCTTGTTGATGTTGCGGAGGGAGAATTTGACAAGTTGTAGCCCTTTAACGCAGAGTGTAGATTTTGTCATTTTGTCGATTTGTCTCTGATATACGTAGGACATGCCTGTAGATGGAGGATGCGCCTTTTCCGTGCGTGTAATATATAAGAAAGAATTTGAAGCTTTATTTCTTCTATACCTCTTTTTTTGTTGTTTTCGACCGGTTAGGCCAATTTTTGTGTTTGGCGAGGTCCTTATAGGTCCGTAATGGATTGGACAGATCCAGGGGCTCTTAAGTGCGCTCCTTGACGAGAGCAGGTGTTGGGGCCACTATGCCGGGCCTGGCTGTTTAGGCTCAGTCTCCGAGTCACATTGTGACTCGTGCTTCAATTGAGCCTCATGCTCTTTCCTGCCTGTGTGGGCGGATGATGATGGCTTTTGTGCTTTGGGTCGAAGAGACCTTATGGGCGCTTGGTCCGGAGTTTACTCGATTAGGGATAGTGACATTCATGCCACGCCCTTAGGCATATTGCAGCTTTCGGGTCCAGTCTCCGAGTCTCATTGTGATTCGTGCTGTAATCGACCCATAAATTTCCATAATTCTTTGGCCGGCAATAGTGGCATTTATGTCGTGCCCTTGGGCATATTGCAGTGTTTGGGTCCAGTCGTCCAGTCGCGTTGCGAGTCGTGCTGTAATCGACCCATAAATTTCCATGATTCTTTGGCCAGCGATAGTGACATTTATGCCGTTTGGTCGTTGAGACCTTGCAGTATGTGGCCCGGGGGCTTTGCATAGTTAACTATTTTGGATCCGGTCTCCGAATCGGGTTACGATTCGAGCTCATTTTAATCCTCAAGTTGTCAAGATTTCTTAGCTGGCGACAATGGCTCTTATGCTGTTTGGTCGTAGAGACCTTTCAATATGAGGCCTGTAGGCTTTCTTAGCTGGCGACAATGGCTCTTACGTTGTTTTTGCCCGTGGGCTTTTTGTAGGCTTTGTTTCCGCTCGTTAAGGTCTTTTTATAGTATTTTTCCTGAGCCGTCGTCGGTTCTAGAGGAACCTCGATTTCAAGTCATTGTCGGCGATATTTCGAGCACCTCGTAAGGTTCATAGCTCGTAGGTCGAGTAGATTAACGCTCTTGCGATTTGGAGCCAACATGGTCACAGCTCGTTTTTGCCTGTTGTGGGAAGCCTGTTTTAACCGGTTCTTTTCGAAGTACATTCGAAGTAGTGGCCTGCGATTTTTTGGCAACAGTCGGGCGTCCCCGAGTCACGTTATTTTGGTTGTATCAGCCATTTTGACAGTAGTCATATGAGTTTGGCTGTAGCCATTTTTGATCCATAGTGATAGTTTAGGCATCTACATCGAGGGTATGCCCTTTAGGGATTCTTACAAATGCGATGTATAGCCTAAACTTTGGGATTTTTATTCATGTTGAGGTCTTACAGTTTGTCATGCCTATTGAGGTCTTACAGTTTGTCATGCCTATTGAGGTCTTACAGTTTGTAGAATAGATCTGGTTACGCCGAGGCTGCCTGCTAGGGGTCTTACAGTTTCGGGTTTTCTAGTTGTATGGCGATTAATAGCAGTCTCCGAGTCATTGATTTTGTTTAAGCTTGAAGACAGCTTCTCGTAAGCTCAGAGTTGCCTTCTAGGGGCTTGATGAGCCCGGAGTTCCGACCCTGGGGTCATGTAAGTTGTCGAATCGCTAACGCTAAATCTCCGAGTATATCGGGACTCATTTGATGGAGAAACATTTGCCGCAAGTATGTCGAAATCACATTTCCCAAAATACGAAATGCCGAAAAGGTATTCTTTACTGCTTAGCGTAAATATATGTTGTAAATACATATTGTCCCGTTGCTGTGAGTTCGGCCCGCATGGGTGCGGCTCCTCTGATTATCTGATATGTTTACATGATTCCGTTTTGGAACTTAGCCTGCCATTTATTGGCCCTTCCGAGGGGATGGTGCCCTTAAGAGGAGGTCATCGCAGGTCGTCCAATTGTAGAAGAAAGAACTGCGATCTTGTCGGATCCCTTTCTTGGGGGTACATTGCTCCGCTAATAATCTTGTTGGCGGGACCCTTAGGCTAAAAACCCGATCGAGGAAAGAGAGCTCGGCGGGTCCTTGGAGGCCTCGGATCTCCGAGTAGAGTTTAGAATTTCTGAATGCCTCGGCTGACTGCCTGCATGTAGGTTAGTAAAAGGAAAGAAACAATTAAAGGAGCGGAGTAGTCCTTCCCTGCTACGGGGTGTGTAGGCGACGTTTTCGAGGTCTGCTATGTTCCTGCCATTTCGGGGCACAATCCCTAATGCAGCCTTCCGCCGCGCTCAACCAGGCTTGGCCGAAGATGTGGTTCTGCTTACCGTTTGATCCCTTCGAGGGCGGTGGCGTTGATGCCGGCGGAGGGTCATATGGTGAGGGATTTCCTCTCGTTGCGTGTAGCTTTTTATCGAATGCCTTAGTCCCACCTTTGTTGAGGAGTTTCATCTCTTTGGCAGAGTGGGGTCCAAATCGCCTCAAGGCGGTGTGCCCATTGTCATCCGAATAAAACATACGCATTTTGTGGGCTTGGTGTTCCAGTCTGAGCTCAAGTGAGCTGTATAGAGGGAGCGGCCTTCATGATTGTTGTGGCTAGGGATGTTCATAAAAATCCAAAAACCCGAACCAAACCGAAAACTAAAACAAACCGACCAAAAAACCGATATAAACTGAATCAAGAAAAAACCAACTTAATTGGTTTGGTTTGGTTCTAATATTTGGAAAACCGGCTTACTTGGTTTGGTTTCTTTTAGGAAAAAACCGATCCAAATCGAACCATGAACACCCCTAGTTGTGGCGATCGGCGTCTGGAATCCACCAAAGATTCGAGGTGTGGGAGTGATTTGGTTCGTTAGTCCGAACTACCCTATTGGCTTTGGCCTAACGTCGTCGGTATAGTTGGTCGAACCACCTGCACTCATGAAGACATGCTTTATTTGAAATAGGTTAAATGAGAGAGGGGGTTACCAACGCGTGAATACGAGGCCGAGGTGAAATCTCGGCGTCCCTTTCCTTGGATACAAGGGTGTCCTTTGGGTATATTCCCCGGACCCGCCTTTTCCCGGCGATGAGAACTTTCTCTCTGCATTTTATGGATCTTTGAAGGGTGTCGCCGCCCTTTTACTATCGTGGCAATACTCTGTGGCTTGTCAGCTTCGTTTTTCCCGATATCCTTCCTCCCTTGGAGCTGGATTCGAGCCTGACCGCTCGATGATACTTGGTGGGGACCTCTATTGAATAGCATGGTTGTTGTTCTTTTGAGCCGGTGACCCCGCGCGCTCCGTGGTTCTTGTGTCGGGCCATAGTTCCCTTTAAGGGGTATTTGTTAAATAGGTCTAAGTCGCCTGGTGTTCCCGGCTTCGCTTATGGTGATTATGAAGTTTGGTATGGCAATGCTGAAATCGCACTCGGCTGGGCGAGGTTTCCCTATCAGCTGTGCCTTGTTGAATCTGGTTCCATTGGAGGTTCCTCGATGGTGCTGTCCTCAGGCCGCTCCCTATTGTTGCGAGGTAGTTTACATCTCAAGTCGTTCCTTCCATTCGTCGCGCATGGATGGTACCTCCATCTGCTTTGTATCAGCTTCTTTGTCAGGAGTCTGCTTGGATATATCGAAACCGAGGAGGTTCCTGGAGGGTTGTCCATGGCCTTGAATTGGGATTGGTGCCGGGTGTGGGCATCCAACCGAACCTCGGCTGGGTACATGATTAGTCTTCGCTCGAAATGCCCTGGAATTGTTGGGCATGCTTCGCTTAGGCTTCGGGTGAAGGCATGTGTTGGCTGATCATCCGAAACTGGGAGTAATCTCATTCGTCCTATCAGTGAATGGGGTGCAGCTTCCTGCGATATTTCATTTCTTCTTCGTCCGGCCTCAGGTGTATCGGACCCTCTCGGTACTGCTTTGATGGCATTGGCGCGCGCTTCCGCGGAGGACCACGCTGATACGGTAAGCGATTCTGTGAGGTCAGGTGCCAGGCAATGGCGTTGCATCACGGTTTCTCTCGAAAGAATTTCTTTGAACTTCCTCAACAAGACGGGCTCGAACTCATCATCTCGGGTGTCGATGCCTCTGAATGAGCACACGCAGCGGTGGTGCTCCCGTAGGGATCCTAGGTCCTATCGCACCTAGGGAGTTCCGGCGTTTTGGGTTTCTGCAAAGCGAGTTCCGAGACCGTTTCCTCGGGAGACGGTTGTTGTAAGAGCTTCCACAAACCTGATTCGATCCTTTCGAAGAGATTCCCAAGCATCCTCACTGCGGCAGAATCGGTTACCGACCCGTCATTACTTGATTTCTTGGGTATTAGCTCATCGTAAGGAGACGTCTCCGATGCTACTGCGTTGGGGGTCCCCTAGCGACTTTGCAGCCGAGCAATAGCCAACTGTCGTGCCTGCAACATTTCAAAAATAACATGAAGACTAACTTTTTGTTCTACCCGAGCCGGGGATTTTTGTGCTTCCTGTTGATCGTTGTGTCGTACGCTCCTATCGGTGTGAGAAGTTTTGTCGACTTGTTCTGCGTCCTATGAATCTGCGTCCACTAGGATCGGTCCGTGAGTGATATCAGGATTCTGCGGAGGTCCTCCAGCGGCCGGAGTAGACAACGTTCACTCTTCCATCTTCAGCTGGTCTATTCTGCACTCCCCTAGCAGCATTCGTCCGTCTGAACATTTGCCATTTTCCCTGTGATTTTCGAGGTTTTCATTCTCAAATCCGTTTACCGAGCTGGACATTTTGGCCTGAAATCAAAGGATCTTGGACAAGAAAAAAGTGTGAATGATAATGTGCGTTTGTGTGACGAAACCAGCAAGAAAATAATCACTATTATTTTTAGCCCCACAGTGGGCGCCAAACTGTTTACCGTGAAAATGGTAACAACAATAAAATTTATAAACGGGATTCTAAAAATACGTGATCTACTCCCGAGCTAGTTGTTAAAGTAGTTAATGATAAGAACGTGAAGTATAATGATAAAATGCGAGCTAAGACGAGGCAGTAATCAAACCAAAGGGGTATGTTGTCCGGGTAGAGATGGCTGATGAAGGCCTCGGGGCAAAGGTTGGAGCCAAGCTTGAGCTACCGAGGGTAGTCAGGAATGGGATAACAGGCGGAGATATGACCGAGCAAGGCCCTATGTTACCAATACCAAGAAAAGTAGTGAAGAACAGATAAGAGAATGATAAATGCCAAAGCGATCTCAGACCATTGAGAATGAACCACTTAGAATAAAAGAGAGAGAGATATTGTTGCACTTATGGATAAATGGAGCAACATCATCCCCTTACAAGGTGGGGCGAGTCCCCTTTATATAGGAGGGAAGACTCGGCTACAAGTATGCGGGGATTAATTACAAAGTACGGTGATGGGATGGCTTGACATGATGTTTCAGCATAGGCTCTGGATAGGTCAGTCCTGTCATACGTAGCTATGTGCCTAGAGGGCTTCCCCCTCTGTCCTGGCCTCATTCTTCATTTTCTCCGAGTCGGGCTTTGACGAGTCCTGAGGTCGAGAACTCGGTCGCGACCTCCTTCCCTCGGGGTCCCGGGGCATGCTCCCGAAATGTCTCGACAGCGAGAAATCAAGTCTTCTGATTTTGCCGTGTACAGGCGCCAAACTGTTTGACCCAAAATTTAGATATAGGTCTATACAATCAGATTTTTAATGAAGTAGGATTAATCTTAGCCAATATTAATATCCAAAAGATTGATTAACTATTTTTGTAGTAAGGTCTCACGTGTACTATTTGAGCAGTAATAAATAACAACAATAACGCTATAATAAATGATCCAAGAATATCAAAAATGGCAATAAATAGTAATAAATAACAATAAATGTCATTTAAGTAAATAATGGATGTGGGTCACTCGAAAAGGGCGAGATTCCTTAATATTCCTTCTGACAAAGATAGATGATGATAAGCCTTTGAATATTCGGATCCTCCTTGGATCAAGGAAGAAAAGATAGATCAAGACACAAAAAGGTAAAGTTTGTATATATATGATAAAGGAAGAATCTTCAGAGAATGTCAAAGTATTTTTTTTACAAATGAATGTCCAATCCCCCTACAACTGCATATCTTTCTATTTATAAGGGTACATGGGTCTCAAAACCCTAAATAGTACAACTAGGAGGAATATCTGCAAGAACATTTTTTGAGGATTCCTCCACACACCACTAGTCGTTACTATTTTAACAGAAGGAATGCTCGTTCTCGTCCTTATCCTTGTCCTCTATTGAGCCATCTCGACCTTGACGGCGACACGTGATTTTCTCAGGACATCGACATTTTAAAGCCAAATCATTTTAATCAGTTAACAATACGTGGCAACCTTCGAAGGCTTTCCTAGTATTGGCTTGGACCATATATAATTATGGTAATTTTAGCCCATACAAGACCCACGCGGTCAAAACCTGAGTCAAGGGGTAGACCTGACTACTCATAACTCCACGAGTCCAATATGTGGTTAGATTCCAAAATCAAGTTCAAATCAACTTTCAAATCATTACTCTCAAAAATTGTAGATAACCCCTCTTCCCCCCCCCTCCCAAAATTCTATTTGCATTTTCATAATATATGTGTACTATCTTTGGAAAAATAAGATATATTGTCAAAATCAAGTAGAAATTACTTAGCCTCAAAATGGTAATGAAAATCTCCCTAAAAATTGCTTCTACTCGAGCTCCAAACCTCAAAATAGTGAAAATAAGTCAAACCCTCAAAATATATTCTCCTGCTAGTGATTCCATATCTGCGGACCCCTTGGTCGCTTCTGTGACGTCTCATCTCCGGCAAAACCCTCACAGATGTGATAACCATTTAACCAACCAACTTTCACTTCTGTGGAATAACTCTGCATCTACGAACTCGCTTCTGTGCAAGATACCTCGCACAAGAGGCCTCGCACCTGCAAAACATCAATATAGATGCGATCCACCTGGACCACTTCCAAGTCTGCTTCTGCGAACCAAAGTCACGCACATGAGGCTTCGCAGGTACAATTGCACCAGATCCCTGCCAAACCAGCAATGGTAAAATTCACTAACATAGCCCGAAATCAATCTCAAATAAACCCGAGCCCCCCAGGACCTTATCCAATCATACCAATAAGTTCGAATACATTATTCAAATTCTCAAAACACTATGAATAATATCAAACCAAGAATTGACGATCAAAATCAATCTCTTAAGTTTCAAACTTTCCAACTTTGCCGAATATGTCTGAATCATGCCTATACATTTTGGATTCTAACCAAATTTCATACACAAGTTTCGAAGCACTAAATGAATCTGTTTCAAGTCCTGAAATCACAATATGAGTCCAATATTACCAAAGTTAATTCCTAGTCAAACCTATAAACTTTTCAAATCTTCAAATTTCTAACTTTTTGCAATTAGAGCCAAAACGTCCTAGGAACCTCCAAATCCAAATACGGACATACTCCTAAATCTAAAATTACCATACGAACCTATTGGAATCATCAAATCACCAATCTGAGATCATCTACTCAAACCTTGGTCAACTCTTATAACTTAAGTTTCCAACAATAAAACTAAGTGTTCAAGTTCACTCTCAAACTTTTCTGAATACAAACCAACCATCTACGCAAGTCACAAAATAATAAACAAGCACATAAAAGTATCAAATAGGAAAACAGGGTGAAAATACACAAAATAACTGACCGGGACATCACACAAAGCTACCAAAGCTTCAGGCGGGGGGCAAGAAGGAACAGAACGAACTAATAACTTCAGAGGTTCTTCCAAAGATGCTCCATCTAATGGCCTTGTTATAAGATCACCACTCTAGAAAGGGAAATTGAAACCTTTTCGCTAGTTTTACAAGAGAAGCATCTTCTAGTGATCCTGAGAATTTGTGCCTAAAAGGAAAGGTTCAAGCTTTCCTCCCTAAGCCACCTACCGAGAAGGCTTCTTACCCTTGGGCTTAAGCCGGACGTCGATCCAGTGATCAAGGACCTTTAAAAAGTGTACACCATTTGCTTAGGTCGGTTGGGGCTGGGCATGTGAAGATATGTGGCTTGCCTGAGGTTCCTTGCTAAGGAAGTGCATAATTTTCTTTCAAACATCTTATCTAAATCTACTGCCCCAAGGTTTACAAGGGCTCAATGTTGATATTGGCAAGTCAGGTCAATCATGCTCTTTTTTCCAACGTAGAGGAAGATTTCAATAGAAAATGATATGACAGATTCGTTAGAGCGCCTACCCGGGACACCTTGAGAGAAAGCGACCTCCTCCCCTTCTGGAAGATTGGAATTTCAAGACTAGGTTCTCCATTTTTTACTTACTTTCCATTTTACCTTTTTGAGAAACATTTTTTGATTTGTACAATGAACATTCTCTCTAGATATCGTCAGTCGCCTACTCCAGAATATGGAGGAGGTCGACAAAATTTTAAAGTAGGTGACCATGGAGGTGAGGACATAGAAAACAATTTCTCTCGCTAAGGGATGAGATCGAAAAATCATGGTATAGGTGTTTCAATCCGGGGATGTTTTAACTTTTTCTAGTTGATGATATTCCTTAAACTCCTTTTTAGCTATTGTAAGAACCAAATCTAGGAGATCATTTGCCCGGAATGAGGTCATAGATCTTGAGATTCAACAACCGTCCTTGCCTAAGAGGAAAGCAGGAGAGGAGTTTTAGTAGTAGTAATAGTAGTTGTAGAGAGAAAAAAGAGGAGAACAAGCTTGAACCCTACCTCCAATTTCTCTTTCTCGACTCCGGTATAAGTTCGAGGAGAAAGAATTTCCACTTCCACCTGCTTCCCTAACTGTTCTGGAGGAGGATGGTGACCATCCGGAATCTCCCCTGAGGTAGAGATCCCACAAAGAGCCGATGGTACCAAGGGAAGAAACTATGATGTTTCCCATGAACATTTCGGTGAGGCGGACATAATTCTTCCAAAGGGATCGCAGTTTCCGGAGCACGACTTCGTCGAGTCCAACATGGACCCTTACTTTGACTCCTTACTGTCACACCTCTTTTTTTAAACCCCGCGAGGGATATAAGAGAGTTTTTCCAATTTAAGTGACATTATTCAAAATGGGATTATTTTAATTCTTAGAGTCGCCATTTGGAATATTTTAATTGGTGTTCCAAGTCACCGGTTTATTTTAAATCCCAAATCAAGGAAATTTTGACTTTCCTTTTGAAGTCTGCGAACCAGAAATTCTAGATAAGGAATTCTGTTAACCCGGGAGAAGGTGTTAGGCATTTTCGGGTTTTGTGGTTCTAGCACGGTCGCCTAGCAATTTGTACTTGGCTTAATTGTTCAACTACTCATTTTTAGGACCTATGTGCATTTACCTTTCTAACCGCTTTTAATCACTTGATTTATTCGTAATTAAATAATTGAGTTACGTGTACGTATACTCTTTTCTTTTGGAGTGTCAAAAATCATGTCACGCGAACGTGTCCACCATTAATAACGCTTTGTTTATTTTATTAAGAAAAGTTTGGTTGAAGTTGCGCGAACGCATCCCTCGAGTCATTTTTTTAAAATTAAATTTGCAATTATGTTACGCGAACGTATACACAATCACAACACTAGTCTAAATTGATCCTAAAGCAAACTACGAGTATTTGATTAAGGCGTAATTTTGAAGTGCACCTAAAGGTGTGATTAAATCACTAAACTATTCTAACATCATGTATCTAGGTGTATAGGTACAATACTACATGAGATACTTATTTGAAATAAGTGTGGCAACTTTATTTATTAAATGCCAAATAGACCCAGATTTTGAAGTTTGGGGCCTAACAAAGGTTGAGTCCAAATGAACTCTAACCCAAAACATATATTGTCTATTTATTCAAACAACTAAATTAATTCTAAAAGAACTTGGGCCTGACTTAATTTAGATGAATCTGGCCCAAATAAATTATTAAGCAATTAATCAATTTGAACATGATGGATTCAAGAAAATTTGGGCCTACTAAATTACTCTGGCCCAATATCCCTTTGTGGACACATAAATAAATTTAATAATGAGCCCAAGTGAACTCTAGTCCAACACATATTTGAAGGAAATTTGAACTTAATATTCCTAATGATAAAATGCAAGATTTTAACTACATTTTTGGTTTATCTTTTGAAACAGAAAAGTAAAAAAAAAGGTTTTCAATAAATAAAATCTGTTAAATTTTAGACAATCTTCCTACTAATTTGCCTAAGTCTTTATTTTCAAATTGCTGATTTTTGAAGCTTATTCTTATTTCAAAAATCTTGAAGTGTGAATGCTATTGACCAACTCGTTTTTGTTTAGTAAAAATCAGAACACAAATTCATAAACCCAATTGGCTTTGGGCCTGAAAATGTATTATGGTTATCACTTTGTTGTTTTGTAAAAAAAAAAACAATTTTTATGACGTTAAGCTAATAATAATCTAGCATTATTAACTATTAAAAACAATGTGGTAAATTGCTAATCTATTAAGCTGGTTTAACACACAAGGAAATGTAGTAAAATTATTATATTTTTTGCTAACTGAATAACCAAACTGCCTATTGCTATTTTAACAGAATTTCTGGAAAATGACTTATATAATACTACTACATATGAACATACAAATTTTGTAAATGTATGAATCTTTAAGCAAATTCTGTAATTTTCAGAATACTTTTAAACTAATACATTTGCCTAAAATATTGTAAACAAATCTACAACGTAACAAACAAACAAGCTTCAAACTAACATGGTTCGTGCAATATTCAAACTAACTGTAGATTTATCAACAAATTTTCATCATGATTCAGCAAAAGAATGAAACGTTACACTTTTGTTAAGAAAAGTACCTTGACAGCAGCAAGAAAACAAACAGAAAAAAATAGATCTCTGAAAAGTTGAGTGAGAAACAGCAGCAAACCCAAACAGAAAACCAAAACCAGCTTCCAGTAACACAGAAATCCAGAAGATAGTGAGAAAAACCAGTAGGAGTTCTTTGCTAATAGTGAAAGAAAGAGACTCCAAAGTAGTGCAGAATCAGTGTATTTTTTTGGTCTAAAATGTATATCCAGCCTCTGTGTATAATGAAAAGAAGGAGTGTATTTATAGAATGAGGAGGTAAAAAGGGATTAGAATTGAGGTACAAAGAATCTGTCAGAATTCCCTATTAATTAGGAAAAATGGCATCTGCTTTACAGAAATGGACTGATGTCCAATTTTTGGTACCTTCCTTATCTCAAAAAATGGACAAGTGTCAAATTTTCGGATATTTTTTGGATCTTATCCTTTTCCTTACTCCGCATTGGGATAGTTGTCCCTATTCTAGTAAGTTCTAGCACTTTCTGAATGATTTTTTAGAATTTATGTTTCCAAAATTGACCCTCAAAGGTCTTGGAATTATCTCAAAACCGGATTGGTTTCGGGACTGAGTCAGATGACTCTTGGCCTAGAGAGCTTGAGCTCTTAAACTTTAATAAAGCTATGGGTCTGTCCATTTATCCAGGCCCAATTTTAACACGAAAATAAATAAAATAAAGAATACCGAAGCCATGGGCCTGTCTATTTAGCCAGGCCCAAAAACTAACAACAATAAGCAAGAAATAATAAACAACAATGAAACAGTAAGAAAGAATTGTAACACTTTTTTTTAACTCTCTTTTTTTTTCTTGATTAATATGTTTTAATTAATTAATTAACAAATGAAATAACAACTATATAATAATATAAAACTAACATAATATGATTATACTAACTTTACATATATTTTAACTAAGTCCGGTTTTAACTAATTAATTAATTATTATGGAAATAACTAAACATAAAATGCGTTAAATAAATAAGAGAAATAAATAAATAATAAAAAGATAGAATGCGTAAAAAGGTACAAAAAAAGCAGAATAAAAATGTGGAAAAAATAATAACAGAAATAAATGCGGAAATTAATGGAAATAATAAAAAATGCATAAATGACGGAAATAAATAACAAATGCGTAAATAAAATTACAAAGTGAAAAGGGTCTAATCGTAAAAAAAACCCTCAAGCCAAGACTCCCGTCTTGGATCTAAGATCCTTGATGGAAGATCTTGATCGGAGGATTTTTTAACGGCTAGAAAAATTAAAAAGGGGTAGATAGGGTTTTGGCCTTTTTAGATCCAAGATCTACGGATTTTTGTTGGGTTTTGGGGGATTTGGTTGGTAGGATGAGGTTTGGAAGGATCAGAGGAGTGTATGTATGAATTTGAGGGGTTTTGGAGTTCCACCGCCGCCTTGGGCGATTTCCGACGGCGGAGTAGTGGTGGTGGGAGGGTTTCGGCCGCTTTTTGGTTTTAGGAGGGTTGGTTTTTATGGATTTAGGTTGTGGGGTGAGGTAGAGGAGAAGAAGAGGAGAAGATTGAAGTTTTCTGGAAGTCGGCCGCCAGCGGTGGAGATTTTCGGCGGGCGGTGCCGCCGGTGAAGGAGAGAAAAGAGAGAGAGTTGGGAGCTCTAGGTTTGGGGAGTTGAGAGAGAAGTGGAAGAGTGGGGAGTTTGGAAATAAGGGGGTTGGAGATTTTAGGACACTTTTATATTAAAAAGGGGGTGAGTTCCAGACCGTTAGATCTTATTGGAGATCAATGGTCAAGATTAAAAGGGGAAAAGATGGATTGAGATCAGATTTTTAAGGTTTTGGGCTTGGGGTGTCTTGGGTTAAATTAGGATTGGACTAGTTTAGGAAGAAATAGCCCAATTCGGCCAAAAATCCTTTTTTTTAATTTTTAAAGACTAATTAATTAAAATAAATCCTAAACTAAATCCTAAGTTATCTTTATTTGTAAAATTTAACTAATTATCTATTTATTATAATTATAAAAATTACTTGATCCTAAATTAAAAGAGAGAAAATCAATAATCTAAAAATTAAAAGGTAAACAATGTAAAATGAGCCATTTTTTTAATTTTCAACTTTAATAAAACAAATAATTATCTAATTAATCCTAAAATTATAAAAACAAAAAACTAAATTTAATGCATGGTATTTTTGACATTTTCATTATTTTTAATAAAAATTAAATGTGCACAAAAATGCAAACAAATAAAAAATCCTACAAAAAATCCTATAAAATGGAAAATAATTGGAAAATGTATTTTCTTGGATTTTATAGGAGTATTTCATATAAGGCAAAAATCACATGCTCACAGCTGCCCCTCTTTGCTCGGAGAAACGAAGGATTTTCGGGCAAAGATAAAATGAGCAATTATGAAGGATTTTTGCCCGTTTGACACTTCATGAGAAGCATTTTTGAAAAGAGTCTGACCGAACCTTGCTTCAAAGGTTGCCTACATATCCTTGACTATAAAGAAATCATGTCAGTGTAGTTCTGAAAGTTTTGGTAGCTGGGACTACCGGGAAGCTGTGATTTCATTGTTGTTACTACTGCTACTGCTTGCTGAACTCCTTATTACACCAAAAGTGGAAAATAAAAAGTTAAACTAGCTAAGCCTGTCAACTACAAGTTACAAGATTCCTATCTATAGATCTCTTGAAGCTTGATCTTGAGTCTTAGCTGGTTCTTGCTATAGACTCCAATCTGAATCTTGATGCTCGTCAGCTGTAGGTGTTGGTTCTTTCTTCAGCTTTGGATCAAGGCGAGACATGTGAAGCTTGTGACTTCAATCATATCTTGAGCAGTCTGCATCTTTTTCCGCTTCAACCTTTGAGTTCGCTTCTTGTTGTTTTTTTTTCTTCTTTTCTTTGTTCTGGATTGAGACTCATTCTTTTGGTCATCTCGAATCCTGTGCCTCGAGGTAAAACCTGCTCAGACACCAACACAAACAAACGAATGAAATTTTCTGCCCAAGTTTTCACTAGGAAAATTTTGTGAGCTATTTGTAACTAAAATCTACATTATTTCTCTATTGAAAGCAATAAAATAAGGACTGTGTGTCTTTAGAAGGAAGAGATTAGGGAATGGAGCCTTATATCTATAAAAACCCAACCAAGGAGTGGAGACCCTGTGTTGGAAAATGTGACTAGGGAGTGGAGTCCCTATGTCTAAAAATCTCAACTCAGGGATTTGAACCCTAATGCTGGAAAAAAGGCGACTAGGGAATGGAGGCCCTATGTCTAAAATCTCAACTCAGGGAGTGGAGCCCTAATGTTGGCAAAAAGGCGACTAGGGAATGGAGGCCCTATGTCTAAAAATCTCAACTCAGGGATTGAAGCCCTAATGTTGACAAAAAGGCGACTAGGGAATAGAGGCCCTATGTCTAAAATCTCAACTCAAGGATTGGAGCCCTAATGTTGGCAAAAGGACGACTAGGGAATGGAGGCCCTATGTCTAAAATCTCAACTCAGGGATTGGAGCCCTAATGTTGGCAAAAGACGACTAGGGAATGGAGGCTATATGTCTAAAATCTCAACTCACGGATTGGATCCCTAATATTGGTAAAGCGTAAAAGATTGACGTTGGGGATTCTAAACTACCATTTTTGTTTGGATTTTCTTCTTTTTCTTCTTTTTTTTCATTTTTCATTTCATTTTTTAATAAAATTCAGGAAAGAACTTGAAGGAAACTTCCCTTTTTGGATTGATTATTTGCTGCAAAGCTATTTCTAGCTCTTGCGCATTTTTTCCTTTTCGGCTGCACCTGTTTCTTGCACGGTTGCTTTGGATTGCACCTGTTTCAATTTTTTCATACAAAGAACAATTGTTAGTTTGAAACAGTGGTCGGTTTTTGTGGCCTTGATTGCGTTGATCATTTGATCTCGGCCCACTCTTCTGGTGAGAGACTGTGCCGCTTGCTGGTTTTCTGAAGATTGATCTTTCTCCTAAAATCGAGGAATGCAACTTTTCCAATTTTCTCGGGATGGTTCTACCGTACGGGGTTTTGGACCTTTCACTTTATTCTGCCTCTAGGGGCTTTTGACTTTGGATTTCTTTTCATTTTCAATAACTTGATTTCAGAGCATCGGCTATCATGGCCAGTCGGTATCGACTTGATGCACCCACTGAGGCTTGGTACTTTCTTTGGATTTGGCTTTTATTAAGCATAACCCTGTAAGACCATCTTGCCACCTTTTCTTTGTATTAGTCTCGGAAAACAGAGTTAGACCGAAAGGGATTCATGAAAAGTAAACAAAGGACAAGAAAATGAATTTAAGGAGAAGTGTCCCTTTCGGGGAGGAAGGAAGGGCTTATCTGGGGTGCATGCAGACTCCAATAGACATGACATGCTTCTTGGACTGGATACTCGATCTGCGCAACTATCCATCTTCTCATAAACCCATAGGTGTTCCTTCTTTTCGATCAATGGCGCCCTTTGCGGGTTTTCGCCAATCGACCTCTCTCATTTCTCATCTCATCGTCGCCCTATAGTGCTCTTTACGAGTTTTCACTAATAAGACTCTCTCATTTTCAATTTATCTACTCATCATCGTCTTACGGTGCCCGTAGGTTTTCACCAATAAGACTCTCTCATTTTATTTCTTTCATCTTGATTGCATCGAATTTAAACAACTGCGTTCTCCGATTTTGAAAAACCTTTGACGATTGATCGGAAGGACTTGAACAAGGTTTGGGTAAAAAGAATTCGGATCGAATTACAACTTTAGAATCGTTCAGGTGGGATTTTTGCCAAACCATTATAACATCTGCCCTAGTTTTACTTTTGGGGATTTTGGATTTTTATTTTGGTGTGACTGAACCCCAGAGAGAGGCTGCCTATGTATCCTTTCGGACACAAGTCGAACGTAGTTCAGGGGAAAACATTTTTTTTAACACATATTCGAGTTCCAAAGAGGGTAATAAAAGAAAGATAACTGGCTCGAAGGGTTAGCAAAGGATTGGAGTGTTTGGGGTAGCGAGAATGAAAGTCTTCGTTATCCCAATCGGACAATACCATCGCCGCAAAAAGACTAAACATAGTACCTTTTGACCGCGTCTGCATTCACAGCTGCTTCGGGATCATTTCCTTCAATATCTCCCAGGTACAATGCCCCTCTTGGCAATATATTTCTGATGATGTATGGGCCTTTCCCATTAGGAGCAAATTTTCCTTTTGCTTCCTCATGATGGGGAAGAATATACCTTAAAACAAGTTGCCCCACTTCAAAATTTCTAGGCCGCACTTTCTTGCTGTAGGCACGGGCCATTCTTTGTTGGTACAACTGCCCGTGGCAGACCGCGGCCATTCGCTTTTCATCGATCAGGGTTAACTGTTCCAGGTAGGTTTTGACCCACTCACTATCTTCAATTTTAGCTTCAACAATGATCCGGAGAGAAGGGATTTCAACTTCCGCGGGTATTACGGCTTTAGTTCCATAAACCAAAAGGTACGGGGTTGCCCCGACCGATGTGCGCACCGTAGTGCGATACCCCAACAATGCAAAAGGCAACTTTTCATGCCACTACCTGGAACTTTGAATCATCTTTCTCAAAATCTTTTTGATGTTCTTGTTTGCTGCTTCGACGACACCATTGGATTTAGGACAATAGGGAGTAGAGTTCTGATGCGTTATCTTGAATTGTTCACATATCTCCCCCATCAAATGACTATTCAAATTTGCAGTATTATCCGTAATGACAGTTGCAGGAATACCAAAACGGTAGATGAGGTTGGAATGCACGAAGTCTACTACAGCTTTCTTGGTGACAGATTTGAGAGTAATCGCTTTAACCCACTTTGTAAAGTAGTCAATAGCGACCAATATGAATCTATGTCCATTTGAAGCTTTCGGCTCAATCGGCCCAATGACGTCCATGCCCCAGGCAACAAATAGCCAAGGTGCTGACATAGGATGCAATTCTGTAGGCGCATGAATCAAATCACCGTGCACCTAGCATTGATGAAATTTCCGGACGAAACTGAAGCAGTCCTTTTCCATAGTCATCCAGTAATAACTCGCTCGAAGGATTTTCTTTGCCAAAACATACCCGTTCATATGGGGTCCGCACACTCCTGCGTGCACTTCATATATGATTCTTCTGGCCTCTTTGGCGTCAACCCATCTTAACAAGTTGAGGTCCGGAGTTCTTTTGTAAACGTCACCGCTCAAGAAGAAACCACTTGCGTGCTGCCTAAGGGTTCTCTTTTGGTCACCGCTGGCCTGCTCGGGGTATTCTTTAGTTTTCAGAAACCTTTTGATGTCATGATACCATGGCTGAATATTTGGTTCTGTCTCAACCGTATTACAGTAACCGTGCCTTTCTTGTATTTGGATTTCCAAGGGATCAATACGGGCATTGCCTAGGTATGGTAGCATCGAGGCTAAAGTAGCAAATGCATCAGCTAGCTCATTGTGACAACGAGGGATGTACCTGAACTCTACTGACTTGAACCGCCTGCTGAGATCCTCCACATGTTGCCTATAAGGAATAATCTTGACATCTCGGGTCTCCCATTCTCTCTGAGCTTGTTGGATAATCAGATCTGAATCTCCCATGATTAATAATTCTTCGACATCTTGGTCGATTTCCATGTTCATACCCATAATGCAGGCTTCATACTCAGTAGTGTTGTTTGTTCAGGAAAACCGAAGTCGGGTTGTGGCTGGATAATGCTGACCAGTGGGTGAGATCAAGATTGCCCCAATTCCAACATCTTTTGCGTTCACCGCTCCATCAAAGAACATTTTCCAAGCATTGGTGTCCTCAGATATTGCCTCAACTGAATTTACCTCTTCATCCGGGAAGTAGGTGCTCAAAGGTTGGTATTCATCATCAATTGGGTTTTCAGCCAAGTGATCTGCTAACGCCTAGGCTTTCATTGTTGTGCGAGTGACGTAGACTATGTCAAATTCAGTGAGCAGGATCTGCCACTTTGCTAACCTCTCAGTGGGCATTTGTTTCTGGAATATGTACTTTAAAGGGTCCAACCTGGTAATAAGGTAGGTGGTGAAGTCCAACAAGTAATGCCTCAGCTTTTGAGCAACCCAAGTTAAAGCGCAGCAAGTTCTTTCCAACAAGGTATATTTGGCCTCATAGCTTGTGAACTTTTTGCTTAAATAGTATATTGTTTGTTCTTTCCTCCCGGTCACGTCATGTTGTTCGAGGACACATCCAAAAGAATTTTCCAAGACTGTCAGATACAAGAAGAGAGGTCTTCCCGGTTCAGGCGGGACCAAGACTAGCGGGTTCGACAAGTATTCTTTGATTTTGTTAAAAGCTTCTTGGCACTCGCCTGTCCATTTAATTGTTGTGTCTTTCTTTAAAAGCTTGAAAATAGGTTCACATGTAGATGTCAACTGGGCAATGAATCGACTGATGTAGTTCAATCTTCCAAGCAAACTCATAACATTTTTCTTGGTTCTTGGGGGAGGCAGATCCCGAATGGACTTTATCTTTGTTGGGTCTAACTCGATGCCCCTCCGACTGACTATGAATCCCAAAAGTTTGCCAGATGGAACCCCATATGCACATTTGGTTGGGTTTAGCTTCAGATCATATTTACGCCGTCGCTCAAAGAATTTTCTCAAATCCCAAACATGGTCATCCTGGGTCTTGGACTTGATGATCACGTCGTCCACATAAACCTCTATCTCTTGGTGCATCATATCATGAAAAATGGTGGTCATGGCCCTTATGTAGGTTGCCCCAACATTCTTCAGACCAAAAGGCATGACCCTGTAGCAATAGGTTCCCCAAGGTGTTGTAAATGTTGTCTTCTCCGTATCTTTCTTGTCCATTAAGACCTGATGATACCCAGCATAACAATCCATAAAAAGACTGTATCTCATGTTTGGCACAATTGTCAGCGAGCATGTGGATGTTTGGCAAAGGGAAGTTGTCCTTAGGACTCGCTTTGTTTAGATCTCTGTAATCCACACACACTCGGGTTTTCCCGTCTTTCTTTGGCATTGGAACTACATTGGCTAACCAAGTGGTGTATCGAACCACTCGGATCACCCCCGCTTTCAACTGTTTTGTGACCTCTTCTTTAATCTTGTCACTGATATCAGTTTTAAACTTTCTTTTCTTTTGCTGAATAGGGGGATAATCAGGGTGGCAACTTATGAACCACCAAATCAACACTCAGTCCTAGAATGTCATCATATGACCAAGCAAACACATCTTTGAACTCAAACAAAAATTGGACCAAAGCATCCCTAGTTCTTTCATATGTGTGAATGCTTATCATGGTCTCTTGGACCTCTTCTGAATTACCCAAATTTATCGGCTCAGTATCATTTAAGTTTGGCTTAGGTTTATTCTCAAATTGCTCCAATTCTCGATTTATTTCCCTAAAAGTCTCTTCTTCATCATATTCCGGTTCTTGGTTCATTATTGCACAGTTAGATAGCATGTTTGGATCTGAGCATGAAGCGCGCAAGCATGTCATGTTATTTAAAACCGCATTATTAGAACTGAAAAGAAGAAAATAAGAAAAAGTAACAAAATTAGAAATAATAGAGAGATGAATGATGAAATATTGATTTCATTTCATTGAATTTGAAGATAACAGGTTTTACATTGGAAATTAAAGACAGAAAACTAAAGAAAACATCTGAGTTACATCCTGGAATAACTCGTGATGCAGAGAAAGTGGCAGAATTGGTCTACCGGGACTCCCACCTGATTGGGAATGGAGTAGCCTTCCAATTTTGCAGTTTGGCACTGGGTCCCATGTATAGCACCTCAGCGGTGCTTGAGCCTTCCCCTGGTTGGATCATGTGGGTTTCATACAGCATCTGCCTCATAGCCCCACAGATTTCTTTGATTTTTTCGGCCGTGAAGGCCTCATCTTCCTCTTCCTCATTGTATTTAGGCTTGACAAATGTTCTATAAAGATGCGAAATCGGCTGAGGCAAGACCCAACCATTGTTCTTTCTTTCATCCGCCCATTTTCCATCAGTTGAGGTGGGTTGGAAACCTACCCCAAAGAACTTCTCACTAGCAGCCAGAGTGATAGGTTCGACGATCCCTTGCAATGACTTCCCGAGCCCCTTCCCGGGTTTGTAACCATGCTTGATCATTTCTTTGGACACTATAATTGATGTATTTGAAAGAAAGGGTTGAGGGCAAGGGTTTCCTTCTTCACATTAGTCCGCAACCACAATCTCGAAAGCCTGATAGACAATATGTTCACTTCCTTCTCTATCTTCAAGATATGGGACTGACGGGTCCCCATAAATCGACTGCTCATCTTCCCCGTGAATTACAATCTCCTGATCTTCATGTTCGAACTTCACTATATGGTGGAGAGTAGAAGGCACAGCCCCTACTGTGTGAATCCACGACCTTCCCAAGAGGAAATTATAGGAAGTATCCATGTCCAAAACCTGGAAGGTCACTTCGAAGTCCACCGGACCAATAGTTAGGATCAGATCAATCTCTCCTATTGTATCCCTCTTTATGCCATCAAATGCACGCACACAGACGTTGTTGGGTCTGATTCTCTCAGTACCAATTTCCATACGTTGCAGAGTTGAGAGTAGGCAAATATCTACCCCAGAACCACCATCTAACATGACCCTTTTCACATAATACCCTTCACATTTGACTGTTAGGTGAAGGGCTTTGTTGTGTGCGGCCCCCTCCGGGGGCAGATCATTCTTGCTGAATGAGATTTGGTTGATTACAAAAAACCTCTCTGTCATCCTCTCCAACTGTTCTATAGTGGTTTCAATGGGTACATATGCTTCATTGAGAGTTTTGATCAATACCTTTTGATGTTTAGTGGACTTCATCAACAGAGATAACAGAGAGACTTGAGCAGGAGACTTTCGAAGCTGGTCGATTATCTCATAATCTGCCATTTTCATTTTTGAAAGAACACCTCTGTTTCTTCAGCACTCACCGGCTTCTTAGGTGGGAAACGCTTTTTCGTGGCATTATTCACCTCTTCCAAATTGAAGTACTTCTCGGCCGGGCTATTTTCCTAAACTTCTGCCGATATCTCTTTGCCTTTGTAAGTCACTACTGATTTGTTATAGTTCCATGGCACAACGGTGGGATCTGTCATGGGCCTTTGTGGTGCACGGCCAATAACTACGGGCTCACTCAGCCTTGGTGGAATTATTGGCCCCTGCATCATGTAGGTCCCCTTGGGCACATACATTTGAGCTCCCTTGTTTACCTCAAACCTCCTAGGAGGACTCAGTGACATCTGTTCTTTCTTGCGGCCTCAAGGAATATAGAGAACGACATTTTTGGAGGGTGCTGCCCTAGTTTCAACTTCCACTTTCTTTTCCGTCTTCTGAGGGGTGGTTTTGCTTTTCTTCTCTCCCTTGTCTTGTTTTGTGACAGCCTTTGGCTTCTTTTCCACATCAACTATAGCAATGATGGCTTTTAGAGCTGGATCAAACTCTTTGTCTTCACAAATCATCCCAATAATCGGCCCGTTGTTGTGAGCCGGTAATGGATTGTTGGTTATATTAGGAATGTCCTCGTCCTTTAGCACGATTCTCTTTTGTTATATTAGGTTCTCCACAGCCCTCTTCAGGGTCCAACAATCATCTGTATCATGCCTTTCTGCCCCTAAATGGTAGGCGCATTGAGTACCATCTTTGTAAGAGGGCGATGCTGGATTTTGCCTGGTTTGGGGAACAGGCTGCAACAAACTCATCTGAACAAGTTTGGGGAACAGGCTGGAATAGGATTCACCAATGGGTGTGAAGTTTGGCCTCTTAGGTGGCTCACGGGCGTGGAAGTTGTTTTGTGGAGGTCAGGGGTTGTAGTGAGCTTGGTAAGGAGGTTGATTTCTGGGAAATGGAGCTCTATTTTGATTAAATTGTTGTTGTGTCCTGACGTAGGGTTGGGCGTTCATCACTGCGTATGGTTGAGGAGCCATATCGTAGGCCACATCCTTGTAGGGGTAGTAATGTTGTGGGGTTCTTTCAGAGAAAAGAGGTCTAGGTGGACGGGATCTTCTTGTACATGAAGTGGTCATTGCTGCTTCTTCTTTCTTCTTTCGGTTGGCCACACCTCCAGACCCGCCTTGGATTTCTTGGGAGGTCGCCGTTATAGCAGACTGGCTTAAGATTCGCCCTGTTTTCAACCTATTTTCAATCATTTCACCTATTTTGATGGCTTCAGCAAACGGCTTACCCATCGCAGACATCATGTTTTGAAAATAATCAGCCTCTTGGGCCTGAAGGAAGACCGTGACCATTTCAATTTCATCCATGGGAGGGTTTACCCTGGAGGCTTGCTCACGCCACTTGACAATATATTCTCGGAAGCTTTCCGAGGATTTCTTCTTTAGATTTGTCAATGAGTTCCTGTTAGGGGCAATGTCGATATTGTACTGAAACTGCCTGACAAAGTCCCAAGCTAGGTCATCCCAAATATGCGAACGGAATATATCTTGGTCCATATACCATTTGGAAGCAATGCTGACCAAACTCTCTCCAAAGTAGGCATGAGGAGCTCTTCTTTTCCACCCGCTCCCCGCAACTGGTTGCAATATCTTTTGAGGTGGGAGATGGGATCCCCGTGCCCGTCATATTTCTCAAACTTCGGGGTTTTAAATCCCAATGGTAGATACACTTGATGGAACATACACAAGTCGGCATAGGATACACTTTTTTGTCCACTCAGACCCTGTATGTTTTTGAGACTCTGCTCCATGCTTCTCATCTTTTTGGCAATCTCCTCTTGCTCAAGGGTTTTTGTGGTTTTCTCTTGCCCTGCGGTGACCTCATACCGAAGCGGTTGTGGGTAAGCAACGGTAGTAAATTGAGTGTGTTCTGGTGGGAAGGATAGTGTTTGGAAGGTAAAGGATGATGGGTCAAAGCTAAGCCTGGGCAGTGTAGGTTGTGCCGTAGCTGAGCAAGGTGGCGCAGTGAATATATTTGAGGTCGCACCTGACATCAACACCTGGGGGCGAGCCTCAAAAGGTGTTCCAACAAAGTGGGTCGAGATGGTAAGATATCCCAGCGGGGTATTGGGGTGACTAATCGGGATGTTGGAGGTCCCACTTGCCCTAGGAAAAAGCTCAGATAACCCAGGGATCACACTTGGAGGTTCTCTTCCATTGGTCCAGGCATCCCACATTTCCATTACGCGGAGACACAGAATTCTGTTTTCCTCGGCAGCTACCGATTCTGAAGTTGGGATACCCGAGATCGGACTATCATCTAAAATAGGAATTGTTGGCAGAGGAATTTCCGACGACATTTCAACGCTTCCTTTTGATCTTGTGAAGTATGGATGTGAAGTCAGACTACCACAAAACCAACCACCTTACTATAGAACCAGGACTTAACAGTAGACAACAAACCGGTCAGTTTGAAGCAAATAACACATAGGTAATCGCACGTTGGGGTGTGATGCACCTATACAGTTAAATGTATTTCTACATGTTTCGCAACGGTTGCATGTTTCATCCCAGATTTTCTTACTTTCCCCCAGTTTTTTTTCACTTTGGCTTTTTGCGCTTCTATTCTCCTTTTCCGCTCTTTTCTTTCCTCTCTTTTCCTTGATCTTTTTTCCAATTTTCTTTTGATTTTTCTTTGGCTCTCTTTTCTTTCTTTTTGGGTTTTTCTGCCGGTTCCTTCTTGTCACATCCCTCTCTTATTTGAGTTATTTACGAAAACATGACCGGATCCGATGAGAATTGCTTACGTATCATGACGCCGCGTGAATCAGATCATCACGTAGTTCAAGAGGTAAATGCGAAAAATAAAAGAACAATTTTTGTGGTTTTTTTCAAATTTCCATTAATACAACCTTACTGAATTACAAAAGACTTGAAACATACTTTTTCTAGGATTTTAAGACTTCAAACAGACTCAGGACATACTTTTTCTAGGAATATAAAACAGACTCGAAACATGCTTTTAAAATAAAAATACAGACTCAAAAAAAAATACAATCAAGAAAACATCAGTGCCTCCAACCCTATTCTAGGAACACCAAATGTTCTTGCAGCGGGCCTACGTGCCGTGTCATCTTGGGGCCGATAGAGATCCTCCATTATCTGGCGGACAAAGATCATTACAGTGGTGAAGAACATGGATCTGGTCATGTCCTCACACGCACTGCATTTCATTGTGATGTAGTCAGCAATCCTTCTGACCCTTTCTCTTATGATGTCCTTTTCTTGCAACAAACGCCCAATCTGCTGGGATCTAGCCTCTAAGACCTGGGTGGCAGTGTGATTCTGCTTTCGCAAGTGTTGTAGGTCCCCTTCCAACCGTGCCATCAAGGCATAACAATGTTCTCTCTCGGCTTTAAAATTTTTGGCTTGTTTAGCCATTTTACTTTCGAGGTTGCTAATCTCCTTTTCCCAACCTATGACCCCTCTTTCATATCTTTCTTTCATCTGTTGAACGAAAGTTGCACGCCCCTCGACATTTTTAGTCAACCTTGTTTGTACTTTTGCTAGCTCAGACTCAGCTTTCTGCAGGTCATCTTCATAGTCATGCACCTTTTGGGTAAGGTTGTAAATGATCCTTTCATCTTTCCTGCTTCTGCCCGGATTCTTGGCTGCTATTCTCAGCTGTCGAATCTGAGCTTTGAGAGCTTATTTTCTTGAACCAATCTTTTCCTCTCACCCTCGTCTTGTGCATATAAATCATTGTTGAAGGTGACATTTCTCAACTCTTCTCGCAAAGCGTGAATGGTGGCTCGATATTTCTTTTCCTTTTCCCCCAGGCTAACCTTTCCTGAATTTTGTCATCAAAGTCTTGAACATGGGGCCTTTTGGCAGGCCTCTCGGGTGTGGGCTCGGGCTCCGGCTCATTTTTCGCATAGAAGCTCCTTTCAAACCAAGCATCATAACCTGGGTGTCACTTTTTAGATACTGACAACAATTCCAGTCCCTTTGAACTAAAGCCTTGGGTATCGTTGCTTCTGGGTGTAATTCAATGACTTGGGTGCTAAGATCTGCCTCTTCGGGTTTCACCTGATATCTTCTCAGTTGTCTTGGAACTCTTTGTGGTGCATAAGGTTGCATACTTCTCACTCCCATCATCATCAAGTAGCCCTTTGAAGCGGTCATGTATATGACATCTGTTACCGGGAGCCATCCTATGGTCCATTCAATTTGATTTGCTTTCAATTTTCTCAAATACGAAACCCAGGCTTCAAACCCTTTTGGCGGTTTGGAGTCTTCCACCCTTTTCCTCATACTTTTTGATGAAATTGTTCCCGTCCGAAGCATATCTCATGAACTTAGGATGATGGCAAAAGTGTTCTATCATCCACATTTGAAGAAGAACATTGCAACTTTCTAAAAATTGAGCCCCAGATTTGCATAGGGTTAAAGCCCGGTAAATGTCCGCCAGCACTAATGGGACAAGTGTGTGATCTTTTTTGTTGACAAGGACCTGTGCGATTCTGGCCATACGAATGTATATTGTGCCCTCCGCATTCGGAAAGACCATGACCCCTAGAAATGCCACGATGAAGGCAAACTGACTGTGAATTTTCCATATGCTCTTATCTTGTTTGTTACTCAACCCCTTTTCATGTGTTTCAAAGATGAGTGCCCGAACCTGAAATACAGGAAGTAGAAAGAGCAACACCCTTTGCTCGTGTGGGCCTTGTTCATTTGTTTACTGATATTCAGAAGATCGAAGAATTTGTGCACCGAAGGAGCCCTGGGGAATATGAGTTGCTGCTTTCTTAACTCTTGGCCGAAATCAATATACCCGGCTATTTCTTCCAAAGTGGGTGTGAGCTCAAAATACGAGAAACGAAACACATTGTGAACGGGATCCCAAAAGGTTACCAAAGCTTTAATTAAATACTCCTGGGGTTTGATATGCATGATATCTACCAGGGAACCCAATTGTTCTTTCACCCATTCTCGGTCATATTCATCTAAATCATCCCACCACCTGCGAAGCTGTAACCGAGCCCGTTCTATGACAGATTGCAATGAGTCCTGGACAGTATTCATCTGTACCTACGGAGGGTCAAGGTTAGGGTTGAATCTTGTGAATTCTGTTTGCAAAACAAATTTTTCTGAAGAAAATCAACGGACAAGGACCCCTTTTATTGCTATGTTAGCAAAAATGGTTGTTTTTGCAAATGTGGCCCCTTCACAATTCCAAACGAATTTTGAGGCCCGGGGGTAAGTACTTAATTGGAAAAGACACCTTTTAAACAGACTTGCATGTTCCTCCCGAAAATAGCCTTTCGACAATTGGAATGAGATCTAAGGCTATTCCTGTAAGAAACGACTTAAAATACAACCGAAGCTGGGTCGGCTTATTATTTTGACCAAAACCCTGATACACCTTTATTTTATTATTTGTAAAAAAAATGAGGCCGAACCTTATGTGGGTTACCTACGTATCCTACATCCGGTGAGAATCAGACCTGCGTAGTTCGATCAATTTTGACATAAAAACATGATATTTGACTCACTCTTTTGAAATACATTTTCTTTTTTTCCCTTTTTCAAAAATTCGGCAGAGTTTCGGGATATTTTCAAATACTGGGATTTAGAAATCGAGTAAATTCTCTATCCTACCTCACTCTTGGTTTTTCTCTTTATTAACCGGTCAACATGCAAGCCAAAACAAATAAATATTCACATAGCACGTAGGATGCATCAAGATGGTCTTTATTTTGGGTACACCTGTCCTAGACGGACCCAACCCCTATGTTGAGTCCCTAAGGTCAAATGCACGTGATACAAATAATCGTTCCTACTAGGGATCCGGCATGAGGTTGCGTTATTCTAAGTTTAAAACCTGGGGTTTGTGGTCTAGACTTGGGTTACCCGAGCGAACAACTGGGGTCGAGGAGGGGGCAACGTACCAGGAGCACGAAAGTCTGCCCGGCCTTGTTGCTTGCCCAGCCCCGTCTTATTTGGTATAATTTCTACAGAAAAAGCAGGCCATGCGAACGTGTGCACCATTTTTATAAGACTTAGATGGGTGGCGTAAGAAGACATTTAAATACAGTTCAAGTAATATCAAAGCGGTGAATGACAATTAACACATTAACTCCACAAAATACAGTAATATCAACAATAAAGCCAAATAAAAATCGCACTAACAAGCTCGAATTCTTGAACCCTGAACCAGAAGTTCAGGGGTTCTTATCCCCAGCAGAGTCGTCAGAGCTGTTACACCTCCTTTTTTACACCCCGAGAGGGATATAAGAGAATTTTTCCAATTTAAGTGACATTATTCGAAATGGGATTATTTTAATTCTTAGAGTCGCCACTTGGAATATTTTAATTGGTGTCCCAAGTCACCGGTTTATTTTAAATCCCAAATCGAGGAAATTTTGACTTTCCTTTTGAAGTCTGCGAACCAGAAATTCCAGATAAAGAATTCTGTTAACCCGGGAGAAGGTGTTCGGCATTCCCGGGTTCCGTGGTTCTAGCACGGTCGCTTAGCAATTTGTACTTGGCTTAATTGTTCAACTATTCATTTTTAGGACCTATGTGCATTTACCTTTTTAACTGCTTTTAATCACTTGATTTATTCGTAATTAAAGAATTGAGTTACGCGTACGTATACTCTTTTCTTTTGGAGCGTCAAAAATCATGTCACGCGAACGTGTCCACCATTAATAATGCTTTGTTTATTTTATTAAGAAAAGTTTGGTTGAAGTTGCGCGAATGCATCCCTCGAGTTATTTTTTTAGAATTAAATTTGCAATTATGTTACGCGAACGTATACACAATCACAACACTAGTCTAAATTGAGCCTAAAGCAAACTACGAGTATTTGATTAAGGCGCAATTTTGAAGTGCACCTAAATGTGTGATTAAATTACTAAACTATTCTAACATCATGTATCTAGGTGTATAGGTACAATACTACATGAGATATTTATTTGAAATAAGTGTGGCAACTTTATTTATTAAATGCCAAACATGCCCAGATTTTGAAGTTTGGGGCCTGACAAAGGTTGAGTCCAAATGAACTCTTACCCAAAACATATATTGTCTATTTATTCAAATAGCTAAATTAATTCTAAAAGAACTTGGGCCTGACTTAATTCAGATGAATCTGGCCCAAATAAATTATTAAGCAATTAATCAATTTGAACATGATGGATTCAAGAAAATTTGGACCTACTAAGTAACTCTGGCCTAATATCCCTTTGTGGACACATAAATAAATTTAACAATGAGTCAAAGTGAACTCTAGTCTAACACATATTTGAAGGAAATTTGAAATTAATGTTCCTAATGACAAAATGCAAGATTTTAACTACATTTTTGGTTTATCTTTTGAAATAGAAAAGTAAAAAAAAGGTTTTCAATAAATAAAATCTGTTAAATTTTAGACAATCTTCCTACTAATTTGCCTAAGTCTTTATTTTCGAAATGTTGATTTTTGAAGCTTATTCGTAATTCAAAAATCTTGAAGTGTGAATGCTATTGACCAACTCGTTTTTGTTTAGTAAAAATCAAAACACAAATTTACAAACCCAATTGGCTTTGGGCCTGAAAATGTATTATGGTTATCACTTTGTTATTTTGTAAAAAAATAATCTAATTTTTATGACTTTAAGCTAATAATAATCCAGCATTATTTAACTATTACAAACAATGTGGTAAATTGCTAATCTATTAAGCTGGTTTAACACACAAGGAAATGCAGTAAAATTATTACATTTTTTGCTAACTGAATAACTAAACTGCCTATTGCTATTTTAACAGAATTTCTGGAAAATGACTTATGTGATACTACTACATATGAACATACAAATTTTGTAAATGTATGAATCTTTAAGCAGATTCTGTAATTTTCAGAACACTTTTAAACTAATACATTTGCCTAAAACATTGTAAACAAATCTACAACATAACAAACAAACAAGCTTCAAACTAACATGGTTCGTGCAATATTCAAACTAATTGTAGATTTATCAACAAATTTCCATCATGATTTAGCAAAAGAATGAAACTTTACACTTTTTGTTAAGAAAAGTACCTTGACAGCAGCAAGAAAACAAACAGAAAAAAATAGATCTCTGAAAAGTTGAGTGAGAAACAGCAGCAAACCCAAACAAAAAACCAAAACCGGCTTCCAATAACACAGAAATCCAGAAGATAGTGAGAAAAATCAGTAGGAGTTCTTTGCTAATAGTGAAAGAAAGAGACTCCAAAGTAGGGCAGAATCAGTGTATTTTTTTGGTCTAAAATGTATATTCAGCCTCTGTGTATAATGAAAAGAAGGAGTGTATTTATAGAATGAGGAGGTGAAAAGGGATTAGAATTGAGGTACAAAGAATCTGTTAGAATTCCCTATTAATTAGGTAAAATGGCATCTGCTTTACAGAAATGGACAGCTGTCCAATTTTTGGTACCTTCCTTATCTCAAAATATGGACAAGTATCCTATTTTCAGATATTTTTTGGATCTTATCCTTTTCCTTACTCAGCATTGGGATAGTTGTCCCTATTCTAGAAAGTTCTAACACTTTCTGAATGATCTTTTAGAATTTATGTTTCCAAAATTGACCCTCAAAGGTCTTGGAATTACCTCAAAATCGGATTGGTTTCGGGCCTGAGTTAGATGACTCTTGGCCTAAAGAGCTTGAGCTCTTAAACTTTAACAAAGCTATGGGCCTGTCCATTTAGCCAGGCCCAATTTTAACACGAAAATAAATAAATAAATAATACTGAAGCCATGGGCCTATCTATTTGGCCAGGCCCAAAAACTAATAACAATAAGCAAGAAATAATAAACAACAGTGAAACAGAAAGAAAGAAATGTAACACTTTTTTTAATTCTCTTTTTTTCTTTTTCTTGATTAATATGTTTTAATCAATTAATTAACAAATAAAATAACAACTATATAATAATATAAAACTAACATAATATGATTATACTAACTTTACATATATTTTAACTAAATCCGGTTTTAACTAATTAATTAATTATTATGGAAATAACTAAACATAAAATGCGTTAAATAAATAACATAAATAAAATAACAGAAATAAATAAATAAATAAAAAAGACAAAATGCGTAAAAAAGTAAAAAAAAAAGCAAAATAAAAATGTAGAAAAAATAATAACAGAAATAATTGCGGAAATTAATGGAAATAATAAAAAAATGCATAAATGACGGAAATAAATAATAAATGCGTAAATAAAATTACAAAATTAAAAGGGTCTAATCGTGAAAAAAATCCTCAAGCCAAGACTCCCGTCTTGGATCTAAGATCCTTGATGGAAGATCCTGACCGGAGGATTTTTTAACGGCTAGACAAATGAAAAAGGGGTAGATCTAGGGTTTTGGCCTTCTTAGATCCAAGATCTACTGATTTTGGTTGGTAGGATGAGGTTTAGGAGAATCAGAGGAGTGTATGGTGTGAATTTGAGGGGTTTTGGAGTTCCACCGCCGCCTTGGACGATTTCCGGCGGCGAGTAGTGGTGGTGGGAGGGTTTCGGCCACTTTTTGGTTTTAGGAGGGTTGGTGTTTTATGGATTTAGGTTATGGGGTGAGGTAGAGGAGAATAAGATGAGAAGATTGAAGTTATTTTGAAGTTTTTTTGGAAGTCGGCACCGCCGGTGGAGGAGAGAGAAGGGAGCTCTAGGTTTGGGGAGTTGAGAGAGAAGTGGAAGAGTGGGGAGTTTGGAAATAAGAGGGGTTGGAGATTTTAGGACACTTTTATATTAAAAAGGGGGTGAGTTCCGGACCATTGGATCTTGTTGGAGATCAATGACCAAGATTAAAAGGGAAAAAAATGGATTGGGATCAGATTTGTAAGGTTTTGGGCTTGGGGTGTCTTGGGTTAAATTAGGATTGGGCTAGTTTAGGAAGAAATGGCCCAATTAGGCCAAACCCCTTTTTTTTAATTTTTAAAGACTAATTAATTAAAATAAATCCTAAACTAAATCCTAAGTTATCTTTATTTATAAAATTTAACTAATTATCTATTTATTATAATTATAAAATTACTTGATCCTAAATTAAAAGAGAGAAAATCAATAATCTAAAAATTAAAAGGTAAATAATGTAAAATGAGCATTATTTTGATTTTCAACTTTAATAAAACAAATAATTATTTAATTAGTCCTAAAACTATAAAAACAAAAATCTAAATGCAATGCATGATATTTTTGACATTTTCATGATTTTTAATAAAAATTAAACGTGCACGAAAATGCAAACAAATAATAAAAATCCTATAAAATGGCAAATAATTGGAAAAATGTATTTTCTTGGATTTTATAGGAGTATTTCATATAGGGCAAAAATCACGTGTTCACACTTACCTAAGTTGCTCCCATGTCTAGAGCCCGAAGAGTTTACCACCCCAAAGAGGAAGGTACTGGTAGAAATCCCTACTGATGTAAATATCTTCCGGAGGCCCAAATATTGCTCCATGGTTCAAATTCTTTATCAGGACTCTAGAGCGAGAGTATATGGACAAAGATTCAATGGCGGTTCTTGCCAATCACATGGTGTACTTACGGTTCAAGGTATGGTTTTGAGGGCTTCTTTCTCTCTTTCAATTCCCATTCCCTTTTAGGTTTTCTAATACCCTACTTTTTGTAAGTTAACCATGTAGTGACATGACTTTATATTAGAATCGTAATGAGCGATGCAGTTATGCGCGTACAAGAGCAGGAGATCAGGGAGGCTTCCAAGAGGTCAACTGGTTAGAGCGGGAGAAAGAGGCCATAGAGCTCGGGTTATCCCGGCAATTCGGTGAGTTGGATTAGAAGGTGCAAAGCCTTGAGGTAAATATTCAGAGGAAGCATGACTAATACCTAAGTTTGGTGGAGGAACAAAGTAGAGGCGGACCCTTAAGGATCAGTCTGAAGGTTGTCTAAAGTGGTAGCCAAGCTTAGAGAGAAACTAAAACTCTCTAAGGTATAGAGTAACTCATTCTAGGCCTAGTCGATGATGCTGCCTTAGAATTGAAGGAGGTTAAAGAAAAGGCAGTGGAGGGCAAAAAATATGCCTATTTGATGGCTCACTAGAAGACCCTTCACGTGGTCTGTTCTGGGAATTTCTCCTAGGATGAAGAGATTGCCAAGGTAAATGCCCTTATGGATAGGGTAAATCTCTCAAGATCCTTTACCTCCGACAATTTCAATATAAGAAGAAGAAGAAGAAGAAGAAGAAGAGAAGAAGAAGAAGAAGAAGAAGAAGAAGAAGAAGAAGAAGAAGAAGAAGAAGAAGAAGAAGAAGAAGAAGAAAGATAAAGATGAGGCACCTATCCAGCCTACTGAAGTTTCTAGGAATGAGGATGATGAAGCGTGTCCCTTGCATCCGGATAGTGCAGTTGTTCCTTCTTAATCTCTCTCTTGTTCCTCTCAAGCACCTCTGTTGGGGACATGAAGCTTATAAGGATCACCTTTGTAAAATCTTTTGTATTGTAGGTCTTGTATGCATTTTATAATAAATAAAAAAAAGTTTGTTTTTATTTTTTTTCTCTTTTGTATATTTGCAAATTATAATTGTTTTAATTTTACATGTTAAGCTTAGGTAATGTGCAAGGATGAATTTCCCGAATGTTTACCGTTTAAGGTTAGCTCATAAGGCATTTTTGCATTTTTTGGTGCGTATGAAGAAAATGTCTCTTCTTTATTTTAGGGCATGAGATTAATAATTTTTCAACAGTCGGGGTTATCTACCCTAGAGAGAGATATCACGGTATGGCCTTGGGGCTAATTATACAGGAGATTTTTCCTTTATTATTTTATGAAAATTTAATGTGGACAAAATCCCCAAACTTAGGCCTCTTTCGGGAAGGCCTGCTTTTGGGCTGAGTGGTTTCCGTTTTAATCCATCTTTTGCCTGAGTGATTGTCGCTATGCATGTCGACTGTGATATTTTGAATAATCCCGGTCTTAAGTACCGCTATGGCTTTACAGCGAAAGAGTTTGTTTGCCAGGTTATGCCAATTAAGATTTTGTCATAAATCGAGAAGGTTATACATGTATCGTTGATTTAGCCATTCATTAAGCCTATTTTGTAGATATTATAGCCCCCCCCCCAAACCCATTTCTAGGTGCTTCATAGGAAAGAGATGTCATTTTGCCTATAAATATAAGCTATTGATGTCATTGCTTCTATAGTCTTTCTTTCTTCAATTGCATCTTTGTTCTTTTTTCTTTGTGTTATAGTTTTACATAAAGTGCCATGAACAAATAAGAAATCCATCCTGATGTTGCCTCCGCCCTAGAGGCTCTATCCTTTTTGGCACTGGGGTGCTCCGTTGAGGTTGCAGAGTCTACTCAAGGTAAAAGAAAGAAGGTTGTTAAGGCCTCTTCCAGCAAAAAGGGTGAAGACATAAGCTGATCCCACCATTTTTGATGTTTTTCCGGGGGAGGGGGGGGAGTAATACTTGTATAGATGGCAGTGTGTGAAATAGTATCGCATGTTCTATGGATACACTTTCTTTCTTAGTGCGATAAGAGCATCTTCCTTTGCTAACGGAAGAGTGTGTTTTGGAGGACTTGGATGTTCAAGCGCCCTCAGGCTTTGATTGAATTTCAATCCATAAAGAGGGATTTACTTATTTGTATACTTACTCGTTTGAAATTCAACCCTCTAATAGATTCCATAATTTGGGATCTCTGTTGGCACTTCAACATTAGTCTATCTAGGTTGGACCGACGATATGGTGGCTGGTAGATTTCTTCTGCCACCTATCGAAACTAGCTGGTGTGAGTTTTTCTCTTCAACATCACCTTCATCTATATTCTCTAAAGTTGTACCAAGGCATCATCTTCATTCTTTCTAGCCGGTGTACTTGGAAGGTCGTGGATGCCAAGAATGACCACGACTGAGGTTAGCATGATCGTTTAATGGCGATTTCTACCCATGACTTTACCTAGTTCCCCAAGAGTCACGATATGTTTTTTGCTAGATGTCCAAGAGTCATGATATGTTTTTTGCCATCTTATAGATCACTATTTGCACTTTTTGTGATCTTATTTATTACTTTGTATATAGGTATTCTGATGAAGAGGCCTCCGCCTAGGGATTTGGTGGATCTTCTCCGAACAATGTTTAAGAAAGAATTAGGGAGCTTTCAGCAGCCCGGCGGAGCAAGAAAAGCTCTCAAGTTGTTGGTCTGGTTAATGCTCCTACTATATTTCCCCGGAGGTGGACTCGATCTATCTTCGAGAAGAGGCCTTCCTAGTTATAGGATACTAGTTCTATTATCATCGATATCGAGGAGGCGAAGTCATCAGTGTGCTTCTATGGCAATTTCCTTAGATCGGAGGTTGCCCCATGAATTCCTGCGGCCCAGGCATCATCAACTCCAGTTATGACAGCAGCAGTCCCAGTACGTCTACTACTTCGGCTTTTCCAATTCCTTCCCAAGATGGTCCCTCCGCGAGCCCTAGTAAACTTCACATTACGGTAGAGGTCCTAAAGGAATGGATGTAGGGGGCTGGATGAGATGCCCATTTTAACTCTTATGAGCGATATAACGAGTTGCACTCTCCAAGTATGCTCTTTTTATTGTATCAAATGTTGCATTTTTTCTCAAACTTTAATGTTTAAGTGATTTTTTCCTTTATGTAGGCCCATTTGATATCTTCATAAATTTCCGATAAGATCAATTATTATGAGGGGGATATTTTAGAGTTTAAGGGTCTCGTGGAGGCTGGAAGGATTAAAGTTGAGAAAGAGCACTTAGAGAGGGTGACTCATGAGTCCCGGGTGAAGATGATGGACGATGAGCTGGAATGGATGAAGTTTAAGCTTGACCGATCTGCTAAGAGGGTTTTTTAGATTGAAAGACCAAGTCATAGGGCAACGTGGCATCTTCACAGTTTGCCTTCGCAATGTGGAGGAAAGAGGAAGGACCCTCGAGGCACTGCTTGAAGCTTTAAGGGCTAAGGAGGAGAGGCTCGGGCGTGAAAATGATAAAGTTGTCTATAACTTGAGGGGATTCAAAATTCATGCCGAGATTACCTAGCATGCCATGTTTCTGGAATTCCAACTCAAAATACTCAGGTGGGTTTGTGATAGCGATGATCTAGACCTGGATGAGGAGGTAAGGGAGGCCAAACAAGCATGGGGAGTTGCTCAGATGTAGTTGTACTTGGATTATATTGACAATTACTCCTTCGAGGATCACCTAGATCCTATTGTGCCACAGGGTAATACGACGAAAGGGTTGTTGATATCCCTTTGTGTTGGCCCAAGAACAGGTGAAGTTTTGAAGATTGACAAAAGAACTCAGACATGGACCAGGTCCATCTTATGAAGCATAGTCATGATCAACTTGTACATGTGAGAGGCACGTGAAGGAGATAAATCTAACCAATCAAGAAGTAATATCTCCTGATCTGATCGAAAAGGTTGCATATTGGATAAGGATAGAAAGACTCCTTACATGAAAAGAACACAGTTTAGGATGAAGATAGTGTTAGAGTTTGAGATCACCATGAACTCTTCTACGGTAGAAGAGTAGCAATTGAATCTCAGTAAAACTCTGATTACTGACCTATTAAATATCAGTGTTGTTCTCTTTTATAGGTAATGCACATAAGCGGAAGAAAAACTTAAATTGAGAGCAAAATAGCAAGGCGATTTTGCAAGCAATTTATGTGAGATTTGAGTGTGCAATCCTGAAGCTACTTGAACGAGATAGAAGAACCAGTTCCATGTCTATCTTTTATTCTAGTTCAATTGTAGTAGGTGATTTTACATTGTACCTTTCAGCTTTCATAGAAGCAATTGTATTAGGTACCTAGAGTGTTCAAGTTAGAGTTAACTTGAAGTTGTCGCAACAGTTGAGGTTGTGTGCCACAACGGGATTAGAGTTAATCCTTAGGTTTACAAAGAGTTTTGTAAATGCTGTTTTAGCTCAGTGATTTTAGTGGAAGTTTGGGAAAATTCTACTAAGTAGTAGGTCGTGATTTTTTTACCTTTTGAGCCAGGTGTTTTCCACGTAAAAATCTCTGTGTTCTTTATTTTATGTATTTATTATTCCGCAAATAGTAGTAGTTGGAACACCTAGAAGAACCATCTTCTATAGTTCAATTAAGTTAAAATTGGGTACCACACAAATCACCTCCCCCCTCTTGTGTGGTATTGACGCTTAAAATATTAATTGGTATCAGAGCGGGTTATCCTTGAAGAGGTTAACACCTTAGGAAAAGATCAAGATAAAGGCACCACCTGGAAACTGGGAAGAGCAATCCACTGTTAGGCTTCCACTCTTTAATGGTCAGTACTATTCTTGGTGGAAGAACAGGATGAGAGATCATATCATAGGAGAAGACTATGAACTCTGGGACATAGTCACTGATGGTCCCTTGGCGACTACAAAGAAGAATGCTGAAGGAGTAGACGTGCCAAAGACAAGAGCTGACTGCACTGCTAAAGACTTGAAGAAATGGGAGAAGAATGCCAAGGCCAAGAAATGGCTTGTGTGTAGACTGGGTCCGGACAAGTACAACAGGATTTAAAGTTGTACAACTACTAAGGAGATATGGGATACTTTACCAGTGGCTCATGAAGGAACTCCTCAAGTAAAGAGATCAAGAGGAACACTGCTATATTCTCAATATGAGAATTTCATTATGAAGGAAGGAGAAATTATCCAGAAGATGTACACAAGGTTCACAACACTAACAAATGAACTTAAATCTCTTGGGAAAATTATCCTTGAAGAATACAAGGTTGAGAAAATCTTGACAAAGGTCTTACTAGTGACTTGGGAAAGCAAAATTACCGCTATTCAGGAATTAAAGAACATTGCTACTCTCAAGCTTGATGAACTGATTGGAAACCTCACTACCTATGAACTAAGAAGGCAAACCATGAAAATGGATGCACCTAAGAAGGAAAGGAGTCTGGCTGTGAGAATAGCTGAAGGTGCAGATCTGGAGGATGATGAAATGGCCATGATCACAAGGGATTTCAAAAAGTACCTAATGAGAGGAAAGGGTTCTTCAAGAGGTACAACCTTCAACAAACCAAGGGCACCTGAGAAACAGACCAACGAGGGTTGCTACAAATGTGATAACACTGATCACATGATCAAGAACTGTCCTCAGTGGGAAATTGAATGGAAGAAGGAAAGGGCTAAACGAAGGAACAGGAAGAATAAATAGGTTCAACCCAAAAGGAACAAAGGATCAACAAAGGCTATGGTTGCTGCTTGGGGAGAAACATCATATGAGGATTCAGAAGATGAAGCTAAAGATGAACAAGCACTTATGGCCATCAGAGAATCAGATGATGAACAAGAGGTAAATGTCCTTCATCTCAAAGACAAAATAAAATTTCTATCTAAAGATAGGTTGTCTGAACTATTGCTGGACTTCATTAATAAGTCTGAGTTAATTAACAATGAGAAGGAAAAACTGTCTAGGGAGTGTATGATCTTAAAAGCCAAGTGCAAAAATCTAGAATCTAGGGCTAATGAGAGTGACAGTAAAATGCTGAGTTGAAGAACCATGTTCTTGAACTTGACACCGGTGTCCTAGAACTTAGGTCTAAAAATTTAAAACTAAAATTAGGAACAGGTAAGAAGAAAGCTGATCACATACATCTCACCTTAGAAGAAACCTAGGAAAAATGAAGGATGAGTTGTATAGGAAAGATGAGTAGATAAGAGTCTTAAAAGAAGATCTAGGGAAGGTAAAACATGAACTTGACAGAACTTGCAAATGGAATAAGGCTTCTGATACACTATCCTCGCTATAAGAACATCACAGTAGCAACAAGAGAGGACTTGGCTATGGGGCACAAGCACCTAAGTGGGACCCCAAAAGCAAGTACCTCACTCTTCCTGAAAACAAAATCTTCACACACTGTGGCAAGACTGGTCATTACAAAAATGAATGTAATGCAAAAGAAAAAGGCAGTCAAAAGAACAAAGCCTTTGTTCAAGAAAAATGTAGGTTGTTTGGGTGGGCTAAAAGGAATTTGATTTACCCTTTCGCCTATAGAAAGGGACCCAAACTAGTTTGGGTTCCTAATACTAACCCCTGATTTCTTTTTGTAGGTCCAAGTGAAGGGGAGTAGCCAAATATGATACATGGATAGTGGCTGCTCAAAACATATGACTGGAAGCAAGAACCAGTTCCTTTCACTTGAGGACTTAAAAGGAGGTAATATCTCCTTTGGAAATGGGAAGAAAGGTGAGATTATTGGGGTTGGAAAGGTAGGTAAAACAGACTCACACTCCATTGAGAATGTCTACTTGATTGATGGCTTGAAATATAGCCTAATCAGTGTATCACAACTGTGTGACCGGGGTAACCTTGTAGTATTTACCTCTACAAAATTCTTTGTGATTAACCTTACCATTGACAAGATTGTTTTGCAGGGAAAAAGAGTTAACAATATTTACATTGTAGATTTGTCTACTCTTTCAAAAAATGAACTCACTTGCTTGAGTGTGTTGGACAATGATCCCCTCTTGTGGCACAAAAGACTTGGTCATGCAAGTTTGAATCAACTCAACAAATTAGTCTCCAAGGACTTAGTGATAGGGTTACCTAACATCAAGTTCAAGGAAGACAAAGTGTGTGAGGCAAGTGCAAGAGGGAAGCAGGTAAGATCATCCTTTAAAAGCAAGAAAATGGCAAGCACAACCAAGACGTTGGAACTGATTCATATGGATCTCTATGGTCCAATGAGAACATTGAGCAGATGTGGTAAGAAATATGTGATGGTACTTGTTGATGATTATTCTAGGTTTACCTGGGTACTATTCTTAACATCTAAAGATGAAGCATTTGACATGTTTAATGCATTTGTTAGAAAGACTCAGAAATAACTAGGTAATCAACTTGCATCCATTAGGTCTGATCATGGAACTGAATTTAAAATGCTAAGTTTGCTGAATTTTGTGATGAGCATGGTATAGATCATAACTTTTCTGCCCCTAGGACTCCTCAACAAAATGGAGTAGTTGAAAGAAAGAACAGGACTCTTGAAGATATGGCTAGGACTATGCCTCTTTCTAGTAAACTGCCCCAAAACTTCTGGGCAGAGGCTGTAAACACTGCATGTTATATCATCAATAGATGCATGACTAGACCTCTTGTAGAGAAGACTCCCTATGAGTTACTTAAAGGGAGAAAACCAAATATATCCCATCTTAGGGCATTTGGATGCAAGTGCTTTGTGCACAATAATGGAAAGGACTCCCTAGGTAAGTTTAATCCCAGAAGTGATGAGGGAGTATTCTTGGGATATTGTTCACATAGCAAAGCATATAAAGTGTTCAATAAAAGAACTTTGTGTGTATAAGAAAATGTGCATGTAGTATTTGATGAAACTAACATTCTTTCTGATAGACAGGAACATGAAGATGAAACTATTGGGCTGGTAAAAGATTTGACTGAAGTCTCAGATCAAGCTAAAGTAGAACCAAAAGAAGGAACAGGTGATGGAACAGGTTCTTCCACCCAGGGCAACCTGATAGGGGGAACTAATCAAAGAGGAACTGAAACCAATCCTCTAAAGGAACCTGTTCATAACCTTGTTCCTCAACAATAGAACATGGGAGAAACATCAAGTAGAAATTAGTTGGTTGTGAAACCTCACAAGTATCAAAGTTCTCGTCCTATTGAGAACATAATTACTGATCCAACCTCTAGAGTCAAAACTAGATCACAATTAAAGAATTTGTGTGCTTTTGATGCTTTCCTATCTCTTATTGAACCTAAACATGTTGTTGAGGCTTTGCAGGATGCAGATTGGGTAAATGCAATGCAAGATGAACTCAATCAGTTCGAGAGAAGTCAAGTTTGGCATTTAGTTCCAAGACCCAAGGATAGATCAATAATTGGCACAAAATGGGTCTTCAAAAACAAACTTGATGAAGATTGAACAGTTACCATAAACAAGGCAAAACTGATGGTCCAAGGTTACATCCAAGAGGAGGGTATAGACTATGATGAGACTTTTGCTCCTGTTGCAAGACTAGAGGCAATAAGACTCCTCATAGCTTTTGGAACACACATGGAATTCACTCTTCATTAGATGGATGTCAAAAGTTCCTTCCTAAATGGCTACCTAAAAGAAAAAGTGTTTGTGAAACAACCTCCAGGGTTTGAGAGCAAGGAATATATTAAGCATATGTACAAATTAGACAAGGCTCTCTATGGACTCAAGCAGGCTCCTAGAGCATGGCGTGAATGACTGTCCAAATTCCTGCTTGAACATGGCTACAAAAGAGGTAAAATTGACAGTACTCTATTCTTGAGGGGAAAAGGTAAGGATCTTCTCATGGTACAAATATATGTTGATGACATAATTATTGGGGCCACCACTGACAAACTAAGTAAGGATTTTGCCAAATTAATGGGGAGTGAATTTGAAATGAGTATGATGGGTGATCTTAACTTTTTCTTAGGGTTACAGATCAAACAAAGCCCAAATGGAACCATGATCCATCAGTAGAAATATGCAAAGGAGCTGATCAAAAAGTTTAAAATAGATGAATCAAAGAAAATAGACACCCCCATTGCAACTACCACTAAATTAGACATAGATGAACCTGGTTCATCTATTGATCAGAAGTTGTATAGGGGTATGATTGGTTCACTTTTGTATCTTACTGCCAGCAGACCTGACATAGTTTTCAGTATGGGGCTTTATCCTTGCTTTCAGGCCAATCCAAAAGAATCTCACTTGACTGTTGTCAAGAGGATACTGAGATATTTGAAAGGCACTACTGATCTATGTCTTTGGTATCTTAAAGGTAGTAATTTCAATCTAATAGGGTATGCTGATGCTGATTATGCAGGTTTCCTTATGGATAGGAAAAGCACCTCAGGTATGGATCATTTTCTTGGTTCATGTCTTGTATCATGGGCCACAAAAAAAGCAAAATTCAGTGGCTTTATCCATTGTTGAGGCTGAATATGTTGTTGCTGCCTCTTGTTGTGCTCAATTGCTATGGATCAAACAGCAGCTGGTAGATTTTGGCATTGAAGTTGGTTGCATTCCTATATTTTGTGATAACACTAGTGCTATAAGTATGACAAAGAACCATGTTCATCATAAGAGGACTAAGCACATAGATGTTAGATGCCACTTCTTAAGAGATAACTATGAGAAAGGATTGATCTCCATAGAATTTTGTGCTACTGATAAACAAATTGCTGACACCTTCACTAAAACACTAAGTAGAGAAAACTTTGAGAGGAACAAGTTGGAATTAGGGATGATTAAGATCACCTAATAGGTCCAACTCAGAATGCACAATGAAAAAAAATTAAAATGAAAAAAAATATTTGGCTAGGAAATCTGAACTTGTGTAAATATCTAGATTAATTTTTACTCAGCTTCATACTGTAATTAGTATACTCCTGTGATATGTGTTAATTGACACATTGATTTCTTACAAAATTTTCTCTATTATGGTAAATTGAGGCATGTTCAAGAGAATTCTAAATGAAGAACCTGGTTCATCAGTATGTGTTCATCTGAAAGCTAAGGTATGTTTTCTATACTCTGCACAATTAGAAATATCAATATTTAAATCATGAGTAGAAGTCCTACAATTCTTCAATTCCTTAAAAAATTCTATCTGTTAGCTTTGAACCAGTTCCGTCAGCCTAGAACTCTAAACCACAAAAATTGCCTAAAATCTAGGGAAGTTAAACCGATCATTCAAACATGCAATTTTAGTTTGATTAGACCTCTAATTGACCACTGCTAAAGCTGATGTTACACATTAAATGTGTATTTCTCTTTAAATACACATCATTCCTTTTGCCATCTCCAAAATTCCAAACCATCAAAAATTCCTCTTCACTTTCACTTGCCCTCTTCTCCAAAATTTTAACTCACAAATTCTCTCAAGAAATCAACGATCATGACCAACCCACAAGACAATCCTGGAACTCCTCCACCATCCACTCCCTCTAATTCATCTACACCTCCTCCACCTAGTACATCTCCCAAACCCAGGCTGAAAAGGGTGAAAATATTTGCTCGAAAAACAATAGCATCTGGGGCTCTCAGAAAGAAATTAAATGAGAAATTAAAGGCAAGCCAGGCCCAAGACTATGACTCCAACTCTGATTCTAAGTCATACAAATCCGCTAGTGAGGGGGAAGGATTTGGGTCTTCTGACTCTGAAAAGACTCAAAACTCCCCTTCTAAGGTGATTTCTTCTATATCTGAAAATCTAGAAACTAGGTTTGTTCTGGTTGGGTCTATTAAGGATGTAGAATTACCTGAGTTACGAAGGAGTGGAGGTAAAAAGAATTCTGGAAAAAGAAAAAGAGAGAGAGAGAGAGAGAGTGCATGTGGTAAAGAGAGGGGAAATGGAAAAAATAGTGGTTGATCATTCACCCACTGCTGATTTGCATGTGCCTGCACTCTGTGGGGTTGAACAAGAAAGGGTAGAAGAGAGTGGCAAGAAGTCAGGGGGAAGTGGTTCTGGTGAAGCTGCTGAGGGGCTGGTTAATCTAAGCACACAGGGAGATGAACCTAGTTCATCTACTAAAGAGACCCTAACAAACCTGCTGAAAAAGGTTGGGGCAAGCTATTATCCAAAGAAACAAAGAACTCCCACACCGAAGGACCCCAGTGTTCCTAAACCCTCCAAGAAAAGAAAGTCTCCATCCCCAACAACTACTGAATTTTCATTGCCAAAGGGTAGGGCTACAAGAAGCAGGGTGAAGTAGAGTGAGAGTGATCTCCAAACACTAGCTGGGAGTAAGAAGAAAAAGCTGGCTAAAGGAAAAGGGAAGGTTATAGAGTCCTCAGAGGCTGTGGAGGTTGAGGAGATAGAACAGGTCCATTAGGAGGAAGTTCAACCAGTGGAGGTTCAGACACCCAAGCCCAAAAGGCCCAAGACTTCTTCCAAGAAATCTTCCTCTGTGTCTGAGGCTGCTGAACCTTCACTAGCCAAGAGGACAAGGTCTGTAGTGAAAAGTAAACAAGTGAAAATTTCTAAAGATGAGGAATGGAGTGGAGAAGAAGTAGAAGATGATTGTGATGGTGAACAAGACAAGCTTGCCATGTTTGGCAAAAGAAAGATTTTGAAGGGTAGACTGCTGAAAGACTTGGTGGAGCCAGGAATGATGAGATTGGTGGATGCCTTAGCTGCTCAGGTGTAGAAGGACATGGTCCTTCAGATGGATGGTAGGCTAGCCAAGAATGAGATAATTGAGTCTATGGCAAATGTAGAGGTTAAGGATGGCAAGGTTAGCAACCTGGTGAAAGGAGTTCAAGTGTCCTTTGATGCAGAAAAACTGGGAGAGATCCTTGATATACCCTCTGAAGGGTTTGATAACTATACAAGGCAAAGGTGGCCTTGTCTAGACTCCCTTCTTACTGCCCTTGAAATTACCAGGAGGTTTTGTGATGCTGAAGATGTGAATGAAGCCAGGGCTGTTCAGAAAAGTGAAATGAGGCCTCAACACAAGGTCTTGTTTGAATTTGTCAATAAGTGCATATTGCCCAGACAGGAGAGAAGGCATATTGCCAATTATATGGACCTAGTTCTTATGGAGTGCCTGGAAAGTGGGAAGCAGATTAATTGGCCTGCCTTCATCATCAAGCTGCTGGACAGGGTTCATAAATGGCTCCAAGGCTCATGCTACCACCTATGGCTTTATTCTGACTACGATTCTGGATGGGTGCAGTGTTCCTCTGAAGAAATGGGAAATGACCTCTAGCATGGATCATTTTGGCATTAACGCTATGATTGTTTGTGACTACTTAGTTAGTGCCATCCCAAATAAACCTGGTTCATCCAAGAAGACTCCTATCAACAGCAAAGTCAAAGGCTCTAGTTCAAGAATGTGAAGCCAAGGATGCTGAGATAGCTAGGCTCAAGGCTTATGTGGCAGAGGTGGAATATGAGAGGGATGCTCTCAGAACTGAGCTTACCAAAGAAAAGGAGAAGAATGATGGAATTCTTCATAATATGCTGAATCTTTTCCAAGCCCAAAACCAACCCTCTAGCTCCCCCCAAGCCTTAGGAATCCTAACTTTTGTCTACTGAACCTGTCTAGTACCTTCAATGACCCAGATTAAGGATTTTTATATCTTTTTGCTCATGCTTTAAATGTTTTTTGCTTTCTGGTTGTGGATTATGGTAGCAACATATCTCTATCAATGATATCTATTGTTTCTTCTCTTGTTCAATGTTAATCTATCCTTGATAGTTTAAATATGTTTGCTTGATTACTGATGATTAAACTATGATTGCACTTGCAGTTGCCCCAGTGTCCATGAGTACTTATTAAAATCTGGGACTCACACTTTGTATGCAACTTTTCGATAATGACAAAAGGGGGAAGAGATCTTGTGTTTTACATATTCTGAATAAGTGATATTTATAACCTAATTAACCTGGTCCGTGATGATAAGTGAAATTTCTAAACTTTGTATTGATGGTAAACTGAGTTCTTACAGGATCCAAGTAAGTTAAAAGCACAGAGTTTGTCATCATCAAAAAGGGGGAATTTGTTGGCCCAAGAACAGGTGAAGTTTTGAAGATTGACAAAAGAACTCAGATATGGACAAAGTTCATCTTGTGAATCACAGTCATGATCAACCTGTACATGTGAGAGGCACGTAAAGGAAATAAATCTAACTGATCAAGAAGCAATATCTCTTGATCTGATCGAAAAGGTTGCATATTGGATAAGGAGAGAAAGACTCCTTACATAAAGAGAACACAGTTTCGGATGAAGATAGTGTTAGAGTTTGAGATCACCATGAACTCTTATATGATAGAAGAGTAGCAATTGAATCTCAGTCAAACTCTGATTACTAACCTATTAAATGTCAGTGTTGTTCTCTTTTACAGTTAATGCACATAAGCGGAAGAAAAACTTAAATTGAGAGCAAAAGAGCAAGGCAATTTTGCAATCAATTTATGTGTGATTTGAGTGTGCAATCCTGAAGCTACTTGAATGAGATAGAAGAACCAGTTCCATGTGTCTATCTTTTATTCTAGTTCAATTGTAGTAGGTGATTTTACATTGTACCTTTCAGCTTTCATAGAAGAAATTGTATTAGGTACCTAGAGTGTTCAAGTTAGAGCTAACTTGAAGTTATCACAATATTGAGGCTGTGTGCCACAATGGTATTAGAGTTAATACTTAGGTTTACAAAGAGTTTTGTAAATGTTATTTTGGCTCACTGATTTTAGTGGAAGTTTGGGAAAATCCTACTGAGTAGTAGGTCGTAATTTTTCACCTTTTGAGCCAGGTGTTTTCCACGTAATAATCTCTATGTTCTTTATTTTCTGTATTTATTATTCCACAAACAGTAGTAGTTGGAACACCTAGAAGAACCAGGTTCTTCTATAGTTCAGTTAAGCAAAAATTGGGTACCACACAAATCCCCCTCCCCCTCTTATGCAGTATTGACGCTTAAAACATCACTTTGATTCTCATGTCATCCCTCCTTCAGGTACTCCTCCGTTCTCTTCCATTTCTTCCTTGAACCCTTCAGATGATTCCTCTCCTACGAATGCTCGAGCTGAAATGCTAGACTCTACTTTCTCTGGGGCCGTTGATGAGCCAATTTAGTGACCAGTGGCTAGAGTCGTATGCACAAAAGAAGCTTGTATGGTTGTTTAGTTATTTTACTTCAGTACTTCTTTTCTTTTTAGGTTTTTAGACGTTTGTTTTGGGAAATATCATGAGTATTCCGGGATACTTTGATTGTTTGTTAGGAATCCTGTGAAAGTTTTGGGATACTACGTTTTAAGCCTCCGGGCCGCAAATGATCATTTCACTGCACTATGTATAAAATAATATTTTGATTTTTATTCTACTTGTTGAAGCACTTTGGTTCCCTAATAATGCTAATGGATTTATACGTGCTTGATCAAAACAAAGTGTTGCATAGGGTATGACGTCTAATCCCCGTCTTAGGCGTCAAATTGATTTGTAGAACATAACCTTAACACAAAATGAAGATATATCTTAAGTGAACGTGATGTTATCATTATAAATTTGTAGGGGATTTGTGACTAAGTACGTAGGTTAGAAGAGAGGGTGACCCGACCTTGACATAGGGATATAATTTGGGGGGCGATTGCCATTGTATATAACTTTCTAGAAATGACTTATTTAGATCCATGCTATGGGATGGGGCCGTCTTGATCGCCTGATCATGGCGGACACCTCCCGATTGTAGTTTGTTTCGGAGTGCCTTCTAGTGGTATTTGTTTGGGGTCCCAAACTTGTATTTTGAGCTTCATAGTCCTCTAGTGTGCAAGTGTTAGGCTCTATGATTGGATTGATATTCTAATTATCTTCTTTAGGGTGCTTAGCCTTTTGCAATTTCTCCATCTGATGGTCTTATTCCTATAAAAGAAAGCAAAATGGACAAGGGGTTCTTTTTAGACGAAGATGGCACATAAACCTTTTTTTAGTTAGATGTTGCTTGACTATGGCAGGGAACTCTTTAAGATTCTGAAATTTTTGTCAATAGTCAGCATAGTCATTATTCTACCCGAGTATGCTTTTTGCTCGCCATCTAAAAATGTTAGTTCATATATAATAAAAGTAATTTGTAATGAATGAATTAAGGGAGAAAGAGAAATTGTCGTGGTTCTAGATGTAGAAGTAGTAAATCACATTCTAGTTTGACTTCACGGGTTTCCCATCCATCTCTTCAAGCTTGTAAGATTCTTTTCCGGTTACTTCTATGATTTGATATGGTCCTTCTCAGTTGGGTTCGAGCTTTCTACATTCGGCTCCTGTATTGCGGAGAACATACTCTGGAGTACATAGTCCCTAATCTTGAAGTGTCAGAGGTTGGATCTTTTAGTATAATACTTATCAATCTACTGCTTTCGGATAGCCATTCGGACTAGAGCTAATTCTCAGTATCCCTTGAGTAAGCCTAATTCTGCAGCTAGTATTTTGTTGTTGGATTCCTCTAAAGCATGAGTGAACCTTAGGCTAGGTTCCCCCTATTTCTATCAAAAATGAGTGCTTCAGCACTATACACCATAGAGAATGAGGTTTCGTGCTGGATTTTGTTGTTGTTCATTAAGCCCAAAGTACTCCAAGCAACTTATCCGACCAATTCTGTGTAGCCACTTCCACTTTGTTCTTTAATGAATTCATCAAGATCTTGTTGGACGATTTCACATTTCCATTTGCTCCTGGGTGGTACAGTATCAAGGTAACCCTCTTAATCTTCCATTCCTCAAAGAATTATGTTATTTTGTTCCCGACAAACTAAGGCATGTTATCACATGTTATATCTTTTGGTACTCCAAATATACAAATAATATTATTCCATATGAAGTTTATGACTTCCTTTTCTCGAACCTTAGAAAATGCACCGGCTTCTACCTACTTGGAGAAGAAATCATGAGGACCAAAAGGAACTTTATACTTCTTAGAGCTTGTGGCAATGGTCCCACGATATACACTCCCTGTTTCATGAAGGGCCATGGAGCAATTATTGAATGTAAGGTTTCGGCAGGCTAGTGCAACCGCCGAGCAAAACACTAGCATTTCTCACATTTTCCTACAAATCTGTTGCATCTTGTTTCATCTAAGGCCAGAAGTACCCGGTTGTTAGCAGTTTTTATACCAAGGGTCTCTCACTCGAAAGATTTCTGCAATGGCCTTCGTGTACTTCTCGCATCATATAATCGGTGTCGTCTGGTCCCAAAGATTTGGCTAATGGGACATTGTAGATTCTTCGATATAAATTATTTGACACAAGGCAATACTTGGCAGCCTTGTGTCTAGCTCCCGAGATCTCTGCTTATCTTCTGCCAATATTCCATTCTGGAAATAATAAATGATTTCACCACGCGACTCATGAACTAGAAGAGCCATGTTCACCTCATCCCGATGCTAATCTATGGTGGAGTAAAATAGACGAAGCACCAAATTTTTACTAGATTCAGTGACAATCGAAGCCACTACGAGCGTGGCCAGGGCATCTACTTCGACATTCTCTTTTTGAGGTATCTGAATGGCTTTTCATTCTCAAATATAACCAAGGAGGTAAGTAACTTTGATTTGGAACTGTATCAACCCCAAGTCTCGAGCTTCATAAAGTACACTATACTTGATTGACCACTAGTTGTGAGTAATTTTTTATTATATATGTTTTGCTCCTAGTTCCTGGGATAGTTCGAGACCTACAATCACACCCTTATACTCTGCTGCATTTTTAGTTATAAAATAATATTTAATAGCTCGTCGTACCATTTTTCCAATAGGAATGATAAGTATGACACTAAACCCGCACACTTTAGCACTCGAAGAGCAATATATGTATAGGGTCCAGAGTCTCGGTTCTGTTCCGGAACCTATAATCACTTCTTTCTTAGCTTGGAGAAGTATACTCGCAATAAAGTTAGCGACAAAATCGGCTAGGACTTATGACTTGATAGCAGTGCGAGGTTGATACATTATATCAAATGCGCTTAATTCGACTGCCCATTTGGCAAGCTATCCAAAGAGTTTTGGTTTATGAAGAATATTCCATAATGAGAAGGTGGTCACCACGGAGATAGGGTTACACTAAAAGTAAGGCCTTAGTTTCCGGAGGCCATTATCAATGCTAAAGCCTTTTTTCCCGGTGAGGATACTTGGTTTCGACATATATAAGTGTTTTACTAACATAATAGATTGGAGCTTGTGTACCTTTGTCCTCTCGTACCAGCACAACGCTTATAACAGCTTCCGATATAGCTAAATACACCAGCAGTTGCTATCCTGGTCGAGGCTTGGATAAGAGTGGTGGGTTGGATAGGTACCTCTTAAGGTCTAGTGGTACTTATTGACACTCGGGAGTCCATTCGAAGTCTTTATTCTTCTTTAGTTCCACAATGATTTTGTGGCATTTTTTCGAGGAATGAGATATAAACCGGCTGAACATTAATATCTCGTCAATCGAGATTAGCTATTATTTTCTATTTAAAACTAGGAAACCAAGAAACTTACCTACTCTGAAAGAGCATTTCTCTGAGGTTAGCTTCATGTTATATTTTTGGAGAATGGTGAATGCTTCCCTTGGGTTATTCAAATGATCATCTGCTTATATTGATTTCACTAGTATATCATTGGCTAATGTAGACTTGTATGGACTCCCTGATGTGGTTTTTGGACATTTGGGTGACGAGCCTTTAATATGTTGCCCTGGTATTTTTAACCCGAATGCCATGATGCTGTAGCAATATGTCTCCCGACCGGTTATGAAGGATGTTTTCTCCTGATCCCCCGGTTCCGTTTTTATCTGTTTATTTTTGGGGTAGGCATCCCAAAAACTCAGCAGTTCGTGTCCTGCTATGGAATCTATAAGCTGGTCAATATTTGGCATGGGGAAGGAATCCTTTGGATAGGCCTTGTTGAGGTCTTTTTGTCATTATTTTTAGGTATTACCATGACATTGTCTAACCAATCTAGATATTTTACCTCTCGGATGAATCCATTTTTAAGCAATTTGGCTACTTCTTCCTCCACAATTTTATTCCTCGAGGACCCATTATTTCTCTTTTTTTTTTCTTAACTAGGTGAGAATTAGGATTGACATTTAGCTTATGAGTCATTACCTCAAGTGAAATTTCCTTCATGTCTGCATGAAACCAAACAAATCAATCAGGGTTATCGCGTAAAAATTCAATTAACTTATGTTTCTGTTTGGGGGTCAGCCTTGAACTTATGTAAATCTTCCTTTTCCGGCCAATGGATAAAAGGATCACTTCCTCCAATTCTTCAGTATAGAGTCAGTGGCAGTGTTCTTTTTTGGTTCGACAATTTGATCTTCAGTGACCGACCCACCTAGTTTTGGAACATGTTGTTATAGTCACTATTTATCTGTTTCTTACTTGGGAATGATATTGGTAGCCGTAATTGAATTAACTTCCCGGACTGTTCTCTGTTCCCCGTAAATTTTTCTATTTTCCCATGGTGAAAAAAAATTATTACTTGATATGGGATTGAAGGTACTACATCCATAATATGTATCCATGGTCTCCCTAGGATGATATTATAAGCCATGTCTCTGGCCATGACTCAGTGTAGAGTTTCCTATGTTACCCTTCCTGCGAAGGTCCTCAGGGTGATCTCGCCTTTGGTCATCTCACAAGAGTTATTGTATCCGGAGAGTAATGATGCTTTTGGAATAATATGATCCACAAGTTGTATCTCCTTAACCACTCGCATGTGGATGATATTGGTCGAGCTACCTGGACAAACTAAAATACGTCTAACATCAGTTTCATCAATTTGTAAAGTAATTATTAGTCCATCATGGTATGGCATGATCAGTCCATCTGCATCTTTGTCATTAAAAGTGATTTCTTCTCTGGCCAAGGAATGTCGGGTAAGCTTTATTGATACCCAATTTTTTCCGATATATTTTCAATATGCAAAATAACTTCAAAATAGCATATATATGCATATATAAGCAAGTCCAAATATTTTATTATTTTCTCATAATTTTTAAGGTTTTGAATTGATTTATTTTTCCCTTTTTTATCCATAAAAAGCCCAATAATTATTTCCAAAATTATTATTTTTGATAATTCATCTATTGGATTTTCATATTTATGCCAAATTGTGGCTAAATAATCTTTTACATATTTTTACAAATTCATTTAGTATTTTTAAAGCTAAATTGCACATAATTGTAATATTAGCCATTTTAAGGTTTAATTGTGTCTTATGTTCATAAAATTGAGTCTAGTACTTTTAAATTGTTAATTATATGTTATAAATTATTTTAGTATTTTCAATTTATTTTCAGAAACTATTTGCTATTTTTTTTATAAAAAATAAAAAGGAAAAAGTGGCTATTTAACTCGTAGCTACATCTGGCTTTCAACTATAACCCAAATCAGACCCCAATTCCCAACCCAATTATACCCACCGGACCAGGCCCAAACCCAATTTCATAAACCGACCCACCTACTCCTTTTAATCTAGGTCGTTGATCATTCAGATCAACAACCACCATTTCACCTACCATTTTTAAACCTAAACGACCTCTTTGCCTTAAGTCATTTCTCACCACTCGCCGCCCTTGAACCCCTTCCTCTCAAACTCTCTCTGCAACTTCACCTAAACCCTAGTCGTCGCTGCCCAAATTCCCCTAATCCCTTTCAATCCCTACCTAATCCATGGACTCCTATGGCGGTTTGAGGCATGTACTCTTCAAAATACCCAATTACCAAAAGGAAATGAGTCATTACACCCAATGAATGTCGAAACCCAGACTCCTCTCCGATGGAAGGGGGAAAAGGGGGCGCGACAAGCTTCTCACAGGTGATGAATATCTTTAAAAGCTTCTTTAAGGCTGTGTATGTGATACCATGCACTGTTTCGCCTCCAAAAATACACTAATCATTCTCTTTGGAGATAGATCCTAAGGTGGCTCTTCCTTTATCATATTCTTCATATACGACAGATTCTTTTTTCAATAAATGTTTGGTGAGTATCCCTATTTGAGGAGACAATTCACCTCATTTTGTAGGACTATGTAGTTGGTAGTTTTGTTGCTGCGACCATTATGGAATTCGCACCAAAACTCCTGGCTCTGCTTATTTAGATATATTCTTATCTCCTTCGGCCATCTCACTTTGTCCCCATGTCTTCTAGTACCGCTACCAGTTCAGTGGTGCTAACATTAAAGTTATAGTCGACCAGATTTGGTCAGAGGTGGTAGTCACTGATTTTTGATGTTTTTGGTCCGTTTCTTGCTCGATGGGGTACCGTGTCATTCCTTCGTCCGGAGTTTCTTTTATTACGCCCTGATCCTGGCTTCCGATCATTTTTCTGGTGCATGGGTCTGGAGTAAGGTTCATACCGGTTTGTGGAATTTCGATGTCTGGGCTCGTCTTGTCTGTGAACTGCTTCAGAACGACTGTTATACTCTATCATTTCCTCACTTTGAATCCTGGGAGTAGTAAGATATCAACTTCTATTCGAAGTTTAGTGTGGTATCTGTGGGACACAACGTTCCATATTTTGGTCAGAAACTCCCCTAGGATTTCTTTGAAGCTTCGAAACAGTTCAGTTTACATTTTCTTGTAAAAATCATAGCGACCCAATTTTTCAGAACCTCAAGAAGTAGAATCCATTCCCTCTAAAATCGACAGATAAAATCTCGAGGCTACTCCTTTCTTCCTTGCATGACTTTAAAGATTTCCTTAACTTGCTTCTTCACCTTTTGGGTTTCGGAGTGTGCTTTGATGAAAGCATCTTCAAGTTCAACAGAAGAACTAATAGAATTTTTAGGTAAGTGAAAATACTAGGTTAAAGCTTCCTCTGTTAGGATTTTTTCGAACTTCTTGACGAGCATTAATCTGATTTGTCCTTCGTGAGGCCATTCCCCTTGATCCCGGTCATACAAGCCATGACATGATCGGGTGGGTCCAGGTTCTATCGTATTTTGGGATGTCCAACATTTTAAACTTCTTAGGGATCGACAGTGGGGTTGCACTTGGTTTCGTTGTTGTTGAGAGTATTTGCTTATGTCGATCCCTTTGACAACAAGCGGGACTCCCGGGATCGGTTCAATGCTCTTGTTATGTTCCTTGATCTATTGCTACAGGTAGGGGTATTCATAAAAACCCGAAAAATCGAACCAAACCGACCAAAAAAACCGATATTTTTTGGTTTGGTTTGGTTTTGATTTTGAATTTAAAAAACCGATCAAATTTGGTTTGGTTTTGGTTTCAATCAGAAAAAACCGAACCAAACCGACTATAGGAGTAGTTATTTCAAATTTATTATTACACCTATATATATGTATATTTTTATACAAAGTTTCAAAAATTCAATGGTAAATGTTAATAGTTTGCACTTTTTAGTAAGTTCTTTACCTTTATATTCTAGTTTGATTGGTAATTTTCTTTTGTTAAGTGTAAGAATCCATTTCGTGTTAAAATAATATATTTTTAATTGAGTCCTTAAATTTTTCATCACTATTTGATTCAATTATCATCAATATATATTGGTAAATAATAGATTTCTTAAAGGGCAATTGATTTGATAGTGTCATGTTGAATATGTGGTCGCCGGAATATGTGTTTGGTAGTGTATGTCTTATATTTAAGAAAAACCGACAAATAACCGAAAAAACTGAAAAACCGACATAAACCGAATCGAGAAAAAACCGACTTAATTGGTTTGGTTTGGTTCTAATATTTAAAAAACCGACTTACTTGGTTTGGTTTCTTTTAAGGGAAAAACCGATCCAAACCGAACCATGAACACCCTAGCTGCAGGGTTAGTATTAAATTTTATAATCCAGTATTTTCAGATGTAACCGACCCTCCGGCCTCGGAATTATGAAATTCTAACTTTTTAAAATACTACTATTATTTAGTTTTTTACTATTTCATTGTTGAGAAAAAGCATGTTGTAATCTAAAATACTGTAATTAAAGTATATTTTTTCGAAAATTTCGACCACGATTAGTCTAATCGTTTTTCGGTTGATTTTAGGTCAAAGAGGATTCTCTATATAATTTATTAAGTGAAAGGGTACTGTTTCAAACCTCAGAAAGTTAAAGGGGCTAAACAGAAATCTCCCAACATAAATTCATTGAGAAAGAAAAAAAAAGAAAAGAAAAAAAAATCTCTTACTCGAGCGCGCGTTTCTATTATTTCAACACTTGCATTCAAAAATTGAAGTTTTTCTAGGGTTCTTACATTGGCTCCAAAAAGTTTCAGTCCTACGGCTCAATTTTTAAGGATTTTATCTCTAATTCTTCGAAAATTCATAGTAAATTCATATCGTCAATTTCTTCCCAATACTTTTTCCTCTTCTTGGATGCTTAATTGAAAAAGGTATGGTTCGAATTGTGAAACGTGAACCTGTGAATACTCGAAGTAGCGGCGGAGTATCGGCGAGCACTAGCAATGGCCATAACGACGGTTCTGTAGAGGTAGAAGCTTCTGGACGACGTCGTTTAGTTCTTCCCGAAGAAACTACGATCTTAAAACGCGAAAAAGTTAGCACTCGTATTCGTCAAAATAGAGGAGCACAGAGTAATGGAGGAGTATCAACAGAAGAAGACACTGTTGGACTACGCAGAGTTCTTCGATCTCATTATCTCTCCGTTAAGTCTCGTATTTCTGGTAATTTCTCTTCCTCTCTCTCAAAGTCTTTTTATTTTTTTATGTTTATAAAGTGTGACCTTATTTTCCTTGATTTTGTGAATATATCATTGTGTATATACTATGTAAGATCTACGCATGCTATAGTAGCCCATAGTTTTTATTAGTGATAGTGGAATTAAAAAACCATCAAATAAATCGGCAATCAGTTTAAAAAATAAAGTGTGAATTTTGAAATATGTGGTCTAGAATAAGTTACTGACATTTGTGTGGTCCTAAGTCATCTCATTAAGGTAAAATTGGAAGTTTAGATTTGAATTGTTTCGAAATATAGAAATATCCCGTGCTTTCTTGGATAGACTGAAAATCAAAGTGTGCCACATAAATTGGAAAAAATGGAGTATTAATGTAATAGTTGGAAAGTTAGTTCAGTGGAGAAAACATCGTGTCACAATTTCGAACTGGAATAATTTAATGAATTTAAATTATTAAAAGAAATGTTATTTGTAGGAAAAATCAAATTGTCTCAACATTTTGAGACGTTGAGAAGTGAAGAATATGTCATGTAAATTGTAACGGAAGAAGTACTTTTATATTATACATGTACACTCACACAAATTTTGTTGAGCCGAGAGTCTCCTGGAAACAGTCTCTCTATCCTTTTCGGGGGAGGGGTAAGGCCGGCGTACACTCTACCCTCCCCAGACCCCACTAGGGATTTTACTGGGTCTGTTATTGTTATTGACACTCACACAAATTAAAATATCATAGTCAAAGAAAAGTTCAAATAGTTATTGTCGTGAAAAATTGGGACAAAGAGTAATTTATATGTGCAGTTTAATGGTTCCTATTTTTCATTGAAGTTCTGTTATGTACTTAGCAAAGGGTTGGTTTCCCCTCTGTTTTTTAAAGCTGCTTTTACCGATGAAAGGAACTTAATGTTTGTGTTCTTTGGAGGCTACTGTTGCTGATTGATTTCTCCTCTGTGCTAAAAGTACTCCGCATTTTTTATTATACATTGTGGTTACAGATTTTCTATAATGGATTGTAATTGGTCTAATGCCGTGCTTGCAGATGAGAGAGATGATATATCAAAAGTTGATTCAGATAAATTCAAGTCAATAATTGAGGAAGTCGAAAGACTACATCAACGTGGTACTGATTCAGTGTCTTGCTTTTTGGCGTACTGATACTATCTCTAGTTAAATTTTTTGCTTGTGAAGAGATGCATGCTTATGTCGTATTGTCATTTGTCAATTGGGTGCCCTCCTCCCTAACGTATTGCCCACTCTGTTTTTGGAGAGTTCAGCAAATGTTTTGGTTATGCCTACCAAGGTGCCTAGAATTTCGGATGAAGAATTATCTGTGGAAAAATTTCTTGCATCCTCCTGGGATTGATATTACGATTCTTTAATCCTCATTTCAGTATTTTATTCTTATTTATGTTGAAAAGTTAGGGTTTCAACTCTGGTGGTGTCTCATCAAATAAAAGTCTTGTACTGTATCCATGGTATTTTTGAGCTTGTAAAAAAAAATCTAATTATTTGTGTGAAAACAATTACTAAAATTTATTCTAAGTGGTTGGAGAGCTCAACTTTGCTTCCCTATCCCCCAATTTCAGTTTCACGTATTTTGCATCTTTTCCTGTCTGAGTATGATAACAAATTAAATTACTCTGCTTCTCAACATACCTGAGGTAAAGATGACTGTTTGCAAAATGTGTTCTTGTTTTTGGCGAGCAGATCCGATGGACCTTTTGATTATTTCCTTCGAACTTCGAGTCTGAACAGTTCTAGCTTGATTATAGTTTAAGGTCAACATTTTGGATGTATTTAGTTTGCCGAGGATCGCAACAATTAAGCTAATCTTTTTGGGCATATCAAGATGCTTTATTTTGAATATTGATGATCAAATGTTCTGGCTTCACTTAATGGGTTGTATTTTAACTGGTTGACATACAGTACAAAAACCTAGGGAACAGGTTGCGGATGCAGAAGCCCTGTTGGACATCACAAACACACTGGTGACTTCGGTGAAGGCCCATGGTAATGAAGGAGTGACCCCTTCAGATTTTGTTAGTTGCCTACTAAGGGACTTTGATCAAGAAGGTGGATCTAGCAGTATAACAGGAGAGGATAGGGACTCTATCCGCTGGAAGTACATTGGCTGTGTAGTCTCTCATGTTTTCAGGAGTGCTCCTGGTTGCTGTACAATGTAGGTGCCGAATCCTCTCCCTTGTTTCCTACCAATTTGTATAACAAAACAGATGTGAATATTGAACTTTTTACAGGATAGGGCCTATGAATACTGAAGTGAAGCAACGCATGCCTGTCGTTCACAGAAAGCGTGTGAGGCCAACAGAAAGTGAACACCCTGAGGAGGTATAACTTACATGCCCCTCTGCACGCTTCCATATAGAGTGGATTTAGCTTCAGGAAATTGCACTCATCTTAGGTGCCTTTATCAAAAGATGGTATATACTTCAAGCTAGAACATACAACGTAATTTTGTCTCCAACAAGTTTCTTTTTGAATATTTGAAACCTTTAAGTCTATGGATATTTGGTGAATGCCCATAATATTTTAGCATTTTACTAGAACGGTACGTCTGGTAGCTAGATTGTTTCTGCATTTTCGGTTTTGTTTCCTCTCTCTTTTTTCCCATGCAAGTTAGTCATTTTTCTTTCAGCTTCTCTAAACCACTACCAACTAACCAAAATCTTTTATTGCTAATTTTAATTTTGATGTCAATTGCATTTTGATTTGTTGTGATATATTTCAGCTTGAAGATACTGTTGATGAGGAGAAGACAGACACTGACAAGAATATGGCTACAATGTTTCAAATTCTAAGGAAGCACAAGAATGTCAGGCTTGAAAACTTAATACTGAACAGAAAGAGCTTTGCACAGACAGTTGAAAATTTATTTGCCCTATCGTTTCTAATTAAAGATGGACGAGCTGATATTACCGTTGATGAAAAAGGCTGTCATCTAGTTTGTAAGTTTACCATGTCCATTTATTTCTCAAATTCATTTTACCTCTGCTTATTTCCTCTGACTAGAGTACCAAGTTTTACTGCAGCACCAAGGAATGGTCCTGCTGCTAATGCAGTCCTTTCTGGGGAGGTTTCTTACAGCCACTTCGTCTTTAGATTTGACTTCCAGGATTGGAAGGTATCTACATAATCTCTCAATTCCTAAAGACCATATGGATGACTTAGAGCCTCTTTGGACATAAGAAATTTTTCCCTTTTTCCCAAAAAAATTTCACTTTTTTCCGAAATTATTAGCGTTAGTTCATAAAATTTTCAATTTTCACTTGAAGATGCATTTTGAAAATTTTCGAAAATTTGAAAAACTCCAAAACTTGTTTTTCAAAATTTTCACTCAAATTAGTCACAAAACTTCAAAAATAACCCAAAATTATATTCATGTCCGAACACAACTCTAAATTCCAAATACCATTTTCACTTGAAATTTTTTTTCACCCTTTTTTGGAATTTTACAATTCTTATGTCCAAACGCCCACTTAGTATTGGTTTCTAATTCCTTTTCAATGATATTAACTTGTTATTACCACTCAGGTGGTTCTCTATCTTCTACTAAAAAATGTGTATCCTTCACAACTCACTGAGGACCAAATTTGTAATGGCTTTATGTTTATGGTCTATTGCCAAAGATTAAAACGGCTTGGTTATCTAGCAAAAGTAGTCTTCAAGAAGTTTATTAATGACATTGTTGTATTTGCATAATATTACAAAGTAGGTGCATGAGTGATAGGGTCAAAAAGTAATGCCCAGTATAATCAATTTGTCATATAATTTTCTTCTGTCATATCAATGTGGAATGAATAACAATTTTTCTGTTTTCCCAAGCAGCTGTTTGTGTATAAGGATCGGAATAGTACAGTCTTGATACTCATTCTTGAACTTTTCAATCGCATGATATTTGATATGCCACTCTGAATTTGTTACGTCATATGCAGCTTATGTTGGGGACAGTTAATGCTGGAGAAGAATTAATGCCACACAGAACTGAAGCTGAGATACCAACCAATTTTCAACCAGCATCAACCTCTGAAGCAACTGAACGACCTGTGCAAACTACACCAATAAGGAAATTGACTAGGAATCGGGGTCTGGTTTTTCAAGAGCAGAGTGTTGTTGAAGAATCCCCAGAAAGTGACAATTGCCAAGGAGCTGCTGCTGACCGGAAAGGAAAGCGAAAACTGATATAAGATTGACTGGCTGCAACTTGTCAACTCTGAAGTGATGCAGGAAGAGCATTCTGCTATTTTTGGGGGAATCCAGTATTATTTGAATTCGGCAGAGTTTTCTTTTTGGTTTCCCTTTGGACCTCGAGGTACTTATTTTAAAAAAATGTATCTAATGTAGAGTTACCAAATGCACATTCTCTTGTCTATCATCTAATGGATGATATTGTACAGATTTTACCGTTGAAGTCATGGTGTCGCAGTGGTCACTAGGGACCGTTATTTTTCTATATGGAAGATCAACATAGATACACTGCTCTTTAAATTCACGAATCTCACTCGCTTTATTAGCACGAAAAATATAGGCACAATCATATTGTTAGCACAAGTAGCAAATAAATCAATACCATCTTTTACAACTAAATTAAAAATATGACTAACATGGAAAATTGAGTCATAAAGTGGACAAATTCTAACTTTAAATTTTTTTGCTGCAGTGGTATTAGCATAAGCATTAGCTAATGTGATAGTTAAAACTTTATCAGTAAGACTACAAAATTGAATAATGTCTAGAACAGCAGCAGCAATATATGCTCCAGTGTGTTCTGAATCAATAAATTTTATAACCAATCATACGTTTTTGCATATTCTAGTTATGATCAGTTCAATGACATGTAACAGTTAAATAGTCATTGCCATTAGAACTACGACATATATCAGAAGTGATAGACATTTTGCAATCTAAGTGACAACACAGTGTATATACTGAAGATAGTCACTTTGAAATTTAAAAGTATCATTTCTAACTGTGGTTTTAGAAAAATCAAGATTATGCGGCTCTTGTATATAATGCACAAGCGAGGTGAGAAGGAAAAGTAAAAGGTAAGCCACATATTGCGGTCATTTTGCTATACTTTCACTATCTCTATCTTTGTTATAGGGACGTTGTAAATCACCAGTAGGAGCACCAAAAAGTACCGCTAGGATCCGGTATCTCTCCAACATCTATTTGAGCTTGTATCCATAAAATTGTGTTTAGTTTTCAAGTGTCCTTAACATCATCCCCCCCCCCCAAATGCTTAGAACAAGTAGCAATGCATGCATCTTTATCAAAATTAAAAAACTTCCATACATGTGATATTCTCAGACGTATTGCCGTAGCCAGAGGCGGACCCAGAATTTTAGCACGATGGGACCATCATTGTATGCTAATCACTAGCGATAGAATTTGACATGCATCTCTTTGAAAACTTAATGATTATGATGACTTATCATCCAAGTATAAACAAAAAAAAAGTTCTAAAAAAGAAAAGAAAGCATCAAACAGAGAGAGAGATTTCTTCGCAAAATGGGTGCTATGTGAAGAGAAGGTGTTTGATTAAGCATGTTTCACACTTTAAAATTTCGAGTTTTTAATTAAAAAGGGGGTCAGCGATCAAAAGGGCGTTCAAACTTTAAATTATCAAAAACTTACTAAAAAAATCAAGAACAAGGGTATGTTGATAGTCAAAGAATTAGTTGTTAGTGCGTCAAAGTAAGGTTGTTGCAGAAAGATTTTTTTTCCTTCTATTTGTAGAGCGATAAGTTGCAATTTGAGACTTTTAATTTCAAGGAGAAATTTGAAAAAGAATAAAACAAAGTTGACTATTATGTATTAATGCTAAACTATAATTGAATTTAAAAATGAAGAAGATAAAAGTAAAAAGTAAAGTAATTTGCTATGAAGTATAAATTACGTTGTATTAAAATAAAACGAGGAGAAAATAAAGGAGGAGCAAAAGCTAAAGAGGGGGGCCGAACCCACGTCTTCCAACATAGGAGGGATTTTGAGCGACCAAAGCAACCACTTCTCCTGTCTGCGCTTTTCTGTTAAGGGTCACAAGTAAAATATTTAAGGGGTCCCATATATATATACATACAGAGTTTTTGCCGAGGCCAACGGGATCACGTGACCCCTCAACCAACAACGTAGATCCGCCTCTGGACGTAACCTTACCCCTAGTATGAGGTAAAGCTCCAGACCAAAATTGAGTCTGAGTTAGAGCTTCTAAAACTGGATTAGTGGGTATTTTATCTAATATATCTTCTTCATTTTCTTCTTCCTCATTAGTACCAAATTATTGCCAAATTGTCTTTCTAAAGTTTTATTATCTAGTGGCTCCTCTGAAATAATATAATAAAAGCCAGGCGATAGGCTAAAAGAAGTTTCATCAACAAGAGTACAATCCTCTATGCTTTTTCTATTTTTAGCAAAAGGAGTAGGATTACTACTAGAACTAGCACATTTATTACTTTTAAAAAAATATGTTGGGTATGCCTGATACCTTGGTAGGAGCCATAATTTAAATATAGTAAAAATTAGACATGAAACACGAAAATTAAGAGATGGAACGAGTGCACCGTAAACAAATATTAAAACTTGAACAATTTGCCCAAATACTTGCTCTAAATACTTGAAGAATTCGTTTAGCAGCTTGAAACTTGCTCTAAATATTTGCCTAAGTACTTGAAACTTAGATTATAGTGGGAAAATAGAGAGAATGATGGAGATAGCATATAAAGAGAGAGAGAATGATAGAACTAGAGAATTGTAGGAAATAATAAAGAAGTAGGGCGGGTATTTATAGTTAAAAGTAGGGCTAATGTGTAATTTAATAAACTTGAAGGTTAATATAAAAGTTTGAGGGGGGTGAGGGATGTTTCGGGGTTGGGGGGCTAAAGTAGCCCTTTTTCTTAACTGTTGGCAACGACTATTTTCTAAATATTAGCCGTCAGCCGACAACTAAGCAATTAAAAATTTATTGAATTTAAATTCATAAGAAAATTGAATTTAATCTCAAATTAAATATATTTCGGTCCACACTAATATCATGAGTTAATATAATTGGATTAATTATTCAAATCCAATAAATAGGTCCAGATGCATTGGGCTAACCCATTTAATTGGGCTATAAGTGATGAACCCACTTCATTAGACCCAAGATGTCATCTTCTTAGAGGCCCAATTTGGTGTCACGTGTCAATTGACATGGCACACAAGTCAAATGGAGGAGCCAATGAGATAATGCCACGTGTCAAAATGATAAGGCATGCCAAGTCAATAGGCTAATGAAATCATGCCACATATGCAAGTGACATGTTCTGGCCAATCAAATGCGGCCTTGTCACACTTCAATCTGATTGGTCGGAAAGATTTTGCTCCCATCACAACTCTTCTCTTCCACAACTATAAATAGGGGTCTTCATAACTCATAAAAGATACCAGAAGTCATAACAAGATGCAAGAGAGAGCTCGTGGGTCAAACGCAACAAATTTCTCTACGAGCTTCAAGCAATCAGGTTCAAACTCAAGAACGAAGAACAAATCAAGGTTCAAAGAGTACGAGTTCAAATCAAAGTTCGTGCTTGTTGAATTCAAGATCATCGTTTGTGAAAACAAGCATAAATTCAAGATCAAGCTCAAAAGCCCTTGAATTTATATTAGAAAAGAAGAATCGGAAGAATCATAGAGATTGTAACGCTCAAATTGTTTGAAATCAAATACTACAATTATTGTAATATTTTCAGTCTCGATTATTTTCTTGACCCAATTTTATTATCTACAACTATTTATATTATATTAAAAGCACGAAGGCCCTTAGCGAAATATCGTTCGCCTTTTTTACCCCTTTAAAGATAGATTTCATATTGGATAAAGTAGCCATTTAATTATTTTTCTAAAATTTAGGACTTTAAAATTAATTGTTAAAATTGTGACCATTAACTCTTTCTTTATTTGAATAAAGTAAGTCTCCTAATATTTAGGGATTTCAAATCAAATACCAATTTATTCATATAAATATCTTGACTAACGTTTAGTGCATTGGAATTCTAAGGTAAATTAAGTAATTGCACAAACTAATAATAAGGAGTACTTTACCTTTTTAGAGAGCATCCAATGTATACTGCATCTATATTATTTTTATTTTATTTTTCAGTCATTTCAATAAATTATCCTAATTATTTTTCTATATATTAAATAATTTATTATGGATTAACATTGGTTAGATTGCCTATTTCTTATCTTCAATATTTACAAATTACCCATTGTTGTTAATTTTTTTAAGATACTATTTTTTATTAAATTTTTGAGTTCTGAACATTCAATTGAATAATTAATGCAATCAACCAAATAGAAAAACAATAATGGTATTTACTAGCAACAAGAAGTTCTTATCGTTCATCTTCATATATGACTTATTACCACAACAAGAACAAATTAAAAGTCTGTAGAATAAAGATAAAAAGATGAAAATAAGAACTTATTTGATAATGTTAAGTAATGAGAGAAAACAAGAAGGAGAATCTCAAGACTGGATCCAAAGTTCTAATAATTCAAATTGTACGCAGTTAAATTATTCCAAGTTAATTAATAGTAATAATTTTGTTCAATAAGAATTTATCTTCAAAGGGTAGAATACTTACTTTCATACTAGACATAATTTTTATTTAATTATTTTTAAATATTTAAATTTTATAATATTTAAATATGTAAGGATTCTAACATTGGGGGTGGGGGTGGGGGGGGGGAGGGAAGGGATACGAAAAAATCGATTATGGTATAATATTAAGTGTCAAATTGGAAACATACAAATTTATAACAGTAAGGATGAATTAGTAGACAACAAATATATTCTAAATGCAAACTTATAGCAATAAGTTTATATTCTATATGAGATGCATTAGTTGTTTTTTTTTTCTGCATTCATTTGACCAATGGCAACTCCCTATAATTTTTTTAATATATTAAATTATTTGTTATAAATATTTATTCAACATTAGTTATTCATAGACATTATAATGTCACTTGCCAATCTTTTTCTAAAAGCTAAAGGGTCAACCTCTTCATTTGCAAATCTCCATAGACCGAAATATTCAATTTTTTAAAATTTTATTATTTTGACAAATCTTTGAAGACTTGTGATTAAAGCATGTTTGTTTTTTGTATTAAGTGGCAAAAATAACAACAAATTCATAAGATATTCACAGCCCTATCAAGACTTCTGTGGGCATGATTTCTTCTTTTATTGAGCTAGCTAAATAGATATCAACATCACGATTTTCAGAAACCTATACTATTTTATTTAAATTTTTATTAAATAAAAAATTTAAACACGTTTAATATTAATATTTATGAAAGTTTTTGAAACTATATAATATTAAAATAGGGTTCATGCGCAAAGCGAGTACTCTACGACTAGTTATTTAAAAAAAATATATGGCGAGATACCGGATCCGTACCGGGCCGGGGACACCGGGACAAAACGGCTGTCCTATCACGTCACACGACCTGCTACCCCCATCCCCCTAACACCTACCGGGCCGTCCCGTTAGACACCATACTTTCAACTATTACAATTATCGGAACTCTAATTTCAGTGTTCATGCTGAGTTAAAATAAGACTAGTGGAGCCATGACTATATGCTTCAAAACAACATACCAATAATGTGATCGCAACTCTACACTAACATTGGTGTTTGAGTCAAACTAAGACAGTTTGAATTATTCTTACCATTAATATTTCTTATAATATAGTGTTTGAACTAAATTGCAACCTACTGTTTCCACCTGGTTTTTGCTATCTTTCATCGACACTGGTATTAAATTACTGTCCACCAAAACTTAGTAGTTAAAAAAAAAAAGATCATCCAAAGTTTTTTGTCTCTTGTTGGATCTAAGAAAGGCATTTGATAATCAACAAGTCAGTTCTAGTCTGGCATAAAGACTTCATCAATGAGAGGCTCATTTATAATGTGCCGAGAATGAAGTTCCATTTGTTACAACATGCGATGTAACCATCGAATACTAATAGTCACTACAAATGCAAAGCAAATTATCCACTCATCAAAATGAAATGGCCTATCTATGGTACCAAGAAAAATGACAACAAACAGAGAGGCTAAACAATTATTCCAATAATAAAATTCTCTCAAATCACCAAAACATAGTGAGCGTTGCCTCCACCCTCTAGCTCTTATTGTCTTTTGGAATGTCAAGACCTTCAAAAGCTGGACTATCAACTCCTACCCCCATTGCATTTAGACCATTGTCAACATAAATTGTTGCACCAGTGATCGCTGAAGCTAAAGGAGACACCAGAAAAGCAGCAGCATTTCCGACCTCCTCTGTTACATCCATTTTCAGTTTTAGTACTCAAGCAAACAGCAGTGCCAACAGTAAGATAAAATATCTAGTTTTTAATAACAGTGGTGTCCGCTCCAACGTGCGCACATCTTAATTATTCCACCGAATACATGCTACCTCCCACTAGCGCAAGTACCGGGTAACTTTGCCACCCTGTTTCAATTCCTCCCAACCCCATACATGTGTCATCAACATGAATGAAAAGTGTTCCAGTCCCCCAACTCAACACACATTTTGTAAAGAAAAACAGATATTATTCACCCCAGTGGAGGCATGATGGAATAGTTTTCGGGGATCTTAATGGAAAAGAAATACTACCAAGATATGAGATAGTTTGAGGATTCTTATAAAAAATAAATAAAGAATAGAATATGAATCACCTGCATATAATTCTTTTTGCAATGGGGCATTCTCCAATGAGTAATTTATCATCATATCAATGAATCCAATAGCTTTTGCGGCACGACTTCCCAATGGACCTAGAAAGGATAGATTTGATTTTGAGTTCAAAGCACTTGAAAAAGAAGCCCAATATATATGATAGTTTGATGTGAGTGATCGAATATGTCATCAACCAATTCGGTTTTTACCAGAACTGTAAGTTGCAATATAGTCCCTTTTTTCCTCTCAGAATCCTTTACCTTTTCAGTTCTATCTACGTTTAAGCTGTTTGAGCAAGTTCTTGTTGTCAAAGTACAGTTCTAAGCAGTAATTTTGAAGTAAGGCTGGTTATATAACCACACAATGCATTGCAATGGCATACATTTAATGTTAAAAAAGGAACTAATACTTTAATTATGCTGACACAAGTTCTAATATCAAAATATGAATGCCTGAGCATACGCGGTTATAAACTTCTAACTTCGAATCTTTGCCTGTTAATTGGTTATGCAGTGAAATTCCAGAGTACCATTTGGATCAGTACAAGCACAATACATGTAATACTACACTTTGTGGGCCATACCTGCAGATATTGTGTTGACTCTGACTCTATTTTTCCTTCCAGCTTCAAAGGCCAGGACCTTCAGCAAGAGAACACTACTCTTAAGCGATGCTCGCATTTGAAGCTAAAGGGAATAAAGTTGAAATTATTAGAAGAAAAAAAAAAGTAGCAGAGAACTTACTTTTGTGTCACTCTCCAAAGCAGCTTTTGCCGAACTCATACCGCCTCCATATCTATTAAATTCAGTGACGACAAGTCATTTAAAATAAGTAAATAAGGAAGATTGTGTTTCAGGAGGTGAGGGGAATCGTACCCAGGAATAATTCTTTCAGAAGCAATGTATGTCAGAGAGATTGAGGCACCGCCTACAAGGTAAGAAATATCTCAAAGTTCTAACAAGAAAAGGTCTATTTGGTGGAATAGCACATGATGAACTAATTTTGCCATATAGAGTTAGCTGAAACAAGCTCACAGAGCTTTACCTGGATTTATTATTGGAAGAAAATGCCTCAGGAGAGAAACAAAAGAATAACTTGAGGCAGATACTGCTGCAAGATAGCCTTTTCTTGATGTCTCCAGCAGAGGTTTGCTAACCTACATTTACACTTTCAGATACCATAAAGGTTCCAATGAGAACTTCAGCAGATAATGGCGAAGAGTGTACCTCTGGACCATTTGCAAGTGAATGCACAAGGATATCAATTGTGCCAAAATCTTGTTTCACAGATTCAACAGCTTCCTACAATAAAACACCAATTGCACAGTTAATTGATCATGTTATCTTCCCGCTTTGATATAATTCTGCAGCATATATAATAATACCATCTCGCTGCATACAGTATAGTATTTTTAACTCCAAAAATGGACATGAGCTTTGATCTATTCAAGATACAACTAGAGATAGCACATGCCAGAGGAAGAACAGAATGATCTAATATAGATAGGTAGCTCATAACAAGAATCATTAATCATGCACAAAGTAAAAACTAGAAGTACTTAGTAAACAAAAAAGTCTTTTGATCAGTAAACAAAAAAGTCTTTGAGCATATACAAGTTGGATTAATGGAAATCTAGCTTCTCGGAACCATGTCAAATCTCTTATAAGTATCAAACCAATATTATGTGGAGTTCAATTTCAAACCATGTATAAAGTCATAGGCCCCATCAGAAGAGGAAAAAAAAACCATGTATAAACTAGTGCACTTGATTTATGTTAGATGCTCTTAATCAATAATGACAATGACTTCGGTTAAAGATAGCTTTCTACAAGATGAGCAGGCAGGGGCCATATCCAGCAGAAAAATATGAGAAACAACTTGAAAAATGTCAAACTTGATACCTTGACTGTCCAATTTGAGGATCCTGCATAGCGTTTGTTTGCTTTCACCTGGTTGATACCAATTGCATCTAGATAATTAGACTTGCACAGTTGTTCCGTAACTGGTTGAGAAGGATAAAGAGAAAAGCTAATCTTACATCCTCAGGAACATCTTCAGGACTGTCATAAACTGCATCCAGTGGGTAGACTTTAGCAATTTCCATCAATGAACCACCTGGCAACCTATTACAAAATATTGCAGCATCAATCAGTAGATGAAAGGAATGAAGAGTACAGTAGAAAAAAACAGAAATGCTCCATCCTTACACTCGCGATTCATCAAATTTTCCACGTCGTAGACTTGTCTCGAAGATATTCAGTGCCTAAATAAATTTATCACGAAAGATTATATCCTGGGCATGCTGTAGGGTAAGTGTGAATATATACAAAAATTCATAGATTTACTTACAGGCACCCATGTACCAACAAGAATTTCAGCGCCTGCAGCTGCAAGTGCCTTCGCAATTGCCCATCCATACCCATTATCATCTGCTATACCAGCAATAAATGCCCTCTTACCTGTGATTATGAGAAAAAACTATAAACAAACTGACATCTGGACTCCAAAATCCAATACAAAAATTCAAGTAGACTTTTGTGCGACCTCTTAAATCGATAGGCAACCCTGAAGCAGGCGCTTTATCAATTGCTCCAGACATTGCTTTTGGAACCATCCTCTCATATTTTACGGAAACAGACTTAAAGCTTTGACTCAGCTTTGTTGGTGAAACGTAAGATGAACTTCTAAGCTCAATACAAGATCTGCTTTTACTTTCAAAACCAAAACTGACATTGCTCAACTTTGACAAACAGGGAGACGCAGAAGCGCATTGTTTGACTGCTGCAATTTGCAGGCCAGGAGTTGCATTTGTAGCCATTTCCAGAAATTCACTTGACCAGAAGAATAAAGAGTCTGACAGATACTGCACCGATAATTCATTAGTACAACTAAAACAGCTGTGTAGCGAAAAAAATGGTTCAATCAATTAACTACTCAATGTCAAAATAGTTGGAGTTGGCTATCATATTAGTTAAATACATTTATGCTGGCCATCAACCCACTGCAACTCTCCTCATTTATCCAACTTTGGCGGAGTTTATATACCAAATCGTTACAAGACAATATCGATGCAGACTAGAACTGAGCTCAGAGATAACACCGGTTTTGTACCAAACAAACACTACTCTCTTTTAAAGAAGAATTAACAAAGAAAACTGCACTAAACTTTTTCAAAGGGATCAAACAATGAGCTAGTGTCTCCTTTATATTATGTGATGTAGCACCTAATTCAAGTCTAATTGAATATTATTCCTCAACTTGAACTTCCATACATCAATTAATTAGTAAGAAAAGAGACTACTGCAATCTTTCTTGAGTTATATTTTAATTTCTAAGCTAAAAAAGCGGCCTTATATGAAAACTAGAAAATATTTTCTTGTCAAACTCTATATCATAATATAAGACAACTATGTGCTGTAAAATGCCTTTTTTTTTTGACAAGTGATTTTAGCAACATTTTTTAAGATCCCGGAGGACAATAGTGCACAGAGCCAAACAAGACAGTAGTTTTACACACTAAATTCAATCAAATGCAAAATGGGTATGCAATTTCCAGCTCAAAACTGCGAAATCACCAAACGGGTGATCCAACATTTGATCAATGCACAACATTTGAATCACAGTATAAGTTTTTTAAGAAAACTGACCTGTGAGATGAAGCAGTGGTGGAAAGATCGAAGCTTGACAAGAGAATGAAAGGAAATTTTTAGGGCTATATATGTAAGCGTATGTATGTCTTAGTTGGGTTTCGATGAAAACTAAGGTATGGCCGTTGGGCAGCTTTGAAAATGCCGAAGTGGAGAGTGTGTCACAGGTGGGACTTTGGTTGCTTTTGGTGAAATCAATATTTTACCCTTCATAACTTTGGGCTTTCACGAGAGAGGAAGTGGGAGTAGAAATGGCACCAGGCAGCTACTATCTGGGTCTGTTATTTATGAATTAGCTAGTGTGTCTTGAATTTCAGTTTTTAGTTTAATTTTTTAATATATTTGTCCGCAAGTTAAGAGTTTTAGTTTAAAATTTCAGGATAAAATAAATATTTGTTAATCTCTAAATAACATCCTTGAAAATAGTTATATGTGCACTTGCCCCGTGGAGGGAGGGGGAATATTTGCACCCTATAGCCTTTTTAGGCGACTCTTTAAATTATGTCCATGTTAACCTAATTGGATGAATTCTTTTTTCCATAAACCTAATACATTGAACTAACAAAGACTATGGAGAATTTTAATAGTTTAGTTGGGTGACTACTTCAACGTTCACCATATTAGTAAGGATTTAATTCTCCACATTATAATTCTCTTTCCTATTTTCCTTCTATAAAACTAACAAGAACAAATTTTAAATAGTAGCTTCAAAAGGTTATTTGTGCAAATGCTTCGTATGTGGGTCACACTGTCACGCTTTGATTTTTTGGGTTTACGCGATCAACACTAGAGGGCAAGTGCACAGATAGCCATTCTCAGGAACGCTATTTAGAGATTAGTCAGTATTTATTTTGTCCTGAAATTTTAACTAACAATCTTAATTTCAAGACATTTTTGTCCTGAAATTTGAATTGAAAAAATTAAAATTTAGGACGGACTGACTAATTTCTAAATAGCATCCCTTTAGAGTGGCTAGGTAGTGCCATTTCTACACACTAGATGTTATTCTCACACCGAGCGAGCCAAACCCATTTATCCTTTCAACATTCAAGTCCATGACAAGCAATGATAAGGCAAATATAATACAATAACATACAGTAATCCACAATCTTATAAAATGAAATAACTTCCCAAATGGGTGTTACATGTACCACAGCTATCCCAAACACAATGTCAATGAAGCCTCCAGATGAATAACAAAATACTTGGGTTTGAGGAATATTAATTGTTGATGGATTATTTCTCTTATATCACTTTTAGTTATTGCAAATACTCGTGTTACTTAGGTCTCATTTGTTTTTTAAGATTAAAACGTGTGAATCTAAATACGCATTTGAACATTAAAATATTATATTCTGTTTGTTTTCTCTACATCTCAATATGTAAAACTTATATTTAATAAGTATAAATTCAAATTAAATAGTACGAATTAATATAATACTATATTAATAAAATATTTCTAAAAAATTATATGGTAATTAATGGTAATGATGCTAATAGTGGTGGTTGTGGGTGTCGACCGGGTAGTGACTGGTGTTGGTGTTGGTGTTGGTTGATAGTGGTGATTATGGATAGTAGATGTGGATGATACTAGTAGTTGATGGTGGTGATTGATGGTGGCGGTGACTAATAATAGTGATGGATGATATATAATGGTGGTTGATAATGATGATTGGTTTTGCGGTAATGATGGTTGGTGGTGATGGTTGTAAATGATGGCTAATGATAGCGACAACTAACATTCGTACTTGGAAGCGCCGGTGGTTGTGGTTGAAGATGGTGATTAATGGGTGGTGGGTAGTTGGTAGTCTATAATGGTGGGAGACGACGATAACGGTGGTAATGGTGATTACTGGTGAAAGTGTAGGAGTAATAATAAAATATCATTTTTTATATAAATTCTTGAATGTATGACATGTTAATGCTATTATGACTCTGCTATAGATCTTAATCGTTAAAATACCCATTAAGTGATCGTAAAATTGAAAAAACAAGCAGACAAAATGACTAAGATTTATATTTAAAAAACAAACGCACTTAATGACTAAGACCGGAATAATTAAAATTTAGACCTTCATTAAGTGCAAACAAATGAGGCCTTATTCACATTCAATTTTGTATAAAATAATACAGTAAAAATAGCACGGTATAATCAGTTTTTGGACTGGTCATTCAAAAATAACCAGCGTTTACCAAGTCAATGAAAAATAGTCACTATTTTGCTGCAACAGAGACCGGTCCAGCATAATATACCGGAGTTCGGAGCACCTGTGTATAAACTCCAGCATATTATGCTGGACCGGTATACTTTGCTGGCTCCAGTATAATATACTGGAGACTGGAGCACCGGTGCTCTAAACTCCAGTATATTATGCTGGAGTTCTAGTGTACTTATGCTGGAACTCCATCATATTATACTGGAGTTCCAACATACTTATCCTGGAACTCTAGTATAATATGTTAGAGTTCAAGTATACTTATGCTGGAACTCCAGCATAATATACTGGCGTATTTTTCGGGTTTTGAACAGTGTTTTCGCTCAGATTTATCTTTACATGAAAAGTGGTTAAATTTCGATTACTTTTGAAACTAGGCTATTTTTGAACGACCAATTATAAATCTGCCAATTTTTGAATTTCTCCCAATAATACAATGGTATTTGAATAAAATACAAATATTATTTGTACGCAGGTTTATGGCTAAACTAAAACTTTTGCCAAATTCACAGAGTTGTACTCCCTCCGGTCCTTTTTAGTTTTCATGGTTAGTAAAATAATTGACCCAAAATATTTATCATTTTAGGAAACCAAGAAATAATTGATTAATTTGTTTCACCTTTATCCTTACTTTAATAAACGTAGAGAGAGGCTAATTTTGATGAAACCAAGAGTAATAATAATTTGATATCAAAGAACTAATAAAAGTAGTTTACTTAAAATCTTTTTTCCAATAATATTTTCTTATATGGCATGTAAATGTCAAAGGGAAAATACATGGGGACACATTGTACTATGACTCTTTTCACAAAGGAACACTCAAACTTTAGGAAGGTCTAATTACCTTCCCAGACTAATTGAAAGTAGTATTGATACAACCTTTTGATACTAGTACAAGTTTTAAGGTTTAATGTGCATATCACGCACCAATCTTGAATCGCCATATAATTCCTTTTTTTTGCTACCTTTATTTTCTTTTTCAGTTTTTATTCTCTTTAGGTAATAGTCACTGTAGATATATAAAATTTATTAAGTTTAATCCATACAAATTCGCATTGAATCTTAATTTTATTTGGGTTAAATAATTAATTTGGACTTTACAAATTAAATTAGTCCATTTTATTATTTTCAAGCCCAAGATCCATTTCATCTTAAGGCTCAGGCTCATGCCATGTGTCAAGTGACATGGCATATCCAGTCAAACTCTAAGGCAACAAGATGACGCCACGTGTGAAATGTGTGGCAATCCCAGTCCAAAACGGTGACCAATCAAGAATTGATAGGTGTCTAAAATGACATGTCTTGGCCAATCACAAGCAAGCTTATCACATAGCTTGTGAGATAAGTTTGATGACTCACATGAGCCAACCAGAATCAAGCAAGAGAGTTCATATGTAGCTGGACTATCCATCCTCTATAACAATAAATAGAGGGGCTACATAACTCTTTGGGAGGACATTCAGAATTGGAGAAGAGCATTCCACAATTGGTGAAAGCATCCACAAACAGAGAGATCAATCATCAAGTGCATAGTTCTTCAACAGAGGAGTGATAAACGGAGTTCTTTCCGGAGATCAACCCGAAATAACAAAGTGTTGCTCGATGTTCTTGGAGATTAAATACATCACAAGGAGATCTCCATCGTCTTACATTGGAGAAAGACACTTCTCAAGCCCTGGAATTACGGAGAATTTCATAGAGGAGAATCAAAGAATACATAGAATTGTACTCACAATATTCATCAATAAAATCTCTTTTTTTCTTCATAATACTTTTGTTGCAGTTTATTTTCCATACTACAAAAATTTGTTACGAACAAATTTTGGCACGCGCAATGGGACGTCATGTGAGATATGCTCTTCTTTGCCATCTCCAAGGAGGCGAAGTATTCGGATCCTTCCGAGCCACTAGCCTTGAACTTGCTCGAGTGATCAAGCCAACATGACTACGCTCAACGGATGCATCAGTAGTGGTATCTTTGCATGGAACATCATCACACTTCCTGAAGGCCATCCTAGCAGTAGATTTGTAGTTTCTAGTACTGATAAAAAAGGAAAGCAACAATGAGCTTGCTCCAATAAAAACACAAGAACATTATGATAACGGAAAAGTTGTCATATGTTATGCAACAATTTCCTTCACAGATGATGACTTGCTGCTGGGGTCTAAGCCACATAACAGACCTTTTATTTGTTATAAGGGCCATTCAGGAACAACGTCTCAATCACATACTTGTTGATGATGGTTTGACGCCAAAGATTGTGCTAAAAAAGTTTGGGATCTCTATCAATGAGCTATTCAAAAGTAACCTAACAAATCCAAGGTTTCAACCAAGGAGGATAACGAGCCATAGGTATGATCCACGTGGGATTATTCATTGGTGATATGAAGACAAACACCCTGATTCACGTCATAGATGCTAAAACATCATACAACTTGCTGCTTGGACATCCTTGGGTTCATGAGAATGGAGTGGTATAGTCTACTTTCCATCAATGTATGAAGTACAGAAGAGATGGAGAAATAGTCAAAATTGATGCAGACATCAATCTTTTCATTGAGACAAAGTCGTACTTTGCAGATGCAAAATTCTACCCAGATTCTTGTGAATAGTATGGAGAAACCATCATCAGTCGAAGACGCTGATGTCAATTCAAAAGAAGAAAATGAGTCTCAATGGACTACCACCAAGCTGTCCAAGAAGACAACTGAAGAAGTCTACATTAATCTATCATCATATGAATGTGACATACAAACAAAGACTGATAAAGAACATCCAATTTTCTGCTATGGTCCACGTGAGTGTTGAAAGAAAGGGCAACCTTTATTAGAAGAATGTACTGCAAAGAAGAAATTAAGTCACATAGCGATTCAAGATTTATAGGAGCATATGACCGTCTCAATTGCACGAATCTCATCAGTGACTTGTGAGTCTACTAAAGGCAATCTCCAAACTGATAAAATAAAAGGGCTTTAATCCTAAGGCCTTCATACTGCTTGAAAATTCTGGTTACAACTTCTCCAATCCATCAAAACTAGTAGAACTTAAAGACGAAGTCACTGGTGAAAAGATACATAAGCTCAACGAGTCCCAAATGAAGTTGAGAAAGCAAGGGCACTATGTCGCCGCTCCAAAGTTTGGCAGAGCCTCTTCGAATTTCATCTAAAAGAAGCAAAGAGATAGCTTCATCACAACATACCTCGGTAAAGGAGATGAAGGAATTTAAGGGCAAGAAAATAAAATAACGGGCTTTAGTGTTTGATCGCATTGGAGGCTCAACCCCTTAAGTCTCGGTATTTGAAAGGCTAAGTCACAAAGGTGAATGTGTATCTTCCAAATGTCTAAAGGAAGTCTTAACTACCTAAAATACCTCCTTCTTTTGTCTCCTGGTAACCATAAGGAGTCACCATCTAGAAAGATACTGTCAAAACATAAGGAGCAAGTCCATTGAGGAGCGGGGTCATTTTGAAATTGTTGATGACAAAGAAATCTGTAGTGCTTTCCCATCACGTATGAAGAGTAAGTCTATTGTGTCAATATCCACAGACGGTCCACTGAAGTGCAAAGGAGAACCATTGTTTATACTTGCCAGCCTCATAAAGAAGCAGAGAAATAGAAAGAAGTAATGCCAACCATCCAAGAAATTCAAAGAGAAAAGTCAGACTTTGTGAAAACATCCTATCATATAACTGTGGAAGATAGCCATGCCTTGATGTTAATGATGAAGTACACGAGGCTCTCCCTCAACTAGAAGATGCGGGCAATCAATTGTAGATGAGTTTTAGGACCTCAATTTAGGAACTCCAGAAGATCCACGCCCCACCTTCATTAGTGCATTTCTTATGCCTTAGGAGGAGGAGGAATACTCCAAGTTATTGACCGAGTACAAAGATGTCTTCTCTTGGTCATATAAAGAAATTCCCGATCTTAGTCCTAAGGTAGTCGGTCATCATTTAGGGATCAAAAGTGGAGCATGCCATGTGAAGCAGTCACAACACATGTTTCGACCGAGCTAGTACCACAAATCAAAGTCGAAGTCAACAAGCTTATCGGGGCGGGATTTATTCGAGAGGTGAAGTAACCATCATGGATATCGAATATTGTACATGTCAATAAGAAGAATGGTCAAATACGTATTTGTGTTGACTTTCGAGACCTAAACAAGGCATGTCTGAAAGATGACTTTCCGCTACCAATTATTGAATTCGCGGTTAATGCTACAACATGGCATGAAGCTATGTCATTCATGGATGGGTCCTTCAGATACAGTCAAATCAGAATGTCTCCAAGTTGCGACCAAACGCACACACAAGTATACGTGGTCGTCAAGTAATAAAGTGACTAAAAGTCAGATGTCGAACCCACGAGGATTTGTGATTAACTATTAACTAAATTAGACTATCCTAATTATCTAAACAAGAATTAAATCTAGAAGTATTTGATTCTAAGCTAATTAAAATAAAAAGAAAACAAATAATAAACTCTGAACAAAGGAAGAGTAGATTTTTATGTTATCAATGTGATGAAAACGATCTAGGGTTATAGGCTATCTAACATTCCTATTGTATTTTTCAATTAAATTGACTAACTAATTTATCTAGCTTATTGGTTGACAGGGTTAATATTGCTCATAAGAATCTGTCGAGTTCTTACTCGTCTATTCAAGCTAACCTAACGCCTATATGTCTATGGAGTTAGAATCAACAAGAATAAAATTATAATTCCTTTACATCAACCAAGCAAGGCAAGTAGGTATATGTCTATCCTAACCGCGAATCTGTTCCCGGAAGCTCAGGTTCATAAACTTTCTCTACTCAATCCTATATGCAATCTAGAATTCTCACTTTCGAGTTCAATTCTAGATTCGTAGATAGTATTCAATTGATGATCAAGCAATCAAATAATTAAGCGCAAGATTGAATAAATAAACCAACATGATAAACTAAGAAATCAAAATCAATATCCGAATAACAATAGTCATGAGAGAACGACAACCCTAGAACGTGAAGTTTATCTCCACATAGACATATTAGAAAAACAACAAAGCATACAAAGAAACATAAGAGTTACTAAGTTTGATGGAAAAAAGATGAAACTCGGCCTCCACGGTGGCTCTGTGCTCTCCCTAGGTCAAAAGTATGTCCAAAGTTACAAAATGACATTTTTACATGTATTTATACCAAGTAGGGTTGGGCCCAGATGAAAACACCTTCTCTTGCACAAAATAGGACTCTGACTTTGTAAAATTTGTACCATGCGACATGCCATGCGGTGTGCTTGTGGGGAACTTCAGAGAGCATGCAATTTGAGGGCAACAACAATTTACACAGCAATAGCGCGCCACTCGGCACCCCACGCGGCGTGGCAATGGAAATTTGGAAAAATATAAAACATGAAAGTTGTAGCCCTTGTAAATATCTTTCTAGTGATATATTGTGGAGCCCAAACAAATTTTTGAGCGAAAAGTTATGTGTATTTTATTGGACAAGGCTCAGTATTCATGCTCTATTCTTTGTTTCGTTCTTAAAGTGCACTATCATCCATTGATCCCCGAACACAATCCCAACTTAATCCTTGAGATTTTACTCAAACTTCAAAGCTCCAGAATAGCTTGAATTCATTCCATAATATCTACATAGATCGGAATCACTCCGACAGGCATAAAACACATAATTTGTGCAAAACACTAGCAATTAAAGCTCAAATTCAATTAAAGTGAAGTAAATTAGAGTGTAATAAGCGACTAAAATACATAATTATAGCCTATCATCAACACCCCACACTTAAGCCATTGTTCGTCCTCGAGCAATCAAACTACACTTTATATAGACACGACCTCTTTAAACAATTCTCCTAACTCATCACACCAAGAATATTTAAAATAGACTAAGCACAAGAGTGTAACATCTTCATCTCAATATTTGACTCACAAGTACCACGCATTATTCACAACTTACTCACTTACTCTAACGTAGAGGTCAACAATATTGCCTTTACTTCATGAATCAAGTGCTCCCATACAACAATAAAGAGTAGTACCACACACAATAAAAATTAATACAATTAGGAGCTCAAGATAGAAAGAATTCACTCACTCTCAGGAACAACATTTATAGGCCATAAAGATGAACCATAGGCTTGCCCGTAGTGTACTACTCTACTAATTGAGCTTATTTAGTCTAGGATCAAGTAGGACTTTAATCGGTTGTAATGTAGGCTGCGGGACAGGTAGGATACATTTAGATATAAGAGTAACTACACCTCTCTAAGAACTTTAATACATACACTTTAACATTTGAAATCTCATACTTATGTCAAACCATACTCCACCTTCATATCAATGTATGCTAACTCCATACTTTCTTTAAGCACAATTACATCAAGAGTTACCACTATCAAGGAATATTTTTCACAACAATATGACTATTTTTTTCTTTCTTTTTCAATTCAAGTGGATCTTACTTTTTCAAAATAGTGCGCCTTCCTCCTTATTTCATTAGTTACATTCAAAAGCCAAACCAACCACCCCACACTTTAACTTTTATAAAATTCATAACAATTCAAGTGCTCATGAGAGGTGAAAAGGTTCAAATAGACGGTTAATTCAAACAAATGGGTAAGACTTGTAATGTGGTTACCAAAGAAATAGGATTATAGGCTCAAAGGGTTAACTACGATACATAACAATTAGGCGGGTGATATATATATATATATATATCTGGCCCAATAAAGAAACATCTATATCACTTTCAAGACTGAACAAAACTATTATTTCACTTTGCAAACATACGAGTCAAGTTTTATACATCAAATGCAATGCACAGAATAACACAAAATCTCACATACACATGGCACATAACCAACTTCAAAGAGCATGCAATTTGAGGGCAGTAACAATTTACACAGTTGTGGTGCGCTATACGGCGCTCCACACAGTGCGGCTATGGAAATTTGGAAAAATGTAAGAGATGAAATTTTTATCCCTTTCAAATAACTTTCCAACGATATATTGTGGAGCCCAAACGGATTTCTGAGCAAAACGTTATGTGCATTTTACTGGACAATGCTCAATATGCCTGCTCGATTCTTTGTTTCGTTCTTAAAGTGTATTATCGTCTGTTGATCTCTGAACACGATCCCAACTTAATCCATGGGCTTTTACTCAGACTTCAAAGCTTCAAAATAGCTTGAATTCATTCCATAACATTTACATAGATCGGAATCACTCCTACATGCATAAAATATGCAATTTGTGCAAAACACTAGTGATTAAAGATCAAATTCAATTAAATTACAGTAAATTAGAGTGTAATAAGCAACTAAAATACGTAATTATAGCCTATCATCACTCCAAAAAATGAAGAGTGTACTGCTTTCCGAACTCCAAAAGGGATATACTGTTACAAAGTGATGCCCTTCGGTTTGAAGAATGCTGGTGCCACCTACCAACGTGCAATGCAAAATATATTTTATGACATGCTTCTCAAGAGGGTTGAATGCTACGTCGATGACTTGGTGGTGAAGACGAAGAGTAGGCGTTACCAACTTGAAGACCTTCGAATTATTTTTGAAAGGTTATGAAAATTTGACATGAAGATGAATCTACTCAAATGTGCATTTGGAGTTACCTCAAGAAAGTTTCATGGCTCATTGGCGTCATCGTTGAATTGAAGTTGATCCCGCAAAGATTGACGTCATTCAGAAAATGCCTGAGCCGAAGAACTTGAGGGAGCTTCGAAGTCTCCAAGGAAACTTAGTATTCATCCGGAGGTTCATCTCTAATTTGGACGGATGGTGTCAACTCTTCAATCATCTATTGAGGAAGGATATCCCTTTTCATTGGGATCAGTCATATCAAAACGCTTTTGAAAGCATCAAAAGATACTTGTTGAATTCCTGTGTTAGGAGCGCCAATGCTTGGGAAGCCATTGATACTCTATATCGCAGCACAAGAACATTCACTTGGGGAATACTTGCTCAAGAGAATGAGGAAGGAAAGGAACTAGCATTGTACTACCTTAGTCGAACTCTAATAGGAGCTGAGTTGAACTATACGCATGTTGAGAAAATATGCTTAGTGTTACTTTATGCTTTAAGGAATCTAAGGCATTATTTTTAAGCATACACTATCAAACTCATCTCTCGAGCAGATTGATCATGTCCAAAGCACACCTAAAAAGAGATATAAAACGGTCGTATGTAATAATAGAAACCCAACTAAGAATCGGGGTCGAATCCACGTGGAGCGAAGATGAGAGTTAGGGGTATATATTTCAAATGAGCAATTAGATTATATAGATTACACTTACACAACAATGATTTGTTTACTATTCCTAATGTTACTCTAATGATTGCAAAAAAAGAAAGAATGAAAACTAGAAATAGTTGTTCTCACAGTTTTTACGAATGGATAAAAAGCCTAGGGCTACAAACATGACCTAGGTGTTTGCCTAATGGGATAAAGACTTTAATGCTTGTTGTGTTGATTGGGATGTATTATAGCTCTCAACTCTAAATTACCCACTCAATATCTCTTGGTTAGAGAGTGGTTTTGCCCAATTTGGCTTTCTCAAGACCAAATGGGTATCACCCAAAACAGTTAATAAGAGCTCAAGCTGGGTTATTACTATCTCTAGGTCGAACCTTTTAATTGGGTTAATTAATTTCTCAATACCCAATTCCTTGTTAGCTAAGTTATCTTAGACTAGGTCTCTCCTTCTCAAGTAGAGACTAAGTCAAATAGGCATGAATTAATATTTGCAACCATTAATTCTAAAATTGAAGCATGAACTAGGCTAAATAATCAACACTCAATCATAAACAAGCATAAAATTAATTACTCATAAGGTTTACATACTAGGGTTGGGTCACAACCCTAATAAAAATCTAGCTACTCATAGTAGGTTTTGAAGAAAACAAAGAAAAAAAGCTAATAAAACTCATAATGAAAGATTAAAATGATGAAATCTAATAATAAAATGTTCAAATAAGCTAAAAATTCCTAAAATAGCAAATAGAACGGCTACAACAACTTCAGATGTTCAAACTTGACCTAATTTTACGAAACTCGTCTATTTACACAAGGCTAAAAATCTCGGACAAAAATGCCCATCGGGAGGTTCTGCGGCCACACAACTCCATGTGCGGTCCGCAGATTTCTTCTTCTGGAAGGAAGTGAAGTTCTGTGGCCGCACATTTTTGCACTGAGGCCACGAGGCAATCTTCTATGGTCCGCACAATTAGGATTGCGGCCACAAGGCAACTCTTCTGCGGCCGCACAATTCTTGTGCAGTCCTCAATCCATAGAGGCTCTGGACTCGGTCCTTTTGCAAACTCTCTGATCTTCGACTCTTAGCCCAGCTTTGTGGCCGCACAATTCATGTGCGGTCTGCACTTTGTGCACATTTATGCTAAATTCTTCCTTTTGGTTTGCGGCCGTAGATGAAATTCTGCGGTCCACAATTTCTTCTGCGGTCACAAAATTCCTTCTGCGGACCGCACATTTGTGCTTCTGTGCCCTTTTATTGACTTATGCTTCAGAATACTCCTTTTTGAGTCAGATTTTATCTCGGGAGATCAACTTCCATCATTCCTGCAATTTTGCACAATTTTATTAGTTTTGAGAACATAATTCAATGCTTTTAGACTAAAACAAAAGCTAAAAGGTGCTAATAACCAGTCAAAATCCCCACTTATCAACTCCCCCAAACTTAAGTCTTTACTTGTCCTCAAGCAAATAAATTAATTCCCACCTCTAAAAGTTAAAGGTTACTTCAGCGAGTGCAAATGTGAGCCACCCACACATCAGTTAGGACTAACAATTACCCACACTACTCATGTATTATCAACAATGCGACAAGATAAACATTTATGCACATATAGTTCTAACGTGACATTTGAGCTTCAAGAATTGACTTTACTCATCAAGGACTCTTGCTCTATCATGTACGTCATGGTGGACTCTAACCTCTTCCTCTATACTTTCCATTTGCGTGGATCACTTAAGAAATTTAGCACTCATATCCAAAGATTTATGAAAGGTTCACTCATCTCTCTCAATAGAATGTCGCAAGTACGGCTTCAAGTACCATAGGCTTTCGCCTCATGTAGATTGCCACTAATGTAATCTCGCTCGGCTTGAAATCAAGTAGGAATCTTTTGTGATGTAATGAAGGCTTTTGGATAGGGTTGGATAGAGTATGGGTGAGTGGTTACACCTTTCCTTAAGTGCTCCATTTTTTCATTTCTCGGCTCACACTTTGCCAATTCATTGAGGCGCTTTCTTTTCCTTGGGGGACTAGAGAGACTTAACATCATTCTTTCTTTATCATTACATTCATTTTCTCCCTCTTTGATTTCTCCATGTTTGGGATCATTACCTATCTTTGAATCCCTTCAACTCTCCCACTTACTCAATTTTTTGCATTTTTCTTTTTGTTCTTTTAGTTTTCTTGCCTTTCCTTCTCATCATTTCTTTTCTCTTTTTGTGCCTTTATACCTTTTTCAAGTTCCTCGTCTCTCCCCCAAACTTACATTTTTATCTATTTATTTCACAAGAGTGTTAAGAAAAAGGGTATCAAGATAGGGTCACGACAAAATGGGTAAAGACTTGTAACATGGTCATCAAATAAGAAAGGCTCGAGACTCAAAGGGGTTGACTAGGTATAATGACATTGGTTGTCAATACAAACTCAAACGGGCCAAGGAGGGCCTACAATCACTTTCCAAACCAAGCAAAACTTAGGATTTCACCTTAAAACACATTCAGGGCAAGTTCTAGACCCTTCGCACGGGTATTTGAACTGGCAACAGTTCATCTCACCCCTCACGCAACCGGATTGTTAAAAAGGACAGTCAAGGTCCCACAAATACCACATTCAAGTTTTAAAATCACCATGGTCCAATTAAAGCACTCAATGGTTTCCAAAGTCAACACAAGAGTCATAAAGTCACTAACTAGAGCTATTTCTTTCAAAAACCTTGTTTATAATCATAAGCATGTAGTTAAGTGTGTTGGTACCATTTGAAGCATGTTTGACTCTTCGAGCATGACTTAATTAGGTCTTTTTATTCATTACTACTACTACTATTACCTAAACACCAAAAATGGACTCATTCTTTTTAAGAAGGTTGTCACGCCATCCATCGTTGGAATGAGTCACCCTGTTCATACAATAGATACCTTTGGAAAGAACCGTGGCATTAAGAAAACCAAAGGCTTATTATCTACTAAAACATAAAAAGAAGCTACTAAATCAAACAAAAAAGCTACTGAATCAAACTAAGAACTAATAAAGAAATAAAAATAAAGAAGCAAATAAACGAAAATTACTAACATAATGAGAAAAAGAGAGAGAATATATACACAATAAGAAAAGAGAAAATAATATCAAGTTATTATAGGCCAAATGTCTCAGAATGTGCCAAATATGGTCAATAAACTCCAACCCTCAAATAAAGATAAGCATTGTCCCCAATTCTTAACAAAAATAAGAGTAAACGAAGGGATAGAGTGAAGAAAACTCCCCATGGCTCCTTGGACATCTCTGTGTCCCTAGAAATGTCACCGCCCTTGGTCTCATCCAAGTGAATCTCATCATCCTCAACTCTGGGTGTGACTAGGTTGGTGAACATCTGACGCACTGCCTCGGCAGTGTCGGCAGCCAGGTTTGGCTCCTCAGACTGGCCAGCTGATGCCACCGGTGCTGATGGTGCTATAGGATCTGGGCCTGAATGGTGTGGGTTAATCAGTATGTCAAAGGGGAGATCTCGGCTGCAGCAAGCTTGGTCACCTGTCCACTGACTTCTTGCTGGCCTCGGACTTTCTCAGTTTCTTTACTTCTTTTCTCAGCTCTTCGATCACTGACCCGTGCTATACCAAAGTAACCAAAGTAGCCATAATAACGTTCTGGTTCTCTAGGAGCTTCTTTAATGCATCTTCAACTGTCAGGGGAATTTGAGGTACCTGAATAGAAGACTGTGCTTCAACAGTACTGGATAAGTCAGAAAACTTTATAGTGGCTGTCTGCATCCAGTTTTTGAGGCTCGCCAACGTCTGGGAGACTCGCAGCTAAAAAGTGGGGCAGCAGGCATAGGCACCGGCCTCAAAGATGAAGTAGAAGCTGTGGAAAGGGATGCAGAATGGTCTGAAGATGATGGTGGAGGCATAGTTGTGGCACTAGGAGAAGGCTCGGCCGAAGTAGATGGAACATCAACTGCCTTTGCCACTACCACGGCTAGCTTATCAAACTGGCCTGTGGTGGTAGATGACTGACCTTTTCTCTTTGGGTTATTCACATCCATCAGTGAGTACCAAGAAAAAGCCTTCTTTGGCTTCACCTGTGTGTCATAATCCATCGGCTCTACCCTCGCATCCGTAAGATATTTTGTAATAGTGTTGGGATACGAGTAAGACGAGTCATCTTGACGAGCAATCACTGAGATCTTGGCTAATATCACGACACCACATTCATAGGGTACCCGGCCATGATAGAAGCAACCAGAACTGCCCAAGGGATCGGAAGATAAGTCTCATTATGGCATGGGTCCAATCTGCTGCAATACCCCTTTGCCTTGAAACTCAGAGTGCTCGTGTGGATAGGAACCCCAGTGGCTTGGGTGGTGGTGGCCTAGGTGCTTCTAGAATCTCTGCTAACCAAGGCCGGGTTGTATCTCCTATTTCATACTTCTCCAAATATTCCTTTGGCTCGATATTTTCGAAACCCAAGTACGTGTTGTGTATATGTTGGTCAAATCTCACTTTGAGGTTACGCACTTTGGTTACCTTTGTCCCCTTTTTGATATGCACCACATTTACATAAGATTCCCAAACAAGGTACTCTTTGGCATCCACGACACTCTGGGTAAACTACATCCACCCCTTGCGTTCCTTGAACTGTCTCAACACTGCTGGGTTGTACTTCTCCAGATCTTTCAACTAAAATTGTCGCTCAAGAGTAAGCATCCTCATTGGCCACCAAGTGCTAAAGCTGGTGAAGGAAGCCAAGCTGACATGCCATATGGTGAGGGATTGCCCCAGACTTTGGAGGGGTGCACCTCCACAGACTTCTCAGCCATACCATGCCCCATAAAGTTCCCAGGCTATGATTACAGCACCAGTTGCTACCCCACCTGCCCAGACAGCTAGAGGTGGAGGTCGGGGAGGTAGAGGTTGCCCTAGAGGGGGAGGCCAAGCCAGATATTATGCCCTTCCTGCCCGTATTGAGGTTGTCGCATCTGATTTTGTCATCACAAGTATTTTCCTAGTTTGTCATGGAGATGCATGGATTCTATTCGATCCAGGCTCCACTTATTATTATGTGTCCTCTTATTTTGCCCCGTATTTGGGCGTACCTTGGGATTCTTTGGGTTCCTCTATTTATGTTTCTACTCTTGTGGGAGATTCTCTTGTTGTGGACCGCATTTATCGATCGTGTTTGGTTTCCCTTAGTGATTTTGAGACCAGAGCCGATTTATTATTGCTTAGCATGGTAGATTTCGGTGTTATCATAGGCATGGACTAGTTGTTGCCCCACTATGCTATTCTTAATAGTTACGCCAAAAATGTGACGCTGGCTATGCCAGGTGTACCGCGAGTAGAGTAGAGGGGTACTTTAGATCACACTCCCAGTAGAGTTATTTCTTTCCTTAAGGCTCAGCACATGGTTGATAATGGGTGTGATGCGTATCTAGCCTATGTGAGAGATGTCAGTATTGATACCCCTACAGTTGATTCAGTCCCAGTAGTAGGAGATTTCTCTGATGTGTTTCCAACTGACCTTCCGGGCATACTGCTCGATAGAGATATTGATTTTGGCATTGATTTGTTGCCGGGCACTCAGCCCATTTCTATTCCTCTGTATCGTATAGTCCCTCCTGAGTTGAAGGAGTTAAAGGATCTGTTACAAAAATTGCTTGATAAGGGTTTTATTCGGCCTAGTGTATCACCTTGGGGTGCTCTTGTCTTGTTTGTGAAGAAAAAGGATGGTTCTATGCGTATGTGCATTAATTATCGCCAGTTGAACAAAGTTACAGTGAAGAACTGGTATCCTTTGCCTCGTATTAATGATTTGTTTGACCAGTTACAGGGTGCACGAGTGTTTTCTAAAATTGAATTATGTTCAGGTTACCATAAGTTGAAGATTCGGGAGCCAGATATCCCGAAGACTGCCTTCTGGACTCGGTATGGTCATTACGAGTTCCTTGTTATGTCATTTGGGCTGACCAATGCCCCAGCAGCCTTCATGTATTTGATGCACAATGTGTTCCGACCATATCTTGACTCATTTGTCATTGTCTTTATTGGTGATATTCTGGTATACTCTAGGAGTCGGGATTTTGTGGCATTCTTGGGTCACGTGGTGTCGAGTAAGGGGATAAAGGTGGATTCAAAGAAAGTGGAAGTAGTGCAGAGTTGGCCCAGACCATCCTCAGCTATAGAGATCCGCAGTTTTCTTGCCTTGGAGGGTTATTACCGTCGATTTATTGAGGGATTTTCATCTATTGCAGCACCTATGACCAGGCTGACCCAGAAGGGTGCTCCGTTCCAGTGGACAGAAGAGTGTGAAGTGAGCTTCCAGAAGCTCAAGATAGCTTTGACTACAGCCCCAATTTTGATCTTACCTACAAGTTCGGGGTCTTATACTGTCTATTGTGATGCCTCGATGATTGGTCTTGGAGCGGTATTGATGCAGGACAGTAGGGTGATTGCCTACGCGTCCAAACAATTGAAGGTACATGAGAAGAATTATCCTGTCCATGATCTCGAGTTAGCTGCTATTGTTCACGCCTTCAAGATCTGGCGTCATTATTTGTACAGTGTTCCTTGTGAGATCTATACTGATCACCGGAGTTTACAGCACCTATTCAAGTAGGAGGACCTTAATTTGCGCCAGAGGAGGTGGTTAGAGCTACTGAAGGACTATGATATCACTATCTTGTATCACCTGGGCAAGGCCAATGTGGTGGCCGATGCTTTGAGTCACTGGGTGGAGAGTTTGGGAATTTGGCTTATCTACCAACAGCGGAGAGGCCCCTGGCGATGGATGTTCAGGCCTTAGCCAGCTAGTTTATGAGATTGGATCTTTCGGAGGCCAGTCAGATTCTAGCTTGTGTGATTTCTCGGTCTTCTTTATTTGATCGTATCAGTAGCATCAGTATGATAACCCTCATTTGCTCGTCCTCAAGTACAAGGTCCTGCATGGCGATGCCAGAGATGTGACTATTGGTGATGACGGAGTATTGATGATTCAAGGTTAGGTATGTGTACCCAATATTGATGGGCTTTAGGAGCTAATTCTAGAGGAGACCCATAGTTCGCGGTATTCCATCCATCCGAGTGCCGCGAAGATGTATCAGGATTTGAGGCAACACTATTGGTGGAGGCGGATGAAGAAGGATATAGTTGGGTTTGTAGCTCGATGCCTCAATTGTCAGCAGGTAAAGTATGAGCACCAGAGACCGAGTGGTTTACTTCAGTAGATAGAGATTTTGGAGTGGAAGTGGGAGCGGATCACCATAGATTTCATAGTTGGACTCCTACGGACTTTGAAGAAGTTCGATGCCATTTAGGTTATTGTGGATCGGCTGACCAAGTCTGCGCACTTCATTCCTGTGTGTACCACCTATTCTTTGGAGCGGTTGGAAGAGATTTATATCCGGGAGATTGTTCATCTGCATGGTATTCCAGTTTCCATCATTTTCGACAGAGGTACTCAGTTCACATCACGGTTATGGAGGGTCGTGCAACATGAGTTAGGTACTCGGGTGGAGTTGAACACAACATTTCACCCCCAGACGGACAGACAGTCCGAGCGCACTATTCAGATTCTTGAGGATATGCTCCGTGCGTGTGTTATGAAGTTTGGATGGTCTAGGGATCAGTTCTTGCCACTGACAGAGTTTGCCTACAATAACAGTTATCAATCCAGCATTCAGATGGCACCGTATGAGGCTTTATATGGTAGGCGGTGTAGATCCCCGGCAGGTTGGTTTGAGCCGGATGAGGCTAGATTATTGGGCACAGACTTGGTTCAGGAAGCCTTGGAGAAGGTTAAGGTGATTCAGGATAGACTTCGCATAGCCTAGTCCAGACAGAATAGTTACGCGGACCGGAAGGTTCATGATGTTTCCTATATGGTTGGAGAGCGGGTCTTGCTTCGGGTTTCGCCTATGAAGGGCATTATGAGATTTGGGAAGAAGAGAAAATTGAGTTCGAGGTTTATTGGTCCGTTTGAGATATTGCGACGTGTTGGGGAGGTCGCTTATGAGCTTGCTTTACCTCCCATCTTGGCAGGAATTTATCCGGTATTTCATGTTTCAATGCTCCGGATGTATCACGGTGATGCATCGCATGTGTTGGATTTCAGTTCAATCCAGTTGGACAAGGATCTATCTTATGCTGAGGAGCCAGTAGCGATATTGGACAGGTAGGTTCTAAAGCTGAGGTCAAAGAACATTGCATCAGTGAAGGTTCAGTGGCGGGATCAACCGGTCGAGGAGGCGACTTGGGAGACCGAGCAGGATATGCGCAGCCGTTACCCTCATCTTTTTATCACTTCAGGTATGTTTCTATCGTTTGAGGATGAACGAATATTTTAAAAGGGGGAGGATGTAATGACCCGGCCGGTCATTTTAAGAATTAATGCCCTGATTCCATATTAACTACTTTTCATGTGTTCTTTTCTGTTATTGTGAGTTGCCGAGAGGATTCGTTCGGAGTTTCGAAGAGTTTTGGGACACTTAGTCCCTAAATGAGAGTTTAAGCTTTAGAATTTGGGCTATCGTCGGAGCAGTGTGAAGACTGCCTCGAAATGGAATTATGTTGATCCTGTTAGGTCCGTTTGGTGATTTCGTACTTAGGGACGTTTTCAAATTATGTTTTGGAAGTCCGTAGCTTAATTAGGCTTGAAATACCGAAAGTTGAATTTTTAAAGTTTCCGATTTGATAGTGAAAATTTGATATCGGGGTCGGAATCCGATTTCGAGAGATGTAATAGCTCCGTAGGCTTCAACGTGACTTGTGTGCAAAGTTTGGGGTCAATCGGACTTGGTTTGGTTGGTTTTATCATCGGGTGTAGGATTCTTGAGATTTCTAGTTCATAAGGCTTGGATTGGAAGGTGATTCGTGGATTTAGCATTATTTGATGTGATTCGAAGGTTGGAATAAGTTCGTATGATGTTTTAGGATTGGTTGGCATGTTTGGTTAAGGTCCCGGGGACCTCGGGTGTGTTTCGGATGTCTAACGGATTGGAAATTGGACTTAAGCAAAAAATCTGAGTTGTTGAACCTGCCATAACTGCGTATGTAGGACCGCAAGTGCGGCACCACAGAAGCGGTATGAGGACCGCAGGTGCGATCTGAGGCCCAAGTGAAGCTAGTCGCAGATGCGGCCTAAGAACTGCAGAAGCGGGTCGCATCTGCGAGAATAGGGTCGCAGGTGCAACTTATGGCTGTTTAATGAAAAGTCGCAGGCGCGGATAAAAGGCCGTAGAAGCTGGACCGCAGGTGCGGTAGGGCCCTCGCAGGGGCGAAAATCGCTGGGCAGAAAAAGGGAAAAATGAGGGTTTGAACTCATAACTTGGAAAAACGATTTGGAGCTCGGTTGAGGGCGATTTCTCAAGGGTTTTTGAAGGAAAAATATTGGGTAACGATTTCTATCTTGATTTTGATACTACAACTATAATCTATTGTTGTTTTCCTCTTCTAATTAAGGAAATTGGGGTAAAATTTAGAAAATGGGATAAAGGTTCCCCAATTGAAATTCGAGTTTTGAGTGAAATTTTGACGTCAAATTTTGGTGATTTTTGTTCGAGTGTGTTCGTGAGTGATCAGTGGTTCTGAATTTGTAAATTTTATCCAATTCTGAGACATGGGCCCAGGGGAATTTTTGGGCGATTTTTGTAATTTCGTGTGTTATCTTCGAATTAATTAGTTAAATTAGTTACTTGAAGTTATATTTACATTATGCAATTAATTTGAATAGATTTGGGCCATTTGGAGTCGGGTACTTGTGGCAAGAACGTGATTTCGAGTTGATTGAGCTAGTTCGAGGTAAGTGGCTTGCCTAACCTTGCGTGGGGGAACTCCCCTTAGGATTTGGTATTGTTATTATATGAGTACCGTGTACATGAGGTGACGAGTGCGTACACGTGCTAATTATTGAAAAATCCCGTTTTCATTAAGTTAATACCTATGTTTTCTTGTAATTGAGCGATACACGCACTTGAAACATCTTGCTTAGTTTTGGAAAAAGCATGCTTATGTGATTTAATTGTCTTATCTGCTTTAATTGCCTACTTGTACTCTGTGCAACATGTTAGAGTAGAAATTCCTATTTAATTCTCGAATAGAACTGTAAATTCTTCTGAGATTGTTGTGTGTTTACTTTGGGACTATGGGACGATATCCCGGGAGATCCCCCTGCATATTTACTTTGGGATTACGGATCGGTATTCCGGTAGATTCCTCCCCCCCGCATATTATGTTTGGAACTACCGGACAACACCCGATAGATTTTCTGTACTGGATATTTACTTTGGGACTATGAATTGGTATTCCGGGAGTTTCCCCTGCATATTTATGATTGGGACTACGGGACGATATCTCGATAGATCCTCTGTACATTTACGTTTGGGACTATGTGACGATATACTGGGAGATCCCCCGTTGCTATCTATGCATACTCAGTATATTCTGTCTGTGATTTACTCTTTATCAACTGTTAGTGTCTTAAATTATACCGTCGTACTTCTTACTATTTTACCTCGTTTTATATATATACATAACCGGTAGGGCCCTAACCTTCCTCATCACTACTTGACCGAGGTTAGGCTTGACACTTACTGGGTACTGCTATGGTTTACTCATGCCATTTCCTACACATGTTTTATGTGTGCAAATGTAGGTTCTTTGGATCAACCATATTATCAGTGAGGCGAGGCGATCTTCAGAGACTTCGAGGTATATCTGCCACATCCACAAACCGAGGACTCCCTCTCTATTCTCTATTTTAGCTATATCCCTTATGTATTTTCCTTTGATTAGACATTCTGGAGTTAGAACACTATGTAGTACCTACAACTTGTGATTTCATGAGATTCAGGGTTTTGGGAGTTGATTCAGTTTGAGAGTGTGTATTTGTATATGTCGAGCGGCATCTTAGACGTTTTTATTATGTTTTATCTGCAGTTTTTGCTAGTTTTATCTTTTGTTCCCTTTTTCCGCAAATTGTTAGGCTTACCTAGTCGTGGAGACTAGGTGCCGTTACGATAGTTCACAGAGGGTGAACTTGGGTCGTGACATGCAACTCTTTGTGAAGGTGGATCACGTTCGGATCACCTTGTGGAACATTAGCCTAGGATTGCCACGCCAATGATATTTACGCCATTTCATCCAAGATCTCACACGCCTCCACATAAGGTGTAGTCTTGAAGTTCCTACCGATAAGTTGATTCACTACACATTGGTTGGTTCTATTAATCCCACAATAGAAAGTTTGTTGAATCATATTCTTCGTCATATCGTTGTTGGGACATTCTTTAACCATTGTTCTATACCGTTCCCATATCTCGTGTGATGGCTCATTTGTCACTTGCTTGAATGCCAAAATCTCATCCCGAAGTGTAGCCATGTGTCCCAGAGAGAAGAATTTAGAAATAAACTTTTCCGCTAACTCATCCCAAGTATGAATGGAATGGTTTGGTAAGCATTCCAACCAATCTAAAGCTTTCCCCCATTGAGAGAAGGGAACAGCCTTAGCCTCAATGCATCCTCGGAGACATTTGTTTGTTTGCTCCCAACAAGTGTCCACAAACCCTTTCAAATGTTTGTATGCATTTTGACTTGGAGAACCAGTGAAGAAACCTCGTTGCTCTAGCAAAGTGAGCATCACATTGGTGATTTGAAAGTTTTCCGCCCTAATACGGGAAGGGACTGTTGCACAAGCATATCATTCATTGTGTAACACCCGGTGTAGAGCTGCTCGTGATGGAGGTGGGGGTAGAACATGGACATTGTCATGAGGCACTCGACCTCTTCTATTGGCTTGAGGTTCAAGAGGAACCTCATCAACTTGGTCATCCTCGACGTCCACATCCCCCAATGCAATATTTCCGAGCTCATTGTTTTCCATGGTTGTACCTACAATTTATCAAACAAGTTAGTAACACGGAAGGAAAAAAGATATTCCAAAAACACACCCAAATATATAGCTAACACCGATTTTTAACTCCCTGACAATGACGCCAAAAATTGATCACGTCCAAAGCACACCTCAAAAGAGATAAGAGTCGGGGTCGAATCCACTAGGAGCTAAGATGAGAGTTAGGGGTATATATTTCAAATGAGCAATTGGATTATTTAGATTGCACTTCCACAAAAAGAATTTGTTTACTATTTCTAATGTTAGTCTAATGATTGCAAAATAAAGAACGAAGACTAGAAATAATTGTTCTTACTATTTTTCCAAACCGATAAAAAGCCTAGGACTATGACCATGACCTAGGTGTTTGCCTAATGGGATAAATACTTTAATACTTGTTGTGTTGATTGGGGTGTATTATAGCCCTCAACTCTAAATTACACACTCAATACATCTCAGTCAAAGAGTGGCTTTGCCCAATTTGGCTTTCTCAAGACCAAATGGATATCACCCAAAACAGTTGATAAGAGTTCAAGTCGAATATTTACTATCTCTAGGCCGAACTTTTTAATTAGGCTAATCAATCTCTGAATTGACTCAATTCCTTGTTAGCTAAGTTATCCTAGAATAGGTCTCTCTTTCTCAAGTATTGACTAAGTCAAATAGGCATGAATCAATATTTGCAGCCATTAATTTTAAAATTGAAGCATGAACTAAGCTAAATAATCAACACCTAATCATAAACATGCATAAAATTAATCACACGTAAGGTTTACACACTAGGGTTGGGTCATAACCCTAGTAAAAATCTAGCTACTTGTAGTAGGTTTAAAGAAAAGTTAATAAAACTCATAATGGAAAATTAAAATGATGAATTCTAATAATAAAATCTTCAAATAAGGTAAAACTTCCTAAAATAGCAAAGAGAAACGGCTACAGCAACTTCAGATGTTCAATCTTGACCTAATTTTGTGAAACTCATATATTTATACAAGGCTGAAAACCTCGAATATAAATGTCCCTCGGGAGGTTCTGCGGTCACACAATTCCATGTGCGGTCTGTAGATTTTTTCATCTGGCAGGAAGTGGAGTTTTGCGGCCGCACATTTCTGCATTGCGGCCGTGAGGAAATCTTCTGCGGTCTGCAATATTAGGACTACATCCGTAAGGCAACTTTGCTGCGGCTCATACGATTATGATTGCGGCCGCAAGGCAACCTTTTTGCAGTTGCACAATTCTTGTGCGATCCGCAATTCACAGAGGCTCTGGATTTGGTCTTTTTGCAAACTCTACGATCTTCGACTCTTAGCCCAGCTTTGCAGTTGCACAATTCATGTACGGTCTGCACTTTGCACACATTTCTGCTAAATTCTTCCTCTTGGTTTGCGGCAGTAGAGGAATTCGCAGAATTCCTCCTGCGGACCGCACATTTGTGCTTCTTCTCCCTTTATTACCTTGTGCTTCAGAATACTCCTTTTTGAGTCGGATTTCATCTCGGAAGATCAACTTCCATCATTCCTGTAATTTTGCACAATTTTATTAGTTTCAGGAATACAATTCAATGCTTTTAGACTAAAACAAAAGCTAAAATGCGCTAATAAGCAGTCAAAATCCTCCACTTATCACAGATCCCGTGAAGTTCGTGATGACTCGACCTGTTCTTTCAGCCTAGCAAGGTGGTCCATATTGTTTAACCAATATGAGATTACATACACACCTCAAAAGGTTGAGAAAGAACAAGCACAACTAATTTTCTAGATGATCACTGATGAGTATCTGCCATGTATATAATTTAAACTCGTACTCTGCCAAATAATAGTATAGAAAGATATCGAACCCACAGAGATTGGTTTATCTATTCTACAGACGTTTCTTATTTTAATTACTATTTGAGAAAACCAGAAAGAGTGAGTGGTGAATTAACAAACTAAAATTTCATGAATAGAGAAATAGAAAATATTTTATTTTTCACAAATGTAATAAAAAGGTGTTGGGATACTGACTTCACTCAATATTTTAATTATATAGTAGATATACTTATTCTTCAATTTCTATTTCTCAAAAATATATAAATGCTTCTCACGATAACATTTGTCTATCATTAATTAAGTTGAACAATTAATTACATTCTTCCCGGTTGTATAAATTAATCGTCAAAATAATAATATTACAAAGTCGAAAATATATACTTGAACTAAAACATGCTCTTTTTAGTAAGTCCCTTTCGATTTTCCTACTTGTTATAACTGATTGCTACAATATTCGCCTCTTTCGATTACAAATAAGTGTAAAATCAATTTTAACATATAAGAGCTAGATGTCACTAAATAAAAGGTAATATCTATCAATACCAAAATTTAATATATTACTTCTTCCGCCTATTTCGATTAAAGAATTATTAAGAAGTTAATATGTCATACGAAATAGATAGATGTTCACAATTTAAATGACACCTAACTATAAAGCAGATAAAATTTAAATAAAAAGCTTCGGCTCAGGCATGTGAAATTGAGGAATAATTTACTATTATATAAAAATATTAAGATCTGTCGTTCTCCCAACACATGATAAGTTACTCCATACTGCAGCTAGTGTTAATACCCAATTTTTTCCTGTATATTTTCAATATGCAAAATACCTTCAAAATAGCATATATGCATATATAAGCATGTCCAAGGTTTTTATTATTTTTTCCATAATTTTAAGGTTTTAAATTGATTCATTTTCTCCCTTTTTATCCATAAAATCCCAAATAATTATTTCCAAAATGATTGTTTTGATAATTCCTCTATTGGATTTCTATATTTATGCCAAAATATGGCTAAAGTAACTTTTACATATTTTTATAATTATATTTGGTATTTTAAAGCTAAATTGCACATAATTGCAATACTAGCCCTTTTTAGATTTAATTATGTTTTATACGCATAAAATTGAATCTTGTATTTTTAATTTGTTAGATATGTATTATAAATCCCTTTAGCCCTTTAAATTAGTTTTCAGAAACTATTTACTATTTTTATAAATTAAATAGGGAAAAATGGCTATTTAAAATATAGCCAAATTGGCTTTCAATTTTAGCCTAAATCAAACGGACCCCAACCCAATTGAAAAGGCCACCGGACCCAAGCCCAAACCCAAGCCATACCCGACCCACCTACCCCATTCAATCTTGACTGTTGATCATTCAGAGCAACGGTCCCCATTCCCCCTTCCTAAATTAAACCCAAACAACTCCTTTCCCCCCAAACCCTCTCATTCTTCATTCACTCAACTGACTCTCATCTCTCTCTCTCTCTCTCTCTCTCTCTCTCTGGTTCTCTCTAGACCTTCTCCCCTCCCCTCCTCTCCGATGAACCTAATCCACCTTCTCCGGCTATCTCCTTGCCTGAATCCATGGTGGTCTCACCACCTACCAGCCTTATGGCTCTCTCTTGAACATGTGTCATCGTTTTGAGGCCTTTAAGTGAACCAGAGGTGGTTCACTCACCTTCCATGGTTTCCCATGCCATTTTTCGGCTATCCACGTCCGTTCGAGTAATATCTGTGACTTTTCCGGCTAAACCGGTAACTTTTCAAGGTTTTCTCACCTTTTCTGGGTTCTCCAAAACCCTAACTTTAAAGATTTTCCAATTTTCTTTCAGATCTGTCTTAGATCCGTGTATTTTATGAACCTTTTGGTGTTTTCCTCAAAGGTTTTTCCGATTTTTTCAAAGTGACTCTTCGTCTTCAAGATTAGGGTTTCTTAACCTCTTTTAAGAAGACTTCTCCTCTGATTTTCAGTATTGTCATATGAGTTTACTATGTTTAAATGGTTTATTTATGTTTTCTTCTACCTGATTCATCACGATGAAAACCCTATCTATTTTGGTTCTATCCGGGGTTTTGGAACTGTCTTTGTTTATTTGATTTGTATGCATACCTATTTCGATTGAGTTCTTTATGGTTAGATCCTTTTCTTTGTTTATCTTAACTGATTCTAAGTTCTCACCACTTTTTAACCCAACTCTGTTAAAACCCTAATTTCTTAAAGATTTCTTCACTTGCTACTGTGAGTTTTAAAGACTCTCTTTACTTGTTTCTGTGTATTGGCCTGATCTTCTTTACCTATTAGGTTGGTTTTTCACTCTGGTTCTATGTGTTAGCCATGACTACTTGACTTTGTTGATTGCCATGCTTCGAGTGGGTTCTTTTTACTACTGAGTCCTTAGCCTACTCATGTCACTTCTGTATGTTTGTGTTCATCTAGTTTGCTTCTTTTGTTAATATGGCTGACCTTGCATGTCTGATACGCCTGTTCATTCCTCTATATTTATATGTCAAAGTGTAGAATTATGACCTCCTCTTGATTGATCCTGATTTCATTAAGTTACGGTTTGATTGCAAGGTTTTCTCATAAACCCTTAAAATTTCACTCGTTTGTTTAAGTTGATTGATTCCATTCCTTCATTTGCCGTGATGCTTCATTCTTGCTGAATCCTTTCCCCAAATCAGTGTATTCTGTACATAGACTCAATCATATGCCCTATACTTTTACTACCACTTATATGGTAAAAACCAATCTTTCTCAAACTGATTTTCTTTCCTTAATTATCCTGTTAGTATCCGTTTGAGTTGTAATTCCTTGATTAAAAGGAAGTATTTGTATTAATTGGATTATAATTGTGATTACTGCCATAATTATGCTAAACCTTTACTTGTTACCTTATTTTCTACTTATTTTCAAAGCTATAAATACCCTAAGTCTTTCATTAACAAGACACGAACTTGGATTTCAAAAACCCCTCTCTTACTTAAAAATTTTGTGCTATTCTACTACTATTGGCCGACTGCAAGCCAAGGCTAATCATCTGTAAGCCTTGGTTCTTTCATTTGTTTACCTCTATCTTCACTGGTATGTCCTAGTTCAATTTAAAGCCTCAACAACAATATGTTTTTATTCCTGCTTCAGTTTCTTTTACTTCTAGCCTGCTTTTACTTGTGGTTTTGTTGTGAAGCATGCTGACATGAATCCCCTCCCTTTAAATTCATGTGATTCAAGTATGCTTGGATGATTGAATTTTCTTACCTACTGTGTATTTACCATCTTGTGAATCCCAAATCCCCTATCCCCCCTCTATGTGTTTTCTGGCTAGTTTGTGATTATGACAAAGTCCAACTATCTCTGAGCATATCCCTACCAATCCTAATATTCCTGCTGAGGTCAGGTGTCTGTAGTCAATATATATGTATCCCCAAATCCCTTTTTACCCCATATGTGATTACTGAATTTATTCATTTGCTGTGTGTGGTCTTACCTTGAAGTATTTGAACTCTATCTTATTAATACATTTTCTTTCAACCCTTTCTATTACTGATTGCTTTCAAAATGGACATGTCAGTCCAGTTTTTAAACAAACTCCTTTCAAACATGTGTCCTGCACTTTCACTATACTCTTAGACCACTATGTTCTTCCCCTTTTGTGTGAGCCTTGCCTTGGGACCCTTGATCTCCCTATGAACTTGGACACATGAAAGCTGGCCTTTCCACACTGCACTTACTCTGTCTTGGCTATGAAATCTTGGTGTGAGCACTGCCCGGGATCCCTTGAGGTCCTTAGGGAACTCTGACACACTTAGATGTGAGGAAAAGCTATGAAACAATCTTGGCACTTGGGGTGATTGATTATATAACTCAGAGAGTAAGTCCTAATCAGGCTTCCTATAGTGTAACTTCTTATTTTTATTATATAATTCATTTCAATGTTGGTCTGTAATAACTTATTGTAAATCAGTATTGGGGTTGGCTAGTGAAAAAGAACGGGGTAGATATGCATGCTATAGTCGTTAAGGGTAGAAAACATGTTATTAGGTTTATGTTCCTAATTGCACAATAGATACCATGCTTAGGATTCATACATGCATTAGAAATCATGCTCTTAGGTTTCTTGTTTATTGTTTCAGCATGTGTACCCTTACAAAATCATGTGCTAAAGTATGCTAATAATTAGCACTTTACTATTATGTTCTATGCTGCCATGTGCATTTAGAAATCCTGCTCTTAGGAAATTCTGCAATCCTGCCATGTGCATTTAGAAATCCTGCTCTAGGAATTCTACATCATGAGTTTTATACATACATCTTAGATACCATGTATTAGGATCTCATTCGCACTTGCATTCACACTTAGTGTAAACTGCTGATTATAAAAGAGGTAAAAACAGCTTCACACTTGATTATCCTGTTTAAAAAACTGGGGAAAACCTCTGCATTCGTATCAACTAGAACAACATGCTCTTAGGGTAAAATAATTTCCACACTATTTTAATAACTCGGAATAACTGTTGTACATCAATTTACACCTAGGCAAGCCTTAGGTAACTGCTTAAATAAAAATAGAATTGTCCTTGTTTAACTGTCAGTATGTTAAAATCAGTAGGCAAACCCGATTCAGACTTCTTTTCTGAGGCATGTAATAAATCTAATTCTGCTGTAGTCACTTAGATACCATGCTTTAGAATTCTAAATTCAAACCTTATCTGTGTATGAGTCATGCTGTCTATATGTACTACCTGTGGAGGTATACTTGAGCCTTTCGTTTGTCTTCTATGCTCCCTTTAAATGCAGTCCTATGTGTTCTTGTTTGTCGCCTAACATTTTGCCTTTAAATCTGAGGGTCTGCCTAGAACCTCCCTCATAAGATAGAAGTCCTAAATTCCTCCAAGACTGGTAGGAAGGGACAGGTAACAACATGCAATAGGGGTCGATACCAACCTTCACTTTAATCACCTTCATGGGATGGGAAATGGTAGATATGGATACGATGACCGGTGCGTTAATACCACGTGTAGCTCCTCTTTGAGGAGTGTCATACCGGGTATTGCATTGACGTGATCCATATTACAAGCAAACCTAGGACACCCCTTTACATTCATAAGCATGTTTTAGATTGTAATTCTTTTCAAAATTTTGCTTTTGGCTAATTGTTTTTCGAAAACTTGTGTATTTAAACTCAAATCCCTTACTATTTGAGCCATACTTATTTATTTGCTAATTGTACAAATTCACAAAACTGTCTGGCCGGGAACCACACTAGTGAATCCTGAGGGGTGCCTAACACCTTTCCTTAGGATAATTTCAAGCACTTACCCTATCTCTGGTTACCAAACATAGTTATGAATGAACCCCATTGGTGCCCTAACGCACCTTAAAAATCGTTAGGTGACGACTCTCCAAAATGCAAACTCCCTTCCCAAAAGGAAAGAGTTGTTCCATACCAAAATGTCACGAACTCGATTCCGCGGAAGGAAAAAGGGGGTGCGACAACTAGTACTACTAATGAAAATATTCTTGTCCATTAGATAAGAAAATAGAAAAAAATATTCAGAAAGAATAATTACCCCTATTTAATCAAAAGCAGGATATAGAGTAATTTTCAAAGCTAAAATTTATTAGGAACTAGAAACAAAATACACAGTAATGACTGGACAAAAATTCAAAGAACTGAACAATAAACTGAAATGAAAAGGAAAAACTCTAAAATGGATTCAATTGTGTAACGACCCAAAATCTGACCCGATCATGATGGCACCTATCGTGGAACTAGGCCAGCTACTTATTCCAATTTTCCATTTTACCCAATTTATTTACTTAGAAAAACATCAATTTTTAAACAAAAATCCAATAATAAAAGATAGAAGTATCAAAACAGCGGAAAGAAGTACAACCCCGACCTCAAGTGTCACTAGTCATGAGCAAACTAATACAACTGTCTGAAATACAAATCTAGAATATTCTGAATACATCCAATAAGTAAAGCTAGAGGAAGATAGGGAAGGAGAAGGCGGAACTGCGGTTGCCAAGCAGCTACCTCGCAATTTCCGGTGGAAGTCCGTTGTCACGACCCAAAACCGACCCGGTTGTGATGGCGCCTATCGTGAAACTAGGCCAGCCCACACAACTCCCGAATCAACCATTTTCCCAATAAAAGTTATTTTTATACCATTTATAAACAATAATTCTCATAATGAAATTTTAAAGAAAAGTGCGAAATAATTACACAAGCCCGACATCGGGGTGTCACTAGTCATGAGTATCTACCGAGGTCCGAGTACAACAAGTGTCTAAAAATGTACTAAATACAGTAATAAAAATGAGAGGAAGGAAGCAGTGCTGCGAACGTCGTGCTGCCACCTTGCTAACACTGATGACTCCACGTCTGAGCAATCAACACCCGCTACCAGGTTCCGAAATACCTGAATCTGCACACGAGGTGCATAGAGTAATGTGAGTACTCCAACCCAGTAAGTAATAAGAGTAAATAAAGACTGAGTAGTCGGAAACGATGAATCCACATTATGATAAACTTAGTAAGCACAACAAACTTTCAAATCAGAATACGAGTCAATCGTCTCATTTAAAATCCAGCTTTTGGTAAAAATCATTTGAAGATGCTTTCCAACAGTTTCAATAGAGGTTCAATACAATTTATAATTAAAGAGATGAAAATCATAATCGCCCCCTCGGGCAAAACATAGTTCGTATACAGCCCCTCGAGCAAAACAGGAATCATAAACACCTCATATCATAAAAATCTCAGTGGAAATAACAAAGCCAAATCAGTGATTAAATTCCGAACATCTCATAAAAACTCCAGCTTAAATGAAAGTTGTTTAAAGGATTTTGTTCAACATTTTCAACAGAGGCTCAGTATAAAGAGGAGTGGAAACAACAATTTCATAAAAACAAGCCCCTCGGGCAAAGCATCAGTCATATATGTATACAGCCCCTCGGGCAAACTTCTCAGTCACTCGAGACTCAAATCTCATCAATTAGTGCTCACACTCAGCACTCACACTCAATAAGTACCATATAGTAACCGCTACAACGCGCAGTTCGATATAGATATCGCTGCGGCATGCAGCCCGATCCATAAATATATTCATATATATATATATATATATATATTGATGTGGCGTGCAACCCGATCCATATATATATATATATATATATATATTGATGCGGCGTGCAACCCGATCCATAAATATATAATCCTCACAACCAGGCCCTCGGCTTCTCTCAGTCATTAACCTCACAATTAGACCCTCGGTCTATCTCAGTCATCAACCTCACAAACACTTGTACCATCAATATAACATGGAACTCAGCCCAAACAATTTTCACATTTTAAGAAGTAAAGTGATAAAACCAAATTAAACAATAAACAGGTAAAACATGACTGAGGATATGCTTTCAAAATAAATAGAGTGAGGAAAAATAGTGAAAATGCCCCTAAGGATCTCACAGGTCGGCACAAGGCCCGAAACATGGCATACATCCCAAAAATATAATATTAATCTTTAAAATATGGAATATCACAAGATTTCAAATCAAATACGCGACTTAACAGTCGTACGGGGCGGACCAAGTCACAATCCCTAACGGTGCACGACTCTACGCTCGTCATCTAGCATGTGTGTCACCTCAAAGTAGCACAACGATGTGAACTTCGGGGTTTCATACCCTCAGGACAACATTTACAATCATTACTTACCTCGATGCCTTTTCCCTCACGAATCGACCTCCGGATGCTCCAAATCTAGCCATAATCAGTACATAACCATTAAAATGTGCTAAGGAGACAAAGCCTACTCGAAAATATCTAATTTACATAAAACAAATCCCGAAATTGCTCAAACCCGGCCCCCGGGCCCACGTCTTGAAATCCAATAAAAGTCACATCAATAGAATCCCCATCCTCTTAAGAGTTCATACATATCGAAAGTACCAAAATCCACATATAAACGGCCCCTCAAATCCCAAATCCTAGGTCTCTAATTACAAGCCCTAGTTTTTTAATGCTAGGTTTAAATTCCATGATTAATTAGGTAGAATTCACACAAGAATCGAGTATTGAGTTCAAAAATCTTACCTCCACGTGTTATCTCTTGAATCCCTCTTCAAATTCTCTCAAAAAGCTCCAAAATTGCCAAAAAATGGTAAACGTTATCCCCAAAATTGCGAAAAAGACGACTATTTAAACATTCTGCCCAGGCCTCATTTCCTTCTTCACGAACGCGGTCAACGCCTCGCGTTCACAAAGCCCAAAATAACATTAACCAAAATCTCCTCTTCGCGATCATGACCTGCCCATCGCGAACGCGATACTTCCTCAGAAAACTCTTCGCGAACGCACCCCTTCACCCGCGAACGCGATGAATAACTTGACCTCTGAGCACTTTCCTCTATGCGAACGCGGAGCTTCACTCGCAAACGCGATGACCAAACACTCAGTCGAGCGAATGTGGATCCTTCCTCGCAAACATGAAGGCTAAAATTCCAGCCTTCACCAACTAACCCTTCGCGAACGCGAAGGACTAACTCTCTGCGACACTTCAGTTGTTTTTCTGTAATTCCAAACATCATGAAATGGTCCGATTGACCACCCGAAACTCACCCGAGGCCCTCGGGACCTCAACAAAACATGCTAACATATCCCATAACTTCATTCAAACTTGTCCCAACCTTTGGAATACTCAAAACAACATCGAAATACCAAATTTGCATCGAATTCAAGCCTAAGAATTCCAAAATCTTCTAAATTACGCTTTTGATAAAAAACCCAACCAAACCTCATCCGAATGACCTAAAATTTTGCACACACATCCTAAATGATACAACGGAGCTACTTCCACTTCCGGAATTCCATTCCGACCCCTATTTCAAAATCTCACCTATCAATTGGAAAACGCCAAAATCTCAATTTCGCCAATTCAAGCTTAAACCTTCCACGGACTTCCAAAATGCATTTCGATCACGCTCCTAAGTCCCAAATCACCTAACAGCGCTAACCAAATCATAAAATTTACAATCCGAGGTCATCTACTAACAAGTCAAAACTTGGTCAAACCTTTCAAATTTTAAGCTTCGAATTGAGAACTGTTCTTTCAAATTCATTCCGATTATCCAGAAAACCAAAACCAACAATTTAGATAAGTTATGATACATCACACGAGGCAAGTCATGCCCGAGAACTGGCAATCGAAGTGCAAAAGCTCAAAACGACCGGTCGGGTCATTATATCCTCCCCCACTTAAACATACGTTCGTCCTCGAACGTGCCCAGAGTTGTTCCAAAAGCCAACCAATCACTGAATAACCTTACCATGCACATACCCGAGGGTGATCCTACATCACCCTATCTCATATAGGTCCGATAACGCAATGTAACTGAAATTTCACAATCCAACCTAGCCCATAAACCTTAGAACCACATTTCCACTACCGAAATCATCCACAAGATCAAAATCTCACATCTATACTTTGAATAAGCCCGAACAACTGTAATAACCCATACCTGCAACCTCAGGTGCAATTACATGATATACCACATAACTCAAACACTTGTAGAGATAACTTCTAATCAGAGCAGCTGCGCACAACAACCGAATATTGATAGAAAGCCTCTTATCAACTAAAGTCTCATTTTAACACTTTCATATACTACCACTGATAAATGAAACACGCAGTAAGCCATAACTATTTCTCAGATCAACCATTCATGAAGCCACTTCTCCTTTGGCAAAGACCATAGCAAATTTCTGAGCCGAACCTCGATATTATCCTTCCAACATGCTGAAATCGAATCTATTTGTATTCATTGAGGATCCCAACAATCTCATCTAATCCAACACAATTACTCTCGTGACATGACACATCAATACAGGCTAAAGCCGCAACTTGTGCAATCCGCGCACCAATAAGCAACAATCCGAACATACTCAAACCATGAAAATGACTCAAATGAGAGTTGTATCGCAAGCTTACTACTACCACCACACACAATGCTGAGAACCCGTCACACATCATAGAAACAAAACACACAAATCTAACACGCATGATCATACCTCCACATAGCTTCTCTCCAATGCGCGACCTCATCCAAACACTAGTCCACATGAAACACCTTAAGTCACTATGCTCAAAATCAACAACCGTGCGCAATATGATGTCTAAAGCCAAAGCAATCATCATAACCACCACGAAGCAATTACATAACACCACACAACTCAAACGGACATAACCGATATGCCATTGACCGAGCAATATCCAGTACTCTTCCCGCTCGAATTCCACTGAGATGCCCCAATAACACCGCACCACATGTGCCTATAACCAACAAATCCTAACGTCTCACAACACGGAAAGATAACTCATAGATCTCCCTGATTACTAATAGCTCGATAACAACCGAATCAACACATCCCTTATCAATAGCAACTCAAAGTCCACAAAGCCGTCTCGATGCAGAACACACATCTATATAGGTCTACCAATGAACCACACATCAACTCTAGTCACCCACAACAGATAAATAACCCTCTGAAGGTTCACAATGACTGAATCATAGCACATACTATCATCTGACTAACTTACCCATATCTTTACAGTCCACAACCACGAGCTAACCTGTTTACAAGAACTTCCAGCCTCCAAGTCCATAAAGCACACGAGTTACCATATCTGATCCCAATTTTGCCGCTCGAATATACAACACACCTCTAATACTCGATCATCCCAAGAGAGGTACACCTATGATTCTTCTGTGCCACCAAGAAACCTCGAATATCATCAGACAATCAGACAAGATAGTGCCGTAGTACCAATAGAGCATCCATAACTCAAACACATCGCCCTATCTGAAATGTATACCCTCATCAAGCCACACCAATCAGTGATCTCATTTATCTAGTCACCTGAAGCTGCCCATGCTATCTAAGAATTTGTGACCTTACTTTCAAATCTGAACCGTGACCCTACACATGCAAATCTCAATCCTACACAACATATCGCATAAACCAAACCATCCTAGGATAACCACGAGAACTTCATATCCCTTCCGGGCCACAAGCAACTATGTACTCCACTAGCCAAGAACTTCCCATTGATCCCATCTAGAAGAAAATCACTATACATCCCATGCTCCTCACGCCAATAGGAAAAATATACCTCTCTAATTGTGGTGGAAACCATCTAGAGCTCTTCGAATCCCATTTGCACAACACTAAATCGTCAGCACTAAATCCATCTAACTCAACCGAGCTACGCAGGTCACTAAACCCAAGAGAATTATCGCGAAACACATGTAGAAACTCATTACCTCATAAGTACCCAAAGAACTCATCATATCCTTTCCCCTGCCGAGCCGACCTACTACCAAGTTATCCCATCTATACAAGCCCCTCTGAATTTACCTTAGACTTGATACTTATTCCTGCTATCACATCACAATCCTCGACCCGGACTCGCCACACGAGACTCGAGCATAACACCACACCGTCTAAGGCTCATAAGCCACTGAATACTCTCTTAAATATTCCCATAAGAACCACGTTCAAAATATCTAACTTGAAGAGACTTCTTGCGAATTCCAAGTCATTACCTTCACCTTCCTAATATTGATATATATATAGACTCCCATAATTGATATAGAAATGCCACAAGTCTTGACACCCTCCAATAAAAAACTCAGTTTCTAGCCATATATACAACTTGAAAATATCTAATTATCACATGTAAAATCTTGAACACATTAGAACCATTCTCAAGATTCATTCACTCTACTCAAACTGCAATTAGCCTGATCAAACGAACCGAACAACCTGTTCCTCAATAGCACTCCAACACCGCAGAGTGTAACCTCATCCTAAAACAACCAAGCAGCTTCCTGCTCTATGCACCGAGCATCCTTTACCAACAACAACTCAAGACATTATGTTATTCTCACACACCTATGAAGCATATTATAACCTTTGTCAAGAATTTTCCTTTACTCGAGTCATCTTCGGTCTCAAACTCCGTAGGCCATAACTGATTCTCCCGTACGCCTCAACTGGTACCAACATTGCACATAACCGAGCAGTCAACTAATCAATAGGAGACTCCCCCACTTGGCTCGAAGCCATAGATCAAACACACACGATAACTCATAACGCATATGCTCTATTGCTGCCATAGTACCAAAGTGAGATTAAACTCCATACCTTATGGCTCGTGGAACACAGACCATTTAGTACTTTAAACCTTCTGTAAATCTCACATTCACCCTTGTAACAGTCAAGCCCACTCTCTTAAGCGACCCAAATTTAAATTTCAACACATATAATTCACTTGTAAATGAGATCTTCTAACAGACAACATAAGGATCACGCAACTTCAGAACACTCCGCAGGAGGTAACCCACCTGCTTTACCTCAAACTAACATTTCTATATACCTTCCACCGTCATAGACATTACGCAGTCACTTGATCATACTGAGTCAGATCTCATACCGCAATATGAAATTTACTTCACTCCCAACTAGGACATATGAAAAGATTCTTCACACACCCATAACTTGGGGTTATACATCCAATCACGATGGAAATCAAACACCAAATAGTCCTGGCTACCCCAAAGCAGACCCTTCTCGCCTTATTCGATTCATATGAACACATCTTGTAGTCATATCACCCTCATCACACAGCTATCCAGTCATTACTTCCCTTAACAAGGATACAACAGAACATATAGATCCAGAAACACGCCCTCACGCAATCAACAGCTTAGGGCTCAAGCTATAGGCAAAAATCTGGCCCCAAGTCTTTCAGACTGGCCCAACATCAACACACAAAGATCACATCTCGCCCCTCGATCAGGGAATCACAAGCCATCGATGCATAACTGATATTGAGCGCTCATGCGCGCATACGAATGCGTGGAAGGAATTCAAATGGTTACACTCCAAGCTGAATCAAAGACGTACGATAAGAATTCAAGAATGTGAAGTTTTTACTAAAGGTTTTGTAGCCTCTCGAGGATAAATACAGATTTCTCCGTACCGATCTGCGAGACTCTACTAAACCTGCTCATGACTCGTGAGACCTATGTAACATAGGATCTAATACCAACTTGTCATGACCCAAACCCGACCCGGTCGTGATGGCACTTATCATGAAACTAGGCCAGCCGACACAACTCCTGAATCAACCATTTTTCTAATAAAAGTTTTTTATACCATTTATAAACAATAATTCTCATAATGAAATTTTAAAGAAAAGTGCAGAATAATTACACAAGCCCGACATCAGGGTTTTACTAGTCATGAACATCTACCAAGGTTTGAGTACAATAAGAGTCTAAAAATGTACTAAATAGAGTAATAAAAATGAGAGGAAGGAAGCAGTGCTGCGAACATTGTTCAGCCACCTTGCTAAATCTGATGACTCCGCGTCTGAGCAATCAACACCCGCTACCAAGTTTCGAAATACCTAAATCTGCACATGAGGTGCAGGGAGTAATGTGAGTACTCCAACCTAGTAAGTAATAAGAGTAAATAAAGACAGAGTAGTAGGAAATGATGAATCTACATTATGATAAACTCAGTAAGCACAACAAGCTTTTAAATCAGAATACGAGTCAATCGTCTCATTTAAAATCCAGCTTTTGGTAAAAATCATTTGAAGATGCTTTCCAACAGTTTCAATAGAGGTTTAATACAATTTATAATTAAAGAGATGAAAATCATAATCGGCCCCTCGGATAAAACATAGTTCGTATACAGCCCCTCGGGCAAAACAGGAATCATAAGCACCTCATATCTTAAAAATCTCAGTGGAAATAACAAAGCCAAATCAGTGCTTAAATTCCGAACATCTCATAAAAACTCCAGCTTAAATGAATGTTATTTAAAAGCATTTGTTCAACATTTCTAATAGAGGCTTAGTATAAAGAGGAGTGGAAACAACAATTTCATAAAAATAAGCCCCTCGGGCAAAGCATCACTCATATATGTATACAGCCCCTCGGGAAAGCCTCTCAGTCACTCGAGACTCAACTCTCACCAATCAGTGCTCACACTCAGCACTCACACTCAGCACTCATACTCAATAAGTACCATATAGTAATCGCTGCAGCGCGCAACCCGATCCAGATATCGCTGCGGCGTGCAACCCGATCCATTTATCTCATCGACGACGCTCGCTGGGGGTGTGCAGACTCCGGAGGGGCTCCTACAGCCCAAGCACTATATCGCTGCGATGTGCAACCCGATCCATGTACTATATATATATATATTGTTGCAGCATGCAACCCTCGGTCTATCTCAGTCATCAACCTCACAATCACTCGGACCATCAGTAAAACAGGGAACTCAGCCCAAACAGTTTTCACATTTTAAGAAGTAAAGTGATAAAACCAGATTAAACAATAAACAGGTAAAACATGACTGAGGATATGCTTTCAAAACAAATAGAGTGAGGAAAAATAGTGAAAATATCCCTAAGAGTCTCAACAGGTCGGCAAAAGGCCCCAAATATGGCATACATCCCACAAATATAATATCAATCTCTAAAATATGACATATCACAAGATTTCAAATCAAATATGCGACTTAAAAGTCGTACGGGACGGAGCAAGTCACAATCCCCAATGGTGCACGACTCCACGCTCGTCATCTAGCATGTGCGTCACCTCAAAGTAGCACAACGATGTGAAATCCGGGGTTTCATACCCTCAGGACAACATTACAATCATTATTTACCTTGATCCGGTCCAAACTCTAGCCCGCAATGCCTTTTCCCTCACGAATCGACCTTCGGATGCTCCAAATCTAGCCATAATCAGTACATAACCATTAAAATGTGCTAAGGAGAAAAAGCCCACTCGAAAATATCCAATCTACATAAAGAAATCCCGAAATTGCTCAAACCCGGCCCTCGGGACCACGTCTCGTAACCCGATAAAAGTCACATCAATAAAATCCCTATCCTCTTATGAGTTCATACATATCGAAAGTACCAAAATCCAACTACAAACGACCCCTCAAATCCCAAATTCTAGGTCTCCAATTACAAGCCCTAGTTTTTCAATACTAGACTTAAATTCCATGATTAATTAGGTAGAATTCACACAAGAATCGAGTATTGAGTTCAAAATTTTTACCTTCAGGTGTTATCTCTTGAATCCGTCTTCACATCCTCTCAAAAAGCTCCAAAGTCGCCCAAAAATGGTGAAAGTTAGCCCAAAAATCACGGACAAGACGACTATTTAAACATTCTGCCCAGGCCTCATTTCCTTCTTCGCGAACGCAGTAAACGCCTCGCGTTCGCGAAGCACAAAATAACATTGACCAAAAACTCCTCTTCGCGATCGCGACCTGCCCATCGCGAACGTGATGCTTCCTCAGACAGCTCTTCGCCAACACACCCCTTCACCAGCGAACACGATGAATAACTTGACCTCAAACCCAGCTGACCACTTTCCTCTACGCGATCGCGGAGCTTCACTTGCGAACGCAATGACCAAACACTCAGCCCTTCGTGAACGCGGAGCCTTCCTCACGAACATGAAGGCTAAAATTCCAGCCTTCACCAACTAACCCTTCGCGAACGCGACGACCTACTCGCGAATGCGAATGTCTAACTCTCTGCAACACTTCAGCTGTTTTTCTGCAATTCCAAACAACATAAAATGGTCTGATTGACCACCCGAAACTCACCCGAGGCCCTCGGGACCTTAACCAAACATGCCAACATATCCCATAACATCATTCAAACTTGTCCCAACCTTCAGAACACTCAAACCAACATCGAAACACCAAATTTGCATCGGGTTCAAGCCTAGGAATTCCAAATCTTCTAAATTACGCTTTTGATAAAAAACCCAACCAAACCTCGTCCGAATGACCTGAAATTTTGCACACACATCCCAAATGATACAACGGAGCTACTTCCACTTCCGGAATTCCATTCTGACCCTTATTTCAAAATCTCACCTATCAACCGGAAAACGCAAAAATCTCAATTTCGCCAATTCAAGCCTAAACCTTCCACAGACTTCTAAAATGCATTCCGATCACTCTCCTAAGTCCCAAATCACCTAATGGAGCTAACCAAATCATAAAAATTTCAATCCGAGGTCATCTACTAACAAGTCAAAACTTGGTCAAACCTTTCAAATTTTAAGCTTCAAATTGAGAACTGTTCTTCCAAATTCATTCCGATTACCCTGAAAACCAAAGACAACAATTTAAATAAGTTATGATACATCACATGGGGCAAGTCATTCCTGAGAACTGGCAAGAGAAGTACAAAAGCTCAAAACAACCGGTCGGGCCGTTACATCCGCACAAAAAAGATCAGCAACCCGCTACCGTGACCAGATACACCTGGATGTGCACACAAGGTGCAGGGGGTAACGTGAGTACACCAACTTATTAAGTAACAAGTCCAACCTGTGGACTGATAGGTAGTGACAGACCAAACCTCAATAGGCAAATAGCAATTAACAGAACAGAAATATAGACATGCTTACAGTTCATGTAAAACTCAACAGTAATAGATGCAACTGATCAGTAAAAAGAGTTCAAAACTCATAGATTTCATATATGTACCAATGCACACTAGTATGATCAATGTTCCACAACCTCCACTCACAAGTGCTCAACCACTCGGTACTGTATATGGCCATCTGGCCCAGGGAAGGTCCATCCCAGAATATATATCACTGACTGCATCATTCAGTACCAAGGACACAAGCCGATCCAGCGTCTCGGAGAAGATCCATCTCCCGGTATAGTACTTCGGACAAGATCCATGTCCAGGGAAGATCTATCCCTCAATATAATCATCTACTACGCTCACTGGGGTGTAAAGACTCCTGAGGGGCTTCTCTTAGCCTAAGCACTATATCAATGCCAGTGAAGGTATGATCAATATCGTTGCTGCGGCTTGCAGCCCGATCCCATACTGTCAATCAATATTCGGCTCTCGGCCTCACTCAGTCAATACTCTCCAGTCTCACACACGGGCTAAAATGTCATAATACAAGCCCGAACAATGAAATGATATGTCAAATAGCAATAATCAAGACTGAGGCATGATATAATATGCATGAACATGGCTGAGTATAGAATATACATGACTCTAATGATATGATAGCAAAAAACGACCTATCGGGTCTCAACAGTGTTGGCGTAAAGCCTTAACATGATAATTAACATGATTTGCATCTTATCAACTTGATCACATGATTACAACACAGATATCAACATAAAAGAGTAGCTAAGCAGTGCCATGGAATGATCCAAGCCGCATTTCTCACTATGCACGCCCACACGCCCGTCACTTGGCATAGTGTCACCTTCATAATAGTCATAGAACACATCGTTCGGGGTTTCAAACCCGTAAAACCAAGGTTGGAAGCGTTACTTACATCAAGTCAAGCCAAAACTCTAGCCCACGATGCCTTTTCCTCTTCAATCGGCCTCCGAATGCAACGAATCTAACCAAAAGCAGTTCATAACCATCAATATACGCTAAAGGAGTGAAACCCATACCAAATTACAACACAAAATCCGAAATTGACCAAACCCAACCCTCGGGCCCACATCTCGGAATTCGACAAATTTTACATCAATAAAATCCTTATCCCGCCACGAGTTCATTCACACCAAAAGTACCAAAATTGGACCTCAAATAGTCCCTCAAATCACCACTCAAAGCTCTCCAATTAACCAAGCCCTAACCCTCAATTTACCATTGATTTTCCCTTAAATTTTATGCTAACAACGATAAAAATCACCATAATAACGAGCTTAGGAACCAATGGCCTTACTTCAATGAATCCCTCTGAAAATCTCCCTTGAAATGGCTCCCAAAAGCTTCACCCCGAATGAAATATTGAGAAAAATGGCCAAAAATTGCGAAGGGTGTAATTTACACCTTCTGACCTAGGGATTCCGTACTTGCGGTCATTTCCCGCTTCTGCGGTCTAGCCCACCGCACCTTCGGTTTTCACTTAAAGGTCTGGGACCGCACCTGCGATCAATATCTCGCACATGCGCCATCGCAGATGCGTCCAAACATCAACTTCTGCGGCTCCACCTGACTCACCTATTGGCCGCTTTTGCGGCTTGCTTCCGCATCTGCGGGAATCGCTCCTGCGGCCTCATAACTGCAGATGCGGTTGTGACATCAACCATAAAACTTCAGCTGCAAACTCTCAATTCCTAACCTTCCGTCAACCACCCGAAATCACCCGAGGCACCCGGGACCTCAACCAAAAGCACAAACAAGTCACATATCACTATCCAAATTTATACCAATCTTCAAAACACCTCAAATAATATCGAATCAACCAAATTGCATTGGATTCAAGCCTAAGATTCCAAAAATCTTCCGAATTCTGCTTTTGATCAAAAAGTCTATCAAACCACGTTCGAATGACCTAAAATTTTACACACACATCCCAAATGACACAACAGACCTACTGCAACTCTCAGAATTCCATTCCGACCCCTATATCAAAATCTCACCTATCAACCGGAAAACACCAAAATTTCAATTTCGCCAATTCAAGCCTAAATTTACTCCGGACCTCCAAATCCCATTCCAATCACGCTCCTCAATCCCAAATCATATCTCGAAGCTATCCGAACCATCGAAATTCACATCCGAGCCCTTATTCACATAAGTCAACATCCAGTTGACTTTTCCAACTTAAGCTTACTCAAAAGAGACTAAGTATCTCAAACCTTACCAAACCTTTTCGAACCCTAACCAATCAAACCGATAACATATAATACAGCTGAACAAGACAATAAGAAGTAGAAATGGGGAAAACGGAGCGGTAACTCATGAAACGACCGGTCGGGTCGTTACAAATTGTCCGCTGAGCTCTCCTTTACTCGACGCCCTTTCCGAATTTCTGAGACGTCCATTTTATAACCACTCCATAACTAGTTATGCTTTGGTTATGAGTTCCGTTGTGGGTTGATTATGAATCTTGGTTATGGATCAGTTATGGGTCTGTTATGAAAGTCCCGATCCGTACATTGTCTTCTAGGTGCCTTGTTTATTCACTCCATCACAGCTTACTCTTCTCCTTTGGTGTGCTATTTCTAAAAATCTTCCTTGATTCTGCATCACTTGCTTTGTAGTCTTTCCTACATAATTTACTAAAAATTAGGGAAGAATATGATAATTTCTTTATTTTTACAGAGAAAATTATATATTAAAAATTAAGTAAAATACACTTATCAATTCTCCCTCACTTAAACATTTGCTCGTCCTCGAGGAAAGACTATACAATAAAGAAGAAATATATTTTTTAGGAATATAAATCTATACACTCATAACTTAGCAAAAACTAATGACTTCACTTAGAGATTTTAGTTCCTTTGAACTTTGTATAACTTGCTTTGTCTATATTTCCATTTTTACTCTGTAAGTATCACTGTTAGTTATCTTTGTATTTAAAAAGAATCAAGACTTCGTGAAATCAATTATTTACAATAAATCATAGGTTTGCCTTTCTTGTCAATCTCCACGAATGTAGATCAATACTAACTTTAGAATCTCTTAGGACTTTTATTGACTTGTAATGTTGGATTGAGGGCTTGGTAGGATACAAGAATATTTATAGTGACTTATCTCTTTGCTAGCTTGATTTTATAAGCTTGATGATTTTTGCATATGAATTTAAACTCACGAGGGTTATACTTAATATAAACCCTCTTTGCAATATTATCTATAGATATTCCGTTTTTTCAATTTTTTTCCTTTCTTTTTATACTTTTGTTTTTCTTATGTACAAGTTTTCATTGTTCAATACTCATTACCATAGCTAGGAAAAAGTACAAATGGGTTTTTAAAAAAAATCTCAATTTTTTTTTTGTGTGGGGCTCCTGGTGATGAGGTTTGAAAGAAGAAAGTAATAGTAATAAAGCTCAAACAAATTTGGATACTGAGGATATATTTTAGTTGGTGGTTATAAAGAAAGGGTCAATCGGTTCAAAGATAGCCTAATTCATTTTTCAAAATTAGCATTGTTTTAGAATTTCGCCTTGACCAACAATGGAGGCAAGTTCTAGTTATTGCTTTGTCTTAATTCACATTTGTCTTATTATTATTTTTCAAAGATTTTATCACAGTAGGATACTTACATTTGCAAAAAGAACCATAAAATTAGAAGTTTTTAATGCTCAATGGACTTAAAATATTCTAGATGTGTTGTCAAAAGTTTATTGAAAGTAATTCATGTATAAATTATATAATATTCTTAAAGTTATTTCCTTTTAAGTGAAAATTTAAGTAGTAAAGATGACAAAGCTGTGCTTTTTTTAAAGGAATAAAAACTAATTTCTTTCATCTTCAACCAACAAAGTACGATAATATATGTGCTTTGAAAATTCCATGGAAAAGTTTGGATTCTTTTGCATTGGACTTCATTATAATTCAATCAACAGGTTAATCAAAAAGATACTACCTGTTATCAACCCAAAGTTTCTTCATCCTTCAACTCGCAAAAACATAACTAGGCATTATACCAACTAGCTGTGATGACACCTAACTCAACTTGCTAGGTAAGTCAGTTAATAATAAATCAGTTCAAATAAATTTATTAAAAGAAGAATAGTAATACAACTGAACTATTATACAAAAGAATTCCTAATGACTGGTAGTGCTAATCAGATTTTGGATTTTTACAAGACTGAATTAAAATAATTACAACATCTGTTTGAAATGTAAATGAACAGAACTCGAATCTAATGCTACCAAGGACAAGTGATATTAATAACTGGAATGCAGATACATCTTCAGATCCAGCTCCTGCCGTACGCAACAACATCAACGTCCAACACCTGCACGCAAGGTACAAAAGTATAGTATGAATACAACCGACCCCATGTACTCAATAAGTAACAAACCTAAACTCAGGTTGAAAGTAGTGACGAGCTGGGACAAGGGTCAGAGTCCAACTCCAATAAAAAACAATAGTTTATAACAAGATAATAAAAATAGTGCAAGAAAAATAACTCAGAGGTATGATGCTCAGCTAGTTCACAGTTACGGGAAAATAGGCATGTTTTTCAAAGATGTCCGTAAAGCTCAATTCCTTTCACCAAATAACCAAAAATATGAGTAAGTTTGAAAATTGTAACAATAATTAAGATGTTTCATTTTCAGATAGCATGAGGAAAGTATATCTCTATACCTATATATTGATAAACAAGTGAAATCATAAATGTCAACAAAAGGTAGCATGAAGAAATGCATCTCTATGCATGTATCTCAAATATACATGTCAAAATGCAATGCATCTTAGTAATGAACTCATGTACTCACACTTTCAGAGTACTCAATCTCACTGTCTCGTATTCTCACTCATCATTCTCAATAATCAACACACTCAGTCACTCAGTACTGTACAGGGCAGATCCCTCCCCCCTCCCCCCCAAACATAAATAAATCCAAGGCAGATTCAGCCCAATGTAAATAACTGCTAGCATTGCGCCCACTGTGGATGTGCAGGCACCGGAGGGGCCGCTCCAGCCCAAGCGCTATAATAAGCCAAATCCTGGTATGAATCAATAAAGCTTGCTGCAGCGTGCAACCCGATCCTATAAATATTACTCACCACAGGCCCTCGGCCTCACTCAGTCATCAATCTCTCTAGTCTCTTGGGCTCACAACACTCATGCTAAGCAGCACTAATCAATAATACGGGATGTGACAACATACGATAACAGAGACTGAGATATGATATGTAATGTGAATGCGACTGAGTACATAACTGCAATCAAACAAATAACTCAATAGAAAAGAACGACTACTGTGGGTCCCACTAGTACCATCATATAGCCTAATCATGATTTCTAGCATAAATTACAGCCCAGGTTCTCTAACACATAGAGTACAGTGAAAATATTCAGATAAGATAGCTACACAGCCCCATAAATAGACTAAATCACCATTTCTACAGTGCACGCCCATACGCCCGTCACCTAGCATGTGCATCACCTCAACATCAATCACATAACACAAATTTCGGGGTTTCATACCCTCATCACCAAGTTTAGAAGTGCTACTTACCTCGAACAAGCCAAATCTAAAATAAAGCAAACCAAACGATGCTCCAAAAATATCATTCCACGCGTACTAACCTCCGAATGACTCAAAACTAGCCAAAAGTAATTCAGTAACATCAAATAATGCTAAAGGAAATAACTCCAAATGATAAAGGTCGAATCTTTAATCAAAAGCCCAAAATCGACCAAAAGGTCAAACCTGGGCCCGTACCTCGGAACCCGACAAAACTCACAAAATCCGACAATCTATTCAATTACGAGTTCAACCATACTAGTTTCACTCAAATCTAACTCCGAATCACTGCTCAAAACTCGAAAATTGACTTTATGATATTTTTGACAAACCCCTCCAATTTCTCTTTTGAAATCATCAACCAAAAACCAAAAACGAGGATAGATTCATGAAATATAATCAAAACCAAGTAGAGAAAACTTATCCAATCCATGTGTTGAAAATCGCTTCAATCCGAGCTCCATAGCTCCAAATATGCTCAAAGGTCTGAAACCTTCGAAATAGAGTACTTTATAATCACTGGGGGAATCAACAAATCTCGATGCTACATATCACATTTCTTGTACGTTGAAGTTTCGTCTTTAGTTAATTGACATAGACTCGGGGATGAGATTGTTTTGAGATTATAAAATTTATGCTATTTATATCAAGCAACAAGTAAGTGCCGTGAAGAAAAATAATAAACTAATCAAAGAAAATGAGTTTCGTTGAAGGTTATCGATTTGGGATAAATTACGGGCCGAGCGATAATACTCGATATTTATGGACTAGTACCACACAAAGTACCATATGACCATGATAGTATGACGTAAAAGGGGTATTAAAAATAAGTAGTAGTTTAAGTAATTTGAGATAATTCTTAATTATATGGGTAATTGATTAATTATCGGGTAACAGGATATTACCTAATTAACTAGTGAGTTTGGGATAAGATTAAAACCCCACTCTAACCCCACGTGGCAGCAAGCCACTAACAAAATAAATGACTCTTAATCATATTAGATTAGGTGGCAACCAATTCCAAGATAAGCCATGTAATTAGTAAAAGCTACAAATCTTTTAACAATCAAAAGATACTTATCTTCCAATATTAGGAATTATTAAATCCTAGAAGGTTACATATCTTTGAATATGAACAATTCAAAGATACACATCTTTGAACGATTAAGAGGATAACAAAGAACTCTACATGTGGGAAATCTGAAGCTAACGGAGAAGGCAACCGGCAGTTAACGTAGAAGGGTACGGATCTTCAATAAATCAAACAGAGATTTTGCAATATTAAGGGAGTACGGTGTAATCCTTCGCAAGAATATCATACGGATTTTTTCCTACTCCGGATATGTTAAGGCTACGACCTTCTTTCATTTTGGCATGATCTTGTAATTACACGAGTCTGATAACGAGGCATAAAGAAAAATTCATATCTCGGAATTTATGTATATTTTCCTAGTCTCGTAAGTTGTATTCTCCTTCTCGGGACTTCATATTCAATTGAGTATTTCCTTCTTCCAGTTAAGAGAGCAGAGAATCTATATATATATATATAGTATTATAGTATTTTCATTACCATAGATCTATAATCGATGGGCATGCCTCTATTGGGCAACCTCTGATCAAATGGTAAGTTATATACTGAGCCTACTGTGGTCGAGCACCTATGAGCGAGTGCAGCATGGCCGAGATACAAAGCCTAGTATGGACGAGCGGCTATGTGCGAGCCTACTATGACAAAGCAGTTTTATATATATACCGAGCCTTATAGGGCCGGACAACTATTTTACTTGCTATATTGAGTGAGTTGAGTCAGTATCAGCCGGTAAGCATATTTTCAGATTATCTTTGACTTTCAGTTATTATATTATCAGTTCAGTTTCAGCTTTCAGCTATATTATTTCCTTGCATACTCGGTTCATTATTTCGTACTAATATCCCTTTTTCCGGGGACGCTGCACTTCATGCGTGCAGTCCAGACAGACAGACGGGTAGACCTCTTCAGTAGGTGTTGCCCGAGTTCAACTTTATTGGTAAGCTCCACGTCCTTCAGAGTTTCCTAGTCTAGAAGTTTTGTGTACATCTTGTGTATATATGCATATAGGCTATGGGTAGGTTAGGGCCCTATTCCGATCACAGTACATCTATCAGTAGAGGCTTGTAGACATATCCTGTCAGTTTGTGCAGTATGTCTGGCTTGTAGGCCCAGTATGTATATTTTGTTGCTTGTCAGTTGTAGTAGTTATGACGGCCTTGCCGACCCAGCTTTATATTGACATTAGTCAGCGTTAGTTTCCATTCAGTTTTATATTTTGCTTCGCAAATTATCTTGTAATGTGGCCCATGGCCAAAGTATGACATTATATGTTCAGAGTCTCTTAGTCGCAAGTGGTATGCAAGGATAGGTGAGACACCGAGTGCCGGTCTCGCCCCTAGGTTCGGGGCATGACAAAAGTGGTATCAAAGCAGTTCTGTCCTTGGGAGTCTACAAGTCATGTTTAGTAGGGTCTTGTTTATAGATGTGTGGTGCACTATATTATATAAGTAGGGGACTACAGGGCATTTAGGAGTTGGTTACCTTTCTTTCAAATCTAAATCGTGCTGTAGAACTGAGTTATATAAAATTTGAGTTAAACTTACTTGTTGTAGTTGCATGCACAGATGACGGTGACTAGGAAGACTACGGATAGCCAAAAGAGAGATGTAGTAGGTGAGGGGACTAGCAGGGTACCCCCAGTAGATGGGGCCCAATCTGATGCCCAGGAAGAGACCCCTACTCAGTCATTACCGGCTCCTCCCCCACCTGAGGAGATTCATAGGGAGACCGCACATCTAATTACCCCTCCGCTTCCATCAGATCAGGACTTGAGGGGTGCAATGCATTTGTTGACACAGTTTGTAGCTATCACACCTCCTTTTTACCACCCGAGGGGATATAAGGGAGTTTTCCAATTAAAGTGACAATAATCGAAGCGGGATTATTTATTTCAAATCAGAATCGCCACTTGGGATAATTTATGGTGTCCCAAGTCACCAGTTTAAAATCCCGAATTGAGAAAGATTGACTCCATTTTTTGGTTCGCGAATACAGAAGACCGGATAAGGAATTCTGTTAATCCGAGAGAAGGTGTTAGGCATTCCCGAGTTCCGTGGTTTTAGCACGGTCACTCAACTATTATTAATTGGCCTAATTATCTAACTTATTACATGTTTTAAAACCTACTGTGCATGTTTTAACTTTTAACCGCTTTTATTTATTTAAACAATTATGGAATTTGTTGAACAAGCCACTATGTTGTGCACTTGTTTGTTTTTGTACATGTCGAATCGTATCAGGGGAACCGTACACACAATCTACAACATGTGTATTTTAGTAAGGTTCGAAATTGGAGCCGGGTCACATGAAAGTCACACCCGGATTGGGGATTACGTATCACAACTATGTCACGGGAACCGTATCCATAACTATGATGATTTATTATATCGCGCCTAAAGCAAACTACGAATGTTCATAATTATTGGTTTTACTAAAACTAAGATTGTTTGTAAGGTCATAAACTAAGGAGTTATTTTTACAAGAAATGGGAATTTGATCACCACAAATTATTTAGGCTAATGGCCGAACTTATCTTACTATTATTAAACTCAAACACTGCCTTTGAAACAAGCTCTAGTTCCTCTGTTACGACATAATTTCAACATATCAAACCCATATCTTATACTATTAACAAACTATATTTTCCGAACATGTTACTACTAATTATCTTTACATTTCAACTAACACACAAAAGAGAAGAAACCAAATCATAAATATTTAAAACATTTCCGTAGACAGATATGCAGAATATTCAAAACTTAAGATCTAAAGATTGCATCAGGGAGTAAACGACCTTGTAATTGCGCCAACAAAATGGAGAAGGAAGGTTTAGAAGAGTCAAGTCATTGGATCCTTAGTTAAAATATATGACTGTATGTTGATTTCCTTTCTGTCTATCATGCTTTTCAATCTTGCCACAAAAAGAAAAATGCTTTTGTATCAAATGAAGTTTAAACTAGGAAGAAGTTCGACAAATATAACAATGTTAATACTGCCACAATTTATTCATGCATAACTCAAAATAATACAAAATAAATTTTAACATAAAGATCCAAATTTAAGAGTTCAAGAAATGGACCTTAGCTAAATGAGAACGATTCCTAATGCCCGGACAGACCACGGACAAGACCATCAACCGAAAATCCGGCAACCTTGACTCTCAAATGGTGACAAACTCGAGCCAGCCCGTATTCTTTCAAAACTCAGACCACAAAACAGAATTTATGCTTCGTTTTTGGAAAATAGAGCAGAGTCGAGGTCTTCTTTTCCTTTCCTTTCTTTAGTCAGATTAAGTAGAACAAAAGTTTTCCAATTGAAACCACACAGTTCCGGCGAACAACGGTGGCCAGCAGCGGTGATTTTAATCTCTCTTACTCATTCATTTTTAGCTTCTATTTTTCATGTGTTGTCTCTGTTTTCAATCTCCTCCCATTTCTATTTGTGGGTATGGTTGATTTTTCGTTGGCTCTAGAGTGAAGAAGTGGTGGGGCGCCGACAACAATAGGTTTTTGGGCAGGGTGGATGTTGGATCTTGGGAGATGGAGATGGGAGGGTCATTTTTGGTGTTCTGCAGCTTTGTATATGTTCAAATTTTTGCTGGATTCTCCATTGGAAGAGCTCTGCTAAAAAGGGTCCAAAGATGGCTGAAGTTTTTGTTTTAGTCTAAGTCTCCCCTTTTTTGATTTTGGAATTAGGTATTATTTTATAGGGGATATGAATTAGGTTAGATCAATAGGGGAATGGGTATGAGCTCAATATTTTGGGCTTTCCAAATTGGGCCTTTTCAATTAAGACCAAACAAAATTAGACTCAAATTTCATGCTCTTTCCTCTAAAACAAGACCAAAAATACTACACCATTTACTAATTAATCCTACTTAAGTAAAATAACTATTAAAATAAAACTATCCATTAAAACAAACCTATTTTTGGTATTTTTTAAATATCATACTAAAAGATAAAAAATGGAAAAATCATTGTAAAATTAAGATAATCTTGGAACTATTTTTGTATTTTTGAATTGTATGTAAGGTAGATAAATTAAAAGTAACTAGATAAAAATATTAATTAGCTAAATAAAAGAATAATATTTTTTTTGTAATTTTCATTTTTGTGATAAAATAAAGTAAAAGAGTCAAAACTATTTAGAATAGCGATACTAAACCTAAACTAAATATTTACGCTAAAAATGTGTAAAACCTTGGGGAGGGTCAAAAATTACATGTCTACAGCTGCCCCTCTTTGATTGGAAATGCGAAGAGTTTTCAGGTAAAGAACGACGAGACAAGTTTTTTTTTACCCGACCCTTATTTAAAGAGACCAAAAACTAAGAGAAAGGAGAATGTGACCGAGCCCTGGTATCTGAGCTGCCTACATATCCTTGGCTATAAAAGAATCAGTCCACATGTAGTTTAGAATTAGGAAGAGTGATGGAGTATACCGAGGTGGAGAGCCGATTGAGGTGTTGTTCCGTCGAAGTTCCCGTCCGCGGTCCTACTATTATATCAAAATAAAAAATGAAAAAGACTAACTAAGCCTATCAGCTACGAGTTACAATATTCCTATCTATGAGTCTTCTAAAGCTTGATCTTGGGTCTTGGTTGGTTTTCATGCAGACTCTAATCTGAATCTTGATGCTTGTTAGCTGAAAGTGTTAGTTCATTCTTCTACGGCTTCTTTGGATCAAGACCGGACACGCAATGCTCGTGACTTCAGCCATGTCTTGAGCAACTCACATCTTTCATCTGCTTCTGCATTTGGATTCACTTCCCTTTTTTTTCTTTTCTTTCTTTTTCTTGGATTGAGACTTCTTCTTTGGTCATCTCAAACCCCCGTGACTCGAGATAAAAACCTTATTCTTCAAGCAACTCGTGCTACCTCGGATTTGAAACTTCAAATGAATTCCCTTGTTTTCCAGGTGGGCACCTGCAACTTAGACTTTAAAATGAATTCCCTTATTTCTAGGTGGGCGCATGCAGCTTAACTTGAAATGAATTCCCCTATTTTCTAGCTGGGCGCCTGCAGCTTAACTTGAAATAAATTCCCTTGTTTTCCAGGTGGGCGCCTGAAACTTAAATTTGAGATGAATTCCCTTATTTTCCAGGTGGGCGTCTGCAACTTAAACTTGAAATAAATTCCCTTGTTTTCCTGTGGGCGCCAGATGCCAAAACTTGAAATGTATTCCCTTATTTTTCAGGTGGGCGCCTAATGCCAAAACTTGAAATGCATTCCCTTGTTTTCCAGGTGGGCGCCTGATGCCAAAACTTGAAGTGTTTTCCTTTGTTTTCCAGGTGGGCGCCTGATGCCAAAACTTGAAATGTATTCTCTTGTTTTCTAGATGGGCACCTGATGCGAAAACTTGAAATGTATTCCCTTGTTTTCTAGGTGGGTGCCTGATATCAAAACTTGAGATGTATTCCCTTGTTTTCCAAGTGGGCGCTTGCCATTACAACAAAATAGACAAAACAAAAGAAGCTTTATGTCCCAGTTTGGTACCGGGAACATCTGTGAGTGTTAATCGAATCATGTTATCCAAAAGAGCTCTAAGAATTTAAAAGTTAAATCCCATTATCCAGGAGGGCCTTGAAAACTAAAACGAAATCTCATCTTAAGAATGAAAATTTGAAAGCTAAATTCTATTTTCTAAAGGTAAAACTTGCACTAAATCTCATTATCTATGAGGGTCCTAAAACTTAAAACTAAATACCATTATCCAGGAGGGTCCTGACAACTTAAAACTATATCCCATTATGCAAGAGGGTCCTAAAAACTTGAAATTAAATCTCATTATGCAGGAGGGTCCTGAAAACTTGAACTTAAATCCCATTATCCGGGAAGGCCCTGAACTTAAGGAAAGCTAAAACTCTTCTGACTAGGGAGAATGCCTAGGAGGTACCGGTTCTTCTCGACTAGGGAAAATATGTAGGAGGTAAAAACCTTCTTAACTAGGGGAATGCCTAGCAAGTAAAACCTCCTCAAACAGCCTTTGTGCTGACAAAATGTGGGCACGACACTTGAAAAATTCAAGCTTCCAAGCTTTGATTTGGACATAGTCTTCGTCCCTGTTTCAAACAAAGAAAACTTGTAAGTTCAAATATGGTAGTTTGTTTGTGGCCTTGACTTTGAGGGCGATTGCTCCTTCACTTCCCATGATAACTTTGATTTCAACTCCAAAGACCTTGCTTGTTTATTGACTAACCACTTTCTCTGTCACCCTTATCACAGAAAATATCTCTGATCCATTCAAACTCAACATCCTTTATCTATCGCATTGCTCATGAATTGACATATACCGAACCTTTGTATTTCACATGAATCCCAAAGCACGTTGATTGTTACCAACTAGGTGCGCATACTATTCTTTCCTGACGTATGCCACTTTGATGTGCTAGCCAGATTTCGTTTTGTGCAATTGGAAAGCTGGTGGCAAATTGTGAAGTCATTTCTCACTTGTTCTGACCAAACAGACTCAGGAAGAGGAAATAAATAAGACAAAAGGAATAGAGTAAAGGACAATCGAAAGAGATGATTCCTAACAAGAAAACTACAAAGTAGAAACTTATCAGATATAGAGACCAACTCTAATGACCATGATATGCACCTTTGGATTAAGTGGCCTAATCTGTCAAGCAAGTCTAATGTTTAACTCTTGTTGTACCTCTGAGTCGTGAAACTGGGCTTCAATGTTCTGATTATCCTATCTGATTCACGGTCCTTATTCAACTTGTAGTTCCCGAATGGGTTTTCACCATCAAGCCTCTCTCATTTTGTTCTTTCTCTCAACTTACCGTCGCCTTATGGTGCCTGTGAAGGTTTTCACCAATAAGACTCTCTCATTTTTTTCTTTTCTTTTTTTTCCTCTGATTCTGCAGATGACAAGGCATTAACCACGATAAAAATATCATATGCTCTTGGCATGTCTGACTCGACACTCTCAAAGATTATCTGGGAGGTCATTTGGTCTATAATGTGGCTTTTGGAAAGGGTTAGAAATAAAGGATATCATAAAGTCTCAAAATAACTAAGACAACACGGTTAATTTATCTACAACTTTTGGAATCCACTATAAAAACTTTGCCCCAATGTCTAAAACAAGGGAATTTGATTCTTCTTCTTTTTTTCTTTTTTTTTTTGAGATGAAATTTCTAAGAAAGACTGCCCCACTCTCTACTTGGTGGGATTATGAAATATTTTATTTGGTGAGACCGAACCTTAAGGCTGCCTACGTATCTTGTGGTGATATGAATCAAGTCGAATGTAGTTCAAAGGGATGCTTTCTTTTCGTTGCTATTCTTCTTTTTTTCTTTTTTTCTTTTTCTTTTTCTTCTTTTTCTATTTTTTCCTTTTTGACTTTTCTTTTAGGACGAACTTTCTAAAATAAACCTACGGAGACATGAATTTTTTTTCTTTTCTTTTTATGACTCTGACTTGATTCCAAATAGGGGAGGTCAAGAAAATTAGCACAGACTCAAAAGGGGTACCGAATGGTACAAAGTATTTGGGTAGCTGAAAGAGTGCCTCCCAATCTCTGAAAAGGCCAAGCACAATACCTGCAACTTGAGGATGAAAATTGAAGATCATGCACAATATTTCTTTTGCAGCTTTGGCATTGATATCACTGATATGACTTCCACTTTTTAGTGCCTTGTTAAGTAGAAAACTCTCTTTGGGTGACTCCCTCTTCACAATGGATATCCTCTGTCAATTCGGAGCAAACTCTCTTGACTTTATCTTGTAAATTGAGGTGCACTTGAACATAAAAATTGCTCACTTCAAATTATCTGGGATGCACTCTCCTTTAACGACTTCTTGTCATCTTATTAACTTCCAAAATTATCTGCCCCAGTTTCACATAGTTCAGGCTTTAAATGATCTCAAAATGTCCAAATCTATGCTTATTCCCTCAAATGTCCCTATCATCTTCAAAATTATTTCATTTCTTTGTGATTAAACTAACTTTTAAGATCAAGCCTAGAATTATGCGTGCATTTCATGTCACTAGAGCCATCATGTAAAGAAATATAAAAGGAGAAGAGAACTAAACAAAAAATGACTAGAAATAACAAAAAACAAAAAATTGCATTAGATAGACAGTGAAAGGGTTTGAACAACGAAACAAGCGAACTAAACTGGGGTTACAACCTCGGAACAAACCTAGATAACACTAAATGAGTTACTAGGACTAAATGAACTAAGCAAAATAAAAGGATAGAAGGGTTTGAGTCACAAGGCAACATCCGGATTACAACCCTGAAATAACCCGGACAACAGAAATGACAACAAAATAAACCACCAGGACTCCCCTGGCTAGCCAAGAAATGAGCATTTTTCCAATTACCAAGCTTGACATCTTAGCCACTGAGTTCCACATCAATTTACCAATACCATTACCAATTTCAATCACATTGATCTCATCAAATAGCTTTTGGGTCCCTTTTGCCAACTCGTTCATAAGATCAACTTTTGGAACTAAGACTGATAGCGCTGAAGACTTTGCGACAAGTGGCCCTCCAAGAAGTTCAGAAGAGGTCTCATATTCATTTTCAACACAAATCATTCCCACCATATGCGTCTCATTATGAACATGCAATGAACTTTGGCTAGTATCCGTTGCACCTAGATTTTGCACGGTAATGTCACCTGCATCAATAAGCTTTTGGAGTGCTCTTTTCAGATGCCAACATTTTTTTATACTGTGCACCGGGGGATTTGAGCAATATGCGCACCTATGAGAATAATCAAAATTCTCTGGAAGGGGGTTCAACATTTTTATCTGAATCGGCTTCAACATGCCCGATTGCCTCAATCTTTGGAACAAGATGACATATGATTCTCCAATAGGAGTGAAAGACTTTTCTCTTTATTGCTGCCTTTTAATTTTGTACTCCGGCCTCGACTGGAACCTCTTACAGGCAGGTGGTTGATATGCTTGTAGAGGTGGGTAAGACATTTGTGGAGATGGTGCAAGCCATTATGGGTCTTGTAGATGTGGAGTATATGGCGGTGCATTGTGGATGGAGTACTAGGAAAGTGAGGTATGAATTTGGGGATTTTGTGGAGAGAAGTAGCATTGGGGAGGATTCTCTAGAGCACAGGGATATCCATGGGGTCGATATTGAGGCTGAAAGCATTGAGCAGGAATATCCACCGGATCCTGTCGTTGGCGTGGCTCAACAACATATTTTCTATTTCTCTTTCTTCCACCTAAACTTACTGAGATGTTCTGAATGTCTTCTGTAGTATCTTTCAATGCAGAATAACTCATGATTTTGCCTGACTCGATTATTTCCTCTACCATTTCCCCCATTTGTTCCACATCATTGAAAGGTTTGCCCATGGCTGAGATCAAATGCCTGAAGTAGGTGGGCTCCTGGGCTTGTAGGAAAATCTCAACCATTTCTTCTTCACCAACCGGGGGCTGACCCGAGCAGCTCGTTCCCTCCATCTGAGCCCAAACTCCCTAAAACTTTCCTCGGGTTTCTTTTCCATCTTAGACAGGAAGGAGCGGTTTGGGATAATGTCTAGATTGTACTGAAAGTATCGAACAAAATCTTGAGCCATGTCATCCCATGCATGCCACTTCTTGACATCTTGACGAGTATACCATTCCAATGCTACCCCACTCAAACTCTCACTGAAATACGCCATCAACAAATTATTTTTCCCGCCAACACTTTTCATTTCACTGCAATAACCCCTCAAATGGGCTACTGGATCTCCCCGCCCATCATACAAGTTAAACTTTGGCATTTTAAACCCTGCGGGCGGATAAACATCAGGGAACATACACAAGTCATTATAAGACACATTAATCTGATTTCCCCTGCCTTGCATGTTTTTAAGGATTGGTCTACACCTTTCAGCTTTCTAGATATCTCATCTCGCTCTTCTTTCCTTGTGAACTTTTCATTCTTAACATGAAGCTCAATTTGAGGGGTATCATCATATGAGTTCGAGACCTGGTGGGCTAGCTCTGGGGTAGTATTGGGCATCAAGGGGGTTGAATTGGTGTTCACTGTTGGACATGAGGAGAGGTTGTTGAGAAGTTGTGATCGTGGAGGTAGTGGATATGATAGGATGGCTATTTTTGGGAAAGGTAGTTGAAGGACGAATGATGGAACTACTGGGGATGTTGGGAAAGTTGTGATAAGAGGGAAAATCTGGAGAGTATGGTGGATGATCTGACACTATGTCTGGAGCTTGGGTAAGGGTAGCATCTAGGATGCTAGGTGGTGGCAGGGGTGGTGCCTTCCCAGCCATCCAAGCCTGATACATGTCGGTCATGTATTGTCTTAACATCCTTAAATCCTCAACCAACCCAAGGTCCTGTTCAACCAATTGCTTTCGGGTACCAGTATCAACCAACTCAACTCCATTGTCGTCTGCCATTGTCTTTCGACTTTAAGTTGTAGGGAAGAGTTACCAGTTTAAGAATCACAAACCAACCACCCTCCTGCTATAATGAAGATAACAAAGGGGAACAAAATGAAGTCATCATGTTAGCGTTAGGGCATTTAACAACAAATAGTATCATATTATATGCAATGCACCTAGTCATAATTATCGGTTCTAAAATGATTTCGAGGGTACGGAGGTCATATGGCATCATCCCAATTTCACTCTTCTTGCCCAGTTTCCTTCTTCATTTTCCTTTCTAGCACCGTTTGGTTTTTTATTTCCTTTCTCCTCTTTTCTTTTGCTTATCGCTCTTTTCTTTCCTCTCATTCCTCACATCCCACAACTTCATTCTCTTTTTTTCTTTTTTTTTCTTTTTTGTTTTTGTTTTTTTATGCTTTTTTATTTAATGATGATTTGGTCGAACCCTATATAGGTTGCCTACGTATCATGTCCCTTATGAATCAAACCAAGCGAAGTTCTGGAAAAGTAACTAAAAAAAATAAAAATCTTTTTGGATTATTCATTTACAACTTTTTCGATTTTCAATATAAAACAGGAAATACGATAACGGAAGACTTGACAAACTCAACTATACTATGACAAACTCTGACACCAACTAAAAGAATCAGTACTGCTGAATATGACTATAAAGTACAAGACTCCTGAATGCAACAATCCTGACTGTATGAGAAAACTAAAACTAAATAGAGTTAAAGACTTAGAACATTATGTGAGACATGATTGAAGCTATTTTTTTAAAAATAGCCTATGTGGCCAAAAGGTTTCTAGAAATGCAAACTCAACAAAGGTGACCTATAAGACATGGACAAATTACTTTACAGAAATGACCCATTTTGTAGAAATGGCCTATGGGGACAACAAGATGGATAAGCATGCAAATTCAACACAATGGACCTTAAATAGAGAGAACATCTTGTTGTGGACTTAGAACTCTAAGACATGGGTCATTGAACCACTTTTGCAAAAATGACCCTATTTTGCAACAATGTCGATGTGGCCAAAAGCGACTAGACATGCAAATTCGACAAGGATGGGTCTTAAAGTAAAGATACACCTAATTGTAGATTCAAGACTCTCCAGATAATTAAACAAACCACTTTTGTGAAAATAGCCATATTTTGCAAAATGACCGATTTGGCCAAAAGTGGCTAGAGATGCAAGAATTGGTTACGACCCTCGAAGCCAAGAACTTAAGATTCAATAAGAAGAACGGGAACTATGTGGGTTGCCTACGTATCACGCCCCAAAAGACGAGAATCAGGTATGCGTATTTCGGGAAGATTGGATACATGCGAGAATTAAAAAAAACAACCAATTTAGAGAAAATATATCTTTTGTCTTTTGTTTTAAAAAATGATGAAACGTGTAAACTCTTTTTGGATTTTTTTCCCTCTATTTATTTATTTATTTGGAATATGATGGGAAAGTGCAAAATCTTTTTGGATTTTTCATGTTTTTTTTCTTAAAAAAAAGTGAAAGAAAAACATAATTGGGCCCTACTTACTTTATTTTTGTACACTTCACTCTCTTTTTCTCATTTATCCTCAAACCTCATTGGTCCGCCAAATGACCCCTTTTACCCTTGAAAATTGCAACATGTAGCACATAGGATGCATCAGGATGGTCTTTTATTTTCGGGTACACCTGTTCTAGACGGACTCAATCCCTATGTTGAGTCCCCAAAGTCAGATACACATGATGCAAACAAGAGTTCCTACTAAAGATCTAGCATGATGATGTGTTATTCTAGGTTTAAAACCTGGGTGTATTGTTCTAGACCTGGCTTACCCGAACAGACAACTCGAGCCCAGGGGGGGGGGGAGGAGCTACGTACCGGGAACCAAAAGGCCATCCGGCTTTGTAACTTGTCTGAACCTCGTTCTAAATTAGGGTATGACACCAATAGAAAAGAAGTCACGTCAGCGTGCAATTCCCAGAAGATTAGAAGAGAAGGGTTTCGCAACAGTTTGTATACAGTTTAAATAATATCCAAGCGGTAAAAAGTGGCATTTAGCACATTAGGCCCAAACATGTAAAAATCAGATAATATATAAAAGACAAATATAAAAATTATTCTAAGCTCGAATTCTTGAACCCTGAACTAGAAGTTCTGGGTTCAACATCCCCAGTAGAGTCGCCAGAGCAGTCACACCTCCTTTTTACCACCCGAGGGGATATAAGGAAATTTTTCCAGTTAAAGTGACAATAATCAAAACGGGATTATTTATTCAAAATTAGAGTTGACACTTGGGATAATTTATAGTGTCCCAAGTTACCGGTTTAAAATTCCGAATCGAGGAACATTGACTCTATTTTTTGGTCCGCGAACACAGAAGACCGGGTAAGGAATTCTGTTAACCCGAGAGAAGGTATTAGGCATTCTTGGGTTCCGTGGTTTTAGCACGGTCTCTCAACTATTATTAATTGGCCTAATTATCTGACTTATTACATGTTTTAAAACCTATTGTGCATGTTTTAACTTTTAACCACTTTCATTTATTTAAACAATTATGGAATTTGTTGAACAAGCCACGATGTCGTGCACTTATTTATTTTTGTACATGTTGCGAATCTTGTCACGAAAACCGTACCCATAATCTATAACATGTGTATTTTATTAAGGTTCGAAATTGGAGCCGAATCACATGAAATGCACACCGGAATTGGGGATTACATATCACAACTACGTCATGGGAACCGTAGCTATGATGACTTGTTATAGCGTGCCTAAAGCAAACTATGAATGTTCATAATTATTGGTTTTACTAAAACTGAGATTGTTTGTTAGGTCATAAACTAAGGAGTTATTTGGAGAAGAAATGAGAATTTGATCACCACAAATCATTTAGGCTTATGGCCGAACTTATCTTACTATTATTAAACTCAAACAATGCCTTTGAAACAAGATCTAGTTCCTCTATTACGACATAATTTCAACACATCAAACCCATATCTTATACTATTAACAAACTATATTTTCCGAATATGTTACTACTAATTATCTTTACATTTCAACTAACACACAAAAGAGAAGAAACTAAATCATAATTATTTAAAACATTTCCTTAGACAAATATGCGGAATATTCAAAACTTAAGATCTAAAGATTGCATCAGGGAGCAAACGACCTTGTAATTGCGCCAACAAAATGGAGAAGGAAGGTTAAGAAGATTCAAGTCATTGGATCCTTAGTTAAAATATATGACTGTACATTGATTTCCTTTCTGTCTATCATGCTTTTCAATCTTGCCACAATAAGAAAAATGCTTCTGTATTAAATGAAGTTTAAACTAGGAAGAAGTTCGACTAGTGTAATAATGTTAATACTGCCACAATTTATTCATGCATAACTCAAAATAATACAAAATAAATTTTAACATAAAAATCCAAAATTTAAGAGTTCAAGAAATGGACCTTAGCTAAATGAGAACGATTCCTAATGCTCGGGCAAACCACGGACAAGGCCATCAACTGAAAATCCGGCAACCTCGACTCTCAAATGGTGACAAACTCAAGCCAGCCCGCAATCTTTCGGAACTCAGACCACAAAATAGAATTTATGCTTCATTTTCGGAAAATAGAACAGAGACGAGGTCTTCTTTTCCTTTTCTTTCTTTAGTCAGATTAAGCATATTCGAAGTTTTCGATTGAAACCATATAGTTCCGGCGAACAACGGTGGCCAGCAGTGGTCATTTTAATCTCTCTTACTCACTCATTTTTAGCTTCTATTTTTCATGTGTTGTCTCTATTTTCCGTCTCCTCCCATTTCTATGTGTGGGTATGGTTGATTTTTTGTTGGCTCTAGAGTGGAGAAGGGGTGGGGTGTCGACAACAGCAGGTTTCTGGGCGGGGTGGTTGTTGGGGCTTGGGAGATGGAGATGCGAGGGTCATTTTTGGTGTTCTACGGCTTTGTATATGTTTAAATATTTGCTGGATTCTCCATTGGAACTGGCATTGGAGCTATGCTAAAAAGGGTCCAAAGATGGCTGTCATTTTTGTTTTAGTCTAAGTCTCCCTCTTTTTGATTTTGGAATTAGGTATTATTTTATAGGGGTAGGAATTAGGTTAGGTCAAATGGGGAATGGGTATGAGCTCGATGTTTGGGCTATCTGAAATTGGGCCTTTTCAATTAAGAGCAAACAAAATTAGCCTCAAATTTCATGCCTTTTCTTCTAAAACAAGACCAAAAATACTACACCATTTACTAATTAATCCTACTTAAGTAAAATAACTATTAAAATAAAACTATCTGCTAAAACAAATCTATTTTTGGTATTTTTTAAATATCATACTAAAAGATAAAAAATGGAAAAATTATTATAAAATTAAGATAATATTCCTGGAACTATTTTTGTATTTTTGAATTTTATGTAAGGTAGATAAATTAAAAGTAACTAGATAAAAATATTAATTAGCTAAATAAAAGAAAAATATTTTTTTGGTAATTTTTATTTTTGTGATAAAATAAAGTAAAAGAGTCAAAACTATTTAGAATAGCGATACTAAACCTAAACTAAATATTTACGCTAAAAATGTGTAAAACCTTGGGGAGGGGTCAAAAATTATATGTATACAGTAGCTATCCAGCAACAGGCTAGGGCATCTGCCAGTGCAGGACCTCTGGGGGGTCTGGGAGTTCAAAGGTCCGAGAGTTTATTTCTTTGAGTCCCCCAGAGTTCACTGGGATAGATCAGTGGGAGGACCCGTAGGATTTCATAGACAAGCTTCATAGGATCTTTTGGGTTATGCATGCCACGGAGAAAGAGGCAGTTGAGCTAGCATCTTTTCGACTCTGAGACATAGCCATCCTTTAGTACGAGGGATGGGAAAGGTCCAGGGGACGTGATGTACCTCCAGCTATTAGGGAGAATTTTTCAGATGCCTTCCTTGACCAGTACTTACCGCGGGAGATCCGACAGGCTCGAGTCGATTAGTTTCTAGCCCTCAAGCAGGGCAATATGAGTGTTTGGGAGTATAGTCTCCGTTTTGACTCATTGGCCAAATATGCACCATCCATAGTTGCTACTATACGGGACAAGATCCACAGGTTTATATTAGAGTTGGACCCAGAGTTGACCGAGGCATGTTCCACCACTACATTGTAGGATAGTATGGATATCTCCTGGATTCAGGCATTTGCCCAAAATATAGAAAGGGGTAGGCGTCAGTAGCAAGGTACGGAGAGGACTGAGTCAGGGCAACGTAAAAGGATGAGATTTTCCAGGTCTCAAGAGCGGTCTGAGGGTAGTTACCGTCCCTAGTACTTCGAACGGCCACCTAGGCCTCTACCACCTCAGCTACAGGGTTACAGGTATGACCGCTATACTCAGTTAGGGCCAGGTGAAAGCTCCCAGGCGTCAGGGTGGCAGCGACAATGAGGTTTGAGGGCAGACATGGCCATTTCTGCCGCGGTGTGCCATCTACAGTAGAGGACACTTGGGCAATGCCAAGCCAGTTCCGATGCTTGTTATACATGTGGACGTCCGGAGCATATGATGCGAGATTGTCCAAATAGAGATTTTGGGGGTATGGCACAACTAGCAAATTCAGCAAAAGGATCATCTATGTCTATGCATCCTTCAGGATGCGAGTCTCAGTCTTCGGCTGGTAGATGTCAAGGCAGAGGTAGAGGTTCCAGTTCAGGTGGTAACCAGAATCGTAGCTATTGATTAGCGGGTCGACAGGACCAGGAATCCTCACCAGATGTTGTGACAGGTATGTTGACCATTTTCTCTCACGATGTTTATGCCTTGATAGACACATGATCTACTTTATCGTGTATTACCCCATTTGCCGCGGGGAAGTTTGGTATAGTGCCTGAAATACTAAGTGGTCCTTTTATGGTATCTACACTGGTCGGAGAATCGATTATTGCTAGATGGGTTTACCGAGATTGTACGGTGTCAGTTTGTGGTCATCAAATCTCTGCCGACCTAGTTGAGCTAGAGATGTTGGATTTTGATGTTGTCATGGGCATGGACTAGTTGGCAGCTTGCTATGCCACAGTTGATTGTCAAGCAAAGATAGCTAGATTTCATTTTTCCGTTGAGCCAGTCCTTGAATGGGTAGGTAATACAGCTACACCCAGAGGTAGGTTTATTTCCTATCTGAAGGCAAGGAAGATGATCGCCAAAGGGCGAATTTATCATATTGTGTGAGTTAGAGATGCAGATGCTGAGATACCTACACTTTAGTCTATTCCAGTAGTCAAAAAGTGCACAGATGTATTCCCAGATGAACTTCCAGGTATTCCTCCAGAGCGAGAGATTAATTTTGGCATCGATTTGCTTCCGGGAACTCAACCAATATCCATCCCTCCATATAGAATGACACCTGCCGAATTGAAGGAGTTGAAGGAGCAGTTAAAAGATTTACTGGAGAAAGGTTTCATCAGACCCAGTACCTCACTTTGGGGTACACCGGTACTGTTTTTACGGAAGAAAGACGGCTCTCTGAGAATGTGTATCGATTATAGGCAACTGAATAAGGTAACTATTAAGAATAAGTATCCATTTCCAAGAATACATGAATTGTTTGATCAGTTGTAGGGAGCTAGATGCTTTTCAAAGATAGATTTGAGGTCAGGGTACCACCAGGTCAGAGTTCAGGAGAAAGATATTCCTAAGACAGCCTTCAGGACCCGATACGGCCACTTTGAGTTCCTGGTCATGTACTTTGGGTTGACAAATGCACCTGCCGTATTTATGGACTTGATGAATAGCCTATTTCGGCTATATTTAGATTTTTTTGTGATAGTCTTTATTGATGATATTCTGGTTTATTCATGTTCAGAGGATAAGCATGCGAACCACCTACGAGCAGTACTTCTAACCCTCCATGATAATAAATTGTATGCTAAGTTTTCCAAATGTGAGTTATGGCTGAAGTCTGTAGCAATTTTGGGGCACATTGTATCCGATGGAGGTATAAAGGTAGACACTCAGAAGATTGATGCTGTGAAATGATGGCCTAGACCTACCACTCCAACAGTGATTCGTAGCTTTCTAGGCTTAGCAGGATACTACCGGAGGTTCATAGAGGGTTTTTCTTCTCTTTCAGCACCATTAACGAAGTTGACGTAGAAAGAAACTAAGTTTCAGTAGATAGAGGCCTGTGAGCAGAGTTTCCAAGAGCTTAAGAATAGGTTGACCTCAGCCCAGTTCTAGAACTTGTAGAGGGTCCAGATGGTTATGCCATGTATTGTGATGCCTTAGGTGTCGGGTTAGGATGTGTCTTGATGCAACATGGGAAGGTAATTAAGTATGTTTCAAGGTAGTTAAGGAAGCATGAACGGAATTATCCGACCCACGACCTCGATTTATCTACGGTTCTCCATGCACTTAAGATATGGTGGCATTATTTATATGGTGTTCATGTTGATGTATTCACAGATCATAAAAGCCTGTAATATATCTTCAAGCAAAAAGAGTTGCATTTGCGGCAGAGGCGATGGCTTGAGTTATTGAAAAATTACGATGTTAACATTCTCTACCATCTAGGGAAAGCTAATGTTGTAGCAGAGGCCTTAAGTCGCTGATCTATGGGTAGCTTATCACATGTAGAGGCCGAGAAAAGACACTTAACTAGAGAGATCCATCAATTGTCTTGTTTGAGGGTTTGGTTAGTAGACTCTGGCAATGGTGGAGTTGTACTCCAAAATACTGCAAAATCATCTCTCATAGCTGAAGTAAAGGAGAGGCAGTACGAGGACCCAGAGTTGGTCACGTTGAGAGAGAGAGAGAGAGTTCTGCAGCAGAAGAAGCCATTGTTATAGCTCAAGGGATATGGGGTTCTTAGATACAGGGGTCGTTTGTGTGTTCTAGATATAGCAGCCTACGAGACAGGATTATGTTAGAGGCACATTATTCGTGGTACTCCATTCATCCTGGGTCGACGAAGATGTATCATGACATTAAGGATGTGTATTGGTGGAATGATATGATGAAGAACATTGTTGAGTATGTCACTCAGTGTCCTAGTTGCCAGCAGGTGAAAATAGAGCACCAGAAGCTCGGAGGGCTAATGTAGACTATAAAGATCCCGGCATGGAAATGGGAGGCAATAAACATAGACTTTATCATGGGTGTACCTCGTTCTCATAGTAAGTTCGATTCCATATGGGTGATAGTCGATAGGCTCAACAAATCAGCTCATTTCCTACCGGTCAGATCTATATATACAACAGAAGATTATGCAAAATTATATATTAAGGAGATAGTGCAACTACACGGAGTACCAGTATCTATTATATCTGATTGTACGGCCTAGTTTACAGCATATTTTTGGAGGTCATTTCAGAGAGGTCTAGTAACTCCGGTGAATCTCAGAACAACTTTTCATCCACAAACTGATTGACAAGCTGAACGCACAATTCAGACGCTCAAGGATATGTTACGAGCATATGTGATGGATTTTAAAAGAAGTTGGGATGAATATCTACCTCTTATCGAGTTTTCATATAATAACAGTTACCACTCCAGTATCCAGATGGCTCTATACGAGGCTTTGTATGGGCGTAAGTGCAGATCTCCTATAGGGTGGTTTGATGTTGGAGAATCTAGGTTACATGGGCCAGGCCCGATTCAGCAGGCCATAGAAAAGGTAAAGTTTATCCGGGAGCAACTATTAACAGCTTAGAGTCGTTAAAAGTCATATTCTGACATGCGACGACGAGACTTAGAGTTCGGGGATAATGACTGGGTATTCTTAAAGGTGGAACCTATGAAGGGTGTGATGAGGTTTGGAAAAAAAGGCAAGCTTAGCCCACGATATATTGGGCCTTATAGGATCACTCAGAGTGTGGGTCAAGTAGTTTATGAGTTAGAATTGCCCTCAGAGTTGGAGTCTGTCCATCCGGTTTTTCACGTATCTATGATATGGAAGTGCATTGGCGATCCTACCCGAGTGGTGCCCATAGGTGATGTACAAATTACGGAGGACTTGTCATACGGGCGATGCTCTCGGCAGTAGGAAATGTTCATCTCAAACTGTGGTAGAAACCATCAAGAACTCTCTGAAACCCATTTTCACGTAATCAAACCCTCAGAACTAAATCTCTCTAACTCAACCAAGCCACACAGGTCACCAAAACCCAAGAGCATTGCCACAAAACACCTGTAGAGACTAACCACATCATAAATACCCAAGAACCGACCATATCCATTTCTGTGCTGATCCAACCTACTATCAAGCTGTATTATTTCTCCGAGTTCCTTCTAAATTACCCTCAAGTTGACACCTCTCCATGGTCCCTAACCAAAGCTCACCACAAGAGGTCCTAATATAAAACCACATGCCTTAAAACCAATAAGCCATTGTACCGAGATACCTACTTTGAAGAGACCTTCTGTGAATCTAAAGTCCTTTCCTTCACCTTCCTGATACTAAAATGTAGAATCCATAATGATATAGACATACCGTGAGTCTCGACACTATCCAATGTAAATCTTAGATTCTAGTCATATACCAATCCACAAAATTCTCAATTTCTACATATAAATCTTGAATCCATTAGAACCTTCTAAAGAGGCATCCACTCTGCACATCTCAATTGCACCGATCAAACGGGTCGGACAACATGTGCCCCATTAGCACAAAAAAACCCAAAGAAGTAACCCCGCCTTAATGCAGTCGAGCAAATTCCTACACCATGCGCACTACATCCTTCACAAATAACAACTCAAGCATTCCATGATTCCCATCTACCCAAAAAATGTAATACACCATGCATCCAAAAATTTTCTTGCTTAAGTCATCCTCAGAGCCAGCTTCTGCAAGTCATAACCGATCCACAAGTATGCCTCTAACTGAAACCAATACAACACATAACTATGCAATCAAATCATCGGTAGCAGACTCCCCCACCTGGCATAAAGCAATATATCAAAACACTCAATAACTCACAATGTCCACTCTATTACTACTAGAATACCGCACCAAAATTCAACTCAATCCTTCATAAGCTCATGTAACACAAACCTTCTAATACCTCAAATCATCTACAAATCTCACATTCATCCTCATGACGGTCAGGTCAACTATTACAACCGATTCAAAGTCAAATCGCTCAACTATAACCCATTGGTAGAAAAGAAAGCCTCCATACAACATCATAAGAATCACACATCCGTAGATTACCCCGTAGGTTATAACCTTCCTGCTTAACCTCAAGCTGATATCTCGCCATACCCTTTCACAGCCACAACTGCTATGCAATTACCTAATCTTCTTGAGTCTAAACACATCAACAAGACATGAGAGTCTAATTCATTCCACAACTGAACAACATGAAAAACCCTTCAACACACCCATAACTCGAGACCATACGTCACATCAAGACAGAAATCCAGCATCCAATAGTCCTTTTTACATCTCAAGCAAGATCTTCTCGTCACATTCAAACCATTTGAACACTTCCCGCAGTCACTTCCTACTCATCATATAGCCATCCAACCACTCATCGAGCCATAAATTCCATTCATAGGGACACTACCGGACATATAAGTCCAAAAGAATGTGCTCACACAACTGAAATCCTCGTGCTCAAGCTATAGTCAAAACCCGAACTCAAGTCCTCCAAACTGGCCCATCATTAGCACATAGAAATCACATCTCGCACCTCATCCATGGAATCACAAGCCGTCAATGCACCGCTGATACCGAGCGCTCATATACGTATAAAAATGCGTGGAAGGGGTTCAAAGAGTTACGCTTCAAGCTGAATCAATGCCACACGATAAGGAAAGAAATATGGGAAGTTTATCCTAAATTCCTTGTAGCCTCTAGAAGATAGGTATGGACGTCATCATACTGATCCGCAAAACTCTACTAGATACTTGCTCATGACTTGTAGAACCTATGAACCTAGAGATTTGATACCAATTTGTCACGACCCAAAATTCAACTAGCCATGATGGCACCTAACTCAACCCCCAAGGTAAGCTAGTTAACAATAAACCAGTTCAAATGATATTTATTAAAAGAAGAATGATAATACAACTGAACTATTATACAAAAGAATTCCCAAGGACTGGTAATACTAATCATGAGCTTTTAAGATTTTGGATTTTTACAAGACTGAATTGAAATAATTACAATATCTGTTTGAAATGTAAATAAACAGAACTTGAATCTTATGCTACCAAGTACAAGTAATAGCCATAACTGGAACGCAGATACATCTTCAGATCCAGCTCCCGCCGAACGCAGCAACATTAACATCCAAAATCTGCACGCAAGGTACAGAAGTGTAGTATGAGTACAACCGACCACATGTACTCAATAAGTAACAAACCTAACCCTAGGTTGAAAGTAGGGACGAGCTGGGATAAGGGTAAGAGTCCAACTCCAATAATCAGCAACAGTTCATAACAACATAATAAAAATAGTGCAAGAAAAATAACTCAGAGATATGATGCTCAACTAGTTCACAGTTACGGAAAAATAGGCATGTTTTTCAAAGATATCCATAAAGCTCAATTCCTTTCATTAAATTACCAAAAATATGAGTAAGTTTGAAAACTGTAATTTTTCCCAAAATTCTTTCAACAATAATTAAGACGTTTCATTTTCAAATAGCACGAGGAAAGTACATCTCTATACCTACATGATTATAAGCAAGTGAAATCATAAATGTCACCAAAATCGGGTAGCATGAGGAAATACATCTCTATGCCTGTATCTCAAGTACGCATGTCAAATGCAATGCATCTCAGTAATGAACTCATATACTCACCCTCTTAGAGTACTCAATCTCATTGTCTCGTATTCTCACTCATCATGCTCAATACTCAAAACACTCAGTCACTCAGTATTGTACAAGGCAGATTGTAACGACCCGACTAGTCGTTTTGAGCAATTTCGTTTGGTTCGGTAGTTTGAGGTCATGAGAAGCTTTCATATTATGTTTATTGACTTACATGCATGGTTGGATTCTATTTCCGTATGAATCGGAGTCGAATTGGAAGAAGGAATCTAGTTTTGGAAGCTTAAGCGGTGAGAGTTTGACCGAAATTTGACTTTTGAGTAAACGACCTCAGAATTGGGATTCGAAGATTTTAACAGGTTTGTATGATGATTTCTGACTTGGGCGTATGCCCGGATCGGGTTTTGGATGACCCGGGAATATTTCGGCACCTATTGTGGAAGTTAGCATTTTTGGAAGAATTTCATAAGTTTGGGTTGAAGTGAATTTCACTATTATCGATGTCCATTTGGGATTTAGAGTCTGGTGATAGCTCTGTATGGTGATTCTGGTATTGGTAGCGCAATCGGAAGTGAATTTAGAGGTTCGTGGGTCATTTTGGAGCCATTTGGCTAAAGTTGGAAATTTGAAGGTTTTTGAGAAGTTTGACCGGAAGTGGGCTTTTTGATATCGGGGTCGTATTCTGATTTGGGAAGTTGGAGTAGGTCCGTAATGTCTAATATGACTTGTGTGCAAAATTTGAGGTCAATCGGACGTGATTTGATAGGTTTAAACATCGAGAGTAGAAGTTTGAAAATTTAAAGTTCATTAAGCTTGAATTAGAGTGCGATTCATGGTTTCAGCATTGTTCGACGTGATTTGAGGCTTCGAGCAGGTCCGTGTTATGTTATGGGACTGAGTTGTGTGATTGGACGGGGTCCCGGAGGCCTCGGGTGTGTTTCGGGTTGTATTACGCTCTTATTTGATGTTTCAACGTCGTTTCTTTGGGAATAAAGGGTACTACATTAAGCAAATAAGCTCCATATTTAGTTTTTATTGAACCATTAGATCCGTATCGTAATTATGGATCCAGAGAAAAAAGAATCACCGAATTTGGACATTGTATGAGGAAGTTATGCTCATTTTTGTGTGGGGGAAAACTGTTGCTTCTGGTATGGTTGCAATTGCGAACATTTCCACCGCAATTGCGATGCCCAGTCCGCAATTGCAGACTTTTTGTCGCAAATGCGACCTTTTCCAGCGCTTCCTTGTTCGCAATTGCGAAGACTTTCTTCACTTTTGCAAGGGTTCGCAATTGATCGCAAATGCGACATCTACAACTTGTTTTCAGCTGTGTAACTCGGATTTTTGCTTCATTTTATCATATTTTGAACCCTAGGTCCGAGAGTGGGCAATTTTGAGAGAAAATTTTCATACCAAATTATTGGGTAAGTGTCTCTAATTAATTTCTATTTATATTTTGTGATTATATCTTAGATTTAACATCAAATTCATGGGAATCAAAAGGAAAATTTGGGAAAAATTGTGAAATCTTTCAAAAATGTAAAATGATGATTTGAAGGCATATCGGAATGGGTATTCGGTTTTTGTAAATTTTGTCGGGTTTCGAGGTGCGGGCCCGGGGAGTTGACTTTTTGCAAATTGTGTAAGAATCATAGTTTTGTTAATTGAAATTGTTTCCTCTTGCATTGTTTGATGTATTCAAGTCATTTTTGGCTAGATTGAGCCGAGTGTTGATGAATTGGTAAAGGAAAAGCTAAATTGAGTATTGACTTGGCCGGATTGAGGTAAGTATCTTGCCTAACCTTGTGTGGGGCACTTCCTTTTAGGATTTGAGTCTTCTATGCTAATTGTAGTCCGTGCACGCGAGGTGACGAGTGTGTGCTCGGACTTATTTGTGGGAAATTTGCTTTTAGGGTTCTTAGGTCCTTATGTTCAATAAGTGAGAAGTTTTCCGATATCATTGGGTTTCCTAATTGGTTGTTTTACCTCTGTATGCTCCATACGATGTTGTCAGCTTTCCTCTAACTCTTACTTGTTACTTGGCCCTTATTTTCCTTAATTGAAGTGACTGCCACTATATTAAACTTAAGGACATTCTTGTTATTTTGCAAAATTCCACATTTCATCTCTACATTTCCAAAAATAAAGTCCAACTTTTCTGAATTCTTTCCCGTAACCCTTTCACCTCTCTTCGTCGACGAACAAATCGTGGAAATGGGTCATGTCTATTTGCAAAGATGAAGTTGAAGAAAAATCTTAGCTTCATCTTCTATTTTCAACATCATTTTTGGAAGCGTAATCTAGATCTTCCATGAATTTCACCTAAATTCCCCCAATTTTTCATATTCCTCAAATTTTGATACCGCAAAACATTTGAAATATGAAGATCAAATTTGACAATTGAGCACAGAATTAAGGCTTCAATGTTGATCAGTTCTAAACTTCAAATTGACTAAAATTGAATTTCGTTTTGTTAGAATGAGCATCTTTAGTTGATTGCTCTGTTGCAAGGTTGAGACTCCCATAGCATAATTTCTTTCTAAAATGCATAAAAAATATGAAGAAAACCCAGAAAGAATGCTTCTCCATCTAAACCATCTTGAATAATTGTTGCATCTTTTTTCCAGCGAATTTTTGAGAGATCCAGAAAAATAATTGTTTTTGGTTTTCCTTATTCAGTCACCCTTCTCTTCCAAGAGATAACTGAAGCTATGACATATCGGGAGAGAAAAGACGAGGAGTTGTCTGCAACTTTTTTTTATTTTATTTTGGTAAAAAGACATAATTACCTACGACATATCAAAGAACTTAAAAGTAATAACAGGGATAATTTGGAAAAATTAAATATGTATACAATGCTAACCTACTACAACCATGTAGTAAGTTAGCAAAACCCATATATATATATATATATATATATATATTAATACTTCAAATTTCAATAATTGTTATATTTTTAATTCAATTAGTTTCTCAATTAAATTTTCTTAAACCGTCTGAGGTTGTATTTTATTTAAAAAGAAATTTCTACTAAGTTTTAATTTATTAAATCCCATGTTAAAGGTAACAATTCATTCGATGTCGTACTTTAATTGAAAAGGTAACTTTCTTTGTTTAAATGAATTCTAAAAATAACTTCATTTCTTACTAATTTCCTAATTAGTTCAGAAGTTGTACTCTACTTTATGTTATGTTAATGAGACTCCTTGAACATCTTAATTGTATTGGTTATGGACCCTATGTACTGAATAACATGAGGATGTTGTTGTGCAAGTGAGATAGTAATATATAGGCACAAGGTTATTGATACCCAATTTTTCCCTAAAATATTTTAAAATTGCATATATACCTGCAAAATCATGCATTAATAGGAATTGGTATTTTCCTATATTTTTATTAATTTATCTAACATTTTATTCTTAATAAATAATTACAAAATGGCATTACAAATGATTTCAAAAGCATCTCTTGACTTAATTTATTATTTATGGTCCTATTTAAACCAAATTATTTCATAATTAGCCAAATTGGCATCTTTTGGCTATAATTGCAATCATATGATTTTATACTTTTTTTGACCGGAAATTAAGCATTTGTATTTTTAAATACTAAGTAATCATTTTTTAACTATTTTCTATGCATGAAATTCATTTGGTACGATTATCAACTATTTTTATAAATTGTTTTATTTAATTTAATTGGGTATTTAACTAATAGCCTATGCATTTCAATTCTAGCCTAAATCAAACCAACCCCAAACCCAATTAAAATAGCCCAATACCCCAGGCCCAAACTTAAATCCTACCCGACCCAATCCCTGGTCCAATCTGGACCGTTGATCAATTCTAGTCAACGGTCCAGATCCCCCATACCATAATTAACCTAATGACTACCCCTCCCCCCCAAACCCTCATTCCCATACTCTCATTTCCTCTCTTCACTCTACCGTTACACTCTCCCATTCTCTCTCAAGCTCTCTGCACAACCATGGCTCCTATTCGCCGGTTGTTGGCTCGCCGGTATCAATGGTGGTTCCAGCACCAACCCTAGCCTCCATGGCCCCTCACATGAAAGATCCTTGCTACCTTGAGGCCCTCAGGGGAATTAGAAGACGGTTCACTCACCTCTCATGGTTTCTACGCCATTCTCAGCCCGCCCATGGCTGTCCGAGTAAGATCTTTTTTTTCTGGCTAGATTCATGGCTTTTAAGCCGGAATCTCTCCATATCTGGGTTATCTCTCTCTCCAAACCCTAATTTTATCTCTTGACTTCTTAGATCTATTACATACCTAAGAGTTTTCTGAGTTATCTTTACTGTTTTCTTAAGAATCTCTCCGATTTTTTCAAAAAACATCTTTTCATCTTCAAACTAGGGTTTCTTAACCCCTTTTCAAAACGACTTTCCCTCTGATTTTTTTTGGTATTATTCTATGATTCTTACTATGTTTAAATGGTTCTTTAAGTTTTTCCTTTTTATCTGATTTATCATGTTGAAAACCTAACTATTTTGGTCTTAATCCTGGGTTCTGAGAAATGTCCTTGCTTATTTGTTTGTTTAATTTGCCCGCATGTCTGTTATTCATGAATATGTTCTATGTTTCTATGATTTTTACCCTATTATGCTCACTAGGGTTTCTGATTTTGCTTCTTCCGCATATACTATGTTTATTCTGTTTATTAAAAGAGATTTGTGCTAATTCCTCTAGTCAGTACTATTTTCTAGATGAATTCCTAACTTTATGTGATTTTACTCGACTATGCTTATTATGGTTTATGATTTTGTTCCTTCTTGCCTACACCGTGAATATTTCATTTATTTAAAGCAATTTGTGTTAATTCCCCTTAATCATTACTACTCCTATTTGAATCCCTAATTTTTTATAATTGATGCTCTTCACTAATCTCCTGTGATGATTTCCTTACTGATTTTTCAACCTCTAAGATATTTTCTTGCCTTATTTTCGGCCGATTATGCTGTCAATTGGTTCTTAAGTACTTTCCTTAATTAGATTTTCTGAACCTAGCCTAATTACTTGTTTTATACTTACTATGCCTCAGAATATTTCCTTATGTGCTATTTTCCAGTCTTATGTGATCTCTTCCTTATTTGTCTTTACCATTGGTAAATTACTCCCTTAATTAAAGGAGACTTGGCTGATTTTTGATTCTTAACTGATTCTGTAGTTATATAATTGCTGGACAATTGATTCTTGCCTTATTGACCTGACTTTCAAACTATTATATATAACTTCTTCTCTTTTCGTTACACACACGAACACATTAAGTTCAAAAACTCTCTCTCACACAAAAGAAAAATATTCTTCTGCTCTCTTTTCTCTGGTTACTTGCTATTGTTCTAAGCCAGTCGGCTGCAAGCCAAGGCTGATTACTTTACTCTCTTACCACTCACTTTGTGTTTACTATCTTCTTTACTGGTATGTTCTGATTTCAATTCAAGTTTCAAAACAACATGTTTCCTTTCATCTTGTTCTAGCATGCTTGGTTCTGTTGTTCAACTTGCAATTAATATGTTTGCTTCATCACTTCATCAACATGCTTCTGAATGCCTCCCCTCCCTTAGACTCATCATGTTTATAAAATGTTATCCCCCCTCCTAATTTACCCCAATGTGGCCTTTTCTTACTTATGTTTTCTGATTTCTGGCATGAACCTCTCTGTGCAAAATAGTTGGCTATCCTTAAGTGACATGATTCTATGTTAAATCTGAAGTTCCCCTACCCCTTAGCATATTTTTGATTCTATATTTAAGTGCTCCTGCAACTTTGTGTTTACTTATATGTCCCCAAATCCTACTACCCCTGCTTGTGGTTGTTGAACCTGCCTTGGTCGTATGTTCCTTAGTTATGTGTGAACCCGTTTTGGGTGCTGTGTTTGGACTATTGTTTGTTACTCTACTCTCTTTTCAAAACGGTCCTATTGAACAACTCCCGCTATTGTTTTACAAAACTATCTCAAACAAGTCTCTTTTTCAAACTGTTGTCATGCTTAAATCTTTTCAAAACTATGTCAAGCACTCTCACTCTACTCTTAGATCACTAAGTTCTTTTGTGTGAGCCTTGCCTTGGGACCCTTGAGCTCCCTCTGAACTTGGACACATGAACTCTAACACACCCGGATATGAAAAAGGCTATGAAACAATCTTGGCATTTGAGGTTCTGGAAATCTGGGCCTATTTTCAGGCTTTCTATAGTGCAACTTCTTATTTTCTTTTCTTAAATGTTGGTCTGTAATAATCTGTCGTAAACAAATATTGGGGTTGGCTAGTGAAAAGGGAAGGGTAGTTATATATGTTATCAACGTTAATGGGTAGAAACCATGCTTTAGGTCTACATTTCCTATACGCGCATTAGAATCCATGTGTAAGACCAACACATTCAAAGCATGTCATGCATTAGATACCATGCTCATAGTTTTACTATTTCAACATCTTATTTAACATCATTTTACCACTTAGAAATCCTACTTTAGGCTAAATAACAGCATCAACATAAAATTGGTTCTCCTGCACATCTTGAAATCATGTTGCAACTTTTTGCACATTTAGAAATCATGCTTTAGGAATTCTGCATATCCTGAAATCATTCTGCATTTTCATATGTGCATGTTAGATACCCTGTTTTAGGATCTCGTTCACACTCGCTCAGTCACACCTAGCTAAACCATTGATGCATGAAAAGGACATAAAATAGTCTCATGTTTGATTATCCTGTTTAAGTGAAACTGGTCACAATCCTTGCATGTCTTTGAAACATTTAGAACAACATGCTTTAGGTAAAATATCTTCTAAACTATTTTAATAATTCTGGTAACTGCTGCATATTATTTTACGACTAGGCAAGTCTTAGGTAATAAACTTTAAAATAAAACCAGAACCGTCTTTGTGATTAATGTGTAACTGTCAGCATGTTTAAATCAGTAGGCAAGTCTGATTAGGACTTCCTCTCTGAGTTATGTAATAAATCTGACTCTGCTGTATCACTTAGATACCATGCTTCGGATCTGAATTTAGACATTAATTATGTATGAGTCATGCTGTTTATGTGTACTGTGTGTGGAGGTATATCTGAGCCTCTCATTTGTCTTCCATGCTCCCCTTAATTGAAGTCCTACTTGTTTATTATATGTCGCCTTAGTATTTTACCTTTAAACTTAAGGGTCTACCTAGAACCCCCTTTTATAGGATAAAAGTCCTAAATTCCTCTGGAACTGATAGAAATGGACGGGTAACAACATGCAATAGGGGTCGAAACCAACCTTGATTTAATTACCTTCATGGGGCGGGAAAGGGTAGATATGGATATGATGACTGGTGCATTAATACCATGTGTAGCCCCTCTTTGAGGAGTGTCATACCGGGTATTGCATTGATGCGATCCATATTATAAACAAACCTAGGATACCCCTTTACATTCACAAATATGCTTAGATTGTAATTCTTTTCAAAATCTTGCGTTTCATTAGTTGTTTTTTTACACCTGTGTATTTAAACTTAAATCTCCTACTATTTGAGGCATACTTATTTATTTGCTAATTGTACAAATTCACAAAAACTGTTTGGCCGGGAATCATACTAGTGGATCCTGAGGGGTGCCTAACACCTTCCCCTTAGGATAATTTCAAGCACTTACCATGTCTCTAGTTACCAAACGTAGTTATAAATGAACCATATAGGTGCCCTAACGCACCTTAAATCGTTAGGTGACGACTCTTAAAAAATGCAAACCCCCTTTCCAAAAGGAGAGAGTTTCCCATCCAAAATGTTATAAACCCGATTTTGCGAGAAAAAAGGGTCGCGACAAAGGTGTCGGGTATGCTAAAGGTTTTAGAAATTGAGATTATGATATAAGACATCGAGTTCTGAGATGGTCAAAATTGTGCATCAGAAATGATATGATTGATTGAGTTGACATTGTTTTCCTTATTTGAGTATATTTTACTTGTTTGTGTCCCAGCTATGTTAGTGTTGATTTACTTGGTTATCTTTCGTTTCCATTCGTATTTTCCCTTTATTGTTTCTACTGTTTGTAGTTTGATTTCTCCCTGTTGTTGGTATTATTTTTTTATCTTATTCTTGATATTTTATTATCATATCCTGTTCAATTTGTTTGACCAGTAGATGTCTTGACTGTTCCTCGTCACTACCCCATCGAGGTTAGTCTTGATATTTACTAGGCATCGACGTGGTATGCTCATACTATATTTCTATACATTTTTGTGTACAAATCTAGGTATTGATTGGTAGTAGCTGTGCGGATCATCGCAATGGAGACTCAAGGTAAACCTGCTGCTGCGTTCGTAGGCATCGGGGTCACCTTCGTTGTATTTACTTTCATTGGTTCCTTCTTGTTCTGGAATAGTGTCGTGTTTATTTTGTATAACTACTCCTAGAAAGGCTTATGACTTGTACCACCGATTTTGGGGAATTATAATTGCTCAAAGTTATTTAATGTAAAGTTGATAAATATCAATGTATTTTAGTTAATGTTAGGCTTACCTAGTTTAGAGACTAGGTGCCATCACGACTCCTATGGAGGGATTTTGGGTCGTGACACAAATCCAGTCCAGTGCAGATCCAACCTAAACATAAATAAATCCAGGGTGATCTAGCCCAATGTAAATAATTGCTAGCATTGCACCCACTATGGATCAGCAGACACGGGAAGGCCTGATCCAGCCCAAGCGCTATAATAAGCCAAATCCTGGCATGAATCAACAAAGTTGCTGCACCGTGCAGCCTGATCCCATAAATATCACTCTCCACAGTCCCTCGAACTCACTCAGTCATCAATCTCTCCAGTCTCTTGGGCTCACAACACTCATGCTAAGCAGCCCTAATCAATAATACAAGATGTGATAACATACGATAATATAGACTGAGATATGGTATGTCAAACTCGAGCCCGCACCACGAGTCAAACTCGAGCCCGCACCACGAAATCCGACAAAACTCACAAATTCGATAACTCATTCAGTTACGAGTTCAACCATACTAGTTTCACTCAAACCCGACCCCGTAACGATTCTCAAAACTCGAATATTCACTTTATGAAATTTTTTACAAAACCCCCCAAATTCTCTTTTGAAATCATCAACCATAATCCAAAAACGAGGATAGATTCATGAAATATAATTAAATCTAAGTAAAGAACACTTACTCCAATCCATGTGATAAAAATCGCTTCGAAAATCGCTTCAATTTGAGCTCCATAGCTCCAAATATAATTAAATGTCTGAAATCTTCGAAATAGAGTACTTTATAATTACTGGGCGAATTAATGAATCGCGATTGCGGAAATACCCACGGGATCGCGAAGAAGAAAGTGCACTGCCCCTATGTTTGATCTGATTCATTGAAATTTGCATAAAATTCAAGTACAACTTCTCTAAAGTACTCTCCTGGTTTTTGCACAAATATTTCCCATCCTAAGGAGCTGATTTGTTTGAGCATATCAACTGCCTTTTGTCCATCCAAGGAAGAAAATTGCATTCCATTTTCCTCCACTATCGTTCTATTTCCCTCAGAAATCATCCATAAACCTGGGTCATGACTTTGTTGTGAGTTGCCTCCTGTGCGGGTCCTTCTCAAATATGCCATGTTGGTTAGTATATATATACATTTTTGCTTTAAAGAAAGTAGATTGTGCTGGAGAGTGTGATTACAGTGAAAGGGACATAGTTATTTGTGGTAAAGTTGAAGAAGATGAAAGGAGATTATATTACTGCAAGAGTAAGCTTTGGCCATGGATTTTACAGTTGTGAAATCTTGTTTCGGTGGCAGTAACTGGCTAGGGACAGTGAGATAAGAAACTTGTTTTGGGATTTCTCTCTCCTTTGTTGTTCTAATATTTAACTTACAATAAGATACACATAATTTATACTAATAGTTATATACATAAATATATATATATATATAAGAAGTAGCTGAAGGTCGTCATGTCAGCTTGCCGACCAGGGACAATTTTGGCATTTCGCCCGCAACTGTGCTTTAATCTTGTAGTACTAGATTGCCTTGTGTATTGTGTGTTTTCTTATTTGGACAAAATATCCATAACATCAGTCATTAATAGCACTGCAACGTTGGGGCCCAATCAACTTTTTCGGCTACACGTGCGTTGTAGTCTTTTTACCTATATATGTGGCCCTCCTCCTTAGAAATAACTTTTATAATAACTTGACTTAACTTCTTCTATAGATTATTATCTTTACAAATTGGTCAAAGACACAAATACATTAATTTTAAATTAAAAATAGTGATCATAACAAATACTATAAAGTTAACAAATATAGTCAAAAAAATTGAACCCAAAACAATAATACACTGGTATTTACAATGTAACTTAAAAAAAAGAAGGTAATAGACTAATATAATAAGTTAGCCACATCTTGAAAGTTAATTATAGAAAGTCGGGATACTCGCAAAGGTCCGTTCATTAGTAAGTTATGCATGAGCTCCAACAATTAGGGAATATTATTTGTTTTAATTTAAAAAATTGTCTCTACATCGCTAAATTTATTTTTGTAAATGTAAACATTTGATATTTGTTAGGAAATATAACAAAAATAATTTTATGGAGCTCCAATTGGATTTTCAATAAAGTTATTCGAAAATGTATTTTGTAAGAAGCTGTGACGTTAATTAAGTTATCGTAATAGTTTTACCCAATTTAACAGGCAGTTTGGCCAAACCTCCTAAATTTATTTATTTTGAAAAGATCTTTTTGTCAAAACTATTTTAGAAAAAGTACTACTAGAGAGTTACTACAATTTATGTTTGGGTATTCAATTGTTTTTCAAAAAAAATCTCAATTTTAGAACAACAATTTATGCTCGACCTAGGTTTCAGAAGTGTTTATAAGGAAAAGCTATTTTTCAGTTTCTGAAAAACAACTTATGCTAATACTTAAAAGCTATTTTTTCATAAAAACAATTGGCCAAACACTCTCTAAAATCGGACAATTTTAAAAGAAAACCACCATATTCATTTAAGTTGTTTAGCAAAGAAATATTCATTTAGATTACAATTTGTTACTTTACACATGATGTGGTTATTTGTTATGTATTATTTATTTTTAGAGTATTTATTTATCTTAACTGTCATTTATTGAGGTATTCAAAACTTATCCCAAAAGGTAAAAGATGTAACAAACATGTTTGTTATGATGTAAGTAAGAGCTAGGAGAAAAATGGTTTCATGGAGAAAACTACAGATGAAAACTTTGTCACACTCATGTGTTGAAAAAACTATATATTTAGCAATTTCAGTACACATATTTCAAAGTTCTATACAATATTATGTTTAGCAATTTCAGTACATATATTTGAAAGTTCTATACAACTCTGCGATGCTATTGCAAAACAATAGGTCTACTCGTGTGTTAAGCAAAAAAAGCTTATGAGTATTTGGAATAAGTTCCAATACACATATTAGAAAGTTTTATACAACTCTACAATGCTTTTATAATATTTGATATATAATTTATCAATTTTATACAAAATAATGTATTTAGACTGCAATCTTCCTCATTCTTTCTCTCTCTTCTTTCTCTCCTATTCCAACCAACTCTATCCGACATATTAGGGGTGGCAAAATGGTTAAAAGAAAATAGTTAACCACCCATATTATCCACTAAAAATGGGTTGGATAATGAACATTTTAAAAACAGGTCAAATATAGATAAGAACCATTTTATCCATTTAGAAAATGGATAACTAATGAGTCTAACTTTTACATTTGTAAAGCCTTAAATTGGGGATTCCTCAAGTTAGGGAGACTAAGAATTCTCCCAAAAGTGATCACATGCAAGAGGTCATGGATAATATAGTTACAAATATTATCCGCCGGTTAACCCATTTTTTATCCGTATTAAATATTGGTCGGGTCAGATAATTTATTCATTTTTTCATTACCCATTTCGACCCAAACCATATCCAACCCGACCCGCATGTTTGCTACTTCTATGACATACATAGAGATAGGCCTACGCACTCTTACCAGCTTATAGGCCAGAAATCCTTATTTTTCACTGCACCTCCCGTCTTCGTTTTTAAACTATGAAGGATAAACTTATCCCAAAAAAGGGACGAACTAAAGCTTCCTTGAAAAAAATCACATCCCGTATAATTGATCCATGTTAACTATCACATCATTTTTTACGTCATCCTAACAATGCTAAAGTCAAGTTACTTTTTTTTTAAAAAAAGGAACACTGCTGAAGGCGAGGTTGAAACCATTTATTTGTTCTTTTATGTGAAACTTATTTATGTATTCATTTATACACAATTTATTAAGACATGTGAAACGTAAAGACATAAGCTTAAACTCCATTGACATCCATAAAAGTTTCGAAGCTTTGAATTCAAAAATTGAATCTCACAAAATTATTATTTATCTGAATTATACTAAAAATATATTTTTACTTTTACTTATTCATTATACTAAATCAAGAAAAAGGTAATTTTTTTTCTTATTTTACTCTTATCATTAACTATTTATTCCCCCAAATTATTTCCCAAGACCTTTTAAAATGCTATCATTATTAGAGGTTATATGGTAAAATACATACTATATTATTATTTCTTAAGGGGCGTAAAAAGTCCAAAATGGACAAGTAAAAATGAATGAGGAAGTAATATTTATACTATTTCAAAAGTATGTCTATACTTCTACTTTTTTTAATCAATTTCCGCTTCTTCTTTTTTTTGCTTTATCTTTTATCTTCTTTTTTTAATAGAAAGAGAAATTAGACAATGATATAGTACAAATATCGACATAATTCTTACATGATATAACTATGTATAGGTTTATAACTACATATTATGTAATTGCCACACACATACACACATATACATACATATATACATACATATAATAAAATATATTTATATTATTTTTATTATATAAATATTACCTTAGATTAAAAAAATAAAAGAGAGATAATAGTTCTGAGTTTAATGTCGTCAACTCGACTCATTATTAATTTGTAAGCAAAATGATTGTTCAAACCTGTTTGTGAAATATCCTAGTAGCATAAGGCTTCAATCGATGACCATTTACCTTGAATTTTTCTCCCCCGTTTATATGTTGTATTTCAATGACACCATAAGGGATAATTTTTGTTACAGTGTATGCCTTGTCCAGCGTGACTTAAACGTTTCTGGGAATAATTCAACTGACTATTGTACAACAGAACTTGCTCTTTGATTTTAAATTATTTATGGAAAATGAGCTTGTCATGCCCTTTTTTGTCTTTTGATTGTACAATTTAGCATTTTCATATGCTATAAGTCTGAACTGTTCTGACTCATCAAGCTGCAACAGACGATTCCACCTGCTTTGGGTAAGTTTAGATTCAAAAATTTTATAACCCAATATGTTTTATGTTCTAATTACAAAGGTAAATGACAAGATTTTTCAAAAACTGTTCTATAAGGAGATGTGCCTATAAGAGTTTAAAAGCAGTTCTGTATGCCCATAAAGCACCATCCAACTCCAAAGACTAATCTTTTCAAGAAGAGCCAAGAGTTTTTTCTAAAATTCTTTTTAACTCTCTGTTGAATATTTCTACTTGTCCGCTTGTTTGAGCATGATATGGAGTTCCTGCTTTATGAGTAACTCCATATCTTGACAATAAACTAGCAAATTATCTATTTATAAAATGAGTTCCTTGATCATTTATGATAACTTGTGGAGTACTAAATCTAGAAAAGATATTTTTTCTTGAGAAAATCACAAACAACACGAGCTTTATTTTTTCTAGTTGCAACTAAAATATATTCGCAACCATTTGAAGGAGAAAAAGGATCCATGAAGTCAATGCACCAAATATCAAATATTTCACACACAAGGATAAAGTTAAGAGGCATCTCATCCCTTTTTGAAATATTACCGGTTCTCTGACATTTATCACAAGCAATAACAAAATTTCTTGCATCTTCGAACAAAGTTGGCCAGAAAAAACCAACTTCAAGTACTTTAGTTGTCGTCCTTCTTCCTCCATAGTATCCACCTACAGCTCCATCATGGCAATGACTTAAAATTTTATTATTTCTGGCTCAGGTACACATAATGATTATGTCATATGTATAAAATTTAAACAAATAAGGATCTTTCCAATAATAATATCTTGCCTCTTTTTTAAGCTTTTTTCTATGTTTGTAAGAAAAATCTTTTGGAATCCACCCTCCCGCTAAATAATTGTCAATATTAGCAAACCAAGGAGGTCTATACAATCGCATAACTGAAAAGATATGCTCATTAGGAAATTCCTCTTGGATATCTAGTAGTTCGGTAGGAGGATTCTCTAAACGTGACAAATGATCAGCTACCTGATTTTCTAAACCTTTTTTATATTTTATTTTGAGATGAAATTCTTGCAAAAGGAGTATCCATCTTAGCAATCTAGGTCTAGCGTCTTTCTTTGTTAATAGATACTTTAAGGCTACATGTTCGGTGAACACTGTAACCTTCGTTCCTATCAAATAAGAACGAAATTTGTCAAACGCAAGTACTACTGCCAATATATCCTTCTCGGTTGTTGCATAATTCATTTGAGCTTCATTGAGGGTTTTGCTGGCATAGCATATGGGTCTAAAGATCTTACTTTTCTTTTGTCCCAATATTGCTCATGCTGATGTATCACTTGCATCACACATTATTTCAAATGGCTGGCTCCAATCAGGAGAAACAACAATTAGAGCATTAGTCAATTATTCTTTGAGAAACTCAAATGCATTTCTGCAATCATTTGAAAATTCAAACTTCACATCTTTCATCAGTAGGTTAGTTAGAGGTTTTGAAATTTTTGAAAAGTCTTTTATAAACCTTCTATAAAAACCTGCATGCCCTAAGAAACTTCTAGTGCCTTTAATAGTGGTAGGAGGAGGTAATACTGCTATAAGATCAATTTTAGCCTTATCAACTTCTATTTCTTTGGTAGTAGTTTTATATCCTAAAACAATTCCCTCTGTCACCATAAAATGACATTTTTCCAATTGAGAACCAGATTTGTCTCTTCACATCTTTTAAGCACCAAAGTTAAATGATAAAGACAATCTTCAAATGTCTTACCAAAGAGTGTGAAATCATCCATGAAAATTTCAAGAAACTTTTCAGTCATATATGAGAAAATTGCTGATATACAATGTTGAAATGGAGCAGGAGCGTTACATAGTCCAAATGGAATTCTTCTGTAAGCATACGTACCATGGGGGCATGTGAATGTATTTTTCTCCTGATATTCTGGAGCAATTGGTATCTGATTATACCAAAGAATATCCATCAAGAAAATAATAAAAATCATGGCTTGCAATTCTTTCAAGCATTTGGTCAATAAAAGGCAAAGGAAAATGATCTTTCCTTGTGGCGTCATTAAGTCGTATGTAATCAATACAGACTCTCCATTATGTGTCTGTTCTAGTAGGTATGAGTTCATTGTTTTTATTTTTCACTAGTGTCATACCTTCTTTCTTTGGTACTACATGTACAGGACTTACCCAAGGGCTGTCAGATATCGGATAGATAATACCTGCTGCTAAAACTTTTACCACTTCTTTCTTAACAACTTCATGTATTGCTGGATTAAGTCTCCTTTGGGGTTGAACTATTGGTTTGTAATTTTCTTCCATAAGGATCTGATGCATGCAAATAGCTGGGTTGATTCCTTTAACGTCAGCTATAGTCCACTCTAAGGCTCTCTTGTGTTTTCTTAGGACTCCAATCAGTTTACTTTCCTATTCTATAGTCAAAGAAGACAAAGTAATTACTGAAAATAATTTAGGTTTAAGAAAAATATATTTTAAATGATAAGGAAGATTTTTGAGTTCAATTTTGGATTGAGCTCCTTCTTCTGAGATGTTTTCATTTTTTTATTCTTTCTCAAGTATTCCGGCTTCTTCTCTAATAATGGGATTATCATCATTTGTGGTACCTGACCTGGCCAAACATACCTCTAATGAATCAGTAAGAAACTGATTATCTTTGTATTCATCTACAAGGTCATTTAATAAGTCAATTTGAAAGAAAGATGATGATGACTCACTTCCAAGAAATTTCATCATTTTCTGCATGTCTGTCACGACCCCAAAATCGACCCGGTAGTGATGGCGCCTATCATGAAATGTCACGACCCAAATCCTGGTCGTGATGGCGCCCAGCACACTACTAGGCAAGCCCGACCATTATTCAACAATTAACCCAATTTATCAAAAATAGCGGAAAGAAATATCAATTAAGCAAGATTAAAGTACTGAAGAATTTAACAAAATACACAATATAATCTCACTAGGACCCGGTGTCACGAATTTGAGCCTCTAGAATACAGAATATCATCCTAATACATGGTATATCCAAAGTCTGATAATGCGGAAATAAAGAGATAGGATAGGAGGGAGAAGATCAATGGCTGCGAACGCCGTGCAGCTACCTCGATACTCCCAGAAGCTGGATCTGCTGATCAACTAGACTGCCTTGGATCTGCACACAAGGTGCAGGGAGTAAAGTGAGTACTCTGACCCAGTGAGTAATAAAAGTAACTACAGTCCGAAGATAAGAAAATCCAGTAAATACACAAAGTAAGCTAAAATCCAAATATACAGCAACATATGGAACTGAGCAGCTAAACAACAGTATAAATAGAAATCCATGAATGCAATGCAATGCATATGATGGTACATTCCAGTACCCACTGCGGCGTGCAGCCCGAGCCATCCATATTTATTTATCGTTGACGGCGCTCACTGGGGGTGTGTACAGACTCCAGAGGGGCTCCTACAGCCCAAGCGCAATATATTGGTCAGTCATTGTTACCTGACCGGTCAGCCATTATTACCTGACCAATTTATATCATACAGTTCCATTGTTGCCACTGTTCAAGTATATCATCCAGTATTATTGTTACCACTATTTCAAGTATATCACACAGTGTCATTGTTACCACTGTTTCAAGTATATCACACAGTGTCATTGTTACCACTATTTCAAGTATATCACACAGTGTCATTGTTACCACTGTTTCAAGTCACTTTATAATCAGTCCAGAAAATAATATAATAAGCCCCTTGGGCATTTACAAAACAGAAGTTCCCAGCCCGGAATACATTTAAAAATATCATTTAAGTTTTCAACACTTAGAATTATGGCTGAGTTTGCAAAACAACATTTAAAACCTTGGACTGAAATTAAATGATATGCAAATCATGCTAAGCAGTAATATCAATCCTCGAAGGATTTTACAAATCGGCACAAGGCCCCAAACATGGCATCAAGCCCCGTAATATCAATGAAGTATGTGTATCAATCACCAGTATAGTATAAACATCACACGGGATGGACCAAGTCACAATCCCCAATAGTATCCGACCCCGCACTCGCCATGGAGTGCGTGTCACGCCTCAATATAGCGTTATGATGTGAAAGTCCGGGGTTTCAAACCCTCAGAACAGCATTTACATCTATTACTCACCTCTAACCGGCCGTAGACTAGTCTGCAATGCCCTTTCCTCTTGAATCGACCTCTTCGCGCGTTGAATCTAGTCAAAACCACAACGAATACGTCACAATAGGCTAAGGGAATATAACCCAATCGAAAAGACTCGAAAAATGTCGAAAATCCCGAAATTAGCAAAACCCGAGCCCCGGGCCCACTTCTCGAAAAATTACAAAAGTCACATCACCGGATTCCTCGTCTGGCCACGAGTCCGTACATATAAAATTTACCAAAATCGGAGTTTATTTGACCGCTCGAATCACCAAATCTTATTTTCAAATCCCTAGGCCTAAATCCTCAATTTTTCTACAATTTTCATGCTCAAATCCATACATAATTGATGTACTTAACTCAAAATAGGTGGGGATAACTTACCTTCACATTGATGATGAAAATTCCCTCTTGAAGCTCCCCAAAAATCGTCCATGCTTTGAAGAAATGAAGAAAAGTGAGCTAAATCCGTGTATAAAAGAATTTGCCTGTGCTTCGTCGAGTTGTACCTTGCACTTGTGTTATACAAGTTGTACATCCTATTAAAATTGTTCCTTGTCGGACACCTTCTATTTAAACACCCATAATGTCTTGTATAAATATCCAAATGACAAACGGTTTGAAGATTTAGAAACTAGACTCAAAGATCTTTAATTTGATAGGTTGTACACCACATAAATCTTTATATATCCCGAGATATGAGCTTCTAAATTGCATCGTAAATTCTGCCGAAATTGCTCCAGCAGCCCTTTTCGATCCATCGTAACTTTCTGAGATGATATCCAAATCGCAAATGGATTAACCTTCCGAAAACTATAATGTTATGGGCTACAACTTTTGTGTTTTGCACTCTTTCTGATTTCTTATAGATTACAAGATATGAGCTTCCAAATTGGACTACTCGCAGCAGAATTTCTGCAATTTTCTGCAATTTTTCCCAAGTCCGAAATCACTCCGAGACACCTCCGAAACACTCCCGAGCTCTCGGGGCTCCAAACCAAATATGAACACTGACTCTAAAACATCACACAAACTTTCTCGAGCGATCAAATCGCCAAAATAACATCAAAATCAATGATTTGAGCCTTAAATCCAAGAATTCTTTCAAATTTCATAAACTTTCAAATTTTCCAATGTAAGGCCGAAACCCGTCAAACAACGTTCGTTTGTAACCAATCTTTACAGGAAGCGCTTAACCAACATATATGACCTATACCGGGTGTCGGAACCAAAATACGAGCCCGATACCATTACTTTCTGATCAAATTTCATTTTTATTTTCCTTAAACATTTTCAGAAAACAATTTCACGAAAAAATTCATTTCTCGGGCCTGGGACCTCGGAATTCGATTCCGGAAACACGTTCAACTCCCATATTTTTCTATGGACCTTTCAAGACCAAAAAATCACGGGTCCGGGTCCGTTTACCAAAAATGTTGACCAAAGTCAACTTTAACAATATTAAATATCAAAATTCTTCAATTTTTTCACATAATTCATATATTTCAACACAAAAATATTCCGGACACACTCCTAAGTCCCAAATAACCTAAAAGAAACTATCCAAACAATAAAATTCGCATTTCGAATCCGATATCAAAATTTCCACTTCCGGCCAAATTTTCTCAAAAACTTTCAATTTTCCCTCTTTAGCCGAACGGCTCCAAAATAACCTACGGACCTCCGAATTCACTTCCGATCGCGTTCCCAAATCCAGAATCACCATACGGAGCTACTCCCAGTCTCGAAATCCCAAACGGACATCAATAACACTGAAATGCATTTTAAACCAAACTGATGCAATTTCTTCTAAAATGCTATCTTCCATAATAGGCGCCAAAACACTCCCGTGTTATCCAAAACCCGATCCGGGCATACGCCCAAGTCCGAAATCATCATACGAACCTGCTGGAACCTTCGGATCCCAATTTCGAGGTCGTTTACTCAAAATTCCAATCCTAGTTCATTTCTTCAATTTTAAGCTTTCAAAATGAGAATTTCCATTTAGATTTGACTCCAAACTTCCTGAATTTTAATTCTGACCATACACACAAGTCAATATACCTGAGATGAAGCCGCTCATGGCCTCAAACTGCTGAATGACGTGCCGGAGCTCAAAACGACCGGTCGGGTCGTTACAATCTCCCCCACTTAAACATATGTTCGTCCTCGAACGTGCTGAGAACTACACTGAAGTAGTCTGAAATCACTTGTTTAACACATCATGCACCTTCCCATGCTACCACTACTCCGTTGAGCACATTAGCTCGATAATTCTGTAGATATACTTATTTATTCAAGCAAATAAGCCATTAGGCCCAATTCCAACATCCTGAATTTCCCTGCCAAGCCTGTTTCCATCATACGACCACCATATCAATCTCCACACGCTGTACCCAAACATGACTGCATAACTTTGCTGAATTCACACTTTGCATCACTTTACTCATAGAACCACAATAACATTCTTTAAACATAATAGTCGAAATTCCACGAATCTGATGCTCCCATTGCATCTCATGATCTACACAGGTCTTGCTCTAGTTTATTTTATTATTATTATTATTATTTTACACCGATATGACTAAAGAGATGTGCCGAAATTCACAACCAACTGCTGAATCAACAATTCATTGGATCTACACTCCTGACAAGTTCCATTACCTTGTCCCAAACCAAAGAATGATCTTTGCTCTATAATATACTTCATATAATCAGTTTGCACTGACCCCAAATCTAGTAACCTCGTCTCACCAAGTACGAACTGATCAGGCAATAAGCCACCTCAGACATAATCAAAAATCCCACAAGACGCCACAATGTGCCAGTATGCTATCAATTCGAACGCGATACAAAATGAAGGTGAACTCTAGAAGGAACTACTCAACTCGCACACTAACATAGACTTCCTCAGAAAACAGGGAAACAGAACACACAAAAGCAAATATGGGCACTGAACTGAACATCGCATTGTTGCGGCGTGCAACCCGATCCAAACAACATACCCATGGCGGTGTGCCACCCGATCCACATATAAAACTCACATAAGGAGATATACGTCGAGCTGAATAGCTCATCACATCAAAATACCGAATATCGGTCATAAACACACTAAGGTGCATAATATCATTCCCAAGGAAACATATAGCGCTATAGGCTACAAACTCAAGCACAACTGAGGTGCGATACATGATCTAAGTCTCATCCTGCTCATATAACATCACCGCTGAGCGGAACCTCAACACATAAGGAATTTACCAAGCCGTCTCACAACTCATACGGTGCAATATATCTTTACATGAATTAACTGACCACGAAATAAGACTGCGACTATCCTTCCATAAAGAGCGCATTGCTGAAATAAACACAACTGGCCTGACGTAAGGCTCACTTCCACATTTAAATCTATCCACCGACCTCAAGTCGATCCTGATCGTGCCAAGCTAGGCCAATAATCTTTCACAGGTCCATAACCTAATAAACAGAGTGCCCTCCGGGCATAAATTCTTAAATGGATGATATTACCAAAATCCTCATACTTGGTTTAAATTTCTAATTAATCAAGTGTTAAATTTCTAATTAATCAAGTGACTACATGTCACACTTATACAATATTCCTGTGGGACAAGCTCCACCATCTTCCGAAATAATTAACGGGTCTGCACATCCAAACTACCAGCTGCACTAATGCTGAAAAGCGATCAAGAATCCCTAACCAGGATGCAAAGCCTTTCTCACAGAACACAGACCTCAGGTGATACTGACGTCAATACCCATCTTACTCGAAACAGTGAAACTCATATACTGCTCATCCGAGATCGTGACATTACAGTCATTGACCAAACTGCAACCTTGGTCCTTACTTCAAATTCCATACCACTCACTGCACCTCACGTGCTAATATACGATAGACGTGATTTCCATCACAACTCTTGAACCGCGGATAGGCTAATACTTCATCACATAAGACCTTCCATTTAACTCACTTCAGGAGAACTATAGCAACATACAGGCGAATTCTCATAACCGTCGAATATGCCAATCTCTAAGTAGTGGTCCAAGCCGCCATAACCCTTTCTGGGATCCGCCTACTCATAACAGGCCCTAACAGAATAATGATTCAGAATAACATCAATCACTACAGCCGACAAGCCTCACACGCACCGCCACAAATCACATGCATAACTCGATCACGCTGAACGAACCGATCACTGACACCAATATGCCAACTCAACTATGGCTAATCAATCTACTTCCTTCCAGTTTATCCTTGATTGCCTTAGAAATAATAATATCTCCCTTCAACACCTAATTTATTCCAACGCACTCACCCCGAGTGACCTTAAATCATGATACCATGCTGTCTCAAAAACCATGACCATTTCATGTCTCTCAATGCTACACTGCAAGTCAAAACATCATAGAACATTCTTTGTCTTTCTTCATAAGCTGCTTCAAAAGCTTGACTCTTAACTGTACTTATAGACTCAGAATCATCGGGCACCACACTTTGCCTCTTGAATTCACTAGGACCACTATTGAGAGCCACCCAGCTCTGACTTGGCCCCGAATGCAACCAACTCTACTGAATTTTATAACATATGAATACCATCTCGATAAAGCACCCAACGGAATCACTTCCCTCGAAGCCTGCACCTATACGAGGCATAAATCATGAATCTTCCCTCAAGTCTAAATATGAGCCAATAAGGCTAACCATAGCATGCATCCAACAATTCATTTACTCAAATTACCACTCATGGTCCTTTTCCGTAGCTGCAATAACCCACCAATACGCCAATAACCAGAATTCACGCAGGTAATAAACCGTGCAATCAGCTAATCAACAGCAAGCTCCCCAACTTGGCTCGAAGCCATAGATCACAACACATATACTCTATTGTTGTCGTAATATCATGGTGAGATTAAACTCACTCCATCATAAGCTCTTGGAAACACAAATCATCTGGAATTTTAACTCTTCTGCAATTCTTGCATTTACTCACACAACAGTTAAGCCCACTCTCTAGGCGACCAATTTTTTTTTTTTTACTAAGTCCTAAATTTTTCAAAAATTTCGGCAGAGCCTCCTTTGTAATTGGTCCTATCCACCTGCCAGAGAATCACCAAAACCATCCTAACAACACATCCACAACTTGACAAAGCATCACAATGCATATCAATTACATAAATCTAAATTGATACATGGACATGCGTTGCACCTATTTGAATCATAACACATAGAAAATACCCTTCAACCCTCCATTATTGGGCTATTCAACCAAGTAGGAACATATTCTTTCTTTAATATTTTCGACCTTCAAGGTGGTCTCCTTGACTCAACGATTTCGTCATAATACATTTACGGAAGCGATCTCAGCTCCCAGACTTATCTAACTAGGAGACACGAAAAAATATTCTTCACGCGCCCATAACTCAGGCTACTCAACAGATCACAATAAGAAACGAATCACTTAACAGTTCATCTACTATCCAGTAGGCTTCTTCACCACTACCAAGTTGTACAAATACACCTCGCAACACTAACATACTCATCACGTGGATATCCAACCGCCATTCCGGCTAACAAGGACAATAGTGAACATATGAGTTCAAAACACTTGCTCACCAAATCAGCACCTCGGTGCTCAAGCCATTGGCAAAGATTTGGCCTCAAGTCCTCTAGACTGGTCTAACTTCAAACTCACAGAGATTACAACTCGCCCCTCGATTGGGGAATCAAAGCCATCGAGACACATCTGATACTGAGAGCCCGTTGGTGCATACGATCACGCGGAAGGAATTTCAAAAGTTTCTTTTCAAGCTGAATCAAGGACGCACGATAAGAATTCAAGAATGTGAAGTTTTCCTAAAGGTTCGGCAGCCTCTCGAGGATAAGTACAGACGTCTCCGTACCGATCCGCGAGACTCTACTAAACCAGCTCATGACTCGCGAGACCAAGTAACCTAGGCTCTAATACCAACTTGTCACGACCCAAATCCCGGTCGTGATGGCGCCCAGCACACTACTAGGCAAGCCCGACCATTATTCAACACTTAACCCAATTTATCAAAAATAGCGGAAAGAAATATCAATTAAGCAAGATTAAAGTACTGAAGAATTTAACAAAATACACAATATAATCTCACTAGGACCCGGTGTCACGAATTTGAGCCTCTAGAATACAGAATATCATCCTAATACATGGTATATCCAAAGTCTGATAATGCGGAAATAAAGAGATAGGATAGGAGGGAGAAGATCAATGGCTGCGAACGCCGTGCAGCTACCTCGATACTCCCAGAAGCTGGATCTGCTGATCAACTGGATCTACTGAGCCTGAGACTGCCTTGGATCTGCACACAAGGTGCAGGGAGTAAAGTGAGTACTCCGACCCAGTGAGTAATAAAAGTAACTACAGTCCGAAGGTAAGAAAATCCAGTAAATATACAAAGTAAGCTAAAATCCAAATATACAGCAACATATGGAACTGAGCAGCTAAACACCAGTATAAATACAAATACATGAATGCAATGCAATGCATATGATGGTACATTCCAGTACCCACTGCGGCGTGCAGCCCGAGCCATCCATATTTATTTATCGTCGACGGCGCTCACTGGGGGTGTGTACAGACTCCGGAGGGGCTCCTACAGCCCAAGCGCAATATCTTGGTCAGTCATTGTTACCTGACCGGTCAGCCATTGTTACCTGACCAATTTATATCATACAGTGCCATTGTTACCACTGTTCAAGTATATCATCCAGTGTCATTGTTACCACTATTTCAAGTATATCACACAGTGTCATTGTTACCACTGTTTCAAGTATATCACACAGTGTCATTGTTACCACTGTTTCAAGTCACTTTATAATCAGTCCAGAAAATAATATAATAAGCCCCTTGGGCATTTACAAAACAGAAGTTCCCAGCCCGGAATACATTTAAAAATATCATTTAAGTTTTCAACACTTAGAATTATGGCTGAGTTTGCAAAACAGCATTTAAAACCTTGGACTGAAATTAAATGATATGCAAATCATGCTAAGCAGTAATATCAATCCTCGAAGGATTTTACAAATCGGCACAAGGCCCCAAACATGGCATCAAGCCCCGTAATATCAATGAAGTATGTGTATCAATCACCAGTATAGTATAAACATCACACGGGATGGACCAAGTCACAATCCCCAATAGTATCCGACCCCACACTCGCCATGGAGTGCATGTCACGCCTCAATATAGCGTTACGATGTGAAAGTCCGGGGTTTCAAACCCTCAGAACAGCATTTACATCTATTACTCATCTCTAACCAGCCGTAGACTAGTCCGCAATGCCCTTTCCTCTTGAATCGACCTCTTCGCGCGTCGAATCTAGTCAAAACCACAACAAATACGTCACAATAGGCTAAGAGAATATAACCCAATCAAAAAGACTCGAAAAATATCGAAAATCCTGAAATTAGCAAAACCCGAGCCCCAGGCCCACTTCTCGAAAAATTACGAAAGTCACATCACCGGATTCCTCGTCTCGCCACGAGTCCGTACATATAAAATTTACCAAAATCGGAGTTCATTTGACCTCTCAAATCACCAAATCTTATTTTCAAATCCCTATGCCTAAATCCTCAATTTTTCTACAATTTTCATGCTCAAATCCATACATAATTGTTGTACTTAACTCAAAATAGGTGGGGATAACTTACCTTCACATTGATGATGAAAATCCCCTCTTGAAGCTCCCCAAAAATCGTCCATGCTTTGAAGAAATGAAGAAAAGTGAGCTAAATCCGTGTATAAAAGAATCTGTCTGTGCTTCGTCGAGTTGTACCTTGCACTTGTGTTATACAAGTTGTACATCCTATTAAAATTGTTCCTTGTCGGACACCTTATGTTTAAACACCCATATCGTCGTGTATAAATATCCAAATGACAAATAGTTTAAAGATATAGATACTAGACTCAAAGATCTTTAATTTGATATGTTATACACCACATAACTCTTTATATATCCCGAGATATGAGCTTCTAAAGTGCATCGTAAATTCTGCCAAAATTGCTCCAGCAGCCCTTTTCGATCCATCGTAACTTTCGGAGATGATATCCAAATCGCGAATGGTTTAACTTTCCGAAAACTAGAATATATGGGCTACAACCTTTGTGTTTTGCACTTTTTCTGATTTCTTATAGATTACAAGATATGAGCTTCCAAACTAGACTACTCGCAGCAGAATTTCTGCAATTTTCTGCAATTTTTCCTAAGTCCGAAATCACTCCGAGACACCTCTGAAACACTCCCGAGCCCTCGGGGCTCCAAACCAAATATGAACACTGACTCTAAAACATCACACAAACTTGCTCGAGCGATCAAATCGCCAAAATAACATCAAAATCAATGATTTGAGCCTTAAATCCAAGAATTCTTTCAAATTTCATAAACTTTCAAATTTTCCAATTTAAGGCCGAAACCCGTCAAACAACGTTCGTTTGTAACCAAACTTTACAGGAAGCACTTAACCAACATATATGACCTGTACCGGGTATCAAAACCAAAATACGAGCCCTATACCATTACTTTCTGATCAAATTTCATTTTCATTTTCCTTAAACATTTTCAGAAAACAATTTCACGAAAAAATTCATTTCTCGGGCCTGGGACCTCTGAATTCGATTCCGGAAACACGTTCAACTCCCATATTTTTTTATGGACCTTTCAAGACTGAAAAATCACGGGTCCGGGTCTGTTTACCAAAAATGTTGACCAAAGTCAACTTTAACAATATTAAATATCAAAATTCTTCAAAATTTTCACATAATTCATATATTTCAACACAAAAATATTCCGGACACACTCCTAAGTCCCAAATAACCTAACGAAGCTATCCAAACCATAAAATTCGCATTTCGAATCCGATATCAAAATTTCCACTTCCGGCCAAATTTTCTCAAAAACCTTCAATTTTCCCTCTTTAGCCGAACGGCTCCAAAATGACCTACGGACCTCCGAATTCACTTCCGATCGCGTTCCCAAATCCAGAATCACCATACGGAGCTACTCCCAGTCTCGAAATCCCAAACGGACATCAATAACACTGAAATGCATTTTAAACCAAACTGATGCAATTTCTTCTAAAATGCTATCTTCCACAATAGGCGCCAAAACGCTCCCGTGTTATCCAAAACCCGATCCGGGCATACGCCCAAGTCCGAAATCATCATACGAACCTGCTGGATCCTTCGGATCCCAATTCCGATGTCATTTACTCAAAATTCCAATCCTAGTTCATTTCTTCAATTTTAAGCTTTCAAAATGAGAATTTCCATTTAGATTTGACTCCAAACTTCCTGAATTTTAATTCTGACCATACACTCAAGTCAATATACCTGAGATGAAGCCGTTCATGGCCTCAAACTGCTGAATGACGTGCCGGAGCTCAAAACGACCGGTCGGGTCGTTACATGAAACTAGTTCAGCCAGCTCATTTCCAAAATAGTCCACATTTTATTTAAAACTTAAGTAAAACCATGTTTCCACTGAAATCCGATAAAACATATAAAGTAAAAATAAAAAACAAAGCGAAAAAATACAAGCCCGGCCTCGGGTGTCACTAAGTCATGAGCAAAATACTACAACTGTTCGAAATAAAATAAGACTAACATAGTCTGAGAATAGCCAACAAATACACTAAGAGGAAGATAAGGAAGAAAGGCAGGGTTGTGATCGCCAGGCAGCTACCTCGCTATCTGCAATGAAAGCTCATAACCGAAATGATCAGCGACCGCTACCGTAGCCTGAGATACCTGGATCTGCACACAAGGTGCAGAGGGTAACGTAAGTACACCAACTCAGTAAGTAACAAGTACAACCTTTGGACTTATAGGTAGTGACGAACTTAACCTCATCAAAGGTAATAGAAATAATGTACAGAAACGTAGGCATACTTTCAGTTTAATAAACAACTCGAACAGTAATACAAAGCAGGTATATACAGGGTAAGGAAGTGTAACTCAGCTACGTCTACATGCCAATGCACATGCTGTATAGAATGCACCATGCAGAGTGCCTCATGTGCCCACATTCTCAAATGCTCATCCACTTAGTACTGTATATGGCTTACATGGCCTAGGGAAGATCCATCCCGGAATATATACATCTCTAACATCAGTCACTCAGTACTAGGGAAGGCCATTCCAGCCTATGGAGAAGATCCATCTCCAGATAATAATAATGATAACAACCTCACAACCACTTGGTATTGTATATGGCTCACAAGGCCCAGGGAAGATCCAGCTCGGAATATATACACATCAAAGACCATCGGTCTCCAGTACCGAGGAACAGGCCAACCAGCTCATGGAGAAGATCCATATCCATACCAAGGGAGGATTCATCCCTGAATATAATCATCTGCGCTCACTAGGGGTGTGTTACAGAGTTTGGATGGCTCCTACAGCCCAAGCGCTATTACAAGACAACGAAGGCATATATTAATAAATTGTTACGGCGTGATGCCCGATCCCATAACTATCACTCATAATCAGGCTCTCGGCCTCACTCAGTCATCGCTCTCCAATCTTACACACACGGGCTTGCAATGTCATAAAACTAGCCCGAAACAATGATATGATGTGCCAAATAATAATAACTAAGACAAAGACATGATATGATATACATGAGCAAGACTGAGTACATAATATCAATGAATGTAATGAGATGGCAGTAAGAAATGACCACTCAGGTCTCAACAGTATCGGCATGAAGCCCTAATAGGATATCTAGCATGTTTTACAGCACATTTACTTAATCACATGATAGAAACACAGATATCAACAAGAAAGAGTTACTAAGCAGTGCCATGGAATGATCCAGGCCGCAATTCTCACAGTACACGCCCACACGCCCGTCATTTGGCATTTGCGTCACCTCCAAAGTAATCATAGAACACATAGAACCCTCAGAACCAAGTTTGGAAGCGTTACTTACTTCAAGACAAGCCAAACTCTAACCCGCGACGTCCTTTCCTCTTGATTTGGCCTCCAAATGCCCCGAATTTACCCAAATAAGTATATTATCATCAATATATGCTAAAGGAATGAAACCCATACGAAAATTATCAAATTAACTCATAAATCTCGAAATTGGCCAAACCCGACCCCCTAGGCCCACATCTCAGAATTCGTTAAAAATTACATCACAAGAAACCTCATCCTCCCACGAGTCTATACATGCCAAGAACATCAAAATCGGACCTCAAATGGCCCCTCAAATCCCCAGTTTAAACTCTCCAAAACTCAAGCCATAACCCCTTAAACTTCACCCCAAATTCCTACTAATTTCATGATTAAACAGTGGAAAAATCATCGCAAACACAAATAATAAAGTCCAAGTAACTTACCCAGCTGAAAATCCTTGATTCCTCTTGAAAACCACTGCCCAAAGCTCAAATACAGGCCAAAAATGGTGAAGAATGACCAAATATTCGCGAAGGGAGCCTTTTATACTTTCTGCTCAGCACTTTCCGCATCTGCGGACAATATCTCGCACCTCCGGGCTGCTTCTCTGCCCAAAAATCCGCGTCTGCGGAAGTCACTTAAACCTCCAAAACGGCACCTGCTGTGACAATATCGCACCTGCGGTCTCGTAGGTGCGCTCCCATTCCGCACCTGCGATCCAGCCTTAGGTTTCCAAATTCTGCTCCTGCGGTTTCCTTCCCGCATCTGCGCCTCGCACCTGCGGTCCCCAATCCACAAGTGTTGTTTTCACAGAACACATCAGCTTCTGTTGCATTTTTCCTAGTTTTAATTTTCCGTTACTCATCTGAAATCATCTTGAGGCCTCTAGGAGCTCCACAAAAAATACGAACAAGTCACATATCATCATTCAAACTCATACCAATCCTCTAAACACTCAAAACGACATCGTAACACCAAATCACCCTCGGATTCAAGCCTAAGGATTTCAAAAAAACTTCCGAGTTCCGCAACCGATCCCAAAACTTATCAAACCACCTCCGAATGACCTAAAATTTTGCATACACATCCCAAATGGCACAATGGACCCACTACAATTTCCGAAATTCCAATCCGACCTATATATCAAGATTTCCGCTGCCGACCGGAAAACACCAAACTTCCAATTTTGCCAATTCAAGCCTAGATCTACCATGAACTTCCAAAATACATTCCGGATGCGCTTCCAAGTCCAAAATCACCTAACGGAGCTAATCAAATCATAAAAATACAAATCCAAGATCGAATACTAAAAAGTCAAAACTTGGTCAAACCTTTCAAATTTAAAGCTTCAAGCTGAGAATTGTTCTTCCAAATCTATTCCGATTATCCTGAAAGCCAGAATCGACGATTTTCATAAGTCATAATACATCATACAGGGCTAGTCATGCCCGAGAACTGGTGAGCAAAGTGCAAATTCTCAAAATGACTGGTCGGGTCGTTACATCCTCCCCCACTTAAACATACGTTCGTCCTCGAACGTGCCCAAAGTTGTTCCAAAAATCATCAAATCGTGTCAACATGGAGACAACCAATCCAAACCCAATATCATGTCAACATCTACCATACTAAGCGACAAGGATCCACTCAGGCCTCCAGACCCCTAATAGTCGCCACACAAGACCGATATACACAGTCCACAGCCACGACATAACCTGTTTATGAGAACTCCCAATCCCTAAATCCATAAAGAATACGAATCACCATATTTGGTCCCAACTCCACCGCTCGAATATATAACACACCTCTAATACTCAATCATTCCTCGAGGGATACTCCTATAATTCTTCTGTACCACCAAGCAAACTTGAATATCAGTAGTCTATCTAACAAGAGAGCGCCGCAATACCAATGAAGTACCATTAACTCAAACACATTGCCCCTTTCTGAAATGTATACCCTCATCAAACCGCACCAATTAGTGGTATTATTTGCCTAGTTGTCTGAAACTGCCCATGTTGTCTAAGAATTTATGACCTTCCTTTTAGAACTGAACCGTGACCTTACACATGCAAATCCCAATCCTACACAACATACCGCATATATCATACAACCCTAGGATAAACATAAGAACTTCATATCCATTCCGAGCCACAAACAACTACATGCTCAACTAACCGAGAACTTTCCATTTGATCCCATCTAGAAAAAATCACTATTCATCACATGATCCTCACACCAGTAGAAAATATACATCTCTAACCGTGGTAGAAACCATCAAGAATTCTCCTAATCCCATTTGCACAAAACCAAACCGTCAAAACTAAATCCTTATAGCTCAACCAAGCTACATTGATCGCCAAATACCCAAGAGCATTGCCACGAGACACATGTAGAAACTCATTACCTCATAAGCACCCAAAGAACTAACCATATCCCTTACCATGCCGACCCGGCCTACTACCAAGTTGTCCTATATATCCAAGTTACTTCTAAATTTCCTTCAAATTGATACTTCTCCTTACCATCATACCGCAATCCTCAACCCAGACTCACCACATGAGACCCAAACATAAAACCACATCGTCTAAGGCTAATAAGCTGTTGAATACTCTCTCAAATATCCCCAAAAGCACCACATTCAAAATACTTACTCTAAAGAGACTTCCTGCGAATCTAAAGTTATTACCTTCACCTCTCTAATACTGATATGTAGATTCTATAGTGATATAGTAATGCCACAAGTCTTGACACCCTCAAACGTAGACCTCTGCTTCTAGCCAGATACACATCCTGAAGATCCCCCAATTGTTACATACACATCTTGGATCCATTAGAACCATTCTCGGGAGTCATCCACTCTACTCAAACCTCAATTAGACTGATCAAACGGACCGAACGACATGTGCTCCATCAGCAACACCTAAAGAAGTAATCCATCCTTCTAAGCAACCGAGCGATATCCTAATCCATACCCGTTACATCCCTTACAATAACAATTAATTCCTCCAACGTTTCTCATATACCCCCAAAGAATTACACAACCCTTATCCAAATTTTCCTTTACTCGAGCCATCCTCGATCTCAACCCCTGTAAGCCACAGCTAATTTGCTCGTATACCTCAAACTAAAACTGATATGACATTTAGCCGCGCAATCAACTTATCAATAGCAGATTCCCCTACTTAGCTCAAAGCCATAGGCCAAAACACCCAAAAACTCACAATGCCCATACTCCATTACTATCGTAATACCACAGTGAGGTCTAACTAAATCATTCATAAGCTTGCGCAACACAAACCATATAGTACTTCAAGTCATCTACAACTCTCGCATTCACCCTCGTAATAGTCAAGATAACTCTCATACGCGATCCAAACTCAAACTACAGCATATATATTTCATTGGTAAAAGAGGGCTTTCAACAAACAACATAAGGATCACACAAACTCCAGAACACTCCGCAAGGGATAACCCACCTCTCCCCTTCAAACTAACTTCTCTTTATGCCCTTCCACCGCTATAAACATCACGCAATCGCCTAATCTTTCTGAGTCTGAAATCCCATCACGATATAAAATCTACCTCATTCCCCAACTAAACAACATCAAGATGGAAATCAAGCACCAATTAGTTCTTTAAATCATATGAACATATCTCGCAGGCACATCAAGCTCTTCATGTAGCCATCCAATCATCACTTCCCCTAATAGGGACTCCACCTAACATATAAATCCCAAAAGCAGGTGCCCACACAATCAACACCTCAGTGCTCAAGCTACAGGCAAGGCCCGACCTCAAGTCCTCCAGACTGGCCCAACATCAACACACGGAAATCACATCCCGTCCCCCATTCAAGGAATCACAAGCTGTCTATGCACAGCTGACCGAGTGCTCATGTGCGCACATGAATGCGTGGAAGGAATTCAAAGAGTTACATTTCAAGCTAAATCAACGTCGCACGATAAGAATTCAAGAATGTGAAGTTTTCCTAAAAGTTCTCCAGCCTCTCAAAGATAAGTACAGACATCTCCGTACCGATCCGCGAGACTTTACTAAACCTGCTCATCACTCATGAGACCTATGTAACCTAGGCTCTGATACCAACTTGTCACGACCCTAAAACCGATGCGGTCGTGATAGCGCCTATCATGAAATTACACCAGCCAGCTCATTTCCAAAATAGTCCACATTTCATTAAAAACTTAAGTAAAACCATGTTTTCCACTGAAATCCGATAAAAGATATAAAGTAAAAATCAAAAACAAAGCGGAAAAATACAAGCACGACCTTGGGTGTCACTAAGTCATGAGCAAAATACTACAACTGTTCAAAATAAAATAAGACTAACATAGTCTGAGAATAGCCAACAAATACACTAAAAGGAAGATAGGGAAGGAGAAAGGCAGGGTTACGATCTCCAGGCAGCTACCTCGCTATCTCCAATGAAAGCCCACGACTGAAATGATCAGCGACCGCTACCGTAGCTTGAGATACCTAGATCTGCACACAAGGTGCAGGGGGTAACGTGAGTACACCAACTTAGTAAGTAACAAGTTTAACCTTTGAACTGATAGGTAGTGACAAACTCAACCTCATCAAAGGTAACAAAAATAATGTACAGAAATGTAGGCATGCTTTCAGTTAAATAAATAGCTCGAATAGTAATACAGAGCAGGTATATACAGGGTAAGAAAGTATAACTCTGCTACGTCTACATGCCAATGCACATGCTGTATGAAATGCACCATGCTGAGTGTCTCCAGTGCCTACAATCTCAAATGCTCATTCACTCAGTATTGTAAATGGCTCACACGACCCAGGGAAGATCCATCCCGGAATATATACATCTCTGACAGCAGTCACTCAGTACTGAGGAAGGCCATTCTAGCCTATGGAGAAGATCTATCTCCAAATAATAACAATGATAACAACATCACAACCACTCAGTATTGTATATGGATCACAAGTCCCAAGGAAGATCCATCCCGGAATATATACACATCACAGACCATCGGTCTCCAGTACCAAGGAACATGCCAACCAGCCTCATGGAGAAGATCCATCTCCATACCAAAGGAAGATCCATCCCTGAATATAATCATCTGTGCTCACTGGGGTGTGTTACAGACTCCGGAGGGGCTCCTACAGCCCAAGCGCTATCACAAGCCAACGAAGGCATATATCAGTAAACCGCTACGGCATGCAACCCGATCCCATAACAGTCACTTACAATCAGGCTCTCGGCCTCACTCGGTCATCACTCTCCAGTCTCATACACGGGCTCGCAATGTCATAAAACTAGACCGAAACAATGATATGATATGCCAAATAATAATAACTGAGACTGAGACATGATATGATATGCATGAGCAAGAGTAAGTAGAGAATATCAATGAATGTAATGAGATGACATCAAGAAACGACCACTCGGGTCTCAACAGTATCGGCGTGAAGCCCTAACAGGATATCTAGCACGTTTTTACAGCACATTTACTTAATCACATGATAGAAACACGGATATCAACAAAAAAGAGTTACTAAGTGGTGCCATGAAATGATCCAGGCCATAATTCTCATGGTGCATGCCCACACGCCCGTCACTTGGCATTTGCGTCACCTCCATAGTAATCACAGAACACATAGTTCGGGGTTTCAAACCCTCAGAACCAAGTTTGGAAGCGTTACTTACCTCAAGCCAAGCCAAACTCTAGCCCGCGACACCTTTGCCTCTCGATTCGGCCTCCAAATGCCCTGAATCTACCCAAAATCAGTATATTATCATCAATATACGCTAAAAGAATGAAACCCATATGAAAATTATCAAATTAACTCATAAATCCCGAAATTGGCCAAACCTGACCCCCTGGGCCCATGTCTCGAAATTCAATAAAATTTACATCACAAGAAACCTCATCCTCTTATGAGTCTATACATGCCAAGAACATCAAAATCAAACCTCAAATGGCCCCACAAATCCCCAACTTAAACTCTCCAAAACTCAGACTCTAACCCCTTCAACTTCACCCCAAATTCCTACTAATTTCATGATTAAACAAAGCAAAAAATCAACACAAACACAAATAATAAAGCCCAAGTAACTTACCCAGCTGAAAATCCTTGATTCCTCTTGAAAACCACTGCCCAAAGCTCAAATCCCAGCCAAAAATGGTGAAGAATAACCAAATATTCGCGAAAGGAGCCTTTTATACTTTCTGCCCAGCACTTTCCGCATCTGTGGACAATATCTCGCACCCGCGAGATGCTTCTATGCTTAAAACTCAGCATCTGCAGAAGTCACTTAAACCTCCAAAACCACACCTGCGATCACAATATCGCACCTATGGTCTCGCGGGTGCACTCCCCTTCCGCACATGCGATCCAGCCTCAGGTTTCCAAATTCCACTCCTACGGTTTCCTTCCTGCATCTGCGCCTCGCACCTGCAGTCCCCAATCCACAAGTGCGGTTTTCACATAACACAGCAGCTTCTGCTGCATTTTTCCAAGTTTCAATCTTCTATTACCCATCCGAAATCATCTCGAGGCCTCTAGGACCTCAACCAAAAATACGAACAAGTCACATATCATCATTCAAACTCATACCAACTCTCAAAACACTCAAAATGACATCGTAACACCAAATCACCCTCGGATTCACGCCTAAAGATTTCAAAAACTTCCGAATTCCGCAACCGATCCAAAAACCTATCAAACCACCTCCGAATGACTTGAAATTTTGCACATATGTCCCAAATGGAACAACGAACCCACTCCAATTTTTTGAATTCCAATCCGACCTCTATATCAAGATTTCCACTGCCGATCGGAAAATGCCAAACTTCCAATTTAGCCAATTCAAGCCTAAATCTACCACGGACCGCCAAAATACATTCTGGATGCGCTCCTAAGTCCAAAATCACCTAACGGATCTAACCAAATCATAAAAATCCAAATCCGAGATTGAATACTAAAAAGTCAAAACTTGGTCAAACCTTTCAAATTTAAAGCTTCAAGCTGAGAATTGTTCTTCCAAATCTATTCCGATTATACTAAAAGCCAAAACCGACGATTTGCATAAGTCATAATACATCATACGGAGCTAGTCATGCCCTAGAACTGGCGAGCAAAGTACAAATGCTCAAAACGACCACTCGGGTTGTTACAATGTCTAAAATTACTCTCTCCTCATCAACTCGCAATATTAATTGTCCTTGATGAACATCAATGATCCCCTTCCTATTGCGAGAAATTGTCTACCTAAAATTAATAGTACCTCAGTATTTATTCTATTTCAAGTACTATAAAATCTACTGGGAATACAAATTTGTCTACTCTAACGAGGACATTTTCAATTATTCCTTTTGATTTTTTAGTACTTTGATTTGTTAATTGAAGAGAGACACCCATATCTTTCATTTCACCACGTTCTAATTTCCTCAAAATTAAAAAAGGCATTAGATTTATTAAAGCAACCGAATCACATAATGCTTTTTTCAAAGTGAGCACCTCCCACAGTACAAGGAATTGTAAAACTTCCTGGATCACCAAGTTTCTGTGAAAGTTTATTTTGAAGTGTAGCACTATATTTCTCTGTAAGTTTAACCACTGAAACTTCTTCTAATTTTCTTTTACTTGACAAAATTTCTTTGAGAAATTTAGCATATGAAGCCATTTGTGTTAAAGCTTTTGTGAAAGGTATGTTAATGTAAAGTTGCTTCAAAATATCCAGAAACTTTGAAAACTGTTTGTCAAGCTTTTCTCTTTTCATCTTTTGGGGAAAAAGGAGGGGTACAGAGTCAAGATTTGTCATCAATTCATTTTCTTGTACCTTTTTTACTTTTTCTTTTTATTCTTTTAGAAGTTCAGAAGTTCTTTTATTCTTACCTTCATTTACTTGTTCCACTTCTTGTGTCTTTCCTTGTCTATCTGCATATGAATCATCAAGAGTTTTACCCAACCGTAGAGAGATGGATTTAATGTGTTCCTTTGGATTTTTCTCTATGTTACTTGGAAGAGAACCTTTTATTTGTCCAGACATGAGGGTTGCTAGTTGGCTCATCTGGATTTCTAAATTCCTGAGGGCTGAATTTTGACTTTCAATCTTCTCGTCTTAATGAATTTGTACATCATGTCTTCAAGGCTTTGTTGATGAGATCTTTGGGGATGTTGTCGATACCTTTGAAAATCTTGTTGCCATCTATTTTGATTTTGAAAACCAGGTGGTCCCTGCAACTATTACTTTTGATTGAAAAATCTTTGAAAATTTTCAGCACCATTTGGGTTACTCCATTGGAATCCCGAATGTTTTTGTGCCATGGGACTTCCGAATGGGTAACTGGTTCTATAACCAATAATATTTATTGTTCTTCATTTTGTGTTGAAGATTGACACTCATGATTGGGATGATTACCTCCACAAATGTTACAATTCTCATGTTGAGATGATAATTGAGTATTTACCTGAAAGGCTTCAACTTTTTGTGCCAGAGTTGCAATTTTTTGGGCTAATAAATTCTAAGCTTCAACTTGATTAACTTCTTCTGCTTTCGTAACAATCATTCTGTTAGAGGGCCATTGAACAACATTTTCTGAAATTTTATTGAGTAATTGCATGGCTTCTGTAGTGGTTTTGCTCATTATGGATCCTCTTGATACTGCATCAATAACATTTCTAGAAGAGGGTTTAAGACCATGATTTAAAAAAAAAAAATAGAAGATGTCAGGATCTTGTATACCATGGTGTGGACATTTTTTTAACATTGCTTTTAATTATTCCCACGCTAGGTATATAGATTCAATATCTGTCTGCACAAAATTATTGATTTTTTGCTTCATTTTAAATGTTTTTGCAGGTAAAAGTATTTATTAAGAAATTTCTGAGTTATATGGTCTCATGTAGTGGTTGAACCTCTTGGCAGGCTACGCAACTATATTTTGGCTTCACCTTTTAATGAAAAAGGAAAAAGCCACAAACTAATAGCGTCTGTTGTGACTCCATTATATCTGCAAGTTTCAACTAACTAAAGAAAATCAATTAGATGGGTGTGAGTATCTTCACTTGCATCTCCAGTAAATTCACATGACTGTTGAATATTTTGAATCAAGCCTGTGCGAATTTCAAAGTTATTTGCTGCAATTGTTGGTCTTCTTTCACTTGATTCTCCGTCAAAATGATATGGTCTTGCATAATCCCTGAGTATTCTATCACGTCGTGGTGCCACCTCATCAAACTGTTCTTCTACTTGATGTGGCGGAAGTTGGTTGTTGTTAAGTTCTTCGTTCTTTATTTCTTCTTATGAAGAAATTTAAGATCGTAAAACCTGTTCTTTTCGCAACAACCACAAAAAAAAATTAAATTTCAGGACCGTATTCAACTAGCTCTCTTGAGGAGGAACGGGTCATACAATTTTTAAAATTTTTGCACAAAAGTTAAAATAGTTAGACAATAAAATAAAATCTCGAATTAGTAGTAAAATAATTAATCTTTTAGTAGACTTTGCCAATCCCCGGCAACGAGGTCAAAAATTTGACGAGCGTCTGGCATGTGTATAATTTAGACTCATACTCTGTCAAATAATAGTATAGAAAGATGTCGAACCCACAGAGATTGGTTTATCTATTCAACAAACATGTCACGACCCAATTCCAAAACAGGTCGCAATGGCACCCAACACCGTTGTTAGGCAAACCCACAATGATCAGACTAATGATTTCCAGTTTAAATAAATTAATAAGTGGCAACTCTTCCTTATTTGTTAAAAGTTTTTGAAAAGTTTGCAAATGTAACATAATTAAATGGAAGCAATGAGTACCAATCGAAATCATATAAGCCAACCAAAATCATAAGTCTACTAGTTTGTGTGCCAAGACCTAGTGTCATAAATATGTGGGAAATCTAGTAGAATATACAAAAGAATGCTAACCTACTGCTTGAAGGAAATAGACAGAAAATAAAACATAAGAGAGACTCCAGCTGCTGCAGAATGGCTCAAAATGGCAGTCATCGGGAAGTCTCGAGCTGGGGAATCAAGTCTACGCGCCGGACTAGTGGCCAAATGCATCTGCCTCAAATCATGTACAATCAAGTACAAAAGTGTAGTGTGAGTATATAAAAATATGTACCCAGTAAGTATCTTGTCTAACCTCGAAGAAGTAGAGACGAGGGGTCGACTCCGGCACTTACTAGGGCCAACAGCATAATAATGTGAAATTTCTAATTAAGCATAATATATGGAGATAACAGTAAACTCAGAACAGAAAAAGAATAACTGAACAATTCTTCCATCATAATTAAGAACCACAATAAAACACTTTCTTTATTTAGAATAAATGATCTCTCAAATAACCAATTTATACAAGTTATGATTAGTTTCCAGTTCTATTATCATACACGAATACCACTGAGGATGTTCGGTCTAATCCAACACAAATGTCAACTGTGCACTACCAAGGATCGAATGGCGGGAATCATAGATGCATCTATTCATCCCGCTCGCGAATCATACATGTGACGCAGTCAGACATAAAGTTAAAGAAGTACCCCGCTCGTGGATCATACGTGCGACGCGGTCAAGTCTAAAGTTAATCATTTAAGTCATAATATTTTCTTGATTCTTTAAAAATAAAGACAATTTAACTTGAAGCCTTTAAATACTTAAAAATCCTCAACTAAATTCCATTTGTTACAACTAGTAAGTATAATCAAATAACGGTGTCCACAAAGCATTGTGTAAACCTTGAACTACCCGAACATGGCAGGTATAGTAGCTACGTACGGAGTCTTGTCACTTCGTGCGTACGTAGCCCCCACAAATAATCACATATAGATTAAGTTCACCTATGAGAAAATTTCCCTCTTACAAGGTTAGAAAAGAGACTTACCTCGTCTCAAAGACTACTTTCCAACTCAAGAATGCGTTCAGACCCTCAAACCGGAGCCGAACAATCCAAAACTATTCAAATAGTGTAAAACTAATCAATATATGTTCAAAAGTTCATATTCTAACTATTAAAGTGATTACCCAACTCAAAGGCAAGATTCCTAAAATTCACCCCAAGCCCACGTGCCTAGATTCCGAAAATATTTTAAGGAAGTTGTTGCCCATGACCTAAGGAACATAAATATATGATTATTACTAAGTCTCTTGGTCAATTTCGTGGTAAAATCTCATTGTTGTCAAACCCTAGGTTTTCATCTAAACCCATGATTTCTACCAATTTTCATGTTTAAATCTACCCATAATCTATATATTAAACTCACAGTAGGTAGAAATTACTTATCTCTAAAATCTAGGTGGAAATCCCTCTCAAGAAGCTCCAATAATCGTCCAAAGAGTGAGAGAATATGAGTGAAAATGGCTTATGTCCCGTATTAAATGAACCTCACTTCCCCAGCGATTTTTGCACTTGCGGTGCAATGGCCGCACCTGCGGATTCGCTTCTGCAGAATTGGCTGGGCCAGCTGGGGCCGCAGCAACGGACGGGCTCCCGCTTCTACGTAGACGGATTCGCATCTGTGAAACCTGGCTAGCTATCTTTGGATCACATCCGCGGTGCTTGGCTTGCACATGCGAGCCCGCACATGCAAAAATAGGCTCGCAAGTGCGGGCACACCAGAACTGGTGCACCAGCAGACCTGTTGAGTTTCAAACTCAACTCGCGCATCGTCCGAATGGCACCCCGGGCCCCCGAGGCCCTGTCCAAACATACCAACAAATTTGGAATCATAAAACGGACTCGCTCGAACTCACAAAACGTCTGAAACAACATTTAAACTAAGAAACACATCCTAAAACCAATTAAATCAAACTTTAGAACTTCAAGTTCTTCAATTTACTTTCAATGAACCGAAACATACTTATACTACTCAAAATGATACCAAATTTTGCGTGCAAGTATTAAATAACATTACAGAACTATTCCTGATCTCGAAATCCCATTCGGACCTCAATATCAGCAAAATTTGCTCCAAACAAAATTTAAAGAACTTCAAAGCTCTTCAAGAACCAATTTTCAATATTAGACGCCAAAACGCTCTTGGGTCATCCAAAACCCGATACGAACATACAACCAAGTCCAAAATCATCATATGAACCTATTTGAACTGTCAAATCCTAATTTTGAGGTCGTTTACTCAAAATATTGACCGAAGTCAAACTTCTTTCAAGCCAACCTTAAGGAGCCAAGCGTTCTGATTTTAACCCAAACTCTTCCAAATCCCGAACCAACCATCCCCGAAAGTCATAAATCAATAAAGCAAGTATGAAGTCTTATTTAGGGGAATGGGGTTCTAGAAAGCAAAATGACCGATCGGGTCATTATATTCTCTACCTCTTAAACAAACGTTCATCCTCGAACGGGTTTAGATTCATACCTGAAGTACTGAATAAGTGTGGATATCTGCTCTGCATGTCCTCCTCGGACTCCCAGGTCGCCTTCTCGACTGGTTGGCCCCTCCACTGGACCTTCACCACAGAAATCCTTTTGGACCTTATCTGGCGATTGTCTACCAACAATAGCAATTGGCTCCTCCTTGTAGCACAAGCTCTTATCTAGCTGAATAGTACTGAAGTCTAACATAGGAGACAAGTCGGCGTGATATCTCCGGAGCATAGACATATGAAAAACTGGATGAACCCCTGACAGGCTGGGAGGTAAAGAAAGCTCATAAGCAACCTCCCCAACTCGCCTCAACGCCTCAAATGGGCATATAAACCTGGTCCTCAACTTGCCCTTCTTCCCGAATCTCATAATACTCTTTATCGGTGAGACTTTCAAGAGTACCTTCTCGCCGACCATAAATGATACATCATGCGTCTTCTGATCCGCTTAACTCTTCTGTTTGGACTGTGCCGTGCGAAGTCTCTCCTGTATCAACTCTACCTTTTCCAAGGCATCCTTTACGAAATCAGTACCATATAACTTAGCCTCGTCTGGCTCAAACCACCCTATGGGAGAACTACATCGCCGACCATATAAAGCCTCAAATGGAGCCATCTCGATAAAGGACTGATAGCTGTTGTTGTAAGCAAACTCAACCAAAGGCAAGAACTGATCCCACTGTCTCCCAAAGTCAATCACATATGCCCTAAACATGTCCTCTAGTATCTGAACTGTCCGCTCCGACTGTCTGTCGATTTGTGGATGAAATGCTATGCTGAGCTCTATACGGGTACCCAACTCACTCTATACGGCTCTCCAGAAATGTGAAGTGAACTGAGGGCCTCTATCTAATATGATAGAAACAGGCACACCGTGCAACCAAACTTTCTCCCGAATATAAATCTGAGCCAACTTCTCTGAAGTGTAGGTAGTCACAACCGGAATAAAGTGTGCTGACTTGGTCAACCTGTCGACAATAACCCAAACTACATCAAACTTCCGCAAGGTCCGCAGCAACCCAACTACAAAGTCCATAGTGATGCGCTACCATTTCCACTCAGGTATAGTTATCTGCTGAAGTAGGCCACTTGGACTCTGGTGCTCATACTTGACCTGCTGGCAATTTAGGCATCTAGCTACATACTCCACTATGTCTTTCTTCATCCGATGCCACCAATAATGCTGCCTCAAGTCACGATACATCTTCGTAGCACCTGGATGAATAGAATACCAAGAATTGTGCGCCTCCTCTAGAATCCTCTCCCTCAAGCCATTGATATTAGGAACACATATACGACCCTAGAATCACAGGACACCTTCCTCGCCAATAGAAACCTCCTTGGCATTACCCTGTAGTACTGTCCCTCTGAGAATTGCCAAATGCGGATCATCAAACTACCGAGCCTTGATCTGCCCCAATAGTGAAGACTGGGCCACAACACAAGAACCCGGCTGGGCTCTAAAATATCCAATCTCACAAGTTTGTTAGCCAAGGAATGGATGTCCAAAGCTAGTGGCCTCTCCTCTGCTGAAATGAATGTCAACTACCCATACTCTATGCCTTCCTGCTTAAGGCATCTACAACCAAATTTGCCTTGCCCGGATGATAAAGAATGGTGATGTCATAATCCTTTAGTAACTCAAGCCATATGCGCTACCTCAAGTTGAGATCCCTTTGATTGAACAAATGTTGTAAGCTGCGATGATCAGTGTAAACCTCACATGACACCCCATAAAGATAATGCCTCTAGATCTTAAGAGCATGAACAATCGCGGCTAACTCTAGATCGTGCACATGGTAATTATTCTCATGAACCTTTAGCTGACGTGAAGCATATGCAATAAGTCACCCCTCCTGCATCAAATACACAACCCAAGCCAACGCGTAAAGCATCACAATGCACAGTATACATCCCCGAACCGTAAGGTAACACTAGAACTGGTGTTGTAGTCAAAGTTGTCTTGAGATTCTGAATGCTTGCCTCACAATCATTGGATGAACGGAACGGAGCACACTTTTAGGTCAATCTAGTCAAAGGTGCTGCAATGGATGAAAAACCCTGTACGAACCGACAATAATAACTTGCTAACCCCAGTAAACTCTTGGTCTCGGTCATCGAAGTGGGACGAGGCTAACTCTGAACTTCCTCAATCTTCTTGGGATCCCCCTTAATACCCTCTCCTGATACCACATGCCCCAAGAATGCCACATACTCTAGCCAAAACTCACAGTTGGAGAACTTAGCATATAGCTTCTGTTCTCACAATGTCTGAAGCACCACTCTCAGATGCTGCTCGTTCTCCCCCAGGTTGCATGAGTAAATCAAATGTCATCAATGAAGACAATAATGAAGGAATCAATATAAGGGCTGAACACCCGGTTCATCAAATCCATAAACGCCGCTGGGGCATTAGTCAAGCCAAAGGACATCATTAAAAACTCATAATGGCCATATCTAGTACGGAAGGCAGTCTTCGGAACATCTGAGTCCCGAATATTTAACTCATGGTAACCCGATCTCAAATCGATCTTAGAAAACACCCTAGAACCCTGCAACTGGTCAAACAAATCATCGATACGCGACAACGGGTACTTGTTCTTGATGGTAACTTTGTTCAATTGGCGGTGATCAATGCACATTCGCATAGTTCCATCTTTCTTCTTCACAAATAACACTGGTGCACCCCAAGGCGATATACTTGGCCTCATAAACCCCTTTGCTAACAGTTCCTCAAGTTGTTCCTTCAACTCTTTCAGAGTCATGCGATACGGTGGAATAGATATAGGTTAGGTACCTGGAGCCAAATCAATATAGAAATCAATATCATGATCGAGTGGTATGCCTGAAAGGTCAGAAGGAAACACATCGGCAAATTCCCAAACTACTGGCACCGAATCAATCATCAGAGACTCTGCAATGGTATCCCGAACATAAGCTACATAAGCCAAACAACCCTTCTCGGCATATGTCGAGCCTTTAGAAAAGAGATGACCCAACTAGATGTGATAACAGAGGAACCCCTCCACTCCAATCTCAGCAACTTTGGCATCGCTAAAGTAACAGTCTTGGAATGGCAATCAAGGATGGTGTGATACGGAGATAACCATTCAATGCCCAGAATGACCTCAAAGTCGATCACATCAAGTAGCAGAATGTCCACTCTAGTCTTGTAACTGTGAGAATGCACGGGAGAAAATATGACATTATTCTTATATATTAAATATGATACAATGAGCCCCATATATATACATATATATAATACATGTCCTACTCCTAATACATATGGGATTAGGGTTATTTACTACTATTTACATAGCTATTCTAACACTCCCCCTCAAGCTGGTGCATATAAATCATATGTACTGAGCTTGTTATATATGTAGTTAATATGACGACCAGCGAGGGACTTGGTGAAAATATCTGCAAGCTGTCATTCGACTTCAAAAAATTTGTAGCAATATCTCCCGAGAGTATCTTTTCTCTGATAAAGGGACGGTCAATCTTAATGTGTTTAGTTCTCTCATGGAACACTGGATTTGACACAATATGAAGAGCAGCTTGATTATCATACATAAGTCCCATTTGACTAATCTCACCAAATTTCAACTCCTTGAGCAACTGTTTGATCCAAATTAGCTCACATGTCGCCATAGCCATTGCTCAATATTCTGCTTATGCACTAGAATGAGCAACCATATTCCGTTTTTTGCTCTTCCAAGACACCAAATTTCCTCCTACTAAGACACAATATCCAGGCGTAGAACGTCTATCAAATGGTGATCCTGCCCAATCAACATCTGAGTATCCAACGATCTACTCATGGCCTTGATCCTCAAACAATAACCCTTTCCCTGGAGCTGATTTTATATACCGAAGAATGCGAACAACTGCATCCCAGTGACTATCACACATAGAATCCATAAACTGACTCACAACACTCACAGGAAAGGAAATTTTAGGTCTTGTCAATGTAAGGTAATTTAATTTACCAACCACCCGCCTATATCTTGCAGGATCGCTAAGAGGCTCCCCTTATCTTGACAGAAGTTTAGAATTTCGATCCATCGAAGTGTCAACAGGTTTATAACCTGTCATTCCTGTCTCCTCAAGAATATCTAAGGCATACTTTCATTGTGAGATCATAATACCTGAGCTAGAATAAGCGACCTCAATACCCAGAAAATACTTTAGTTTGCCCAGATCCTTAGTTTGAAAGTGTTGAAAGAGATGTTGCTTCAATTTAGTAATACCATCCTGGTCATTGGCGGTAATAACAATGTCGTCAACATAGACCACCAGATAAATACAGAGACTCGAAGTAGAATGTTGATAGAATACAAAGTGATCAGCTTCACTCCGAGTCATTCCAAACTCCTGGATAACTGTGCTGAACTTACCAAACCAGGCTCGAGGAGACTGCTTTAGACCATAAAGTGACCGGCGCAAGTGACATACAAGGCCACGAGACTCCCCCTGAGCAATAATAAACTTCATCCTCAAGGTCACTTTGTAAAAAAGTATTCTTAATGTCCAGCTGATAGAGAGGACAAATGGTGAACACCAGCCATGGATACAAAAAAGGCGGACTGATGTTATCTTAGCCACGAGAGAGAAGGTATCACTGTAATCGAGCCCAAATATCTGAGTATATCCCTTGGCAACAAGACGGGCCTTAAGACGATCAACCTTACCATTCGGACCAATCTTGACTACATACACCCAACGACAACCAACAGTAGATTTACCTGAAGGAAGAGGGACGAACTCCCAAGTACCACTCATATATAAAGCAGACATCTGGTCAATCATAGCCTGTCGCCATCCGGGATAAGACAATGTTTCACCTGTAGACTTAGGGATGGAAACAGAGGACAAAGAAGATATAAAAGCATAATAGGGTGATGACAGACGATGATAACTTAAACCGACATAATGGGGATTAGGATTAAGTGTGGTATGTATACCTTTCTGAAGTGCAATCAGTGTACTAGGAAGAAAAAAGTCTACAGTAGGAGCAGGGTCAGGTGCAAGACATGAATCAGCTGGGCCTGATGTTGGAAGCGGACGATGACAATGTCAAGAGTGGTGGGCTTGCAGCTGGGGATCTAGGAGGAGCCACACTAGACACCCCAATGGTTGGAATGGGTAAGACTTCTGTGGCGGAAGGCGAAGGAGGAGCTATAGTGAACTCTTCAGAGGTCGGTATAGGTAAGACCTCAGATATATCGAGGTGGCCAGAAGAGGTAAAGAAAGGTTTAGACTCAAAAAATGTGACTTCAGCTAACATAAAGTACCTACAAAGATCAGGTGAGTAACAACGATATCCCTTCTGAACACGAGAATAACTAAGGAAGATACACTTGAGAGCATGGGGAGCTAACTTATCTTTCCCAAGGGCTAAGTTATGAACAAAACAAGTGCTCCCAAAAACACGAGGGGGAAGAGAGTATAAGGGTGACTGGGGAAACAATACTGAATACGGAATCTGATTCTGGATGGGAAATGAAGCCATCCAATTAACCAAATAATAAGCTGTGAGAAGTGCATCGCCCCAAAAATGCAACTGAACATGAGATTCAATGAGAAGTGTGCGAGAAGTCTCAATGAGGTGCCTATTCTTTTTCTCTGCAGCCCCATTTTGTTGAGGGGTATAGGGGTAAGAGGCCTGATAAATAATTCCTTGAGAAGTCATAAACTGCTGAAATTGAAAGGATAAATATTCTAAGGCATTATCACTGTGAAAAGTGCAAATAGAAACACCAAATTGATTTTTGATTTCAGCATAATAATTCTGGAATATAGAAAACAACTTAGAACAATCATTCATTAACAAAATCCAAGTATATCTTGAATAATCATCAATGAAACTAACAAAATAACGAAATCCTAAGGTTGAACTGACTCTACTAAGGCCCCATATATCAGAATGAACTAAAGAAAAAACAGACTCTGCATGACTCTTAATACTACGAGGGAAGAAGGCTCGGGTATGTTTCCTGAGCTGACACGACTCACAATCTAATGTAGATAAACTAGACAAACTAGGCATCATCTTTTGAAGCTTGGATAAACTTGGATGTCCTAAACGTCTGTGAATTAGGTCTGGAGGATCTGTAACTAGACATGCCTTAGAGGAATTGAGCGAGTTAAGGTAGTAACCTTCTGATTCAAGCCTTGTTCCAATCATATGTCCCGTACTGCGGTCTTGCATAATAAAAGAATTATCAATAAAATATATACCACAATGGAGGGCACGAGTCAAACAACTAACAGATGCAAGACTAGAAAGACAACCAGGGATATAAAGAATGGAAGCTAGAGTGACATAGGGTACGGGATTAGCTTGTCCAACTCCTTTTGCTTTAGTTTGAGACCCATTGGCTAAAGTAACAGTGGGAAGAGACTGTGAATACACAATATTTGACAAAAGGGATTTATTACCAGAGATATGATCAGAGGCGCCTGATTCCACGAACCATGGTCCAAAAGTACTAGACTGGGAAATACAAGCAAAATAATTACCAGCAACAGAAGTATCATCTACTTATGGAGATGTCTACTTACTTGCTCGATACTGAAGGAACTCATTATATTCCCCTTCAAATAAAGAAAATCCCTAGTTATCTGTAGTCTCGATCTGAGCAACATAAGCATTTTTGGGTGGGCGACCATGTAAAGAATAGCACACGTCACTAGTGTGTCCAAGTTTATGAAAATAAGAAAACTTGGGTATAGATCTTCCAAAACGATCTCCTCCTCATCTATTCTCCATAGTATGAGAGGCCTAATTGTCTACTGTATGGGATACGAGAATAGATGAGTCAAGTGTCAGTGATGAGATCACTGGGTGACTTGGTGCTGCAGCAAGGCGAAGTAATCGAGAGAATAATTCATCAACTGTGGGGACAGCCGGACTAGCCAAAATCTGATCGCATACTGAGTCAAGATCATTAGGAAGCCCATTAAGAGTAAGAACTAGAAACATCTTTTGTCACTGCTCTTGTTGCTTTTCAACACTAGCAGAAACTGGCATCAACTTCTCAAATTTCTCCATGACTGCCTGTAATTGTCCCAAGTAAGTAGACATATCTAATTCATGTTTCTTTAAATTTGTCATCCGCGATATCACATCATAGAAACAAGATATGTCATTAGTGTATAAAGTGAAAGCCTTTTCCCAAACCAAATAACATGTCTGGAATGGAAACAAAGGCATCAACTTGGAATCAATAGATCGCCACAAAATACTGCATAATTGAGCATCGATCTTCTCCCAAAGTGCTTTGTCCTTTACATCTCCTTCGCTAGACTTCGTGATTAGATGATCTTAAAAACCTTTACCTTTACACCACAACTCGACAGACGAAGCCAAAGCTAAGTAGTTTGAACTTCCCATTAAAGGTTCTAAGGTAATCAAAACATCGGAACTGCCAGAACCCAGGTTTTTAGACCCAAAAGCATCGACTCCCAAAGACATCACTGGATTGAAGTGAGGTCTATAAAATTATCACCAAATAACAGAAAGAATCAATTGAAAACTCATTGAAACAGATGAAGGAGACACTGTTTTTGCCTGAAAATTAATGTAGCTGCCGGAAAAAAATCAGTGTAGTCACCAGAAAAACTCAAAATGGTCAGAATAAAACGAAAACAGTATGGGTGGGATAGGAATCAGTAGACGACCCAACTATTCTAAAGAAACTTTTTCAAAAAATAGTCGGAGGATGTGTACGCGCCGGCGTGTGAGCTTTGTGTGGCGCGGGGGGAGGCTGCTGCTAGAGATTTTTATAAGGTTTGGTTGCCGGACAGTGGTGACTCTTGTGGTAGTGTTGGAATTTTCACAACACTAATAGAGACAACGCAGATGCAAAAAACCTTGAAAAAGTCGTCGAAAAAAGGCTTTCGGTGACTGATTTCTTTTCCCGGAATAGCTGGAATTTATGCACAGCGATAAATCTCTCACAGTTACTCTGATACAATGTGAGAATGCACGGGAGAAAATATGATATTATTCTCATATATTAAACATGATACAATGAGCCATATATATATACACACATAAAATACATGTCCTACTCCTAATACATATGGGATTAGGGTTATTTACTACTATTTACATAACTATTCTAACAATAACCATAGAATGTAACCATGCATGACCGGTAGATCCGATCCACAACCACAGAATCGCCCATAGGAGTGGACACATAAACATGAGTACCTAAGGACTCACGAGGAATATCCAGGAAATAAGCAAACAGAGATGACACATATGAATAGCTAGACCCTGGATCAAATAATATTGAAGCATCCCTACCGCATATAGAAATAATACCTATGATCACGGCATCTGAGGCTATTGCATCTGGTCTGGCCGGAAAGGCATAGAATCTAGTTAGAGAGTCGGTTGGCTAGCCTCTACTTGGCTGAACAATAGTTGGCTGGCCTCCACCTCTAGGACGGCCCTTACCAGCCTGTCCCCCACCTCTGGGCGGTCGGGCGGCTGGTGCTACAATCATGGACCGGTGACCTTGTTGTACTGCCTTGCCCTGAAGTCTGGAGCAGGTCCTCTTTATGTGACCTGAATCTCCATACACGTAACCTCTCGGTACTATAGACTGTTGTCCTGAAGTTTGACCCTGATGGCCTAAATACCGACTAGAAGAACCCTAAATGGTTGGTAGGCGGTATGAACTCTCTAGCATGGCACTGAAATAGGCACTAGAGGAACCCTGATGAGTTGGCGGGCGATAAGAACTCCCAGGCATAGCACTAAAGTAGAGTCGTGCTGGAGCACCCCGAGGAGTTGGAAGTGCTGGATATGTGGGCCTACTAGGATGAACCCTCCCAAACTGACCTCTGCCCCTAGCCGGGGCACCTTTAAACTTTCCAAAGAATCGGGTCCTCTTGTCCTGTTGCATCTGCTCTCTACCCCTATAGCGGTAGCCCTCAATCCTCCGAGCAATATCCACCACTATCTGATAGTCAGTACTATCTCAACCTCTCTAGCCATACTAGCCCGAATACCGGGGTTCAACCCTACAACAAATCTCTGCACTCTCTCTACGTCTGTAGGAAGTATCATAAGTGCATGGCAAGACAACTCATAAAATCTCACCTCATAATCGGTCACAAACATCTGACCTTGCTCGAGCTGCTCGAACTGGCACCGCAACTCTTCCCTCTAAGAGGGTGGAATATACCTATCCAAAAAAAAGCCATGTAAACTGGTCCTAAGTCATGGGAGGAGAATCTGCTAGTCTACCGAGAAGATAAGACTTCCACCATCTACGGGCCCTGCCCTCCAACTGGAAGGTAGTGAAATCCACCCCGTGCGACTCCAATATTCTCATGTTGTGTAGTCTATCCTTGCACCTGTCAATAAAGTCTTGAGGATCCTCGTGTCGCTCACCCCTAAAGATCGAAGGGTGAAGCCTAGTCCATCTGTCCAAAAGCTTATGCGGCTCGCCGACACAATTGGTCTAGGTTTAGGCACAGCTGCTACTACTGGCTGGGCTCCGGCCATGGGAAGGGTGCCTAGGTATAATATACAGTGGTTGCATGCCTTGGAGCCTGAGCGGTAGGGGTATGTGCTCTCCCTCCCGCTTGAGAAGTGGCCGGGTCTGCTGGAAGTAAATAGGCCTGAGTCATGGAGTCCATGAACCAAAGCATACAGCCCATGACCTCCTGGGAAGCCTGGTGCTGTCATGAAGTAAACCGAGGATAGCTTTGTTGTGGGCATCTCGCCCTGCTCACACAACTATGGGATCCTCCACTAGATCCGTTAGCGGTGCAACTGGGGAAACTCTGGGGCGACCTCGCCCCCTACCTCAGGCTAGCACCCTCCCCCAGCCTCTACCTCGGCCTCTAGCAACAAGGGGAGCAACTACTCTTGGGTCGGGAACGTCAGTTGTGCGCGTCCTCACCATCTGTGAGAGAATAAAAGGAAGAACTTAGTATACCATCAACTGCATGATAGGAGATGAATAAAGAGTAGTTTTCTAACATCCTATAGCCTCTAGAAATAAGTACGGACACCAATCCGCAAGACTCTATTAGACCTGCCCATAACTTATAAGACCTACGTGAACCTAGAGCTCTGATACCATGTTGTCACGACCCAATTCAAAAACAAGTCGTGATGGCGTCCAACACCGTTGTTAAGCAAGCCCACACTGATCAAACTAATGATTTCCTATTTAAATAAATTAATAAGTGGAAACTCTTCCTTATTTGTTAAAATTTTTTGAAAAGTTTTCAAATGTAACATAACTAAATGGAAGCAATGAGTACCAATCGAAATCATGCAAGCCAACCAAAATCATAAGTCTACTAGTCTGTATGCCAAGACCTGGTGTCATAAGTATGTGGGCAATCTAGTAGAATATACAAAAGAATGCTAGCCTACTGTCTGAAGAAAATAGACAGAAAATAAAACATAAGAGAGACTCCAACTGCTGCAGAACGGCTCAAAAGGGCAGCTCTGTCGCGCCTCCTTTTTCCCTCCCTTTTTTATGTGGAAGAGAGGTCCGGGTTTTGATATTCATGGGGGTAATAACTCATTTTCTTTTGAAAATTAGGTATTTTGAAGAGTCGCCACCTAACGGATTATGGTGCGCTAGGACACCTAAAGCGAATAACTCTATGATTGGTTTGCATTGCCAGAGATTTAGGGTAAGGGCTCGAAATAACCTTGAGGGGAAGGTATTAGGCACCCCTCTCGGTCCACAACTGTGGGTCCCGACCGAACTTATATTTATGAATTAGTTCTTTAACAAATAAGTAGTTGAAACACATAATTGCAGATAAAGCATGTTGGACATTGCATGACTCAAATAATAAGACAATGAATTTGACCAAGTTGTGTACATATAGAGAAGTAAGGTTTTAGGAAAAGGGAATTTGCGAAGAAGGGGTCCTAGGTTGGTTAGCCTACAGGATCACCCCACACAATGCCCGGTAAACACTCCTCAATGAGGGGCTACACGTGACATTAACGCGTAGTCATTATATCCATATCTACCCATTCCCACCCTTTAGTGGTTATTAAAGTGAATGTTGTTTAAGCGATCTCTAGGTATGCTGTTACCCGTCCCTTCTTAATGGTCCTGGAGGAATTTAGGACCTCTACCTACAGGCAGTTCTAGACAGACCCTTAGGCTTAAAGGAGAAAATACTAGGGCGACAAACAAGAACACATAGGACTTTAGCAAATAAAAGCAGGAAAGAACAAATAAGAGGCTCAGTTTTACCTCCACAGATAAGGCATGTAAACAGCACGACTCAAACATAAATAAGGGTAATATTATTAAACAGTATCATAAGACATGATGTCTAGGAGAATATCATAACACATGAGATATGCAGTTTTATTTTATAACTCAGAAGCAGGGGCCCTAATCAGTTTGACTACTGATTTTAAGCATGTTAATCATTAAGCAGTACACACAAAGAGGCAGTTTCCAGTTTTATAAGAGTTGATTACCTAAGGCTTTCCTAGGCATGGGATAGTGTACAATTGTTACCAGAACCATTAGAAGTTCAAAAGTTGCTTTTGCCTAAGAGTATGTTGTTCTAGGTGTTACAAAAATATAGAGATTATTACCAGTTTGTTTAAAGCAGGATAGGGTTGTTAATACTCTTTTTCATGCATCAGTAGTTTAACTAGGCGTAGTTGAGTGAGTATGAATGAGAATCTAAACAAGGTGTCTAATATGCACACATAAGGTATAGAATGATTTATATGCAAGATTCCTAAAGCAGAATTTCCTAAAAGCAGGATTTCTAAATGCATAAAGGTTACAGCATTGTAGAGCATGTTGTCAAGTGTGCAGGGGTAAAAGTTTTTGTTTTAATGCCCTTTATCCTAGAACAGGAGTTCTGAGTGATAGCAAAAATGTCAAAATGAGATGCTGAAACAATATACATGAAACCTAAGAGCATGGTCTCTAATACATGATATGTTTTGCACATGTTGGTTCTAAACATGGATTCTATTGCGCATATAGAAAATGTAAACCGAAAGCATGGTTTCTACCCCTTTGATGTCTACAACATGCATAGCTACCCTTCCATTTTCACTATCATCCCTAGTATCTATTTACAACAAACTATTATAGACCAATATTGCATAAATTACATAAGTAGATAAGAAAAATAAGAAGTTACTCTATAAGGAGCTTGAAAGTAGGCCCAAATTTCCAGAGTTTCCAATGCCAGATTGCCTCATAGCCTTTCACATAATCCGGGTATGTCAGAGTTCCCTAAGGACTTCAAGAGATCCCACGCAATGCTCACACCTAGATTTCATAATCATGGTTGAGTAAGTGCAGTGTGGAAGGGCCAGCTCTAATGTATCAGAGTTCAGAGGGATCTTATAGGAATCCCTAAGCAGTCACACATTAGAGGGGCAGAACTTAAAACCTAAGAGTAGATGTGCAAGTGCTTGAAAAGATTTAAGCAGGAAAACAGTTTGAAAAGAGACTTGTTTGAAATAGTTTTGTAAAAAACAATAGAGACAGTAGAGTGATAAGCAATAGTCCAAACACATCACCCAAAGCAGGTTCATACATAACCAAGGAACATAGAATCAAGGCAGGTTTCAGCAACCACAAACAGGGGTAATGGTATTTGGTGGACACATAGGTCACATAGGTAAACACATAGTTACAGGAGCACTTAAGTACAGAATCAACAATATGCTAAAGGGTTAAAGAACTTCAGAATTAATATAGAACCAGGTTACTTAACGATGCCAACTACTTTGCACAGAAACACTAGTAAGGAAGAGTCACATTGGGGTATACTAGAAGGGAGATAACATTTCATAAGCATGATGAGCCTAAGGGAGGTGATACATTCATAAGCATGCTAATGAAGCGATGAAGTAAAAATATTAATTACAAGTTGAACAACAAAACCATAAGTGAAAACAGACTAAAAACATGAGGAATTGAAGTAATAAAAGAAACATGTTGTTTTGAATATTTTAATTGAAATCAAGACATACCAGTAAAGAGGACAGTAAACACAAAAGTGAAGGAACAGGAGGGCACAATAGTCAGCCTTGGCTTGCAGCGGGCTAACTTAGAACAGTAGTAAGTAACGCAGAAAGTTTTGAGTGTGAGAGAGAGCTTTTGAACCAATGTGTTCGTCTTTTTGTGTGTTAATGAGAGAGCATACATATAGTTTGAAACTAGGTAGAATAATAAAGTAAGAATCAAAGTCAAGCAGTAATCATGGAACTAGGTATCAATTAGTATAAAATTAGTATAAAATCAGTATAGGTACTCCCTTAATTAAGGGAACTAACTTCAAATGGTAAAGACAAATAAGGAAAGAGATCACATAAGACTGGAACATAGCACATAAGGAAATATTTTCAGGCATAGTAAGTATAGAACAAGTAATTAGGCTATGTTCAGAAAATCTAATTAAGGAAAGTACTTAAGAATCGATTGACAGCATAGTCAACCAAAAAATAAGGCAAGAAAATATCTTAGAGGTTGAAAATCAGTAAGGAAATCGTCACAAGAGATTAGTGAAAGGTATCAATTACAGGAAATTAGGGATTCAAATAGGAGCAGTAATGATTAAGGGAATTAACACAAATTACTGTAAAATAAACGAAATAATCACAGGATAGGCAAGAAGGAATAAAATCAGAAATCCTAATAAGCATAGTAAAGTAAAAATCACATAAATTTAGGAATTCAACTAGAAAAAAATAGTACTAATTAGAGGAATTAACACAAATTTATGTTAATAAATAGAATAAACATAGTATAGGCGGAAGAAGAAAAATCAGAAACCCTAATGAGCATAATAGGGTAAAATTCATAGAAACATAGAACATATTCATAAATAACAGACATGTGAGCAAATTAAACGAACAAATAAGCAAGGACAGTTCTCAGAACCCAGGATTAAAACCAAAATAATTAGGGTTTTCAACGTAATGAATCAGATAAAAGAAAAAACTTAAATAAACCGTTTAAGCATAGTAAAAATTATAGAATAATACTGAAAATCAGAGGAAAAGTCATTTTAAAAAGGGGTTAAGAAACCTTAATTTTGAAGACGAAGAGCCGTTTTGTAAAATCGGAGAGGTTATCATGGAAAACAGCAAAAATAACTCAAAATATACTCAGATCTATGGTAGATCTGAAGAGTCAAGATATGAGTTAGGGTTTCAGAGAGAGATAACCCATAGATAAACAGATTCCAGCTTAGAAGCCATGGATCTAGTCGGAAAATATAAAGATCTTACTCGGACGGCCAAGGGTGGCCTGAAAACGGCATGAAAAGTCCATGGGTGTGAGTTGAACAGCCTCTGGTCCCCTTGAGGACCTTAAGGTAGCAAGGATCCAGCATGTGAGAGAGCCATGGAGGCTAGGGGTGGTGGTGGAACCACCATTGATACCGGTGAGCCAAGGCCGGCGAGTAGGAGCTTAGGTTTAGTAAAGAGAGTCTTGAGAGAGATGAGAAATGTAACAGCAGAGAGTGATGAGAGAATGAGGGTTTGGGGTAGACTATTAGGTTAATTATGGAAATGGGGGATCTGGACCGTTGATTAGAATTGATTAACGGTCCAGATTGGACCAGCGGTTGGGTCTGGTAATTTTGATGGATTGAGCCTGGGGTTTGGGCTGTTTTAATTGAGTTGAGGTCTAATTTAATTAGGCTAGAATTGAAATAGAATTGGCTATTTGTTAAATACCCAATTAAATTAAATAAAACAATTTATAAAAATAGTTGATAATTGTACAAAAATGAATTTTATGCATAGAAATTGTTAAAAATGATTACTTAGTATTCTAAAATACAAATGATTAATTTCCGGTCAAAAATAGTATAAAATCATATGCTTGAGCTATAATTGCAAAGTTATTGCAATTATAGCCAAACGATGCCAATTTGGCTATTATGGAATAATTTGGTTTAAATAGGACCATAAATAATCAATTAAATCAAGAAATTCTTTTGAAATCACTTGTGATACAATTCTCTAATTATTTATTGGAAATGAAATGCTGGATAAATTAATACAAATATAGGAAAATCGTGGAAAAATACCAATTGCTATTAGTGTATGATTTTGAAGGTATATATGCAATTTTAAAATATTTTAGGGAAAATTAGGTATCAATAGCTGCCCCTCTTTACCTGGGAAGGATGAAAGTGTTTTAGGGTAAAGAAATGATGGCCAATTTTGACCGAGCGAAACGGTTCGAGAGATTAGGCCGCACCCTGGCTTCTGAGCTGCCTACATATCCCTGGTTTTACAGGAATCAGGTTGTATGTAGTTTCGGATCCATTACCGGAGTATACCGGTGAAGTCATCATAATAACAGACGCACCATCTAGGGCTGGGTGAGTGAACGATTTTTGGGGAAATCAGGTTTGATATGGTTGGTAGAACTGGAGCGGGATCGCTCCTGCTGGGATAGTCGTTGCTTGTCGGGTTACCTGCAAATAGAAGCAGTACTAGCGTATACTATGCATAAATTTAAACATGATGCAAGTTCCCGTTGGACTATGAATGTTGCCTCTGGACGGTTAAGGATGACGTCCTTAGACCATGACGTCATGGGCCATGAGTTGTTTGATAAGAGATTCGCAAGCCATGAAATGATGTTCTTGGGCCACAACAAATGGGTGCCTCCGAACCACGACGCCTTTGAATAATGATATGCAAATCTGAGGGATCCTCGGCCATGGCATGGTGTCTTCGGTCTATGAGGATGATGCCTTTTAGACTATGACACCTTTGGATAGATTAGAGATATTTCAGCCCATGATATGCAATAACATGGTGTTAACAAAACAGGGCTTAGTCTTGTGAAATGAAAGGCAGAGCCTAGCCCGATTGAAAAGCAAATAAATAGTACTAAAATAGAGCAATATTTGTGCGAACAGGGATAGTGCTTAGTCCCATGTAGATGTGGAGGCAAGGATTAGCCTCATGCAAATAAGGAGGCAGGGATTGGCCTCATGCAAGTAGGGAGGCAAGGATTAGCCTTATGCAGTTGCGGAGGAAAGGATTAGCCTCATGCAGATAGGGAGTCAAGGATTAGCCTTATGCTGATGTGGAGGCAAGGACTAGCCTCATGCAAGTATGGAGGCAAGGATTAGCCTCATGCAAATATGGAGGCAGGGATTAGCCTCATGCAGATATAGAGGCAGGGATTACCCTCATGCAGATATGGAAGTAGGGATTAGCCTCATGTATAAATGGAGGCAGGGATTAGCCTCACGCAGATATGGAGGCAGGGATTAGCCTCATGCAGATATGGAGGCGGGGATTAGCCTCATGCAGATAGGGAGGCAAGGATTAGCCTCATACTGATGTGGAGGAAAGGACTAGCCTCATGCTTATGTGGAGGCAGTGATTAGCCTCATGCAAGTATGGAGGCAGGGATTAGCCTCATACGGATGGGGAGGCAAGGTTTAGCCTCATGTAGATATGGAGGCAATGATTAGCCTCATGCAAATAGGGAGGCAAGGATTAGCCTTATGCTGATGTGGAGGCAAGGACTAGCCTCATACAGATATGGAGGCAGGGATTAGCCTCATGCAGGTATAGAGGTAGGGATTAGCCTCATGTAGAGCAAGTAGTAAGTAAGAGTAGCATATGTCTTAGCTGGAGATGTATGTTCGGTGTCTGATGGCCTGATTGATAGTAATCTTGTTGCGTGCATGTATTTACGTATGTTATCGTTATGTCAGATGTGCCTGCGTTCAAGGAAAGATTGTAAGTTCTGTGAGGGGGAGGTTGGTTCGTGCTTCGTCTACTGGCCTTGCTTTGCTCCATTCCGAAAGCCCTTTCACGTCCCCTAGGTAGAACCTATCTGCTATGGAAATAGAGTTTTTCAAAAAATATGCAATTTGTTGATATAAATAGAGTTATTGTAGAAATAGATTGATACATTTAGATGAACCAGTGACTATAACACATCTCAAAGGCATTGCAGCTCCCTTATGACAGAATTTTAAGGGTCCTAGTTAGTAGATGACCCTTCAGTTGTTTGCGGATAATAGGCCTTGCTGAACCTTTTCGAAATTTTGAGAATTCTTCTCAAAATTCTGCCCCAGTTTCTTAACTGATTACTGACTTTCTGGCATGCGATGGCGTTGGCTGGACTTGCTCCGGAATTTTGAGGGTCCTCCTCAAAATTCTGCCCCAGTTTCTTAGCTTGGGGGAAATGGAAATTTTATTATGATATGACCAAACCCATAAGGTTGCCTACGTATCCCCTCTTAAACGGGAATCAGGTCAAGCGTAGTTCAATTATATCAGATGAGGAAATGTAAATAATCTAAGCACAATATCTCTTGATCGCATCTGAATTGATTGGTTTTGGCCAGACTTCTCCATCCATTTCTGCAAGTATGAGTGCTCCTCCTATTAGTACCCTGTGAACCATGTACGGGCCTTGCCAGTTGGGAGAGAATTTTCCTTTGGCTTCATATTGATGTGGGAAGATCTTCTTCAATACTAGCTGTCTTGGTGCGAACTGTCTTGGTTTGACCCTTTTATTGAAAGCTCTAGACATTTTGTTCTGGTAAAGTTGGTCGTGACATACTACGTTCATCCTCTTCTCATCAATAAGAGCCAATTGTTCATAGCGACTCTTTCCACTCTATGTTGCTGAGTTCAGCTTCCTGTATGATTCTTAAAGAAGGAATCTCCACCTCGACTGGAATGACAGCCTCGGCACCATAAACCAACATGTAGGGAGTTACCCTGGTTAATGTGCGAACTGTAGTGCGGTATCCCAGTAAAGCAAAAGGTAAATTATCATGCCATTGTTTGTGGTTTTATACCATTTTCCTTAGTATCCTCTTGATGTTTTTGTTGGCGGCTTCTACAGCTCTATTCATCTGAGGTTTGTAGGCTGTGGAATTCTTGTGCTTGATTTTGAAAGTTTCACACATAGCTTTCATTAGATCACTATTAAGATTGGCAGCGTTATCAGTAATAATGGACTCGGGAACTCTGAATCGGCAGACAATATGATCCTTGACAAAATCCACGACGACTTTCTTGGTTACAGCTTGGTAAGATGCAGCCTCTACCCATTTTATGAAATAATCAATGGCAACCAGAATAAAACTGTGTCCGTTTGAAGCAGTGGGCTTAATCGAAACAATAACATCCATCCCTAGGCGGCGAATGGCCAAGGTGAGCTTGTTGCATTGAGATCGTTCGGCGGCACTTTTATCATATTGGCATGCACTTGACATTGAAAGCATTTGCGGACATACTAAACGCGTTCTGTTTCCATGGTCATCCAAAAGTAACCTGTCCTGAGTATCTTCTTAGCCAAGATGAAACCATTCATGTGTGGGCCACAGGTCCCGGAATGCACATCCTCATGTAGCTTAGAAGCTTCCTTTGTGTCGACACACCTTAGTAAACCCAAATCAGGAGTTCTTCTATACAAGTTCTCACCGCTGTGGAAGAAGTGATTTGATAATCTTCGGAGTGTGTATTTTTTAGGGTGATTTGCATGATCTAGGTATTCTCCTTTTGACAAGTACTCCTTGATGTCATGGAACCAAGGCTTTCCATCAGTTTTTTCTTCAACATGAGCGTAATATACCGACTGATTATGGATCTTCACTGGAATGGGATCATATAATTCTTATCTGGATGTTGTATCATAGATGACAAAGTGGCCAATGCGTCAGCAAACGCATTCTGAATTCTGGGCACATGCCAGAATTCTATCTTCGTGAACCTCTTTCTCAATTCCTGCACACGGTGCAAATATGGCAATATCTTGGAATTCTTGGTGGCCCACTCTCCTTGTACCTAGTGCACAAGAAAATCTGAATCGCCGATCACCAACAGCTCATGAATGTTCATGTCGACTGCCATGTTGAGCCCTAGTATGCAGGCTTCATACTCTACCATGTTGTTGGTGCAGGGAAATCTGAGTTTAGCAGATACCGGATAATGCTGACCTATTTTCGATACCAAAACTGCTCCAATGCCTACTCCTTTGAAATTTGCAGCTCCGTCAAAGAACATTCTCTAACCGTCATATGTTTCAGTAATGTCTACCCCTACGAATGACACTTCTTCATCAGGAAAATATGTTTTCAAAGGTTCGTATTCTCCTCCAACCGAGTTTTCAGCAAGATGATCTGCCAATGCTTGTCTTTTTACCGCCTTTTGAGTTACATAGACGATGTCAAACTCACTCAACAGTATCTGCCACTTGGCTAACTTCCCAGTCGGCATGGGTTTCTGAAATATATACTTCAAAGGGTCCATCATGGATATAAGGTATGTAGTGTAGGCACAGAAGTAATGCCTCAATTTCTGAGATGTCCAGGTCAAAGCACAATTGGTACGTTCCTGTAGAGAGTACCGTGCTTTGTAAGGTGTAAACTTCTTACTCAGGTAGTATATGGCTTGCTCCTTTCTTCCTGTCTCGTCATGTTGTCCCAAAATGCATCTGAAAGCTACATCCAACACAGATAGGTAGAGTAGCAAAGGTCGTCCTGGCTCTGGCGGGACCAAAACGGGCGGTGTGGATAGGTACTCTTTGATTTTGTCAAAAGCTTTCTGACAATACTCGGTCCAGCTTGTTTCGGCATCTTTTCTTAGCATCTTGAAGATGGGTTCGCATATGACTGTAGACTGTGCTATAAAGCGACTGATATAGTTAAGACGTCCTAGGAAGCTCATCACGTCCTTTTTGCTCTTAGGTGGTGGTAACTCCTAAATAGCCTTAATTTTAGACGGATCCAGCTCGATCCCTCCACGACTAACGATGAATCCCAATAACTTTCCTGTGGGAACCCCGAATGCACACTTTGCGGGGTTCGGTTTCAAGTTGTACCTCCTTAGTCTGTTAAAGAACTTCCTCAAGTCTGCTATGTGATTTGTGGCCCTCTTGGATTTGATAATGACATCGTCCACATACACCTTTATTTCTTTGTGTATCATATCACGGAAGATGGTTGCCATGGCTCTCATGTAAGTGGCCCCAGCATTCTTTAAACCGAAGGCATCATCTTGTAACAGTATACACCCCAAGGTGTAATAAAATTTGTCTTCTCTGCATCTTCTTCATCCATCCAGATCTGGTGATAACCTGCGAAGCAATCCACCAAGGATTGGAGTTCATGCTTGGCACAATTATCGATCAAAATGTGTATGTTCGGTAGTGGGAAGTCATCCTTGGGACTTGCTCTGTTTAAATCTCGGTAGTCAACACATACTCTGACCTTCCCATCCTTCTTTGAAACTGGCACAATGTTAGCTAACCAAGTTGGGTACCCAACCATCCTGAGAACCTTGGCTTTGATCTGCTTGGTAACTTCCTCCTTGATTTTCAAACTCATGTCTGGTTTGAACTTTCTGAGTTTGTGCTTGACGGGTTGACACATGGGATTAATAGACTGCTTGTGAGCCACTATGGACGTGCTTAAACCGGTTATGTCATCATATGACCATGCGAAAATGTGCTCATACTCTCTTAGGAACCGAATGTACTCTTCCTTCTCTGTCGGTGATAAATAAATGCTGATGCGAGTCTCTTTAATGATCTCGGTGTCTCCCAAATTCACTACTTTTGTTTTGTCCAGGTTGGACTTAGGCTTGTTCTCAAAATTCTCAACTTCCTAACAATTTCTCGGATATCTCATCCTCTTCATCTGAATCACTATTGTCATGTTGCGTTGCCTCATTACATGTCACGGTCACCGGTTCATCAAAAAAAGTAATAATAACACTGTAGAAGGAAAAGTATAAAAATAGTAATGAATAATGATAAAGAACAAATGCATTTGATTAAAATTGAGAAAATCGTCCAAACAAAGCATGGCTCAATGAATCGAGCATTTATTTTGAAACAATTAAATCTTAAAACAAAATTACTGGAAATCATAAATGCCTAGAATGGCTATAGAAGTAAAATCTGCCAGGCTACCCAGGGACTCAACGGGCTCGGGATGGTGTGGCGGTCCAGTTTTTTAGAATGGCTCCCTTCTTCAAGGTATGAATAGTGAGGCCTTCTTCCTCCTTCTCCTCTATTATGGCACTACAATCTATGTATTCATCTTCCAAGAACAAGTTTTTCAAACCAGCTAGTGCTTCCTCTTCTGCGGTCCCCCATATCGTATCAGCTTGATGAAAAGCTTGTTCCAAATGTGGCACTAGCTGCTCAAGAGGGTAATATGGTCCACGCCATAGAGGCGATCAATTCCTACACTTTTTCTATGTATATTGGTATCTGAGCCCAAAGATGGTACCATAATCTTTCAACTGTATCGGTTTAGTGATACCTTGGAGATTCTTTCCCAACTCTTTGTCGGGTTCATATCCAAACCAAGCCAATATGCTTTCTATTTTGCTACTCTATCATTTGTCCTTCTCGACAGCGTTGACCCGTTCGATGTGATGATAGGTTTCCTCTCCTACCCTTCTTCTATGCCCAATGACAGGGATGGTTTGATTGGTGTAAATGGGGTTACTTCCATCTCCGTGAATGATTACCTCCTGACGGTTCCATTCAAACTTCACGGATTGATGTAGTGTGGAAGGTACGGCCCCAGCGGCATGGATCCATGGTCAGCCGAATAGAAGGTTATATGAGGCTGGTATGTTGAGTACTTGAAATTCAACATCGAACCAAGTTGACCCATCTGCAAGCAAAGGTTGATTTCCCTGATCATGTCCCTTTGGGACCCATCGAAAACTTTCACGTTCATGCTTCCTACACGTATTTCATGGAAGCCTTTGTCCAACCTTTTCAGAGTGTCCAACAGACAAATATTTAGGCTTGAACCTCTGTTAACCAGGACCCTGGCAATGAACTTGTCTTCAAATTGCACCGTAATATGCAATGCTCGATTGTGATTCAGTCCCTCAGGAGGCACCTCATCTTCGTGGAAGATGATCTTATGACTTTCCAGTACATGCCCAACCATGTTGGACATTTCTCCGCCAGTGATATTATTGGGCACATAAGCCTCACTCAGCACCATCATTAAAGCATTCTTGTGTGCCTCTGAATTCTGCAACAGTGACAGAAAAGATATATGAGCAGGGATTTTGTCCAGATGGTCAACAACAGAATACTCATTTGCCTGTACTTTCCTCCACAAGTCATTTGGTCCGGTCTCAATGATAGGCTGCCTAGTAGTGGCCTCCTTACTTGAACCTCCCAAATCTTCAAGTGTATAGACTCTTCCACTTCTAGTCATTCCTTGTGCAACGTCAAATTCCTCTACCTTAGCCTTCCCTTTTCGTTGAGCCTCGGAAACATAATCCCAGGGTGTTGCTTTTGAATTGAAGGGAGGTGTGGTTGATACTGTCATTATGAAAGGTGTGACCACTTCTACTTCAAATGGAGCGGGGGTGGCCGCAGGCGGAGCCACCTCCACCTCGAATGGAATGGATGCAGCTACTTCGACCTCGATGGGTGACTGAGTCTGTACCACAATAGGAGTAAGTGTGACTACGACTTTAAAGTCATCACCTTCTCAAATAAGCCCAATCGACCCCTCAAGGTCCCATTTTTCATTTATCTCTATCACATGTACCCCATCACCTCTATGATCAGGGAGGGGTTGTTGCGGATATTAGGTGCGGCTTCCTTCGCCTGTATGACCTTGTTTTCAATTAGCATTTGGATCTTATACTTCAATGTACGGCACTCAGCAGTGGTGTGCCCCTTCATACCAAAATGATACGCACAAGTTTTGTTCAGATTGACCCATTGGGATGGATTTTCTAATGCCACAGCGGGAACAAGGGTGACGTAACCTGCGGCTTTCAACCTTTCATACAACTAGTGAGGGGCTCAGCAATGGCGGTGTGTTGTTTGGGTGGTCTGCAGTCGAAATTGGGTTTTGGTATTGGATAATTTTGACGAGCTGGTGGTGATTGGAAGTGGGATGGTTGGGAGTTATAGGTGTGATGGACAGAGGCTGGTTGGGAATATCTGGGAGATAAAGGTTGATATGTAGGCGGTGATGCTTGGTATGTGGGCGGAGGTGTTGGATATGTGGGTGGAGGTGTTTGATATGTGGGAGGAGGTGTTTGATATATAAGTGGAGATTTTAGGCCCTGAGCCACCATTACTATTCCAACATCCTTCTTCTTTGATATGCCGCCTGACTGTAACGCCTTATTTGTGGCCTGCAGTGCCTTAAAATTCATTACTATCCCGCTCTTGATTCCTTATTCGATTATTTCTCCAAGTTTAATGATGTCAGAGAATTTGTGATTTTCGATAACCATCAACCTTTCATAATATTGCAGATCCTATGCTCTGATGAAGAATTTGTTCATTTGTTCTTCGTCCAAAGATGGCCTGACCTTGGCTTCTTTCGACCTCCAACGATTAGCATACTCATGAAAAGTCTCAGTAGGTTTCTTCTTAAGATTCTGAATGTAGAAAACATTTGGTGTGTTCTCTGTGTTGAACCTGAATCGGTTCACAAAATCTGACGCCATACTTACCCAATTGGACCATTTCTTGGGATCTTAGCTTATATACCAAGACAAATCATCCCCAGTAAGACTCCTCATCTTCATCCGGATCTTTTCATCTTTCTCGACCCCAACAAGCTTGTCACAATAGGTCCTTAGATGAGCCATGGTATCACCTGTGCCGTCAAACATCTCGAACTTGGGAGGTTTGTACCCCTATGGCAGTTCCACATCTGGTTGTATACATAGGACTTCGTAGTTCAAACCTTCTATTCCTCTGTCACCTTCAACACCCTAAACTTGGCTTGTTAACTTTTTGAGCTCTTCAGCCATGTTATTAATGAGCACATCTTTCTCGGAGGATTCTGGTGTATAGGAGATTGGTTGGGTAGACTGAGGTACCATTTCCACATATATAGGGTTGCTTTGATGGGTGCCAGGGAATTGGGTGTAGTGATGGTCATTGGTGGAGTTTTGGGGATCGAGAATGGGTTGTGGTGTATTTTGGAGAGTATGGAAAGTGGTGGTTGGCGGGTAATGAATTGGTTGATGGTGGTGTTGCGGTAGAGCTGGTATTGGTAATGGGTTGGGATTCTGGGGTGGAGTTGCATATTGATTTGGTGCGGGAGGGTTTTATGGATGTTGGTTTTGCATGCTTTGTGGAGGTGTTGGGTTCTTAGTGTTCTGTTGGTTAATGTCAGGGACATTCAGCGTGAGTGACAAGTTTGCCAAGTTGCAAACTGCTCAAGTTCTCCATGCAGTTCCAATATCTTTTATTCCAGTCTCAAAACTAGATCATTTGGGGCCGGAGTACTATGGCCATCTGAGGTTTTTGCGTTCTTAATATTCTCCTTTCGGATACTTAAGTCGTCCATTTTTGCTTTTCCCCTGCCTTTTGTGTTGCTTGGAGGAGGAGGAGGTGGAGGGCCTCTAAATCTAGTATGATACGCTGATGAGGCCAGTATGAGTGAACCAACCTAAGGGGATGGGAATAATCAAAATAAGTAAAAACAAAAAGGTAACAAGTCAGTAAATATTTTGAAATGTTTGCAGTATTTAAACACATATTGCAGAAATGTAAATTCATGTCTTAATTTGGGAGTCTCGTTGTGCCCGAGGTAGGCCTAGCAATAAATAGATTTGGAGAACTTTGAATGCCAACAAATGCCTCATTTCATAATATAAAAATAGACGAATCCCAAAATGACACTAAGATAATAGAAAGATAAGTCACTACTGGCACTTGGCTTTATTACTTTTGAAAAGCGAGTAAACCTAATCTATTTAGTCTCGGAAGGACCTTCCTCGGGCTGAATGCTCTTGTCGATCAAATCCCCTAGTTCGCGTAGGTTCATCAGTAAGAATGCATTTGCCAAATGTTCTCCTTTGTTTCCCTCAACATTCTGGCAGTCGGTGACTCTCTTCCTCACTTTTCCTTCCAATTCCATCAGACTGTATTCCAGATATTCCAGATTTTCACTAGATTTGGTAGCCCTCTCTTTCCATTCATTGATTTGGTCGCTTGATGGAAGATCCCTCCACCAGTCTAGCAAGAGTGAGGGTATGCTAACCATACCAAATCTGGGGACCTCGTTCCTTATTTTTTGCAAAACAAGATAGAGTTAGGCCTTTCTCCCCCCACTAGACTCGACTATTTATACATTTACAATCAGTATATTGGCATTTAGTTCTTCAAATTAATGCACAAAATGTGGTTGTGTCCGTTGGGATTATGAAAAACCCGATGGACTTTTGGATAAGGCTTATCTTAAAGGATCATTATGTGGACAACATAATTGATCCGACTAGGTTTGACCATGATGCATGCACAATTTTGACTAGAGTAAGGCTACTATGGGATTTTAGACTGATACCCTCAAGCGAACAACTTGAGGGGAAGGCACGGAACCTAAGAGAATGTTGTTCTAGGTGTTACAAAAATACAAGGATTATTACCAGTTTGTTTAAAGCAGGATGGGAATGTTAATACACTTTTTCATGCATCAGTAGTTTAACTAGGCGTAGCTGAGTGAGTATGAACGAGAACCTAAACATGGTGTCTCATATGCACATATAAGGTATAGAATGATTTATATGCAAGATTCCTAAAGTAGGATTTCTAAATGCACAGCATGATTGCAGAATTTCCTAAAAGAAGGACTTCTAAATGCATAAAGGTTACAGCATTGTAGAGCATGTTGTCAAGTGTGCAGGGGTAGCTGTCCTTTTTCCCCGCGGAGTCCGGGTTTATGACATTTGGGAAGACAACTCATTCCCTTTCGAGAATTGGGTTTTAGATTGAAGAGTCGCCACCTAATGATTTAAGTGCATTAGGACACTAAGAAAGGTTTGGTTTGTGCAACCATAGTTTGGGTAAGAGCTTGAAATTATCCCAAGGGGAAGGTGTTAGGCACCCCTCAAGATCCACTAGTGTGGTTCCCGGTTAGACTATTGTTGTGACTTAAAATACAAGGAGCATATAGGCAAGTAAGACTTTATATAAGAGGGGATTTTCACATAAGGGTTACAAATAAACAAAGGCAAGAAAAGAAATTAAGAAAAGTTGATTTCTTCTTTAAAGAGATAGTTTGAAAAGATTAAAAGAACATAAAAGAAGAGGAGGGGGTCCTAGGTTTATTAATAATATGGATCACCCCACACAATGCCCGGTAATCGCTCCTCGATGAGGGGTTACACGCGACATTATCGCGTGATCATCATATCCATATATACCCTTTCCACCCCGTTAAGGTATTAAAGTACGGACCGGTCTCGTTTACTTATTGCATGTTATTACCTGCCCCGATCCTATCAGCCCCGGAGGTACTTGGGACTAATAATCCTATAAAGGGAGGAGAAGCTAGGCTTATTTGTGGTTTCAAAGGTAAAAATACTAAGGCGACAAGCAAAAATATATATATAGCAAGTATGGGGAAGCACATAAACAAATAAGGCTCAAACAGACCACCTTAAATCAAAGAAAAGCATATAGTTTAGCATGTCTTACATGTACTAATTAGGGTCTCATTAAAATTTGGGGCAGACTGATTTATTGCATATTTCATATAAGAAGCCCGAATTAGGCCTGCCTGCTGGTTGTAGTTGATAAAATCTGATTCAGTTTACAAGTTTATCCTATGGCTTACCTAGGTGTTGGACAAAGCTCCTATAGGCATGATACCTACAATTTTTAGAAAAGATGAAGTATACTAATTTTAGAAAAGGTTGTCAGTTATTCAGGAAAGACGAGTTTTGATAAAAGATCATAAATTCTGCAGACGTTAGACAATGATTTTAGATTTGTAGGCGAGTGAGGCGTTTCATACTTGGTTATTAATTCCTATAGGCATGCTTTCTAGGCGCTGTTTATTTTAAACACTTTTATAGACATAGCAAGAGTGTAGAATTCCTATAGGCATGGCATCTAAATGATGTACTTCGTTTAAGCCTATGAACATGATATCTAAATGCAGTTAGTTATTTAAGCCCTATAAACAGGTTTGCCTAGTGACAGATGCATATGCAGGATTCGGATTTCCAGTTAACTATGAGCATGATATCTATATGAGAGATGCAGAAATTTAACTATAGGCAGGATATCCATATGAATGCAGACTTCCTTATAGGCATAGTATCTACATATGAAAGTGCAGAATTCCTATAGGCAGGATATCTATATGATATGCAGAAATCAGAAATTCCCTATGAGCATGATATCTACCCCTTTTACATACATAATTATCCCCCCCCCCTTTTCACTAGCCATCCCCAATAGTTTATTACAAAATTATTACGGTCCAAATAAAATAAAGAAAATACATCAGAAATTGAAAATCACAACCAAGGAGAGCCTGATTCAGACTTCCTGTTTGAAGTATGAAGTAAACCAACTCCAAATATCATGTTTCAAAGCCTTTCTCCCATTTGGGTGTGTCAGAGTTCCCTAAGAGTTTCATAAGAACTCCGGGCAGTGCTTGCACCCAAATGTATCACCATATTAAGCCATAGTGCAGTGTGGAAGGGTCAGCCCTCAAGTGTCCAAGTTCAGAGAGAACTCAAGGTCTCAAGGCAAGGCTCACAAGAGGGGGCAGAACTTAGAAACTAAGAGAGAGTGCAAGTGCAGAATTCTGAAAGGGGGAAAGGGGAAGGGAAACAGTACACATAAGGATATTGGGAATGGGCAGTTGCAAGAGGTAAAAAGCAAGTTAGTGGGCATAAACTAACAATGGGAGATACTGGCACACCCATAAGCCTACTGGAATACATTGTTTAGAGGTTAGGATCCCCTAAGAGATCAAGTTCAAACCATAGACAATAACTTGCATATTGCCATATTTTAAATTGTAACTCAAAGCACATAAAGGGAAATAGGGAATAGGGATTCATAGCAGAAGCAAGCAAAAGAAAATCAACATGCTAGTTTAAGTATTTAACTCTACAGAAGTAGTAAAGTAGACATAGATGCATAAGTTGTAAGTAAACACATTATGGTGATGCTGAAGTTAAATTAGGACATACCAGTTTCAAAAAAACAAATAGGGAAAAGCAGTAGTCTTGTGAAAGTCAGAATGCAGCCAAGAAGGAAGAATTCTATTATGTGAGAGTGAGAATTCAGAAGAGATTGTCAATTGTGAAGCGTCCATTTGTGAAGAAAGTGTCGACGCCCCCCTTTTTCCCTCCTAAAAGAAGGCAAAATCGGGTTTACGACATTATGGACAAAATAACTCTTATTCCCCTTTCGAGGAATCGGGATATGGAATTTGAAGAGTCGACACCTAATGATTATAGTACATTAGGACACTTTAAAAAAAGAGGATTTTGAAAGATAAACCAGAGTTCGGGTAAGGGCTTGAGATTATCTCGAGGGAAAGGTGTTAGGCACCCCTCAAGATCCACTAGTGTGGTTCCCGACCGTGCTTAATTATGACTTTAATAAGAGTAGGAATAAACAAGCAAAGTTTGCACATAACAAGTTGAAAAATTTTGAAAGAAGAAAGACACAAGTGATTTTAAAAGGAGAAAGCTTAGTTGAAGAAACATTAATTTAAGAAAACATCAATAACTAAAGAAGGAGAAAATGGGTCCTAGGTTTAAATATAATATGAATCAGTTTGGTGCAATACCCAGCAATCATTCTCGCACGAGATATTAGCGCACCGTCATCATCTCCATATTCTACCCTTCCCGCCCCGTAAAGGTTAATTAAACGTGTGGATTGGTCGCGAGTGCTTATTGCGTGCTATTACCCGTCCCGTCCTATAAGTCCTAGAGGGTATTTAGGACCATTATTCCTATAAGGTAAGGACTAGGTTGAACCCTTAGGTTTGAAGGTCAAAATACTAGGCGACATACAAAACAAATAAGACTTCATGTAAGGGATCACATAAAGGCATGTAAGAGGCTCAAATGTCCCTCCACGGATAGACATATAATTAGCACGTCTCAATCACATTTAAGGTCTAAAGAAATGAGAGTTAAAAGCAGGAATATTAAAGATAGGTTTTGGCAGAAATCAAAAAGTTTGATCGAAATTTTCAGAAGTATAACTAAAAAATGGCAGTAGGTATATAATAGTTTAGGAATTAGTAAAAGACATATTGAAACACTTTCAAAATATAGTAATGATGTAGTAAAATAGCACGATTCTGGACAAGCAAACAACCCAGTAGAAGACATGATAAAACATATGCCTGATTCCGAGAGTATGTCAAAATGGGACTGGAGTTTTAACAGAAATCAGAGTAATCCTCAGCGAGGCAAACAAGGAATGGAGTAGTCTGAAAACTGGCAAAACAAAATCAATCAATTTTATTAGGCCTAAAGCTTGCCTAGGCGTCGTATGTATTGCCTACTTGAAAGGTGAGCATGCATATTAATCCAGTTTTAAGGAGAGGAGGCATAGTTCATCAGACTTATGTTGTTAAATTAGACAAATTAGTGAGGCGTTTAGCAATTGCAACTCAAACGAAGATCCTAAGTAACATGATGTCTAATGCACATAAAGCTCCTAAAACGTGGTCCCTAAATGCAGTAGCAATTTGTATAACAGGTTGTTAATTAATCGTGATTACAAAGTGAGTATAATAACGAGCTGAAAGTAAAAGAGCCTAAAACAGGATTTCTAATCGTTTGAGATGCATGTCCTATGCAGGATATCTATTGCACAAATAAGTAAGTAAAACCCTATAGACATGTTCTCTACCCATTAACCAAGCATGCATAATCCCACCCAATTTCACTATAGCCCCAATTATTCATTACAAGTTATTATAGACGAAGTAATCAGATTACAGTAGCGAAGAGTAGAAAAATAAGAAGCTATTCTATAGGGAGCCTTCAACCAGGCCCAAGTATCCAATCCTCACTTCTTTCGAGTTTCACAACCTTTACCAAGGTTTGGGTGCGGCAAAGCTCCCTAAAGGCCCATTGGGACCCTTGGACAATACCAAGCACCCAAAACAAATTAACAAGACAAGTGCAAATGTGGAATTACCAGCCTTGTGCATCAAAGTTCAGTGGGTACTCAAGGTACCCAAAGCAATGTTTACACTAAGGTGGCTGACCCTAAACTTCTAAGAGTAGTGAGATAGTGATGGAGTTTCAAAAGATTGAATTGAAAACCAGTTTGAAACAGAAGATACAATGTCAGGTAAGCACAAACAGGGGCAGAGGAGAAGGGGACAAGTAATTCACGAGTGAGAACACAGTTACACAAACATCAAAGAGAAGCACTTCAGCACTTAAACAATCAGGCAGGTTTCAACCAAAGAGGTCAGAACTTCATGCTGATAACTACACTGGGGTTAGGGGATAAGGAAAGACATGCATGAGACATATAAGGGGAGTAATGGGCATGCCAGATTAAGATAGTCATGTTAATCAACATAGAAGCATGCTAATTGCAGCAAGAACAACAAAAGCATAAGTAGAAACATACGAGAAACAAAAGGAAGTGCAATACCCATAGAAAACATATTGCTTTGAAGCTGTAAATCAAATAGGAGACATACCAGTTGAAGGCAAAGTAATGCAGGACAGTAGTGAGTTATAATATGCAAAGTGGTGAAGTGAGCAGCAATATAGAGAGTGTGCAGCTATAGTAGTGAAGTGAGCAGCAATATAGAGAGCAATGGAACAATGAAGCAGCTTGAAACTCAGCCTGAGTTTCAAGCTAGTTGAGCAGCCAGTAGTCACAAGGGGAGAGAGATTGTGTGAAACAAAGAGAGAGTACTGAATTCCTTCTTTTGTGTAAGAGAGAGTTCTGAAAAATGATTCCCTCCTCCTATGCTAAAGAGAGGGTAGAGTATATATAGTCTTCAAATAAGTGAAAAATAAGGTAACACATATAGACTGATTATAATTATAGAAAGAAAACCTATTAGAATCAATTAAAACTCAAATTGCCTTCAATTAGGGAGTCACAGCTCAAACGGTAAAGAAAAATGCATCAAATAAGGAAGGTACAACATAATTACAAGTAAGGAAAGTAAATAAGCATATAGTGTGCATATAAACAGACTGATTTTGAAAGCAATTAGTTAAGGAAAATCACGGGTGAGATGGAAAATCACAGGGAATCATCCTTAAGTAAGGAAAGCATCTCACAATCAAGGAAACAATTCAAATCAGTGGAGCATCTCCAAGGAAATCATATACGGATAATCAGGGATTCAAAGAGATGCACAGAATTATTTAGAATAACAATTAGACCTATAAACACAATAGGTGTGAAAATCAGAGAACACTAAGCGAGAAGATCACAGTTTCAACACAAGACAGGAGCCCTAATAGAAACTTAAAGCATGGAACTCGGATTAACCAGAAAACCACACAAACAAGCTCATAACACAAACATAAACAAATAATACAGGCATAAGCACATAATACTCAAAAAGAAGCAGAAGATATAGTGATTTTTGAAAGGGGTTCGGAAACCCTAGCTTTTGAGAAAAGAACAAAACGTTTAAAATTTGAGAATCAGGCAGAAGATAGTGTAAAACACAAAAGGATAAGTTAAATATGCTTTAAAAAGATAGAGATCGAGAGACTTAGGCGGAAATTAGGGTTTTTTTGCAATAAGTCGGTGAGGTAAGGAACCTGGCTGTGAAACTCGTTAATAATGGCGTTCATAGTGCCATCGGACTGAAAACCATCGGAGAAAAGGCCGGAGATAAGACAAGCAAGGCTTCCAGTGACCATCTTGCATGGTGGAAGTCTCTGGAGCCTCAAAACTTAGAGAAGATCAGCGAGACACAGCTCCATGGCGACTGGTGGTCGAGAGAAGTGAGGATGGAGCATGGCCGGAGAGGCGATGAAACTCGTCGGAGAAGGAGGAGGGAACTAGAGGGTTCTAGAGAGAAGGAGAAGACGAAGAGACCAAGAGAGAAACCGGTCTCTATGAGAAATGAGGGGTCAAAAGGGGGGGTCGTTAGATTTAATTTGGGAAATATAATCTGGGCTGTTGATCTCATTTGATCAACGGCTCAGATCAGATCAAGGATGGATCGGTAAATTAATTGGGTATGGGTCGGGTAATCTAGGAATACGGGTTGGGGTTGAAATTGAGGGTGCAATTTGGGCTACAATTGAAATAAAAAGGAGCTGCAATTTAAATAGCCAATTTTCCCCGTTTTGATTTTATAAAAATAGTAAATAGTGTTTAAAATCAAATTAAAAATACCGAGTTAATAAGCAATGCATAAGTATTAATTTAAAAATATTAGAAATGATTTTGTGATTACGAATGCTATTAAATCGAGAAATAGGCTAAAATTGCAATTTCATGCAATTTTAGTTTAAAAATACCAAATGGACTTGTAAAATTATGCAAAAATCACGTAAATTATATTTTGTCTAAATGAGAGAATAAAATAAATTATTCGCCAAAATGACAAGTTTTTTGGGAATAATTATTGGTTTTTTTATAGTGCAAAATAGGCCATAAATTGGTTTTAAAAATCTTTAAAAATTTGGGAAAATACCAAAGCCTTTGGGCATGCTTGTAAATGCATACATATGCTATTTTGAAAGTATTTTGAGTATAAAAATACATAGGGAAAAATTGGGTATCAACGGCTGCCCCTCTTTACCCGAGGAGGATGAAAGAGTTGTCGGGTAAAGACAAGATGGCCAATTTTGACCGGAAACGGCGATTGTAAAAGAATTTTGACCATTCTCTGGTTTCTGAGCTGCCTACATATCCCTGATTTTACAGGAATCAGGCCACATGTAGTTCAGGAACCATTGGCGGAATATGCCGATGGAAATTTAAAAGAACGGTCGTGACGGTCAGGTTTGAGAGGGTGCTTGGAATCGGACAGGCTGCAGAGAACTGGAGCGGGATCGCTGAGACAGCCGTGAGCCAGCCGGAGTACCTGCAAGTGCATGATGTGCGTATATATTTGCGTAATTTAAATGTGATACAAGTTCCCATTGGACTATGAATGCTCTCTTTGGACGGTTAGGATGACGTCCTCAGACTATGATGTCCTGGGCCATGAAGCGCATAAAATAAAGATTCGCAGGCCATGAAATGATGTTCTCGGGCTATGCAGATGGTGCCTCCAAACTATGACGCCTTTGAATAAGTTGGCAATTTTATAGCCCATGAGAAGGTGGCAATCTTTCAGCCGAATGAATGCAAAGAGTGGCGATTTTTCAGCCAAGGCGTGAATTTGAATGCAGGTGGCGATATTTCAGCCGAAGCGAGAATTTAAATAAAGTGGCGATATTTTAGCCATGCAGGATGGAGACAGATCTTAGTCTCGAAAGGCAGATATATAGCCTTATGCAATATGGAGGTAGAGCTTAACCTCGAAAGGCAGAGAGTAGCCTTATGCAAAATGCAGATGGAGACAGAGCTTAGTCTCGGAAGGCAGATAGCTAGCCTTATGCAATATGGAGGTAGAGCTTAACCTCTAAAGGCAGAGAGTAGCCTTATGCAAAATGCAGATGGAGACAGAGCTTAGTCTCGGAAGGCAGATAAATGGCCTTATGCAATATGGAGGTAGAGCTTAACCTCGAAAGGCAGAGAGTAGCCTTATGCAGAAATGCAAATGGAGATAGAGCTTAGTCTCGGAAGGCAGATAGATAGCCTTATGCAATATGGAGGTGGAGCCTAACCTCGAAAGGCAGAGAATAGCCTTATGCAGAAATGCGGATGGAGACAGAGCTTAGTCTCGAAAGGCAGCAAATAGCCTTATGCAATGCAGAAATGTAAAGAAACGAATAGTAGTAAGTTCTCTTAGCTGATAGATGATTGCGCTATCATGACTGCTGGGAACTATTGGGTGTAGATAGTAGACTTTTGCGAAATGAGTGATTGCTTTGAGAGTTTCGACTCTAAAGAGTGGGTGCATTTTGCTTTTGTGGCCTGAATTCTGGTGGGCGGTTTGCGCTATTAAGACTGCTGGGGAATGTCGAGTGCGGATAGTGACCCTCTGGAGGGTTTTTGATTCTGAAGAGCAAATATACTTTGATTTGTTGCCTGAATTCCTGCATCCAAAGAAAAATTGTGAGTTTTATAGGGGGGAGGTTAGTTCGTATCCTCCGGCTCTTGCTGTTGCGTATCATTGGGGTAGCGTTTCTAAACGATGCGATCCAAATAATATTCGGGCATGACCTAGTGAATATAAGGCAAGTGCATGTATATATAGGTAAAAAGAATAATTTTATTTCGGGATGAACCAACAACTGCAACATGGTTCAAGACACGGCAACCTCGCTTGCTCCGGAATTTTGAGGGTACTCAAAATTCTGCCCCAGTTTACTAGGCTGGCGTTGCTGACGGCTGTGTTGGATGACTGAATGCGGAATAATCCCAAAATTTTGAGGGCCCTCCTGAAAATTCTGCCCCAGTTTACTAGGTTGGTGCTGATGAGAAAACTGACGACTGACTTCGGAATTTTGAGGGTCCTCCTCAAAATCCTGCCCCAGTTCCAATAGCTGGGGAAAATGGAATTTTTATTAAAATGTGACCGAACCCATAGGGTTGCCTACGTATTCCCTCTTAAACGAGAATCAGGGGCATAGTTCAAAATACATCATGAAAGAAAAGCATACGATCAAATGTAGTATCGCTTCACTGCATCTGCGTTGATAGGCTTCGGCCAGACTTCTCCGTCCATTTCCGCGAGAATAAGGGCTCCTCCGGTTAGAACCCGATGCACCATATACGGACCCTGCCAATTAGGAGAGAATTTCCCTTTGGCTTCATCTTGATATGGAAATATCTTCTTCAATACCAGTTGTCCTGGTGTAAACTTCCTTTTCTGATGGTGACAAGTGTACGCTGATACGTGTTTCCTTGACATTTTCTGCGTTCCCCAAATTGATAACCTCAGTTTCGTCTAAGTTAGACTTGGGCATGTTCTCGAAATTCTTGACCTCCCTGACAACCTCTTCTGGTATCTCATCCTCTTCTGAGTCTATATCCGTTTGTCGCACTGTCTCGTTGCAAGTCACAGTCGTTGGTTCATCATCAAGATATGTAATAGTAATGCTGTGTAAAATAAAGTAAATGGTAGAGAAAATAAATGAGAGTGAAACGTAAAGATAAATTTGGAAAATGCTTTTTCATAATCGTTTAAAACATCGGAGCTCTTTTCAAAAGTAAAGACAATGCGGAGAAGTAAAATCAACTAAAGTAAAGTGTGATGCATATGCGTTGTTTAGCCTTGCTACCCCGAGGCTCTCCGGGCACTGGTGGTCCTGATTGACCAATTGGTGAGGTGCTCTCCTTGGTTCATAGCTTGAATGGAAGGGCCTTCCTCCTCGAAGATAAGACAACAATCCATATCATCTTCCAGAAACAGGTTCTTTATTGCTGCTAGTGCCTCGTCTTCCTCTGATCCGTACAAAGTGTCGGCTGGCTGAAAAATTTGCTCCAACTGAGGTATAGGGTGCTCCAGCGGATGGTATGGTCCGCGCCATGGGGGTGACCAGTGGTTGAACTCCTCCCAAGTGTACTCATACCCTAGGCCAAAAGTGGTACCGTGCTTCTTCAGCTTGATAGGTTTGGTGATACCCTGCAGGTTCTTGCCAAGTCCTTTTCCGGGTTCATACCCGCTCCAATTCAGGATGCTCTCAATTTTGTTATCCCACCACTTGTCTTTGTCTATGGCGTTGACTCGCTCGATGTGATGGTATGTTTCTCCACCGATTTTCCTTCTACCTCCGATCATCGGGATGGCATGGCGACTATATATAGGGTTGCTATCGTCGCCATGAATGATTACTTCCTGATGATTCCATTCAAATTTTACAGCCTGATGCAAAGTTGACGCCACAGCCCCAGCGGCGGGGATCCAAGGTCGTCCTAGTAACAAATTGTAGGACGCTGGTACGTCAATGACTTGGAACTCGACATCGAACCAGGTGGGTCCCATCTGCAGGCATAAGCTAATTTCTCCAATAATGGACCTCTGAGATCCATCAAAAGCTTTGACACTGATAGCCCCGTCTTTGATCTCGTGCAATCCCTTACCCAATGTCCTGAGAGTTACCAACAAACAAATGTTGAGGCTAGATCCCCCGTCGACTAGAATCCTGGTGACAAAGTGATCCTCGCATTGCGCAGTGATATGCAACGCTTTGTTGTGACCAAGCCCTTCTGGCGGTAATTCATCTTCATGGAAGGTGATCTTATGGCTTTCCAGTACCTGCCCCACCATGTTTGCTATTTCGCCTCCTGTTATGTTGCTGGGAACATAAGCTTCACTCAGTACTTTTATTAAGGCGTTTTTATGTGTCTCTGAGCTTTGTAGAAGAGCCATAACAGAAATCTGTGCTGGAGTTTTGTTCAGTTGCTCGACGACTGAGTACTCTTTGGCCTGTACCTTCCTCCAAAGGTCATCGGGTCCAGTTTCAACAGCCCGCCTGGAGGCCTATTTGCTGGACTCAGCCAAGTGTTCTGGGGTGTATACCCTGCCTGTCCTGGTCATGCCCTGTGCGGCAATCGCTTCCCCGGTATATGTCTTTCCCTTCCTTCTAACCTTAGTGGTGTAATCCTAAGGTATAGCATTTGTCTTGAACGGGGTTACATCTGTCATGGAGACTGGAATTGGTGCCTTAGGAGGTAACACAGTAACTTCAAATGGCGTAGGCGCCCTTGGAACTCTGAACTCAACCTCAATTGGTTTTGGCGCCTTTGAAGGTGGTGCTTCAAACTCGAGTGGTACGGACACATTTACCACATCGCCCTCAGAGGGCTGAATCTGGACAACAATGGGATTGAGAGTAACTATTGGCTTCTTAGGCTCGTCTCCTTCAGCTATCAACCCGATTGACCTCTTGGGGTCCCAATCATCTTCGATCTCGATCATGTGGATGCCTCTACCCTCGTGGTCAGGCAGAGGGTTGTTGTAGACATTAGGAGCGGGCTCCTTTGCTATAATGATCTTGTTGTCAATCAGGTTCTGAATCTTGTCTTTCAACGAGCGACACTCGTTGATGGTATGGCCCTTCATCCCGGAATGGTATGCGCAAGTTTTGTTTGGGTTGATCCACTGGGAAGGATTTTCTGGAGTTACGGCTAGGATAGGGGTAACGTAACCAGCTTCCTTGAGTTTTTGATATAATTGGTCAATTGGCTCGGCTATGGCGGTATATTGTCTGGGAGGTTTGCGGTCAAAGTTTGGTCTAGGTCGAGGGAAGTTTTGACGGGTAGGAGGTGATGGGTAGTGAGAAGGTTGGGAGTTATATGCTTGGTATATAGGTGCGGGTTAGGAATATCTGTGTGAAGCGGGTTCATACGTAGGTGGTGGAGCAGGTGATGGAATTTGGTAGGTGGGTGATGGTGCTTGGTAATTTAGGGTAGGTTAATATGTGAGTGGAGCTGAGGGATAGGTTTGGTACTTCATAGGGGAGTTGTTCCTTTGCGCAGCCATCACAGAATTCACATCCTTTTTCTTTGATGAGCCACCAGACTGTAAAGCCTTGTTGGTAGCTTGCAATGTCTCGAGGTTAGTGATCATACCATTTTTGATGCCTTCTTCGATTCTTTCTCCCAACTTGATGATGTCGGAGAACTTTTGGCCCTCTATTAGCATCAGCCTCTCCTAGTACTGCGGATCCTGAGCACGGACGAAGAACCTGTTCATTTGTTCTTCCTCCAAGGCCAGTCTGACCTTAGCAGCTTCTGACCTCCAACGAGTAGCATACTCGCGAAAAGTCTCTGTGGGCTTCTTCTTGAGATTCTGGATATAGAACACATCTGGTGCGTTCTCAGTGTTGAACCTAAACCGATCCATAAAGTTAGACGCCATGTTCACCCAACTAGTCCATTTCTTTGCATCCTGGCTAATATACCATGATAAAGCATCACCCTTCAAACTCCTCATGAACAGCTTCATGTGAATCATCTCGTCCCTTCCAACTCCTACCAGCTTATCACAATACATTCTGAGGTGGACCCTGGGATCACCTGTACCGTCGAATAGTTCGAACTTGGGAGGTTTGTACCCTTCCGGGTGCTCAACATCTGGCTGAATACAGAGATCTTCGTAATTTAACCCTTCAACACTTTTGTTACCTTCGAAATCTTGGACCCGGCTAGTCAACTTCTTGATCTCAGCGGCCAAATTCTGAATGAGGGAGCTCTTGTCATCTGTCTCGATTGCACTGGCGATTGGCTGACTGTAATGTGGCATGGTGTCCACAAAGATTGGAGTGTTATGGTCTTTTGTGGTATTTTGTGTTTCAGGAACGTGCAGTGGAGTGTTGTTGCAGGTGTTGCAGGCTTGGGCATGAGCGGGTTGTGCTGGTGGTGTAGTATGGTTCTGGTTGTTGGCATCAGCAGCGGCAAGAGTGATTGACAGACTTGCCAGGTTTCGAACTTGTTCCAATTCTTCTTGAAATCTCAGCAAAGTTTGCTCAAGATGAGCAGCAGTTTCCTTAGTGATTGAAGCGTTCTAAGAGGTTTCCTCGATTTCCTTTCTACCACTTGTATCTCCTATTTTACCTTTGTTCCTGTTTCTGGTAGGACTTGGAGGAGGTGGAGGTGGAGGACCCTTGGATCTTGTTGAGTACGATGAAGGTGCCAGAATGCACGAACTAACCTTTGGGGAGGGGAATAAAAATAATAAAAGAAAAAAACAAAAAGGTAAAAAGTTAGCGCGGATTCTGATAAATAATATTGCAATATTTAAACACATTGTGCTGGAATATAAATCGCTTCCTAATTTGGGTGCCTCGTTGTGCCCGAGGTAAGCCTAGCGACAAATTAAATTTGGAGAACTTATAATGCTAAATGCCTCATTTTATTGATAAAAATAAGACGAGTCAAAAACAACTGAATAATAAAAGATGTCACTAATGGCCAGCGGCCTTATTACATTTAAGAAAGCAGAAGAGTAAAAATCCTAACTACTTGGTCCCCAAAGGACCTTCCTAGGGTTGAATATTCTCGTTGATCAGATCCTCCAGCTCGCGCAGATTTTCCAGTAAAAATGCCTTTTCCAGGCGTTCTCCTTCGCTTCCCTCAATGTTTTGACAGTCGGTGACTCTTTTCCTCACTTTCCCTTCCAATTCCAGCAAGCTGTACTCCAGGTATTCTAGCTTCTCACTAGCCTTGGTGACTCTCTCTTTCCATTCATTGATTTGGTTACTTGATGGGAGGTTCCTCCACCAGGTCAGCAAGATTGAGGGTATGTTTACCATACCGAAGTCGGGAACTTTGTCATTCATTTCCTGCAAAACAAAGGGTTAAGACCTCACCCCCACCGGACTCGACTATTTAATACCAATAATTAGCATAAGGCGTTTAGTTCTCCAAATAAATGCACATAGCGTGAAGGTGTCCGTTTGGGTTTCAGGAAACCTGATGGACTTTGGTTTAGGCTGTCTTAATGAGTCATTATGCAGACAACATAACTGACTCGGCTAGGCTTGACCATGATGCATGAACAGTTTAATAGAGTAAGGCTTCTACTTTGAAGTGCTAGACAAGGTACCCTTGAGCGGACAACTCAAGAGGGAAAGGCGCGGAACCGTTGACTACACCGTTGATCGACTGGTTTTACCACAAATATGCCTTTGCCACATTTAGGGGTTATGATATCAGAAGGGCGCAACCACTCATTATAAGCGTTGCTATAGGATTTGTTTTGGCACGAGTGGAATATGATGTTGAGAGATGCAATTACAATAATGAAACAAATTACATGTATTTTCACGTTCATAAAGTAAAGATTACAATAAATGCTCGGAAATGAAAACGGAATTGAGATAATGGTAAAGCAGTAAAGGGGAAAGCAATTAAAGGAAAAGAAAACATGAAGAGTCAAGTTAGTATTCACGGAGAAATGATTAAAAGCAGGAAATAAAGGTAATAAAGGAAGCAATAAAGTCACAAAAAGAACGTAATGGTAAAAGCCTTAAAGCATCTCCCCAGCAGAGTCACCATGCTGTCGACGCCCCCCGTTTTCCCTCCTAAAAGAAGGCGAAATCGGGTTTACGACATTATGGACAAAACAACTCTTATTCCCCTTTCGAGGAATCGGGATATGGAATTTGAAGAGTCGCCACCTAATGATTATAGTGCATTAGGACACTTAAAAAAAGAGGATTTTGAAAGATAAACCAGAGTTCGGGTAAGGGCTTGAGATTATCTCGAGGGGAAGGTGTTAGGCACCCCTCAAGATCCACTAGTGTGGTTCCCGACCGTGCTTAATTATGACTTTAAGAAGAGTAGGAATAAACAAGCAAAGTTTGCACATAAACAAGTTGAAAAATTTTGAAAGAAGAAAGACACAAGTGATTTTAAAAGGAGAAAGCTTAGTTGAAGAAACATTAATTTAAGAAAACATCAATAACTAAAGAAGGAGAAAAGGGGTCCTAGGTTTAAATATAATATGAATCAGTTTGGTGCAATACCCAGCAATCATTCTCGCACGAGATATTAGCGCACCGTCATCATCTCCATATTCTACCCTTCCCGCCCCGTAAAGGTTAATTAAACGTGTGGATTGGTCGCGAGTGCTTATTGCGTGCTATTACCCGTCCCGTCCTATAAGTCCTAGAGGGTATTTAGGACCATTATTCCTATAAGGTAAGGACTAGGTTGAACCCTTAGGTTTGAAGGTCAAAATACTAGGCGACATACAAAACAAATAAGACTTCATGTAAGGGATCACATAAAGGCATGTAAGAGGCTCAAATGTCCCTCCACGGATAGACATATAATTAGAACGTCTCAATCACATTTAAGGTCTAAAGAAATGAGAGTTAAAAGCAGGAATATTAACGATAGGTTTTGGCAGAAATCAAAAAGTTTGATCGAAATTTTCAGAAGTATAACTAAAAAAATGGCAGTAGGTATATAATAGTTTAGGAATTAGTAAAAGACATATTGAAACACTTTCAAAATATAGTAATGTTGTAGTAAAATAGCACGATTCTGGACAAGCAAACAGCCCAGTAGAAGACATGATAAAACATATGCTTGATTCCGAGAGTATGCCAAAATGGGACTGGAGTTTTAATAGAAATCAGAGTAATCCTCAGCGAGGCAAACAAGGAATGGAGTAGTCTGAAAACTGGCAAAACAAAATCAATCAATTTTATTAGGCCTAAAGCTTGCCTAGGCGTCGTATGTATTGCCTACTTGAAAGGTGAGCATGCATATTAATCCAATTTTAAGGAGAGGAGGCATAGTTCATCAGACTTATGTTGTTAAATTAGACAAATTAGTGAGGCGTTTAGCAATTGCAACTCAAACGAAGATCCTAAGTAACATGATGTCTAATGCACATAAAGCTCCTAAAATGTGGAAGGCAAAGCAATGCAGGACAGTAGTGAGTTATAATATGTAAATTGGTGAAGTGAGCAGCAATATAGAGAGTGTGCAGCGATAGTAGTGAAGTGAGCAGCAATATAGAGAGCAATGGAACAATGAAGCAGCCTGAAACTCAGCCTGAGTTTCAGCTAGTTGAGCAGCCAGTAGTCATAAGGGGAGAGAGATTGTGTGAAACAAAGAGAGAGTACTGAATTCCTTCTTTTGTGTAAGAGAGAGTTCAGAAAAATGATTCCCTCCTCCTATGCTAAAGAGAGGGTAGAGTATATATAGTCTTCAAATAAGTGAAAAATAAGGTAACACATATAGACTGATTATAATTATAGAAAGAAAACCTATTAGAATCAATTAAAACTCAAATTGCCTTCAATTAGGGAGTCACAGCTCAAACGGTAAAGAAAAATGCATTAAATAAGGAAGGTACAACATAATTACAAGTAAGGAAAGTAAATAACCATATAGTGTGCATATAAACAGACTGATTTTGAAAGCAATTAGTTAAGGAAAAACACGGGTGAGATGGAAAATCACAGGGAATCATCCTTAAGTAAGGAAAACATCTCACAATCAAGGAAACAATTCAAATCAGTGGAGCATCTCCAAGGAAATCATATACGGATAATCAGGGATTCAAAGAGATGCACAGAATTATTTAGAATAACAATTAGACCTATAAACACAATAGGTGTGAAAATCAGGAGAACACTAAGCGAGAAGATCACAGTTTCAACACAAGACAGGAGCCCTAATAGAAACTTAAAGCATGGAACTCGGATTAACCAGAAAACCACACAAACAAGCTCATAACACAAACAAAAACAAATAATACAGGCATAATCACATAATACTCAAAAAGAAGCAGAAGATATAGTGATTTTTTAAAAGGGTTCGGAAACCCTAGCTTTTGAGAAAAGAACAAAACGTTTAAAATTTGAGAATCAGGCAGAAGGTAGTGTAAAACACAAAAGGATAAGTTAAAAATGCTTTAAAAAGATAGAGATCAAGAGACTTAGGCAGAAATTAGGGTTTTTTGCAATAAGTCGGTGAGGTAAGGAACCTGGCTGTGAAACTCGTTAATAATGGCGTTCATAGTGCCATCGGACTAAAAACCATCGGAGAAAAGGCCGGAGATAATCCAAGCAAGGCTTCCAGTGACCATCTTTCATGGTGGAAGTCTCTGGAGCCTCAAAACTTAGAGAAGATCAGCGAGACACAGCTCCATGGCGACTGGTGGTCGAGAGAAGTGAGGATAAAGCATGGCCGGAGAGGCGATGAAGCTCGTCGGAGAAGGAGGAGGGAACCAGAGGGTTCTAGAGAGAAGGAGGAGACGAAGAGACCAAGAGAGAGACCGGTCTCTTTGAGAAATGAGGGGTCAAAAGGGGGGTCGTTAGATTTAATTTGGGAAATAGAATCTGGGTCGTTGATCTCATTTGATCAACGGCTCAGATCAGATCAAGGCTGGATCGGTAAATTAATTGGGTATGGGTCGGGTAATCTAGGAATACGGGTTGGGGTTGAAATTAAGGGTGCAATTTGGGCTACAATTGAAATAAAAAGGGGCTGCAATTTAAATAGCCAATTTTCCCCGTTTTGATTTTATAAAAATAGTAAATAGTGTTTAAAATAAAATTAAGAATACTGAGTTAATAAGCAATGCATAAGTATTAATTTAAAAATATTAGAAATGATTTTGTGATTACGAATGCTATTAAATCGAGAAACAGGCTAAAATTGCAATTTCATGCAATTTTAGTTTAAAAATACCAAATGGACTTGTAAAATTATGCAAAAATCATGTAAATTATATTTTGTGTAAATCGAGAATAAAATAAATTATTCGCCAAAATGACAAGTTTTTTGGGAATAATTATTGGTTTTTTTATAGTGCAAAATAGGCCATAAATTGGTTTTAAAAATTTGGGAAAATACCAAAGCCTTTGGGCGTGCTTGTAAATGCATACATATGCTATTTTGAAAGTATTTTGAGTATAAAAATACATAGGAAAAATTGCGTATTAACAGAAAGGTCGTGCCTTTTATAGTGTGAAAGTCATGAGGAAACAAGGTAAGAAAATATTTGAAGGACTGATTGTCAATCAATTACACAAGACCTCTCTTAATTAAGGGATTCATATTCAAACATGTATAAACCAATTAAGGAAAGAAATTAATCAAACACTTTGTGCAAAGTAGGCAATTAGGGGTGAATACATAAAAGTTATTTAAGGACAGGGTATAAAAATACACGGTTTGTGCAAATAAGGTAAGAAGATCAGTTAACAACCAGTAAATCAAAAGGGTCTAAGATTTTGTATGAATGAACCAAGTCAGAAAAGATGAAGAAGGGTTTCACTTAGGTCGCGTCATAGAGAAAATCAATAACCAATGGAAAGAAATCAATCAGGCTATATTCAGAAGGAAGCTTGAACTAATTGCAAATTTGAAAATCATTTAGAGGGAAATTCATCATATATAAAGAGCATCTGAACATGTTAAGTATGAAAGAAAACTTTCATGTCACTGTAAAATCAATAGGAAAAACCAGTGTAGAAGAGTTTTAGTAAAAAGGTCAGAATCACATGAAAACAAAGTCCAAACTCAATTCAAAGACTCGAAGAGTTAGGGGTTCCCAAATCTTAGGGTTTCCGCCTTGAATCAAGTACAGAGATGAGAAGACAAGTGGTCGAAGCAGGCTTAGAGGTTTCAGAGATGAACTAAAACCTCTTGCATGCTTCTATCAACAGCAACACTCGTGAGAAAGCATGATATCAAGGTAACAGGCAGAACACAGTAGAAGCACTCAAAGAAAAAATAGAGAAGAAACACTGATAGGAACAGTAAACATGATTAAGAAGTTTTTCAGAAGAAACTTAAACAGGGCTTAGTAGAAGGAAAGTAAGGAAGCTTAAGAACTTAGCAGGAAAGTACAGTAGGAGAAACATGCTGGAACATAGTAGAAGAAAAATATAAGAACATAATAGAAAATCATATGAGAACACAATACGGAAAACATGGTAGAAGAACATACAAGCATGGAGTATATAAAACACAGTAAAAAGAACATACAAGAACGGAGTATAAAAACTCAGTAGAAGAACATACAAGAACAGAACACAGTAGGAGAACATATGAGAACGTGGTAGATAAAAAACATAGGAGCACAGTAGAGGCAAATACACAAAAGAAAAGGGAAAGAAAGTAAGAGAAAAACTTAAACATTTTTTCAGAAAACCCTAGATCGGAAAGAAAGATTTTTTTAAAAAAACAATTCGAGAGAAAAGTTAGGGAAATCGTTTGAAAACTCAAGGAGAGCACAAATACACAAAGGATCTGAAGAAATCGGAGAAAAACCTCGAAGGGCTAGGGTTTCAGAAGAACCCTAGAAGTGAGAAAGGCTTTGAAAGGCCACCGATCTAAGTCGGAGAGGTCAGAAACAGGCTCAGATAACCTTGGTACGCCGGAGCAAGCCGGAGATGACCTTGAAACCTCGAATCGACAGAGGTCTGTGTTTAACCCTTCATGGTTAGGCCTCGAATTTTCAGGTATCAGGCGCGTGGGAGCAAGAGGGGATGGGTATAAGACTTCCATAGCCTAAGAAGCCATGGATCCCGGTGGGTTTCAAGGTAGAAGTGATGGGAGGCGGCTACGGTTAGAGAAGGTTCGAGAGTGTTTTGAGAAAGGGGAGGGTTTCATAGGCGGTTGGTTAGGTGAAATGATTTAGGGTTAAGGGGTGTTGGTTGATTAAAAAAGGAAAGGAGGGATTGTGGTCGTTGATCATTTTGATCAACGGCCTGGATTTAATGGGGGGCCAGGCGGGTTGAACTTAATTGGATCAAGGGCGGGTAGTTTAGGAATTGGGATGGTCCATTTGAAATTGAAATTGGGGTTAATTGGAGGATCGATTTGGGCTAAAATATAAATAGGTAGGGCTAGTATTAAATAGCCACTTTTTTCCTCCTTATTTTATAAAAAATAGAAAAATGATTTATGGAAACAAATTGAAGGTACTAAATTAATTAATAATATACAAATATTAAGCTAAAAATACTGGGATCAATTTTGTAATTATAAACGCAATTAAATCTTAAAATAGGCTAAAATTGCAATTATATGCAATTTAGCTTTAAAAAATACTAAATAAATTTATAAAAATGTGTAAAAATTATATTAACTATATTTTGGTATAAATATGAGAATAAAATAAGTTAATCACCATAATGATAATTTGAGAAATAATTATTGGTTTTTGTACTGCTAAAATAGTGCAATAAATTGATTTAAAAATCTTTAAAAAATTAGCAAAAATACTAAAATATTTGGACATACTTATATATGCATACATATGCTATTTGGAAAGTATTTTGCATTTATAAAAAAAATACAGGGAAAAATTGCGTATCAACAGTTGCCCCTCTTTACTCGGGAAGGATGAAAGAGTTATCGGGTAAAGATATCATGGCCAATTTTGACCGAACGAAATGGTTTGAAGAATTTGACCGAGCTCTAGCTCTTGAGCTGCCTACATATCCCTGTTCTTACAGGAATCAAGCCATATGTAGTTCAGGATCCATCGGCGGAATATGCCGATGGAGATTTTCCAAGACAGACGCAATATTTGGGTTAGGATAAATGGTTAAAGTCTAATAGGCTGCGGGAACTGGAGTGGGATTGCTCCTGTTGAGACGGCCATTTCTTGTCGGTTTTACCTGCAGATGAACAATATGTTGTGTGGAAATTTAAACATGATGCAAGTTCCCGTCGGACCATGAAATGTTGTCTTTGGACGGCTAGGATGACGTCCTCAGACCATGACGTCCTGGGCCATGAAGCGTATAATAAGGATTCGCAAGCCATGAAATGGTGCTCTCGGGCCATGAGAATGATGCTTCCGAACTATGACGCCCTTGAATAATGATATGCAAAAGATAAAAGGGGTCATCAAGCCATAAAATGGTGCTCTCAGGCCATGATAATGATGCCTCCGAACAATGACGCCTTTGGATGATTTGGCAATCTTTTAGCCTATGAGATGCAGTAGGTGGCGATCTTTCAACCAGTGCAAATATAAATAAGGTGGCGATCTTTCAGCCAGTGTAAATGTAAATAAGGTGGCGATCTTTCAGCCAATGCAAATGTAAATAAGGTGGCGATCTTTCAGCCATGCAAGATGTAAATAAAGTGGCGATCTTTCAGCCGATGCAAGATGAAAATGAAGTGGCGATCTTTCAGCCGATGCAAGATGGAGGTAGAGCTTAACCTCGAAAGGCAGAATGGTAACCTTATGCAATGCAGAGAATGGAGGTAGAGCTTAACCTCGGAGGGTAGAATGGTAGCCTTATGCAATGTAGAGAATGCAGATGGATGTAGAGCTTAACCTCAGAAGGCAGAATGGTAGCCTTATGCACTACAGAGAATGCATATGGAGATAGAGCTTAGTCTAGGAAGGCAGAATGGTAGCCTTATGCAATGCAGAGAATGCAGATGGAGGTAGAGCTTAACCTCGGAAGGCAGAATGGTAGCCTTATGCAATGCAGAGAATGCAGATGGAGATAGAGCTTAGTCTCGGAAGGCAGAATGGTAGCCTTATGCAATGCAGAGAATGCAGATGGAGACAGAGCTTAGTCTCGGAAGGCGGAATGGTAGCCTTATGCAATGCAAAGAATGCAGATGGAGGTAGAGCTTAACCTCAGAAGGCAGAATGGTAGTCTTATGCAATGCAGAGAATGAAGATGGAGGTAGAGCTTAACCTCGGAAGGCAGAATGGTAGCCTTATGCAATGCAGAGAATGCAGATGGAGGTAGAGTTTAACCTTGGAAGGTAGAATGGTAGCCTTATGCAATGCAAAGAATGCAGATGGAGGTAGAGCTTAACCTCAGAAGGCATAATGGTAGCCTTATGCAATGCAGATAATGCAGATGGAGACAGAGCTTAGTCTCGGAAGGCAGAATGGTAGCCTTATGCAGGAAGTAAAAATGGAAAATGGCAATAGAGTTTTCTTAGCTAATAGCGGATTGTGATATCGTGATTGTTGGGGATATTGTGCCTGCTGGGGACACTGTTGTGCGGATAGCAGTTGCGAGCAAGTGCAACGGTTCGGAGAGTTGTATTCCTGAACTTTGTGAGTGAGCATATAGTATATTTGATGATCTTGCAACTCAAGTGCCTGCATCCAAAGAAAAAATTGTGAGTTTGTAAAGGGAAAAGGTTAGTTCGTATCCCCACTGGCTTTTCTTGACCTACTCGGCTTTGATCCGGCGATACCGTATATATCACTAGGGTAGAGTTGCTAAACAAGGCAATAAACATGCATGATTTAGTAAAATCATAACATAAGTACATAATTAAGAATAGTTTTCTTTAGATGAACTGACGACTGTGACGTGGTTCAAGACATTGCAACTTCTCTTGCTCCGGAATTTTGAGGGTCCTCCTCAAAATTCTACCCCAGTTTCCAATAGTGGGGGAAATGGAAATTTTATTGAATTGTGACCGAACCCATAGGGCTGCCTACGTATCCCCTCTTAAATGGGAAATCAGGTTAGGCGTAGTTCAAATTACATCATATAAGGAAAGCATAAAGATTATACATAGTATCGTTTGACTGCGTCTGAATTGATCGGCTTTGGCCAAACTTCTCCGTCAATTTCTGCAAGTATGAGGGCTCCTCCTGTTAGAACCCAGTGAACCATGTACGGACCCTGCCAGTTGGGAGAGAATTTCCCTTTGGCTTCATCTTGATGCGGAAAAATTTTCTTTAATACCAGCTGCCCCGATGTGAATTGTCTCGGCTTGACTCTTTTGTTGAAGGCTATGGACATTCTGTTCTGATAGAGCTGACCATGGCAAACTGCATTCATTCTCTTTCCGTCTATAAGAGCTAGTTGCTCGTAACGACTCTTCACCCACTCAGCGTCGTCGAGCTCTGCTTCCTGTATGATCCTTAAGGAAGGAATTTCTACCTCAGCGGGAATGACTGCCTCTGTACCATAGACCAGCATATAGGGGGTTGCCCCAGTCGATGTACGGACTATGGTGCGGTATCCCAATAAAGCAAACGATAGCTTCTCGTGCCACTGCTTATGCTTCTCTATCATTTTCCTTAATATCTTCTTGATATTCTTGTTGGCAGCCTCTACGGCTCCGTTCATCTAAGGTTTGTAGGCTGTAGAATTCTTGTGTTTGATCTTGAAGGTTTCACACATGGATTTCATCAAATCACTGTTGAGGTTGGAGCCATTATCAGTAATGATTGACTCTAGAATTCTGAACTGACACACGATACGGTCGTGGACGAAATCCGCCACGACTATCTTAGTCACTATCTTGTAAGATGCTGCTTTAACCCATTTGGTGAAAAAATCAATCACTACTAGGATAAACCTGTGCTTGTTTGATGCAGCGGGTTCGATTGGTCCGATAACATTCATTCCCCATGCGGCGAATGGCCACGGCGAGCTTGTTGCATTAAGCTTATTTGGAGGCACATTTATCATGTCTGCATATATCCGACAACGGTGGCACTTTCGGACATATTGGATGCAGTCTGTTTCCATAGTTATCCAAAAGTAACCAGCTCGGAGTATTTTCTTTGCTAAAACAAAGCCATTCATATGTGGACCGCAGGTCCCTGCATGAATTTCCTCTAATAGCCTGGATGCTTCCTTTGCGTCGACAAACCTTAGTAATCCCAAATAAGGAGTCCTCCAGTACAGGATTCCTCCACTATGAAAGAAATTGTTGGATAACCTCCGAAGTGTGCGCTTCTAAGTAGCATTTGCGAGTTTTGGGTATTCTATTTTTGCCAAGTATTCCTTGATATCATGAAACCAAGGCTTTCTGTCTGTTTCTTATTTGACGTGAGCACAATAAGCAGGCTGATCATGGATCTTTACCGGAATGGGATCAATGAAATTCTTGTCTGGATGTTGTATCATGGATGATAGGGTAGCCAGTGCATTGGCGAATTCATTCTGGACCCTGGGAACATGCTGGAATTATGTCTTTGTAAACCTCTTTCTCAACTCCCGTACATGATGCAGATAAGGGAGTATCTTGGCGTTCTTGGTCGCCCATTCTTCTCGGACCTGATGTATAAGAAAGTCTGAATCCTCAATTACTAGCAACTCTTGGATGTTCATGTCAATGGCCATCTTAAGCCCTAAGATGCAAGCTTCGTATTCGGCCATGTTGTTGGTGCACGGGAACCTAAGCTTGGCAGATACCAGATAATTCTGACCGGTTTCTGATACTAGGACTGCTCCTATGCCAACTCCTTTGAAATTTGCTGCTCCATTGAAAAACATTCTCCAACCGTCATAGGATTCTGCAATGTCTTCTCCTACGAATGATACCTCTTCATCAGGAAAATATGTTTTCAGGGGTTTGTATTTTTCGTCCACGGGATTTTCAGCAAGGTGATCTGCTAGTGCCTGTCCTTTGATTGCTTTTTGAGTCACGTAGACAATGTTAGATTCACTCAACAGGAATTGCCACTTGTCCAGCTTGCCAGTAGGCATGGGCTTCTAAAAGATGTACTTCAAGGGATCCATTGTTGATATGAGATATGTAGTATAGGCACAGAAGTAGTGCCTCAACTTCTGAGCTACCCAAGTCAAAGCACAACAGGTGCGCTCTATCAGAGAATACCGAGCCTCGTACAGGGTGAACTTCTTACTGAGGTAATAGATGGCATGCTCCTTCCTCCCTATTTCATCATGCTACCCCAGAACACAACTGAACGTTCCATCCAATACTGTAAGGTAGAGTAATACAGGTCTACCCAGCTCAGGCGGAACTAAGAATGGTGGTGTTAATAGGTATTCCTTGATTCTGTCGAAAGCTTTTTGGCAATCATTAGTCCATGTGGTAGCGGTGTCCTTCTTCAACATCTTAAAGATTGGCTCACAAATGACCGTAGATTGTGCTATGAACCGGCTGATGCAGTTAAGTCTTCCCATGAAGCTCATTACGTCCTTCTTGTTCTTTGGCGGTGGCAGTTCTTGAATAACTTTGACCTTGGATGGATCCAGTTCTATCTCTCGGTGACTTACAATGAACCCAAGTAGTTTTCCGGCAGGAACCCCAAATGCACATTTCGTGGGATTCAGTTTCAGGTTGTATCTTCTCAATCTGTTGAAGAACTTCCTCAAATCTTCCATGTTGTTAGTGGCTTTCTTGGACTTTATGATGATATCATCTACATACACCTCAATCTCCTTGTGTGTCATATCATGGAAGATAGTAGTCATGGCCCTCATGTAGGTGCCCCCTACATTCTTTAACCCGAATGACATCATCTTGTAGCAGTACATCCCCCACGGCGTAATGAAAGTCATTTTCTCAGCATCTTCCATCCAGATTTGATGATATCCAGCGAAGCAATCTACAAATGATTGCAACTCATGCTTGGCGCAATTGTCGATCAGGATGTGTATGTTCGGCAAGGGGAAGTCGTCCTTTGGACTGGCCCGATTGATATCCCGATAGTCAACACAGACTCTGACCTTCCCATCCTTCTTCGGTACCGGCACAATATTGGCTAACCATGTCGGATATTCTACTACTTAGCTTTGACCTGTTTAATGACTTCTTCCTTGATTTTTAGACTCATGTCGGGTTTAAACTTTCTGAGCTTCTGTTTTACCGGTGGATATGTCGGATCAGTTGGCAGTTTGTGGGCCACAATAGATGTGCTCAAACCAGTCATGTCATCATATGACCAGGCGAATATGTCCTCATATTCCTTCAAAAATTCTATGTATTCTTCCTTTTCTGACGGTGACAAATGAATGCTGATCCGAGTTTCTTTGATATTTTCTGCATCTCCTAGGTTAATAATCTCGGTCTCGTCCAGGTTGGACTTAGGTCTGTTCTCAAAATTTTCAACCTCTTTAACAATCTCTTCTGATATATCATCTTCCTCTGAATCTATGTCCGTTTATTGCATTGTCTCGTTGCATGTCACAACCATTGGTTCATCAAGATAGGTAATAGTATTGTTGTATAAGTAAAGTAATGAGAGACAATAATAAGAGTAAGATTTGTAAGGAAACCGAAATGCTTTGATAATTTTCATAACCGTTTTGAACATTGGAAGATCTTATTGCAAAAATTCAAAAATGCGAAAGGAAAATCAACTAGTAAAATAAAACATAGTGCATGATGCTTTGTTCAGCCTTGCTACCCCGAGGCTTTCCAAGCTCTGGTAGTTCTGATGGTCCCATTGTTTAGGCGTGCTCCTCGGCTTACGGCCTGTATGGAAGGGACTTCCTCCCCTTCCTCCTCGAAAATGACACAACAATCCATGTCATCTTCTTCTAGGAACAAATTCCTCACTGCTGCCAGTACTTCCTCTTCTTCCGACCTATAGATAACATCGGCCAGTTGGAAAGTCTACTCCAAATGTGGTATTGGCTGCTCCAATGAGTAGTATGGGTCGCGCCATGGTGGCAATCAGTTGTTGAATTCCTCCCAAGTATACTCGTATCCCAGACTGAAAGTGGTACCATGTTTCTTCAGTTTGATTGGCTTGGCGATTCCTTGGAGGTTCTTGCCAAGTCCCTTGCCAGGTTCATATCCGCTCCAGTTCAATATGCTTTCAATTTTATTGTCCCACCATCTATCTTTGTCAACGGCGTTGACTCGCTCGATGTGGTGATAGGTTTCCCCCCCTATCTTTCTCCTTCCTCCAATCGCTGGGATGGTTTGGCGACTGTATATGGGATTGCTACCGTCGCCGTGAATGATCACCTCTTGGTGGTTCCACTCAAATTTCACTACCTGATGTAGTGTTGACGCTACGGCCCCAGCGGCATGAATCCACGGTCGTCCCAATAGCAAGTTGTAAGATGCTGGCACATCTATAACCTGAAAATCAACATCGAACCAAGTAGGCCCCATTTGCAAACACAGGCTGATTTCCCCAATGGTGGATCTTTGGGAACCGTCGAAAGCTTTGACATTGATGGCCCTGTCCTTGATCTCATGCAGACCCTTTCCCAATGTTCTGAGTGTTACCAATAGACAAATATTGAGGCTGGACCCTCCATCAATCAAGACCCTAGTGATAAAATAATCTTTGTATTGCACGGTGATGTGCAACGCTTTGTTGTGACTCAACCCTTCTGGTGGCAGCTCATCTTTATGAAAAGTGATCTTGTGACTTTCCAATACCTGCCCTACCATGTTTGCCATTTCTCTTCCGATGATGTTCCTTGGTACATATGTCTCACTCAGCACCTTCAACAAGGCATACTTATGTAGTCGGAACTTTACAGCAAATCTAGGATAGAAATTTGTGCTGGTGTTTTGTTCAGCTGATCAATGACTGAGTATTCCTTGGCTTGTATCTTTCTCCAGAGATCATCGGGCCCGGTTTCAGTGATGGTCGACCGACCAGAGGCCTATTTACTCGACTCAGCTAAATGCTCCGGAGTATAAACCCTGTCGATTCTTGTCATACACTGTGCCGCAACTGTTTCCCCAAACTTGGCTTTCCCTTTCCTTCTCGCCTCGGCTGTGTAATCCTAAGGTATGGCATTTGTATGGAACGGTGTTACGGCCAACATCGCCACTGGGATCGGCGTGGACATCTCCACTCCAAACGGAGCATGTGCTTTGGGAGGTAAAACTACAACTTCAAATGGTGGAGGTGCATTTGCTGGAGTCATGAATTCGACCTCGATTGGTGTTGGTGTCTTTGTAGTTGCTTCGAACTCAAGTGGCACAGACATGTTTACCTTAGTGTCCCCAGAAGGCTGAGTCTGGACTACAATTGGATTAAGGGTGATTATTCGCTTTTTCGATTCGTCACCTTCTGTGATTAAACCGATCGATCCTTTGGGATCCTAATCATCCTCTATTTCAATCATGTGAACGCCTCCACCCTTGTGGTCCGATAGAGGTTTGTTGCGGACATTCGAAGTAGGCTCCTTTTGCCACAATGATCTTGTTATCAATCAGAGTCTGGATCTTGTCTTTCAGATAGCGGCATTCATCAATGGTATGCCCTTTCATACCAGAATGGTATGCACAAGATTTATTTGGGTTGACCCATTAAGAAGGGTTTTCAGGGGTTATAGCAGGGATAGGGGTGACATAACCAGCGGCTTTGAGCCTTTCGTACAGCTGGTCAATTGGTTCAGCAATGGTGGTATACTGTTTGGGAGGTCTGCGGTCAAAATTTGATCAAGGTCTAAGAAATTTTTAACGTGTGGGAGGTGATTGATAGTGGGATGGCTGAGCATTGTAGGCTTGGTAGGCATATGCAGGTTGGGAATATCTGGGTAAAGTAGGTTGATATGTAGGAGGTGGGGGTGATTGGTAGGTAGGTGGTGGAGTTTGGTAAGAGGGTGAGGGTGCTTGGTAATTCGGGGTAGGATGATATGTGAGTGGAGGTATCGGATAGGCTTAGTATTTGATAGGGGATTTGGCTCTTTGTGCAACCATTACGGCACCTACGTCCCTTTTCTTGGACGTACCACCAGACTGTAAAGCCTTATTGATAGCTTGCAAAGCTTCAAAGTTTGTAACCATACCACTTTTGATGCATTCCTCGATCCTTTCCCCTAGCTTGATGATGTCTGAAAATTTCTGGCTCTTAATCAAAATTAGCCTTTCATAGTACTGCAGGTCTTGAGCCCGGAAGAAAAACTTGTTCATTTGTTCTTCTTCTAAAGCCGATCTGACCTTAGCTGCTTCTGATCTCCAACGAGTAGCGTACTCGCGGAATGTTTCCGTGGGCTTCTTCTTTAAATTCTGGATGTAGAACACATCTGGCGCATTTTTTGTGTTGAACTTGAACCTATCCATAAAGTCAGATGACATACTCACCTAGTTCGACCATTTCTTCGGGTCTTGGCTAATGTACTAAGATAGAGTGTCTCCCTTTAGACTCCTCATGAAAAGCTTCATGCGAATCCTTTCGTCTTTCCCTACTCCGATCAGCTTGTCGCAGTATGTTCTAAAGTGGATTCTCGGATCTCCTGTACCATCAAACATTTCGAACTTAGGAGGTTTGTACCCCTCGGGCAGTTCAACATCCGGTTGTATGCAAAGATCTTCGTAGTTCAACCCTTCAATCCCCTTACTTGCTTCGATACCCTGAATTCGACTAGTCAGTTTCTTGAGTTCTGCAGCCAGGTTCCTGATGAGTGAGTCTTTATCATCAGACTTGGGTGTGCTTGAGACAGGTTGGGTGGAGTGTGGCATGGTCTCCACGTAGATGGGGGTGTTATGGTGGGCTTGGAAATGGTCATTTGTGGAGTTCAAAGGTTTTGCGATGAGCAGTGGAGTATTGTTGGAGGTGTGGCAAGTGTTGCAGTAGTGGTGAGGAGTGGGATGGTTTTGTGGTTTTGGGGTATTTTGTGGAGGTTTGGGGTTGGTGTCTGGAGTGGTGAGGGAAAATAACAAGTTTGCCAGATTCCGAACCTGATCAAGCTCCTTTTGAAATTTCAACAACTTTTGCTCGAGTTGGGACGCACTTTCTTTGGATACCGGAGTACCATGAGTGACCTCTACCCGTTCAGTTGAGTTTTCCTTTCTGGTGTTGTTCAAATCTTCCATCTTTCCTTTGTTCCTGCTTCTGATAGGACTAGGAGGAGGAGTGGGTGGAGGGCCCTTTGATCTTGTGGAATATGATGACGATGCCAGAGTGCACGTACTAACCTTTGAGGAAGGGAATAAATAACAAAAAGAAAAAAGAGGTAACAAGTCAGTGAGGATTATAAGGAAAAAACATTGCGATATTTAAACACATAGTGCAAGAATGTAAATCGTGTCCTAATTTGGGAGCCTCATTGTGCCCGAGGTAGGCCTAGCGACAAATTGATTTGGAGAACTTAGAATGCTAAATGCCTCATTTTATTGATAAAAGTAGACGAATCCCAAAACAACACTAAATAACAAGGAATGAAATGTCACTAGTGGTCATGGGCCATATTACATTTCTTAAATCCTCAGGTTGAATGCTCAGGTTGATCAAATCCTCCAGCTCGCGTAGGTTCACCAGTAAAAATGCCTTTGTCAGGTGTTCTCTTTCGTTTTCCTCAGCGTTTTGGCAGTCGGTGACTCTCTTCCTTACTTTTCCTTCCAATTCCAGCGGGCTGTATTCCAGATATTCCAACTTTTTGCTAGCTTTGGCGACCTCTCTTTCCACTCATTGACTTGGTCATTTGATGGGAGCCTCCTCCACCAATCTAGCAAGAATGGGGGCATGCTAACCATACCGAAACTGGGGACCTCGTTCTTTATTTTCTGCAAGACAAATAAGGTTAGGCCCTTACCTCTACCAGACTCGACTATTTAACATCAACAATTAGCATGAAGCATTTAGTTCTCCAAATAAATGCACAGAACGTGGTTATGTCCGTTTGGGTTTTAGGAAAACCCAGTGGACTTTGGACAAGGCTATCTTAAAGAGTCATTATGCGAACAACATAATTGACTCGGCTAGGTTTGACCATGATGCATGCACAATTAAACAGAGTAAGGTTTCTATGGGGTTTTTAGATTGGTACCCTTGAGCGGACAACTCAAGATGGAAAGGCACGGAACTGTCGACTACACCGTTGATCGACTGGTTTTACTACAAATATGCCTTTTCCGGATTTAAAAGGTGATAATATCGGAAGAGTGCAATCACTCATTATAAGCGTTGCTATGGTATTTGTTTGGCACAAATGGAATATGATGTTGAAAACATGCTTATGCAATAATTAAAACAAGTTGTCACGTATTTGCATGTTTATAAAGTAATAATTATAATAATTTAAAACAGTAATAAAGGAGTGCATTAAAAGAAAACAGTGAAAGAAACAAGGGAAAGAAACAAGAGACAAGTTAGTTTGTGCAGTACAAGAGGGAATTAAATGCTTAAAGATATTAAACGAATAAAGCACATGAGAAATGTAAAGTCACAGTAATAGCTTGAAATGGTAAAAGCCTAAAATTCATCCCCAGCAGAGTCGTCATGTTGTCGCGCCCCCTTTTTCCTCGCGGAGTCCGGGTTTATGACATTTGGGAAGACAACTCATTCCCTTTCGAGAATTGGGTTTTAGATTGAAGAGTCACCACCTAATGATTTAAGTGCATTAGGACACTAAGAAAGGTTTGACTTGTGCAACCAGAGTTTGGGTAAGGGCTTGAAATTAACCCAAGGGGAAGGTGTTAGGCACCCCTCGAGATCCACTAGTATGGTTCTCGGCCAGATTATTGTTGTGACTTTAAATACAATGAGAATATAGGCAAGTAAGACTTCATATAAGAGAGTATTTTCACATAAGGGTTAAAAATAAACGAAGGCGAGAAAAGAAATTAAGAAAAGTTGATTTCTTCTTTAAAGAGACAGTTTGAAAAGATTAAAAGAAAGCAATAAAAGAAGATGAGAGGGGTCCTAGGTTTATTAATAATATTGATCACCCCATACAATGCCCGGTAATCGCTCATCGATGAGAGGTTACACGTGACATTATCGCGTGGTCATCATATCCATATCTACCCTTCCCATCCCGTTAAGGTATTAAAGTCCGGAACGGTCTCGTTTACTCATTGCATGCTATTACCGGGCCCGATCCTATCAGCCCGGAGGTACTTGGGACTACTAATCCTAAAAAAAGAGGAGAAGCTGGACTTATTTATGGTTTCAAAGGTAAAAATACTAAGGCGACAACCAAAAACATATATATAACAAGTATGGGGAAGCACATAAACAAATAAGGCTCAAACAAACCTCCTTAAATCAAAGAAAAGCATATAGTTTAGCATGTCTTACACGTACTAATTAGGGTCTGATTTAAAGTTGGGGCAGACTGATTTATTGCATATTTAAAATAATAAGCCTGAATCAGGCCTGCCTAATGGTTGTAGTTGATAAAATCTAATTCAGTTTACAAGTTTATCCTATGGCTTGCCTAGGTGTTGGACAAAGCTCCTATAGGCATGATATCTACTGTTTTCAGAAAAGATGAAGTATACTGATTTTAGAAAAGGTTGTCAGTTATTCAGGAAAGATGAGTTTTGACAAAAGATCATAAATTCTGTAGACGTTAGACAATGATTTTAGATTTGTAGGCGAGTGAGACATTTCAGACTTGGTTATTAATTCCTATAGGCATGCTTTCTAGGCGTTGTAGATTTTAAACACTTTTACAGACATAGCAAGAGTGCAAAATTCCTACAGGCATGGCATCTAAATGATGTACGTCGGTTAAGCCTATGAACATGATATCTAAATGCAGTTAGTTATTTAAGCCCTATAAACAGGTTTGCCTAGTTACAGATGCATATGCAGGATTCGGATTTCCAGTTAACTATGAGCATGATATCTATATGAGAGATGCAGAAATTTACCTATAGGCAGGATATCCATATGAATGCAGAATTCCTTATAGGCATAGTATATACATATGAAAGTGCAGAATTCATATAGGCAGGATATCTATGTGATATGCAGAAATCAAAAATTCCCTATGAGCAGGATATCTACCCCTTTTACACACATAATTATTCCCCCATTTTCACTAGCTATACCTAATAGTTTATTACAAAATTATTATAGTCCAAATAAAATAAAGAAAATACATCAGAAATAAAAATTACAACCAAGGAGAGCCTGATTCAGACTTCTTGTGTGAAGCATGAAGTAAACCAACTCCAAAGATCATGTTTCAAAGCCTTTCTCCATTTGGGTGTGTCAGAGTTCCCTAAGAGTTTCATAAGAACTCCGGGCAGTGCTTACACCCAAATGTATCACCATATTAAGCCATAGTGCAGTGTGGAAGGGTCAGCCCTCAGATGTCCAAGTTTAGAGGGAACTCAAGGTCCCAAGTCAAGGCTCACAAGAGGGGGTAGAACTTAGAACTAAGAGAGAGTGCAAGTGCAGAATTCTGAAAGGGGAAGGGAAACAGTACACATAGGGATATAGGGAATGGGGAGTTGCAAGAGGTAAAAAACAGGTTAGTGGGCATAACCCAATAATGGGAGATGTTGGCACACCCATAATCCTACTGGAATACATTGTTTAGAGGTTAGGATCCCCTAAGGGATCAAGTTCAGACCATAGACAATAACTTGCATATTGCCATGTTTTAAACTGTAACTCAAAGCACATAAAGGGAAATAGGGAATAGGGATTCACAACAGAAGCAAGCAAAAGGAAATCAACATGCTAGTTTAAGTATTTAACTCTGCAGAAGTAGTAAAGTAGACATAGATGCAGAAAGTTGTAAGTAAACACATTGTGGTGATGCTGAAGTTAAATTAGGGCATACTAGTTTCAAAGAAACAAATAGGGAAAAGCAGTAGTCTTGTGAAAGTCAGAATGCAGCCAAGAAGGAAAAATTCTATTATGTGAGAGTGAGAATTCAGAAGAGATTGTCAATTGTGAAGTGTCCGTTTGTGAAGAAAGGTCGTGCCTTTTATAGTGTGAAAGTCATGAGGAAACAAGGTAAGAAAATATTTGAAGGACTGATTGTCAATCAATTACACAAGACCTCCCTTAATTAAGGGAATCAGATTCAAACGAGTATAAACCAATTAAGGAAAGAAATTAATCAAACACTTTGTGCAAAGTAGGCAATTAGGGGTGAATACATAAAAGTTATTTAAGGACAGGGTTTTAAAATACACGGTTTGAGCAAATAAGGTAAGAAGATCAGTTAACAACCAGTAAATCAAAAGGGTCTGAGATTTTATATGAATGAACCAAGTCAAAAAAGATGAAGAAGGGTTTCACTTAGGTCGCGTCACAGAGAAAATCAGTAACCAATGGAAAGAAATCAATCAGGCTATATTCAAAAGGAAGCTTGAACTAATTGCAAATTTGAAAACCATTTAGAGGGAAATTCATCATATATAAAGAGCATGTGAGCATGTTAAGTATGAAAGAAAACTTTCATGTCACTGTAAAATCAATAGGAAAAACCAGTGTAGAAGAGTTTTAGTAAAAAGGTCAGAATCATATGAAAACAAAGTCCAAACTTAATTCAAAGACTCGAAGAGTTAGGGGTTCTAAACTAAAATCCTAGTTCAATCAAATATATGATCAAATCTGGCAGAACCCCCAAATTTTAGGGTTTCCGCCTTGAATCAAGTACAGAAATGAGAAGACAAGTGGTCGAAGCAGGCTCAGAGGTTTCAGAGAAGAACTGAAACCTCTTGCATGCTTCTATCAACAGCAACACTCATGAGAAAGCATGATATCAAGGTAACAAGCAGAACACAGTAGAAGCACTCAAAGAAAAAATAGAGGAGAAACACTGATAGGAACAGTGAACATGCTTAAGAAGTTTTTCAGAAGAAACTTAAACAGGGCTTAGTAGAAGGAAAGTAAGGAAGCTTAAGAACTTAGCAGGAAAGTACAGTAGGAGAAACATGGTGGAGCATAGTAGAAGAAAAATACAAGAACATAATAGAAAAGCATATGAGAACACAGTACAGAAAACATGGTAGAAGAACATACAAGCATGGAGTATATAAAACACAGTAAAAAGAACATATAAGAATGGAGTATAAAAACTCAGTAGAAGAACATACAAGAACAGAATACAGTAGGAGAACATACGAGAACGTGGTAGATAAAAAACATAGGAGCACAGTAGAGGCAAATACACAAAAGAAAAGGGAAAGAAAGTCAGAGAAACACTTAAAAAAAATTCAAAAAACCCTAGATCGAAAAGAAAGATTTTTTTTAAAAAAAAATCGAAAGAGAAGTTAGGGAAATCATTTGAAAACTCAAGGAGAGCACAGATACACAACGGATCTAAAGAAATTGGAGAAAAACCTCGAAGGGTTAGGGCTTCAGAAGAACCCTAGAAGTGAGAAAGGCTTTGAAAGGCCACCAATTTGAGTCGGAGAGGGCAGAAACATGCTCAGATAACCTTGGTACGTCGGAGCAAGGCCGGAGATGACCTTGGAACGTCGAATCGACAGAGGCCTGTGTTCAAACCTTCATGGTTAGGCCTCGAATCTTCAGGTATCAGGCGCATGAGAGCAAGAGGAGGTGGGTATAAGACTTCCATAGCCTAAGAAGCCATGGATCCCGATGGGTTTCAAGGTAGAAGTGATGGGAGGCGGCTAGGGTTAGAGAAGGTTCGAGAGTGTTTTGAGAGAGGGGAGGGTTTCAGAGGCGACTGGTTAGGTGAAATGATTTAGGGTTAAGGGGTGTTGGTGGATTAAAAAAGGAAATGAGTGATTGTGGTCGTTGATCAAAATGATCAACGGCCTGGATTTAATGGGGGGTCGGGCGGGTTGAACTTAATTGGATCAGGGGCGGGTAGTTTAGGAATTGGGCTGGTCTATTTGAAATTGAAATTTGGGTTAATTGGGGGGTCGATTTGGGCTAAAATTTAAATAGGTAGGGCTAGTATTAAATAGCCACTTTTCCCTCCTTATTTTTATAAAAAATAGCAAAATGATTTCTAGAAACAAATTGAAGGTACTAAATTAATTAATAATACACAAATATTAAATTAAAAATACTGGGATCAATTTTGTAATTATAAACGCAATTAAATCTTAAAATAGGCTAAAATTGCAATTATATGCAATTTAGCTTTAAAAATACTAAATAAATTTGTAAAAATGTTTAAAAATTAACTTAACTATACTTTGGTATAAATATGAGAATAAAATACGTTAATCACCAAAATGATAATTTGAGGAATAATTATTAATTTTTCTACTGCTAAAATAGGGCAATAAATTGATTTAAAAATCTTTAAAAAATTAAGAAAAATACTAAAACATTTGGACACACTTATATATACATACATATGCTATTTTGAAAGTATTTTGCATTTATAAAAAAAATATACAGGGAAAAATTAGGTATCAACAGTAGTACTTTTTGTTTTAATGCCCTTTATCCTAGAACATGATTTCTGAGTGATGGAAAGAATGTCAAAATGAGATGTTGAAACAGTATACATAAAACCTAAGAGCATGGTCTCTAATACATGATATGCTTTTGCATTTGTAAACTTAACGCATGATTTCTACCCCTTTGATGTCTATAACATGCATAACTACCCTCCCATTTTCACTATTCATCCCCAATATATGATTACAACAAATTATTATAGACCAATATTGCATGAATTACGTAAGTAGATAAGAAAAATAAGAAGTTACTCTATAGGGAGACTGAAAGTAGGCCCAGATTTTCAGAGTTTCCAATGCCAGATTGCCTCACAGTCTTTTACATAATCCGGGTGTGTCAGAGTTCCCTAAGGACCTCAAGGGATCCCGGACAGTGCTCACACCCAGATTTTATAATCATGGTTGAGTAAGTGCAGTGTGGAAGGGCTAGCTCTAATGTATCAGAGTTCAGAGGGATCTCATAGGGATCCTTAAGCAATCACACATTAGAGGGGCTGAACTTAAAACCTAAGAGTACATGTGCAAGTGCGTGAAAAGATTTAAGCAGGAAAACAGTTTGAAAAGAGACTTGTTTGAAATAGTTTTGTAAAAAAAATAACAGAGACAGTAGAGTAATAAGCAACAGTCCAAACACAGCACCCAAAACGGGTTCATACATAACCAAGAAACATAGAACCAAGGTAGGTTTAGCAACCACAAACATAGGTAATGGGATTTGGGGGACACATAGGTAAACACATAGTTACAGGAGCACTTAAGTACAGAATCAACAATATGCTAAAGGGTTAAGGAACTTCAGAATTAATACAGAATCAGGTTACTTAAGGATAGCCAACTACTTTGCATAGAAACATTAGTAAGGAAGAGTCACATTGGGGTATACTAGAAGGGGGATAACATTTCATAAACATGCTCAGTCTAAGGGAGGGGACATATTCAGAAGCATGCTGATCAAGTGATGAAGTAAACATATTAATTGCAAGTTGAACAACAAAACCATAAGTGAAAATATACTAGAAATAGGAAGAATTGAAGTAATAAAAGAAACATGTTGTTTTGAAACTTTTAATTAAAATTAGGACATACCAGTAAAGAGGGTAGTAAACACAAAAGTGAAGGAACATGAGAGCACAATAGTCAACCTTGGCTTGCAGGCGGCTACCTTAGAACAGTAATAAGTAACGCAGAAAGTTTTGAGTGTGAAAGAGAGAGCTTTTGAACCAATGTGTTCATCTTTTTGTGTGTTAATGAGAGAGCATATATATAGTTTGAAATTAGGCAGAATAATAAGGTAAGAATCAAAGTCAAGCAGTAATCATGGAACTAGGTATCAATTAGTATAAAATCAGTATAAGTACTTTCTTAATTAAGGGAGTTAACTTCAAATGGTAAAGACAAATAAGGAAAGAGATCACATAAGACCGAAACATAGCACATAAGGAAATATTTTCAGGTATAGTAAGTATAGAACAAGTAATTAGGCTAGGTTCAGAAAATCTAGTTAAGGAAAGTACTTAAAATCGATTGACAGCATAGTCGACCAAAAGATAAGGCAAGAAAATATCTTAGAGGTTGAAAATCAGTAAGGAAATCATTACAAGAGATTAGTGAGAGGTATCAATTACAGGAAATTAGGGATTCAAATAGGAGTAGTAATGATTAAGGGAATTAACACAAATTGCAGTAAAATAAATGAAATAATCACAGCATAGGCAAGAAGGAATAAAATCAGAAACCCTAATAGGCATAGTAAAGTAAAAATCACATAAAGTCAGGAATTCAACTAGAAAAAATAGTACTAATTAGAGGAATTAACGCAAATTATGTTAATAAACAGAATAAACATAGTATAGGCGGAAGAAGCAAAATCAGAAACCCTAATGAGCATAATAGGGTAAAAATCATAGAAACATAGAACATATTCATGAATAACAGACATGCGAGCAAATTAAACGAACAAATAAGCAAGGACAGTTCTCAGAACCCAGGATTAAAACCAAAATAATTAGGGTTATTAACGTAATGAATCAGACAAAAGAAAAAACTTAAATAAACTGTTTAAACATAGTAAAAATTATAGAATAATACTAAAAATCAGAGGAAAAGTCATTTTGAAAAGGGGGTTAAGAAACCCTAGTTTTGACGACGAAGAGGCATTTTGAAAAATTGGAGAGGTTATCATGGAAAACAGCAAAAATAACTCAAAATATACTCAGATCTATGATAGATCTGGAGAGTCAAGAGATGAGTTAGGGTTTCAGAGATAGATAACCCATAGATAAAGAGATTTCGGCTTAGAAGCCATGGATTTAGTCGGAAAATATAAAGATCTTACTCGGACGGCCAAGGGTGGCCTGAAAACGGCATGAAAAGGCCATGGGTATGAGCTGAACAGCCTCTGATCCCCTTGAGGACCTCAAGGTAGCAAGGATTCGACATGTGAGGGAGCCATGAAGGCTAGGGGTGGTGGTGGAACCACCATCGATACCGGCGAGCCAACAGCCGGTGAGTAGGAGCTTAGGTTTAGCAGAGAGAGTCTTGAGAGAGATGAAAGATATAACGGTGGAGAGTGATGAGAGAATGAGGGTTTGGGGGGTAGACTATTAGGTTAATTATGGAAATGGGGGATCTGGACCGTTGACTGGAATTGATCAATGGTCCAGATTGGACCAGGGTTTGGGTCGGGTAATTTTGATGGATTGGGCCTGGGGTTGGGCTATTTTAATTGGGTTGGGGTCTGATTTAATTAGGCTAGAATTGAAATGGAATTGGCTATTTGTTAAATACCCAATTAAATTAAATAAAACAATTTATAAAAATAGTTGATAATTGTACAAAAATGAATTTTACGCATAGAAATAGTTAAAAATGATTACTTAGTATTTTAAAATACAAATGATTAATTTTCGGTCAAAATAGTATAAAATAATATGCTTGGGCTATAATTCCAAAGTTATTGCAATTGTAGCCAAACGATGCCAATTTGGCTAATTATGAAATAATTTGGTTTAAATAGGACCATAAATAATAAGTTAAATAAAGAAATGCTTTTGAAATCACTTGTGATGCAATTCTGTAATTATTTATTGGAAATGAAATGTTGGATAAATTAATAAAAATATAGGAAAATTGTGGAAAAATACCAATTGCTATTAGTGCATGATTTTGAAGGTATATATGCAATTTTAAAATATTTTGAGGAAAAATTGGGTATCAACAAGCTCACAGGGAAGTCTCGAGCTGGGGAATCAAGTCTACGCGCCGGACTGGTGGCCAGATGCACCTGCCTCAAATCATGTATAATCAAGTATAGAAGTGTAGCGTAAGTACATAAAAATATGTACCTAGTACGTATCTAGTCTAACCTCGAAGAAGTAGTGACGAGGGGTTGACTCCGACACTTACTAGGACCAACAACATAATAATGTGGAATTTCTAATTAAGCATAATACATGGAGATAACAGTAAACTCAGAACAGGATAAAATAATTGAACAATTCTTCCATCATAATTAAGAACCACAATTAAACACTTCCTTCATTTAGAACAAGTGATCTCTCAAACAACCAATTTATATAAGTTATGATTAGTTTCTAGTTCTATTATCACACACGAATACCACCAAGGACGTTTGGCCCGATCTAAAATAAATGTAAATTATGCACTGCCGAGGGTCGAACGGTGCGAACCATAGATGCATCTATTCACCCCGCTCGTGAATCATACATGCGACGCGGTCAGACATAAAGTTAAAGAAGTACCCTGCTAGCGGATCATACGTGCGACGCAGTCAAGTCTAAAGTTAATCATTTAAGTCATAATCTTTTCTAGAATCTTTTAAAAATAAATACAATTTAACTTGAAGCCTTTAAATCCTTATAAATCCTCAACTAAATTCCTTTTGTTACAATTAGCAAGTATAATCAGATAACGGTGTCCACAAAGCTTGGTGTAAACCTAAAACTACCCAGACATGACAGGTATAGTAGCTACGTATGGACTCTCATCACTTCGTGTGTACGTAGCTCCCACAAATAATCACATATAGATTAAGTTCACCGATGGGAAAATTTCCCTCTTACAAGATTAGAAAAGAGACTCACCTCGTCTCAGAGCCTACTTCCCAACTCAAGAATGAGTTCAAACCCTCAAACCGGAGCCGAACAATCCAAAACTATTCAAATAGTGTAAGACTAATCAATTTTGAAAAGTTCATATTCTAACTATTAAAGTGATTACCCAACCCCAAAGGTAAGATTTCCTAAAATTTACCCCCGGGCCCACGTGCCCGGATTCCAAAAGTTTTTGAAGGAAGTTGTTGCCCATGACCTAAAGAACATAAATATATGATTATTACTAAGTCTCATGGTCAATTTTGTGGTAAAATCTCATTCTTGTCAAACCCTAGGTTTATCATCTAAACTTATGATTTTTACCAATTTTCATGTTGAAATCAACCCATAATCTATATATTAAACTCACAATAGGTAGGAATTACTTACTTCTAAAATCTAGGTGGAAATCCCTCTCAAGAAGCTCCAATAATTGTCCAAAGAGTGAGAGAAAATGAGTGAAAATGGCTTAAGTCCCATATTAAATGAAGCTCACTGCCCCAGCAATTTTCGCACCTGGGTGCATTGGTTGAACCTGCGGATCCGCTTCTGCGGACCAGGTGTCCGCTTCTGCGGAATTGGATGGGCCGGCTAGGGCCGCACTTGCGGACGGGCTCCCGCTTCTGCGTAGACGGAGCCGCATCTGCGGAACCTGACTGGCCATCCTTGGATCGCATCTGCGTGCTTGGCTCGTACCTATGAGCTCCCACCTGCAGAAATAGGCTCGCAGGTGCGGGCACACCAGAACTGGTGCACCAGCAAGCCCTGTTGAGTTTCAAACTCAACTCGCGCATCGTCCAAATGGCACCCGGGGATCCCGAGGCCCCATCCAAACATACCAACAAGTTTGGAATCATAAAACGGACTCGCTCGAACTCACAAAATGCCCGAACAACATTAAAACTAAGAATCACATCCTATAACAATTGAGTCAAACTTAAGAACTTCAAGTTCTTCAATTTACTTCCAATGCGCCGAAACGTACTTTACTACTCGGAATGACACCAAATTTTGGGTGCAAGTATTAAATGACATTACACAACTATTCTCAGTCTCGGAATCCCATTCGGACCTCGATGTCACCAAAACCCTCTCCAAACCAAATTTAAAGAACTTCAAAGTTCTTCAAGAACCAATTTTCATTATTAGGCGCCAAAATGCTCCTGGGTAATCCGAAACCCGATCCGAACATACGCCCAAGTTTGAAATCATCATATGAACCTATTGGAACCGTCAAATCCTGATTCCGAGGCCGTTTACTCAAAATATTGGCCGAAGTCAAACTTGGCCTTTTAAGCCAACCTTAAGGAGCCAAGTGTTCCGATTTTAACCCAAACTCTTCCAATTTCTGAACCAACCATCTCCGCAAGTCATAAATTATAAAAGAAAGTACAGAAAGTCTTATTTAAGGGAACGAGGTTCTAGAAAGAAAAACGACCGGTCGGATCGTTACAAAATATTTCTTATTTTAATTACTATTTGAGAAAACTAGAAAGAGTTGAGCGGTGAATTAGCAAACTAAAAATGCATGAATAGAGAAATAAAAATATTTTATTTTTCACAAATATAATAAAAAGGTATTGGGATCCTGACTTGCAAATCAAAAACTACAAGATTCAAAATTATCTGTTGCGATAATCGAGTACTTCAAGTCTCGTCTTCAAGTTTCGGCAAGCCTACACCCCGACAAACCTTGAAGTAAGGAGCATTTGTAGACATCAAAATTTTAACGGATCAACCTAAATCTTAAATTCAAGATACTACAAGACGACTCTTGAAATTATAGGAGTCTATTAGGGTTGCTTGGAGGCTACTCTACCAAATCTCTAGCTTGGAGGCTACTCTACCTCAACCCTAGGTCACTCCTATAAAAAGGGGTTACATATTCCCTTAAAGAATATCTCAAAAATGGAGATCATCTCAGCCATTCTATGAACTCCCGAAATATGCACAAAGAGATCAAATATACGATCATGTCAAATAACTCTTGCTCAAAGTTTTAGCAACATTCAAGATCCAAATGGAGTGTTGCTATATGCTTCTTGATCATCAAATACATCAAGAAGATGTATATCATCCTACGTTCGAGAAATATGCCGCTAAGACCCTCGAATTACGGATAACAAATCAAAGGGAAGAATCAAGGGATAAATAGAGTTGTAACCTGTCATGTTTATCAATTAAATCCTTTTTTCTTTATAGTTATTTGTGATTGCAAATTATGCACAAATTTATTGTAAACAATCACGAAGAAGAGAAAAATATATGAATCTGAAGTTATCAAAAAGATTGAATATTAGTTAAACTTTTTCTTAAAAGTTGGTACAAATTCAATGTGTGGCGCAAAACTGGGCGCCACATGAAAATTGTAGAAATTTTCATAAATCACTATCTTTTAGTAGTAATTAACCATCTATAGATACCATTTGCTATATTACGGATTATAGATACCTTTTCTGTGGTTATAAGATGTATTTGGTGTATTTAAGCTATTGTATTCATCAATACAGTAGCAAAAATAAGCGTGAATCAGGGAAGTCCAGCTAATCAGTGTTGTATTCGAGTGTATTCGACTGTATTCATGGAGTAAAACATGGGATTACAGTTGAATAAATTATTTTTTACTATATTCACGGCGTGAAATAGGGGATTACACTATTTTTAAAATAGAAAGTGAATCAATTAACATAATAGACTCCTAATATAACTCAACAAACTCAATTATAACACACAAATTTTGTATTTTCAGTTATAAAAAATATTCTCAACCGAAAAATACCCCCAAAACATAGCAATCTTCAGAGAAAATTATATAATACATCTGAATACATAACAACAACAACAACAACAATCCAGTATAATCCCACTTAGTAGGGTATGGGGAGGGTAGTATGTACGCAGACCTTACCCCTACCCTGGGGTAGAGAGGTGTTTTCCAAATAGACCCCCGACATCCTTCCCTCCAAGAACTTCCCACCTTGCTCTTGGGGAGACTCGAACTCACAACCTCTTGGTTGGAAGTGGATGTTGTTTACCATCAGAGCAACCCCTATTGTCAAATACATCTGAATACATAAATTATATTAATGAAAAAAAACATATGAATACATTCATGGCATATAGCAAGACAGTGAATACAATGAAATACATTGAAATACAATGGAAAAAAAGACAGTGAATACAATGAAATACAACGAGATACATTGAATTACAATAAAAAAAGACAATGAAATACATGAAAATACAACGTGATACGTTGAAAATATATTAAAATATATTAACAGAAAATCAAATTGCTTAGCCCCAAAATCCGTTGTCTTTGTTCAAGAACAAACCCTAAATTCCAGCTACTCCTATTGCAGCAGATGCACCAATAACGTCAGAAGCAGCAACAACAACAGGAAGCCATGGCTCGTTTCCCTTCTAACATCGACGTTCATCTCCGTCCTCAGCAGCTCCTTCACCATCCGGGGTCAAATTCTCTGTTTAGTACTTACAATTGGGCCTTTGGGGTTAAAAAATCGTTTTCCCCCATTTTTGAATTTGGGAATTGAGATAACCAAGTTCAAATCTGACGGAAAATCTAGGAGATGAAATGAGACAGAGAGAGAGAGATCCGTACAACTGGATTTCGCCGGAGAGGAGGTTCCCAAATCCCAGCCAAGAGAAGTGGTGGTCGGTCAATGAATCCGGTATTATTTGGAAGAGAGAATGATATGTATCAAATTAGAGAGAGAAAGAAAATAATGTAACTGAATAGCGTATTTAGTGACTTAGGGGTAGGAGGTACCAAAATTAGATATTTTGCTATAAACATTAAAAAGTATCTATAGAATATAATTTTTAAATGGTATTTATTTAAAATAAATAAGGTGTTAACCTTTGTTATAGGAGATAAAAATTCCAAAATTTTACAACTACGCAAGTGGGTTAACTACTGGGCTATCATTGGCAATTCAGCCCAAAAGCAACCACAGCCCAAATAGAACCAGGTGCACGTGACTTATTATATCCCTCAGCTAACATCACAGAGAGCACGTGACGTTCCCTGATTTTTCTCATCCAAATCCAAATTTCGAGGAACTCGCGGGCGGAATCCAAACTCACACTCTTAACCAAATTTAAACCCTAATTTCCAAATCCAAAATTACAAATCATAGGATTCCACTATTTATTATTACTACTACTAATAATATTATTGATATTATTATTTAGTGGGTACTGTTTGTTCTATTCATTATCTCATCTCTTATTCACCACGCTTTCTGCTTCTCTCTTCAACCGCCACACCCTTCTTCTTCTTCTCCCCCCTTCGAGAAAAACCCTAGTTCTAGGGTAGGGTTTTTTCTTCCTAAATCTTTCTTCGTTTACGCTTCTATTTTTGTTCTACTTTATCATTATTTTTAGTTGTAATTTTGGTTCGTCTGTTTGGATCTGAGAGTTAGTAGACATGGACCTTCGGAAGAGAAACAGAAACGAAGGTGGTTTTAATGCCAATGGCGGTTTCAAGAAGGCTAAGTCAGGTTTGTGTTTTTGTTTCTTTTGTTTTACAAAACGTCTTAGATCTACTTTCGCTTTTAAGGTTCTTGCTTGTTTTGCTGTGCTTTACTAACCTTTTTGTTATATTCTTTAGTGGTTATAGAAGCATTTTTATTGTTTGACAGCATTTGGCTGGAACGTTGTTTGAGATATTAATTTGATTTATTTAATCTAATAGTGGTTGTGGTAGAACTACTAGAGTGATATTTGGAAAAAAAGTAATTGAAATATTCGAATTGCTAAATGAATTTGAATTTTTGAATAGTGCTACAGATATATGAAATAATATTAAGAATGTGTTGGGACTTGTGACTTAGGTCACAGGTTCGAGCCCTGCACCATGAGAACTAGGCCTGGTATTTAAGTGGAGAAAGGTAGAGCGGCGGGACCATTATTCCCAAGTTTCAAAGGCTGTAGTTGGTCCTAAATGTTGGCCCCAAATAAATTTCTGGTTATAAAAAAAATTAGAAATGCGTTGGAATAATTTTGTACATCCCAAAACAGAAACAGTGTTGTATAAATTTATAAATTGGGATGCAGAGAGTATTTTGAAAGGGGTAGTTGAGACTACATTTTTGAAATTTTATTTTTATCTCACCCTAAAGGATGAAATTGAGAATAACCAATAGTTTTTATTGTATACATAGAAAAAACCTTAAGACCATCTGAATTGAAATTTAATATAGTTACGTCTGCTTTGTATGATGAAAAAGTTGGGTATCTTGAAGAGTTATCACCTTATAGCCAAGTCCTGTTATGCTGGTAATAAAAATTATGATGTCTGTCTAATTTTAATCTACCATCAGTTCTTAAACAACTAACTAATTTCTAACTGGTAAAAAATTTAATTAATTTGGTGCAACAGAAATGGACTCGTTATCAAGTGGTATAGGAAGCAAATCGAAGCCATGCACGAAGTTTTTCAGGTTCAAATCTTTACCTATCTAATCTAATATTGAAGTTTGAACTTTAATTTGTTGTGGAATTTAATTGATCTCAAGTGCAACAATTCGTAATTTCTAATAATTCTTCTCTTGTCATAAGCGCCAAAAAATAGATTTCTGCTCGTGAGATTCCCAAAGTCTCTAAAAGCATAATGATGAACAATTTTGCTGAGATAATTATTGTCAGTTATTACGCATTTGGAGGAATTATAATGTCCCTGGTTTCTCACATACAAGCTATTGTTAACAAATTTTCCAGAGACAGCATTCACAGATGTAATGGAGATGGAGTGAGAAACAATATGATTTCTCAATGACAAACTTCTATATTTTCTGAAAATAACAATCTTTTATGGTTTGTTGTATCCCAACAATCATGTAATTGTTTGCCCCATAATTATCTTAATTGTTATCAGCCTTCTTGTAATGTATTTAGAATAGCAGGTACGTGATTCTATCTGTTATTTACCGAGGTATACTAGCTTCTCTTTAACTCTAGTTTAATTCTTGTAATCTACAGTGGATTTTAGCTACTGTTTAACGGTCTTAATGGCCCATTTTTTTGGAACTCTTTTGGCTCTCTGAGAACTGTTGTAAGTTGGTTTAAGTGGTGAATTGCTGTTAAAAATATTGAGATTAAAATACTCAGTGACATCTGTAAGCTCCAGTGCTGTTTATCTTGATTTTTGTGCATCCTATTTATCTATCTTTGTAAATCTTTTGATTATATTGACTGGTTCTGCATTGAGATTTTCTGAGTCGCTTGTGACACTTGGAAGAACATGGAAGTATATATGCTCTTGTAGATTTTATTTTCTTTTTTCGAAAGTACACTGAGAGCAGATGCAAGTGGTGTTCTACTAGTTGGGTTATAGATATTGATTTGCACAAAAGAGATGGCGTGTATTTTTTCCCATTAGAAGTATTGATACTTTGTCAATGCGCGAGTGAGTTTCGTACATTAGATATTTTTTTTGATTTGCACCGGGTGTCCGAGTCTTTAAGAGCCCCGACTAATCCCGGGGGTGCATAGGCCCTCGGCAAGGAGTTTCCCGCAAGTGCACCACGGTTAATTCAGGTTTTACCCAGTCCGATGGTCCTCAGAAATTGTTTGCACCCAGTGGGTTTCGAACTTGAGACCTTGAAAGGGAGTAAACCCCAAGGCTCAAGTCAATTGCCACCAGGCCATTAGATATTTTTGAAACACATTTAAGTGATTAAGCCAGCCAGGCTGCTAAGCTTTTTATCTTTCTGTGTTCTATATTGTTTCCAGAAGCTAGAGATTTTTTGCGGAGGAAGAGATTTTTAAAATGATTTTTCTCTCTCTTTTCTTTTAGGTGTTTTTAACAATTTTATGTTGGTGCTAAACTGTCTTCTTTTCTGGAATTGTGGAGTGGTGGGTGCTAACGAAAGTAGACTATATTGGAGTTAATACATTTTTTTCCTTCTATTTTTATTTTTTAATTCTTATTCTTATTTGTACAAGAAAATAAATTTTTTGCTCTTGAAGTGCTGTTTTGCTTTTGTTCCAAATGGATAGTTTTCTTTGTTTATCTGCTTTGGAAGGTTTTTTTTAAGGGGGGGGGGAGGCAAGATGTGGTGATCGACTTCTGGGAAGTTGGATCGACTCTCCAAACCTGCTTTATGCAGTTATCTTACATGCTCATTGTCTTCTAGGTAGTTAGATTATAGAACTCTAGCCTCTCTTGACCCTACTTCATGCAGTTGGATTACATGATTAAATCAATCTCACATCATGACCGACGAACCTGATAGCTTCACTTAATGGTCCAGGAAGAGTGCTATTGCTTGGTTAGTGTAATAGGATATTTTGCGTTGTGTCTAGAGTGCACTTGTGCTAATATTCTAGTCCAGTTGTGTTGAAAGTGTGATTATCTGCTTGTGTCTGCTGTCTGCATCATCCATGCTGCTATATGATATGCGGAATCTGATTTTGAAGTTTATCTTGTTCTTATGCAGCACTGCTGGCTGCCCTTTTGGTGAGAGCTGCCACTTTCTTCATTATGTTCCTGGTGGCTATAATGCTGTGGCCCAGATGATGAATATGGCACCGTCTCCAGCATCGAGGAATGCAGCAGCACCACCCATGCCCAATGGGAATACTCCTGCTGTGAAAACCAAACTTTGCAACAAGTTCAACTCAGCTGAAGGATGCAAGTTTGGGGACAAATGCCATTTTGCTCATGGGGACTGGGAAATTGGCAAGCCTATCGTGCCATCACAAGATGATCCACGTGCCATGGGGGGTGGACCTATTCCTGGCCGTTTTGGTGGGCGAATGGAGCCTCCTATTTCAGGACCTGCTGCTAGCTTTGGTACCTCAGCCACTGCAAAGATCAGTGTCGATGCTTCCCTTGCTGGAGCTATCATTGGGAAGGGCGGGGTGAACTCTAAGCAGATCTGTCGGCAGACAGGAGCCAAGCTGGCTATCCGTGAGCATGAAACAGATAAAAATCTCAGGAACATTGAGCTGGAGGGCACATTTGAACAAATTTCGCAGGCTAGTGCCATGGTAAGAGAGTTGATCAGCAGCCTTGGATCAGTTGGTGGCCCTGGAAGAGCACCGGCAGTGCAGGGCGGACCTCCACCTCAAATGAGCAACTACAAGACTAAGCTGTGTGAGAATTTTGCTAAAGGTTCTTGCACTTTTGGAGAAAGGTGCCACTTTGCCCATGGTGCTACTGAATTGCGCAAAACAGGGGTGTGAGCTTTATAGGCAGCTTAAGTCTTTGTAGTCCCTTGCTTTACTGCATGCCCGGTTGTGCTGGTCCATTGTATTATTCTCAATTTTGGGCTCTATTAATGCAACTTTCGTAGATTGAGTTATTACTGTCTCTGCATGGTTTTGACATTTTAAAGGAACAGACGTACTAGTTCTAGCTTTGCTTATTTGTGTCAGATGCTTAATTAGCCATCCTTTTTTCTTCTATATTCCACTTTCATCCCATGCATATTTTTTGTGATTTCTGATTAGTATCTCTGTAACTTCACCTGTGGATCACGACGGCTATGGGGATGTGAAGGGATACAGTGAAAACTGTAAGATAAGTGTCGTTGCATAAAGAGGGAAAATTTTATTCTAAGACAACTTTTTTGTCTCACAGTTTTGTAGATCTAGATTTCTATGGACAAGAAGTGTAAGATTGGGGTCCACAAATTTGTGAAACAAAAAGGAGTCTCATACAACTAGTGTAAGTTGTATGAGATACAAAATAAAACTTCTCGTTAAATAAGTTTTTTTTTTGTCTGTTATAATGTTTATACTATTTTGAGTATGGTAAATGTGACATTGATGGTATATGATAATTAATAGTATTAAAAGAGATTGTTGTAGATGAAAAATCTTACTTCGAAAGGGAATTTTTGTCTTTAAATAGATAGACCCATTGCTGTTAATACAGTGTCTCTATTCTACATTATATCTCTCATAAAATGACACATGAATTCTTGAGTAGTACTATAAATATTATTTAATTTCACCAACCAAAAGTTACATTATAATGCGGTAACTATTACGTATATCTTATACGACCAATCAAACACTATATTATCTTATATCAAATTTCATGCTGAGATCAATTGCTCCAATCGTCCCCTTCTAGTTTATCTGATTTAGTTTCGACGATTAACATTGATACAGTACTTGTGAATTACTCCTATAAGGTTAATGAATTAGTCAAGTTTCGAACACTATAAGATTTTTTTTTTGGGGTCATGCGAACACCAAAGTTATCGAAAAGGATAAGTTTAAACAATGTTTTGAATCTTCAGTGACAGAATATTTTATTTATCGGTTGTTTTTTAGTTCCTTTATTGTTTTTATGTTTCTCTACACAAATAAGAAAAGCATCTCTTCATCCCAAACTGCTGGAGACGTCCAATCAGGCATCCTTGGAAAGATATATATAAAAAGTTATAGTACCCATTTTTAGATGACACCACCACACATTTCTGTGGGAGGCTCAAGCTCATCTTTAACATGCTTGTAAAATTTTTCAGAAAACTTCAGTCAATATGACTTAATTGCATGCATGGCTCTTTCCGGGGGCGATATTACTTTGGTAGCTTCGACTGTAACAATAGGACCTATGGGTAAAATCTTATCATGATAGGACCTATTGATAAAACCAAAAGTGCTGCGCAACCATATTACAAATCCAGTAAAGTTTTAAAATTACATTGGTCACTCTACCAATCAAACACCACAATATTCTCTTGTCTTTATCTTTAAGAGAAGAGAAAAGGTCATTCGAGTAGTGGTCATTTGGAGCATAAGGGGAGTCAGAATTTTTGAGTTCTGAATTCTAAGATACAACTTCAAATTTTACTAACTAGATTCTAAAGTTAATTCTTATACGCAATTAATAACTTTTTAGTACATATACATAATATTACTGGAATTAGATTCTAAATTTAATTTATACACATCTAATAATTTTTTATTATACATAATTTTAAATCAAAATTATTAAATTCTGCCATACCCACGTTATTATGTTACCTCCATCCCTTTATTCTAAATTTAATTTTTATATATATTTAATAATTTTCAACACATACAAAATTTAATTTAAACTACTAAAGCCGAACCACAAGTTATATACTACCTCCTTCAGAACAGTAATTATTTGAAATCCTACGGTTAAACACCCGCATCGATTAAAAAAAAAGAAGAAGAAGAAATTGATCATAACGTAGGCGTTTATCTCCTGTCAATAAACAAAGGGAAAATGGTCAAATTTACTCCTCTGCTACAAGAAAAGGATCAAATTTACCCTTTATTATACTATCAATCTAAAAATACTCCTAACGTTATGTTAGTTGCTCAAATATATCCCTTTTCCGTCAGAGCTGTCCAAGGTAGACATCCAATCCTATGTGACATTGACATCTTGGTGAGATGGACACCGCGTGGCATGCCACGTTATCATCCAACCCATATGTAAATGCTTGATGATAATTAGTGAAAATATCTTGAAACACATGAAAAGTGCATTTCAATGTCTTGATTTCACTTGTATAAAGCTCTCTCTTTTGCTTAAGGTGTAGCCCGTTGGGAGTAGAGTTTTTGAGGACACTTATGCTGGTGTCCTTTATAGAAAAAATCAGTTAGCACCTAACCTGCAATACTGATGCAAGTTCCTGCGTGGAATGACCACGGTATGCTAATGTGAAATAAGAAATATTTGCTTGTTATTCAACCCTAGGGCTTTTGTTCTTTGTTTCTTTGCATTTTTTTGGTGTAGTAAGTGCATGAAGATGTTATTTTTACTAACATTTAAATTTACTTTGATCATTAAAATGTTTATAATTTAGTAAATTTAGTGAAGGGCATAGTTAGCATGCAAGAACAACCTTTTTAATATTGAGTTCCCGTTGATTCTGAAACTCACCGGATGAACATATGGGATTACCTCCTACCCTGGGAGAGAAATCATTGGGATAAGGAAGATGATTAAGTCTTTTCCTGAATCACATCGATAATGAAAAAAGTCAAAAATAAAAAATAAAAAAAATAGAGTTGTTCCCATCATTGAGTTCCTTGCTGAAGTTATGCGCTTCTATTTACTTTAAACTTGCTCTGGCGTTAGTTCTCCTAGAAGATTCATAGTTCAGGAATCATATTTGATGCTCTTATGCTAAACATTTGTGGTGCAGAAAAAATATCTTCAAACTTGGGATATTAAGTCTGATGCTGTTTGAATCAAAATGCTCTGTTTCTTAAACCATATCCGGAAGTTTTGAAGAAGTGAAGATTGATAAGGATAAGGATAAACAGAGCTAAGAGTTTCATTTGAATTCAATTGTTGTATATATCTCCTAAGCCTCTCTCCTTCATCTACAATACTTATACTATGATTGTACTTCTTCAGCTATAAATGTACTCATTTACATGACTGTAAAATACAAGTTGGAATACCAAGTCTTACTGTTTATGGTATCAGAAGCCTTAAGCTCACACGAGCAACTCAAACAAATTCTGCAACTTTTTTTTTCTCATCCAGATAAAGCCTAATGGGAGAAAACTCAAGCACCATCACTTCACCAACCATTTTCAGCCATGGAAATGTGATCCAACCAGCACAATTGATTTCCTTCAACCCAGCGTTGCAGCTCTCGATCAAACCGATGGGAAGCTCAAACTATTCGACTTGGCAAGCCCAAGTAACCACCCAACTATTTGGATATGATCTCCTATCCTACATTGATGCTGTTGGGAATAAACCCCGTAAAAATAGTATTCACGGTATTAGTGATAAACGCAGAACACTAAGTTATGGTTAAATCAGCAAGAATAGAAATGCAGCAATAATGACACCAAGATTTTACGTGGAAACCCTTCTGAATAAGGAAAAAAACCACGGCCAAGAAGAACAACTGATATCACTATAGCGAGGAATTTTACACTGTGTAGTAACGAGTAAAAAATACTCCTAAGACCACTACACCCTCAAAAGAAATAAACACTCTTTTGCTTTTTTCCACCTCACTACAATATCTCTCACACTCTATTTTTCTTCACAAACTATTTTTTTATAGTTTATGGAATACCTTGCTCTCTCTTTTCTCTCTTTGTTGGTGTGTAGAAATGAGAGTTAAAGCTCTCCTTTTATAGCCAAAACCTCACTCTCTAAAGCCTACAATATTTGACAATTTACACACCCTTTTCACAATTTCAACAAGGTTGGCTACCAAACCAAACCAAGTCAATAAAATTGGCTACCAAATTATACAAATTCAACAAGGTTGGCTACCAAACCAAACCAAGTCAACAAAATTGGCTACCAAATCATTTGAATGAGATGGACACCATATCAATCTCCCCCTCCAGTCTCATTCATCTAGAGGAGGTAGCACTATCTTCTAGTTTGAGTGCATGCCGACAAGTTCTTTGCATAGCTCGAACTTTTCTCTTGGTACCACCTTGGTCAACATATCTGCAGGATTTTCACTCGTGTGAATCCTTTTGACTTGAAGTGATTCATTCTCCACTTGCTCACGAATCCAATGATATCTGACGTCAATGTGTTTTGTTCTCGCATGGTACATGGAGTTTTTGCTCAGGTCTATTGCACTCGGACTGTCGCAATAGACAACATACTCCATCTGTCGCAATCCAAGTTCTTGAAGAAATCTCTTGAGCCATATCATCTCTTTGCCAGCTTCAGTAACCGTAATATACTCCGCTTCAGTTGTAAATAGTGCGACACACTTCTGCAACTTCGACTGCCATGATATAGCTCCCCCTGAAAAAGTAAACAAATATCCAGTAGTGGATTTTCTGTTATCAAGGTCACCTGCCATATCAGAATCTGTATAGCCCTTCAAAATTGGATTTGATCCTCCAAAACATAAGCATTCACGTGAGCTTCCTCTTAGATACCTGAGTATCCACTTTACAGCTTCCCAATGCTCTTTTCCTGGATTTTCAAGAAATCTGCTAACAACACCGACTGCATGAGCAATATCTGGTCGAGTGCATACCATTGCATACATCAAACTTCCAACGGCAGAGGAATAAGGAATCTTGGCCATTCTCTCTTTTTCCTCCGTTGTTGTTGGACACATCTTCTTGCTCAACTTCAGATGACCAGGAAGAGGTGTGCGAACCAACTTAGCACTTTTCATATTGAAGCGCTCCAGTACACGTTCTATGTACTTCTCCTGTGACAAGTAAAGCTTCCTTTCATTTCTCGAACGAGTAATTCTCATGCCCAAAGTCTGCTTAGCATGACCCAAGTCTTTCATTGCAAAAGACTTATTCAACTGTTTCTTCAACTCGTCAATCTTGGAAGAATTCCTGCCCACAATCAACATATCATCCACATATAGCAAGACGACGATAAAATCGTCATCAGAAAATCTTTGTACAAACACACAGTGATCTGAAGAAGTCTTCTTGTAGCCTTTCTCCCCCATAACAGACTCAAACTTCTTGTACCACTGTCTGGGAGCTTGCTTCAATCCATATAGACTCTTCTTAAGTTTGCATACAAGATTTTCTTTACCTTTTGCCTTGAAGCCTTCAGGTTGTTCCATATAAATCTCCTCTTCTAAGTCACCGTGAAGAAAAGCAGTCTTCACATCCATCTGCTCAATCTCCAAATCAAGACTGGCAGTCAAACCAAGAACTGTCCGAATGGAGGACATTTTTACAACAGGAGAAAATATTTCGTCAAAGTCAATACCTTTCCTTTGACCAAATCCCTTGACAACCAATCTAGCTTTGTATCTGGGCTTCAAACTATGTTCTTCAGCTTTAACTTTGAACACCCACTTGTTCTTCAAAGTTCTCATGCCCTTAGGCAATTTCACCAACTCATAAATATGGTTCTCATGCAGAGATTTCATCTCATCTTGCATGGCTTCAATCCATTGATCCTTGTGCTCATCTTCTATGGCCTCCGCATAACATTCAGGCTCACCCCCATCAGTGAGTAATACATATTCATTGGGTGAATAATGGGAGGACGGAGTACGAGGTCTAGAAGACCTCCTGAGTGGAATATCTAACTAGTCCACAGCTTCGTGAGTAGGAGCATCTACCTCATCAACATTAGCATTGTTATCCCCATCACCATCAATATGTTGATCTGGAATATGGTTCTGGGCATCACCATCATCATTGAGCCCACCAGTGTCATCCCCATTTGTATGAAGGAACTTGATCAAGATTAACTAAACCTTCAGAACTTGAAGATTTTAACTTCTCCGCTTTGTTAATATCTTCAATGGTTTGATCCTCCACGAAGATAACATCACGGCTTCTCACAACCTTCTTCTCAATTGGATCATATAGCCTGTAACCAAACTCATCAAGGCCATAACCAATGAAGATGCACTGCCTTGTCTGGCAGTTAATTTTGACCTCTCATCTTTAGGCACATATACAAAAGCTTTGCAACCAAACACTTTAAAATGGTCATAGGAGACATCCTTGCCATACCAAACTTTGTTTGGAACATCACTTTGCAAAGCAACCGCAGGGGATAGATTAATAACATGTGCGACGGTCAACAAAGCCTCACCCCAAAAGGAATTCGACAACTTTGCTTCAGAAAGCAAACATCTGACTCTTTCCATCAATGTCCTGTTCATCATTTCTGCTAAACTATTAAGCTGAGGAGTCTTAGGAGGAATCTTCTGGTGTCTGATACCCTGTTGTTTGCAGTATTCGTCAAACGGTCCACAATATTCACCACCGTTATCAGTACGAATACACTTCAGCTTCTTTCCAGTTTCTCTTTCAACTGAAGCCTGAAACTGCTTAAAGACACCCAACACTTAGTCTTTAGTCTTCAAGATGTAGACCCAAAGTTTCCTTGAACAATCATCAATAAAGGTAGCAAAATAAAGTGCACCACCCAAAGTTCTTGTCTTCATTGGACCACATAAATCTGAATGCACCAACTCAAGCAACTCTGTCTTTCTTGAAGGAGGATGAGACTGGAAAGAAACTCTTTTTTGTTTTCCAGCCAAGCAGTGCTCACATTTTTCTAATTTTGCACTTTCAAAATTTGACAACAATTTCTTCTTGGCCAGAACATTTAGTCCTTTCTCGCTAATGTGGCTAAGCCTCTTATGCCATAACGTTGAAGAGTTATGGCTCTTAACGACATTCACCATATCAACACAGGTAGAGGCCGTAGTCCAGTATAAACCACGACGCTTTTCCCCACGAGCCACAATCATGGAGCCCTTAGTGAGCTTCCACTTTCCAGCACCATTGGTACTGACATATCCCTCATCATCCAAAACACCAACAGAGATCAAGTGCAAACGAACATCAGGTGCATGCTTTATATTGTTTAAAACTAGTTTAGTTCCAATACTAGTTTCCAAACAAATCGTTCCAACACCAGCCACCCTAGATACAGTCTCATTACCCATACGCAGAGTTCCAAAGTCACCCTGAGTATATGATGAGAAAAATTCCTTCCTTGATGTCACATGAGATGCGACACCACTGTCCACAACCCAGCTTGACTCATCACAAGCAATATTTATCAGATCTGTATCAAGGATTGTTACAAGATCTTCTGTAGTGACGGTGGCCACACGATTGCCATCTTCTTTCTGTTCTTCCTTGTCTCTATTCTCCTTTTTCAAATCCAGCAGAACTTCTTTGTGTGCCCTTTCTTCCCGCAATGATAGCACTCAATATCTTTAAGTCTGCTTCTGGATTTGCTTCTATTATGTTCTCTATTTTGAGAACCTCGATTCTTGCTTCTCCCCCTAGAGTCAGTCACCAAGACATCTGATGAGGAGGAACCTTGAGATTTTCTTCTCATCTATTCATTTAGAAGGCTGCTCTTGGCAAGATCCATAGAGATCACACCATCCGGAGCAGAATTTGATAATGAAGTTCTAAGAATTTCCCAAGAATCTGGTAGGGAACCAAGTAGAAACAAGCCTTGAATTTCTTCATCAAATTTAATGCCCATAGCATATAACTGGTTCATGATCCCCTGAAAATTATTCAGATGATCTGTCATCGCGGAACCATCGTGGTATTTTAAATCCAACATATGTTTTATCAGAAACATCTTGTTGTTTCCAGTTTTCCGAGCATACAAACTTTCAAGGTGCTCCCATATGGTCCGAGCATGTGTCTCCCCAGAAATATGGTTCAAAACATTATCGTCAACCCACTGTCTAATAAAGCCGCAAACCTGCTTGTGTAACAGATTCCACTCTTCATCTGATTTATTATCAGGCTTTACAGTGGCGAAGACAGGTTGATGAAAATTCTTGACATAGAGCAAATCTTCCATTTTGCCCTTCCAAATGGCATAATTTGTGCCATTCAAGGTAACAATTCTACTAGTGTTGGCTTCCATCGTTTATCACAAATACAAATACAATTTATTAGGAGATCAAAGTAATTCTTTTCTGATGTGGAAGTTCAGACTGTGCTGCAACCACAGAGCATACTCAGATAGAACCTTGGCTCTGATACCACTTGTTGGGAATAAACCCCGTAAAAATAGTATTCACGGTATTAGTGATAAACACAGAACACTAAGTTATGGTTAAATCAGCAAGAATAGAAATGCAGCAATAATGACACCAAGATTTTACGTGGAAACCCTTCTGAATAAGGGAAAAAACCACGGCCAAGAAGAGCAACTGATATCACTATAGCGAGGAATTTTACACTGTGTAGTAACGAGTAAAAAATACTCCTAAGACCACTACACCCTCAAAAGAAATAAACACTCTTTTGCTTTTTTCCACCTCACTACAATATCTCTCACACTCTATTTTTCTTCACAAACTATTTTCTTATAGTTTATGGAATACCTTGCCCTCTCTTTTCTCTCTTTGTAGAAATGAGAGTTAAAGCTCTCCTTTTATAGCTAAAACCCCACTCTCTAAAGCCTACAATATTTGACAATTTACACACCCTTTTCACAATTTCAACAAGGTTGGCTACCAAACCAAACCAAGTCAATAAAATTGGCTACCAAATTATACAAATTCAACAAGGTTGGCTACCAAACCAAACCAAGTCAACAAAATTGGCTACCAAATCATTTGAATGAGATGGACACCATATCAGATGCCACATCTGCTATTCCTCCGGTGTGTATTACAGATGACAAAGGCAGTCCACTTCCTAATCCAACATACAAATTGTGGCTAAGGCAAGACAACCTTGTTTGTAGTGCAATAAGGCCTATGTCGATCCATCCATTGCGCCACTGATCGCATAAGCAACTACTGCCAAAAATGCATGGGATAGTTTGCAAACAACTTATGCAAACAAATCTCAAGCAAGAATTTTTGGACTTCGTGAGTTACTCTTAAACATCAGGCGCAACTCTAAGTTCATCGGTGACTATATGAAAGAAATTAAATCCATTGCGGATGATATCGCTACCTCTGGCTCACCTCTAACAAATGAGGAAATAGTCATCAAAGTTTTGAGCGGACTTGGAGCAGAATATAAAGAGATATCAGCAGCTATACGTGCTCGTGATAATCCCATATCTTTTGAAGAACTATTTGACAAACTTCTTGCGCATGAAGTTTTTTTCGAGCACTCAGAATCAAAGAATGAGTAGCCTATTATCACTGCACAATTCAGCCAGCAGCGCAACTCGTTCAACCACTCTAATGGAAGAAACCACACTGGTTCTCAACGACGAGGAGGGATTTCCAACTCCATGCCTAACATCCGCAATTTTTCTGGACAAATGACCAACTCAAAGGCGTTCAATAACAGGCCTAATCAACAAAGAGTGCAGTGTCAACTTTGTGACAAGTTTGGCCATATAGCTAAGGTGTGTCGCTCTAAATCTCACGATGCACTTGAAGTTCAGGCAAATTTTACCAATCTACAAACTATGATGCCAATCACTCACGTTCATGGACTGTTGACTCGGGGGCTTCTCACCACATCAAATATAATCCAAAATCCCTTCACTCTGCTACTGACTTCTCAAGCAATGATGAAATCATCACTGGTGATGGTAAAGGAATACCAATAACTCATATTGGTCAAACTACATTTCTTTGTGATAAAACTAAGTCTTTTCATCTGCATAATGTTCTCTGTTCTCCAAGAATCATTTTTTTTTAATTTCAGTTGCTACATTTTGTCGCCATAATCAAACATCTATTGAATTCTCTCCTTATTCTTTTTGTGTGAAGGATTTGAATACGGGGCACGCCTCCTGCAAGGAGGGAGCAAAGGTGACCTCTATAAATGGCCAGCTAACAAGTCACAACATCATCCATCTTCTCCTCTTGCTCACTTCACAACTACAACCACACCAATACTGCACCTATGACATGCCAGACTTTGGTCATCCTCAACCTAGAATATTTCCTCTTTTAAGCTTCCTGTTGCTAGTAGTAAAGATGATTCCTAAAAGTCAAATCGCCTTTCTTTTGGTGACAATTCCATTAGCAATTATAGACTATTTGAGTATTTGTACCCTGATATCTGGGATCCTATTATTCACTCGTTTGATAATTTTCTATTTCGAGTGTTGAAATTGGCAAAATGTTTGTCCCACATCGGTGGGAAAACAAAAGTTGGGGGGATTTTCCCCCTATAAAAGAAGGCTTAATGTTTAGGATTTAAATACACCTCTCATTTGCCTTCTCATCTGTTTAAGGCATTTGTATCTTCTCTCTTTAGTATTATTTCACTTGTATTTTTGGAGTGGAATAAAATATTGGTTGTGTCCGAGGAGTAGGCAAAATTAGCCGAACCTCGTAAATTCTGGTGTTCCCTTTATTGTTGCTTTATTGTCTTATTTATTATTTGGTGGCTGTCATAATTTTTGGTATAGTAGTTGTGACTTATTCACACTATATACATTTGGCTTCCGCAACAATTGGTATCAGAGCCAAGGTACTGTCTAAGTATGCTCTGTGGTTGCAGCATAGTCTGATCTTCCACATCAGAAAAGATTTATCTTGGTAACTGAGTCAAGGTTCTGTCTGAGTATGCTCTGTGGTTGCAGCTTAGTCTGATCTTCCACACCAGAAAGGAAATAATCTTGATTTGTGTCGTCAGCTATTAAATAATATTTGTGTCAAAGATGGGAGACAATAAACAAGAAGAATCTACATCAAGTGTCAACAATACGTCATCATTGGCATCTTCGCTTATGACAAGAATTGTGTCAAATGCGAAATTTGCGGTAGAAATTTTTGACGGGTCCGGACATTTTGGGATGTGGCAAGGCGAGGTTCTAGATGTCCTTTTTCAACAAGGGCTAGATCTGGCCATTGAAGAAAAGAAACCAGATGTTATTGGAGAAGAAGATTGGAGAATTATCAACCGTGTTGCTTGCGGTACCATTCGATCCTACCTTGCTAGAGAGCAGAAATATCCATACACAAAGGAAACTTCTGCAAGTAAATTATGGAAAGCACTGGAGGATAAATTTTTGAAGAAAAACAGTCAAAATAAATTGTACATGAAGAAGAGACTGTTTCACTTCACCTATGTTCCTGGTACCACGATGAATGAACATATCACCAGTTTCAATAAGTTGGTCACAGATTTGCAAAATATGGATACAACTTATGATGATGGTGACTTGGCCTTAATGTTGTTGGCGTCACTTCCTGATGAGTACGAGCACCTTGAAACTACTCTACTCCATGGAAATGACGAAGTTTCTCTCAGAGAAGTTTGTTCGGCTTTGTACAGCTATGAACAAAGAAAGCGAGAAAAACAGAAGGGCGGAGAAGGAGAAGCACTATTTGTGAGGGGTCGTCCTCAAAATCAAATGAGGACAAAGAAGGGAAGATCCAAGTCAAGATCCAGACCCAGCAAAGATGAATGTGCTTTTTGTCGAGAAAAAGGGCACTGGAAGAAAGACTGTCCGAAGTTGAAGAATAAGGCCAAACATAACAATGGAAAGGCCATTATGGATTCAAATGTAGCTGATTGTGATGATTCAGACTTCTCATTAGTTACAACAGAGTCATCAACATCATCAGACATATGGTTGATGGACTCGGCTTGTAGCTATCATATGTGTCCCAACAGGGGCTGGTTCGTGGAATTTCAAGAAGAAGAATATGGAGTCGTCCACACAGCGGATAAAAACCCTCTTACCTCATATGGCATTGGTTCAATACGATTAAGGAACCATGATGGAATGATCAGAACATTAACAGATGTTCGATATGTACCGGATTTGAAGAAGAATCTCATCTCTGTGGGAGCCCTAGAATCAAAAGGGTTCAAAATCATTGCAGAAAATGGAGTGATGAGAGTATGCTTCGGTGCACTAGTGGTAATGAAGGCTAATCGGAAGAATAATAATATGTACCGCTATTGTGGCAGTACAGTTATTGGGACAGCGGCAGTGACATCCAGTGACGACAAAGAGGCAGAAGCAACCAAGCTATGACACATGCGCTTGGGACATGCTGGAGGAAAATCCTTGAAAACTCTATCAGATCAAGGATTGTTAAAAGGAGTCAAGGCTTGCAACTTGGAGTTTTGTGAGCATTGTGTTAAAGGGAAACAGACAAGGGTTAAATTTGGTACATCGATCCATAATACTAAAGGCATTTTGGATTATGTACACTCTGATGTTTGGGGTCCTTCCAAAACACCTTCATTGGGTGGGAAGCACTATTTTGTAACCTTTGTTGATGATTTTTCTCGAAGAGTGTGGGTGTATACAATGAAAAACAAAGATGAAGTGCTGGGAATTTTTCTCAAATGGAAGACGATGGTGGAGAATCAAACAGGCAGGAGGATCAAGTGTATTCGCACAGACAATGGAGGTGAATACAAAAATGATCATTTCAATAAGGTCTGTGAAAATGATGGCATCGTCCGACACTTCACTGTTAGACATACACCACAACAGAATGGAGTGGCAGAACGTATGAACCGGACCTTGCTGGAGAAGGTACGGTGTATGTTGTCCAATGCTGGCTTGGGCAAAGAATTTTGGGCTGAGGCAATTACATATGCATGCCACCTCATTAATCGTCTACCATCTGCTGCTATTGATGGCAAGACACCATTTGAAAAATGGTATGGAAAACCTGCTGTAGATTATAACTCTTTGCACGTGTTTGGCTCAACTGCATATTATCATGTGACGGAGTCAAAATTGGATCCAAGGGCAAAGAAGGCTATTTTTATGGGAATTACTTCTGGAGTCAAAGGATATCGCTTATGGTGTCCTATGACAAAGAAAGTAATATTCAGCAGGGATGTTACCTTTGATGAATCTGCTATGGTAAATAAGGTAACAGAAGATACCAAACAAAATAAAGGTGCTTCTAAGCAGGTGGAGTTTGAGGGAAAATTTATTTTTCCTACACAAGAAGCAGAGGAGGAAACAAATGAAGATTACCCTCTGGAAGGAGAGCCAGTAGAGGAGATTCCAACTCAGGAACCTCAACAACAACTTGAATCAATAGCAACCAGCAGGCCAAAAAGAACAATAACGAAACCTGTTCGTCTCATAGAGACAGTTGCTTGTGCAACCTCAATTGTAGCTGATGATGTTCCTACCACTTATAAAGACGCAGTCCAAAGTTCAGAAGAAGATAAGTGGAGGATTGCCATGAATGATGAAATACAGTCCCTTCATCAGAATCATACATGGAGATTGACCAATCTCCCGAAGGGAAAGAAAGCAATTGGGTGCAAATGGGTATTTGCAAAGAAGGAAGGATTTCCTAACCAAGTAGATGTTCGCTACAAAGCAAGATTGGTGGCCAAAGGATATGCTCAAAAGGAGGGAATTGATTACAATGAAGTATTTTCTCCAGTTGTAAAACATTCCTCCATTAGAATTATGTTGGCTTTGGTAGCACAATTGGATTTGGAACTAGTTCAGATGGATGTAAAAACTGCGTTTTTACATGGAAACTTGGAGGAGGAAATCTACATGACTCAGCCAGAAGGATTCAAAGTTGCTGGAAAAGAAAATGTGGTGTGCAAACTTGAAAAATCGTTGTACGGATTGAAACAATCTTCTAGACAATGGTACAAGCGATTTGACGAGTTTATGTTGCGGCAAGGGTACAAGAGAAGCAAATACGATCATTGTGTGTATTTGCACAAGCTTAAAGATGGTTCCTTTGTATATCTTCTCCTATATGTTGATGATATGTTGATAGCTTCCAAGAATTCGGAAGAAATTGATAAGTTGAAAATTCAACTGAAGAAGGAGTTCGAGATGAAGGATTTGGGTGAGGCAAAGAAAATTCTTGGCATGGAGATAATAAGAGATAGACGTTCAAAGAAACTCTGTTTATCTCAGAAAGAATATTTGAAAAGAGTACTACAACGTTTTGGCATAGATGACAAGACTAAGCCAGTTAGTACTCCACTTGCTCCCCATTTTAAGCTAAGTACTAATATGTCGCCAATGGATGAAGCTGAACGAGAGTATATGTCAAAGGTACCATACGCAAATGTTGTTGGTAGCTTGATGTATGCAATGGTTTGCACAAGGCCTGACATTTCACAAGCTGTTGGAGTTATTAGCAGATATATGCACAATCCAGGGAAGGAGCATTGGCAAGCTGTGAAGTGGATTCTACGGTATATTCATAATACTGTAGATGTCGGGTTAGTTTTTGAGCAGGAAGACAATCAGTCTGTAGTTGGATATTGTGACTCAGATTTTGCGGGTGATCTGGACAAACGAAGATCAACTACTGGTTATGTGTTTACTTTTGCAAAGGCACCAGTTAGTTGGAAGTCTACTTTGCAGTCAACAGTTGCTTTGTCTACAACAGAGGCAGAGTACATGGCTATTACAGAGGCTGTGAAGGAGGCAATTTGGCTTCAAGGATTGCTAAAGGAGCTTGGTGTTGAACAAAAAGGTATCACAATTTTTTGTGATAGTCAAAGTGCTATTCAATTAGCGAAGAACCAAGTTTATCATGCAAGGACGAAGCACATTGATGTTCGGTATCATTTCGTACGAGAAATCATAGAAGAAGGTGGAGTCACAGTGAAGAAAATTCATACTACGGAGAATCCTGCTGATATGCTGACAAAGGTGGTGACTGCGATCAAGTTTCAACATTGTTTGGATTTGATCAACATTGTTGAACACTGAAGATTGAAGATGAAGACACAACCAAAATTTGTTATTGAGAGAAAATTGAAGATGTGGAATTTTGCCAAGGTGGAGATTTGTTGAAATTGGCAAAATGTTTGTCCCACATCGGTGGGAAAACAAAAGTTGGGGGAATTTTCCCCCTATAAAAGAAGGCTTAATGTTTAAGATTTAAATACACCTCTCATTTGCCTTCTCATCTGTTTAAGGCATTTGTATCTTCTCTCTTTAGTATTATTTCACTTGTATTTTGAAGTGGAATAAAATATTGATTGTGTCCGAGGAGTAGGCAAAATTAGTCGAACCTCGTAAATTCTGGTGTTCCCTTTATTATTGCTTTATTATCTTATTTATTATTTGGTGGCTGTCATAATTTTTGGTATAGTAGTTGTGACTTATTCACACTATATACATTTGGCTTCCGCAACATCGAGTACATCTGGTTATTCCCATTAAAGAACAAATCAGATGTTCAAGGAGTGTTTGTGAACTTTCTTAGTATGGTGCAAAACCCATTTTAGCTTAGTGTTGGCACACTCTATTCAGTTGGGGGCGGAGAATACACAAGCTTAAAATCTATCCTTAAGCAATATGGCATTCAACATCTCATTAATCCTCCCTACGCTCCTCAACTGTGGTGTCCACCTCACTACGCCACGCAAATAAATAATCAATTCACACTTCTCTCTACAAAATAGATATATTTATGAAATGATAAAAGTGTTGTCTAAGCACAAATTCACATACACCACTTACATCATTCGCCTTATTAAAATTAAAAGGACAAAAATATGCATCACTCTTAACAAAGAAAGAAACAAAAAAGAAAAGAAACAGTAACAAACACCAAATTAAGCTACAATGGCTAAATCAGAAATTTTAACTATAAGAACCACCAGTGCCATAGCCAGTGTTAACCCCACCACCACCATGTGTATTATGTGCAGCCGAAGATCTCTGAGTTCCAGTGGCAGTTCCAATGGGGTGAGACTGCACCACACCTTCAACCACCTGTCCAGCCGGTTCGCCACTGCCGTGGCCGGGCAATGCTGACATCTGATGCGCACCAGTTGGGTGCCCAGTGGCTCCAGTGGTCGAGTAGGAATGCGTCTTTTCAGTGCCAGTAGTAGAATAGCCTTGTCTAGCTGCTGCATTCTTGTCTCGAGCCTCTTGCTTGTTCATTTCGGCTTCGTTGATTCTTTCTTTTTTCTTTTCTGTTGCCATCTCCTTTTCTGTTGGGTTGTCTGCTGTCATCCTCTCCATCTGTTTCCATCAAGCAATATTACCAAAAAGAACATTGTTAATTCTTGGTTACGTACTTTATCTCGCTTTATAAACTTTCTTTGTTAAAGCACACTTGTGCTCAGGGAAAAAAAGAAAGAAAGGAAAATCAAGATCTAATGCTAGAAGTTTATATGTCACAACCCGTATATAAGCAACAACTTTTCCTTAAACCATACATTTTCTAGGAGTATATATTTTCAACATTAAGTTACTCCTTTCTATTTTTTGGAACTAAAAAAAGTTTTTTTTGAGTATGAGGGTCAAATTGACTAATTTGTGGTGAATACAAAAATAAATTCTTTAAAAACTATTTGCATCAAAGTATTCAAGATCAAAATGACTCCTAAATGGTAATAGGTTAATTCTTTTTGAAATGGAAGGAACCCAATTTATAATAGGTCCAACAGGATTATTCTTTTTGAAATGAAGAGAGTGCAAAATTTGTGAATTGTAATATTTTTATTCTGTGAATTTTATTTTTAAGAAAATTCAAAAATGACAACAAAAACTAAAACAATTGGCTGCTTCAACTAATGTAGCAATATAATTGCAGCATAGTAATACAATCCTGTATCCACAAAGCGCTAATGCCTTAGTTATTGTATATTTCAAGACCCTTTATTATTTTTCAAAATGGTAGGAGTACTATTGAGATATATAGGAAGTATATATAATTCAAGCCAGTAGAGCAATATCTATTAAGAAATGATTATTGTTCGTCTACAATTAATGGGAAGATATCGTGTATAGTATACACTAAACCATTAAGTAATGGAAAACCTTTTCTTGAGCAACAGCTTTGGTCTTCTCCATGCCAGACTTTGCCGAAGCGGCAAAGTTTGATGCTGTTTCTTTCATGGCCTGCATTTTCACTCTTTTACACCAACTTTCTTTCTTGAAAATCTATTTTAATCTGTCGAGAAATTAACTAAATGTGATTCGTTTCTATACCATGTATATGTAAAGAACTTAAATAGATTTGTACATGAGCGCGAATGAGAAGAGATACGTGTCATTTCTTTACCGAGTCTTATTCTCATTCCAACACCTGTCTAAACAGGTGTCTTTATCTTCGTAACAGACGCAAACTGTCTTTGGTTGGTTCCTTTATGTTTTGGATAAGATTTTTCTTTTCATTTCGAAATTTTGGTTTTACTTGCTCTTTTCTTGGATAAAATTAAAAATTGAAATACGACGTATTATTTTGCTTTCTTCTGCTCCCTCCGTTACAATTTATATATGAACCTATTTGATTGGGCATAAAGCTTAAGAAAAGAATTTGTGGTATAAAAAAAAGTGGTTATAAATTATTATATAAAGGTAAATTATTTCTAAATATAAAAAGGGGTTAATTTTTTTGACACGAACTAAAAAGAATATATTCACATAAATTGAAACGGAGGAGTAAGTTATTTCGTTGAAAAAGAAATATGATTTTATGCTCTTTGCTAAGGGTATCAATGGATATTTAAAAATCGACTAAACTGACCGAGCCGTATCGCATCGAACTGATTTTTAAGTTTCTGTTAATAAAACCGTAAGTTTTTATATAAATCTATAATCGTACCGATAATTAGGGTATATTTTTTATTTTATGAAAATAAATCAAAAAATACCGAACCGTACCGAGTAAATTTACATGGGATTATAGTTATATATTAAGTTTAAAAATAATAATGCATTAAAATTTTCCTTGGGCCTTCGAATTATGAAAACGGTTATAAGGCAACAATTAATTAAACTCAAAATACGAATTCCCAGACCTATTATACTATTCCTATTGAGACTAAACTATTTCTAGCACATTCACTCGCAAGACACAAGGTATTCTAGCGATTATAAGTAGCAAACTACAATGTGTTGAATGTGTTTTTTTTGTATGATTTAAATTCATATTTTCGAATATTTAATCTTCTATAGACTTTATTCTTGAGTCCCAACTTGCTTAATATTTTTCCACTCGTGTGATTTATATTTTCTTTGTCTTTGCGTTAGTTTTTTTTACGCTTGATGGATCTATATTCTGACCATCTTTCATATTTTTTTAATTCATCACCCTTTAAATAGTATAAATGTCTATAGAGTTTTGGTAAGTCTTATAAAAGTATGTATGCTATTACATTCTTATAACGACCCGACTGGTTGTTTTGAGCATTTATATCCCGTTCAACTATTTGAAGTCTTGAGTAGCTTCATATGATGTATTATGACCAGTGTATATTGTCGGTTTTGATTTTTAGGTGTTTCAGGATTAGTTCGGAAGAATAAATTTCATGTTAGAGGCCTTTAGTTGAAAGAGTTGACTAAGTTTGAGTTTTTGCATTCGACCTCAAATGGGAGTTTTGATTATTCCGTTAGGTCTGGATGGTCCTATATTATTATCATTCAATGTATAATGATCTTACATTATTATTTTTCACGGCATAACAATCCTTGCACTATACCCAGAATTTAATTTGGATATTTCTAGAATGTTTCAACATCGTTTTTTCAAGCATAAGTAGTAACCCAGTAAGAAAATAAGCTCCAAATTCAATTTTGATTGAAGCATTAGATCCGTATTGAAATTAAAGAGCCATAACAAAAAGAATCATCGAATTTGGACATCGTATGAGAGAGTTATGCAAATTTTTGTGTCAGAAAAGATTGTTATTTTCTGGGGCACGGGCAAATCACAGGTGTCAAATGTAATTTATAAGTCGTAGGTGTCCAATGCGACTTGCCTGGATAGATTCTAAAACGGAGTTTTGCCATTTTTAACGTATTTGGAGCTATGGAGCTCGAATTGAAGGGATGTTTGAGGCGATTTTCACCATATGAATTGAGGTAAGTGATTCTAACTCGATTTTGGTTAAATTACATGAACTATTGTTGTTTGTATCAACAAATTAGTGTTTTGGATTAAAAATGGTATAAAATTTCATAGACTTTAATTGAGGATTTGAAGGCCGAGTTGTGGTCGGATTTGAGTAATTTTGATATGGTTTGACTCGTGGTTGAATGGGGGTTCAAATTTTATAATTTTTATTGGATTCCAAGACATGGGCCCCACTATTAACTTTTTTGTTGACTTTTTCAGATTTAGTGTGAAATTTAGCATTTTCTTATGGAATTGATTCCTACACCTCGTGTTGATTGTATTGAATTATTTATGACTAGATTCGAGGCGTTCGGAGGCCGAATCGCGAGGAAAAAGCTTATTGGAATAAAGAATTGCACGGGTTGAGGTAGGTAACATTTTTAAACTTGGAGTTGAGAGTATAAACCCCGAAAATACATGTTATATGATTTGTTTGGAGGTGACGCACATGCTAGGTGATGGGCGTGTGGGCGTGCACCGTAGAAATTGTGACGTAATTGATTCCGTGAAATTCTGTAGTCAAATAATCTTGGCATTATCCATGTACTTTCATGTGTTAAAGAAATTGAGCTAAGAATCATGTTAAAAATCATGTTGAGGCTATATGCCGGTATTATTAAGACCACAGAGGTCACATTGCTGTTGAACTATTTGTTTAAATTGTAATTTCATACTCAGTCATATTCATTCATTTCATATCATATCTCACTCTCTGTTGCTATTTATTGATACATTATATTATCATGTTTGGGATAATTTTTCATGATATTTTGAGCCCGAGAGACTGGAGAGATTGATGACATTGCGAGAATATTGATATTATAGCACGTGAGTTGCCCGTGCAACACGTGAGTTGTCCGTGCGGATCCAGATACTGATGCTATAGCATGTGAGTTGTCCGTGCAGATCTAGATACTGATACTATAGCACGTGAGTTGTTCGTGCAACACTTGAGTTGACCGTGCGAATCCAGATACTGATATTATAGCACGTGAGTTATCCGCGCAACACGTGAGTTGTCCATACAAATTATAGCTCTTTGGCTGAAGGAGCCCCTTCGGAGTCTGCATCTCATACAGTGAGTGCAGTTGATATTATTTTGAGGGTTGAATCTTCCCTGGCATGGATCTTGCCCGAATCATTTACATTTTTGGGATGGATTTCCCCTAGGTTGGATTAGTCTATATAGTACTAAGTGACTGAATGTCAGTTAATGTATATATATATATATATATACAGTCACTCAGTACTGTATATGGCCAATCCAGCCCAGATATATATATATATATATATATATATATATATCTGGGCTGGATTGGCCATATACAGTACTGAGTGACTGTGCCTGAGTTGTCATTTGTATTTGGGCTGAATCTGTTCGGTACAGTGCCGAGTTGTCACACCCTTTTTTCAAACTTCACAAACCATTTTAAGAATATAAAAAGACTTGTAAAGCTCAAAAGGGTTTTTCAACTAGAAAGTGATAAAAATTTGTTCAAAAGAAAATAACTCAGAGTCGTCATCTGAAATTGGTTTCGGTGTGTCAGATCACCATTTTATAAAAATGATTTTTCCTTTTAAAACATTTTAGACTCTAAAACCAAGTCCGCACCAGAGATTAGGGTAAGGGAGTTCATTTGACTCGGGGAGAAGGTGTTAGGAATTCCCCGAGTCCCGTAACTAGTACGGTTGCGCACATGATCAAGTTGGCTTTAAAGGATATTCTAATTGAGGTAAAATCACACAAAAAGAAAATAAACAATCAAAAAGAGGCTCGAGGTCATCCCAACCTAATAAAATAAAACAAGAATAAAAGTACTACGAGTTTTTCTCTCGGCCTCCAAAAATAAATACCTCGAGGCATACTCCGGATAAAATATACAAATCTTTTGGGGCATTCTCCGGATAAATTTAACTAAGGGAACAACCTCTCGCCTCGAAACCAACAAAAATCCTAAGGCTTGCCTACCCAAATGTGGTCGCCTAAGCATGCTCTTAGCGGACAATGTAATTAAATAAACAAGTGAAAGAAAAGTAAATAAGGTAGAAGAAAATTCTAAATCATGCTCACTCCTTTTTTTTAACTTTTCATTTTTTATTAGACCGAACCCGACACCATGTGAACAAATTAATCACTAATGGGCCTCAACTTTCCCCACACCCACAGTTCAACAATCATCCAAAATATTTTCATATCCAAACAACTAATTGACGAGATAAACATCCAAACAATTTGAAGGAAGATAGGATTTAAGAAAACTGAGATATCAACAAAGTGAGAAAATGTAAATTGAAACCATCAGAAGGAACCATTTAAAGATTTTCTATCACCCCGATTCCCACGATTCAAGTGCATCCAATTCAAAGTAAGTCTAAAACAAAACATTTAAACACATAGAGCACCCAAGAATACATACGAGCAGATTAATAAAAGAAAAGCTAAGACGTCAAACAAGCTAAATGGAAAGAACTAAGGAGTATACTTCAGAAGAAGGTTATTCCTTGTTAGGCATGGCAATTCTAAAATGATGTGCACATAACAAATATCACAAAAGACTGTCAGATCTATTTCCATGGGTAGTTTAAATTTTCGATTTCACTTAAGCTCGGCTCAAAGATTGACGTCCACAACTTCACAAAAGAAATATTCAAAACGAGTTATGGATAACTTGGTCGAATTGGGCACGCCTCAAAGAATCTGCGGTTGACCCTTCATTTTAGACTTATCTTACAGATGCTATACCTACCAAGAAACTGTTAAACATGACAGAAAACTTAGGCACAGTCTGTTAACTAAACTGATACTTAACAAGAAGTGGCAACAATTTTAAAATAATAATCTAGGATTTTAAATCAAGTAGACACGATCATTAGTGTTACAAACCAAGAGAACTCTGAGTTTACTTGAGATTTGGTAGCTAAGTTTCATTAAAATACCTTGATGGATGCTATAGTGATTCGCCAACAATATAACACCTTAATAGGAGCAATGTTTGTCACGCAACAAACAACAACATATATATCAGCAACACGACACTACTAGATACTCATAAGCAGTGAGTGATGTTAAAACACTGAAAAATGCATGATCCGATCATGAAGAAATCAAAAGTTTTCAGAACCAAAATCAATAGTGAGAACAAAGAATTTTAATGAAACAGTGAAGAACGAACTACATTCCTATTTCTAGCAGCCAAACTAACATATGAGCAGTACAATTCCTCAATTTATACAATCACAAACCCAAATAGCACTTCAATCTAATGCTTCATTCACCACAAAAGACTAAGTAAATAGAATGAGAAAATAGATGAACCTGAGAACACAAGTTTCCTCTTATGTATGATTCAAACGAGTATTGAGTTCGACAACAAATCCAAGCAAAGATAGTGGCAAAAATCCAACAAAACCCGCGAACCAGCTTTGAATCAGCACTTCGGCTCAAATCGGCGGCGAACACATAACCAAACTTCAATCGAAGTTCATTTTTGAAAACCACGATCAAAAGAGGAAACTAAAATATATTTTTTTGGGTATTTTCTGATTTTCGAAATGAAACAAAAACTCGAACAAAAATCAAACTCAAAACTATTTTTGTATTTTTGTTTTCCTGGAATGCAAATCAAACACTAAAAAATTTGAAAACTCAAAGAACCCTAGACCTTTTCTCCGCCTTTCTTCTCCGCCTTTCTTTTTGATTTTATTTTTTGAAAATCTGTCCAAAAAAACCTATTTATAGGAGCCTTAGAAGCTTCCTCTTGCTTCCTCTCCAAGGAATTCGATTTTCTTTATCTCTAAATCAGAAAAAAACTCCAAAATTCCAGAAAACCTTTTGTACAAACGGATTTTAGGCAAATGGAGACTAGGATCCCAAGATTTCGATCCTACGGCCCCTATTTAACTATCATCTATTCATGAATGGCTCGAATTCTTCAACCAATTGCTAAAAGTACGTGAGATGAGAGGAAAACATGTTGAATCGGGTTATAATGATAAGGGAGGACCATGGGGGGGGGACCAGGGCTTACGTGGAACGCCGGACTTTACAATTTCCGGCGGGTTTAGGGTGGCTGGGCGTGGTAGAAGTGAGATGAGAGAGGGGTGGATGTGGCTGATCTAGGATGGGTCTTTAGGTTTAGGGTTTCTTAATATTAGGGTTATATATTAAGTAGGGAAGAAATAAGGGCTGTTGGATCAGATAGAATGAATGGCTAGGATTTAAAAGAGAAATGGGGCGGTTCAGCAGGTTAAGCGGACGGGTCAGCTGGGTTGGGCTACTTGGGCGGATTTGGGGGGTAATTTTGGGGCAATTGGGCTCAAATTTAGTGGGTTATAACTCTTTTAAGTTCAATAATTAGAAACTTGAACTTTACTTTTAAAAATAATTTAAAATTAATTCTAATTAATTAAAGTAAAATATATCATACTACGAAACTATATTTTTTATATATATTTTTTATATAAATTATTATATTCAAAATAAGAGTGAAAATCATGCTAAAAACAAAAAAGTATATTGCTATAAAAATATTAAAAACCTAAACTAAATAGAATAAGATAGAACATGAAACTATTTTTGTATTTTTTCAATTTTTGTGCCTTAAAAATAGAATTAAAATTAATAATAAGGTAAACTCCTATAGAAATAAACTCAAATAAATATCCTAAAAATACTAGGACTATTAAAGGTAATTCTAATGTATGGGTCAAAAATTACATGTCTACAACTGCCCCTCTTTGACGGAAAATACGAAGTATTTTCAGACAAAGATGAACAAGACATGTTTTTTGACCTGACCCTTATTTAGAGAGACAAAAACTAAAAGAAAAGAGAATGTGATCGAGCCCTGATATTTGAGCTGCCTACATATCCTTGGCTATAAAGGAATTAAGGCACGTGTAGTTCGGAGTGAGAAGAGCGATGGAGTATACCAAGGTGGAGGGCCGAGTGAAGTACTGTCGAGGTTCCGATTCGCGGTTCCTGCCATTACATCGAAAATAAAAGGAAAAATTACAGCAGAAGTAAAACAAAAATACAAGATCCTATCTACTTCTTGTCTTGAATCTTCCTTAAATCTCTACTTGATCCTTCAATATGAAACTAAAAAAATGGGCCCTTTTCTTTAGGCGGACTCCTGATGCTTCTTGAACTTGGAAATTAAAAGTTGACCCTATTCTTTAGGCGGACTCGTGATGCCTCTTGAATTTGAGAATTGAAAGTAACTCTAAAATGAATTCTCTCGTTCTTCAAGTGGGTGCCTGCCAACAACTTGAACTTGAAATAATTTCCCTCATTTTCCAGGTGGGTACCTAATTGCCAAAACTTAAATTGTATTTCCTTTGTTATCCAGGTGGGCGCCTAATTGCCAAAAACTTGAACTGTATTCCCTTGTTCTCCCAGGTGGGCGCCTACCGTTACAACAAAACAGACGAAACAAAAGAAATTTTTCTGCCCCATTTTGGAATCCGGGCGCATATGTGTGTGTTAATCGAATCATGTTACCTAAAAGAGCTCTAAGAATTTAAAAGCTAAATCCCATTATTCAGGAGGGCCCTGAAAACTTCAAATTAAATCTCATCTTAAGAGTGACAACTTTAAAGCTAAATTATATTTCTTTGCGCTAAAACTTAAAACTAAATCCCATTATCGAGGAGGGTAAAACTAAATCCCATTATCCAGGAGGGTCCTGAAAATTTTAAAATTAAATCTCATTATCCAGGAGGGTCCTGAGGACTTTTAAAATTAAATCCCATTATCTAGGAGAGTCCTGAAAATTTTAAACTAAATCCCATTATCCAAGAGGGTCCTGATAATTTTAAATTAAATCCCATTATCCAGGAGGGTCCTGAGAACTTTTAAAATTAAATCCCATTATCCAGGAGGGTCTTGAAAATTTTAAAATAGATCCCATTATCCAGGAGGGTCCTAAAAATTTTAAAATTAAATATCATTATCCAGGAGGATCCTGAAAGCTTAAAAACCTAAATCCCATTATCCAGTAGGGTCCTGAAAATTTGAAAAATTAAATTCCATTATCCAGGAGGGTCCTGAAAAGCCGAGAGTGAACTTACCTGAGCCACGCTCTCTTCTTGGAGGATTCTGAATAGAATTTCTTGTCCTTGAATCATGCCTTCTTCATGGGAGGGTCCCTGTGGATTAACAAATTTGCTTGCCCCTGTTTCAGACAAATAAGATTTTGTTAGTTTGAAAACGTGGTGGTTAGTTTGTGGCATCATTGCTGAGTGTCTGCTTCTGCCACTGCCATGCTTCATTCTAATTAGCTGCTTCGGGCCAGCAAGGAGTTGTTTGACCTTTTAATTGGAACTGGACCACAAAACCTCTGATTGACCTGAATCTCTCACACTCACTTGTTGCATTGTGTTTCATTCTGAAAGTTGTTGCATCCTTTTATTTTCTCAAAATTTAAGATTCAATTGATTCCCTGAATCTCAGTTATCACCATACTTCTTATTCTAAATCATGTCACTTGTGATGTGCTTGTCCGAACTCTACTTTGTGCAATTTAAAAGCTTATAGTAAGCTTTGGAATCCTTTCCTGCTTGTTCAACAAGGGCTAACTCGAAAGAGACTCATAAAGATAGACTTAAAGATCAAAGTGAAATGATTTTTGGAAAAAGGAACAAAGGAAAATTTTGAACACAGATGACTATGTGAAGAAGAATGGGAAACAGAAGACTTATCTGAGTGAAGCGACTAGCTCCAATGATCATGACATGCATTTCGGACTGATCAACCTAATCTGTCCAACCAATCATATTTTCAGTTCATGTCATGTCTTCATACTTCAAAAACCGGGCTTTCACTTATCCAATTTCTCTGTAAAGTCATGAGCCTCATTCGACTTGTAGTGCCCCAAAGGGTTTTCGCCAACAAGCCTCTCTCATTTGTTCATCTCTCAACTCACCATCGCCTTACAGTGCCCGCGAGGGTTTTCACCAATAAGACTCTCTCTTTTTAAATTTTCTCTCAGGTCACCATTGCCTTACGGTGCCTGTGAGGGTTTTCACCAATAAGACTCTCTTATTTTAAATTTTCTCTTAGCTCACCATCGCTTTACGGTGCCCGTAAGGGTTTTCACCAATAAGACTCTCTCATTTTAAATTTTCTCTTAGCTCACCATCGCCTTATGGTGCTTGTGAGGGTTTTCACCGATAAGACTCTCTAATTTTATTCATTTTTCCCTTGTGCCCATGAACACAGTGCTACCCATGATGTAAATCATACCTCTATCTTGCTTGACTTGGCATCCTCAAAGATTGATCGGAAGGTCTTTCTCTAGATCGTAATGTAGACTTTTGGACAAGGCTAGAAAGAAAGGGTGGCATGAAGGCTCAAAATAATTTAAGATGAAAAAGGTTCAGAATTCAACTTTTGGAATCAGATCTTTTGCAAAACCAAAACTTCTACCCCAGTTTCTTTGAGTCTGGGGAATTTTGGATTTTATTTTGATGAGACCGAACCGTGTAAGGCTGCCTATGTATCCTTAAAAGGAATCAGGTCGAACGTAGTTCAAAAGAAAGTTGTTTGTTTTTGTTGCTTTTCTTTTTCTTCTTTTTTTTCTTTTCTCTTTTTTTTTTCTTTCTCTTTTTTTCTTTTCTCTTTTTTTCTTCTTTTCCTTCTTTTTTTCCTTCATATTTCTTACTTTTTCATCATTTTTTCCTATTCTCTAATTCTGTGACTGATTCCAAAAGAGGGGTATGAAAGAAAAATAAATAAGGCTCAAAAGGGGTAGCAAATGATGAAAGTGTTTGGGTAGTGGAACAAAATGCCTTCGTCATTTCAACTTTGAACATACCAAGTACAAAATACAATTGAAGCTAAGCAAAGAAATCATACATAATACCTCTTAACAACATCAGAATTGATAGCCATATCTACACATTTGCCTTCTATGTCCGTTAAATACAAAGCACCATTGGGCAACACTCTTGTCACAACGAATGGCCCCTGCCAGTTTGGGGCGAACTTGCATTTAGCTTCCACCTGATGAGGAAGGATGCGTTTCAATACCAGCTGGCCCACTTTGAATTTCCGAGGGCGCACCTTCTTGTTGTATGCTCTTGCTATTCTCTTCTGATACAATTGACCATGACATACTGCAGCCAATCTTTTCTCATCAATCAAACTCAACTGCTCTAGCTGGGTTTTGACCCACTCATCATCATCAATTTTAGCTTCTGTAACGATCCGAAGGGATGAAATCTCAACTTCTGCAGGTATAACTGCCTCAGTTCCATATACCAGCACTGAAGTGCGAACAGTAGTGCGATAACCTAGTAAGGCAAAATGCAGCTTTTCATGCCACTGCCTAGAACCTTGAACCATCTTACGAAGTATCTTCTTTATGTTTTTGTTGGCAGCCTCACCAACTCTATTTGCCTTGGGGCGATACAGAGTGGAGTTCCGATGCATGATCTTGAACTGTTGGCATACCTCTTTCATCAAATGACTGTTGAGATTAACAGCATTGTCTATGATGATCACATTGGTAATTTCGAACCGACAAATGATATTTGAATGAACAAAATCCAATACTGCCTTATTGGTCACGGACTTGAAAGTTACAACTTCGACCCACTTGGTAAAGTAATCAATGGCCACCAGAATAAACCTATGCCCGTTTGACGCTGCTGGCTCAATTGGTCCAATGACATCCATGCCCCAAGTAACAAAAGGCTAAGGTGCAGACATTGTGTGTAACTCAGATTGGGGAGAATGAATCAAATCTCCATGTACCTGGCATTGATGATACTTGCGAACAAAACTGATACAATCCCATTCTGTGGTGAGCCAATAATAACCTGCTCGAAGTATCTTCTTTGCCAAGACATACCCATTCATATGCGGCCCGCAAACTCCAGAATATACTTTGGCCATGATAGTTGAAGCTTCTTTAGCATGTATGCACCTTAGCAGTCCTAAATCTGGAGTCCTCTTGTACAAGATTCCTTCACTCGAGAAAAATCCACTAGCCAGACGTCAAATGGTTCTTATTTGACCACTTGTGGCATGTACTGGATATACCCCCGATTTGATGTATTCCTTGATATCATGGAACCAAGGTTCGCCATCAATTTCCTCTTCTACCACATTATAATAAGCATGTTGATCACGAACTTAGATATGCACGGGGTCGACATAAGCCTTGTCCGGATGATGTAAAATTGACGCCAGAGTAGCCAAGGCATCAGCAATCTCATTATGAATCATGGGAATATGTCTAAATTCAACAGACCTGAATCGTTGACAAAGATCATGCAGACACTGTCAGTACGATATGAGCTTCAAGTCCCGAGTTTCCCATTCTCCTTGAATCTGGTGAACCAACAAATCTGAATCTCCCAGAACCAGTATTTCCTGGACTCCCATGTCTATAGCTAACCTCAAATCCAGAATGCATGCTTTGTACTCAACCATGTTGTTGGTTCAATAAAATCAAAGCTGGGCTGTTACAGGGTAGTGTTGCCCTGTTTCAGAGATGAGTACAGCCCCTATTCCGACACCTTTCATGTTAGCAGCTCCATCAAAGAAGAGTTTCCAACCTGGCTTTTCATCACGGTCAATCTCGTCAACACACATGACTTCTTCATTAGGAAAATAAGTCTTCAGTGGCTCATATTCTTCATCCACTGGATTCTCGGCCAAGTGATCGGCCAAGGCTTAGGCTTTCATCGCGGTCCGAGTCACATTGACGATGTCAAATTCTGTGAGTAAAATTTGCCACCTTGCAAGTCTTCATATGGTCATAGGCTTCTGAAAGATATACTTTAGAGGATCCATGCGAGAAATGAGGTAAGTAGTGTAGGACGAAAGATAATGCTTCAACTTTTGTGCCACCTAAGTCAGGGCGCAACATGTCCTCTCAAGCAGAATGTACTTAACCTCATAGGGAGTGAACTTCTTACTAAGATAATAGATTGCCTGCTCCTTCTTTTATCGTGATGTCATGTTGACCCAATACACAACCAAAAGAATTATTCAAGACCGTCAAATAGAGAATTAAAGGTCTCCCAAGCTTTAGTGGGACCAACATAGGTGGATTCGACAAGTACCTCTTAATCTTATCAAATGCTTCTTGACACTCGTCAGTCCACTTGACTGCAACATTCTTCTTCAGCAGCTTAAAGATGGGCTCATAGGTTGTCGTGAGCTGAGCAATGAACCTGCTGATGTAATTTAACCTTCCAAGCAAACTCATCACCTCAGTTTTGTTCTTTGGCGGTGGTAGCTCTTGAATGACTTTGATCTTCGACGGATCCAACTCAATACTGCATCTACTGACCACAAATCCCAGCAGTTTCCCAGAAGGGACACCAAATGCACATTTTGCCGAATTAAGCTTGAGGTTGTACCTGCGGAGCCTTTAGAAAAACTTCCTTAAATCCTTGACATGGTTAGACTGCTTCTTTGACTTTATGATCACATCATCTACATAAACCTCAATCTCCTTGTGTATCATGTCATGAAATATGGTGGTCATCACCCTCATATAAGTTGACCAATATTCTTCAGACCAAACGGCATTACCCGGTAGCAATATGTTCCCCATGGCGTGATGAACGCTGTCTTTTCTGCATCTTCCTCATCCATAAAAGATCCAATCTCATGCTTGACACAATTATCGATCATAATGTGAATGTTCGTTAATGGAAAATCATCCTTTGGGCTAGCTTTGTTAAGATCACGGTAATCAACACATACTCTGGTCTTACCATCCTTTTTTGGTACTGACACAACATTGGCTAACCAAGTGGGATATCGAGTGACCCGAATGACCTTTTCACCAAGCTGCTTTGTGATTTCTTCTTTGATCTTCACGGTCATGTCAGTCTTGAACTTCCTTAGCTTTTGCTTGATAGGAGGGAATGTTGGATCAATTGGCAATTTATGAACTACCAGATCAGTGCTCAGGCCTGGCATATCATCATATGACCATGCAAAGACATCTTTGTACTCAAACAATATTTTGATTATTTCCTCCTTAACTTGCAGTTTTAGATGCACACTTATCTTGGTTTCCCTAACATTATCCTGGTCCCCTAAATTGATTGTTTCAGTTTCACTCAGATTAAGCTTTGGTTTTTCTTCAAATTGTTTTAGCTCTTTACTGATTTCCTCAAATGCTTCTTCTTCTTCATCATATTCTATTTTATCATCATACTTTACTTCTTAGATTATTATTTTAGAATTAAATTGGCCTTTAAGACTTGGCTGGAAATTCTTCGTGCATGTCATGTCATTGCAACCAGTATAAAAAGAACTATACAAAAGAAAAACAAAATGAAACACTATTAGGAATAACTGAAAACGGAAGATTGCATTTCATTGAAAATAAAAAGGATAGAAGAGTTTGAACATCAAAACAAGCAAAAACTAAAAATCTGGATTACAACCCTGGAATAACCCAGATAACAGAAAGGAAAACAAAGCAGACTACCAGAACTCCTTCCTGGCGGGGCGAGGAGTAGCTTCGCAATTGCTAAGCTTCACATTTGGCCCAACGAGCTGCACATCTGCTTTACTAGAACCTTCACCAACTTCTACCATATTGACCTTATCGAACAGACTCTGGAACCTCTTGATCAGTTCTTCATCAACATCGACCACATGTTTTGGCACTGAGGAGGTTGGAGGTTTTTCATCCCCTGGCTTGACAAAAGACTGAGAGATGTGTGGGACAGGCTTGGGGAGTGACCATACCTTCTATTTCAGGTTTTTAACCCTTCTCACGTCCTTCTTTGTGGGCATGAATCCCAAACCAAACATACCAAGATTCCCACTGGGGTGCACTGGATGCACAATACCCTATAGAGATGAGCCCAGACCCTTGCCCGACATAAAACCATTCTTCAACATTTCATTCGCAACCATGACAGATGCGGAGGATAGCTTAGGACCCGGAATGCATTTTCCTTCAGAATCTTCTCAACAGACACTATTTTAAAAGTTTGATAGACCCAAGGTCCCTTATCATCTTCGACTTCAATAAACAGAACAATTGTGTCATTACAGGCTGATAAGTCCTCATCACCGTGCACAACTATTTCCTGCCTGTCCCATTCGAACTTCACCATTTGGTGGAGAGAAGACGGGACTGCCTTAGTAGCATGTATCCAGGGCCTTACCAACAACAAATTGTAGGAGACAGCTACGTCTAACACTTGGAATTCCATTGTGAACTCAACTGGCCCTATCGATAATTCGAGCATTATATCTCCCATATAATCTTTACCTCCCCCATCAAAGCCTCGAACACACACACACTGTTCATATGGATTCTTTCAATGCCGATCTTCAATTTTTGCAGAGTAGATAGGGGGAAAATATTTGCACTAGAGCCATTGTCAACCAAAACCCTTGAGACGATAGAATCTTCACACTTCACTGTGAGATAAAGAGCTCGGTTGTGTTCGGTACCCTCCATAGGAAGTTCATCATCTGAGAAAGTGATCTTGTTTACTTCAAAGATCTTGCTAGCTATATTTTCTAAGTGGTTCACTGTTATTTTGTTAGGAACATGTGCCTCATTCAAAATCTTCATCAAGACCTTGCGATGTTCATCTGAATGTATCAACAAAGATGAAAGAGAAATTTGAGCTGGTGTTTTCCTTAACTATTCCATAATGGAATAATCCTGCACTTTCATCTTTTTTAGGAACTCCTCAGCCTCTTCTTCGTTGACCGATTGTTTTATTGGCATTTGACTATCCTTGAATGACTTGGCTTTCCTTAATTCTTCTGGGGTGAAACATCTCCTAGAACGAGTCAATCCTCTAATTTCATTAACTTCTTCCTCTATTTCGTTTCCTTTGTATGTCACTATCACTTATTTGTAATTCCACGGAACAGCCTTGGCATCGACCACTGGCAGCTGGGTCACTGGGTTAATGATGATAAGAGTAATAGGATCCCCCTTCACAACTATGAATTGCTTACTTGGAATCCCTGGCACTACCACTTTTGAACTTTCCGAACTTGCCCCAATATCTTTCGAAGACCCTTTCACGACCAACACTGGTGGCTTCACATTGAGCAAGCTCAGCTTTTCTATTGCCCCTTCAACTGTCAAGGGCTTTGCTTTGGTAGAGTCTAGAGCTTTAACCAAATTACTTTCACTGGCTCGAATCATCATGACGGACTTAGAAGACTTATTGGGCTCCCCATCCTTGTAAACTATTTCAATCATATGGGTCTCTGCATGGGCTGGCAAAGGGTTTTGGTTAATGTTTGGCGTGTCTGGGATTTGTACTACAATTTGGTTTGTATCAATGAGCTCATGTATTGCCCTTTTCAAATGTCAGCACTTCTCTATGTCATGCCCTGGAGCATTTGAACAATAGGCGCATCTTAGGGAATAATCGAGGTTCTTTGGAGGGGAATTTGTTATCTTTGACTCAATTGGCCTCAAGACGTCTAATTGCCTTAACCTTTGAAATAGACTAGCATAGGACTCCCCAAGCGGGGTAAAAGTTTGTTTCCACTGCTGCCTCTCTCTTCTATACTCTGGCCTTGGTCGAAAATTTGAACCATTGGGGTTTTGGTAGGGTTGTAGAGGTGGGTAGATATTTTGTGGAGCTGGGTAGGTATTCTGTAGGGATGGGGCATGCCATTGTGGGTAAGAAGGAGGTTGAATGTACGACTGGGCATGGTGAACATGGTATTGGGGTGGCCTGGCTGAGTATTGGGGGTTTTGTGGGGGAAAGTAATGTTAGGGTTGATTGTATGGAGCTTGGGTGTAGGTTTGAGGTCGGGGTCAAGGATGGGTGTACTGATAAGGTGAACCCCTTTGGTCATGCCATGGTCCAAAGACAACCATGGCGACATTATCCTTCTTCTTCTTGCCTAGCAAACTTCCGGTACCACTCTGGATTGCCTGGGTGGTTGCTTTTATGGCGGAGTAGCTCATGATCTTGCTCGACTTGAGCCCCTCTTCCACCATTTCTCCCATCTTTACCATATTATTGAAAGACTTACCAATGGCTGAAATCAAATGGCCATAATAAGTAGGCTCCAGGGCTTGAAGAAAGTATTCAACCATCTCGTCTTATTCCATTGGGGGATTGAATCGTGCAGCTTTCTCCCTCCATCGGAACCCATATTCTCTAAAGCTTTCACCGGGCCTCTTTTCCACCTTGGTCAAAGATAGGCGGTCTGGGACAATGTCTATATTGTACTAAAAGTGCCGGGCGAAGGCCTGAGCCATATCGTCCCATGTGTACTACCTGCTGGCGCCTTGGCGGGTGTACCATTCTAAAGCTGCTCCACTTAGACTCTGGCTGAAGTATGCCATCAGTAATTCGTCTTTTCCCCCGACGACTCTCATTTTACTACAATAACTCGTCAGATGAGCTACAAGTTTCCCATGTCTATCATACAAGTCAAACTTAGGCATCTTGAACCCGGCAGACAGTTGGACATCGGGGAACAAACACAAATCCTTATAGGCCACACTCACCTGGTTTCCCAACCCTTGCATATTTCTCAATGATTGCTCCAGACTCTTTACCTTCCTGAACATCTCCTCTTGTTCTGCGTTCTTGGGTAGTTTGTCAGTTTCAACATGAGGCTCAAAGTGGGGAGTGTAAGAATAAGGATCTGGGACTTTGAATGTGGGTTTCAGGGCATAATATTGGGTATCTGGAGCGGGGAATACGGGCTCACTAGAGGATCGGTGGAGGGTAGCTTGTGGAGGGGGTATAAAAATAGGAGAAGATGTTGGAGCAGGGTACGAGGTTGTTTTGGCTAGTGGAGCATGAAAAGTTTGGGCCAAAGTGCCGAGGTAGTTGTGGTAAGGGGTAAAGCCCGGTGCGTGTTGTGGGGAAAGATCAATGGTATTAGGCATCTAGGATTGGGAGAGTGGTGAAATGGAAGCATGGTTTTCTGTGTAGTTGGTGGGGAACGAGGGTGGAGGGTGTCCCTTAATCCAGGCTTTATACATTTCCGCCATCTGATGCTTCAACCTCCGGATCTCCTTTTGCAATTCCGATTCCGACTCAACAATCTCCCTTGGTGGGTCTACAACTCCTGTGTCTATTTCTTTGCTAGCCATGACTGTTTGTCGCTTTGACCTGGTGTTGTATGGATGACTTGTCAGGATGCCAACAAACTAACCACCTTCCTGAAGTTAAATAAGGATAACAGAGGACAACAACACAAAACCACCATGTTAGCGTTAGGGCATTTATCAAATAATAATATCATATTACGTGCAATGCACCTAGAAACAATTAGCGGTTCTACAATGGCTTTGAGGTTCGCGGGGTCATATGGCATCATCCCAATTTGCTCATTTCAATCCTTTCTTCTCCTTCTTTTCTTGCACATCATTTTCTTCCTATTCTTTTCTTTTGGCTTATCACCCTCTCCTCTTTTTTTTGAACAAAAAATAATTTGATCGAACTCGATGTAGGTTGCCTATGTATCATGTTCCTCATGAATCAGACCAAGCGTAGTTCTGAAAAAGTGATGGAAAATAAACTAAAAATAAAATCTTTTTGGGATTTTTCATTTAAAAACTTTTCAATATTAAAATACAATGGGAAGTACGATAATGAAATACCTGACAGACTCAACTACACTACGACCGACTCTAACACTACCTAAAGGACTCAATACTCCTAGACAAGACACAATAAAGGATAACATAAGACAATCTCAAAACACCTAAATAGAATGACTCCTCAAGCTGGTCCTGAATGCGACGGTCCTGGCTAGGATGAGTCTGATGAAGATCCGTATGGCCCCATCAATCATGTCAAATCTAAACTTTGTATTATACCCTGCAAAGACACCTCGAAACTGGGAATGAGAATCCTGGAATGCGCGCGTGCATATGAAAGGCTGACTCTAGTAAGGTACTCACGGTGCTGTCCCATGTTCTCTACCAACCCTGCCAACTGTGATCTCAGTGACTGAAGTGTAGCTCGAACCCCAACCCTTTATTCTGCATGGGCCTCCTCTGCTTAGGTAAATCGATCCATCAACTGTCTAAGCAATATCCGTGAGGTGGACTCCACGTCAAATACTCCTCTAACACGTCGGGGCAATGGCCTGCTAACCCCCCGCTGAATAGACTGTAGCCATATGAAGTACGCATGGGTATACCCAGGTGAATGTAGGTCAACAGCTAAAGTATCCTTACCCATCTTCATTGCATGATGCCAATAGGTCTGGATGTCGACCTTCCGGTGAGGCATAGTGTCAAATTCCCTAATGAAGTCATGAGAATCAGGAATGTATGGGACTTCTTGCCGCATCCCTAACTGACGCATCACTCTAGCAGGGATATATGGTCTAGTACACCAAAGTCCAATCAGTACCAAGAAGTCTTGCACGCGAGATCCTGCTAAGATCACGTCCAAATCAATCCAAAGGTATGACCACAAAAACTTCTCTTCAATCAAGGACCCTAAATAATCAACCCAAGCCTAAACTCCAAGTGGTAAGGCAAACTTATCGAACGTCATTCTATGCTTGATGCACTTCACTAGATCTCTCAGACAACGATCAATCACATCTTTCTCAAACATGGTGGCAGGATGTAAGTGTTCCATAATCCACAGCTGCAGCAACAAGTTGCTTCCCTCAAAGAACCTCCAACCTTCTCGAATCCTGGTCAAAGCACGATAGATCTCTGCCAAAATTGTCGGAACCAAGGTGACCTTACTACTATGTTTATCATGGAAAAGTGCAAAGGATATTGACCCCAGACGCATGCTAATATGTCTACCCTCCAAAGGAAATACCAGGAGACCCAACAATGCAATAGCAAAGACCATAGGACGCCTCTTCTTCCAAAAATCATATGATATGGAAAATTCATCTACAAAGGTCTCATACCTAGTAGGACGAGCAAACCTCTCGAATAAAAAGTCCAAAGGTACCCAAGATTGTTCTAGATATCCCATGTGATTTTCTAAATCTATCCCTATGATCTTAAGGAACTTGGTGCTTGAATGAGCCCTTGTGTAAATCAAATCCTTGTCTAGGTATGGCAGGCGAGTTAACCCGGCTATCTCAGCTAAGGTGGGTGTCATCTCAAGATCCCTAAACTTGATTACCATTCCCTGTGGGTCCAAAAATGTCAACATTTCTTCTACAAGGTCAGGACGGGGGTGATGTCCATCAAAGAAATAAGAGTCTCTAATTTACCCATCAGATCACGCTGCTCAAGTAATGTGAACATGTTCTACCATTTTACTAGCCTTCTAGGGACTTTTACCACCATTGACACTCTAGCATTGGTAAGTGGATCCATACATGAATGGGAAAAACATGGTTAATGACTCAAGACATTATGTGACACCACAACATTTCCTGGGGGATGGTTGGGCTATTTTTGCAAAATGGCCTGAGGGGCCGAAAGTGGCTAAAAGTGCAAACTCAACAAAGGTGACCTCAAAGACATGGGAATAACTCACTAAAGCTTACATGGATTCAAACTCCCAATAATCATGGCCCAAAATTAATTTGCAGAAATGACCCAATTTGCAAAAACGACCGATATGGCCAAAAGTGGCTAAAGATGCAAACTCAATAAGGATGGACCTTAAAGAGATATGACACTGAGTTGTGGACTCAAGATCCTAAGATATGGACAATTGAACCACTTTTGCGAAAATGACCCCATTTTGCAAGAATGGCCGATGTTGCAAAAGTGGCTAGACACGCAAATTTAACATGAATGGACCTTAGAATTGAGAAGACACTTTATTGGAGACTCAAGGCTCTAAGATAGGAGAAAACAAACTACTTTGACAAAATAATCCTATTTTGCAAAAACGGCCGATGTGACCAAATATGGTTACACACGCATGATTTGGCTACGACCCCGAAAGCCAAGAACCTAAGACTTTCTAGGAAGACCGGGCCCTATGTGGATTACCTACATATCCTTCCTCGAAATACGAGAATCAGGTTCGCGTAGTTCGGGAAGATGGGACATGGAAGAAAGCTTTAAAATGAAATGCAACTAGTTTGGAAAAACTATTTTTTATCTTATTGAAAAATGACGGAAAATGTAAAATCTTTTTGTTTTTTTTTTGATTTTTGGAAAACTATGAAAGAAAAATGTGAGTGGGACCTACTTGTTGTCACACCTCCTTTTTACACACCCGAAGGTAGTACAAGGGAGTTTTTCCTCTTTAAGTGACATTATTCGAAATGAGATTATTTTATTTAATTTCTCAGAGTCACCACTTGGAATATTTATTGGTGTCCCAAGTCACCGGTTTATTTTAAATCCCAAATCGAGGACAATTTAACTTTCCTTTTGAAGTCTGCGAACCAGAAATTCTAAGTAAGGAATTCTGTTAACCCGGGAGAAGGTGTTAGGCATTCCCGAGTTCCGTGGTTCTAGCACGGTCGCTCAAACTATTACAATTGACCCATTATCTAATTTATTACATGTTTTTACCTATTGTGCATTTTAGCTTATTAACCGCTTTTAGGAAGATTCAACATTATTTAAAACATGCCTTGAACCACGCCACATGAAATGCACCCGTGATTCGCAACACGTTCTATTTAACGTTGTTGAGATTTGGATTTGGGTCACATGAAATGCACACCCGAGTTTAGGAAAGTAATTTTTAAAAATAGCGTGCCCAAAGCAACTACGCACTTTCAACTTTGCGAGAGCCATGGAAAATTCAACTAAATGGCGCACCTCGATTTCTAAGGATTAATTAAGTGAAGGCTGTGCATTTTGAGATTTTTATTCGACACGGCGCACCTCGATTCCAGTTCTAAAAGGAACTTGAACTAAATTTGGAGGGCCATAAACTATGTCTTGCCTAATATAGCACGCTTCCAATCTACTTGTCTAAAAACAATCGAAATATTGAGGGCCATAAACTAATTGTTTTATCTACCACAGCTCCCCTAAACTATTAACAAAATCTAATTAATAACACTAGGTGAATTGAGATTTTATCTCTTTTGCTTTTCAAGTCCAACATTGATACTAGTTTAAAGAAAAACTTGCGTCGAAGAAAAGAGACAAATTTGGTTGTTTAAAGAAGAATGGTTCGTGCCATCTTCAGCAGCAAAACAAAATTGAAATGGGAGAGCCCAACTTGAGAGGCCTACATTTCAACTTTATGCAACCTCATGAACCGAGGCCCAAAGAGTAGCCTAGCTCTTTTAAAAACTAAAGCCTGAAGAGGGGAAGACTCGAGTTCGAGTCTCCAGGCCTGTAATGGCGTACCGGATCCGGAATATTACCATGAACTTAGCAAGGGTTTTAATAACAAACAAATCAATTGATAATCATGCTTGAATCAGTCCAATGAGTTTCAGAAGACACTTATGAAATTTCCACTTGACTTAAACCTTCTGTTCAATATATACAATTAACGAAACGAGATCTTATGGGATTATTCAATAAACAGACATGAATCTATCTCCAAACTAAGCATGTTTAACACATCACAAGCAAGTCAGCACATAGCTTGACCCCTAGGCTATTTCCTTTCCTTTTGAACATGACTTTATACTAATCAACACCTAAGAAGTAATCAGTTACCCATTGTATGAACATAGCATTATATTATAACATCCACTTAAATTGCATAGTAGGAGAGATCTGATACATCATACCCTACTTAAATAGGAATGAACACAAAGTCCAACTACTGACTCGATTAACAGGATTTCATCAAGCTTTTGTGACAGTTCGATTAGGTACAAAAATAAAGTTCAATTATCACAAACCAACACATAACTATAAGATATTTGATAAAAATGGCTTCCTACCAGATACAAACCACGTACAGCTCCTAAAAGAGTCTTACAAACAACCAGCAAGATACAGTGCATTGAATAAACTCAGTATTATGTAATTCAGGAGAAATGAAGCTAAACTAATGGATCAGAACATGCTGAAGACATGCTTTAAACTTCCAGGTTTCATTTCATACTTTAAACCAAAGCTTCCCATAAGGTAGAATTCAGAAAACATGTACCTGGGAATAAGGGGAAAGCAAAAAAAATGAGGAATCAGTAGACAAGCAGCAACTGAAGTCAATTCAGATCTCAGCAATGCAATAGTAAACCCAGCGACGCAGCTCAAAAATCAAACTTTAAAGAACCCGAACTCAAGCCATTATAACCAAGGTGCAAGACTTTGACATTTTCAGAAGCTTTAACTAACCAAACGAAATTAGAAGACTCAAAATAAGCAGAATTTGAGCAGTTTTCAAACAAATGGTGCAAGGAATTCAGAATTTTTCTCAAAGAATTTAGTTGTTTCAGCTTTTCAGTGTTTTTAATCCCTCCAATCTGCCTTGAGCCTGAAGAAAAGGTGCCTTTATAGGCAAACTTTTAGGGCAGCAGAATAAATTCAGTTATTACACTTTAAACCTCTTGAAATTTCCATATTTGCTCAAATACCCTTAGCTCAAAAAATTAGTTTTCAAAATAGTCCCAACCCCTACCTTTTAGGCAGCTTCCCATTCAGTTATTAAAGATTCCCTCACCTAGAATTCCTAGACTACCCCTTGAACCCCTACTTTTTACTCCAGGGACCCAATAGGGTCAAATTGACCCAACAACTTAAACCAAAAATGAACGGGCTGCCTTTCTTTTTTTGCAAATGGGTCAGAAACGACCTAAAGAACAAACAAGAAGCTAATCCAACTACATTCTGTAAGCAACAGAAAAACACAAACACTGAAATAATTTCAACAATTAAAATTTGAATCAACTAACTGATTAATGAACATAAATGGGCATAGAATATACTAGGTTATTAGATCAAAATAAACCTAATTAAACTAAACTAATGAGACTAAAATCAAAGGGGAAAATCAGAGGTTTAAACGTGCAACTAATAACACTAAGCAGACCAGGAATCAAAGAAAGCTTTAAAGATGTGAAAAGGGAACACGTGGAACAAACGAACACAAATCATTCTAGGCCCAGAAACTTGGTCGAGTTTCAATTAAAGTGAAGATTTAAACAAAAGAAAAGGAGAAGAAGAGAAGAGGAATAATAGGTAAAACAAAAACGGACAAAAAGATAAAGAGAACTCACCTACTAAACTCGACACCAACACCGGACTTCCAATTTATCCCAAAATAATGTTGATAGCTTGTTCTTTGTCAAGAACCAACGACCATCATTGTTTCGTGATAGATTGGCCTTGAATAACCAGAAAAATCGAGGAAATATCCCTTGCATGCACACAATTCGCTTTTAGGTTTTCAAGGTTTCAATCTTCGATTTAAGATTCGAAGGGGATTAGGGTGATTCGAGGGAAAACAATGACGGAACTGGTATGAGGGGGTAAGGGTGGTTATGTGGTGTTATTCTTGTGGGGTTTAGAGGTGGCGCTGCCACCGGAGAAAATTGGGCGGTGCTAGGGTTCCGCTTCTTTGATCTGAAATTCGAATAGTTTCAAAGGGATTCGAGTTGAATGGATCAGGGATTTGGGATAAGGAGGTGGAGGATATTCAAGGGTGTAATTTTGGTGGCATTTGGCCGCCGGCCGCTGCCGTGGGCGATTTTCGGCGGGCGGCGGACGGTGGTTTGGGCGGCATTACTCTGGGGTCTCTGAGGTGATGAGAGATGATGAGAGGGGGGGTGTTCAGACATATATATGGTAGAAGACAGAGCAGTTCCGAGCTGTTGGATGATAGAAATCCAACGGTTGTGATCATCAGGCATAAAACGGGGTCGTTTGGGATTTAACGCGGGTGGACCGGGTAGGAGACATGGATCTGGGCCGGGATTTGGTCTGGTTTCAAGGTGTCATTGTTTGGGATTGAGAAAAATTAAATAAAAAGGGCCCAAAAATCTGATTTTCTTTATTTCCTTTCTTTTCTTTTCAATGTCGAATTTCTTTTCTTCTTCAAATTAAAACAAAACCCTAAATTAATAATTAAACTAAATATCCTACCAAATTAAACTAATTACTCAAAATAATAACTACCACAACTAATTAAATATCAAATTAAAAGAAAAACTACCCAAAATTCAAAAAATAAGTTATTTTTTTGTGATTTTTCCATTTTTGTAAAACATTAAATTACTAATTAACCTAAGAGATGTAAAATCAAATCCTAAATGCAAATGCAATATATTTTGTATTTTTTTTGAATTAAATAAAATTAAACATGCACACAAAATGCAAACAATCAGAAAAATTCTATAATAATTCCTAAAATAACAAGTAATTAAAAAGAAAAATCTATTTTTGGAATTCTGTATGAGTGATTCATGCGAGGCAAAAATCACATGCTCACAGCTGCCCCTCTTTGCTTGAAGACACGAAGGGTTTTCGGGCAAAGATAAAATGAGCAATTATGAGGGATTTTTGCCCGTTTGACACTCCATGAGAAGTATTTTTGAAAAGAGTCTGGCCAAACCTTGCTTCAAAGGTTGCCTACATATCCTTGGCTATAAAGGAATTAGGTCAGTGTAGTTCTGGAAGCTTTAGTAGATGGGACTACCAGGAAGCTGTGATTTCACTATTGGTGGTGTTGCTAATGCTTGCTGACCTCCTTATTTCACCAAAAGGAAAATCAACAACTAAGCTAGCTAAGCCTATCAACTACGAGTTACAAGATTCCTATCTATAAATATCTTGAAGCTTGATCTTGAGTCTTAGCTGGTTTTTGATGTTGACTCCGATCTGAATCTTGATGCTCGTCAGCTGTAGGTGTTGGTTCTTTCTTCAGCTTTGGATCAAGGCGGGACATGCGAAGCTTGTGACTTCAATCATATCTTGAGCAGTCCGCATCCTTCTCCACCTCAGCCTTTTGAATTCACTTATTTTGTTCTTTTTCTTCTTTCCTTTATTCTGGATTGAGACTCATTCTTTCGGTCATCTTGAATCCTGTGCCTCAAGGTAAGACCTGCTCAGACACCAAAATAAACAAACGAACGAAATTTTTCTGCCCCAGTTTTACTAGGAAAATTTCATGAGTTATTTGTAACTAAAATTTAAATTATATATTTTTTTTCTTTTTTTTTAAAAGCGATAAAATAAGGATTGTGTGTCTTTAGGAGGAAAGATTAGGGAATGGAGCCCTATATCTAAAATTCTCAACTAGGGGATGGAGGCCCTATGTTAGCAAAGAAAGGCGACTAGGGACTGGAGGCCCTATGTCTAAAAATTCTCTAACTCAGGTATTTGAGCCCTAATGTTGGAAAAAAGGCGACTAGGGAATGAAGGCCCTATGTCTAAAATCTCAACTCAGGGATTGAAGCCCTAATGTTGGCAAAAGGCGACTAGCGAATGGAGGCCCTATGTCTAAAAATCTCAACTTAGGGATTGAATCCCTAATGTTGGCAAAAAAGACGACTAGGGAATGGAGGCCCTATGTTTAAAATCTCAACTCAGGGATTGAAGCCGTAATGTTGGCAAAAAGGTGACTAGGGAATGGAGGCCCTATGTCTAAAATCTCAACTCAGGGATTGGAGCCCTAATGTTGGAGGTGACTAGGGAATGGAGGCCATATGCCTAAAATCTCAACTTAGGGATTGAATCCCTAATGTTGGCAAAAGGCGACTAGGAAATGGAAGCCCTATGTCTAAATATCTCAACTCAGGGATTGGAGCCCTAATGTTGGCAAAAGGTGACTAGGAAATGGAGGCCCTATGTCTAAAATCTCAACTTAGGGATTGGAGCCCTAATGTTGGCAAAAGGCGACTAGGGAACGGAGACCCTATGTCTAGAAATCTCAACTCAGGGATTGGATCCCTGATGTTGGCAAAAAGGTGACTAGGGAATGGAGACCCTATGTCTAAAATCTCAGCTTAGGGATTAGAGCCCTAATGTTGTCAAAAAGCGATTAGGGAACAGAGGCCCTATGTCTAGAAATCTCAACTCAGGGATTGGAGCCCTAATGTTGGCAAAAAGGCGACTAGGGAATGGAGGCCCTATGTCTAAAATCTCAACTTAGGGATTGGAGCCCTAATGTTGGCAAAAGGCGACTAGGGAATGGAGGCCCTATGTCTAAAATCTCAACTTAGGGATTGGAGACCTAATGTTGGCAAAAGGCAACTAGGGAACAGAGGCCCTATGTTTAAAAATCTCAACTTAGGGATTGGAGCCCTAATGTTGGTAAAAGCGCAAAAGATTGAGGTTGGGAGTCCCAAGCTAACATTTATTTTAAACATGCGGGAAAGAAACTTGGAGTGAACTTCCCTTATTTGGAGTGGTTGTTGCGGCAAGCTGTTTCTAGCTCTTGCGCATCTTTTCCCTTTTAGTTGCACCTGCTTCTCGCACGGTTGCTTTGGGTTGCACCTGTTTCAACTTTTCAAATAAAGAACAATTGTTAGTTTGAAACGGTGGTTGGATTTGTGGCCTTCATCGTTTTTAATCACTTGATCTTGGCTCAACTCTTTTGTTTGGAATCTCTGCTGCTTGCTGGCTTTTCTGAAGATTGTTCTCTATCCTAAAACCGAGGATCTTAACTTTTCAAAATTTCTCATGACGGCTTGTAGGCTTTGGACCTTTCATTTTATTCTGCCTCTAGGGGCTTTGACTTGGGATTTCTTTTCATTTTCAATAAACTCTGATTTCAAAGCATCAGTTATCAGGGCCAGTCAAGATCAACTTGATGCATCCGCTGAGGCTGGGTACTTTTATTTGGACTTGGCTTTTATTAAGAAGAACCCTGTAAAACTAATCTTGCCACCTTTTCTTTGTATTAGTTTCAGAATAGAGTTAGACCAAAAGGGATTTATTAAAAAATAAACAAAGGACAAGAAAATGAATTTAAAGGAGAAGTGTCCCTTTCGGGGGGAAGGACAGACTTATCTGGGGTGCATGCAGACTTCAAATAGACATGACATGCTTCTTGGATTGGATACCCCATCCGCATAACTATCCCAACTTCTCACATACCCATTGTGACCCGTGTTTTTAAACCAAGAGACCTTGCCAAGACTGTTTCAGTACCAGTGGTGATGAGGGGTTCTCCTTTTTGATCAACGGCGCCCTTTGCGGGTTTTCGCGAATCGACCTCTCTCATTTCTCTTCTCACCGTCGCCTAATAGTGCTTTTTACAAGTTTTCACTAACCAAGCTCTCTCATTTCCAATTTCTCTCCCCACTGTCGCCTTATGGTGCCCGTCGAGTTTTCACTGATAAGACTCTCTCATTTTATTTCTCTCATTTTGATTGTATCAGATCCAAGCAACTGTGTTTTCTAATTCCGACGCCTTTGCCGATTAGTCAGAAGGATTTGGACAAGGTTCGGGTAAAAGAGAATTGGATCGCATTACAACTTTGGAACCATTCGGGCGGGATCATCGCCGAACCATTATATCATCTACCGCTGTATCACTTTTTGGGGGAAATTGGATTTTTGTTTTGGAGTGACTGAACCCTAGAGAAAGGCTGCCTACGTATCCTTTCGGAATCAAGTCGAACGTAGTTCAGGGAAACATTTTGTTTTTGTTGTTGTTGTTTTTTTCTTTTTTTTTCGAGTTCCAAAGAGGGTAATGAAAGAAAAGTAACTGGCTCAAATGGTTAGCAAAAGGATTGGAGTGTTTGGGTAGCGAGAATGAAATCCTTCGTCATCCCAATCGGATAGTTCTATTGCTGCAGAAGGACTAGACATAGTACCTTTTGACCGCATTTGCGTTCACAGCTGCCTCAGGGTCGTTTCCTTTAATATCTCCCAGATATAACGCTCCTCTTGGTAATATCTTTCGGATAATGTATGGGCCTTTCTAGTTAGGAGCAAATTTGCCTTTTGCTTCCTGATGATGAGGAAGAATACGCCTTAAAACAAGTTGTCCCACTTCAAAATTTCTATGTTGTACTTTCTTGTTGTAGGCACGGGCCATCCTTTGTTGATACAACTGCCCATGGCAGACTGTGGCCATTCGTTTTTCATCAATCAGGGTTAACTGTTCTAGACGGGCTTTGACCCACTTACTGTCTTCAATTTCAGCTTCAACAATGATCTGGAGAGAAGGGATTTCAACTTTTGCGGGTATTACGACTTCGGTGCCATAAACAAAAAGGTACGGGGTTGCTCCGACCGATATGCGCACAATAGTGTGATACCCCAATAATGCAAACGACAACTTTCATGCCACTGCCTAGAACTTTGGACCATCTTTCTCAAAATCTTTTTGATGTTCTTATTTGTTGCTTCAACGGCACCGTTGGCTTTAGGACGATAAGGGCTAGAGTTTCGATGTGTTATCTTGAACTGTTCACATATCTCCCTCATCAAATGACTATTCAAATTTGTAGCATTATCCGTAATGATAGTTGCAGGAATACCAAAACGGCAGATAAGGTTAGAGTGCACGAAGTCTACCATAACTTTCTTGGTGACAGATTTGAGAGTAATTGCTTCAACCCACTTCGTGAAATAGTCAATGGCGACCAATATGAATCTATGCCCATTTGAGGCTTTTGGCTCGATTGGCCCAATGACGTCCATGCCCCAGGCAACGAATGGCCAGGGCGCTGATATGGGATGCAGTTCTATGGGCGGTGCATGAATCAGATCCCCGTGCACCTAACACTGATGACACTTCCGAACAAAGCTAAAACAGTCTTTTTCCATGGTCATCTAATAATAGCCCGCTCGGAGGATTTTCTTTGCCAAAACATACCCGTTCATGTGGGGTCCGCACACTCCTACATGTACTTCATACATGATTCTTTCGGCCTCTTCGGCGTCAACACATCTCAACAAATTGAGATCCAGAGTCCTTTTGTACAAAACATCACCGCTCAAGAAGAAACCACTTGTGTGCCGTCTAATGGTTCTCTTTTGGTCTCCGCTGGCTTTCTCAGGGTATTCTTTAGTTTTCAGAAATCTCTTGATGTCATGATACTATCACTGAATATTTGGTTCTGCCTCAACCGTATTGCAGTAACCGTGCCTTTCCCGGATTTGGATTTCCAAAGGATCAATGTAGGCATTGCTTGGGTATGGCAGTATCGAGGCCAAGTAGCAAGTGCATCAGCTAATTCATTGTGACAATGAGGGATGTACCTGAACTCTATTGACTTAAATCACTTGCCAAGATCTTCCACATGTTACCTAAAGGAATAAACTTGACATCTTGGGTTTCCCATTCTCCTTGAGCTTGTCGGATAATTAAATCCGAGTCTCCGATGATTATCAATTCTTTGACATCTTGGTCGATTGCCATATTCATACCCATAATGCAGGCTTCATACTCGGCGGTGTTGTTTGTGCAGAAAAACCGAAGCCGGGCTGTGGCTGGATAATGCTGGCCGGTGGGTGAGATCAGGATTGCCCCAATTCCAACGCCTTTTGCGTTTACCGCCCCATCAAAGAACATTTCCAAGAATGGGTGTCTTCAGATATTGCCTCTACTGAATTTACCTCTTCATCTGGGAAGTAAGTGCTCAAATGTTGGTATTCATCATCAACCGGGTTCTCAGCCAAATGATCTGCTAACACCTGGGTTTTCATTGCTATGTGAGTGACGTAGACTATGTCAAACTCCGTGAGCAAGATTTTCCACTTTGCTAATCTCCCAGTGGGCATTGGTTTCTGAAATATGTATTTTAAAGGATCCAACCTGGTTATGAGGTAAGTGGTGTAAGCTTGCAAATAATGCCTCAGCTTCTGAGCGACCCATGTTAAAGCGTAGCAAGTTCTTTCCAATAAAGTGTACTTGGCTTCATAACTGTAAAACTTCTTGCTCAGATAGTAAATGGCCTGCTCTTTCTTTCCGGTCACATCATATTGCCCAAGGACACAACCAAAAGAATTTTTCAAGACTGTCAGATACAAGAACAGAGGCCTCCCTGGCTCAGGTGGGACCAACACTGGCGGATTCGATAGATATTCCTTGATTTTATCGAAAGCTTCTTGGCACTCGTTTGTCCATTTGATCGTCGCATCTTTCTTTAACAACTTGAATATGGGTTCACACGTGGAGGTCAACTGGGCAATGAATCGGCTGATGTAGTTCAATCTACCCAACAAACTTATAACATCCTTCTTGGTTTTCGGAGGAGGCAAATCCCGAATGGACTTTATCTTTGTTGGGTCTAACTCAATGCCCCTTCGGCTGACTACGAAACCCAAGAGTTTGCCAGATGGGACTCCAAATGCGCACTTGGCAAGGTTTAGCTTCAAATCATATTTGCGTAGCCGCTCAAAGAATTTTCTCAAGTCCTGAACATGGTCATCCTGAGTTTTGGACTTGATGATCACATCATCCACATACACCTCTATCTCTTGGTGCATCATATCATAAAAAATGGCAGTCATGACCCTCATGTAGGTTGCCCCAGCGTTCTTCAGACCAAATGGCATGACCTTGTAACAGTATGTGCTCCAGGGTGTGGTGAAAGCTGTCTTTTCTGCATCTTCTTCATCCATCAACACCTGGTGATATCCTGCGTAACAATCCACAAAGGACTGTATCTCATGTTTGTCACAGTTATCAACAAGGATGTGAATGTTCGGCAAAGGAAAATTGTCCTTGGGATTTTCTTTGTTTAAATCTCTGTAATCCACACACGCCCGGGTCTCCCGTCTTTCTTTGGCACTGGAACTACATTAGCTAGCCATGTGGTATACCGAACTACTTGGATCACCCATGCTTTCAGCTGTTTCGTGACTTCTTCTTTGATTTTGTCACTAATGTTATTTTTAAACTTTCTTTGCTTTTGCTGGACAGGGGGGTAGTCAGGGTAAGTCGACAACTTATGAACCACCAAATCAACACTTAGTCCTGAAATGTCGTCATATGACCAAGCAAACACATCTTTGAACTCACACAGGAGTTGGATTAATGCGTCCCGGGTTTTTCCATCTGTGTTAATGCTTATCTTGGTTTCCCTGATTTCTTCAGAACTACCCAAATTAACCGTCTCGGTATCATTTAAGTTTGGCTTAGGTTTATTCTCAAATTGCTCCAATTCTCGATTGATTTCCCTAAAAGCCTCTTCTTCATCGTATTCCGATTCTTGGCTCATTATTTCACAGTTAGACAACGTGTTTGGATCTATACATGAAGTCTGCAAGCATGTCATATTATTTAAAGCTGCATTATTAGAACTGAAAGAAGAAATAAAAGAGAAAAATAACCGAATCAGAAAGAATAAAGAAAGATGAACAATGAAATATTGATTTTATTTCATTGAATTTGAAGATAACAGGGTTTACATTGGAAATTAAAAGACAGGAAACTAAAGAAAACATCCGAGTTACACCCCTGAATAACTAGTGATGCAGAAAAAGTGGTAGGACAGGTCTACCGGGACTCCCGCCTGATTGGGAATGGCGTAGCCTTCCAATTATGCAGTTTGACATTAGGTCCCATATACAACACCTCAGCGGTGCTTGAGCCTTCCCCTGGTTGAACCATGTGGGCTTCATACAGTATCTATGGCCCCACAGATTTCTTCGATTTCTTCAGCTGTAAAGGCCTTATCTTCCTCTTTCTCATTTATTTTGGCTTGACAAATGTTCTGTACAGATGTGGAACCAGCTGAGGCAAGACCCAACCATCACTCTTTCTATCATCTGCCCATCTTACATCAGCTGGAGTAGGTCGGAAGCCTACCCTAAAGAACTTTTCACTGGCGGTCAGGGTGATAGGTTCAGTTATTCCTTGCAACGATTTTCCAAACCCTTTCCTAGGTTTGTAGCCGTGCCTGATAATTTCTTTGGCCACCATGATTGATGCATTAGAAAGGAAAGGTTGAGAGCAAGGTTTTCCTTCTTCGCACTGGTCAACGACCACGATTTCAATGGCCTGATAGACTATGTGTTCACTCCCCTCCCTTGCTTCAAGACACGGGACTGATGAGTCCCGATAAATTGATTGATCATCTTCCGTGTGAACCACAATCTCTTATTCCTCATGCTCGAACTTCAGCATCTGGTGAAGAGTAGAGGGTACAGCCCCCACTGCATGGATCCACGGCCTCCCCAAAAGAAAGTTGTAGGATATGTCCATGTCCAGAACCTGGAAGGTTACTTCAAAGTCTACTGGGCCGATGGTCAGAATTAGATCAATCTCTCCAATTGTGTCCCTTTTGATACCATCGAAGGCACGTACACAAGCGTTGTTGGGTCGGATTCTTTCGGTACCGATTTCCATATGCTGCAGAGTTGAGAGTGGGCAAATGTCTTACCCAGAGCCTCCGTCCAACATAACCTTTTCACGTAGTACCCTTCGCATTTGACTGTTAGGTGCAGGGCTTTGTTATGTGCGGCCCCTTCTGGGGGCAAGTCATTTTTGCTGAAGGAGATCTGGTTGATTGTGAAAAAATTTTCGGCCATTCTCTCCAACTGCTCTACAGAAGTCTCAACAGGCACATATGCTTCGTTAAGGGTCTTGATCAATACCTTTTGATGTTCGGTGGAGTTCATCAACCGAGATAACAAGGAGACTTCTGCGGGAAATTTTCAAAGCAGGTCGATCACCTCATAATCCATCATTTTCATCTTTTGAAAGAACGCCTCCACTTCTTCGGCACTCATGGGCTTCTTAGATGGGAAACGCTTTCTAGTGGCATTGTTCACCTCTTCCAAATTGAAATACTTTTCAACCGAGTTATTTTCTTGAACTTCTCCCGAGATTTCTTTGACTTTGTAAGTCACCACTGATTTTTTGTAGTTCCAGGGCACAGCGGTAGGATCCGTCATGGGCTTTTGTGGTGCACGGCCAATAACCACGGGCTCACTCAGCCTTAGTGGATTAATTGGCCCCCGCATCACATAAACTCCCTTGGGCACATACATTTGGGTTATCTTATTCAGGTCGAATCTCCTAGGAGGACTCAAAGTCATCTGCTTTTCTTTACGGCCTCGAGGGATATAGAGAACAACATCTTTGGGAGGCGTTGCCCCAGTTTCAACTTCAACTTTCTTCTCTGACTTTGGAGGGTGGTTTTGTTCTTTTTCTCCCCTTTGTCTTGCTTTGGGGCAGCCTTTAGTTTCTTTTCTACATCAATGATGGCAATGATAGCCTTCAACGCTGGGTCAAATTCCTTGTCCTCACAAATCATTCTGATTACGGGCCCGTTGTTGTGGGCCGACAGTAGGTTGTTAGTCATATTGGGAATATCTTCATCCCTTAGCACTATCTTCTTTTGTTCTATCAAGTTCTCCATGGCACTCTTCAGAGTCCAGCAATTATCCGTGTCATGCCCTTCTGCCCCTAAGTGATAGGTGCATCGGGTACCGGATCTGTAAGCGGGTGATGCTGGGTTTTGACTGGTTTTAGGAACAGGCTGTAGCAGACCCATTTGAACAAGCTGGAGTAGGGTTCACCAATTGGTGTAAAATTTGGCCTCTTGGGTGGTTCACGAGGGTGGAAATTTTTTTGTGGAAGCCGGGGGTTGTAGTGGTTTTGGTAAGGAGGCTAGTTTCTAGAAAATGGAGCTTGGTTGCGGCTGGCTTGTTGTTGTGTCCGGACATAAGGTTGAGCATTCATGACCGTGTATGGCTGAGGAGCATAGGCTATATCTTGGTGGGGTTAATAGTGCTGCGGGGTCCTTTATGAGAAAAAAGGATCTGGGAGTATGGTGTTTTCTTGCACCCGACGCTGCCATGGATGTTTCTTTCTTTTTCTTGCCCTTCGCTACTCCTCCAGACCCACCCTGGATGGCTTGGGAGGTAGCTCTGATGGCGGATTGGCTCAAGATTCGCCCTGTTTTCAACCCGTTTTCAACTATTTCGCCAATTTTGATGGCTTTGGCGAACGACTTACCCATTGCGGACATCATGTTTTGAAAATAATCAGCCTCTTGGGCTTGGCGGAAGACCGTGACCATCTGAATCTCGTCCATTGGAGGCTTGACCCTGGAGGCTTGCTCACGCCATTTGACAGCGTATTCTCGGAAGCTTTCCGAGGACTTCTTCTTTAGATTTGTCAATGAGTTCCTATCAGGGGAACTATCAATGTTGTACTGAAATTGCCTGACGAAGTCCCGAGCAAGGTCATCCAAGATATGCCAACGGGATATATCTTGATCCATATACCATTCAGACGTGATTCTGACCAAACACTCTCCAAAGTAGTCCATGAGGAGCTCCTCTTTTCCGCCCGCTCCCTGCAACTGGTTGCAATATCTTTTGAGATGGGCAATGGGATCTTTGTGCCCGTCATATTTCTCAAACTTTGGGGTTTTAAATCCCAATGGTAGATGCACGTGAGGGAACATACATAATTCGACATAGGATACACTTTTTTGTCCACTCAAACCCTGTATGTTTTTGAGACTCTGCTCCATGCTTCTCATCTTTCTCGCAATCTCCTCTTACTCAGGGGTTTTGGTGGCTTTCTCTTGCCCTGCGGTGAACTCATACCGGGGTGGTTGGGAGTAAGTATAGGTGGGAAACTATGTAGGTTCCAGTGGGAAAGATGGTGTTTGGAAGGTGAAGGATGATGGGTCAAAGCTGGCCCTGGGCAGTGTAGGCTGTGCCGTAGCCGAGCAAGGCGGAGCAGTGAAGATATTCGAAGCTGCACCTGAAGCTAATGCCTGGGGGCGAGCCTCAGAAGGTGTTCCCACAAAGTTGGCAGAAATAGTAGGGTATCCTAGTGGGGTATTTGGATAGTTTATGGGGATGTTGGAGATCCAACTTGCCCTGGGAAAAAGCTCGATAAATCTAGGGATTGCACTTGGTGGTTCTCTTCCGTTTGCCCAGGCATCCCACATTTCCATCATGCGGAGACGCAGTAACCTGTTTTCCTCGGCAGCTGCCGATTCTGAAATTGGGATGCCCGAGATCGGACTCTCATCCGCAATAGGAATTGTTGGCAGAGTCATTTCTGAAGACATTTCAATGCTTCCCTTCAACTTCGTGAAGTATGGATACGAAGCCAGACTACCACAAAACCAACCACCTTTCTATAAAACCTGAGCTTAATAGTAGACAACAAACCGGTCAATTTGAATCAAATAACACATAGGTAATCGCACGTTGGGGTGTGATGCACCTATACAGTCAAATGTGTTTCTACGTGTTTCGCAACGGTTGCATGTTTCATCCTGACTTTACTTATTTCCCCCGATTTTCTCTTCTTTCCACTTCCAATCTTCCACTTTTTTTTCATCTCTTTTCTCGCTCCCTTTTCTCATTTTTCCTTTGATTTTTCTTCGGCTCCCTTTTCTTCCTTTTTGGGTTTTTCTTCTGGGTCTTTCTTTTCACATCCCTCTCTTATTGGAATTATTTACAAAATCATGACCGGATTCGATGAGGATTGCCTATGTATCATGACGTAGCGTGAATCAGATTATTACGTTGTTCAAGAAAATAAATGCGAAAAATAAAGAAACAAATTTTTTTTCTGGGAATTTTCGATTTTCATTAATAAAAACTCCTAAACTTTCTATTACAAAAGACTTCAAACTACCCATTTTCTTGGAAAAACTACGAACAAACTCAAAATAAACCAAAATACAGACTCGATAAGTGAAAATCAGGAATACATTAAGGCTTTGACTCCTGGGGCCCGTGGGACATCATTCGGTCTCGCCACGGGCCTATATGCGAGATCCCCTTGAAGCGATTCCAAATCACTTATTATCTGGCGGACAAATGACATCACTGTAGCGAAGAAAGTGGTTCGAGTCATGTCCTCACATGCTTGGCATTTCATGACAATGTAGTCGACAATGGCTCTAACCCTCTCTCGGATTCTACCCTTTTCCTGAAGCAAACACCTGACCTGCTGATTCCTGGCTTTTAATACCTGAGTGTCGTGATGGTTTTGATTTTGCAATTGTTGCATTTGTTCCTCCATTTGTGCCATCAAAGCATAACAATGTTCCCTATCAGCTTTAAAGTCCTTGACCTGCTTGGCTGCCTCATTCTCAAGGGTAGTTAACTTTCTTTACAGATTGGTGATTGTCCCTTCATATTTTCTTTTCATTTGATGCACAAACTATGCCCGCCCTTTTGCGTTCTTTACTAATTGGGCCCGGACTTTTGCTAGACTGGCTTCAGACTTTTCTAGGTCATCTTGACACTCAAGTGATTTCTTTCTCAGACTGCTTATAAGCCTTTCGTTCACTCGGCTTCTTTCCGGGTTTCTAGCAGCTATTCTCATTTTCTGGATTTGAGCTTTGAGGGCTTCATTTTCCTGAGTTAGCTTTTTCTTTTCCCCTTCATCTGCGGCAACCTGGATACTGTTGCCAACTTGAGGTCCTTGATTTGTCCCTCTAATTTACTTATTTTGGCCATATAGCTTTCTTCTTTTGCCAACCAGCCCCACTGCTCTTGCAAGTCGTTGGTGAATTGTTGAACATGAGCTCTCTTAGCAGGTCTCTCAGGAATCTGGAACCTTTTACCGAACCACATAATGTACTTGGGGTCTATTTCACCTCTAGCTAGATCCCGCACCATAGTCTTAGGTTCAAGAAATCTACATTCATTCCACACTTGGCGAACTCTTCCTTCCGGAAATATGGCCTTTGGGCCTAATTCGACGACATGTCCACTCAAATATTCATCATGGGGGACGGTTTGAAATTTGCCCAATTGACGCAAAACCCTATGAGAGCATATGGCTGGATGCTCCGGATGCCCATCAGGAGAAGATAACATACTTTGGCTGACATGTACACAACCTCGGTAAAGGGAGCCATCCGAACGCCCATTCAATTTTATCAGAAGTCAAAGAGCTCAAACGTGCCAACCAAGCCTCGGTACCCTTGGGAAATCCAACACCCACCACTCAACTTTCAAATTCTTCGATGCAGTTCAAATTGGTCATGCCATAATTCATATACCCGTCCCGGTGGCAGAGATATTCTTGTATCCACAACTGTAGTAATAAGTTGCAACCTTGGAAGAACTTTCTGCCTTCTTGACAGATGGTCAAAGCTCGGTAACTTTCAGACAAAATCAAGGGAACCAGAGTGCCATTAGCTTTCTTGATTGTGACGTCAGCCATTCCCACTAGGCCTAGTTCTATGTTGCGGTATTTTCGCGGACAGATTATAATCCCAAGAATGCTACTATAAAGACCAAGCCTCGCCTTGCCTCCCATTTATCTTTATTTCTAGCATGAGTCAAACCGGTGTTTGGTGCTTCAAAGCCTTGGGGGTTACCATAACGTTGGTACAAGAACTGGAAAGTGCATGACCCTTCAGATAAATTCTTATCCTGAATATCCCGGCTAATACCCAACATATCCAGAAACTTGTGGGGAGATACCGGCCTTGGTGACACCGGATACCGACTTCTAAGATTTCCATTAAGTCCGGCGTAACCCGCAATTTCTTCTAGTGTGGATGCGAGCTCAAAATCAGAAAAGCGGAACACATTTCGAGTCGGATCCCAAAAAGGTATCAAGGCTTCAATTATGTCCAATCTTGGCTTGATTTTCAACAATCCGACAAGACCACCCAATACTTTAATCACAGTTCCTCTACTGCCTTTTCCCAAATCATTCCACCACATATGAAGTTGTAAGGGGATTTCCTCAAGAGCTGTGAAGGGTTCATTCTCGTTTGTGCTCATCCTGCACATTTATTAGGGTGATTTAATAACTCAAGAAAAGATTAACACTTTTTTTCAAAAGTTTTCATTCCAAATACAAAAATCCGGCTTTGCAAATACGGTCTTTTAGCACTTCGGGGAAGAAGCTTTTAAGGCTGTGCTTGCTAACCGGTCGAAAAGAAATGACCAAAAGTGGTTGTTCTTGCAAAAACAGCCTTTCGGCGCCCTTTTGGGGACATTCAACTTATTTTAAACAAGAATGGCATCACCCAGCTGATTTGTGACAAAAAATAAAATTTTGTTGTTTTTGGGCTATTTTTGCAAAAAGGGAAGTTAGACCCGATGGAGGTTGCCTACGTATCCCACATCCGGTGAGAATCAAACTGGCGTAGTTCGGGAAAATTTGTCGAAAAATAAAACCAACTATTTTTGAAAACAAGATTTTCTTTTCTTATTTTTTTCTTCAAAAGTTCGGCAGTGTTTCAGTACCTTTTGGACATTGGTTTTGTTTTCAAAACAGGCAATTATCTCTCTTAGCCCTCACATTGACTTTTCTTTTTCCCAACTTTTCTCCTATTATTCATAAGCCGGTCAACATGCAAATCCGAAGCAAATAAATGCACAAGTAGCAAGTGGGAGGCATCAGGATGGTCTTTTCATTTCGGGTACACCTGTCCTAGACAGACTCAATCCCTGTGTTGAGTCTCCTAAGTCAAATGCACGTGATGCAAACAAACGTTCCTACTAGGGATCCGGCATGAGGTTTTGTTATACTAGGTTTACAACTTGGGTTTATTGTTCTAGACCTAGCTTACCCAAGCGGACAGCTCGAGCTGAGGGGGGGGGCAGCGTACCGGGAATACAGAAGCTTCACCGACTTTGCAACTTGTCCGAACCTCGTTCTAAAATTGGATAAGACTCTAGACAGAAAAGAAGTCACATGAAGTGCACCCTTCTCCATGATTTAGAAGACTCAGAGAAAGGAAGGGTTTCGTAGCAATTTATATACAATTCACAAAATATCAAAGTGGTAAAAGCATTTAGCACATTAGGCTCAAACATGTACAAAAATCAGATAATAGATAAAGCCGACTACAACAACTATTCCAAGCTTGAATTCTTAAACCCTGAACCGGAGTTCTAGGTTTCGGTCCCCAGCAGAGTCACTAGAGCTATCACACCTCCTTTTTACACACCCGAAGGTAGTACAAGGGAGTTTTTCCACTTTAAGTGGAATTATTCGAAATGGGATTATTTTATTTAATTTCCCAGAGTCACCACTTGGAATATTTATTGGTGTCCCAAGTCACCGGTTTATTTTAAATCCCAAATCGAGAAAAATTTGACTTTCCTTTTGAAGTCTGCGAACCAGAAATTCTAAGCAAGGAATTCTGTTAACCCGGGAGAAGGTGTTAGGCATTCCCGAGTTCCGTGGTTCTAGTACGGTCGCTAACTATTATAATTGGCCCATTATCTGATTTATTACATGTTTTAACCTATTGTGCATTTTAGCTTATTCACTGCTCTTAGGAAGATTCAACAATATTTAAAACATGCCTTGAACCACGCCACATGAAATGCATCCGTGATTCGCGACACGTTCTATTTAACGTTATTGAGATTTGGATTTGGGTCACATGAAATGCACACCCGAGTTTAGGAAAGTAATTTTTAAAAATAGCGCGTCTAAAGCAACTACGCACTTTCAACTTTGCGAGGGCCATGGAAAATTCAACTAAATGGCGCACCTCGATTTCTAAGGATTAATTAAGTGAGGGCTGTGCATTTTGAGATTTTTATTTGGCACAGCGCACCTCGATTCCAGTTCTAAAAGGAACTTGAACTAAATTTGGAGGGCCATAAACTATGTCTTGCCTAATATAGTACGCTTCCAATCTACTTGTCTAAAAACAATCGAAATATTGAGGGCCATAAACTAATTGTTTTATCTACTACAGCTCTCCTTAACTATTAACAAAATCTAATTAATAACACTAGGTGAATTGAGATTTTACCTCTTTTGCTTTTCAAGTCCAACATTGATACTAGTTTAAAGAAAAACTTGCGTCGAAGAAAGGAGACATATTTGGTTGTTTAAAGAAGAATGGCTCGTGCCATCTTCAGCAGCAAAACAAAATTGAAATGGGCGAGCCCAACATGAGAGACCTGCATTTCAACTTTATGCAGCCTCATGAACCGAGGCCCAAAGAGTAGCCTAGCTCTTTTAAAAACTAAAGCCTGAAGAGGGGAAGACTCAAGTTCGAGTCTCCAGGCCTGTAAATGGTGTATCAGATCCGGAATATTACCATGAACTTAGCAAGGGTTTTAATAACAAACAAATCAATTGATATTCATGCTTGAATCAATCCAATGAGTTTCAGAAGACACTTATGAGATTTCCACTTGACTTAAACCTTCTGTTCAATATATACAATTAATGAAACGAGATCTTATGGGATTATTCAATAAACAAACATGAATCTATCTCCAAACTATGCATGTTTAACACATCACAAGCAAGTCAGCACATAGCTTGACCCCTAGGCTATTTCCTTTCCTTTTGAACGTGACTTTATACTAATCAACACCTAAGAAGTAATCAGTTACCCATTGTATGAACATAGCATTATATTATAACATCCACTTGAATTGGATAGTAGGAGAGACCTGATACAGCATACCCTACTTAAATAGGAATGAACACAAAGTCCAACTACTAACTCGATTAACAGGATTTCATCAAGCTTTTGTGACAGTTTGAAATTAGGTACAAAAATAAAGTTCAATTATCACAAACCAACACATAACTATAAGATATTTGATAAAAATGGATTCCTACCAGATACAAACCAAGTACAGCTCCCAAAAGAGTCTTACAAATAACCAACAAGATACAACGCATCGAATAAACTCAGAATTATGTAATTCAGGAGAATAAAGCTAAACTAATGAATCAGAACATGCTGAAGACATGCTTTAAACTTCCAGGTTTCATTTCATACTTCAAACCAAAGCTTCACATGAGGTAGAATTCAGAAAAAACATGTACATGGGCGACACAGCAACTGAAGTCAATTCAGATCTCAACAATGCAACAGTAAACCCAGCGACACAACTCAAAAACCAAACTTTAAAGAACCCAAACTCAAGCCATTATAACCAAGGTGCAAGACTTTGACATTTTCAGAAGCTTTAACGAACCAAACGAAATTAGAAGACTCAAAATAAGTAGAATTTGAGCAGTTTTCAAACAAATGGTGCAAGGAATTCAGAACTTTTCTCAAAGAATATAGTCATTTCAGCTTTTCAGTGTTTTTAATCCCTCCAATCTGCCCTGAGCCTGAAGAAAAGGTGCCCTTATAGGCATGCTTGTAGGGCAGCAGAATAATTCAGTTATTGCAATTTAAACCTTTTGATATTTCCATTTTTGCTCAAATACCCTTAGCTCAAAAAATTAGTTTTCAAAATAGTCCCAACCCCCACCTTTTAGGCAGCTTCCCATTCAGTTATTAAATTCCCTCACCTAGAATTCCTAGACTACCCCTTGAACCCCTGTTTTTTACTTCAGGGACCCAAATGAGTCAAATTGACCCAACAACTTAAACCAAAAATGAACGAGTTGCCTTTCGTTATGCAAATGGGTCAGAAATGACCTAAAGCCCAAACAAGAAGCTAATCCAACTACATTCTGTAAGCAACAAAAAAACACAAACACTGAAATGATTTCAACAATTAAAATCTGAATCAACTGACTGATTAATGAATATAAATGGGCATAGAATAAACTAGGTTATTAAATCAAAATAAACCTAATTAAACTAAACTAATGAGACTAAAATCAAAGGGGAAAATCAAAGGATTAAACGTGCCACTAATAACACTAAGTAGACAGGAATCAGAGAAAGCTTTAAAGATGTGAAAAGGGAACACGTGGAACAAACGAACACAAATCATTCTAGGCCCAGAAACTTGGTCGAGTTTCAATTAAAGCGAACATTTAAACAAAAGAAAAGGAGAAGAAGAGAAGAAGAATAATAGGTAAAACAAAAACGGACAGAAAGATGAAGAGAACTCACCTACTAAACTCGACACCAACACTGGACTTCCAATTGATCCCAAAATAATGTTGATAGCTTGTTCTTTGTCAAGAACCAGCGACCATCATTGTTTCGTGATAGATTGGCCTTGAATAACCAGAAAAATCGAGGAAATATCCCTTGCATGCACAGAATTCGCTTTTAGATTTTCAAGGTTCAATCGTCGATTCAAGATTAGAAGAGGATTAGGGTGATTCGAGGGGAAAAAATGACGGAACTGGTATGAGGGGGTAAGGGTGGTTATGTGGTGTTATTCTAGTGGGGGTTTGGAGGTGGCGTCGCCACCAGAGAAAATTGGGCGGTGCTAGGGTTCCGCTTCTTTGATCTGAAATTCGAAGACTTTCAAAGGGATTCGAGCTAAATGGATCAGGGATTTGGGATAAGGAGGTGGACGAGATTCAAGGGTGTAATTTTGGTGGCATTTGGCTGCCGGCCGCTGTCGTGGGCGATTTTCGGCGGGCGGCGGACGGTGGTTTGGGCGGTGTTACTCTAGGGTCCATGAGGTGATGAGAGATGATGAGAGGTGGGAGGAGTGTTCGGACATATATATGGTAGAAGACAGAGTAGTTCCGAGCCGTTGGATGATAGAAATCCAACGGCTGTGATCAACGGGCATAAAACGGGGTCGTTTGGGATTTAACACGGGTGGACCGGGTAGGAGACATGGATCTGGGCCGGGATTTGGTCGGGTTTCAAGGTGTAATTGTTTGGGCTTGAGAAAAATTAAATAAAAAGGGCCCAAAAATCTAACTTTATTTCCCTTCTTTTCTTTTCAATTTCGAATTTTTTTTCTTCTTCAAATTAAAACAAAACCCTAAATTAATAATTAAACTAAATATCCTACCAAATTAAACTAATTACTCAAAATAATAACTACCACAACTAATTAAATATCAAATTAAAGGATAAACTACCCAAAATTCAAAAAATAATTTTTTGTTGTTGTGATTTTTCCATTTTTGTAAAACATTAAATTACTAATTAACCTAAGAGATGTAAAATCAAATCCTAAATGCAAATGCAATATATTTTTGTATTTTCTTGTGAACTAAACAAAATTAAGCATGCACACAAAATGCAAACAATCAGAAAAATTCTATAATAATTCCTAAAATAACAAGTAATTAAAAAGAAAAATCTATTTTTGGAATTCTGTAGGAGTGATTCATGCGAGGCAAAAATCACGTGCTCACACTTGCTTCATTTTATATTTCACTCTCAAATATCCTTGGTCCGCCAAATGACTCTTTTACCCCTAAAGAGATGCAACATGTAGCACATATGGATGATTAAATATCTTTTTGGGCCATAAGCCCATTTTGACATAATTTGGATAGGCCTCCTACAACGGGACATGGTGCCTAGGACCGAACCCTGCTTGGTTTAAATGATATGATGCACATAAGTATGACCTAAAGGCTGACCTACGGTTGGGGTTCACTAGACAAGGCAATTCGGCGCGACACGTGGTCGATGGCGGCTGCTCTAGCTGTCCGCCAACTCCACGCTCTCACGCCACCCCGTAAAGACATGGGTGACTCATAAAAAGGCCGTGTACGCAAACGTACTTCGGAAGACTTGTTGTAGAAAGAAGACTCGGGGTTATGCAAATGATGACAATTTATAAAGTAGTAACACATAAAGGAAAGTTGTAAGTAAATAAGCAACTAGCAAATAATAAAATGACATAAACAAAATAAAAATCAAATAAAGCAAACAAAGCACATAAAAACCTCAACCAAATATCCTAAAAAGCCAACAAAATCAAATACTAGCTCGAACTTGCAATTCCCCAGCAGAGTCGCCAGAGCTGTTACACCCCTTTTTCAAACTTCACTAACCCTTTTAAAAATATAAAAAGACTTGTAAAGCTCAAAAAGGTTTTTCAACTAGAAAGTGACAAAAATTTGTTCAAAAGGAAATAACTCAGAGTCACCACCTGACATTGGTTTCGGTGTGTCAGGTCACCGTTTTATAAAAAAATGATTTTTCCTTTTAAAATATTTTAGACTCTAAAACTAAGTCCGCACCAGAGATAAGGGTAAGGGAGTTCATTTGACTCGGGGAGAAGGTGTTAGGCATTCCCCAAGTTCCGTAACTAGTACGTTTGCGTACATGATCAAGTTGGCTTTAAAGGATATTCTATTGACGTAAAAGCACACAAAAAAAAAATAAACAATTAAAAAGAGGCTCGAGGTCATCTCCGCCTAATAAAATAAAACAAGAATAAAAGTACTACGAGTTTTGCTCTCGGCCTCCAAAAATAAATACCTCGGGGCATACCCCGGATAAAATATACAAATCCTTCGGGGCATTCCCCGGATAAATTTAACTAAGGGAATGACCTCTCGCCTCAAAACCAACAAAAATCCTAAGGATTGCCTACCCAAATGTGGTCGGCCTAAGCATGCTTTTAGCATACAATGTGATTAAATAAACAAGTGAAAAAAAGTAAATAAGGTAGAAGAAAATTCTAAATCATGATCACTCCTTTTTTTAACATTTCATTTTTTATTAGACAGAACCCGACACCTAAAGCATGAGAACAAATTAATCACTAATGGGCCTCGACTTTCCCCGCACCCACAATTCAACAATCATCCAAAACATTTTCATATCCAAATAACCAATTGACGAGATAAACATCCAGCAACAAACATCCAAACAATTTGAAGAAAGATAGGATTTAATAAAACTGAGATATCAACAAAGTGAGAAAATGTGAATTGAAACCATCAGAAGGAACCATTTACAGATTTTCTATCACCTCGATTTCCACGATTCAAGTGCATCTAATTCAAAGTAAGTCTAAAACAAAACATTTAAACACATAGAGCACCCAAGAATACATACGAGCAGATTAATAAAAGAAAAGCTAAGACGTCAAACAAGCTAAATGGAAAGAACTAAGGAGTATACTTCGGAAGAAGGCTATTCCTTGTTAGGCATGACAATTCTGAAATGATGTGCACATAACAAACATCACAAAAGACTATCAGATCTATTTCCATGGGTAGTTTAAATTTTCGATTTCACTTAAGCTCGGATCAAATATTGACGTCCACAACTTCACAAAAGAAATATTCAAAACGAGTTATGGATAACTTGGTCGAATTGGGCACGCCTCAAAGAATCTGCGGCTGACCCCTTATTTTAGACTTATCTTACATATGCTATACCTACCAAGAAACTATTAAACATGACAGAAAACTTAGGCACAGTCTGCTAACTAAACTGGTACTTAACAAGAAGTGGCAGCAATTTTAAAATAACAATCAAGGATTTTAAACCAAGCAGACACAATCATTACTATTACAAACCAAGAGGACGCTGAGTTTACTTGAGATTTGGTAGCTAGGTTTCATTAAAATACCTTGACGGATGCTATAATGATTCACCAAGAATATAACACCTTAAGAGGAGCAATGTTTGTCACGCAACAGACAACAACATATATATCAGCAACACAACACTACAAGAAACTCATAAGCAGTGAGTGATGTTAAAACACTGAAAAATGCATGATCAGATCATGAAGAAATCAAAAGTTTTCAGAACCAAAATCAATAGTGAGAATAAAGAATTCCAATGTAACAGTGAAGAACGAACTACATTCATATTTCTAGAAGCCAAACCAACATACGGGCAGTACAATTCCTCAATTCATACAATCACAAACCTAAATAACACTTCAATCTAATGCTTCGTTCACCACAAAAGACTAAGTAAATAGAATGAGAAAAGAGATGAACCTGAGAACACAAGTTTCCTCTTATGTATGATTCAAACGAGTATTGAGTTTGACAACAAATCCAAGCAAAGACAGTGGCGAAATTCCAACAGAACTCGCAAACCAGCTTCAAATCGGAACTTCGGCTCAAATCAGCGGCGAACACATAACCAAACTTCAATCGAAGTTCATTTTTGAACACCACGATCAAAAGAGGAAACTAAATTTTTTTGTGTGGGTATTTTCTGATTTTCGAAATGAAAAAAAACTCGAACAAAAATCAAACTCAAAATATTTTTGTATTTTTGTTTTTCTGGAATGCAAATCAAACACCAAAAAATTTGAAAACTCAAAGAACCCTAGACCTTTTCTCCGCCTTTCTTTCTGATGTTTTTTGAAAATCTGTCCAAAGAAAACTATTTATAGGAGCCCTAGAAGCTTCCTCTTGCTTCCTCTCCAAGGAATTTGATTTTCTTTATCTCCAAATCAGAAAAAAAACTCCATCATTCCAGAAAACCTTTCGTACAAACGGATTTTAGGCAAATTGACGCCTAGGATACCAAGATTTCGATCCTACGACCCCCATTTAACCATCATCCATTCATGAATGGCCCGGATTCTTCAACCAATTGCAAAAAGCGCGTGAGATGAGAGGAAAAAGCATAGAATCGGGTTATAATGATGAGGGGGGACCATGGGGGGGGGACCAGGGCTTACGTGGAACGTCGAACTTTGCAATTTCTGACGGGTTTAGGGTGGTTGGGCACGGCATAAGTGAGATGAGAGAGGGGTGGATGCGACTGATCTAGGATGGGTCTTTAGGTTTAGGGTTTCTTAATATATGGTTTATATATTAAGCAGGGAAGAAATAAGGGTTGTTGGATCAAATAGAATGAATGGTTAGGATTTAAAAGAGATATGGGGCGGGTCAGCAGGTTAAGCAGACGGGCCAGCTGGGTTGGGCTACTTGGGTGGATTTAGGGGGTAATTTTGGGGCAATTGGGCTCAAATTTAGTAGGTTCTAACTCTTTTAAGCCCAATAATTAGAAACTTGAACTTTTCTTTTAAAAATAATTTAAAATTAATTCTAACTAATTAAAGTAAAATATATCATACTACGAAACTATATTTTTATGTATCTTTTTTATATAAATTATTATATTCGAAATAAGAGTGAAAACCATGGTAAAAACAAAAAAGTATATTGCTATAAAAATATTAATAACCTAAACTAAATAGAATAAGATAGAACATGAAACTATTTTTGTATTTTTTTAATTTTGTGCCTTAAAATAGAATTAAAATTAATAATAAAGTAAAATCCTATAGAAATAAACTCAAATAAATATCCTAAAAATACTAGGACTATTAAAGGTAATTCTAATGTGTGGGTCAAAAATTACATGTCTATAATTGAGTGTGCTGAATATTGAGCGTGATGATGGCCAAACTCAGCTGTTCAAGTGGGCAGACTGAGAATTTGACATTTTTAAGCTGACCTGAAATTAATACTTTAAAAAACAAGCATAAAATAAAGTGTCTTATGGAGATTTGTATCCAATCACCACGATTATCCTTAACCCCACGGTGGGCGCCAAACTGTTTAACCTTAAATTGGATAATAATTAAATTTGTACGAGGTTTTAAGGATACGTGGATTGATTCAACACTTTGAACACAAAATGAATGACCAAACCAGTTGTAATGTTATGACCTAACACGGACCTAAGTTGAACAATAGTTTTGCCCTCGATCGGACCCTTGGTTCGAACCCAATTGCGAATGAAGAACAAACAGTTAAGTAAGAACTTTTGCAATAGCGAGAAAGCAGAAAATGAATTTGTATATTGCCTTGATTTTCGTGTTACAATGTGTATCTCAAAAGAAAAAACTTCCCCTTTATTAGTTGGAGACTTTCATCCCTAGTACAAGTTTAAAAAAGGTAAAAATCTCCCTTTCTCGTTAATTACTGATCCGTACCGATATCGAGAGAGATCTGCACCATGATATCCGGTTAGGTACGAATATCACAACCCTTTATCCATCGTGCGTAACCGTTTACCATGTTTCCCGAGGTTTTAGAACTCGTTCTGGGTCCGGGACCGTCGCTTTATCATGCCCGGTGATGAACACATTGTTCTTCTTTCGTGGGCCTCAATACAAAAGGTTTACGGCCTCGATTTTAGTCTCGTGCGTCCATGCCCTTCTTCCGTTTTCTTCACCGGAAAATCAGGGTATACTTTATCCCTGATTTTTACTCGTATACAAAATTGTCATTACCTCAGGCATGGTGCCTTTGGTGTTGAGGTCTGGCTAGACCTTTTCCTTATCCATTCATTACCTAGCAAAATACAAAGAGAAATGGGGACATGAACCTTACCTTCAAAAGTTATACCATACTATAACATAGAGTCTTCAAAAGTTTATGGCAGAGACTTTACTATGCAAGAATGTGACGACTCAAAAGGTCATCACCTGTTTTCTTACCCATTATGTGCTTCTGAGGCCTTGAAAACCTCATTTAGAGTCGCTTCGATTTGCATGCGCAGTCCGGGCACGTAGCCGGGAAAGCTTAAATATGAAATTCTGTGAAAAATATTAAGTCTTGACTTTAAAATGAATAAATTTGACTTCGATCAACATTTTGGGTAAACTGAAGGAAAATATGAGACTTGGGCATATGCCCGAAATCGAATTCCGAGGTCCCAAGCCCGAGAAATAAATTTTTTAAGTGAAATTGTTTTCAGAAATTGTTTAAGGAAATTTGAAAGAAAAACTTATTAGAAAGAAATGGTATCGGACCCGTATTTTGGTTCCGGTGCCCGGTACAGGTCTTATATATGACTTGAGTCATTTTTGTGAAATTTGGCTAAAAACGAACGTTGTTTGACGTGATCCGGACCTTAATTGAGAAGTTTGATGTTTAAAAGAGTTTTGAGAAATTTTATTGATCTCGAGGTTTAATTCGACGCTCGTGATGTTATTTTGGTCATTTGAGTAAACGAATATGTTCGTAGGATGTTTTTGAAGTTGTGTGTATACTTGGGTTGGAGTTTCGAGGGCTCGGGTGAGTTTCGAGTGGGCTCCGGAATGCCTTAAGCTTAAAAAGTCAGATGTTGCAGGTTCAGGAAGTTGCAGTCTCTGAACCCTCTAGTGCGGTCCGCGAGAAATCGCGTGCGACCGTGGAGGGGCCAGCGCAGCCGTGGTCGCCTTTTTGTGGTCCGCGATGGAGGCTGTGCGGTCGCAGTCGCCTTTGTGCGGTCCGCCCAGGGTGATGAACTGCAGGTCTTCAGGGAGGGGCCAGCGCGGCCATAGTCGCCTTTGTGCGGTCCTCGGTGGAGGCTGTGCGGCAGCGGTCCATTTGATGCGGTCCGTACTGGGGGTCTGAGAGGGGTATAAATAAACAGGAATTTCAGTTATTTTTTACTTTTTCAAAACCCCAAAACATAAGAGGCGATTTTTTAAACAACCTTTCTTCTCCAAAACATTGGTAAGTGATTTTTAACTCATTTTATTCACTCCTTAACATCTTTTAACATGATTTCAACTTCAAATCAAAGATTTTCATGGGGGAAATTTGGTGTTTTGGGTAGAACCTAGGTTTTCTAAAATTGGGGACTTGGACCTCAATTTGAGGTCCGATTTCAAAATAAATTATATATTTGGATTCGTGGAGGAATGGGTAATCGGGTTTTGGTCCGAACCTCGGGTTTCGACCACGTGGGCCCGGAAGTGATTTCTGACTTTTGGGTAAAACTTTAGAAAACTCATTTTCATGCATTGGGGTTGATTCATTTAGCACTTATTGATGTAATTAAGTAACTTGTGACTAGATTCGAGCGGATTGGTGGTGGAATCAAGGGGTAAAGCTATAGTTGAGACTTGAGTAGTGATCAAGTCATCGAGATAAGTGTTTGGTCTAACCCTAGCTTGAGGGATTAGAAGTTGAGTCATACTTGCTACTTGCTTCTTGTTGAGTACGACGTATAGGCATGGTGACGAGTATCTATACGTTGGTGTCAAGCATGACCGTGAGTCTTAAATTGAAAGTTGTTGTGTTCTTAAATGACACTTGGGTGCTTTACTTAATGATCTTCTATGATTGAGCATTTTCAATAATTGAACTGAGTACAAGTTGAGTTGAGGTTGGTTATAGCTGATTCTCCCTTACCGGGATGACTAATCCAATATTGTTGTTCCCTTGCCGGAAAAATTATAACATTGTTGTGTTCCCTTGTCGAGAAGTCATTATATTATTTATGTTCCCTTGCTGGGATTTCTTGTGATTGCGTGATGAAATGTAAATGGGAGCGGGTGGTACGCCTACCACAAGATATAATGAAATGGGAGCGGGTGGTACGCCTACCACGAGATATAATGAAATGGGAGCGGGTGGTACGCCTACCACAAAATATAATGAAATGGGAGCAGGTGGTATGCCTGCCATGAGATATAATGAAATGGGAGCGGGTGGTACGCCTACCGCAAGATATAATAAAATGGGAGCAGGTGGTATGCATGCCACAAGATATAATGAAATGGGAGCGGGTGGTATGCCTACCACAAGATGTAATGAAAATGGAGCGGGTGGTACACCTACCACGAGATATAATGAAATGGGAGCAGGTGGTACGCCTACCACAAGATATACTGAAATAGGAGCGGGTGGTACGCCTAACACAAGATATACTAAAATGGGAGCGGGTGGTACGCCTACCACAAGATATGAGAAATGGGATCGGGTTGCACGCCTGCAACAAGATGAAGTTGAAATTGAAAGTTGCCTTATTTCTCTTTATCCGTGTTAGAATTTAAATTGTAGTTTCCTTACTATTCTTTGGTATACTATTTTATCTGCTACCCCCGGAGCATGTTTCCCCTTTCCCAGCTTTGATTGCTTATTACTTGTTTACTTTTCCGCCATATAGTATATAACTGCACAGGTTTATCTGGAGTCTGGTCCTAGCCTTGTCACTACCTCGTCGGGGTTAGTCTAGACACTTACCAGCACATGGGTCGGTTGTGCTGGTACTACACTTTGTGCTCTTTTGCACAGATCCAGGTCTTGGACAGCAGCAGTAGCGCGGGAGCCAGCTTTTTGTCCAATGAGACACCGAGGTAGCCTTGCAAGAGTCCGCAGGCCCGACGTCTCTTCTATCTTTATTTCTGTCTATTATATCATGTATTCGAGACAAACAATTTATATTCTTTTTTCAAACGGTTGTATTTAGTACTCCTAGAAGTTCGTGAGTAATGTGACACTAGTTCTTGGGTAGAGGCATATGTTGATTTCCGTATTATTGTTCAGTTTCTTTAATTTAAGTCTTTTGTACATTTATTAAATTCCGTTATTTTCATGTTATCACTGATAATCATTAAAGAAGTGATTTATTAATGAAGTAAGCTGTTAAGGATTGGCTTGCCTAGCTCACATTAGTAGGCGTCATCACGACTCCCGAGGGTGGGAAATCCGGGTCGTGACAAGTTGGTATCAGAGCTCTAGGTTACATAGGTCTCACAACTCACGGACAAGCTCAGTAGAGTCTGAGGTATCGGTACAGAGGCGTCTGTATTTATCCCCCAAAGGCTATAGAGTTAGGAAAATCTCACATTTGTTCTTTCTTGTCGTGCGGATTTGTTCCTCAAATGCTAATTGGATTTCTACTCTGTTCTTTCGTATATGGAGAGAACATGCGCTTCCTCATCTACCGCTCAGCAGCCCGAGCCCCCAGCAGCAACTCCCACTAGGGTAAGAGGCCGAGGTCGTGCTAGAGGCCGAGGTAGGGGCAGAGTTCAGCCCCGAGCAGCAGCACCGGTGGCAGAGCCTTAGGTTGATTTTGAGGAGGAGGTTCCAGCCCTATCAGTTCCGGTGGGCCCAGCTCAGGTACCAGAGGGGTTTATTGCTACCCCAATTCTTCAGGACGCTCTGGTCCGATTGGTGGGTCTCATGGAGAGTGTCACCCGAGCAGGTTTGCTTCCTCTAGCACCAGCCACTTCTCAGGCTGGAGGAGGGGCTCAGACTCCTACTACATGCACTCCGGAGGAGGTAGATCCTCAGATTTAAACTCCAACGGTTCAGGCAGTTGGAGCAGTTCAGCCGGGTGTAGTAGCTCAGACCGGTGATGGAGTGGCTATGTCTGCCCATGCTTTGTGGAGGCTGGATAGATTCACCAAGCTCTTCACTACTACTTTCAGCGGTGCTTCTTCTGAGGATCCCCAGGATTTTCTATATAGCTGTCACGAGGTTCTCAGGAACATGGGTATTGTTGAGACCAATGGGGTCAATTTTGCTACATTCCGCTTGTCTGGATCAGCCAAGACTTGTTTGAGGGATTATTGCTTAGCTAGGCTATCCGGATCGCCATTTTTGACTTGGGAGCAATTTACAGTATTGTTTCTAGAGAAGTTTCTCCCTGTTACTTAGAGAGAGGCCTATCGGAGGTAGTTCGAGCACCTCCAGTAGGGTTCCATGATGGTCACCCAGTATAAGACCAGGTTCATCGACTTAGCTCACCATGTTCTTGTCATACTTCCTACTAAGAGAGAGAGGGTGAGGAGGTTTATCGACGGTCTTATTCAGCCGATTCGTCTTCAAATGACCAAGGAGGCCGGGAGTGAGATCAGTTTTCAGAAGGCGGCCAATGTGGCCCATAGAGTTGAGATGGTTCTGTCACAGGGAGGTGGTCAGGGGTCGAATAAGAGGCCCCGTCATTCAGGCAGATTCAGTGGTACCTCGTCTGGAGGTAGAGATTCATATGGTAGAGGCCATCCGCCTAGGCCCTTTCAGTCAGCTCTTCAGGCTTTCACGGCGCTTCAGGTAGTCGTGGTCCTCTGATGTAGTATTCTGATCAGTAGTCCTTCAATGCACCACCGGCACCTATTAGTGCACCACCGCTTCAGAGTTTTCAAGGTCATCAGCCCCAGTAGTCGAGGGCTTGTTTTACTTGTGGCGACTCGAGGCGACTCGAGGCACATTGCTAGGTATTGCACTCAAGCTTCGAGCAGTTCTCTGCATCAGGGTTCTCGTGCTATGGTTCAGGCACCAGATGTTCCACAGCCTGCCCAGCCAGCTAGAGGTGGGGGTAGAGGTGCTAGAGGTGGAGGTAAAGGTCCTAGAGGTGGAGCTCAGACCCCCAGAGGTGGAGGCCAGCCAGCTGCAGGCCGTCCTAGAGACATAGTTCAGGGTGGTGGAGCCCAGCCCCGATGTTATGCTCTCCCAGCCAGGCCCGAGGCTGAGGCTTCTGATGTAGTTATTACAGGTACGGTTCTGGTTTGTAATAGAGATGCTTTAGTGTTATTTGATCCAGGGTCTACATACTCGCATGTGTCATCTTATTTTGCACCGTATCTGGTCATGCCTAGTGATCCGTTGAGTATTCCTATTTATGTGTCTATGCCGGTGGGTGATTCTATTGTGGTAGATCGAGTCTATCGCTCTTGTGTAGTTGTGATTGGGGGTCTTGAGACTCGTGTGGATTTGTTGCTTCTAGACATGGTCGATTTCGATGTCATATTGGGGATGGACTGGCTATCACCTTACCACGCTATCTTGGACTGTCATGCCAAGACTGTGACCTTAGCTTTACTAGGTATGCCTCATTTAGAGTGGAGAGGGACTCCTAGTCATTCTACCCATAGCGTCATTTCTTATGTCAAGTCTCGGCGTATGGTCGAGAAGGGGTGCTTGGCCTATTTAGCTTATGTTCGTGATTCTAGTGCGGAGGTTTCCTCTATTGATTATGTGCCTGTGGTTCGTGAGTTTCCTGAGGTATTCCCTTTAGGCCTGTCGGGTATGCCGCCCGACAGGGATATTGACTTTTGCATTGATTTGGCTCCGGGCACTTAGCCCATTTCTATTTCGCCGTATCACATGGCCCTGCCTGAGTTGAAAGAGTTGAAGGAGTAGTTGCAGGACTTGCTTGAGAAGGGTTTTATAAGACCCAGTATTTCGCCTTAGGGTGCGCTCGTGTTGTTTGTTAAGAAAAAGGATGGTTCGATGAGAATGTGCATTGATTACCGGCAGTTGAACAAAGTCCCATCAAGAATAAGTATCCACTACCGAGCATCGATGATTTGTTCGATCAGCTTCAGGGTGCCAAGGTATTTTCAAAGATCGACTTGAGATCTGGCTACCATCAGTTGAGGATTAGGGAATCCGATGTCCCTAAGACAGCTTTTTGCACTCGGTACGGGCATTATGAGTTCTTGGTCATGTCATTTGGGTTGACAAATGCCCCAGCGACTTTTATGGATTTGATGAACCGAGTGTTCAGGCCTTATTTGGACTCGTTCATGATAGTCTTCATTGATGATATTTTGATATATTCCCGCAGCTAGGAGGAGCACGAGCAGCATCTCAGAGTGGTTCTTCAGACTCTGAAGGATAGTTAGTTATATTCTAAGTTCTCGAAGTGTGAGTTCTTGCTGAGTTCAGTTGCATTTCTGGGTTATGTTGTATCAGCAAAGGGTATTTAGGTTGATCCGAAGAAGATTGAGGCAGTCAAGAACTGGCCTAGACCAACATCAGCTACAGAGATTCGGAGTTTCTTGGGATTGGCAGGCTACTATCGTCGGTTTGTGGAGGGGTTCTCATCTATTGCAACCCCGATGACCAGGTTGACCCAGAAGGGTGCCCAGTTTAGATGGTCGGACGAGTGTGAGGCGAGCTTTCAGAAGCTCAAGACAACTCTGACTACCGCACTGGTGTTAGTTTTTCCCACAGGTCCAGGGCCTTACACAGTTTATTGCGATGCTTCTCGTATTGGGCTTGGTGTAGTGTTGATGCAGGATGGCAAGGTCATTGCCTATGCTTCGAGGCAGTTGACGATTCATGAGAAGAACTATCCGTTCCATGATTTAGAGTTGTCATCCATTGTTCACGCATTGAAGATTTGGAGGCATTATTTATATGGCGTGGCATGTGAGGTGTTCACTGACCATAAGAGTCTTCAGTATTTGTTCAAGCAAAAGAAGTTAAATTTGAGGCAAAGGAGATGGTTGGAGTTGTTGAAGGATTATAATATCACTATCTTATATCACCCAGGAAAGGCCAACGTGGTGGCCGATGCTCTGAGTAGAAAGTCAGCCAGCATGGGCAGTCTTGCTTATATTCCGGTCGGTGAGAGGCCGCTTGCGTTGGATGTTCAGGCTTTGGCCAATCGATTTGTGAGATTGGATATCTCTAAGCCTAGCCGAGTATTAGCTTGCATGGTCGCTCGATCTTTATTATTGGAGTGTATCCATGATCAACAGTTTGATGATCCCCATTTATGTGTCCTTAGAGACACGGTGCAGCGTGGAGGTGCCAAGCAGGTTACCTTAGGTGATGATGGAGTTTTGAGATTGCAGGGGCGAGTTTGTGTGCCTAATGTGGATGGGCTTCGAGAGTTGATTTTAGAGGAGGCCCATAGTTCCCAGTACTCTATTCATCCAGGCACCGTGAAGATGTATCAGGGTTTGCGGCAGCATTATTGGTGGCGTAGAATGAAGAAGGATATTATTGCATATGTGGCTCGATGTTTGAATTGTCAGCAGGTTAAGTATGAGCATCAGAGGCCTGGTGGATTGTTTCAAAGGATTTATCTTCCTGAGTGGAAGTGGGAGTGGATCACTATGGACTTCGTTACTGGACTTCCGCTGACTCGGAAGAAGTTCGACGTAGTTTGGGTCATTGTTGATAGGCAGACCAAGTCAGCGCATTTTATTCCTATGGCAGTCTCCTATTCATCTGTGAGGTTAGCTGAGATCTATATCTGGGAGATTGTTTGCCTTCATGGTGTGCCTGTGTCTATCATGCCGGACCAAGGTACGCAGTGTACCTCGCATTTTCGGAGAGCAGTTCAGCGAGAGTTGGACACTCAGGTGGAGTTGAGTACATCATTTCATCCTCAGACGGATGGGTAGTCCGAGCGGACTATTCAGATATTGGAGGATATGCTCCGGGCTTGTGTTATTGATTTTGGCGGTTCGTGGGATCAGTTTTTGCCTTTAGCAGAGTTTGTCTACAACAACAGCTACCAGTCGAGTATCCAAATGGCTCCTTATGAGGCTTTGTATGGTAGGCGATGTCGATCTCCGGTGGGATGGTTTTAGCCGGGGGAGGCTCGATTGTTAGGTACGGATCTGGTTCAAGAGGCCTTGGACAAGGTCAGGATCATTCAGGAGAGGCTTCGTACGGCTCAGTCCAGGCAAAAGAGTTATGCAGACCGCAAAGTTTGAGATGTGGCTTTTATGGTTGGTGAGCGGGTATTGCTCCGAGTGTCGCCTATGAAGGGCGTGATGAGATTCGGGAAGAAGGGCAAGCTTAGCCCTAGGTTCATTGGTCCATTTGAGATTTTTGATCGAGTGGGAGAGGTGGCTTATAGACTTGCATTGCCGCCTAGCTTATCAACCATGCACCCAGTATTTCATGTGTCCATGCTTCGGAAGTATCACAACGTTCCATCCCACGTGTTAGATTTCAGTACTGTCCAGTTGGACAAGGACTTGCCTTATGAGGAGGAGCCGGTGGCTATTCTAGACCGGCAGGTCAGTCAATTGAGATCGAAGAGTTTTCCTTCGGTTCGTGTTCAGTGGAGAGGTCAGCCTCCTGAGGCATCGACCTGGGAGTCCGAGTTCGATATGCAGAGCCGTTATCCTCATTTATTCTCCAACTCAGGTACTTCCTTCTTCTGTCCGTTCAAGGACAAACAGTTGTTTTAGAGGTGTAGAATGTGACAACCCAAAGGGTCATAACCTATTTTCTTACCCATTATGTGCTTCCGAGGCCTTGAAAACCTCATTTAGAGTCGCTTCGATTTGCGTGCGCAGTCCGGGCGCGCAGCCAGAAAGCTTAAATATGAAATTCTGTGAAAAATGTTAAGTCTTGACTTTAAAATGAATAAATTTGACTTCGGTCAACATTTTGGGTAAACGGACCCAGACCCGTGATTTGACGGTCGTGGAGGGTCCGTATGAAAATATGGGACTTGGGCGTATGCCCAAAATCGAATTCCGAGGTCCTAAGCCTGAGAAATGAATTTTTTAAGTGAAACTATTTTCAGAAATTGTTTAAGGAAATTTGAAAGGAAAACTGATTAGAAAGCAATGGTATCGGGCTCGTATTTTGGTTCCGGCGCCCGGTACATGTCTTATATATGTCTTGAGTCATTCCTGTGAAATTTGGCTAAAAACGGACGTGGTTTGATGTGATCCGGACCTTAATTGAGAAATTTGATGTTTAAAAGAGTTTTGAGAAATTTTATTGATCTCGAGGTTTAATTCGATGCTCGTGATGTTATTTTGGTCATTTGAGTACACGAATATGTTCGTAGGATGTTTTTGAGGTTGTGTGTATACTTGGGTTGGAGTTTCAAGGGCTCGAGTGAGTTTCGAGTAGGCTCCGAAATGCCTTAGGCTTAGAAAGTCAGATGTTGAAGGTTCAGGAAGTTGCAGTCTCTAAACCCTCTAGTGCGGTCTGTGAGAAATCGCATGCGACCGCAGAGGGGCCAGCGCGGCTGCGGTCGCCTTTGTGTGGTCCGTGGTGGAGGCTGTGCGGCCTCAGTCGCCTTTGTGCGGTCCGCCCAGGGTGCTAAACTACAGGTCTTCAGGGAGGGGCCAGCGCGGCCGCGGTCGCCTTTGTGCGGTCCGCAGTGGAGGTTGTACGGCCGCGGTCCATTTGATGCGGTCCACACTGGGGGTCTGAAAGGGGTATAAATAAACGGGAATTTCAGTTATTTTTCACTTTTTCAAAACCCCAAAACATAAGAGGCGATTTTTCAAATATCCTTTCTTCTCCAAAACGTTGGTAAGTGATTTCAAATTCATTTTCTTCACTCCTTAACATCTTTTAACATGATTTCAACTTCAAATCAAAGATTTTCATGGGGAAAATTTGGTGTATTAGGTAGAACCTACGTTTTCTAAAATTGGGGATTTGGACCTCAATTTGAGGTCCGATTTCAAAATAAATTATATATTTGGATTTGTGGGGGAATGGGTAATCGGTTTTTGCCCGAACCTCGGGTTTCGACCACGTGGGCCCGGGGGTGATTTCTGACTTTTGGGGTAAAACTTTAGAAAACTCATTTTCATGCATTGGGGTTGATTTATTTAGCACTTATTGATGTAATTAAGTAACTTGTGACTAGATTCGAGCGGATTGGTGGTGGAATCAAGGGGTAAAACTATAGTTGAGACTTGAGTGGTGATCAAGGCATCGAGGTAAGTGTTTGGTCTAACCCTAGCTTGAGGGATTAGGAGTTGAGTCATACTTGCTACTTCCTTCTTGTTGAGTACGACGTATAGGCATGGTGACGAGTATCTATATGTTGGTATCAAGCATGACCGTGAGTATTAAATTGAAAGTTGTTGTTTCTTAAATGACACTTGGGTGTTTTACTTAATGATCTTCTATGATTGAGCATTTTCAATAATTGAACTGAGTACAAGTTGAGTTGAGGTTGGTTATAGCTGATTCTCCCTTGCCGGGATGACTAATCCAATATTGTTGTTCCCTTGCCAGGAAAGTTATAACAATGTTGTGTTCCCTTGTCGGGAAGTCATTATATTATTTATGTTCCCTTGCTGGGATTTCTTGTGATTGTGTGATGAAATGTAAATGGGAGCGGGTGGTACGCCTACCACGAGATATAATAAAATGGGAGCGGGTGGTACGCCTACCACGAAATATACTGAAATGGGAGCTGGTGGTACGCCTACCACAAGATATGAGAAATGGGATCGGGTGGCACGCCTGCAACAAGATGAAATTGAAACTGAAAGTTGCCTTATTTCTCTTTATCTGTGTTAGAAGTTAAATTGTAGTTTCCTTACTATTCTGTTTTATCTGCTACCCCCGGAGCATGTTTCCCTTTTCCCAGCTTTGATTGCTTATTACCTGTTTACTTTTTCGCCATATAGTATATAACTGCACAGGTTTATCTGGAGTCTGGTCCTAGCCTCGTCACTACCTCGCCGGGGTTAGGCCAGACACTTACCAGTACATGGGGTCGGTTGTGCTGATACTACACTCTGTGCTCTTTTGCACAGATCCAGTTCTTGGATAGCAGCAGTAGCGCGGGAGCCAGCTTTCAGTCCATTGAGACACCGAGGTAGCCTTGCAAGCGTTCGCAGACCCTACGTCTCCTCTATCTTTATTTCAGTCTGTTATCTCATGTATTCGAGACAAACAGTTTATATTCTTCTTTCAAACGGTTGTATTTAGTACTCCTAGAAGTTCGTGAGTAATGTGACACCAGTTCTTGGGTAGAGGCATATGTTGATTTCCGTATTATTGTTCAGTTTCTTTAATTTAAGTCTTCCGTACATTTATTAAATTCCGCTGTTTTCATGCTATCACTAATAATCGTTAAGGAAGTGATTTGTTAATGAAGTAAGCTGTTAAAAATTAGCTTACCTAGCTCACATTAGTAGGCGCCATCACGACTTCCGAGGATGGGAAATCCGGGTCGTGACAAAGAACTACTTCCAAATCTAATTTATTACAGTTAACTTACAAAGAAGCTAGACTTGTCAAATCATCTTCTAATGTTAGGAAGTTTCCATTTATCAAGTTGAAATAGTCCCTTCACCTTGTTCGGAAGATGCTGAATGGAGTAATAGAAGGTACTCTTTCCACTTGTGGATGCCGATTAAGCTAGAAAATCAGCAACTTGATTTGCTTCCCTATAGCAATGGAAATGGTAACCTCTGGATTTTTCAAAAGCCGAGAAGTGTCACTAATGATATTTTTCATGAGTTTGAGATTGCTTGTGTCTTCTTCCTTAAAGCATGTTGGCAATAGTTATAGAGTCCAGTTTAAGGCTATTGAACTTCAAAACTCCTTTCTAAATGCACCTTTTTCCTCCATATATAATTAGTCAGCTGTGGCATCAGCTTGATTGTTGAATTGTTGCTATGACACTGTATAGGAACTGGTACAACTTGCAGAATCAGCTTATAAACTACACTAACTTCCCACCAAGTCTTGAAAGCACCTCTAAGAGACCAGTGACGGTGACTGATGCCCAAAGGAGCCCCAAATACAAGTAGCTGCCTCCCCCTCAATAAAACTGCTATGTAGAATCACTATGTGGATTCCGGAAACAATAGCATTTGGTAGCTAACTGATTGCCAAATTTAGTGATCACCGCGTCAAAAGGCAACTTACCAAGATTCAACCTAACTATAACCTTGTACGTTTTGACTTAATTATTCAAGTATTTGAATGAAACACCCTGGAGTAGAAAACGAAACAAGTATAAGTGTTAATTAGACTATATACAAGTTCATATAAAAGGGACTTGAAGTTTTGCATGTGACGTAAGCTCGAGTTGGACATCCAATCGCTTTTGCATGTGACATAAGCTCGAGTTGGACATCCAATCGCTTCGAATTAAATTATCGCTTGATATATATAAAAAATTGAACAATCAAACCGATTTCTCGATTAACCAAAGAGGTGAATAGGGCCCAAAAAACATGTCTGATTATGCATATTCCTAATCCTAAAGTGAATAAGGTCCCATTAAACATTTGTAAAAAAATCGGTCCAATTAAAGCGTATTCCTAATCCTAAATGGAATGCAAAGATATAGGAATCCATATGTAACAGAGTATCTGTTCAGATAGGCTCAAATGACCCTTTCTCATATATATATATATATATATATATATATATATATAACCTTATTCCGACTTAGTTTGGTATGAAATAAACTTATAATCATGGAATCTTCATTGACTTAGTTTGGTATGAAATAAACTTATAATCATGGAATCTCCATCGACTCGATCATCAGATTATACGTTCGTAACCTAGACCATTTTCATTTTGGAATGAACAAATCTACTAATTTAATTAGTGACATCATCATCATAGACTCATAGTCGAATGTTCATTTTCTGTAAACTCATATCCAACCCAAGAGTCAAATCAATACATTACACATTTTATAGTGTGCGCGTTTGCGGGAGAGAGCGGGCGCGCAACTCCCAACTCCAAATCTCCAATATATACGAAGTAAACTGCACCATGAAATTTGGGATGACAAAACTCATACAGAAACAGAGAGTGGCTTCTTTATTTCATGTATGTTGCTGTCAAAGGACACACCTGTTGGATCCATGGTTATCCTGTATTTGTAAATAATAATTCTGGAAAAAATAAAACGTTAGCTTATAAACGTAAATTTAAATGCGACAGTAATTAATTCGAGCCCACTGAATTCACAGTGTTTCCTTAAGGAATTTAATCCCCTCCTAGTACCCAAGGTTATAGATTATTTCCTCCCAGAATAGAACGAATTACACACTGGTGTAGCGGTACTTCAAACCCCAGTGTTTCAACGAACACAAAGTTCGGCAGCAAATCACACTTATGGATGCTTTGTTTGGAGTTAAAAACAATGCAGAATAAGGAGGACAACTCAGAAGTCGAATGGAAATTCTGAGAGGAAGGAATGCAAAGTATAGCCAATGTTGAATTCTTACTAAAGAGAATATCAGATTGCAATTCATTTTTCCAGTGTATACGCAATGTATAAAGAGTGTATATCAAGTATATACAGAGTGTATATCCAGTGTATACAGAGTGTTTCGAGTGTTTTTTCCGATGTGTTCTTCTTTCTCTCCAACTTATGCTCTATTTATAGCAGTTATTTGAGAGAAATCCGCCCCTTCCATGGTGCAACAAGCACTAGGCTATCATGGAGGAAGCACTTACATGGTGGAATGTACACTTGCTTGGTGGGAGGAGCACTTGCACCATTGTGGGAGGTGCACTAGGCTGCTTATTGCTTAGTGTTGCAACACAATACACGAATTGGAAAACATCCGTTACAAACACGGATTATATCACGTTAATATTCACTATTAACAAATAAATTTGGTCCAAAAAATTAATCAATCGATCGATCATTTGACCAAATCCGAATCTAAATTCAAATCTCATTTCCCATTCACTCTAATTTTAAGACTATTTCATCTTAAACAAAAACTCAACAATCCCCCACATGAATGGGGAATGGCTATATCATGGAAGTATGCATGAAAAACTTGTGTGATTTGCAAACAAGAATTAATTGCATCTGGATAAGTAGGTTTCCCTTTGAACTTTCCGTAGTGAACTTATGTCGGATATACTCGGTCAATCGGTAGATTTGATATCTTTGAACCGTCGAACTTTAGTGTATACCTAGACAACCATAAGTCACACAATCAATCCCTTAACCGTCTTTGGTTCTCATTGTTGTGTTCGTTTCAGCCATGAACACTGCCTGGTTTCATAAGTGCGTAGAGAATTGGCCTTGCAAAATTCTCCTTGAAGCGGCTAACACTTCACACTTACATAGGTGATTCCTAAACGTGTCATCCCGTAGATACACTATTTGATATACCCTGTATCAAATTTAGAAATCATTAAAAAGCCTTAATGCTTTATCCTTGGTATTGAACATTGTCTCATCACGAGAATGGACTAAAAAATTTTGTTGACAATGTTGAACCGTCATTAATGACTTTGTTTGATCTCCTTGAACCTAGATCTTGGGATCTCCAGTCTTCTAGGTAGAGTTACTGCCACAATGACTTGTTCTCGGCCATAGTCTCATTCCCCTCGATGATTTCTCAACTACCTCTCTAGTTAGGCCTTTTGTAAGTGGATCCGACACATTATCACTTGACTTTACATAGTCAATCGTGATAATTCCTCTAGAGAGAAGTTGCCTAACGGTTTTATGTCTTCGTCGTATATGACGAGATTTACCGTTATACATAACGCTCCCAGCCCTTCCAATTGCCGCTTGGCTATCACAGTGTATGCATATTGGTGCCAACGGTTTGGGCCAAAATGGAATGTCTTCCAAGAAATTCCGGAGCCATTCAGCTTCTTCACCGGCTTTATCTAAGGCTATGAACTCAGCCTCCATTATAGAGCGGGCAATACATGTTTGTTTGGACGACTTCCAAGATACCGCTCCTCCACCAATAGTGAATACATATCCACTTGTGGACTTCGAATCAGTTGAACCGATGATCCAATTTGCATCACAATATCCTTCAATCACCGCAGGATATTTACTGTAGTGCAAATCAAAGTTTTGGGTATGTTCTAAATATCTCAAAACTCGTTTCATTGCCATCCAGTGAGATTGGCCTGGATTGCTCGTGTATCGACTTAGTTTACTTATAGCACAAGCTATATCTGGTCGTGTACAATTCATGATGTACATTAAACATCCCAACACACAAGCATAATCCAATTGTGATATGCTTTAGCCTTTGTTCTTTGCTAGTGCAAGATTCACGTCAATTGGAGTCTTTGCAACTTTAAAGCCTAAGTGCTTGAATTTTTCAAGTACTGTCTTAATATAATGAGATTGTGACAATGCCAGACCTTGAGGAGTCTTTTGGATCTTAATCCCCAGAATTAAATCCGCAATTCCCAAGTCCTTCATATCAAACTTGCTAGTTAGCATACGCTTAGTAGCATTTATGTTGGCAATGTTATTACTCATTATCAGCATATCATCCACATATAGGCAAACAATGACTATGTGATTTGGAACATTTTTAATGTACACACATTTATCACATTCGTTTATCTTAAAACCATTTGACAACATTGTTTGGTCAAATTTCGCATGCCATTGTTTGGGTGCTTGTTTTAGTCCATAAAGGGACTTAACAAGTCTACATACCTTATTTTCTTTACCTGGAACCACAAACCCTTCAGGTTGTTCCATGTAAATTTCTTCCTCCAACTCTCCATTTAAGAAGGTCGTTTTAACATCCATTTGATGAATTTCAAGACCATACACTATAGCTAATGCTACTAACATCCGTATGGACGTAATCCTTGTAACTGGGGAGTATGTATCAAAGTAGTCAAGACCTTCTCGTTGTCTATACCCTTTGACAACAAGTCTTGCCTCAAATTTATCAATAGTGCCATCATCTTTCATTTTTCTCTTAAAAATCCATTTTGAACCCAAAGGTTTATTTCCAGGAGGAAGATCAACCAATTCCCATGTATGGTTGTTCAATATGGATTCTATTTCACTATTGACTGCCTCTAATGATTCCTAAGAAGACATAGCTTCTTTAAATGTTCGGGGCTCATTTTCCAATAAGAAAGTCACAAAATCTGGTCCAAACGAAGTAGACGTTCTTTGACGTTTACTACGTCTTGGATCCCCCTGATTAAATGTAATTTCTTTTGTTTCTTCCCGAGGTCGTTTAGATCCTTCACCAATCGACTCGCATTCCTTTTTATACGGATATATATATTCAAAGAACTCAGCATTATCTGATTCTATAACCGTATTATTATGAATGTCGGAATTTTTTGATTTATGAACCAGAAATCGATATGCTTTACTATTAGTCGTATATCCTATGAAAACACAATCAACTGTTTTCGGTCCTATTTTTACCCTTTTGGGTTTAGGAACTTGCACTTTTGCCAAACACTCTCACACTTTAAAATAATTCAAGTTGGGCTTCCTTCCTTTCCATTTTTCATATGGAATGGATTGTGTTTTGCTATGGGGTACTCGATTTAGTATTCGGCTGGCCGTAAGAACGGTTTCCCCCCACATGTTCTGTGGCAAACCAGAACTTATCAACAATGCATTCATCATCTCCTTTAATGAACGATTCTTTCTTTCCGCAATCCCATTGGATTGGGGAGTGTAAGGGACTGTTGTTTGATGAATAATCCCATATTCTAAACATATTTGTTCAAAAGGAGATTCATATTCACCACCCCTATCACTTCTTATCATTTTGATTTTCTTGTTACGTTGCGTTTCAACTTCATTTTTGTATTGCTTGAATGCGTCTATTGTTTCATCTTTACTATTAAGTAAGTAAACATAGCAATATCGAGTACTATCGTCAATAAAAGTTATGAAATACTTCTTTCCACCACGAGATGGTATTGACTTCATGTCACAAATATCTGTGTGAATTAAGTCTAAAGGATTTGAATTCCTTTCAACCGACTTATAAGAATGTTTAACATACTTAGATTCCACACATATTTGACATTTTGATTTTTTGCATTCAAACTTAGGCAATACTTCCAAGTTAATCATTTTTCGCAAGGTTTTATAATTGACATGACCCAAACGTACATGCCATAAATCATTTGACTCAAGTAAGTAAGAAGAAGCTGAAGTTTTATTATTAGTTTCAACAACTATTACATTCAGCTTGAAAAGGCCCTCAGTAAGGTAACCTTTTCCTACAAACATTTCATTCTTACTAATCACTACCTTGTCAGATACAAAAACGCACTTGAAACCGTGCTTTACAAGAAGTCCAGTAGAGACTAAGTTCTTCCTAATCTCGGGAACATGAAGGACGTTGTTCAAAGTCATGACCTTGCCAGAAGTCATCTTGAGAAATATCTTACCGTATCCTTCAATTTTTGCTGTAGCAGCATTTCCCATAGAGAGCGTCTCTTCGGGTCCAGCAGAAGCATATGTAGAAAATGCTTCCCTCACAGCACAAACATGGCGAGTGGCTCCAGAATCAATCCACCACTCCTTTGGGTTTCCTACCAGGTTGCATTCAGAAAGCATGGCGCACAAGTCATCAACATCATCATGCTTTTCTACCATGTTTGCTTGACCCCTTTGCTTGTCTTTCTTCCGAGCACGTCACTCCGTAGATTTGTGTTCGGTTTTCTCACAGTTGTAGCAGTTTTCACTGAACCGCTTCTTGCTTGGGTTGTATTTCGGACCAGAAGCCTTCTTTCTCTTTTTGTTATTTTCAACAATATTTGCTCCCATTATTGTTGAATTTCAACGGCCTCTCCTTTCAACAGCTTTATTATCCTCTTCGATTCTCAATCGAACAATGAGATCTTCAAGGGACATCTCCTTTCGTTTGTGTTTCAAATAGTTTTTAAAGTCCTTCCACAATAGAGGCAACTTCTCAATTATTGCTGCTACTTGGAATGCCTCACTGATGACAAGACCTTCAATGAAAATTCCGTTAGTAAAATTACTAAAAATTTTACTTTCAACATTAGCATCCATTTGAAATATACCTTCAGCAAGTAGATCATGAATAATCACTTGTAACTCCTGGACTTGGGTAATAACAGACTTGCTATCTACCATTTTGTAGTCCAAAAATTTTGCAGCGATGAATTTCTTCATCCCGACATCTTCAGTTTTGTATTTCTTTTCAAGCGCATTCCACAATTCTTTTGACGTCTCCACGCCACTGTATACATTATACAGATTATCCTCCAGTCCGCTAAGAATATAATTCCTGCACAAGAAGTCAGAATGCTTCCAAGCCTCAATCACGAGAAAGCTATCATTCTCTAGAGTTTCATCTGGAAGATCAGGAACATCTTCCTTGATGAACTTCTGTAGACATAACGTAATCAAGTAGAAGAACATCTTTTGCTGCCAGCGCTTGAAATCCATCCCGGAAAATTTTCCGGGTTTCTCTGCCGGTGCCAACGCCGGAGTTCGACTTGTCGATGCGTTGGTAGTATCATCGGAACAACTTGATTTCCGTCATTCGCCATTTTTATCTGTTAAAAATGACACAAACAAACGTTTAGAAAACGTTTTAAATTTGGAGGGAAAAAAATCACGTAGATTTTAATTTCCAACAAACCGCCACGAAGGCTTTACTCTCCAAATGGGAGTACACAAAAACCACAAAGGTTTTAGTTTCCAGAATATTAAGAATAACACAAATACAGAAATAAAAGTTATTAAATTCCTTAAGCTTGTTGGATCCGTGGTTATCCTGTATTTGTAAATAATAATTCTGGAAAAAATAAAACGTTAGCTTATAAACGTAAATTTAAATGCGACAGTAAATAATTCGAGGCCACTGAATTCACAGTGTTTCCTTAAGGAATTTAATCCCCTCCTAGTACCCAAGGTTATAGATTATTTCCTCCCAGGATAAAACGAATTACACACTGGTGTAGCGGTACTTCAAACCCCGGTGTTTCAGCGAACACAAAGTTCGGCAGCAAATCATACTTATGGATGCTTTGTTTGTAGTTAAAAACAATGCAGAATAAGGAGGACAACTCAGAAGTCGAATGGAAATTCTGAGAGGAAGGAATGCAAAGTATAGCCAATGTTGAATTCTTACTGAAGAGAATATCAGATTGCAATTCGCTTTTCCAGTGTATACGCAGTGTATACAGAATATATATCCAGTATATACAAAGTGTATATTAACTGTATACAGAGTGTATATTAAGTGTATATTAAGTGTATACAGAGTGTTTCGAGTATTTTTTCCGATGTGTTCTTCTTTCTCTCCAACTTATGCTCTATTTATAGCATATGCTCTATTTATAGCAGTTATTTGAGAGAAATCCGCCCCCTCCATGGTGCAACAAGCACTAGACTATCATGAAGGAAGCACTTACATGGTGGAATGTACACTTGCTTGATGGGCAGAACACTTGCACCATTGTGGGAGGTGCACTAGGCTGCTTATTACTTAGTGTTGCAACACAATACACGAATTGAAAAACATCTGTTACAAATACGGATTATATCACGTTAATATTCACTATTAACAAATAAATTTAGTTAAAAAAATTCCCCATTCCCCATTCCCCATTCCCCATTCCCCATTCCCCATTCCCCATTCCCCATTTTAAGACTATTTCACCTTAAACAAAAACTCAACTAACACCAAACATCCAAATACAATAAGTGTCATTCATACAACCCTTTAATTCACATAAACCAAAGAGTATAAATAGCTGCTTCTTATCCTATTAATTAAACCAATACATTTATTCTTCTTAAGAGTTGCTAGCTCAACAAGGAAAACTGGAATCTTGTATAGTTCCCGCCGAAGTCGGATGGCCGGAGCGCACTGGCCCTCCACCTCCAGTCACGTCTTCTGTTGGATCATACGCAGTCGTTGAGTACTCTGGCGCCCCGGTTGTAGTGTAGCCCAGAGCTCCACCATCCCTATGGAATAACAGAAATCAGAATTCAAATTTAATTAATTAAATATTTATATCATTTCTCATTGTGTGACTATAAAAGCGTTTAGTTAAAAATAAATTACTTTATTTTTATTAGAATGTCTCTAAATTTAACAAAAGGTAATTCTATTTGTGTGTGTTAATGCTGAAGATAGGGTGCATACCTTGCAGCTGCATTTTGATCATTGGCTTCTCTCTTGCTCAGCTCAGCAGCAGTTTTCCTCTCATCTTTCTTCTCTGTTGCCATCTCCTTCTTCAACGGGTCCCTAGTTGTCATTCTCTCTGCCTGTTAAATATGTTACAAACTAGAAATGGTTATTACAGCCAATTTTTTACCAACATTTCGATTGTCGTACGTATCGGAGTTTGCATTCATATTAAAGGTAAACCTTCACTTTATTAATTTTAGGAAAAGTATAATCCAATTGTTTGTCGTGCAAGTAGAGTGTAACTTAATTTTTTATATAAATTTAACATAGAATTTTGATTTTTTTTTTTTTTTTACATTTTTAAAAACTACTCCCTCCCTTGAATGACAAACTTTCCTTAACAGCTCAAAATTTTTGAGCCTTAAGCTTAAAATTACATATGACCTTTTCTTTTTCCTTAAACTTTGTGTCAAACCAAATTACATCATCTAAATTAAACCAGATAAAGTACATAAAAAGTAAAATAAATCATAATAAAAAAAACTCTTGTTTGACTCCACCAAATAATCATCTACTCGAAGGCAATGCGTACTATATATTTAACGCAGAGATGATACCTTTTCTTCAATGGTGGCCTTGGTTTTCCCCATGCCAGACTTTGCTGAGGCTGCTGCATTAGCTGCTTTCTCCTTAGCTCCCTGCATTTTTTTCCTCCTCTAGTAAGCTTGCTTTAGCCTTTAGCTGTTTTCACGAATTGCTTTCTATTCGATCTGTTTGTTAGCAAAAATGAAGAAAAAGAGAGCATTTTGTAGGCTTTTTATTGGCGTTGGGAGGGAGAACGAAGTGGCGCCACGTTGATTTAACGTGGAAAGTAGGCAGGTTCTGATTGTTGATCAGTTGACACGTTGCATTAGTTGTCAACTTTTACAATTAGATCATCTTTTATGCACGGGTGATAGACGCGGTTGATATTAGGTCACGTTGCCGTTTGAGTCCAAAATGTTTACGGCTCCCTCCGTTCCAGTGAGTACCAATGTCAATGTCAAATAGACTAATTTTTGTGTGAATATAAATATAAAATTGTATATTTTTCAAAAATAAAATTTATATAGTTAAAAAGTAATAAAATATATTATAAATTACAATAACTAGCAATTTAAGATATCTAAAATATAATGAAATAAAAAATTTTGATTCTCTATATAGTAAATGTGTCACTTAAAATAAAATAAAAGAATTTTTTTTCTATAAGCGGCAGGCTTCAAATAAAATAAATTAAAAAGAAAACACAAGAGTATATCATTTAAGTTATTCTTTTTCAACTGTAAGTTTTATAAATTGAATATTTACGTAATCGGCCCTCAAAAAGAAATTACAAATAATTTATACCATAATGTTGCCGTCTCTATTCTTTTTTTTTTTTTTGTCTGTTTTAAAAAAATGATAATTTTGCCAATTTTGTAAATAATTTAATGTAATTCTTTATTCGTTATGACAAGCTTTTAAAGTCGAATAAATATTGACACGTTTAACACAGTAGTTTTTTAATTTTTTTTAAATTCGCACCCTGTCTATGAAGATTTCATAAAATAAAATGAAAAGAATAATTGATAACTTAGAAAAGATTATGATGGATGAATTTCAATAAATAGTGTAAGTATTATTTATGAGCACCTAATTTTTGCCCACACAAAAAATTACTCTTGAAAAAGTCAAAAAAAATATTTAATTTTAATCGCTCTTATAGAATTTCAGGAATTTTTCTTGCATTTATTTGCATTGTTCATGCATATTTAGAGTTGTTTTAAACTATAGAAAATCATAAAAAATATTTAATTCGACATATTTTATATTTTAGACTTTAATTGCATTGTAGCATTTAGTCTCATATTAATTGCATTATCAAACGAAAATCACAAAAAATACAAGTCTTTTTTTATTTTACATTTTTTAGCTTTTGGTTTTAAATTAGTAATTTCCTTTCATTATTTCACATTGTTAAGTTAATTAACTAATTGCTAGATAAAGTAGTAAAGGGTTTTAATTTTACAATTTTTAGTTAATACATTATGATAGTTTAATTAATGGCTAAAAATGAAATCTAAAAGAAAAAGAAGCATTGGTCTTTTGAGCTTCATTAGCTCAACTTGGGCCAGTCTGAGCCCATCTCCGTTCAGCCCAAACCAAACCCCAGCCCAATTTCCTTTTAAAAACCCTGATCTGACCCATGCCCTTCTCTTAAAACACCCATCTCACCTCACTTTGCAAAAGGCTAGACCTAATCACAATCAGAAGACTCCCCATTTTTTGGAAATCAAATTTTCAGCTAAGAAACGGCGCACCCCCTCCCTTATTCTTCTTCTTCTTCTTCTTCTTCTTCACTTCTCTTAGCCGATCCACCTCTCTCTTCTAGAACACGCATCTGTAGACACATACACATTCAGAGAACGGAGAAGCACATTTCGCTAGCATTTGGTGTCGATTTTTTCTGGTTTTGCTGAAGAAACTGTGTTGTTGTTATCCTCTGCTGAAAGCTTGAAGTTTGGCTCCTATTTCCAACTCTTGTTTGGTCGTTTAGCACAGTTTTACTGCGTTTAGGTATGTAGATATTCATCTATTTTTCACTTTAAATCTATGAATGAAGATTTGAGTTACTCAAGCCATATTTCCTGATTGATTTCGAAGATGCGCCACTAAATCCGAATATATTTTCATCTATTTTAGTTTGTCGCTCACTTTGGCTTGAATGCTAAAACTAGAATTATTCTCTGTTTAAGTGTAGTTTTGCTAGATGTTTTGTTATGGCTGGTTTCTCATGAATTCATCACCGGATTTGCCTTGTCGTTTCTATTTTAGCTATTTCTTCGACTGATTATTTTAACTGATTACTTGAGCTGAAATTAGTCATTGATTATTATATCTCAATTGTGGGATTTTGAAGCAAAATGATTTTGTGTCTGTTTCATACAATTGATAGAAGTATGTAGTAAAGAGTTAGTCTTAGAAGTTAAATTGTTCGACTTGCAACAGTAGTCACTTGTGATTCCCTGGCATGAATACCGAGTCTTTCTGTGTCATCAACTCGACGTCGTCGTCACCTGCAAGATAAGGCCAAAAACATGGCTTTGCTAAACAAGCGAGAAAGGCCCTTTCTATCTAGAAATAGAAAGTGCTTCGAAAGGCGCCGGCTACCTTCTTACTGACAGCACAGCTAGGTGCTGGCACTCAATTTGTAGCGCTGGCATGTCACTCGGCTCCTCGGCTCACTTCGGTTACAAAGCCAAAGAAACTTATTCAGTAGTCACCGCTAACCGCTTTTGGTCCCAAATCTTTGGGGTTGCTGGCCCCCGACAAGAGGACAGCTAGCTTAGCTGGTTCTCTTAAATAGAAATCTTTATACATTAATATTCCTAATAATAATTGAATATTTAGTAGCAAACTTCCGTCTAGCGGTCATGGGAAAACCAAAATTTGTATATAATAAGTCAATACTAGGTCGGTCGAGACTCTTATGTAGTTGTCTGTGGAAATGAACATTTTTACAGTAAGTTTATGAGCTACATGAAAAGATAAGGAGTCTATCTCTTACTTGTTTTACTCTAAATAGGCCATGGATGAATGAAACTTTCCTGTTAGGCTTTGTATTATCTACTGTTAAGTTGGTACCAATGTTATGTTGAGCAAATTAGTCCAAACTCAGCCTCTTTCTTCATCCAAATACCAGCTATGAATACCCCCAAATAATGCCTCGAACTTCAGTCCCAAAAATAGCTTGAAATCAAGCTGCAAAACACCCCCGAAACGCAGCTGAAGCAAGCTGCAAAATAGCCTCAAAACGCCACTGAAATACAACAGTTTCGCTACCCATAAACCAGCTTCTCTTCCTCTGTAGATGGTCATAAAAATAGCTGAAATTTCGTTCACTTATGTTATCTCAATTTGATCTTGCTAGCATAGTGAATGATTCTAGTCAGTTGTTGCTGCTCCTCGGTGTTATTTCGTCTCTGTTCATCGTCTTAATTTATTTATCGGTTTTCTTGACTATATGTACTTCCTTTATGAGCTTCATTGAAATCTTTTGGATAAATTCATATTAATCTTTTGCTGCTATGGATTAAGTGGTCTGTTTGATACCATTGTTAGATTAGTATATTGGTTTAATATGGCAGTAAGTTTGGGTTTAGCTATTTGGATTTTGGGAGTTGATTGGTATATGTTTGGATTGGTTTGGGGTTGATTAGCTTCAAGAGGAATTGGGCGTGAACGCTAACCTATTGTAAATATTTATTCCATAATTGCAACAGTCCAATCTTACACATACCCACAAATGACTTCCATATTTCTATTGGCCTCACAATGCATTTCAAATGTAGTTCAAAAAATAATTCAAATAAGCTAGTTGCTTTGGGCGCACGAATATTGAATCATCGTGACTATGGGTACGGTTCCCGTGGCATAGTCATGATACATAATCCCCAATTCGGGTGCGCATTTCATGTAACCCGACCATAACTTCAAATAATAATAATAAAATAAACATATTGTAAATTACGAGTGCATTTCATGCGGTGTGGTTTGTAATGTGCACCAAACGACAAGAGTACGCCATCGTAACTTGTTTTAGAAATAATTCATAAATAAATAAAAGCGATTATAAAAGTTAAAAATGCATAATAGGTTTAAAACATGTAATAAGTCAGATAATTAGGCCAATTATTAATAGTTGAGTGACCGTGAGTGCCTCACACCTGCTCCTGGGTTAATAGAATTCCTTACCTGGTCTTCTGCATTCTTGGACCGTAAAAATAGAGTCACTTTACTCGATTTGAGATTTAAAATAAACCGGTGACTTGGGATACTATAAATTATTTCAAGTGGCGATTCTGTATTAATAAAATAATTTCATTTCAATTTATGTCACTTAAATTGAGTTTAACAAATCGGTGACTTGGGACACTATAAATTATTTCAAGTGGCGATTCTGTATTAATAAAATAATTTTATTTCAATTTATGTCACTTAAATTGGAAAAACTCCCTATCCCCTCGGGAGAAAGGAGGTGTGACATTATTCATATTATCAGTATATGTAATTTAAATTCAAAACACAAAAAGAAATAAGGAATTTTTACCTCCTGTAGTAAAGGTTAACACATTATTTATTTTAAATAAATATCATTTATAAAAAAATATATTTTATAGATACCTTTTAATGTTTATAGCAAAATATCTAATTTTGGTTACCTCCTACCTCTAAGCCACTAAATACGCTATTCCGTTACACTTTTATTTCTCTCTATTTTGATACATGCCATTCAATGTAGGGTCTGCTGAAGGTGAAAAGACACTGGTAACAACGAGTTTGGCTTTGATACAAGACTTACATTGTTTGAGAAGATGAGCGAAAGTGGAAGGAACGGATGCTCTGAGGAGTGATGTTGACGAAGAGAATAAAGCGAAGAAGGAAATGGTTTTGAAGGGAAAGTGAGGTAGGACTGTCTCTGAAAGTTTTGGAGGCAATGACGAGGGAACAAGCATACTCCCTAACTGCTCTTCTCCGTCGGATCGCCGCCCTAGAATCTTCCCTCCGCCGTATCTCTTCTAGTTCTCATCGTTCTTGTCAGTCCCTACGCGATGCTGCATCGCGTACTATTCAAACGCACTTCAGAGCCTTCCTTGCTCGTAGATCGAGAACCCTCCGACAGCTAAAACATCTAGTTTTCATTGTCTTTTCTTTTCATTGTAATTCAATGTATCTCGCTGTATTCCATGTATTTCATTGTATTCACTATTTTTTTTAATTGTATTTTAATGTATCTTGGTGTATTCTATGTATTTCATTGTATTCACTGTCTCGCTATATGCCATGAATGTATTCATATGTTCTTTTTTAATTAATATAATTTACGTATTCATATGTATTATATAATTTCTCTGAATATTGCTATGTTTTTGGGGTATTTTTCGGTTGAGAATCTTTTTTATAACTGAAAATATAAAATTTGTGTGTTATAATTGAGTTTGTTGAGTTATATTAGGAGTCTATTATGTTAATTGATTCACGATCCGTTTAAAAATAGTGTAATTTCCCGTTTCACGCCGTGAAAATACATTCGAATATAATAATCTATCCAGCTGTAATCCCATGTTTCATACAACAACTGATTTAGCTGGACTTCCCTTATTCACGCCTATTTTTGCTATTGTATTCATGAATATAGTAGCTTAAATGTATCTAATATATCTTATAACAACAGAAAACGTATTGACAATCCCTAATATAACAAATGATATCTGTAGAAAATGAATTACTCAAAAAATAATAAGGGGAGAATGAGCCTCCGAGGACGGAAGAGTACGTTACCCAACAGTAATGATTTTTGTGAGGTTAGCAAATAGCAAAAGTTCACTTAATATATCTTTTGGCAAAAAACAATTGGTTGATTAATTTCTTCTTCAGTCTGTAATCAATTACTTGATTAATATCTAGTTCGAAGAAACTCGTTAATTTTACTTTCGCTGCCTCCTTTGATTCTCTTCATACAGCCATATTTGCACTATCCGAGTATTTACAGGTTTGATAGTCCTAATAATTCTTTCCTAGTTTGTCTTCTTTGGATTATGTGTCGTGTCACCGAGTGCTTCTTCCCACAAAAGATCTCACCTATGTTTGAAGTTGTCGTCCAATTCGTGCTGTAAGGCTTTTATTATTTTGTTACTTTTATTATTGATAACTACTCTCCTAGCGCTTGTATTGGCTTGAGTAAGTTTTGTTTTAAAGTTTGACAAATGAATACATGCATGAACCATATTCATACACAATATATACAGGGGACGAGTAGATTCAATCACAAGGTATGCACGTGAAGGAGATAAGCATAAGTGGTTATATCTGATATCTCTAACGAAAATGTTGCATAATTATAAGGAGCAGGACTCCTTACTTAAAGAGAACTCTATCCTAGATAAGGGAGGAGTTAGAAGTTGAAGATAACTATAACTCTTCCACCATGGAAGAGTAAAGTATTAGAACTCTAGTTAATCCTTATTCTACGAAATATATATATGTATATATATATATATATATACACACACACAGTTGTGTTCTCTTTTACAAGTGACACACAAACGCTAAAGTTAAGAAATAATTGAGAGCAAAATAATAAGACATTTTGCAAGCAATTCCTGTGAGTTTCAAGTGTGCGAACTTGAAGTTACATGAACCAGATAGAAGAACTAGTTCTAAGTGTCTGTCTTTTATTCTAGTTCAATTGTAGTAGGGCTTTTGAGTTGTACCTTTTAGCTTTCTCTAGAAGCATTTGTACTAGATACTTTGAGTTGTATTGTTCAAGTTAGAGTTAACTTGAAATTGTTACAACAGCCCGAGGCTGGTTGCCACAAGGGTTAAAGGTAATCCTTAGATTTACAAGAGATTTGTAAACGTTGTTATTTGGCTTAGTGATTTAGTGAAGCATTGGGAAAAATTCTACTGGGAAGTAGGTCGTGATTTTTTACCTTTTGAGCCAGGTATTTTTCACATAAAAATACTTGTGTTCTTTACTTTCTGCATTTAATATTCTACAACTGTAGTGTAAGGAACTCGTAGAAGAACCATGTCCTTTTATAATCTGTTCATGCGAAAAATTAGACACCACACAAATTACTCCCCCTCCCTCTTGTGTGGTATTGAAGTATAAAACAACAACTTGGTTATTATACTAATGACAATAAAACTGAGTCTTCGGGCATGTAAAGAGAAAACACCCAGATGCTTAGTGAGACGGTGCGAGAGGTTGCCCATGGCAGGCTGAGGAGAGGTAAAAGCATATCAAAAAGGTATTTGGGAAAGGTAATAATAAGTCAGGATATGGCACATCTACAACTTAGTGAGTACATGACCTTTGATATGAATGTATAAAGGTCGAGAACTAGGGTAGATGACTAGTAGGTACTAGCTAGCCGCAAAAGTTTATCCTTTTCTTACATGTAATATCAATAGTATTCTCGTACTTTCTTAATTATACTTAGATTTGTATTACTACAAGTTATTTTGTTGCTCTAGTTTTCTTGTTATCTTATTGTTGGTACTGCTTCGTGTTACTGTTTTCTTTTCATGGTTTATTTATTATTATACTTCTTTTCGACTATGTTGTGACTATATTTTTGCCGAACCAAAGGTCTATATGAAACAACCCCTCTACCTTTAAAGAATAAGGGTAAACCTGCGTACACACTACATTCCCCATACCTTACTTGTAAGATTAGACTGCGTCTCTTATTGTTGTTGTTGTTACAATAGAACTGAGTATTATCTATATTTCAAGCATTTTTTGTTGAAATTTCACAAACAATTTGGTGTCTCCATTAACTAATAAGAAACATTTAATATATGATTATAAATTTATAAAAAATTTAAGATTTTAAACATGACATAATATTGACATATGTGTAAAAACTTCTTATTTAAAATAAAGTCGAGTTTAAAGTTAAATTATTTTTAAATATAAATATGTTACTCTTTTCAAAACGAACTAATAACGAAATAATTTAATACTCCCTCTGTTTCAATTTAGATGAGGTAGTTTGAATTAATACAAAGTTTAAGAAAGAAAAGAATATTTTTGAAACATATGGTGCTAAAATTTTAAGGAGTAAAAGTTTTGTGAAACCATAATATTTGTGTGGCTATAAAGACTTTTCATTAAGGGTAAAGTGAGTAAAATGAAAAGTTTAAAGTTAAATTATTTCTAAATTATCACTACTAGAATTCCCGAAAAAAGCGACCAAAAAAAACCGACCAAAGTTGGTCTGTCACATAAAGCGACCAAAGTTGGTCGCTACATTAGCGAAAATAATAAAATAAATATTTGAAATACATTAGCGACCAAGGTTGGTCGCTACTTGGTCGCTAATTTCGTCAAAATGTTGACCGGACTGGTCAGACTTGCTTGGTCAAAGGTAAACTGAGATTAGCGACCAAAGATGGTCGCTAAAATGGGACCCACCTATAAAATTTTAATAATTATATTATTATTTTAAAAAATTATAAAATATAAATATATATAATTTAAAATTAGAGACCAACGTTGGTCGCAAAATAAAGGGTAAGAAATTGGTCGCTAAAATGGGACCCAGTTATAAAATTTAGTAATTATATATTTATATAAAAAAATTTATAAAATATAAATAAATATAATTCAAAGTTAGCGATCAAAGTTGGTCGTTAAAAGAAATGGAGACCAACTTTGGTCGCTAATCTGGGACCCAGTACTAACGTTTACCAATTATATTATTATTTTAAATATTATATAAAATATAAATAAATTTGATTTAAATTTAGCGACCAACTTTGGTCGCTAGTGTAAATTCATGTATAATTAGCGACCAAAGTTGGTCTCTTTTCAGGTCAACAATGGTCAAAATTAAAAATCACTTTTGTATTTACTATGTAAATAATATAAGTGTAAGCCGTTAATATTTTGTAATACAAGGGATGAATAGACTAAAATATACTCTAACATGCTATATAAGCAGTTAAGTAGTACTACGAAGCGTGCGTGTGTCTATATATATATATATACACACACACACACTTACACAATACTATGCACTAAGTATTAGTGCATTAGCTAATATTATATTGACTATAGTTTATATATATATATATATATATATATATATATATATATATATATACTTACACTATACTATGTACTAAGTATCAGTGCATTAGCTTATATATATCGAATATAGCTTATATATATAATATATATACTTACACTATACTATGTACTAAGTATCAGTGCATTAGCTTATATATATCGAATATAGCTTATATATATATATATAATATATAGATATACTTACACTATACTACGCACTAAGTATCAGTGCATTAACTTATACTATATCGAATATGAGCTTCTATATATATATATATATATATATATATATATATATATATATATATATATATATATATATACTTACACTATACTACGTACTAAGTATCAGTGCATTAGCTTATATATATCGAATATAGCTTATATATATAATATATATATATATATACTTACACTATACTATGAACTAAGTATCAGTGCATTAGCTTATATATATCGAATATAGCTAATATATATACTATATATACTTACACTATAGTATGTACTAAGTATCAGTGCATTAGCTTATATATATCGAATATAGCTTTTATATATATATATATATATATATATATATATATATATATCTTATATATATAATATAAATACTTACACTATATTATGTACTAAGTATCAGTGCATTAGCTTATATATATCGAATATAGCTTATATATATATATATAATATATAGATATACTTACACTATACTATACACTAAGTATTAGTGCATTAGCTAATATTATATCGAATATAGCTTATATATATATATATATATATATATATATATATATATATATATATATATATATATACATACTTACACTATACTACGTACTAAGTATCAGTGCATTAGCTTATATATATCGAATATAGCTTATATATATATACTTACACTATACTATGCACTAAGCATCAGTGCATTAGCTTATACTATATCGAATATAGCTTATATATATACTTACACTATACTATATACTAAGTATCAGTGCATTAGCTTATATATATCGAATATAGCTTATATATATATATATATATATATATATATATATATATATATATACTTACACTATACTACGTACTAAGTATCAGTGCATTAGCTTATATATATCGAATATAGCTTATATATATATATGTATATAATATATATACTTACACTATACTATGAACTAGATATCAGTGCATTAGCTTATATATATCGAATATAGCTAATATATATACTTAAACTATACTATGCACTAAGTATCAGTGCATTAACTTATATATATCGAATATAGCACACACACATATATATATAATTATATATACTTACACTATACTACGTAGAGTTGGTGAAGATCCTTCAGAAGAGGAATATTAATATAACGTGTGTCCAGGAGACTAGGTGGGTCGGATCGAGGGCGAAAAAACGCGGATGGGTATAAGTTGTGGTACTCTGGAGTCCTGAGGGGTAAGAATGGAGTGGGTATCCTGGTAGATAACCATCTTAGAGAGTCGGTGGTAGAGGTCAGGCGGGTGAATGATAGATTAATCACTATTAAGTTGGTGGTGGGTAAGTGTACTTTAAATGTCGTTAGTGCGTACGCGCCGCAAGCATGCTTGGATGAAGAGATTTAAAGGCGTTTTTGGGAGGAGTTGGATGAGATCGTTCGTAGTATCCCGCCTTCTGAGAGGTTATTCATAGGAGGAGACTTCAATGGTCATATTGGGTCGTCTGCAGGTGGTTATACTGAGGTGCATGGCGGCTTCGATTTCGGGGAGCGGAACGGAGGGGGCACTTCACTGTTGGACTTTGCCAAGTCATTTGATCTAGTGATTGCGAACTCAAGTTTTCCGAAGCGGGAAGAGCATTTGGTTACTTACCAAAGTTCGGGGGCGAAGACTCAGATTGACTATCTCCTCAGGAGATGCGACAGAAGGTTGTGCGAGGATTGCAAGGTTATCCCTGGTGATACCCTCGCAACGCAGCATAGGCTTTTGTGATGGACATTGGTATTATGATAAGTGTGAGCACGTGATTTTTGCTCTACAAGAACTACTCCCAAAAATTCAAAATAAAATAGTTTTGTGTTGCTTGTGATTTATTTATACTTGTCTGTGCATGTTTATTTTTACTTTAATTAAGAAAGATACAAAAATATGTGTTGCACGTGCATTTAAGATTTAATTTTACAATTAGGAATTAATTAAACAATATTTGGATTTGCGAGAAGGAAAATCACAAAAATATGTACTTTGCATTTAATCTCCAATTGTGTGATTTTATTTTAGTTGGTATTGTGTGTGATAATTGTTATTAGGAATTAATTAGTATTTTTAATTTGGTTTATAATTTAATTTAGAATTTTAGTTTTATTAATTAGGAAATAAAAGAAAAAGAAGAAAAAGAAACAAAATGGGAACCGGACCGGGCCAAATTGGCCACAGCCCCGTTCTTACCCAAAAAATCAGCCCAATATCCGCCTCAAATCCAGTCCACCTGCGACCAACCCAGAACGACATCGTTTGGGCGTTGTGAATCTGGACCGTCAATCTCATACGATCAAACGGTCCAGTCCGTCTCCAGAATTATCCAAACGACGTCGTTTTAAGTCAGTCAATCTCAACCATTCGCTTGATTGGATCGAACGGTCCAGATCAACTCCTCCATCACCCGACTCCTTTCTACCAAAGACCAACCCGTTCTCAAGACAAATTAAACGACGCCGTTCCGTTTAGTGATTTGATCCAAGTCGTCGATCTTAATTGATCCAACGACCTGGATCTAATTTCTCCCCCAGTATATATTTTGCCAAATAGACCCCACCCCCCTCGGAACCCCCCTCTCTTGTCTCTTCAGAGACCAAAACACATACCACCACACACCACCGCCTTCCGCCCTCCGAAAATCGCCCACGGCGGCGAACGGTGGCCAAACAACCCCAAAAATACACCCCTGAACCACCCTATTCCCCCCTCTTCGATTCCACACTCCATTAGCCTCGAATCATACTATAACTCTTCGAATCTTCGATCGAAGATCCCCGTCCCAAACCCTAGCCTGTCCATTTAACCCCAAAATCACACCCAATAATCCCCTTGACCCCTCGTCTCTAATCACTAACCAAATTGGCTCGAATCCGAGTAAAACTCTTCGAATGACGGATCTAGGGTTCAACGATTCGAGACTGTTTCGAAGCTGTCAGTGTTGAACGAGTTCTAGTTAGTATTATGAGCCTATATCTGACGAAATAGACGTATAATACTAACTGGAACTCAAGTTCGAAAGGGCATGTTGGTGGGATCCGAGAAAAGAACAGTAAGGTCTTCTTAGCTTTTTCTTTTCTTTTCTTTTAATATGTTTATTTATCTGTGTTAAGTTGTAATTAGTCGCTGCTTCAGGTTTTCATCATTTTTGTCAAGTAATTCGTCTGTGTTAAGTTGTAATTCATCATTTTGTCAAGTAATTCTTCCTCCTCTTTCGGACCTTTTTCTTGGTCCAGTTTGCTTCTGTTGATTAGCATATGCTATAAATTGTTGAGTCGATTAAATAGTTTTGTCAATTGGTCCGTTCATGTCTATAGTTCAATTGTTCTCTTCAAGTTATTGGATGTTGTTTTATCTTCTGACCTTTGTATTCTCAGCCTCAAGGCTCATAGCTAGTATACTTGTTGTTCCAGCATTTTGTTCGAGGTTAATTTGGAGTTATATTTGTTCCCAATATAGATAGCTTATTCTCATGCATCTGTGTGAATCAATTTTTGACCTTAATAGTCCAGTCTGACTATTGCCCTGAATCATTGAATCCCCATCTTGGTTGAAATGCTGTTAGACTTGATCTGGGTTCAATTGGTGATTGAGTTTAATGATTCGAATCTACTTGTTTATTCTGTTAAGTTTGTTCTGATATAAATCTGACCTTATTGAATTGTCCTAATGTTGTTGATTGAGAGTTAGTTCATTAGTCAATTGATAGGCTTAAATTGGTTATAGCTGAGGTTTCATACAGGTTTAAAAGGATTGGGGTTGATAGTAATCACAGGGGTTTCAGGGGATAATTTGGGACTTAAAAGTTTTAAAATGGTTAGTTTAAGTGTTCTGTCCAGTAAGTACTAATGTAACATTAAACTAATGCATTTGTTTAGTAGTAGTGGGGAACAAAACATAATAGAATGGGGAGGCCTGATGGGAATGAAATTAAAGTATGTACTACCCATAACCATCGAATCAAATAAAGAAAAGACAAGGGTTAGTGGTGAACAAGTGAATCAAAAACCGAACAAAACATACTCTAGTGGAGTTCTAAAGAATATCATGGGCAAAATTAGTTTCTTAATTCTGCCTGAGTGCTCTTACGAGCTGGTAGGGTCAGTGTTTGGGTATAAAGGGAGGAGTCCGGGATCAGTCTGGGAGGAGGGAGGAAGTTTTGGAGAGTTTTTTTAAAAAGGCAGTCTTAGACAGCATTTTAAAAGCTAAGGCATTCAGCTTTTTAGAGTTCGGGAGAGTTTAAGAACAGAAAACCAAAAATATATTGTTTCATTGCATTCATAGGTGTAATTCGAATTCTGGACAGAGTTAAAGGGGGTTGACTTTTGAAATTAGACTCAAAGGTGATACAAAAAGAATATCAAGAAATATAGAAAAAAAAGCAATTAGTCCTCTTAGGTTCTGCATTTGATACTTCTTTAAGCAGTAAAAAATAGCATTGCAAGCTTGAAGTAAAGTGCCTGATTTTCAATTGTTGGGGTGTAGTTTCCAGTTTCGAGTCTGTTTACTGGAGTGTTTGAGGTTCACTGGTTGGTTTTCTTGTTGAGTTTGAGGTCCAATTAGTTGGCCGGAGTTATTTGTTGTTGCTGTTTGGTTTCACAACTGGTTATGAGCTGTGGTCAAGTGTTTTCCTGATTTGAAACTGGGTTTGGAGCTGTTTCTGAATTCCAATTTGCTGTCTGCTGGTGTTATTTGCTGCTGTTGTTGTTTGCCGTGCTGTACTGCTGCTAACTTCCTCTTTATTCTTTTGTTCACTCCAATCCAGGTACACAACTAAGCTCAATTTGATGTAACCTTGAGATGTAAACATGAAATGGAAGTGCTCGGGCCCTTAATTATTTGATGTTGTATCTATAGCTCAATAGATATAGATGATAAGTAGTTGTATAGTCCAATTTGATCCATAACTCAATGAAATGTAGACTGTGAAGTTTGTACCTAATTAGGACTGTTTAAACTGTTAACTCGTGTTCATTAGTTGTAGACTCAGTATAGTTTAGTACTGATTTCAGTTAACATTGAGTTAAAAATCGGATATCAATATTGTTTGGACCTACAATTAATTCAGAAGTCAACATGTGGTGCTTATTCCGATTTCAAGTTCAACGCACTTTTAAAACAGCCCAACATGCTAGTTATTGTTGTCCTCTCCTTTGTTCGTTAAGCTCACTATTTCGACGTAGGAACAAGTAATTGCATGTTAATGGTTAATATCAATAGTCTACTTGAATTTGAATCAGTTAACTTATTCATGAATGTTAGCAGAATCAAATAACCGAGTCGTGTAGTTCAAAACTCGATCCAGCATATGGATTGGGTTCTTTGGACCTAAAGTTGAAATGGCATTTGGTCTACTAATTTTCAATTGATAGACTATAGGATTTTCTAATATTAACTAATTAGGGCTCCCTTTTACTTATTTCTTTAGAGACAAATAAATAGAAGAAGAATAGTCATTTTAGGATTAGCCTTTAAATAATAAATGAGACGAGTCTCGCCAAATAAAACGCATAAGTTGCGGGGCCCTCAGTAAATATTGCGTTAAAATACTTTAGATTTCGGGACGGACCGTCTAATGAATTTCACGGCTTTCCTCAAAATAATAACGCGCTAGTCACTTTAGGCGCGCTTTTAATAAATTACTTTCTTAAACTCGGGTGCACATTTATGTGACCCAAATCCAAATCTCAACGGAGTCGAAATGTGTCAATAACCACGGGTGCATTGATGTGACGTGGTTCGAGACGTGTTTTCACGACGTTGCAATTCTCTCTAAAAATAACAACAATAAAAGCGGGAAAGAGTTAAAATTTGCACACAGGTCTAACATGTATAAAATCAGATAAATAAGCCGAATATGACAGTTGAGCGACCGTGCTAGAACCACGGAACTCAGGAATGCCTAACACCTTCTCCCGGGTTAACAGAATTCCTTATCCGGATTTCTGGTTCGCGGACTGTAATACAGAGTCATTTCTTCTCCTCGATTCGGGATTCAACCGGTGACTTGGGACACCATAAATCTCCCAAGTGGCAACTCTAAATTAAATAATAAATCCCATTTTGATTGTCCTTTAATTGGAAAAAACTCCCTTACGCCCCTGCCGGCGCAGGTAAAAAGGAGGTGTGACAGATCTGGCGACTCTGCTGGGGATAGAACCTAGAATAACTCAGCTTCATGCCGGATCCCTAGTAGGAACGTTTGTTTGCATCACGTGCATTTGACTTTGGAGGCTCAACACAAGGGTTGGGTCTGTCTAGGACAGATGTACCAAAAATGACAAAAGACCATCCTGATGCATCTTACTTGCTGCTTGTGCATTTGTTTGCTTTGGACTTGCATACTGACCGATTTTTGAATATTTTGAGGAAAGAGAGATAGAGGTACGAGGATTAAAGAGAGTTAATCGTCTGTTTTGAAAAAAAAACCAATGTCCAAATAGTGTCGAAATTCTGCCGAACTTTTGAGAAAATGAAAAAAAAAAGAAAAAAAAGAGTTTTGTTTATGAAAAAATAGTTTTATTTGCCAATGGAAAAAAGAGTCTTGTTTTCAAAAGAATTTTGTTTTATCTGACCGAACTACGCCAGTTTGATTCTCACAAGGGTGTAGGATACGTAGGCAACCCCCATCGGGTCCAACTCCACTTTTTGCAAAAATAGCCAAAAGAACAAAGTTTTTATTTAAAAATAATTAGGATGGTGCCATTCTTGTTATGAATAGCCGAATGTCCCTAAAGGGCGCCGAAAGGCTATTTTTGCAAGAACAGCCGCCTGGGGTCATTTTTTCAAGGCTTTCACCGGTTAGCCGGCATAACCTTAAAATCTTCGACCTCGAGGTGCTGAAAGGACGTATTGGCAAAACCGGGTTTTATTTCAAATAGAAAAGTGTCCATGTTATCCTTGAGTCAATTGAATCGTGATTTTTGCTTAACCACCCTAATAAATGTGCAGAATGAGCACAAATCAGAATTTACACGTAACAATAGTGAACAAGATCCCTTTGGAGTTGCACATGTGGTGAGATGACTTGGGCAAATCAGGGCGCGACACAGTCAAGCTATACCTGGGAGGCCTCACTGGGTTGCTGAAGATTAATCCTAGGGGGGATATCATAAAAGCCTTGATTGCATTCTGGGACCCGGCTCACAATGTATTTCGTTTCTCAGATTTTGAACTTACCCCAACATTGGAAGAAATAGCCGGATACATCGGGAGTCCCAAAGTTCCTCTGAGACACCAGTACCTGATTTCTCCGAGGGCCGTAGCCGTACACAGGTTCCTAGACTCTTTGAAAATAAGCAGGGGGTCCACAACCTAGACTTGGCAGCTGGATTTTGTACTTTGAAGTTTATATACAATAGATATGGTCACATAGGGGGGTTCAACAAGCCAGAGAACAAAATCTGTAGCAAAGGAAACCGCCTTAAGTGGGAAGAACATAGGTGTTTTGCATTCATGGTAGCCTTTTTGGGACTCCTAGTGTTTCCTAGAAAAGACGGAAACATTGACATACGAGTATCTGGGGTTGTCAGCACTTTGCTTACTCAGGCCAACAACACCCTCACACCCATGATAGTAGCTGAAATCTTCCGCGCTCTCACAGCCTGCAAAACCGGGGGAAATTTTTTTGAGGGGTGCAACGTGTTGCTGCAGATGTGGATGATCGAACACCTATGTCGTCTTCCTCAATTTATGAGTTGTGGGTCGATGGAGAAAACGTGCATAGAGGAATTTCCTATGAAGGTTGACGGAATCAGCTTACCATAAGGGGTCACAGAGTGGACAACGCGCCTCCATTCTGTCACTGCAAGCCAAATAGAATGGACATTTGGATGGTTGCCTGTGGATGAAATCATATATATGCCAACCACTGGACCCCATTTCCTTTTGATGGGACTCAGGAGTATTCAGCCCTATGCCCCGTATCGAGTATTGAGGCAGTTGGGGAGATGCCAAATAGTTTCGAAAGATGAAGATCTTAGCGGCCAAGTGGTCGAGATCGGGCCTAACGGACAATTTCATGAAGCAGCAGTCCGACAAATTTGGAGCGAGTGTCAATACTTAACAGCAAATACATGTGTACGCGATCGGTCCAAAGGTGAAGTTTTGCCAAACTACTTTGCTTGGTATAGGAGAGAAATTGAGTTTGGGAGACCAGCCAAAAGACCCCATCTCCAGGAGTTCGTCAAGGCGTCGCAAGAACAATGGGATTGGTTGGCTAAAGAACATGGGTACAGGGTTACAATTGGAAAGTTAGAGAAGCAAGTCATGGATTTGCAATTTGAGAAAGATCTGCAGGCCTCCGCAGATGAGGGCGAGAAAAAGAAACTAGTTAAAGAAAATGAGGCCCTCCGAGCTCAAATTCAGAAACTAAAAGTAGCGGCAGAAAATCCAGTCCGAAGTAACAGAGATGAAAAGCTCGTAGCTAACCTAAGGCAGAAAGTAAGTAACTATAGTTTCTATTTGAACAAAGTAGAAAGTGAATTGGCCGGGGCTAAAAAATAATTAGCCAAAAATGCAGATGAAAGGGTATGCCTGGTTAAGCAATTGAGAGAAAGGTACGACGATGAGGTCACGAGGTTGAAGAAAAGGGTCATCGCCACGAAAAAAAAATGATCAAATAGGCAAAGACTTCAAGGTTGAAAGGGAACACTGTCACACGACATTGGTATAGTTAGAAATAGACTTGCAACAACTTCAGGAACAAAACTATGCAGCCAAGAAAACCTTGGAGGCCAGGGCCCAGCAGATTAGGCGTTTGTTACAAGAAAAGGGCATCATAAGAAAGAGAATTAGAAACATCGCTGATTACATCATTATGAAGTGCCACATTTGTGAGGGTATGACCCCCACTACATTCTTTGCGGCAGTGATGACCTTTGTTAAGAAAATAATGAACAATTTGGACCGACTTCAAAGGGATCTTGCACATAGGCCCGTGGCGAGACCGAACGATGTCCCACGGACACCAGGAGCATTGATGTACTCATAATTTTCCGTTTGAATCTGTATTTCCTTTTCTGTCAGAGTCTGTGAGTCATGTTGGGTTTGCATTTTCTTTCTGTTCCGAGTCTGCATTTCTTTAGAGTATGATAGCTTGATTTCGGAGTTTGTATGTCGTCTTTGCGTCAGAGTCTGTTGTTCTTTTGAAACTTGTTGATATTGAGTCTGTGTAATCGAAGCATCTGTTTTATAAAAGCTAAAAATCCCAAAAATGTTGTTTTTACTTGCACATTTATCTGGCAGAACTACGCACCGTCTGATTCATGCGGGGACATGATACGTAGGCAATCTCTATAGGATTTGACCACCACTAAAAGGGAAAAGGAAAAATAAAGAAGGATATAATAACGAAAGTTTAAAAGAAGAGGCACAATTGTGAGAGGCCGGAATGACGCACGCAACCGAAGCAAATGCATGATAGAAATGGTTAATTGCCTCGGTGCATTGCATCCCAACGTGTAATTGCATATGTGTTAAACTCTAAAAAACTAACAAGTTTGTTGATTTCCAGAGAATTCAAGTAGTTAGTTTATTTAGAGGATACTGGCACATTATCATTACCAAACCAGATCGAAGGGACCAATACCGGAAATCATGTCTATCCGAGATGTCGACACTAGTGTTGAGGTAGAGGAGTTGGACGTCAATAAAATGAAAGAGGAGATGCTCAATCTTAAGCAACAAATGGCCGAAATGTACCAGGCCTGGTCCAAAGGGCAATCACCGCCAGCTTACCCTGCTAACCCTGCTTTTACCCCACCATTAGCTCAGTCTCAGGATCTTCCCGCTACCGATCCAGGTTTTCCCATTTATTAACACTACCATGGCACTACTTCTCATATGCCGCAAGCTCCACCACCAAAATTGATTCCATGCCCTCCTCCGTCAGTCACCCCTATCTTTGTGACATCTCCACCAGCTGCACTCCATAGATCCCTGAGTGAATTCGTGTTCCAGGCCTAGGACAACCATTATTATCCCCCGGAACCCACCCTCAAAGTTCCCAAAACCTATCCCTACGATCCATGTTCTGATCCCCCGAGAGAAGCTGAGAGACCAGCCAAAAATCCCGAACATGAGGAGATGTTCAGAAAAATGAAAAGCATAGAACAATCCTTCAGGGATATGAGAGGGCTAGGAGGTCAGGTAAGCGTGACTTACAAAGATCTATGTTTATTCCCAAATGTACAACTACCGGCAGGGTTCAAAATGCCAAAATTCGACTTGTACAATGGACACGGTGATCTGGTGGCTCATTTGAGAGGTTTTTGCAGTAAGATGAGGGGATCCGGAGGAAAGGATGAATTGTTAATGGCTTACTTCAGTCAGAGTTTGAGCGGAGCAGCATTGGAGTGGTACACCTGCCAAGATCACGGAAGATGGTACACATGGGATGATCTGGCACAAGCGTTCGTTTGTCACTTTCAGTATAATCTTGAGATCATTCTAGACCGACTATCTTTGACTAAACTAGAGAAGAAGCACAGTGAAAGCTTTAGAGAATTTGGTTTCCGGTGGAGGGAGCAAGCAGCAAGGGTAGATCCCCCAATGAAAGAGAGCGAGATGGTCGATTACTTTTTGCAGGCTTTGGAGCCAACTTACTTTGGTCATTTGGTGTCCGCAATTGGCAAGTCTTTTAATGACGTTGTAAAAATGGGAGGCATGGTCGAGGAGGGGCTTAAGTCTAACAAAATCATGAGCTATTCAGCGATCAAGGCAACCACTCAGGCCATTCAAAGCGACACTAGGGGTGTACTTGGGAAGAAGAAGAAAGAAGATGTCACGACTGTTGAGTCCTGAGCCTGGCTCGGATCTAGAGACCCGTCACCCTACTATAGCCAACCATGACCCTACCACCAAAATTACCACTACACTCCATATAGCCCTCCACAACATTACTACCCACCGCCAGATCCCCATTTTTCCGTCCATCATACACAAACCTATACCCAAACTCCGGCACACGCACAATGGCGTGCGCAGATGCCACAAAATTCATACCCAGCTCCACAAAACACATATCCACCCCCAAGGGCCTACAGAAGTCCCCCCGGGACAGGTTTTCCACCAAACCAAACCCTCAAGAATGAGAGGTCACAGAAGCAAAAGACTTTCACTCCACTGGGGGAATCATATACTAGTCTTTTCCACAGATTGAGGCAGTTGGGCATGTTGAATCCAATTGAGCCTAAAATGCCAAATCCTCCCCCTAGAAATCTTGACCACTTGGTGAGTTGTGAGTACTGTTCAGGGGTCCCTGGGCATGATACAGAGAAGTGCTGGAAACTAAAAACAGCTGTGCAAGAGCTTATTGATACTCATCGGATCGAGGTTCAAGCCCCAGAAGCACCAAGTATCAATCAAAATCCACTGCCAACTCACCATGAGACATACATGATTAAGTTAATACACAAAGAGGGGGAGCCCAGGAAGCCCCCACAGACGGTAATGATGATCTAATCCAGCGAAACCAGCTCAAAGGAAAAAGTAACCAGTGGGAAATTAGTGGTCCAGTTGAGAGGGGTAGATAATAAGTCAGCTGTGGTAGCCGAGAGAGGGTCGTCAAGCATTGTTGCAGTGAAACCAGAGAAAGCTAAAGTGGTAGTGCCAGGGGTTGCAAGTAAACCTGTTGTGGTCGTGAAGGGTGCTCGCACAAAGCCTGTTATTATAAAACCAGTAACTCATCTTCCAGTAATCAACAACAAGGCTGTTCCCTGGAATTATGAACGGGTGACGGTGATTTACAAGGGGAAAGAAGTCAAAGAAGAAGTTTGTGAAGCGCAAGGTTTGACTCGCTCAGGAAGGTGTTTTACTCCCGAGGAGTTAAGAAGAGCTAAAGATAATTCAACACCGGTAAAGAAAGCTGTAACTAAAGAAGAGGCAGAGGAATTTTTGAGGAAAATGAAAGTGCATGACTGTTCTGTTGTAGAGCAGTTGTGGAAAACGCCCGCTCAGATCTCATTACTCTCGTTGCTAATCCATTCAGATGAACACCGCCAATCCCTGATGAAAATCTTGAATGAGGCCCATGTTCCCGACAAGATCTCGGTAAACCATCTGGAAAAGATAGCCAACAAAATTTTCGAAGTAAACAGAGTCACTTTTTCCAATGACGAATTGCCGGTAGAGGGTACTGAGCATAACAAAGCCCTTTACCTGACAGTGAAATGCGAGGACGCCGTGGTTACCCGGGTATTGGTTGACAATGGTTCAAGTGCGAACATCTGTCCTCTCTCCACTCTAAGCAAGCTGAAAGTGGAAGAGGAAAGGATCCATAAGAACATTATCTGTGTGCGGGGATTTGATGGCGGATGCAAAGACTCAGTCGGGGACATAATATTGGAGCTGACCATAGGTCCAGTAGAATTCACAAAGGAATTCCAAGTGCTGGATATAGCTATTTCCTACAATTTGCTATTAGGGCGACCGTGGATTCACGCCACTAAAGCAGTGCCATCAACACTCCATCAGATGGTCAAGTTTGAATGGGACAGACAGGAAATAGTGGTGCACGGCGAAGATAATTTATGCGCTCACAACATCACCATTGTGCCATTCATTGAAGTGGAAGATGACAAGGGACCATGGGTCTACCAAGTTTCTGACGCAATGTCAGTCGAGAAAGTTCAAGAGGGGAAATGTATCCCAAATACAAAGATAAACGCTGCCTCAGTCATGGTAGCGTATGAAATGTTGAAAAATGGTTTTATACCAGGAAAGGGTTTGGGATAAGCATTGCAAGGCATCATACAGCCCGTGTCTCTTCCTGAAAACTTGGGAACATTTGGTCTAGGATTCAAGCCCACAACCGCAGATATAAAAAGAGCCAGGAAATTGAAACAGAGGGCATGGGTCCTTCCAAAGCCGGTCCCACGTCTTTCCAGATCATTTGTCAAGTCCAGTACGAGGAGCCGCCCAGTGACAGCAATTCCTAGTTCTATGATTAATCCTGACAAGGAGTTGATTGAAAGATTTGAGAAGTTGTTCGATAGTGTGAACATGGTGGAAATTGGAGAGGGTTCTAGCAACACAGAAGTGCAATTCGTCGGGCCAAAAACAAAGCTTAATAATTGGAAGGTTACTCCTCTCCCTACTCGGAAGGAGTCTTGGTAGTTCGCTTTGATTTTCCTTTAAGTTTGTACGGATTATTCCAGGGTTGTATTCCAGATTTCATTTTTTCAGTCTGTTTGAGTGTGCAAACCTTGTTATCTTTTATCATTCAATGAAATACAATTTCCCTTTCTTCATAATTCCTGATGGTTTTCCTTTTTCTTTTCTTTTCTTTTCTATACAGTTCTTTTTACGTTGGTTCTAATGACATATCATGCATGAGGAATCCTCAACCCAGTCTTAAAAATCAATCTGATTCCGAAATATTAGTTCAAGAAGTAGATTGTGATTACAAATCAGAATATGATGATGAGGATGAAGCCTTCGAAGAGATTAGTAAGGAGTTAATTCACTTTGAAGAAAAACCCAAACCCAACCTGAATGATACAGAAGTCGTCAATTTAGGGGACACAGACAATGTCCGAGAGACTAAAATAAGTGTCCACCTCGAGCCAGAAATCCAGGAAGAGTTAATCAAAGCACTCATCGAGTACAAAGATGTTTTTGCATGGTCATATGACGACATGCCGAGTTTGAGCACTGATTTAGTGGTCCACAAATTGCCTACTGATCCAGCATTCTCTCCCGTCAAGCAAAAGTTGAGGAAGTTCAAAACTGATATGAGCGTGAAGATTAATGAAGAAATTACCAAACAATTGGATGCAAAGGTTATCCGGGTCACCCGATATCCTGTTTGGTTGGCTAATGTCGTGCCTGTGCCGAAGAAGGATGGCAGGATCAGAGTATGCGTCGATTACCGCAATCTCAACAAAGCAAGTCTGAAGGATAACTTCCCACTACTTAATACCCACATTCTCATTGACAATTGGTCCAAGCGCGAGATTGGATCTTTTGTGGATTGCTAAGCCGGGTATCATCAGATTTTAATGGACGAAGAAGATGCGGAAAATATAGCCTTCATCACGCCATGGGGAACTTATTGCTACCAAGTAATGCCATTTGGGTTAAAGAATGCTGGGGCAACATATATGAGGGCGATGACTACTTTATTTCATATATGATACACAAGGATATTGAGGTATACGTAGATGATGTGATCATAAAATCAAAGCATCAGGCCGACCACGTCGAGGATTTGAGGAAATTCTTCCAGAGGCTTCACAGGTACAACCTCAAGCTTAACCTCGCCAAGTGTGCATTTGGTGTTCCATCCGGAAAGCTGTTAGGATTCATAGTCAGTCGGCAAGGCATCGAGTTGGACCCATCAAATATCAAAGCCATACAAGAATTACCCCCTCCGAGGAACAAGACTGAAGTGATGAGTCTGTTAGGAAGGCTGAACTACATCAGCAGGTTTATTGCTTAGCTCACAACAACTTGTGAGCCTATTTTCAAGTTGTTGAGGAAGGACGATGCGATCAAGTGGACTGATGAGTGTTAAGAAGCGTTTGATAAGATAAAAGGTTACTTGACAAACCCTCCTGTGCTGGTTTCGCCAGAACCAGAGAGACCTTTGATTCTTTACTTAACAGTCTTGGAAAATTCATTTGGTTGTGTACTGGGGCAGCATGACGTTACCGGCAGGAAAGAACAAGCCATCTATTATCTTAGCAAAAAGTTCATAGCTTATGAGGTTAAGTACACTCACCTGGAAAGGACATGTTGCGCCCTAACTTGGGTGGCACAGAAATTGAAACATTACTTGTCATCCTACACTACCTACCTCATTTCGCGTTTGGATCCGTTGAAGTATATCTTTCAAAAGCCTATGCCAACAGGAAGACTTGCAAAATGGCAGATTTTGCTCACAGAGTTTGACATAATCTATGTGACTCGGACTGCGATGAAAGCCCAAGCATTGGCCGATCATTTGGACGAGAACCCGGTTGATGAAGAATATGAGTCACTGAGGACTTGTTTTCCTGATGAAGAGGTGATGCGTATTGATGAACTAGAACAGGCCGAAAAACCAGGATGGAAACTTTACTTTGATGGGGCTGCTAACATGAAAGGAGTCGGAATAGGAGCTGTGCTTATTTCTGAAACAGGGAATCACTATCCTGTTACGGCTCAACTTCGATTTTATTGCACCAACAATATGGCTGAATATGAGGCGTGCATTTTGGGTTTGAGGCTAGCTGCAGACATGAATGTCCGGGAAGTTCTGGTCTTCGGAGACTCGGATCTTTTGGTGCACCAAATTCAAAGAGAATGGGAAACGCGAGATTTGAAGCTCATCCATACCGACAATGCTTGAATGATCTTTGTCAACGGTTTAGATCAGTGGAGTTCAGGCATATTCCAAGGGTCCATAATGAGGTCGCCGATGCTTTGGCTACCCTAGCGTCAATGATGCACCATCCGGACAAAGCCTATGTCGATCCTTTGCACATTCAAGTACGAGATCAACATGCTTATTGCAACATGATTGAAGAAGAATTGGATGGCTAACCGTGGTTCCATGATATCAAGGAATACATCAGAATGGGAATATACCCAGTGCAAACCACGGGGGATCAAAAGAGAACAATTCGACGGTTGACAAGCGGATTTTTCTTGAGTGGAGGAGTTTTGTACAAAAGAACACTAGACCTGGGATTGTTAAGATGCATAGATACTAGACAAGCTACGTCTGTCATGTTCGAAGTACATTCAGGAGTCTGCGGACCACATATGAGCGGATATGTGTTGGCAAAGAAAATTCTCCGAGCAGGTTATTATTGGCTCACCATGGAGCGAGATTGTATTAGTTTTGTGCGCGAATGTCATCAGTGTCAGATACACGGAGATTTGATTCATTCTCCACCATCAGAATTACACACAATGTTAGCGCCATGGCCCTTCGTCGCTTGGGGCATGGATATCATTGGACCAATTGAGCCAGCAGCATCCAACGAGCATAGGTTCATTCTGGTAGCCATTGATTATTTCACCAAATAGGTTGAGGCCAAAACTTTCAAGTCTGTGACCAAGAAAACAGTGGTCGATTTTGTTCACTCACATATCATCTGTTAATTTGGAATCCCGAAGGTGATATCACAGATAACGGTGCTAATCTTAACAACAATTTGATGAAAGAGGTATGTCAACAGTTTAAGATTACACACCGCCATTCTACCCCATATCATCCCAAGGCGAATGGAGCAGTTGAGGCAGCCAACAAAAACATAAAGAAAATACTTCGGAAAATGGTGGAAGTTTCTAGGCAATGGCACGAAAAATTACCATTTGCGTTGCTGGGTTATCGCACTACTGTCCGTACTTCGATAGGTGCAACTCCTTATTTGTTGGTATATGGAACTGAAGCAGTAATACTGGCGGAAGTTGAAATCCCGTCCCTTCGGATTGTCGCTAAGGCTGAGATTGATGATGATGAGTGGGTCAAAACCCGTTTGGAGCAGTTGAACTTGATTGATGAAAAGAGATTGGCAGCTGTGTGCCATGGCCAGTTATATCAAAAGAGAATGGCAAGAGCATACAACAAAAAGGTGCATCCCTGGAAATTTGAAGTGGGTCAGCAAGTGCTAATACTCATCCTTCCACATCAGGTTGAAGCAAAAGGCAAGTTCGCCCCGAATTGGCAAGGGCCATTCATTGTTACTAGAGTATTGTCCAATGGTGCTTTATGTTTAACAGATATCAAAGGAAAATGCATAGACATGGCTATCAATTCTGATGCAGTAAAAAGATATTATGTATGATTTCTTTGGTATAATTGCTGATTGTTTGTATTTGGCATTATTTCGAAGATTGAAATGACGAAGGCAATTTGTTCTACTATCTAAACACTTTACCCTTTGTTCCCCTTTTTCTTTGAGCCTTATTTATTTCTTTCATACCCCTCTTTTGGAATCAATAACTAAAAAGAGAGAAAAAGAAAGAAAAGAAAAAGAAAAAAAAAGAAGTGAAAAAAATATAACAACAAGGAAATTCAGGTGTGAATTACGTTTGACCTGATCCCTGTTAAGGGTACGTAGGCAGCTTTACGGCTCGGTCATAGTAAAATAAAAGTCAAAAGATCCCCAAGCAAGAAACTGGGGCAGAGGTTGTTTTGTAATAAGAAATGTGATTCCAAAAGTTGTAATCTTAAACCCATGTCAAATTATTTTGAGCCTTTGATACCCTTTCTTTCTAATCCCATCCAAAAGCCCACATTACTGTCCAAAGAAAGATCTTCTGATCAGTTTTCTAGAGATGACGAGTCGAGAAAACAGAGGTGATTCGTATCAGGGTAATACTCAGGTCCAAGTAGGGAAATTAATGAAAATGAGAGAGTCTTATCGGTGAAAACCTTCACAGGCACCATAAGGCGACGAGAGTTGAGAGAAATGAGAGAGTCTTATTAGTGAAAAACCCTCGAAGGGCACTATAAGGCGACAAAGAATTAAAAGGAGCAAACGAGATAAGCTTGATGGAAAGGATCCGTCGAGACGTCAAGCAGAATGAAGATGTTGTTTCGGCAAAAGAAGAGGGGTTGCAGGACCTTTTGAATGTGAGGAAGGGACATCAGAAAGATTGATTGGTGTAAATAGACTGGGTTGATTAGTCCAAAAATGCACGACATGACCATTGGGATCGGTTATACCATTCAGATAAATTATTTTCTCTTCAAACAATTGCTCAGAAAGAATTTTCTTGTTCTGTCTTTCGAAGTCATCATTTTCCATTTATTTTTGGTCAGTAGTAGTTTGTTTTTAAGAAGGATTTTCAGAGCTAACTACCAGTTGCCAAAACGGTGCAAGGTAAATAGGGATAAGACAGGCGAGGGTAATGTAATGGGACGAGAAAGACGTCGTTGTAAGACCAGATGATGGATTGGTCTAAGATTTCGGGACAGTGTGGAGCAAAGGTGGAAAACAACGGTTGAGAGGTTGGTGAATACAGAATCATCAAGAAGGTCGGAAGTTATCAGCCAAGTTTCAAGATGGTCGAACAACGCAGAGCATGGAAAAGAGCGAAAGGGAAAACCGTCCCCAGCAGGAGCATAATCACGTTTTAAACTAACAAATTCTCTTTGATTTTAAGCAGGGACAGGAAATGTTATTGATGGCAGAAAGACATGCCACAAGAAAGATTGTCAAACTGGGGCAGAATTATTTTTTTTTCATTTTGAAAATTTTCTGGAAGTCAGGTACCCACTTGGGGAAGAAGAAAGATAACACAAGTTTGGTGAAAAGTGGTATCCCCAGCAGTTTTCGGAAGAAGAGAAAACAAGTTTTAAAGAAAGCAATTTCGGGAGGAAAATAACACAAGTCTCAAGGGAAGTAGTTCCAGAGGAAGGAAAACACCAGCTTTAAGGGATGTAGTCTTTGAAGGAGGAGAATAACATATTTTTGAATGAAACACCGGTGTTATCCCCAGCAGTTTTCAGAGGAATGAAACACCAGTTTTGAGGGAGGCAGTTCTGAAAGAAGATAATTCAAGTTAGAAGGAAAATGGTTCAGGAGGCAGGAAGGAACAACGACAATAGAACGCATTTTAAGAAGTTGTTGAAGTCAGGAGCCCGCCTGGAGAATGGAGGTGTTATATTTTAAGAAGCAGTTGAAGTCAGGAGCCTGCCTGGAGAATGGATGTATTATATTTTTAAAAGTAGTTGAAGTCAGGAGCCCGCCTGGAGAATGGAGGTTGTTATATTTTTCAAGTTGTAGTCGAAGTCAGGAGCCCGCCTGGCGAATGGAGGTTGTTATCATTTCAAGTTGTAGTCGAAATCAGGAGCCCGCCTGGAGAATGGAGGTATTATCCTTAAGTTGTTTATTGAAGTCAGGAGTCCGCCTGGAGAATGGAGGTATTATCTTTTTAAGTCGCAGTAGAAGTCAGGAGCCCGCCCAGAGAGCGGAGGGTTACAACAAAAACCCCCAGCATAAACTCAAGTGCAGAAGTCAAAAGAGAGGCAACGATGGTCCAAGAAAGATAATTTGCATGTCGGAGGAGAAACAATTCAAATTTCACAAGAAAGAAAGAAACATTAGAGGAAACACAAACCAACAAGAAAGAAAGGCAACAAGAGCAAGTTTGAAGACCTAGATAAGATTTTGTAATTCCTAGTTTAGTCTAGCTTCTTGTTTTCTTTTACCATAGTGTAATAAGGAGGTCAGTAAGCGGTAGCAGCAGCAACAACAACAGTAACAGTAAAATCATAGCTCCGTGGTAGTCCCAGCTACCAAAACTTTCCGAACTACATTGACCTGATTCCCTTTTGGCCAGGTATATGTAGGAAACCTTTGAAGCAGCGGTTCGGTCAAAATTTTCAAAAATGCTTCACACGGAGTAGCCGAACAGGCAAAAATCGCTCGTATCCGCTCACTTTATCTTTGCACGAAAACTCTTCATATTTCCGGACATAGAGGGGCAGCTGTGAGCACGTGATTTTTGCCTTACAAGAACTACTCCCAAAAATTCAAAATAAAATAGTTTTGTGTAGCTTGTGATTTATTTGTACTTGTCTGTGCATGTTTATTTTTACTTTAATTAAGAAAGATACAAAAATATGTGTTGCATGTGCATTTAGGATTTAATTTTACAATTAGGAATTAATTAAACAATATTTGGATTTGCGAGAATGAAAATCACAAAAATATGTACTTTGCATTTAATCTCCAATTGTGTGATTTTATTTTAGTTGGTATTGTGTGTGATAATTATTATTAGGAATTAATTAGTATTTTTAATTTGGTTTATAATTCAATTTAGAATTTTAGTTTTATTAATTAGGAAATAAAAGAAAAAGAAGAAAAAGAAACAAAATGGGAACCGGACCGGGCCAAATTGGCCACAACCTAGTTCTTACCCAAAAAATCAGCCCAATACCCACCCCAAATCCAGTCCACCTGCGACCAACCCAGAACGACATCGTTTGGGCATTGTGAATCTGGACCGTCAATCTCATACGATCAAACGGTCCAGTCCGTCTCCAGAATTATCCAAACGACGTCGTTTTAAGTCAGTCAATCTCAACCATTCGCTTGATTAGATCAAACGGTCCAGATCAACTCCTCCGTCACCCGACCCATTTCCACCAAAGACCAACCCGGTCTCAAGACAAACTAAACGACGTTGTTCTGTCTAGTGATTTGATCCAAGCCGTCGATCTTAATTGATCCAACGACCTGGATCTAATTTTGCCCCCAATATATATTTTGCCAAACAGACCCCACCCCCCTCAGAAGCCCCCCTCTCTCGTCTCTTCAGAGACCAAAACACACACCACCACACACCACCGCCTTCCGCCTGCCGGAAATCACCCACGGCGTCGGACGGTAGCCAAACAACCCCAGAAATACACCCCTGAACCACCCTGTTCCCCCCTCTCCGATTCCACACTCCATTAGCCTCGAATCATACTATAACTCCTCAAATCTTCGATCAAAGATCCCCGTCCCAAACCCTAGCATGTCCATTTAACCCCAAAATCACACCCAATAATCCCCTTAACCTCCTCGTCGCTAATCACTAACCAAATTGGCTCGAATCCGAGTAAAACTCGTCGAATGACGGATCTAGGGTTCAACGGTTCAAGACTGTTTCGAAGCTGTTAGGGTTGAACGGGTTCTAGTTAGTATTATGAGCCTATTTCTGACGAAATAGACGTATAATACTAATTGGAACTCATGTTCTAAAGGGCATGTTGGTGGGATCCGAGAAAAGAACAGTAAGGTCTTCTTAGTTTTTTTTTTATATATGTTTATTTGTCTGTGTTAAGTTGTAATTAGTCGTTGCTTCAGGTTTTCATCCTTTTTGTCAAGTAATTCGTCTGTGTTAAGTTGTAATTCATTATTTTGTCAAGTAATTCTTCCTCCTCTTTCGGACCTTTTTCTTGGTCCAGTTTGCTTCTGTTGATTAGCATATGCTATAAATTGTTGAGTCGATTAAATAGTTTCGTCAATTGGTCCGTTCATGTCTATAGTTCAGTTGTTCTCTTCAAGTTATTGGATGTTGTTTTATCTTCTGACCTTTGTATTCTCAGCCTCAGGGCTCATAGCTAGTATACTTGTTGTTCCAGCATTTTGTTCGAGGTTAATTTGGAGTTATATTTGTTCCCAATATAGATAGCTTATTCTCATGCATCTGTGTGAATCAATTTTTGACCTTAATAGTCTAGTCTGACTATTGCCCTGAATCATTGAATCCCCATCTTGGTTGAAATATTATTAGACTTGATCTGCATTCAATTGGTGATTGAGTTTAATGATTTGAATCTACTTGTTTATTCTGTTAAGTTTGTTCTGATATAAATCTGACCTTGTTGAATTGTCCTAATGTTGTTGATTGGGAGTTAGTTCATTAGTCAATCGATAGGCTTAAATTGGTTATAGCTGAGGTTTCATACAGGTTTAAAAGGATTGGGGTAGGATAGTAATCACAGGGGTTTCAGGGGATAATTTGGGACTTAAAAGTTTTAAAATGGTTAGTTTAAGTGTTCTGTCCAGTAAGTACTAATGTAACATTAAACTAATGCATTTGTTTAGTAGTAGTGGAGAACAAAATATAATAGCATGGGGAGGCCTGATGGGAATGAAATTAAAGTATGTACTACCCATAACCATTGAATTAAATAAAGAAAAGACAATGGTTAGTGGTGAACAAGTGAATCAAAAACAGAACAAAACATACTCTAGTGGAGTTCTAAAGAATATCATGGGCAGAATTAGTTTCTTAATTCTGCCTGAGTGCTCTTACGAGCTGGCAGGGTCAGTGTTTGGGTATAAAGGGAGGAGTCCGGGATCAGTCTGGGAGGAGGGAGGAAGTTTTGGAGAGTTTTTTTTTAAAAGGCAGTCTTAGACAGCATTTTAAAAGCTAGGGCATTCAGCTTTTTAGAGTTCGGGAGAGTTTAAGAACAGAAAACCAAAAATATATTGTTTCATTGCATTCATAGGTGTAATTCGAATTCTGGACAGAGTTAAAGGGGGTTGGCTTTTGAAATTAGACTCAAAGGTGACACAAAAAGAATAGCAAGAAATATAGAAAAAAAAGCAATTAGTCCTCTTATGTTCTGCATTTGATCCTTCTTTAAGCAGTAAAAAATAGCATTGCAAGCTTGAAGTAAAGTGCCTAATTTTCAATTGTTGGGGTGTAGTTTCCAGTTTCGAGTCTGTTTACTGGAGTGTTTGAGGTTCACTGGTTAGTTTTCTTGTTGAGTTTGAGGTCCAATTAGTTGCCCGGAGTTATTTGTTGTTGCTGTTTGGTTTCACAACTGGTTATGAGCTGTGGTCAAGTGTTTTCCTGATTTGAAACTAGGTTTGGAGCTGTTTCTGAATTCCAATTTGCTGTCTGTTGGTGTTATTGGCTGCTGTTGTTGTTTGCCGTGCTGTACTGCTGCTAACTTCCTCTTTATTCTTCTGTTCACTCCAATCCAGGTACACAACTAAGCTCAATTTGATGTAACCTTGAGATGTAAACATGAAATGGAAGTGCCCGAGCCCTTAATTATTTGATGTTGTATCTGTAGCTCAGTAGATATAGATGATAAGTAGTTGTATAGTCCAATTTGATCCATAACTTAATGAAATGTAGACTGTGAAGTTTGTACCTAATTAGGACTGTTTAAACTATTATTTCGTGTTCATTAGTTGTAGACTTAGTATAGTTTAGTACTGATTTCAGTTAACATTGAGTTAAAAATAGGATATCAGTATTGTTTGGACCTACAATTAATTCAGAAGTCAACATGTGGTGCTTATTCCGATTTCAGGTTAAACGCGCTTTTAAAATAGCCCAACATGCTAGTTATTGATGTCCTCTCCTTTGTTTGTTAAGCTCACTATTTCAACATAGGAACAAGTAATTGCATGTTAATGGTTAATATCAATAGTCTACTTGAATTTGAATCAGTTAACTTATTCATGAATGTTAGCAGAATCAAATAACCGAGTCGTGTAGTTCAAAACTCGATCCAGCATATGGATTGGGTTCTTTGGACCTAAAGTTGAAATGGCATTTGGTCTACTAATTTTCAATTGATAGACTATAGGATTTTCTAATATTAACTAATTAGGGCCCCCTTTTACTTATTTCTTTAGAGACAAATAAATAGAAGAATAATAGTCATTTTAGGATTAGCCTTTAAATAATAAATGAGACGAGTCTCGCCAAATAAAATGCATAAGTTGCGGGGCCCTCAGTAAATATTGCGTTAAAATACTTTAGATTTCGGGACGGACCGTCTAATGAATTTCACGGCTTTCCTCAAAATAATAACGCGCTAGTCACTTTAGGCGCGCTTTTAATAAATTACTTTCTTAAACTCGGGTGCATATTTATGTGACCCAAATCCAAATCTCAACGGAGTCAAAATGTGTCAATAACTACGGGTGCATTGATGTGACGTGGTTCGAGACGTATTTTTACGACGTTGCAATTCTCTCTAAAAATAACAACAAATAAAAGCGGGAAAGAGTTAAAATTTGCACATAGGTCTAACATGTATAAAATCAGATAAATAAGCCGAATATGACAGTTGAGCGACTGTGCTAGAACCACGGAACTCAGGAATGCTTAACACCTTCTCCCGAGTTAACAAAATTACTTATCCGGATTTCTGGTTCGCGGACTGTAATACAGAGTCATTTCTTCTCCTCGATTCGGGATTCAACCGGTGACTTGGGACACCATAAATCTCCCAAGTGGCGATTGTGAATTAAATAATAAATCCTGTTTCGATTGTCCTTTAATTGGAAAAATCTCCCTTACGCCCCTGCCGGCGCAGGTAAAAAGGAGGTGTGATAATAAGAAGGAAGAAAAGGCCAGTACGAGGCCGTTTGAGGATTAGGTGGGGCGCCTTGACTAAGGATAAAGCTCAGGAGTTGGAAGGAAGGTTATCGGCAATGGGAGCGTGGAGAAGTAGTGGGGACGCAAACACTATGTGGTCGACGACGACAGGCTGTATAAGGAAGGCGGCGGGAGAGGTGTTAGGGATTTCTTCGGGCCGCATCGGTGTCCACAAAGGATACTAGTAGTGGAATGCAGTTGTCCAAGGTAAAGTGGAAGCAAAGAAGGCGGCTTACCTGTGGTTAGTAGGGAGCACTAGCGAGGAGGAGAGGAGAGCGAACAATGAGAGGTATAAGCTAGCTAGGAAGAAGGCGAAGATGACAGTCACGGAGGCTAAGACTGCAGCTTTTGTTCGTCTGTATGAGGACCTGGTGAACAAAGGCGGGGAGAAGAAGTTATTCCGACTGGCTAAGGTGAGAGAGAGGACGGATTGGGATCTGGACCAAGTGAGGTGCATAAAAGATGAGGACGGCAAAGTTTTGATGCGGGATGATCAGATTAAGAGGAGGTGGAAGACCTACTTTCATAAACTTTTAAATGAAGAAGGGGATCCAGATATTGTACTAGATGAATTGAAGAATGCCGACTGTCCCCATAGATTAAGTTATTGTAGGGACATTGAGGTCGATGAGGTCATGGAGGCGATGCGTAAGATGAGAAGGGGCAGAGCTACCGGACCAGACAAAATTCCGGTTAAACTTTGGAGGTGTGTCGGTAGAGCAGGCTTGGAATGGCTTACTGGGTTATTTAATGTTATATTCAAGACTAAGAGGATGCCTGAAGAGTGGAGGTAGAGTACAATGGTTCCGTTGTATAAGAACAAAGGTGATATCCATAGCTGTAACAACTATAGGGGTATCAAATTACTGAGTCATACCATGAAAGTTTGGGAGAGAGTGGTAGAAATGAGAGTGCGAAAGATGGTGTCTATTTCAGAAAACCAGTTCGGGTTCATGCTGGGACGATCTACCACAGAAGCTATCCACCTTATTAGGAGGATGGTGGAACAATACAGCGATAGGAAGAAGGATCTCCACATGATGTTTATTGATCTGGAGAAAGCGTACGACAAGGTTCTTAGGGAGGTCTTATGGAACTGGTTGGAGGCTAAAGAGGTTCTGGTTGCCAACATTAGGGTGATTAAATACATGTATAATGGAGCTAAGACTCGGGTTAGGATAGTAGGAGGCGACTCTGAGAACTTCCCGATTGTTACGGGATTGCACCAAGGGTTTGCGTTCAGCCCATTCCTATTTGCTTGGTGATGGATGCACAAACTCATCATATTCAAGGAGAGGTGCCATGGTGCATGTTATTTGCTGATGACATAATTCTAATTGATGAGACACGAAGCGGCGTCAACGAAAGGCTAGAGGTTTGGAGACATGCCCTTGAGTCTAAAGGTTTCAAGTTGAGCAGGACGAAGACGGAATATCTTGAGTGAAAATTTGGGGTTGAGACAACGGAAGCGGGAGTGGACGTGAGGCTTGACTCTCAAGTCAATCCCAAGAGGGGTAGTTTCAAGTACCTTGGGTAAGTTATTCAGGGGATCGGGGAGATCGACGAGGATGTCACACACTGCATATGGGTGGGGTGGATGAAGTGGAGGTTAGCGTCGGGAGTCCTGTGTGATAAGAAAGTTCCATCGTTACTAAAAGGTATGTTTTATAGAGCAGTGGTTAGGCCTACCATGTTGTATGGGACTGAGTGTTGGCCAATTAAGAACTCACACATCCAGAAGATGAAAGTAGCAGAGATGAGGATGTTGAGGTGGATGTGCGAGCATACAAAGATGGATAAGATTAGGAATGAAGAAATTCGAGAGAAGGTGGGCCTGGCCCCCATGGAGGACAAGATGCAGGAAGCAAGACTCCGATGGTTCAGGAATATTCACAGGAGGAGCACTGATGCACCAGTGAGGAGGTGTGAGCAACTGGCTGTGGTGGGTACGGGGAGAGGTAGAGGGCGACCTAAGAAGAATTGGGGAGAGGTGATTAGGCAATACATGATGCGACTTAGAATTGATGAGGACATAGCCCTTGATAGGGAATTGTGGAGGTCGAGCATTAAGGTTGTAGGCTAGGAGGAAGTTGTGAATATTTCTACAGCGCACTAGAGTGAGATTAGCTAGTTAGGAGTTAGTTTTAGGATTCTAGTGGTCATCTACTGATGCAGGGCTTTAGCTGCTGGTTATTATTATACCTTTCATCTATTTCATATTTCTTATATTGTTGTTATTTTATTATGATTCTATTGATGGTACTAATATATCATCTTTTATTGCTTTCTTGAGCCGAGGGTCTCCTGAAAACAGCCTCTCTGCCCCTCGGGGTAGGGGTAAGGTCTGCGTACATATTACCATCCCCAGACCCCACTTGTGGGATTATACTAGGCCGTTGTTGTTGTTGTTGTTGTTGTACACTATACTACGTACTAAGTATTAGTGCATTAGCTTATATATATCAAATATAGCTTATATATATATATATATATAATATATATATACTTACACTATACTACGTACTAAGTATCCGTGCATTAGCTTATATATATCGAATATAGCTTATATATATATATATATATATATACTTACACTATACTATGTACTAAGTATCAGTGCATTAGCTTATATATATCGAATATAGCTTATATATATATATATAATATATAGATATACTTACACTATACTACATATATAAATAATATATATACTTACACTATACTATGTACTAAGTATTAGTGCATTAGCTTATATATATCGAATATAACTTATATATATAGTATATATACTTACACTATACTATGTACTAAGTATCAGTGCATTAACTTATATATAATCGATATGTATATAGTAGAAATTTAAGATTTTAAATCAAATATAAGCTATATATATATATATATATATATATATATATATATATATAACTTATTTTAAATTGTAATTTCTTTTAGAATTAGCGACCAAGATTGGTCGCTATTCTGGTCAAACGGTCAGAAAATTGCCCAACTTTGGTCGCTATTTTGGTCAAAATAGTCAATACTTATTTTGCTACCAAAATAGCGACCAAAAACAGGTCTCCAAAACCGGGTTTCCCCTCCCATTCTTTAAAAATTTTCCCCCAAAATCTCTCTTTTCTCTCTCACACTCAAACCGCCTCTCCAACTCCCAGTAGTAGCGGCGCCACCCCCCTCCGACTCCCAGCAGTAGTGACGCCACCCACCGCCAGCGACCTCCATTCCCAAGGTAGGTTTCTCTCTCCTTTATTTATTTTTTTCTAAATACACTGATTTTGTTTAATTTCTCCATGTTAAGGTTGAAAGTTATATATTATTTGTTCAACCATGTTAGGGTTCAAAGTTACTTTCTCCATGTTAGGGTTCAAAGTTAGGTCAACCATGTTAGGGTTCAAAGTTATATATTATTTGCAATTTTTAGGGTTCTTATTAATACATTTAGTCCAAAATAAGTGATTTTACCTACTAATTTGGGGAAGAAATTGTTTGAAGAGAAGAAACCCTAAGAGTTGAACCTTTAGGATATGAATTGAACCATTAGGATATGAATTGAAATTTTGGTTTATTTATTGGAATTTTAGTTTATAAATTGAAATTTTAGGATATGACTTGAAATTTTTAGGATATGGCTTGAACTTTTGTGGATATGAGTTGAACCTTTAGGATATAAATTGAAATTTTAGTTTATGTATTGGAAATTTAGATTATAAATTGAAATTTTAGGATATGACTTGAACTTTTGTGGATATGAGTTGAACCTTTAGGATACGAATTGAAATTTTGGTTTATATATTGGAATTTTAGTTTATAAATTGAAATTTTAGGATATGACATGAACTTTTGTGGATATGAGTTGAACCTTTAGGATATGAATTGAACCTTTAGGATATGAATTGAAATTTTGGTTTATGTATTGGAATTTTAGATTATAAATTGAAATTTTGAGATATGACTTGAACTTTTGTGGATATGAGTTGAACCTTTAGGATATGAATTGAACCTTTAGGATATGAATTGAAATTTTGGTTTATGTATTGGAATTTTAGATTGCGGGAGGATTTTGTAGAAGGGGTTGATGACTTTATTAGACATGCAATGGAACTTCCACCAAGAATAACTAAGACACGGTACCCGGTAGAGTGTGCCTTTAATTGTTCTTCTCATTAGCGACAATGATGATGAGAAGACAATGACATGTGTTTCAAATAGTGATGGTGTAGGTAAGAATTTAACATTTCCTAAGTAGATAAAAGAAGAGGTTATAGAAGAATTCTCTACTTCATTTTCCAAGAGGAAAAGAAGTTTAATTGAGAGTGACAAGGTTGATGGTGATGGAATATTTTCCGTTGGTCGTGGCAGTTCCCATAAAACGGGGATCATAAGACTCTATGATGACAAAGATGAAAGGAAGTTTTATTCTCAACTTTCTTCCAAGTTTGATCCGTAAAAGCTTAATGGAATTGGTGATATTTATTTGGATTCAGACAATGATTTGAGTGACAAAAGTATGGAAATGCTAATAAAAAGAATTAAAGGTAAACATTTTTCTTGGAAGAGTAGGGTGCTTCACGTTCATGCAGAGTTCAGCATCCTTCTCTACCAAGAAAAACGTTTTACCTTTAATTCTTTTTATTAGCATTTCCATACTTTTGTCACTCAAATCATTGTCTGAATCCAAATAAATATCACCAATTCCATTAAGCTTTTACGGATCAAACTTGGAAGAAAGTTGAGAATAAAACTTCCTTTCATCTTTGTCATCATAGAGTCTTATGATCCCCGTTTTATGGGAACTGCCACGACCAACGGAAAATATTCCATCACCATCAACCTTGTCACTCTCAATTAAACTTCTTTTCCTCTTGGAAAATGAAGTAGAGAATTCCTCTATAACCTCTTTTATCTACTTAGGAAATGTTAAATTCCTACCTACACCATCACTATTTGAAACACATGCCATTGCCTTCTCATCATCATTGTCGCTAATAAGAACAACAATTGATCAAAGACACACCTTGTCAGGTACTGTATCCAAGTTCATCCCGAGTAATAGTACCACGAGGATAATCACCATAGCCACCAGACAACTTTATGATGCCAATGAAGTAAGATGAGCTATTCAATGAAACTCGTATTGTAAAGAAGAAGAAAGAGACTGATTCGGAAAAGTGGGTCGAGGATTCTAAAACTCGTAGTGTTAGTTCTATTGAACTTTATACTTTGTTGCTTTTAATTGTTGTTGTTGTTGTTGTTGGCATAAAATGCCTGTTTAGGATTTTTGGTAAGCTGGCAGGTGGTGTAGCTGCCAAAACAGGCAGTTTCTGCCAAAAATATACCAAGAAAAGTGACCAACTTTGGTCTCTAGTTGGTCGCTTTTCACTTAAAAAAATAATTTTCTGGGCAATAGCGACCAACCTTGGTCGCAATTTAACCCAGATTTCTCAAAAGCGACCAACTTTGGTCGCTATTCCATTTAAAAAAAATAATTTCTGGAAATATGGCGACGCTTATAATTAAAAAAAATTTAATTCTTGCAGTTGGCGACCAATTTTGATCGCTCATTTAAAAAAAAATTATAAAAATTAATAATTCTATTTTTCAGATTTTAAAATATAATATTTTCTTGCAGACCAAAGTTGGTCGCTTTTTTATGATTAATAATAAATAAAAAAAAATGTAATTTACATGTGGAGACCAACGTTGGTCGCCAAATTTATATTATTAAAATAATATAGCGACCAACGTTGGTCGCTACTTTCTTTACAGGAATATTTGGTCCTTTTACCTTAGATAGCGACCAACTTTGGTCTCTAAGGTAAATGGACCAATTTAATATCGACCAACCCATTTTGGTCGCTATTTGGTCGTTTTTTAGCCAATAAGCGACCAACTTTGATCGCTTTTTGTGATTGCTTTTTTTCGAATTTCTAGTAGTGTATAGAAATGTGTCAATTCTTTTTCAAACGGACTAATAAAGAACCGTTCGCAACTTCAGGATGCATTTCCAAAATAATTACTCCTTACCATAGAGGTGTAATTGGAAAAGAATTATAAAAAAACAATCTTTATTTCATTCCAGTACTATGCGCACGACTTACAATACAATATTACACCCTCATACCACTCTCAAACACACAACATACCCAAAACAAAAGAGGGGAATTCTATAGACGCACAAGCTTGATCCCCTTATTCAGTATATATTTACTCTGTAGTTTTCCCCTCTGTAATAGTTTTGAGCCTCAAATCCCAGCTCATTTGCGCTTTAGCAAATTACTGTGTAGTTTTGGCCTGTATAGTCTGGGTTTGAGCGTCAGCCACAGCAGCTGGGTTGCTCTTGACTTCAGTTGCTTGCTGGTTTGCTGCATCAGGGTGTTGCTCTTTAACTGTCTGTTGCTTAGTTTCTTCAGTCTCTTTCTTCGCTGCTCGATCACTTGTTAGTTTCTCTACCTGTTCCAACATGCAAATACTAATTTAAGTTCTATTCACAAACATTGTAAATTTCACAGATCACTAATTAGATAATTAAAAGGTAAATATTACAAGTAGTAATTATAATAATCTTGTAATTAAAAACAGTAACTAATAACTTGCTAACACAGTCTAAAAGGGAGATTTGAGCAAACTGAAATAAGAATAGAAAGATTAAAGAGAAGCTACTACGTACAGTTTCTTGTGCCGCGGCTTTTGTTTTCTCCAGCCCTGCCTGAGCAGAAGCTGCAACATTTGCGGCTGTCACTTTTGCAGACTGCATTTTCTTCTAATGTCTCCTTTTTTTGCTTTAACTTCAGTATATGAACTAATTCTGATTTCTCGGATATTATATCGGACAATTGATGCAATATTGGCTCTGCCTCTGCAAAGGTATAAATAGAGGGTTAACCATATAGAAGCTGGTTACTGTCTTCCTTTAAAATGCCACCACGTTGTCCATTGATGAGCTTCCACAATTAGATATATTAAAGGCAGAGACACGTACGTTTTCCACCTGCAAAGTGAAAAGACAAGGGATTGTCAGGTAAATACATGTTCATGTAGGGATGGAAGTCTAGCTTTTCTTCCACGTTAATGGCTATCTAAATCTTTTTTGGGATACTCAATTTTAGTAGGAATGGAGACAATATTTTAATTGAGAGAAGATGAAGTTAAAAGCTGAAAATGAGGATTTGAAAGTTGCAATACAATTGTTTTTGCAAAAAAAAGTTAAAATTTTATGAGTAAAATTTATTCTTAGTTGAAATATTCTTAGATAAATTTTGTTTAATATTTCTTTAGTATTTCAAATATTGAAATTTGATATTTACACATATTGATGATCAAATTAATCAATATTACAAAAACTACATATCAGTCTTTTCTCTTTCTTTATCTTTTTCCTGTTTGTTTCTTTTATGGGAATTAGGTCCATAAGGATAAGATCTTTATTAGCTACTAAATGATTATGTAGTCTTATCTTTAAGCTGGAGATTGTCAATTTGTTGTGTGATTTTTGTTACTCTTAACGTGTGGCTACCTAGTTCACTTTCTATCAGGAAACTTTGGTGAACGTAGGAATTTGGAGCCATTTAGCAGCCTACTAAGCCTACAAGGTGGTCGGAAGAAAAAACCAAATAAAAGTACTATTCCCTCCGTGTCAATTTAGATGACGTAGTTTGACTCGACACTGCGTTTAAGAAAAAAAAAGAATTTTAAAACTTGTAATCCTAAAAGCTTAAGGGGTAAAAGATTTGTGGGACCATGATATTTGTGCGATTATAAAAGTTTCTCATTAATGGTAAAATAAAGAGGTTAAAGTTGAATTATTTTCAAATTTAGAAATGTGTCATTTATTTTGGAACAGACTAAAAAGGAAAATAGTTCATCTAATTTGAAACGGAGGGAGTAAGTAAATAAATAAGCAGAAAGGAATCTTGTAATGATCACAATTAATAAGGCTGTTTTGACATAGCAAAAAGAAAAATAAGTATATAAATAAAGAATAGTGTTAGAACTGAGAATCAAGGGGTACGTACCGAAGAAATTGGGATAAAATCCGATACTGTATAAAAAAAAAGATTGAGGACTCTATTTCATTATCACTAAAGAACTGATGAAATGAACCAGAAAATTCTATCTACTTATATTTAAAGAGATAAAAAGATAGAAGGACTAATCTATTAATCAAATACAAAAGTAGTGCCACTTAAATCGAACTGGATTTTTGGGTTTTCATATCACTTAGGCTGTCATTTGCAGCTGAGTTTGGGCCACTAATTAACACCCCTCAAGCTGGAGAGTAAAAATACTCACAAGTTGCGATGAATGCTTGGTTTTGCGTTAAGGAAGAAATACATGTATATATGATATTAGATATTGACTAGTGCTAGTTATATATGAAATGAATAAAATGTATATTTTACTACTCTAGGCAATATAGAATGATATAGAAGACCAGGTAAAGCGTTGGTCAATGTTAGTATATATGGTAAAAATCATATGCCTCCGATTTATAGGCTCGAGGGTCCATCCTAGGCCCATGTCCGGGCGAGATCGAGTTCGAGACCAGACTCGAGCTCGAAGACAGAATGCAATGCCCGAAGGTAGGAGTACGAGGAAGGCCGAAGCCGAGTATGCTCGACCCCGAAATAGTACCGTTATAAATTTGTAACAGAATGAGCTAGATTCCTGCCACGTTCCCAAGATCATGGCGCAAATCCCGGAATATGATTGTATGATTTAGTACTAGGCGGTTAGACAGCAGTATCAAGAATATTCCTTACTATAAATAGAAATAGTCCTTATTTAGGGTTTCCCTATTATATAAAGGGGACCCCAATCATTTGTAAGATCACCTAATCATTGAACAAAGAATATACTCTCTACTTTTTGCCTACTGTTCATCAGGATTGTCCATTGGCTCTACTGTTCTTACTTTACTTTATTTTTGCTTACTTGCTCTAGACCTATCTCGACGTCACTAAGCTCGAGATCACTACTGCTGAGTAACATTGGTTTGATTCACTTATTTCTTTCATTTCTACTTCATATTTCTTGATTATTAATTGGTATTGAACTAAATCACATATCTTTAAAACTACAAATCAAGTTTAATTATTACTCGTATTTCCGAGGTAAACAGTTTGGTGCCCACCGTGAGGCTAAAGATAATAGTGATTATTTCTTTACTGATTCTCATTACACACATTGTTTTTACACTTTTTCTTGTCAAATTTTCTTGATTCTCAGGCTAAAACATGTCTTGCACACAAAACACACTTGTTCATGACAACGAAGTTCTTGGAAAAAACATCAGTATAGGGGTCGGTGTACCACCAATAAACCTTGATGAAGTGCCAAACATGGAGCCAGTTGATGTCAGTTCACATAATGCTCTAAACGCAGATTCAGGCACAAACCTCGGAGGGAATACACGTAGGAAAGCCCGATCTGGTGGCCAAGGAGCACGAGGACTGGGAAATAGGGGAATCAGCCTCCAAGTGATATTCGAGATGCTGCAAGCTCAGTAGATTGCCATCACTTAACTTCAAAGTCAGAATAAGACTCCAAGCATAGCTAAACATAAAACACTCGACATGCTGAACCAGCACCAGATAGGTCGAGCGGAAATGACTCGGGGACTACCCCACCATTATGAGGATGCTCGAAGGGCTCACCAAGAGGATCGAGTTCGGGGAAAAGAAGATTGAAGAAATTGACAAAAAGATGGAGACTTACAACTCCCGTATTGATCAAATACCGGGGGCTCCTCCGGTCTTCAAAGGTTTAGATGCCAAAACGTTCATACAAAAACCATTCCCCCGAGTGCGGCTCCGATGCACATTCTCATGAAGTTTCGCATGCTCGATGTACCCAAATATAACAGAACAACTAACCCTAACGAGCATATTACTTCATACACTTGTGGGATCAAAGGAAATGACTTGAATGACGATGAAATCGAGTCAGTTTTGTTGAAAACGTTTGGGGAAATACTATCGAAAGGAGCTATGATTTGGTATCATAACTTAGCTCCTAACTCTATTGATTCATTTGCTATGTTAGTAGACGCCTTCGTAAAAGCACACACTGGGGCCATAAAGGTGGCCACAAGAAAATCAGACCTCTTCAAGATAAAACAAAGGAACGACGAGATGTTAAGATAGTTCGTGTCCAAGTTTTAGATGGAAAGAATGGAATTACCGCCAGTCTCTGATGACTGGGCAGTACAGGCCTTTAGGCAGGGCTTGATTGAGCGGAGTTCGATTGCATCTCGATAGTTAAAACAAAACTTGATCGAATATCCAGCTATGACATGGTCAGATGTGCACAATCATTACCAGTCAAAAATCAGGGTCGAGGACGACTAGTTGGGAGCCCCCTAGGGTTCAATTCATCCTAACAGATTCACAGCCAAATCCCCGAGGGACATATATCGGGAATCGAGATTCAACAAAGAGCGGTATCAGCCATACATCGATCGGAGAAACAACGGTTCAGGTCGTAATGCTCCTTAGAATGATCAGAGGAATTATCAAGGCCAAAGTTCTCGGGGACTCATGAGTAAGAGTGGGTTCAATAAGCATACCGAGCCCACCGAGGCTCCTCGATTATCAGAGTACAACTTCAGCATAGATGCGTCGGGGATTGTCTCGGCTATTGGGAGAATCAAAGACACCAAGTGGCCCAGACCTATAAAGACTGATCCTTTTCAAAGAAACCCGAACTTGATGTGCAAGTATCATGGCACACATGGACATAGAACAGAAGATTGTAGGGAGCTAAGGAAAGAAGTGGCTCATTTGTTCAACGAGAGACACCTTCGAGAATTCCTGAGTGATCGGGCTAAGAATCACTTCAGGGAGAGAGATGCAAGGAAAAATGTGCAAGAAGAACCACACCATGTAATCCACATGATCATTGGCAGAGTCGATGTCCCTCAACGACATGTATTTAAACGCACCAAAGTATCAATCACCAGAGAAAAATGGACTCGGGGCTATGTTCCCGAGGACGTCCTATCATTCTGTGACGAGGAACTATAAGGCATATCTCAGCCTCACAACGACGACCTGGTAATCTCTATCCTTTTAAATAAAATTCAAGTTAAACGTGTGTTAGTAGATCCAGGTAGCTCAACAAACATAATCAGATCGAGGGTCGTGGAACAACTTGGCCAACAAGATTAGATTACACCTGCATCCCGGATCCTGAATGGCTTCAACATGGCAAGCGAAACAACAAAGGAAGAGATTATCTTGCCAGTAAACGTAGCCGGTACCATACAAGAAACTAGATTCCATGTCATCGAAAGTGACATGAGGTATAACGCACTCCTCGGTAGATCATGGATACATAACATGAGGGCAGTGCCTTCAACTATCCACCAGATGATGAAATTCCCAACACAGGAAGGAGTGAAAACGATATACGGAGAGCAACATGCTGCAAAAGAGATGTTTGCAATCGAGGAAGTGGTGCCGATAACAGAGCCTTTGACATCGGATAAATCGAGCACCGAAGGTAAGCAGGTGGCCAAATAGCAATCACCGCCTTTAGCCTCGATGTAGTCGGAGCAACAGGTAATCGAAGACGAAGATGAGGATTTCCTTACTCCTCGAACCTTCTTTGTTCCCGAAGAGTCTGATGCAACCAAATCAACTATCGAGGAGCTGGAGCAGGTTGTTTTGATTGAATATATGCTCGAGAAAAAGGTATACCTGGGAACGGGATTGACCCCCGAACTCAGGAAAAAACTTATTCAATTTCTTATTGACAATATGGATTGCTTTGCTTGGTCCCATTTAGATATGACATGGATTCCACCGGAAATCACCACGCATCGGCTAAGCACAGATCCCAGGTTCAAATCGGTGAAGCAAAAAAGGAGGCCTCAGTCTGAGGTAAAGCATGCTTTCATAAAGGACGAGGTAACCAAACTTCTTTAAATAGGATCGATACGGGAGGTAAAGTACCCTGAGTGGTTAGCCAATGTAGTTTTACTTCCTAAAAAGGGAAACAAACTTAGAATGTGTGTAGACCATAAGGACTTGAACAAAGCATGTCTGAAAGATTCTTTCCCACTGCCCAACATCGATCGTATGATCGATGCCGCGACCGTCCATGAGATCCTAATTTTCTCGACGCCTACTCTAGGTACAATCAGATTCAGATGAACACGGGGGACCAGGAAAAGACTTCGTTTATTACTAAATTTGGGACTTATTGTTACAATGTACTTCCATTCGGACTAAAAAATGCAGGAGCTACATACCAAAGCCTAGTTAACAAAATGTTTGAAAAACAAATAGGTAAAACAATGGAAGTTTACATTGATGATATGTTGGTTAAGTCCCTGCGCGCAGAGGACCATTTGACTCATTTGCAGAAAACATTCAAAATCTTGAGAAAATACAACATAAAGCACAACCCAGTGAAATGTGCCTTCGGAGTCGGCTCGGGTAAGTTCCTTAGCTTCATGGTGTCGAATCGGGGCATTGAAATTAACCCCGATAAGATCAAGGCCATCGAGGATATCACGATCATGGATAGTGTGAAGGCCGTGCAGAGTTAACAGGTCGAATAGTTGCTCTGGGTCGATTCATTTCAAGGTCATCAGATCAGAGCCACCGATTATTTTCCTTGCTCAAAAAGAAAAAGAACTGCGCATGGACCCCGGAATGTCAGCAAGCCTTAGAAGAATTGGAGCGATATCTGTCGAGTCCGCCTTTCCTTCATACCCCGAAGGTAGATGAAAAACTTTACCTATACTTGGCAGTATCTGAGATAGCGATAAGTGGGCTACTAGTTCGAGAAGAGCAAGGTACGCAATTTCCTGTTTATTACGTAAGCCAAACTCTAGAAGATGCTAAAACCAGATACCCTCACTTAAAAAAATTTGCACTTGCATTGATAAGCGCATCTAGGAAGATAAAGCCCTATTTTCAATGTCATCCCATATGTGTGTTAACCAATTACCCCCTTCAAAATGTTTTGCATAAGCCCAAATTATCGGGCCGATTGGCCAAATGGGCCGTCGAGCTTAGCAGGTAGGATATTGAATATCCACCCCGTACGACCATAAAGTTTCAAATACTAGCTGACTTCATTGCCAATTTTGCACCGACCCTCGTACCCGAAGTGGAGAAAGAACTCCTGCTAAGTTCGGGTACATCATCACGGGTATGGACCCTTTTTATGGATGGTGCCTCGAATGTGAAAGGGTTTGGGCTTGGCATTGTCTTGAAGCCACCCATGGGTGATACCATTAGGCAATCTATCAAAACTTCTAGATTGATTAACAATGAGGCTGAGTATAAGGCCATGATTGCAGGTCTCGAGCTAGCTAAGAGTTTGGGAGCCGAAGTCATCGAGGGCAAATGTGACTCCCTATTGGTGGTAAACCAAACAAGAGTTTTGAGGTTCGAGAAGATAGAATGCAAAGATACTTAGATAAACTACATGTAGCATTGCATCGCTTCAAGGAATGGACCCTCGATCACGTGCCTCGAGAGCAAAATAGTGAAGTCAATGCACTTGCTAATTTGGCATCCTTGGTCAATGAAGATGACATCATCCCGGGGACTGTCGTCCAGCTATCGAGGTTTGTGGTTGAAGAGGTTCATGCTGAGATAAATTCAACAAGTTTGACTTGGGACTGGAGGAATAAGTACATTGACTATTTGAAAAATGGAAAGCTCCCATCGGACCACAAAGAATCATGGGCTCTACGAACCAAGGCTGTTAGTTTCGCCCTAGATGGGGATGGAACATTATACAGAAGAACGTTTGATGGGCCGCTGGTGGTATGTTTGGGGCCGGGGGACACCGATTATGTTCTTCGAGAAGTCCAGGAAGGTACTTGTAGGAATCACTCCGACGTCGTATCTTTTGTCCGCAAAATCATCAGTGCAGGTTACTACTGGGATAACATGGAAAAAGATACTAAAGAATTTGTCAAAAATGTGATAAGTGTCAATGATTTGCAACAATGATCCATTAGCCAGGAGAACAACTCCATTCGTTCCTATCCCCGTGGCCTTTCATGAAAAGGGGAATAGATATAGTCGGCCCTCTACCAACGGCCCTAGGTAAAGCTAAATTTATTTTGTTTATGACTAATTATTTTTTTAAGTGGGTGCAAGCACATTCCTTCGAGAAGGTCAGAGAAAAAGAAGTTATTCACTTCATTTGAGACCACATCATATGTCGGTTCGGGATACCCGCCTAGATTGTATGTGACAATGGAAAATAATATATCGGTAGCAAGGTGACGAAGTTCCTCGAGGCACACAAAATAAAGAGGATTTTATCAACACCATACCACCCAACTGGAAATGGACAGGCCGAATCCACAAATAAAACTATAATTCAAAACCTGAAGAAAAGGTTAGACGATGTAATGGGAAAATGGAGAGAAGTTCTACCCGAGGTCCTTTGGGCATATCGGACAACATCGAAGTCTAGCATGGGGGCCACCCCATTTCCATTAGTATATGGCTCCGAGGCCCTCATCCCCATCAAGGTCAGAGAACCCATCGCCCGGTTTCGATATGCATCGGAGGAGTCGAATCATGAGGCTATGAATGTTAGCCTCGAGCTACTGGACGAAAAATGACAAGCAGCGCTTGTTCGGATGGGCCGGGCAGAAGCAAAGGATCGAAAGATACTATAATAGAAGAACCAACCTTCGACATTTTGGAATCGGGGACTTAGTTCTGCTAAAGGTGACTCTCAATACTCGAGACCCAAATGAAGAAAGCTAGGCCAGAATTGGGAAGGATCGTACCAAGTCCTCAGAGTTGTTGGTAAAGGATCCTACAAACTTAGCATGATGGAATGTGAACAATTGCCAAACAATTAGAACATATCACTACTTAAAACGATACTACTGCTAAGATATGCTTTTATCCTTTTGTTCATTTGAGTACAAAACTAACTCATTATAGATTTTTGATCGAAGCAATCGAAGGCGTATGATCTCGAAGGGATCCTTTTTACACGAAGGCCTTAGGTTTTAAAGCATGCGTTTCACTCTTTTTCCCTTAGATCAGATTTTGTCACAAATGGGTTTTACCGGCAACGTTTTTAACGAGGCAACAACTATGTGCTACCTAAGGAAAGCTCAACAGTATCTAAGGCTTCTTTTCAATCAACCTCGAATACTAGGGGGCATCACCCTTGGAGGTTATATTTTCAAGGAAAATACTTCATGCCTAAGAGGGCCTCGATAGGAAAATTTTGTAATGGGCCAAACGGTTAGATGAACCGTGTCTATATAGAATAGTCGAGCCCTGACGGCAAAACATGTATGCATGTACCAAATTATTTGAAGAAGCATTCTGTTTATATCAAAAATACTTTGTGTCTCAAAGAAGTTTACTATTATACGAGCTCTACACTTACAATCCTACGGGAAGCGGCTCAAGAGCCAAAACACAAATGCACGCCGAAATACTCGGAGACTATCATCGACAGTCAGCACATCCGAGTCATCGAAAACTTGGACTCATAAGACCTCAAAGAGGCATCCCCTCGAAATAAAGTCCAAGGACAATATACTCGGGGACTAACTCTTCGAACAAGTTCGAAGAGTTATTGAGGAACAAGTCCAAGCGACATACCCGAAGGCTATGGCCACATTAACGACTACGGTCATGTAAAAAGGCTACGATCGAAATAATGCGGTTCGGAGACGTCCGACTTCCGCTATAAATTAAAGGCCTTCAAACACTTTGAAAAACTGGTTAAATTAGGCTACCCTCAGCAAAAGCAAATAATAAAGGGGCTTCGATAAAGTCATCCCTCAAATAATTTAAAGGCTTCGATAATATCATACTTTGAAAAAATCTCAAGAGGTATTCGATTATGTTTACACAAAGTAATTAATAGTAAGGTTCCGATATGAAGAACCTTCAAAAAACCCAAACGGGTACAAAAAACACATGCTAAGGCATACAAATATTTTCACTAAGTCTTTTAGCCGAAAAGAGAGAAAAATTATATCCACTTTAGAGGCCAAATCGGCCCAACTTAAAGAGCCTAAGGGCTGATGTATAAGAGCCTAAGGGCCAACTTAAAGAGCCTAAGGGCCGATGTATAAGAGCCTGAGGGCCAACTTAAAAAGGCTCAAGTGCCAAAACATATAGAGGTCGAGACCCCATTCTCGCTCAACTCAGACTCGAGAATTCCGACATCCCGAGCTCACATCGAATCAATTTAAACTTAGCACGAGGATTAACAAAACCTTAAGGGGTATTATATTGATCAATAAAAACCTAAGGGTTTATTATGTTCTAAGTCCGACCAAATGCTTGGTCTGATTATTTGAATCGCACAATCGAAATCTTCCACAAATGAGAACAAAATAAAATTCAACACAAGTCGAAGATAGAGCAAAATGATACTTCATATTCATAAGGGATGTTTTACAAAACATATTTACAACACCCACAAGGGGCCCTTGCACAAAAAAGAAAAAGAGAACCTAATCTATTTTCGGGGTCACATCCCCAGAAGCGCTATCCTTAGGGATTGCACCCTTGGCATCTTTGTCTTCAGGAACCCCCTCTTCCTCGGAGGCACCTTATCCGCCTTCCCCGCCCCCGGAACCACTCATAGCATCCTCATCATCGGAAGAGACAAGAAGCCTAGCATCGATTTCCCGCGCCTTTGTTTCAGCTATCTCTTCAGCAAGGTTGAACCCTCGGGCGTGGATTTCTTTAAGAGTCTCCCTCTGGTCTTGGCACTTGGCCAAATCATTACTCCATTTTTCCCGGTTGGAGGCCTTCCTCAGCTCCACTTGAACAGCCTTGACATCTCTTAAGTATACTGCAATGGACTTATTAGCCGCGACCTTCGTCTTCTCAATTTCAGCCTTGACCTGTGCAGCTTCGGCCCGAGCTCTAGCAATCTCTGCCTCTAACTCCTCGATTTTTTTGGCCTAGGCCAGACCTTTTGCTTTAAAGCCCTGGATTTAAGTTTTAGCCGAGGTCAATTGGGATATAACAACTTCCTTATCGGCAGCAAGCTGATCCATGTTCTTTTTCCACTTATGGCAGTCACCCCTAAATTGATCAACCTCGCCCCGAAGCTGCCCGATCATCTCCAACTTCTGTTGTAGATGAGACATCGAAGTATTAGCCTCCAAAGTAAGGCCAAGAAGGCTATACTCTGTTAAAATCACATTTACCTGCTCATCTAGCTCGGTCTCGTTTTTCCGAGCTTTGGCAAATTCATCCCGAAGGTCCTTAAGCTCTTCCACCTTTTGGTCATAGAGAAGCCTCAAGGCCTTCTCTTCACCCAAAACATTCCTAAGCTTGGCCTCACATTAGCTCAACTCATCTCTAAACTTGACAATGGCCTATGCATAAAATGAAGATATGTCAGACAAAGGAAAGGAAAGAAAGAAAAATTGCAAGAATGAAAGCTAGTATTTACCCGAGAGAGGAGATGTTGAGCCTCTTTAAAGAGAGTGGGTGCATCATTAAGGTTGATGGTATTATCGACCCCAGAAAAGCAACTCTGAAAGGGATTTTTTTCGAGTACCTTGCTCGGATCGGGCATACACAGAGTGCTAGCTTCTTCAATTGCCTCCTCAGAATAAGTTGGCAAAGAAAGGGAGCAACCTGTTGTCATGGCCCCGAGCTCTTCACTCGGGGCATTTTCATTATCTTCGAGGGTTTTCGCACTCGCCCCCTTCGGTATATTTGTTGAAGGTGGAGGAACGATCTCGACCTCCGGGAACACGGGGGCCTTGCCCAAGTCTTTCTTTGGATTTCCCTCACCACGGGATGAGGTCTCTAGTTCCGAGGGCTTGGCGGTCTTGATTGGTTTCCTGGTTCGAGGCACCAGAGCCGACTCTTCACCATCATTTTGTTCCTCATCTGGGGGATCGTGGTCCAAATCTACGTCCACTTCAGCAAATCTCTTCCGTAGCCTTCGAGCAGGGGCTTTTTTATCTTGAGGGTCTTCGGGCTTCGAAACCCTCTTTCTTTTGTTATTTTCCCTGATTTTGTGATCGGGGACTCGGTCTCTCCCTAGACGGAGCTGGCCTCATTTCAGAGGCATCTCCTATGCCTGCACAAATAAGCCTGAGTTAGGTGGCATCACTAATATGAGACAATAGATCAAAATCTTGAAGGAGAACTTACCATGATGTTTGGCCTCCCATTTACCCCTCAACAAGTCACACCATTTGCGCTCATCATACGAGGACGTCATGGCCAACTTCCTGACCCAGTCCTTGAGGCCAAAGATTGCATGTGGCATCCAAGCATCAGCTGCATGAAAGGGTGAAGGCATCACATAATGCGAGAACAAAACACAAGGGAATATCGGAAAAAGAATTTTTTACGTACGTCGAAAGTTCCATCTCTCAGGAAACAACATTTTTTCCTCAGTAATGATGTCCAAGGCCTTCACTTGGATAAATCGACTCATCCAGCCTTGGTCTTTGGTCTTGTCATTACTAGCAAAGAAGGCTTTCTTGAATTGATGTTCGAGCTTGGTCAGTCCGCGGAAAAGCTAAGGCCGATACAGGCTGATGAGGTGGTGGAGGGTAAACTCCAGCCGCTCGGCCTTGCTAGAAAAATAGCGCAGCATCATCACAATGTGCCAAAAGGAATGGTGGATCTATCCTAGGGTGACTCTGTACCTTTTACAGAAATCAATCACCACTGGATCGAGGGGGCCCAATGTGAAGGGGTAAGTGTAAACACTTAAAAACCCCTCCAAATGAGTTGTGATGCTCTCCTCGGGATCTGTATAGTGACCTCGTTCCCCCAAACACATTCATTCCTCAGAACCTCGAGATGCTTCTCCTTTATCAAGCAGATGTACCTCGATGCATGTTTACACCATCCAGGTACTACAGGTGGGTTCTCAACATCGAAGTTCCTTCTTTAAACCGCATATGACTGGAACAATCTCATGGAGGGCCGACCCTTTATCGCTGCCGATCGGGAAGTGGAAGAAGACGATGCTTTTTTCTTTTGAGGGACTATTTTAGAAGTTTTCACCATGATTTTGGAGTACAAAATACGGCGGGTCCTGGTTATTTTCGGCACAAAGAAGATGGTAGAAGCAAATAATAAAATGAAACAGTTCAAGAGAGAAAGGTATGGAGGAGGTTCAGAGATATTCTGAAAATTGAAGTAAAGCTTTCTCAAAGGGTAAGACCTTATATTTATAAATGAGCAGTGACAGTTCAACGACACTAGTGGCCGACCAATACTGGCGTACATTTAATGTCATAGGGAAATGAACCGATAGGATATTTCAGTCACTTCGAGCGCCTACGTCACAAGAATGACATCATCATTATAGACTTCGGAGGATCGAAGTTCAAATCATTTCTTATCATCGTGTTCTAAGAAACGCGGGGACTATATGTATATGGTAAAAATCATATGCCTCCAATTTATAGGCTCGAGGGTCTGTCCTAGGCCCAAGTCTCGAGCTCAAAGATGGAGTGCAATGCCCGAAGGTAGGAGTACGAGGAAGGCCGAAGCCGAGTATGCTTGACCCCAAAATAGTACCGTTGTAGATTTGTAAAAAAGTGAGCAAGATTCCTGCCACGTTCCCAAGATTATGACGCAAATCCCGGAATAGGATTGTACGATTCCGTACTAGGCGGTTAGACAGCTGTATCAAGAATATTCCTTACTGTAAAGAAATATTCCTTATTTAGGGTTTTCCTATTATATAAAGAGGACCCTAATCATTTGTAAGACCATCTAATCATTGAGCAAAGAATATACTCTCTACTTTTTGCTTACTGTTCATCAGGATTGTCCATTGGCTCTATTGTTCTTACTTTACTTTATTTTTGCTTAATTATTGCTCTAGACCCACCTCGAGGTCACTAAGCTCGAGGTCACTACTGCTGAGTAACATTGGTTTGATTCACTTATTTCTTTCATTTATACTTCATATTTTTTGATTATTAATTGGTATTGAACTAAATCACATATCTTTAAAACCACAAATCAAGTTTAATTATTACTCGTATTTTTGAGGTAAACAGTTAGTCAATTGATCTGTACTGCAAACATGATGAATAGAATTTAGTTCGAAATTTAAACAATCACAAACATAGTGCCAATAGATTGTTATATGCTTTATACGCTGATAAAACACATAGTTTCTAGCTATGTGTAAAGTAGCCTAGCGGTCACAGAAAACAAGAACATGACTTTTATAGAAAGACCAAGATAAAAAATAGTCGAATGAGCCAAGAGACCTCATTTACCATCTTCCTTAAAGTCCTATATTCTGCCTCTGCAAAGAAAGAGATATGAAAGGTTATCTCTTACTTTTCTAAGAAACTAGTGAACCTCCAAAACTAATGTCATAATAACCTGTAATAGACTTTCTAGAAAATGCACAAGCAGCACAGTCTGAGTCAAAATAACCAGTAAAAGAAACATATGAAGAACCAGATAATTAGATCCCTTGAGTAGGGGCAAACATGCACGAGATATCTCAAAACATGTGTTGTAACTCTTACGAGACCGGAGGAATTGGATGAGATATTGGACTGAATAAGATATATCTGATCTAGTGTGTGGAAGGAAATTCATCTTCTCAATCAATCTTCTATAAGAATTAGGTGTAGGGATCTCCTATGTTAACTGATAACTTAATCGATGAGTCCAAGGTATTGATTATAAGTGTGAAAGAAGAACAACAAATATATTCTAATAAATCAAAAGTATATTTATGCTTGATCTAGTTGTTAATTTGTATTTCACCGAGACACAAGAGGAGGAGTGAATTGTGTCTTGTCCGATTTCGCGATTCTAATACAAAACTGAAAGTAAAGTGTGAAAATATAATCTACACAAGCAATTTTACATGAAAAACTTTCTTGCTCAAGGGATTAGAAGCCACGGCCTAATATTGTAGGATTTATATCAAAACTTCACTAACTTCAATAAGCATTTTTAGGCTACAAATCAATAACCAAAGGGACTAACTCTAGTACTTCAACCTCTGCAATCAACTCCATTGTAGATTCCCCTTTCAAACTCTAGCCTAGAAAGCTAAAACAACTCTTCAAAACTTGATAACATACATTTACATTTCACAACCGCAACTAGGTTACAATTAGAGAGAAACGACTCAACCTAAAAAACTAAAGAACTTAAGAAGCTTTGTCTTATGGAGCAGGTTTGTGACGACCCGATATGTTGTTTTGAGTACTAGATCCCTTTACGTGTTTTGAGACCTTTCATAGCTCAATTCGATGATTTATGACTTGCATGCATGATACATGTCATTTTTCGAAAAGTTTAAAAGTGAAAGTTTTAAAGAAAATGTGATTTTTGACCTTGAAATGGTTAGAGTTGACCACGGGTAATATTTTGGTAAACGACCTCGAAATGGTGTTTTGATAGTTTCGGTAGGTTCCTATGATAAGTTTGGACCTATACGCATATTTGATTGGGGTCCCAGTTGACCTGAGTCCGTTTTGGTGCTTTATGTGGAAAGTTAAAAAATTGAGTCTAACTTTAAAAAATCTTGAGATTTAATGAGCGATTCTTGATTTTTTCTGTTATTTGATGATTTGAGTCTGCGATCGAGTTTGTATGATATTATTACACTTGTGTGAATGTTTGGATTATAGCCTGGAGGGCTCAGGTGAGTTTTAAATGCGTTGTGGACTGATTTGGTATGATAGGTATGATGCTAGTGTTGTTGATCTGCAGATCTCGCATTTGTGAGGTCCATTTCGCAAATGCGAGCCTCGCATATGCGAGACAATGCTCGCATTTGTGATGTTGGGCAGGCACAGGAAGGTTTCACATTTGCGAAGACCTTATCGCTTTTGCAATGATGGAAGGGGCTGGGCAGCTTCGCATTTGCCAAGCTATGTCCAATTTTACGAGTAGGTGGCTCTCGTAATTGCAATAGGGTTGTCTCATTTGCGACTATGGAGAATAGGGGACATCTTTTATTTTGTAAAGCCAATTCCGCATTTGCGATGGTCCTAGTGTTTACATTTACGATCATAGTGTCGCATTTGCAATATCAGAGGAGCTCAGACACTGGCTGCATTTGCGATTAGTGGTTCGTATTTGTGAACATTGCAATTGCAAATAATAGTTTGCAATTATGAAACCTGCAGCTGGGTAAAATATGGGGATTTCAGGACTTAGCTTATTTCATACTCCCTCCGTTCCAATTTATGTGAACCTGTTTGACTGGGCACAAAGTTTAAGAAAAAAATTAAGACTTTTGGAATTTGTGGTCCTAAACAAGTCAAAAAGGGACCGAGAGTATTTGTGTGGTTATAAAAGCTTCTCATTAAATGTATAATTGTAAGTTTAAGCTAAATTGTTTTCAAATTTAGAAAGGGGTAATTTGTTTTAGAATGGACCAAAAAGGAAATAGGTTCACATAAACTAGAACAGAGGGAATACCATTTTTAAACCTAGACTCCGTAGAGGCGATATTTGGAGGGAAATTTCTTCTCAACTTCATAGGTTAGTAATTTCAAGTTGTTTTCATTCAATTTTTATTACTTTTCATGAATTTCATTATCAAATCTAAGATTCCTACAGTAGAAATTGGGGGTTTTGGGTAGAAGCTAGAAATTTTGTAAAATTGAGATTTAGACCTCAAATTAAGGTCGGATTTTGAAACAAATTTATCATTGCTTGTGAAGTATGTGTGCATGTATGTCCTATAGATTTACCTATTGTTGATTGGAAGTTGGAAACTGATATTTGAAAGAAACGATTGTTTAATTACAGTATTGATTTTGGAATCTGTATATTATGTGGTAATTACATTGAGTGTTGTCTAACAAATTGTTTATCAATGACCGAAGAATATGAACTTTCTACTTATGATCGTCACGAATTGAATTATAATCAAATCGTTTGGTTTTCTTACCAATGTCAAAAATTGATGATTACACAATTCAAACAATTTCAAATTTACCTCAAATAAAAAATGAATATACCATCAATTTGTTATGTATGGATAATGAAATTCTATTGATACAGAGCCAATTCCAATATATAGACTTATTGGAGGGTCCCATTGGCGTGCATCCAGTAGGAATTGAACCTACAAATTTACCAATAATGAGTTGAGCGCTTTAACCATTCAGCCATGAATGCTTAGCGGGGATCCTCATACATGGTGAATAACCAAATTTCAATTGAAATGAAATCTATAGGATAAATCAATGCAATTTAGGAGGAATAAATGAGAGGACATCAATTCAAATCCTGGATTTTTGAATTGAGAGAGATATTAAGAAAGATCAAGAATTCTCACCATTTCGTATATGCATGGACCTAATTCAATTCAGTGGGGATCCTTTATTCATACATATTCGGGCTGAGGATGAATGGGTAATCGAGATTTGGTTAATTTAGGTTTTCAACTATGTGAACCCGGATTGACTTTTTGGTGACTTCGTCAATTATGTTAAAAATTGAACCTTTATCATCAGGGATAGTTTTTAAATCTTGTTTTAACTTGTTTAAACTATAATTGACTAGATACGGGTGGTTTGGAGGCTTATTCTAAAAGAAAAGCCGCGTTGGATTGTTGATCTTATTACGAAAAGAGGTAAGTATCGTGGTTAACCTTGACTTGTGGAGATTAGGACTTGATTGGTCTATGTGTGACGTGATTTATGTATGGGGATATCGTATATGCAAGATAACGAGTGTATATGTGTTGTTATGAGTTCAAGCATGCGGGTTGTACTACTTTATTGCTTGTCTTTAATTATACTATATATTTATGTATTCTTTTTTTCGTTATGTGTTGTACTTGCAACATGTCATTACTTGTTAAATACATGCCTTCTCTTGTTACGTGCCTTTATTTGTTACATGCTTCCAATTATTCATGCCTTTATTTATTGGAGGCCCTTACTTGTTATATGCTCTCACATGTATTAGATAGATGCTTTTACTAATTCATGCCTTTACTTGCCTTAACTTGTTTCATGTTTCACTCTACTATGCTACATTGGATTGTCTTAGAGTATTATGTATTTTAGTTCCCTTTTTATGTTATATTGTGAGATTCGTCGTATTTGATTGTTATTGATATATTGAATCGGGTTGCACGCTGCAACAATATTATTACATATGTGGGTGGGTTGCATACTGCAACAATATTAGTATTATTATATATAAGGATAGGATTGCACGCCACAACAATATTATTATATATGTGAATCGGGTTGCATGCCGCAATAGTATTATTATATATGTGCATCTGGTTGTATTTCACAACAGTATATATATGTATGTGTGGATCGGGTTTCACGGCGCAACGAAAAGGATGAATTGTGGTTGGTCTTTATTGTTATATCTGCTACCGCGTTGTGTTGCAAGACTATGATGGGATGATATTCTGGGGCCCTTTGTCATTTTCTTATTTATTCTGTTTATTGTGTACTTATTCATTTCTCTATTTTGTTATTGCTTCTATACTTATTACTCGCATAGGTTATAATGAGTGTCTTGTCATAGTCTCGTCACTACTTCGTCAAGATTAGGATCGATACTTGCTGAGTACATGGGGTCAGTTATACTCGTACTACACTGCTGCACTTCTTGTGCAGATTCTAGTGTTGGTACCAACGATGTTCAGAGGTGATTGCTCAAACCTTCTTCTTCTTCTAGGAGACTTGAGGTAGTGCTGCTTGACGATCGCAGACCCTGGAATCCCCTTCCTATCTTTTTTTTGTTGTTTATTTTGTATCAGACAAATCAGTATTTCATTTCAGACTTTACATGTAGTATTCTAGTAGCTCATGTACTTGTGACACCAGTTTCTGGGGATAGTCATAGACAACGTTAGTTGTACACCTATTATTTGTTTATGCTATTTCACCCTTTTATTATTATTAAAGTCTCTCTTATTGTTAAAATTCTTTAGTTATTATACTAATTTTGACTTGCCTAGCAAGCAGATGTTAGGAGCCATCACGGCTCCATGGTTGAAATTTTAGGTCGTGACAAGTTGTTATCAAAGCCCTAGGTTGCATAGGTCTTACGAGCCATGAGCAAGCTTAGTAGAGTCTTGAGGATCGATACAGAGACATGTGTATTTATCTTCTAGAGGCTATAAGGCTTTATGAAACTTCACTTTGTTTTTTATCTATCGTGCGACTTTCTTCCATCATTAAGATTGAATCATTATTCTCTTATTCTCTCACAGATGGGTGAGGACGCGTACGTCATCCACACCTGATCAAGAACTGGACCCTCAGATTGCAACCACTACTAGGGTAGAGTCCGGGGCCAGGACAGAGCCGGGGTAGAGGCAAAGCTCAGCCTAGAGCACGTGCAACCACACCCGTTGTCGAGTAGCAGATAGAGCATAATGATGAGACCCCAATACTTTAATATGCCTTAATCCGCATAGCTGGCTTCATGGAGAGTATGGCTCAAGCTGGTGTGTTTCTTGTGGCACCAACCATTTCTTAGGTTGGGGGAGGAGTTTAGACTCCTTCTACACACACTCAAGAGAAAATGGCTCATAGCTATCAGACCCCAGTAGTTCTACCAGTTGGGGCAGTTCGACCTATTGGTGTTACATAGTGTTAGACCCGCAATATCAGCTGATGAGCTGAAGAGGTTGGACATGTTCACAAAGTTATTTCCCCCTCACTTTAGTGGTGTTCCTTCAGAGAACCCCTTGGACTTCTTGGCCTGTTTCCATGAGATTTTGTGCAACATGAGGATAGTGGAGTCAAACACAGGTGATTTTACCGTATTTCAAATGCATGGTTCTGCCAATAGGTTGTGGCCAGTGTATGAGCAGGGCAGGACAACGAGATCGCCTCCTCTCACATAGGTTCGATTTTCATAGATGTTCTTAGAGAAGTTTATCCCCTTCACTTAGAGATAGGAGTTGTGTAGTTAGTTCGAGCGTCTACAATAGGTTAGCATGACTGTCACTCAGTATGAGACCAGATTTGTGGATTTGTCTCGCGATGCATCTATCCTGATCCATACTAAGAGGGAGAAGGTTCAGAGGTTCATCGAGGGTCTTACATATGGCATCAGACTTCATATGGTCAGAGAGACTGAGTCTGAGATTTCTTTCACTCAGGTAGTGGAGATCACTAGGAGGATTGATCGCATTAGAGGCCAGGCGAGAGAGACGACCTCTAATAGGAGCTCCGTCATTTTGGAGGATTCAGTGGTGCCTCGTCTAGAGGCGGGGGTTCTTTTGGTAGAGGCTATCCTATCAGGATGGTACATTTGGCCCTACAGGTCACACATGGTACTTCAGGCAGTCGTAGTGCTTATGGACCTCAATCCGAGTAACTAGCATTCAATGCACCACTAGCTCCCTTTAGTGAACCACATATTCTGAGCTCTAATAGTGGTTATTCAGGTCGTCAGGGTCAGTCTCAAATTCAGTAGCCACGTCAGCCAAGAGGATGCTTTGAGTGTGGGAATGTGGGCCATATTAGGAAGTATTGTCCCAGGTTTTAGGGCAGCATGTCAAAGCAGGGTACTCATGCCATGATTCCATCACTGCTTTCTCTGCCACCCACTCATCCAGCTAGAGGCGGGGGTCAGGTAGCTTTGTCACGACCTAAAATTCTACCGGACCATGCCATCGCCTAACACTGCTTGCTAGGAAAGCCATTTATTTCACAGTAACAATAACTAAATTAACAGAAGCTTCATAACCTCAACAACGGTAATATCATAAAATATTTGAGAAAACAACAATAACACAACTATAACTATCCCCATGATCTGGTGTCATCGAGTACATGAGCACTAAAAAATCTCAAAATACATGTCCAAATCCTCAATATAAATTATCTGAACAATAGAACAGTAATAACAAAAATAAATGAACGAGAACTTCAAGGTCTGCGAACGAGATAGCAGCTACCTCGTAGTCTCCCCAAGCTAGTACCAGTGCGAAATCTAGCAATCACCACGCCCAAAAGTACCTGGATCTGCACATAAAGTGCAGAGTATAGTATGAGTACAACCGACTCCTTGTACTCAACAAGTAACAAACCTAACCTCGGGTTCATCTCGTTCACAATTGCGGAAAATTAGACATGCTTTGCAAGTATAATAGTTAAAGCCCAATCTTTCGCAAGAATTTCTAAAATGTGAGTTTATCAAGGAAATTGTGATTTTCAAAACTTCCAACAACAGATAAGATATTTCATTTACCAGCTAGCATGAGGAAAAGACATCTTTGTGCCTATATGTAAAATATACATGTCAAGTCAATAACATCATAGTGAAATAATCAATTACAATCACTCTAAGTATACTCATGGTGCCTGGCACAAATGCCCCTCATGAAAGCACATATATATCACTGTGCCTGCACTCAATGTAAAATTAGACTCTAGAGGGCGGATCCTAGCCCAAGCGCTAACCATCAATCAATATAACTATTGCGGCGTGCTATTCGATTCAAATATCATTCCATTGCAACGTGCAACCCGATCCAATATAACTCACAACACGGCTCTATGGCCCACATCAGTCACGAACCACTCAAGCCTCAAAGGCTCATATCTCATAATACTCAGCCCACATAGTATCACATATAGAAGGCAATATCAGCATGTGATACGACAAACAGGTAACATACAGAGACTGAGATATAACATGCGGATGATGAATTATGATTGAGAAATGACTACAAGTAAGGAAAACATCTCATAACAGCAAGAATATCCCTATCATGTCTCAAACAAATAAGTATATAGCCTAGACATGATTTTTAACATGAATCATGGCTTAAATGATCATACAAGTAGAGAAAACACAGATATAACGAGGCATAATAGTAACCAAGTCTTATAGTTGCCTAAAGTCCACCCAGTTCATGGATACTCCGGTGTACGCACACATGCCCATCATCTAGCACTTTTGTCACCCCCAACACATCTCAAGTATCATAGTTCACAAGGATAATTACCCTCAAACCAAGTTTCGATATGTTACTTACCTCAAAACGCGTGATTCAATACTCAAAAATCCTTCCCACACGAGTTGACCTCTGAGCGACTCGAATCTAGCCAAAACAACTTAGTATCATCAATAAAAGCCATAGGAAACAACCTCAAACCCATAAAGCTAAGATCTTAGTCCACCAAAAAGTCAACCCCGGCCCCACACCCTAGAACCCATCAAAACATACAAATTCCGAACACGCATTCAAATACGAGTCCAAAGATATGTGTTTCATCTAAATCCAACTTCAAATCGACCATCAAATCATCAATTTTTACTCTCCAAAACCATAGTCAACCCCCCCCCCCAAATTACACCTTTAATTCACTTAAACTAGGTGTAATAATCCATGGGTAATCAATATCTAACATTAAAATTAAGTAAACTTCACTTACCTATTCAATTGTAGTGTAAAGTCTCCCAATAATCGCCTCCAACCGAGCTCCACAACTCCAAATAATGAAAAATGACCAAGCCCTTCGAAATATGAAGTCTGCCCAGAGATTCCACATTTGTGATCCAAATAATCGCACTTGCGGTACCGTATATTCGGAAATTCCATCGCAGATGCAGAAGCCACTAATGTTTCGACCATCCACTTCTACAGACCCAACCTTCGCACCTGCGAGTGCGTTTCTGCGACAATCCTATCGCTCATGCGCAAGTGCATCTGCACTCTAGTGCTGCATCTGCGGACTTCCTCTGCCAAGACCATAACTCACATCTACGCATCCATGGACGAATCTGTGGCCAAACGTCTGCAGGTATGAACATAGCAGAACTCAGAAATCTTAGCGATTCCAACATAGTCCAGAATGATCCGGAATCAATTCGAAACTCACCCGGGACCCCGTCCAATCACACCATCAAGTCCCAAAACATAACACGGACCTACTCGAGGCCTCATATAAGACAAAACAACATCAAAACTATGAATCACACCTTAATTCATGTCTAATGAACTAATGAACTTTCAACTTCCAAAACTCATGCTGAACCATATTAAATCAACTCAGAATGACCTAAACTTTTGCATACAGGTCCCAAATGACACAACAGACCTATTCCAAATCCCGGAACCACAATCTGAGCTCGGTATCAACAAAGTCAACTCCTGGTCAAACTTATGAACCTTCTAAACCTTCAACTTTCTAATTTTCGCCAAAAATCACCAAATCAACCTACGGACCTCCAAATCCAAATTCGGACATACGACTAAGTCTTAAATAACCATACAAATCTATTGGAACCATCAAAACACCATTTCAGGGTTGTCTACACAAAAGTTAAACTCCAGTCAACCCTTACAACTTAAGCACCCAACCTTGAGACTAAGTGTCCCAATTCAATCTAAAACTTCCCCGAAGCTAAACCAACCAACCCCTAAAGTCACATAACATCAAATACACATATGTAAATCATCAAGTAGGGGAAACGGGTCTCAAATACACAAAATGACCAGTTGGATCGTTACATTTTCCACCTCTTAAATAAATGTTCGTCCTCGAACGAGTCTAGAATCATACATGGGGTCTAAAAAGGTGAGGATGTATGATATGCATCTCCTGCTTGGTCTCCCAAGTAGCTTCCTTGACCGGTTGATCTCTCCAATGAACCTTGACTAATGCTATATTCTTCAACCTCAACTTCTGAACCTGCCAGTCCAAAATGGCCACCGGCTCCACATCATAAATCAAATCCCCGTCCAGCTGCGCCGTGCTAATGTCTAATACATTTAAAGGATCCCCATAATACTTTCGGACCAGGGAAACATGATGTACTAGGTGAACTCCCAATAAACTAGGTAGAAAGGCAAGTTTGTAGGCTATCTCTCCAACTCTCTATAGCACCTCAAAAGGACCAATATAACTAGGGCTTAACTTGCCTTTCTTCCTGAATCTCATCACACCGTTCATGGGAGAAACTCTGAGTAGAACCTTCTCACCACCATATATGCCAAATCATGAGGTTTTCAGTCAGCATAACTCTTCTTCTTGACTTGTGTTGTACGAAGCCTCTCCTGAATCAACTTCACCTTCTCCAATGCATCACAGATCAAATCAGTGCCCAACACTCTAGCCTCCCTAGGCTCAAACCAACCAACCAGAGAATGACATTGCCTCTCGTATAAGGCCTCATAAGGAGCCATCTGGATACTCGACTGATAGTTATTGTTGTAGGTGAACTCTACTAACGGTAGAAACTGATCCTATGATCCCCCGAAATCAATGACACATGCTGTAATATGTCATCTAATATTTGAATAGCACACTCAGATTGCCTGTCCATCTTGGGATGAAATATCGTTCTCAGCTCGACCTGTGTGCCCAACTCACGCTGCACTCCTCCCAAAAAATGTGAGAAAAACTGCATACCTCGATCCTAGAGAATAGCCACAGGCACACCATGAATGCAAACAATCTCACAAAGATAAATCCGAGCCATCTGCTCTGAAGAGTAGGTAGTCATGATGGGAATGGAGTGTTAGACTTGGTCAGTCTATCCAAAATAACCCACATTTCATCAAATCTCCTCATGATCCGCAGAAGCCTAACTACAAAATCCATGGTGATAGGCTACTACTTCCACTCTGGAATATCTAACCTATGAAGCAAACCACCCGATCTCTGATGCTCGTACTTTACCTGCTGACAATTCAAACACCAAGCAACATACTCAACAATATTTTTCTTCATCCTCTGCCACCGATAGTGCTGCCTTAAGTCCTGGTACATCTTCGCAATACCCGGATGAATGGAACACCGCAAACTATGGGCCTCCTCTAGAATCAACTCATATAACCCATCCATATTCGGAACACACACCAACCTCGCAGCCTTAACACCCCATCATCCCTAATAGTAGCCTCCTTAGTATCACCGTGTTATACCGTGTCCCTTAGGACAAATAAGTGGGGATCATTATATTGATGCACCTTGATGCGCTCAAACAAGGACAACCGTGATACAACACAAGAAAGAACCTTGCTAGGCTCCGAGATATCCAACGTCACAAACCTATTGGCCAAAGTCTGAACATCCAAAGCTAACTATCTCTCCCCACCTGGAATAAAAGCAAGACTCCCCATTCTTATAGCCCTCCTGCTCAATGAGTCAGCCATGACATTGGCCTTCCCCAAATGATAAAGAATGGTAATATTATAGTTCTTTAATAGCTATAATCATATCCATTGCCTCAAGTTCAGATCCTTTTGCTTGGATAAGTGCTGGAGACTCTTGTTATCCGTGAACACCTCACAAGACACGCCATAAAGATAGTGTTGCCAAATCTCTAGTGCGTGAAAAATGGCTGCCAACTCCAAATCATGCACTAGGTAGATCTTCTCATAGGGCTTCAACTGCCGTAAAGCATAAGCAATCACTCTACCATCCTACATCAATGCACAACCAATGCAAATCCATGAAGCATCACAATAGACTGTATAAGAACCTGATCCCAAAGGAAAAACTAAAACTGGAGATATAGTCAAGGTAGTCTTAAGCTTTTAAAAGCTCTCCTTACTCTCATTAGACCACCTAAATGGGACACTCTTCTACGTCAATCTAGTCAATAGGGCTTCTATAGATGAAAACATCTCCACAAAATGGCAATAATACCCAACTAACCTAAGGAAACACCAGATCTCAATAGTAGTAGATGGTCTGGGCCAACTCTAAACTGCCTCAACCTTCTTCGGATCCACCTTAATCCCCTCACTAGATTCCACATGACCCAAGAATGCCACTAAGTCTAACCAAAACTCACACTTGGAGAATTTAGCATATAAATTATTCTCCCTCAAGTCTGGAGTACGATCATAAAGTGCTGCTCATTATTCTCCCGATTGCGAGAATACACCAATATATCATTAATGAAAACTATGATGAAGGAATCTAGGTAAGGCTGAAACATATTGTTCATCAAGTGCATAAAAGCTGCTTGGGATTGGTTAGCGCAAACAACATCACCAAAAACTCATAATGGCCATAGTAAGTCCAGAAAGTAGTCTTTGGAATATAAAGCCCAGATCTTCAATTGATGGTACCTTGATCTCAAATAAATCTTCTAGAACACCCTAGCACCATGAAGCTGATCAAATAACTCATCAATACGTGGTAGCGGGTACTTGTTCTTGATGGTAACCATGTTTAACTTCCAATAGTCAATGTACATCCTCATAAAACCATCTTTATTCTTCACAAATAAAACCAGCGCACCACAAGGTGACACACTAGGCCTGATGAAACCCTTGTCAAGCAATTCCTGTATCTGTTTCTTCAATTCCTTCAACTCTATTGGCTCAATGCAATATGGTGGAATAGAGATAGGTTGAGTGCCCTGATCGCAGCCTACTCCACACTACTAAAAAGTAAGAAGAGGGGGTCGCAATAGCTTTTACCCGATTTGTGGGTCGGGATCGATTTTCATAGAGAGCTAGGAACGGAGTCGAGTATCTATTTAGGTTAGAATTGCGTATTTGTTCCAAATATCACTTCTAATCATTTTTGGGTTTTCTTTATATTCTACTATTGTCAAACTACAAATTATAATTGCTACTAGATTAACTACGAGTAAATTGCTATAAGTTGTATCTAATAGTTTAAAAGGCACCAGGGTAGTGGCATCCTCCTAGGTGGCCAATTGACGGGTAATTGAACCTAAGGCATGATTGACATGATTGAGGAATATGCGATAACCATTGCACAATTTTACCCACTCTCACACCTCTCGTTTGAGAGAGTTATTTTGTCCAATTGACTTTCTCAAGACCAATAGGGTATGCAAATTTTCTCAAGCAACTGGGGTTCAAGTCGGGTATTACTCTCTCGAGGTTTAACCCTTTAATTTGGACTATCAATTCTCTTGAGTCCATCCCAATTCCTTGTTGGGTCCATTTCGGAGACTTAGGCTCTCTTTCTCAAGAAGAACCCAAGTCAACTTTGCATAAACTAGTATTTGCAACCACTAATTCATAGATTAAACCATGAAATTGACCCAAATAACAACACACATAGTCAATCTAACCTTAAATCACAACACCCATCAATTACCCACACTAGGGTTGAGCCACAACCCTAGCTAATGGGTCTAGCTACTCATGCTTGAAGAGAAAACAGAGAAATAGATGAAGATAAAGAGATATTAATTAATTGCTAAGGTAAATACAAAGATTCAATGATAAAAACTAAGTAAAATGCCCAAAATGGCTAAGAAAAGTCTTCTCACGAGCGTAGCTAACGTCTGATAATATCTGATGCCCTAAAAATGGAAAACGGTTCTATTTATATTAAGCTGGAAAAATTGGACAAAAAATATCCCCTGCGGGGTTAGTGAGGACCGCACAAAATGGTGTGCGGCCGCACTAGGCTCTTGAACTTGCAATCTTGACTCTCTTAACCCAGGCTCCGCAAACTGCACAAAATGGAATGCGGCCTCGGAGGCTTCTAGCACGGTCCGCACAAACTCGACCACGGACCGCACATGCTTGAACCTCTAAACTTGGCATCTCTTTGAACCTTGTCTCTGCGGACCGCACAGAATGGGAGTGCGGCGGCAGAGGTCCACCGCGGACCGCACAAAGTGTAGTGCGGCCGCATTTCTTCGAAGCCTGAAATGTTGAGTCTCTGAACCTCTATAGTGCAGACTACACAAAGTATAGTGCGACCGTACTAGACCTATTTTTTCTAAGTTTGTCTTGTCTTTGGTACTTGTGCAAGTTTTACTCCTTTTATCGCTGATCTTTGACATCTTGTCTCTTTATTGATTAAACTTACAATCAAGCACAACTTATGAGCCTTTTGAGACTATTTTGTATGAATTTATAATCAAAGCACAAGCAAGAAGGAGCATAAAATGCGTCAAAATCCTTAGTTATCATGCCCGACACCAAATTAATACCAAAATCAATATCCCTGTCGGGTGACTTGCCCGACAGGTCTACTAGGAACACATCTAGGAACTCTCTCACTACTAGAACTAACTCAATGGTAGGAGTATTAGCACTAACATCTCTCCCAAAGGCCAAATACGCCATACACTCCTTCTCAACCATCTGTTGAGCCTTCAGAAAAGACACCACTCTACTAGGAACATGATCTAGGGAACCTCTCCGCTCTACCCTAGGCAACACGGGCATCATCAACATCACGGTCTTAGCATGACAATCAAGAATAATGTGATATGGTGACAACCAATCCATACCCGAGATCAAATCAAAATCCACCATGCTGAGTAATAAAAGATCAACTCTAGTCTCATAACCCCCAATGGTCACCACACATGATTATATACATGGTCCACCATAATAGAATCACCCACTGGTGTAGATAAATGAACATGCATGTCTAAAGAAACACGAGGTATATCAACATATGAATAAGTGGAACCAGGGGTCAAATAATACCAAAGCATCTCTATGGAACACAGAAAGAATACCTGTGATCACGGTGTTAGAAGCAACTACCTCTGGCCTGGCAGGAAATGCATAGCAATGAGCATGTTCACCACCTAACTGACATATCGGGCAACCTAGTCCTATACGACCCCACCACGAGCTGGCTGAGCGGGTGGTGTAGCAACTGGTGCGGGAGTCATAGTTTGCCCTCCCTGCTACATGGGACCTCCGAGAAAATGGGGGCAATGCCTCCTTACATGCCCCAACTACACACATTTGTAGAAACCTCGAACTGGGAATGATAGTGGGGCTTGAATCAGGCCCCGTGAACTAGAATAACCACTAGAAGAGACTAGTATTGATGAACCCTGAACTGGGAGTGCGATAAGAGCTCTGAGCTAGGAATGCAGTGAATGAAGACTGGCCCCTCACAAATTGACCTCGGCCTCCAGTTGGGGCACCACTGAATCCTCCAAAATAATAAGGCCTCTTGTTAGAGGCCATCTCCCTACTTTAACCTCTAATGCGATTGATTCTCCTGGCGATCTCCATAACTCGAGTAAAAGAAATATCATCATTGGTCTCTCTGGCCATCTGTATCCTGATACCATATGTAAGACCATCTATAAACCTCTGCACCCTCTCCTTCTTAGTAGGGACCAGAATAGCTCTATGACATGATAAATCTATAAATCTGGTCTTATACTGAGTAATGGTCATGCTAACCTACTGAAGGCACTCAAACAGACTGCGGAAGTCCTCTCTTTGTGTGAAAGGGATGAACTTCTCCAAAAATGATTGTGAGAACTAAGCCTAAGTGAGAGGAGGTGAACCTGTTGGTCTGCCTCAAACATACTCCTGCTACCACCTCTTGGCAGAGCCATGCATCTGAAACACTATGAAGTCAACTCTGTTGGACTCCACTATACCCATGTTGCGCAATACCTCATGGCAACGGTCCAGGAAATCCTGGGGTTCCTTAGAAGTTATACCACCAAAACGAATGGGAAACAACTTGGTGAACTTGTCCAATATCTTCATCCTCTCAGCTAACATCGTCGCTCTCTCTCTGGGCTATGTAGCAACAACAAGCTAAACTTTCCAAACTCATAGAACTGCTGAGGTCTACTACCCATGATCCATCTGCTCTAGAGTGTGAGAAGCAGGAGTCTGTGCTCCTCCCCCGGCCTGAGAAATATACCAGCCTAGGCTACACTCTCCTTAAGGCCAACCAAACGGACTAGGGCATCCTAAAGTAGTAGGGTAGAAATGAACCCCTTTGGGACTTGAGCTAGTCCTACTGGCAGAGTCAGAATAGGGATCTCCTCCTCCTGCTTTGAGGCTTAACATCACGTACTGTTGCACGAACTCTAGGCTGCGCTCTGGCTCTACCTCGGTCCCAACCTTTACCCCTGGTAGTGGCTGTAGTCTGGGGCTCTAGGTCTTGATCAGTTGAACGTGTCTTCACCATCTATGAAAGAATAGAAGTGTAAACATTCAGAGCTCGAAATTAACAAATACGCACTACAAGAATGCAAGAAAATGAAGTTTTCTAATAGTTCGGTAGCCTCTTGAAGATAAGTACATACGTCTCTGTACCAATCCGCAAGACTCTACTAAGGTTGCTCATGACTCATGAGACCTAGGAAACCTAGTGCTCTGATACCAACTTGTCATGACCCAAACTCCCATCGAGGCCGTGACGACGCCTAACACTGCATGCTAGGCAAGCCATCCATTTCATAATAACAATAACTAAATTAATAGAAGCTTAATAACCTCAACAACGGTAATATCATAAAATATCTAAGAAAACAACAATAACAAAACTGCAACCATCCCCGTGATCTGGTGTCAACTTGTACATGAGTACTACAAAATCTTAAAATACATAGCCAAATCCTCAATACAAATAGTCAGAACAATAGAACAGTGATAACAGAAATAAATAAAAGAGAACTTCAAAGTCTGCAAATGACATAACATCTACCTTGTAGTCTCCAGAAGCTAGTATCGGTGCAAACTCTAGCAATCACCACGCCTAGAAGTACCTGGATTTGTAGATAAAGTGCATAATGTTATATGAGTATAACTGACTACATGTACTCAATAAGTAACAAACCTAATCTCGTGTTGAAAGCAGTGATGAGATCGAAGAAAATCAAGGTCCAACACCAATAACCAATAACAACTCATAATATAATGAAGACATTAAAAGTAAATAACTCAAAAGATATCATGTTCAGCTCGTTCACAATTATAGAAATTTTGACATGCTTTTCAAGTATAACAGTCAAAACCCAATCCTTTATTGAAACTTCTAAAATGTGTGTTTATCAAAGAAACTATGATTTTCCAAACTTCCAACAACAAATAAGATATTTTATTTACCAGCTAGCACGAGGAAAAGGCATCTCTGTGCCTATATGTCAAATATACATGTCAAGTCAATAATATCACAATGAAATCATCAAGTACACTCACTCTCAACGCACCCACGGTGCCTGGCACAAATGCCCCTCACCATCACACACAAAAACACACCTGGCACTGTACGAGTGCCTAGAACAAATTCCCCTCACCAAAGCACATATAAATCACTATACCCGCACTCACTGTAAAATCATACTCCGGAGGGGCGGATCTTGGCCCAAGCGCTAATCATCAATCAATATAACTATTGCAGCGTGCAACTCGAACCTAATATCATTCTGTTGCAGCATGCAACCCGATCCAATATGGCTCAAAATACGACTCTATGGCCCACATAAATCACTGACCGGTCAAGTCTCAAAGGCTTACATCTCATAATACTCATCCCACATAGTATCACATATAGAAGGTAACATCAACATGTCAAATGACAAACAGGTAATGTATAGAGACTAAGATATAACATGCGGATGAAGAATTATGACTGAGAAATGACTACAAGTAAGGGAAACAACTCAAACCAGCAAGAATAACCCTATCATGTCTCAAACAAATAAGTACATAACCTATATCATACACGAATCATAGCTCAATTGATCATACAAGTAGAGAAAAGATGGATATAATGAGGCATGAAAGCAACTAAGTCTTATAGTAGCCTAAAGTCTACCCAGTTCTTGTATATCCCGGTGTACGCATACATGCCCGTCAACTAGCACATGCGTCATATGAAGCAGCCCTTCCCATGCGAATCGGCCTCCGAGCGACTCAAATCTAGCTAAAACAACTTAGTATCATCAATAAAAGCTATAGGAAGCAGCCCTAAACCAAAAAGCTAAGATCTTGGTTCAAATATGCAATGTCAACCCAAAAGGTCAACCTTGTGCTCACACCCCGGAACCCAACAAAATATACAAATTCCGAACACCCATTCAAATACGAGTCCAAATACATGTATTTCATCTAAATACAACCTCAAATCGACCCTCAAATCATCAATTTCCACTCTCCAAAACCATAGTAAAAAATCCCCAAACTCCACCTTTGATTCTCTTAAACTCGGCGTAATAATCCATGGGTAATCAATATCTAACATTAAAATTTAGTAAACTTCACTTACCTCTTCAGTTATAGTGAAACGTCTCCCAAAAATTGCCTCCAAACGAGCTCCACAACTCTAAATAATAAAAATGACAAAACCCTTTGCAATATAAAGTCTGCCCAGTTATTCTACATATGCGGTCCAAATCATCGCACCTGCGATACTTCATTTCCAGAAATTCCATCGCAGATGCGGAAGCCACTAATCTTCTAATAATTCGCTTATGCAGAACCAACCTTCGCACCTGCGAGTGCGCTTTTACTGCAATAATATCGCTCATGCGCAAGCGCATCTGCTCTCTAGTGTTGCATCTGCACTCGAGTAATGCATCTACAAACTTCCTCTACCAAGCCCATAACTCACATCTATGTATCAATGGACGCATCTGCGGCCAAACTTCCACCGATGTGAACATACCATAACTCATAAATCTCAGCAATGTCAACGTAGTCCAAAATGAACCGAAATCAATGCAAAACTCACCTTAGGCCCCCGAGACCTCGTCCAATAACACCCAACCATCCCCCAAACATAACATGGACCTACTTGATGCCTCAAATCACACAAAAAAATTGAAACTACGAATAGCACCTCAATTCAAGCCTAAATGAACTAATGAATTTTCAACTTCCAAAACTCATGCCGAACCATATCAAATCAACTCGGAATGACCTCAAATTTTGCAAACAAGTCCCAAATGACACAAAGGACCTATTCCAACTTTTGAAACCACAATCTAAACCCGATATCAACAAAGTCAACTCCCGGTCAAACTTACAAACCTTCCAAACCTTCAACTTTCCAACTTTCGTCAAAAGCACCAATCAACCTGCAAACCTCCAAATCCAAATCCGGACATGCGCATAAGTTCAAAATCACCCTATGAAACCTATTGGAACCGTCAAAATACCATTCTGGGATCGTCCATACAAAAGTCAAATCCCAATCAACCCTTACAACTTAAGCACATAACCTTAAGATTAAGTGTCCCAATTTAATCCAAAACTTTCCTGAAGCTAAACCAACCCACCTCGTAAGTCACGTAACATCAAATACATATATGTAAAACATCAAGTAGGGGAAATGAAATCAAATACATAAAATGACCAGTTGGGCCGTTACAAGCTCGAGGTGGAGGCCAATCCGTTAGAGGTGAAGGCCAGTCAATAAAAGGTCATCCTAGTGGTGGAGGACAGGTTGATAGGGCTCAACCCTGTTGTTTTACATTTCAGGCTAGGCTTGAGGCGGAGTCGTCCGATGCTATTATTACAGGTATTATCTCAGTTAGTCATAGAGCTGCTTCCATGTTGTTTGATCCAGGTTCTACATATTATTATGTATCTTTATATTTTGTTTTGCACTTGAGTATGCCTTGTGATTCTCTTGGTGTTCCTATTTTGGTGTCAACACCAGTTGGAGGTTTCATAGTATTTAGTTGGGTGTATCGTTCTTGTGTTGTCACTATCAATGGCTTTGATACTATAGTAGATCTGTTGTTGCCGAACATGGTGGATTTTGAGGTTATTCTTGGTATGGATTGATTGTCGCTGTACCATGCTATCTTGGATTATCATGCCAAGATAGTGACTTTAGTCATGCGGGGGTTGTCTAGATTAGAGTGGAAAGGGAACCTCGGGCACTCCACTAATAGGGTGGTTTTATATTTGAAGGTTTGACGCATGATTGAGAAAGGATGTCTAGCATATTTAGCTTACATCCAAGATTCTAGTGCAGAGTTTTAGTCTACATATTTGATAGTGGTTGTGAAAGAGTTTTCGAAGGCGTTTACTACAAATTTGTCGGGTACGCCACCCGATATGGATATTATCTTTTGCATTGATTTGGTTCGAGGCACCCAGCCTATTTCTATTCTACTGTACTGTGTGTCTCTAGCTAGGTAGATTGAATTGAAAGCAGTTGCAGGATTTACTTGACAAGGTATTCATTAAACTTAGTGTTTCACCTTGGGGTATGCTTGTGTTGTTTGTAACGAAGAAGGATGGATCAATGAAAATGTGCATTGACTATCGGTAGCTGAACAAGGTAACTATCAAGAACAAATATCCATTGCCTAGGATTGATGACTTATTTGATCAACTTTAGGGCGTCAAGGTGTTTACCAAGATTGAGTTAAGATCGAGCTATCATCAGGTGAAGATTAGGAAATCAGATGTCCCTAAGACAGCTTTTAGGACTCGTTATGGCCATTATAAGTTCTTGATGATGTCATGTGGTTTGACTAATGCTCCAATAACCTTCATGGATTTGATGAACCGAGTGTTCAAATCTTTTTTGGGATTTATTCATGATTGTCTTCATTGATGATATTCTGTTTTACCCTCATAGTAGAGAGGAGCATGAGTAGCACCTACAGATTATGCTTCAAACTATGAAGGATCATCATCTATATGCCAAGTTTTAAAAGTGTGAGTTCTGGTTGGACTCAATTGTCTAATTGGGTCATGTTGTGTCTTCTAAGGGTATCAAGCTGAATCCTAAGAAATAGAGGCAGTTCAAAATTGTACCAGACCTACTTCAGCTATATAGATTCAGAGCTCTTTGGGTTTGGCGGGCTACTATCGCTGGTTTGTAGAGGTGTTTTCATCTACCTCAGCCACATTGACCAAGTTGACTCAGAAGGTCATTCTTTTCAGATGGTCCGACGAGTGTGTGGAGAGCTTTCAAAATCTCAATACTGCCTTGACTACAACCCTAATATTGATATTGCCCATAGGTTTGGGATCTTACACTGTGTATTATGATGCATCACACATTTGGCTTGGCACGATATTGATGCAGGATGGTAGGGTGATTGCCTATACATCTCGTCACATGAAGGTCTATGAGAAGATTTACCATGTGCATTATTTGGAGTTAGTAGCCCTTGTTTACGTGCTCAAGAATTGGAGTTACTATCTGTATGGCGTACCATGTGAGGTTTATAATGATTATCAGAGTCTCTAGTATATATTCAAGCAAAAATATCTAAATTTGACGCAATAGAGGTGGTTAGAGTTATCGAAAGACTATGATATCACCATATTATATAATCCGAGAAGGCCAATATGGTGGCCGATGCCTTGAGTAGGAAGGTGTTGAGCATAGGCAGAGCCATGGATGTTCAAGATTTGGCTAACTGATTCGTGAAGTTGGATATTTCGGAGCCTAGTAAGGTTCTTGCTTGTGTTAGGACAAATCATCTTCGTTGGATCGCATCAAGGCTCGCTAGTTTGATGATTCTCACTTGTTGGTGTTGAAAGACATAGTGCAGCGTGGCGGTGCTAAGAAGGTTGTGATTAGGGATGATGGTATTATGTGGAGTCAAGGCCAGATTTGTGTTCCAAATGTCGAAGGGTTGAGGGAGTTGAAGATGTATTCTATTTACCCAAGTGTATTCTATTTACCCAAGTGTCATGAAGATGTATCATGACTTGAAACATTACTATTGATGGCAGAAGATAAAGAAAGACATTGTTGGACATGTCTCCTGGTACTTGAATTATCAACAGGTGAAGTATGAACATCAGAAACCTAGTGGGTTAACTCAGGAGTTGGTGATACTGGAGTAGAAATGGGAGTGCATCACTATGGAATTTGTGGTAGGCTTACCACAAACCTTGAGGAATATGATGCTATTTGGGTTATTGTGTACCTGTTGACTAAGTTCACACCTTCATTCTGGTGATGACACCCTATTCTTCAAAGGTGTTGGCTCAGATTTACATTCAGGAGATTATTAGCCTACACGATATGCCCATTTCTATCATTTTAGACCAGAGCACGCAACTTACTTTACACTTTTGGAGAGTTGTATAGTGTAATTTGGGTACGCGGGTCGAGCTGAGTACTGCATTTCATCCTTAGACGAATAAATAGTTTGAGCGAACCATTTAGATTTTAGAGGATATGTTGAGGGCATGATCTATTGATTTCGGGGGTTAGTGGGACCGGTTTCTACCTCCAATGGATTTTGCCTACAACAACAACTACCAGTCGAGTATCTAGATGGATCCGTGTGAGGCTTTATATGGGAGGCGATGTCATTCTCTAGTTGGTTGGTTTGAGCCTGGTGAGGCTAAATTATTGGGCACAGATTTGGTTCGTGATGCTTTGGAGAAGGTGAAATTGATTCAAGAGCGGCTTCATACAGCTCAGTCCAGGCAAAAGAGTTATGTGGATAGGAAGGTTCACAATTTAGCTTACATGGAAGGTGAGAAGGTTCTTCTCTAATTTCGTTTATGAAGGGTGTCATGTAATTTGGGAAGAAGGGCAAGTTGAGCCCGATGTTTATTGGCCCATTCGAGATCTTGGAGAGAGTTGGCGAGGTTGCTTATAGGATTGCATTTCCTCTAATCCTAGCAAGGGTACATCTGATATTTTATGTTTCTATGCTTCAGAAGTACCATAAGGATAGGTCACATTTTTTACACTTCAGCATGGTGCAACTTGATGAGAATCTAACTTATAAGGAAGAGTCGATGGCTGTTATAGACCGACAGGTTCGAAAATTGAGATCTAAAGATATTCTTTCTATGAAAGTGTGTTGGAGAGGTCAGACGATTGAGGAGTCTACTTGGGAGTTTGAGTCCGATATGAGGAGTAGATACCCCCACCTTTTTGGTAGTCCAGGTACATTTCTATGTCCGTTCGAGGATGAATGTTTCTTTATAGGTGGAGAGTGTGACAAAGCAATAGGTCATTTTGAGTACTAGATTCCCTTTCTGTGTTTCAAGACCTTTTATAGGTCAATTTGATGATTTATAACTTGTGTGTGTGGTCCGTATTAGGGGTGTCAATGGTTCGGTTTGGCAGGGTTATTTTATAAAATATGTACCATACCAACTTTATGTTTATTCTATTACACGTATCCAAAATTAAAATTTTCAAAACCGTCCCAATCATGTTGGTTTCTCTTCGGTATTGGTACAATTCGGTAATTTTTTAAATATCATGCAAAAGTCACTAGTAGAAGTAGAATGCAACAACATACGTACTTTTATAGGACTTAACAAAACTCTCAAGACATTTTTATAGTTTAAAAGGTGATGACTTAAGAAAATATGAAAGATGGAGATTATAGATCCATCAACTATTCTACAACAACGCAAACGAAACTAAGAAAATATAAAAAAATATAAATCACACACACGAGTGGAAAGAATTAACCAAGTTGGGATTCAAGAATAAAGTCTATAGAATATTAAACATTCAAAAAGATAAATCTAAATCATACGAAAGTAAACATATTCAATACATTATAGTTTGCTACACATAATCGCTATAATACCTTGTATCTTGCTAGTGAATATGCTGGAAATAATTTAGTTTCAATAAAAATAGCATAATAGGTTTGGGAATTAGGATTTTAAGTTTAACTACTTGTTGGCTTGTAGCTGTTTCATAATTCCAAGGCCCAAGAACAAATTTAAAACTTTATTATTTTTAACTTAACATATAAATATATTTTTCACGTTGTAAATTTATTCGGTACGGTTTGGTATTTGTTCAATTTATTTTCATAAAATTTTAAAAAAACTACCATAATTATCGGTACAGTTGTAGATTTATATAAAAACCTATGGTTTTATTAAAAGAAACCTAAAAATCGGTTCGGTTCGGTACGATTCGCCTGGTTTAGTCGGTTTTTAAATATCCATTGATACCCCTAGTCCGTATCGATTTCCTGAAAGTTTAAATGTGAATTTTTTAAAGACAATGTGATTTTTTCCCTTGTAAATGACTAGAGTTGACCACAATTAACATTTATGGTAATCGATCTTGGATCGGCATTTTGACGATTTAGGTAGGTTCGTATGATGATTTTGGACTTGTACGCATATTTGGTTGGGATCCCGGCTGAACCGAGGGTGTTTCGGCCCTTTATTTGAAAAGTTGAAATATAGAGTTTAACTTTGAAAAATCTTGAGTTTTAATGAGTGATTATTAATTTTTAATGTTATTTTAATGATTTGAGTTTGCAAGTGAATTGATGATGTTATTACATTTGTGTGAATGTTCGGATCAGGGACTAGGGAATCGGGTGAGTTTCGGATGCGTTGCAAACTGATTTGGTATGACTGGTATGTTGCTAGTGTTATTGATCTACAAATCTTGCATTTGTGAGGTCTAGTTCACAAATACGAGCCTCGCATTTGCGAGACAATGCTCGTATTGAAATGTTGGGCAAGGGCAAGAAGATTTTGCATTTGCAAAGGCCTTTTCGCTTTTGCGATGATGGAGGAGGCTGGGAAGATTCGCATTTTTGAAGCTTTGTCCATTTTGTGAGTAGGTGGCTCTTGCAATTGCAATAGAGTTGTCGCATTTGCGACCCCAAAGAATAAGGGACAACTTCGCTTTTGCGAAGAAAATTCCACATTTGCGATGGTCCTAGTGTTACCATTTGCGATCATAGTGTCACATTTGCGACATCAGAATAGCTCAAGCACTGGTCGCATTTGCAATCTGTGGTTCGAATTTGCGAACAATAGTTCGCTATTACGATACCTACAGCTGGGTAAAATATGGGGATTTCAGGACTTATCTCATTTTACATCATTTTTGAAACCTAGACTCCATAAATGTGTATCGGGTTGTACGTCGCAATAATATTATTATATATGTGGATCGGATTGCACGCTGCAACAATATATACATATATAAAAGTGTGTGTGTGAGATCAGGTTGCACGCCACAAGGGTATTGGTGTTGACATGTGGATCGGATTGCACGCCGGAACGAAAAGGGTGAATGGTGGTTATTCTTAGTTGTTATATCCTGCTACTGCATTGTGTTTTATGATAGTGATATGATGATATTCTGGAGCCCTCTGTCATTTACTTCCTTGTTCTGTGTATTATGTAGTTATTTGTTTCTATATCTCGTTATTGCTTTTCTGCTTATTACTCGTACAGGTTTATGTGAGTGTGTTGTCATAGCCTCATTACTATTTCATCGAGGTTAGACTCGATACTTGCTGAGTATATGAGGTTAGTTACACTCATACTACACTTCTACACTTTTTGTGCAGATCTTGGTGTTGATCCTAGCGTACAAAGGTGATTGCTCGGACCTTTCTTCTTCTAGGAGACTTGAGGTAGTGCTGCTTGGCGATCGCATATCTTGGAGTCCCCTCACAATCTTTTTTGTTGTTTATTTTGTATTAGACACTTCTGTATTTTATTTCAAACTGTATATGTAGTATTCTAGTAGTTCATGTACTTGTTACACCAGTTTCTGGGGATAGTCTTAGACAGCGTTGGTTGTACACCTATTATTCATTATGTTATTTCACCCTTTTATTATTTTAAAGTATCTTTTATTGTTAAACTGGTTTAGTTATTGTACTAATATTATCTTGCCTAGCAAGCGGATGTTAGGTGTCATCACGACCCCATGGTTAGAATTTTGGGTCGTGACAAGGTTTTTCTGCTGAGCAGCTTGAATCTTTGAATGCATATTCTTGATGTAAATTGCTATTTTCCAAGAGTAATTTGTTGTGACTGCGTGAAATAGCATTGAACCATTAACCGCATATAGCAGCAATATGATACTTTATATAAGAGTGAGAATAACCTCAAATAGCAGCAACACGACACATTATATAGGAGTGAGATTGGCCAAATTTATTTTAATTCTAGCAATAAAACCTAAAATAATGTGGTTATCTCATGAGGTGTAATGACCTGATAGGTCATTTTGAACACTAGCTCCCCTTCTTATACTTTGAGACCTTTTATAGCGCTATTTGATGATTTATGACTTACATGCATGGTCTGTGTTAATTTCTGGAAAACTTTAATGTGAACTGTTAAAGAAACATGATTTTTGAACTTGAAAATGGATAGAGCTGACCACGGTCAATATTTTTGATAAATGACCTTAGATCAGTGTTTTGACAACTTTGGTAGGTTAGTATGATGATTTTGAACTTGTATGCATGTTTGGTTGGGGTCCCAAGTGACCCGAGGCCGTTTTGGCGCTTGATGGGAAAATTTGAAATTTGAATTTGAACTTTGAAGGTCTTTGAGTTTTGATATTTGATTCTTGAATTTGGAGATCTTTACGAACAAGTTCGTATGATATCATTATACTTGTGTGAATGTTTGGATTGGCACCTAGGGGCTCAGATGTGTTTCGGATGAGTTTCGGACTGTTTTGGCAAGGCTGAAATTTACTGGTGTTGCAGATTTTGCCTTTGCGAGGGTCTGATTGCAAAAACATTACTTGCATTTGTGAATGTCAGTTTGCACTTGCGATGCTGGGCAGGGGAAGGGGTAGGGTAAAGGGCAGGGAAAAGGGCAGGGGAAGTGGCAGGGCAGGTTTGCATTTGCGAAGCTTTGGTCGCTTTTGCAAGGTGGTGGACTTCAGAATTGCAAGACTTTTGTCTCAATTGCGACACTAGAGAGTAGAGAGACAGCTTCGCATTTGCAAAGCTTTGTTCACTTATGTGAGGGTCTCGTCTTTTGCAAATGCAAAGGTTTTATCGCATTTGCGATATTAGAGGGTCTCATGCATCGCTCGCATTTGCGATCAGTGCTTTGCTTTTGTGAACATCACAATTGCAAATAAGAGTGTGTAATTGTGATACCTGCAGCTAGTTAAAAGGTTGGGATTTCGGGACTTAGCTCATTTTACTCCATCTTGGGGACCTAGACACCACATAGAGGCGATTTTGGAGAGCGAGTTCTTCCCTACTTTATAGATGTGGCTGTTTGGAGGCTTGTTCTAAAGGGGAAGCCGTGTTGGATTGTTTATCTTGTTCCAAAAAGAGGTAAGTATCACGGTTAACCTTAACTTGAGGGATTAGGATATGATTGATCGATTTGCTACGTTATTTATGTGTGGGGACGCTGTATATGCAAGGTGACGAGTCCATATGCGTTGTCATGAGTATAAGCATGTGAGGTATTCTAGCTTACTTTATACCATTAAATTATGCCATGTCTTGTCCTTATTTCGTGCTTTCCTTTATTATGTGCCTTTATCTGAAACATGTTTTCTTGACACCTATATGCCTTCACTTTTAACTACCTTCAATTGATAAATGCTTATATTTGCTTTATGCTTTAATTCAATGTATGCCCTTACTTGTTATATGCCCTTTCTTGTTATTAGATAGATGCGTTTACCTGCTTCATGTCCTTATTTGCCTTATTGTAGTTACATGTTTCTTGTTTTATGATATTGTGTAATGTTGTATTATGTGACCTTAGATTGTTCTCGTCTTACAACTTGTTTAAGTCTTGTTGGTATATATTGTGAGGCTAGCTCTTGGATATTGCACTATTTGATCTTTATTGTTCGTGCTCGTACTTCCTTGATGAATTTATGCATTCTAGCTCCCTTTAATATTATGTTGTGAGACATGCTGTGTTGATTATTACTGAGTATTATCAAATAAACTAATATAATGAGATCGGGTTACGCGTTGTAACGGTATTGTAATTGATATTGGGATCGGGTCGCTCGCCACAGCAGCATTGTTATTGACATTGGGATCGAGTTGAATGCTGCAATGGTATCGACACTAGTTGGTATTGATATTGGGATCTGGTTGTGCGCTGCAACAGAAAGGATGTCTTGTAGTTATTCTTTCTTATTGTGCTCTGCTACCGATGTGTTATGAGGCTATGATGTGATGATATTTATGGGGCTCCCTGTCGTCTATTTTCTTATTCCGTTCATTATGTAGTTACTCATTTTTTTAACCACGGAGAAACAAATAACACAATACCATAGTCCGGAAAGAAGATATATGTACAATCACTCATTCAATACCCTTATACCCATCTCGCTCAAATTCCGCTATGAGGCCCAAATAGAACCGCAATATGGGTGCATAACCAATGAATCACAACCCCTCGTGGCATAGAAGAGTAACTCATAGAACATAATAGAACACGAATAAGCTCAACTTTAACCGAATGGCACATCCCTCAACAATAGCAGTACAGAGTCAACCAATCCGACCAAGTGTAGAATACACATCCTCATTGGGCCTTCCTATGGGCCCCAAATCAACTCTAGTCATCCACAAATAGATAAATAATCCTTTGAAACTCCACAATGACCTAACCATAACACATACTATCATCTGGCTAGCTTTGGACACAACTTCACAGTCCACAACCACGAAACAATCTGCTTCTGAGAACTCCCACTCTCCAAATTCATAGAAAACACGAATCACCATATCTGCTCCCAACTCCACCGCCCGAATGTCTAACACATCTCCCATACACGATCATCCCATGAGGAATACTTCTATAATTCTTCTGTACCACATAGCAAAATCTGAATATCAGTAGTTGATCAACCAGGTGAGTACGACAATATCAATTAAGCGTCCGTAAGTCAAAACACAATGCACCTTCTGAAATGCGTACCCTTCTCAGGAATTACCAAGTAGTAATAACATTCAGCTAGACATCTGAAACCGTCCATGTTGTTTAGGAATTCATGATTTTCCCTTCAAAGTTGAATCGTGACCTTGCACATCCAAATCTCAATCCTACACAATATACCACATCTATCATGCCATCATATGAAAAGCACAAGAATCTCATAATCAACTCTGAGTCACCAGCTGAATACATACTCGATCAGTCAGAAACCTTCCATTTGATCTCATCTAAAGAAAAATCACAATACGCAACTTGCTCTTTACACCGGTAGGAAATATCTATCACAAATCGTGGTAGAAACCATCGAGAACTCTTTGAAACCCATTTGCACATAACCAAATCATCATAACTGAATCTCTGTAACTCTATCAAGCCATGCGAGTCGCCAAACCCAAGAGTACTTCCACAAAACACCTGTAGGGACTCACGACATCTTAAGTACCCAAAGAACCGATCACATCCATTACCATGCTGATCCAACCTACTACCAAGTTATCCTATTCCTCTGAGTTCCCTCCAAATTACCCTCAAGTTGACAATTCTCCTTACCATAACACTACGATCCTTAACCAAAGCTCTCCACAATAGGTCTTAATATAAAAACACACACGTTAAAACCTATAAGCCATTGTATTCTCTCTCAAGCGCCCAGAAGTACCACAACTGAGATACCCACTCTGAAAAGACTTTCTGTGAATCTAAAGTCGTTTCCTTCACCTTCCTAATACTGAAATGTAGAATCCATAAGGATATAGAAATACCGCAAGTTTCGACACCACCCAATGTAAATCTCAGCTTTTAGCCATATACCAATACCCAAAATTCTCAATTGCTACATATAAATCTTGAATCCATTAGAACCTTCTCGAAAGTCATCCACTCTACTTGATCCCTAGTTGCATGGCCCAAACAGGTCGAATGACCTGTGCCCCGTTAGCTCAATAACACCCAAGGAAGTAATATGCATCTCTAAGCAACCGAGTGAGTCCCTTTTCTTAGTACATTAGATCCATCAAGAACAACCCTAGACCATTTCCAAGAATCCCATATATCCATAAGGTGTAATACATCATGCATCCAGAAATTTCCTCTCTTAAGTCATCCTCAAAACCAGTCTCTACAAGTCGTAACCAATCCACAAGTATGCCTCAGATCGAAACCAATACAACACGTAACCATGCAATCAAATCATTGATAGCAGACTCCCCCACTTGGCTCAAAGCCATAGAATAAAACACTTGATAACTCACAATGCCCTTGCTCTATTACGACCATAATCCCACAGTGAGATTCAACTAAATCCTTCATAAGCTCATGTAACACAAACCATCTTATACCTCAGATCATTTGCAAATCTCGCATTCATCCTCATGACGGTCAGGTCAACTATTATAACCGATCAAAACTCAAATCACACAAATATAACCCACTGGTAGAAAAGAAATCCTCCACACAATATCATAAGGATCACACATTCGTAGATTACCCCACAGGTTATAACCTGCCTGTTTAGCCTCAAACAAATATCTCTCTATAACCTTTCATTACCATAACTAATACGCAATAGCTTAATCTTCCTGTGTCTGAACTCATCAACAAGACACGAGAATCTAATTCATTCCACAATTAAGCAACATGAAAGGCCCTTCAATACACTCATAACTCGAGACTATACGCCACATCAAGACAGAAATCAAGTACCTAATAGTTCTCTTCACATCCCAAGCAAACTCTTCCCCTCACATTCAAACCAACTGAACACACCCTGCAGTCACACCATACTCATCATATAGCCATCCAACCACTCGCCAAGCCACTAGTACCATTCATAGATACACCACTGGACATAGAGCCTAAGCTGCGGCCCAAATCGAGCCTCAAGTATTCCAAACTAACCCATCATCAGCACACCAAAATCACATCTTGCACCTCATCCATGGAATCACAAGCTGTCGAAGTATAGCCGATACCGAGTACTCATATACGCATACAAATGCGTGGAAGGAATTCAAAGAGTTATGTTTCAAGATGAATCAATGTTGCACGATAAGGAAAGAAAGATGGAAAATTTATCTTAAATGCCCTGTAGCCTCTCGAAGATAGGTACGGACGTCATCATACCGATCCGCAAGACTCTACTAGACACTTGCTCATGACTCGTAGAACCTATGAACCTAGAGTTTTGATATCAACTTGTCACGACCCAAAAATCAAACCGTCGTTATGGCACCTAACCCGATCCGCTAGGTAAGCCTATTAATGATAAAACACAATATAATAATACTAATGCGAGTCAAATATGAGATAACTGAATTTTTATACAACTCCCCAAGCACTGGTAGTTCAAATCTTGAGCTTTTAAAGCATAGAGTTTACAAAGCTGGTTTGAAATAAAATACACCATTTGTTTGAAATATACAAGAACAGATCTAAAATACTAAAGCTATCAATATCAAGAGGCATCTATGACTGGAACACAGGTACATCTTCCGATCCAGCTCCCGCCGTATGGAGCAACATCAGCATCCAAAATCTATACGCAAGGTGCAGAAGTGTAGTATGAGTACCGACCCCATGTACTCAATAAGTAACAAACCTAACCTTATATACTCGTATATGTATATGGGGCATGAGAAAGGGTTACAATGTTATATATGCACCATCACATGATCAGCTAGTATACGTTGATGATTTTGCCCATTGAGGCCGATATGATATGATGGAATGTCCTCAAAGGCATGAGGATGTTATGTACGCATAAACATATGCATAATATGACATTTATACGTATATACATAACACTATAGAGGTTTAATTATTCACTAATCTATTCAGACTTACAGATTGAGTCTTTTTACTCCATGTTTCTTTCATGTATTTTATATACTGTTTTTCATGTCTTACATACTCAGTATTTTATTTGTACTGACTTCTTTTTTGCCTGTTTCATGCCCGATAGGCAGGTTGACAGTCCTCCTAGTAGGCTATCAGCTCAAGGGAAGGTGTTGGTGCACTCTACTTACTCCAAAGTTGCATATTTGGTCAATATGATTTGGACATGTATTGATTGGTATGGCGTGGCCCTATCGCAACCTTTATGACATCTTGTAGATTGATGTCATGTATATGGATACTTGTATGGCCTTGTCGATTATGTTTTGAGTATACAAATGATCATGTCGATTATTGGTTGGAGTTGATTTTATTTGTGTTCCAAGTGTTACTCTTCTATGCTATGATGAGTTGTGAGACTGTTGACTTCACACATAATGTAGTTTTGTTTGGGCTTTGTGGCAAAAGCTGAGCGAGATGGCTCTTGGGATGCTGACTGATTGATTGCGCCTTGGTTACAATTTTCCTGTCTAGGGTATATTGTGCTATCCGTTTCTCTATGGTAATGGTCATGCATTTTGCGAGTTTGTTGTTGGTACATATGTGGTTATTGATTGTGAGTATAATGGATCGACGGGTAATTCATGTGGATCAGTATGCTTGGATCAGGTCATGCACCGCAGCGAAGCTATGTTTGGTAATGATATTTATGCTCGCTTCATGTGTTTTGCTTCTCCCTTGTGAGATGTGTTCATAGCGTTGCACCTTATGGTGGTATTTATTGAATTTGTTGGGTGGTTCTTTCATGTTCTCTTTCTGTTGTCAGTTATATTTGAATTGTTACTTGCTAGGTGTGAATCGCATCATATGTGACTTTAGGTGGCATTAGGTGTGGCATGTTGGTCGAGGGGCTTTTACCAGGTGAGATGAGGTAATTAGACCTGGTATGAGTGTTATCGGACTTTAGAGTATGTTTGGAACAACAACTTCATTAGGCAGTTCAGAATTTCGCAATAGTTCTTATTGGGCAAGAGAGCTCTGCGACTAGTTGATCTGAAGAGTGGTTATGAGTATTTGTGTGTTTCTTTCAGCATTGGCAGTGCACGAAGGATTTGGACGAGGTTTTACTTGATATGAGGTTTTTTACCGATATCGGGTTGTTGTTGAGCAGCCACTATGGTCGGAAGTTATTTCTATAAGTATCTGAGTCCTGCAGTACAGTATGCGATTATATCTTGGGTTACTGTTATGGATTAATATGGCTCGTTCAGACTTATACATTGTATAGATGCGAGATTCAGGTCATATAATGAATTTTGGATGTTGGAGATTGGTTTCTAAGGTTTATGAACTAAGGTTGAAGTAACAATCTTTGGTTAGGTTGTATTTTCGGACTTATATGGATTGGGGTGATGTGGGATCACCCATGAGTATGAGTAGTTTACGGTGATTTGATGGCTTTGGAACGACTCTTGGAATGTCCGAGGACGAACGTATATTTAAGTGGAGGAAATGTAATGACCCGAACGGACGTTGTGAGCATTTGAAGTTTGTTCGACAGTTTAAGGTCTTGAGTAGATTCATATAATGTATTATGACTTGCGAGTATGGTCGGTTTTGGTTTTTGAGTGGTCGGTATATGGTTTGGAAGAACGATTCTCAATTTAGAAGCTTTGAGTTGAAAGGGTTGACCAAGTTTGACCTCGGATCAGAGTTTTGATAGTTCCATTAGGTCCAGATGATGATTTTGGACTTGGGCGTATGCCCGGATATGCATTTGGGTATCTCTAGAAGATTTTGGCGCTAATTGGCAAAAGTCGGCAATTTGAAGGTTTATAAATTTCCTAAGTTTGAGCATGGGTTGAGTACATGGATATTGGGTTCGTATTATGATTTTGGGACTTGGAATAGGTTCGTTTTTTCATTTGTCACTTGTCTTAAAAGTTTGGCATCATTCCAAGTTGGTTTGATAGGAATCAGACGTTTAGTTGTGATTTTAGCGATTCTTGAGTTTCATTGTAATTCATGTGTTTTGGTGTCTGATTTATGGTTCCAGATATTACTTTGGTGTTTTGAGTTTGCGAGTGAGTTTGCATGATATTTTTATACTTATATGGATGTTTGGATTGGAGCCCGCGGGGCTCAGGTGAGTTTCAGACGTGGTTTGGTCATGTTTCATAGTCGCTAGTGCTGGGCTAATATTGCAGGTCTTGCATATTCTAGATCCTGTGTCTCAATTGCAAGGTGGACTGTGAGGCTGTATTGTTCGCATTTGCGAACTTTTGATCGCTTTTGCGATTGGGTACCTGGGCAGGGGTAATCGCAATTGCGATGATGGGATTGCTTTTGCAGAGGGGATTGACTTTGCAAATGCAAAGTCTAGGTCGCATTTGCGACATCCCTAGTGTTCAGCGGGCATTATATTTGCGATTCACTTGTCACATTTACAGGTTTGCATCTGCGAACCCCTTTGCATTTGCGACATCCACATCTAAAGAAAAGATTGGGATTTCGAGACTTGGTCTCATTTTATCATATTTTGAGCCCTAGATTTGGTAGGAGGCGACTTTAGAAGGACATTTTTATACCAAACCATTGAGTAAATGGTTTTGTATCACGACCCAAACTGATGGTCCATTCCTAACGTAAGGCAATAAACTAGTGATTCATGTGAAACATACGCGGGAAAACAAGCACAAAAGAATATATATATATATATATATATATATAAGGAGAGCGGACAAAGCCACATACTATCCAACTATGCATGACTGTCTACAAAACCTCTAATATAGTGTACAACAATATAAAGGATGGGATTGGGCCCCGTTATACCCATATATATATACAAAAGTATCGTAGCAAAACCCAATAGCAACTCCGGATTAAATGGATCACACCAACTCTTGCTGAGCAAGGATCCTAAGAAGGGGGGCCATTTGCCTGTCTACCTGCATCTGCGGGCATGAAATGCAGGCCCCCGGGCAATAGGGGTGTCAGTATGAATAATGTAGCGAGTATGTAAGGCATAAAAATCAGTATATAAAAGACATGAAAAAAAATATGGAGTAAAGGACTCAACCTGTAAGTCTGAATAGCTTTGTGAATCATGAAACAATTATAATTTCATGAATATATGTATAAACGTCATATTATGCATAGGTATATGCGTACATAACATCATCAAGCCTCATAGGGAAACCCATCATATCATCTCGACCTCTGCGGGCGAAATCATTAATGTATGGCAGTTGATCAGGTGGTGGTGCATATATAACGCCATAACCTTTCCCCATACCCCATATACATATGCTATATGCGTATACAACGCCATCTGGTCATGGGTCAATATACATGCATAAATGAATGCAATGCAAAATGAAGTAAGTCAATAAGATCTCTCAGAATGTCATGAGACCCATGAACAGATGATATGATAGTAGGACATATGGGAAATCACGAACATAAGCAACCCTAGTACTTCTAAGAATAGAATCATTTGTGAAAGTTATGTGCTTGCTCGTTTCATTGTATTATATGGATCATGCCAAAAGGAAAGAAGGGATAGCCTTAACATATCTCAAGTCATCAATACAACTCAACAACAAGCTTATGACAACTGGCGCGCCAACCCTATAACAAAGAAATACAACTTAGATAGCGATAGTATATCATGTATCTCAAACGGTAACTCGATTCTAAAATAAAATGGGCAGCATTTCCCCTGATTTTACTGCTCCCTCATACCTACTATAGGTGAGACAACAACACAATACAACCAGCAACTCAAAAACAACCTAACTACAATTCGGAACCTTTAATACAACAAAAACCCAAATATACCATAACACACTCAATCAACAAGTTATCAATTAGCCAGAAATTGCAACGACGAGTGACCATCCCACTAATCTACCACATGTGTAGTTTCTCCATGCCCTTTATCCTTCCAAACTCCATAAATTAGTAGCACAATAGGCCAACACGAGTGGATTACAAAACAGTCAACTAAAAGTGAAATAAATCAAACTCATGGCTTCCGATCACCGTCTGTGAGTTCTAACTATTAGGAAACTAATTTAGAAACCTTCCTTGATATTTAAAAGCTTAAATACAGAAGTATGCATTTTCTTAACTATGAAGTACCTTGCAAAACTCAAACTATAAAGAAAAAGAGAGGAGATATAGCGATACTTATGTCGTAGGGGTCGTTCTAATATTATCGCTTCTTCATTTCGTACCCGCGATGTTAATCTTATTTGAAACCCTTGTAGAAAGCTTAAGGGTAAGTTTATGATCTTATTTTGGTAGTGGTCTATGGAAAAATGAAAGAGACGACATAATATATATATATATATATATATATATATATATATATATATATATATATATATATATATATATAAGTCAAAGAGGTGCTAGCTTGGCACCCTAGCATTGGCTCTTCTTCCGATGCTTATATCTCTTTATCCGGATATTGTATGAATGAACGGTTAAGAGAATTGGAAACTACATTCCAAGACCTTTAATTTGGTATATAATATGTCCCAAAAAGACCTAATATAGCACATGAAATGTATTTCTCAAAAAGCTTCATTAGAAGGCAAATCCTTAGTCAGTTTTTCCGCAGCTTAATTCTGATCTTTCCCAACCTTTATATTTTATATCCAAACATAATATATAGTCATATTATGACTTTAAACTCATTTAAATCATGATTAACAAGTCTCATATTCATTACGTCACCTTAGGACGCACGTGGTGTAACAATATTTCCCCCTAGAAACATTCGTCCTCGAATGTTAAACTCCCAGAGATCTATAGAAAATTTCGCAGAGTCTCCTCTATAAAGGTACTACTACCGACCTGTCATGCAGAAAACCCAACAATACAAAGCCATACAGGGCCACAATTATCAGTAACATTAATGGCCTCACACGACCAATTATAGTAACTTACATAAGAATCTAGTATCATATACGTACCTAAAGGCTGTGATATCTCAGTCCGATCCTCCTCCGGAAGGGGAAAAAAGTGAGGATACCTGGTCTTCATGTCTTCTTCAGCTTCACAAGCCATCTTTTCCACATTCTTAATTCTCCAAATTACTTTAATCGAAGCTACATCCTTAGTTCTTAATCCCCGAACTTGTCTATCTAGTATAGCAATGGGAGCTTCCTCATATGATAGTTGCTCTGTGACCTGAACATCATCAACTGGAATGACTCTAGAAGGATCTCCAATACACTTACGGAGAATAGACAAATGAAAGACGGGATGTATAGACTCTAAGTTGGAAGGAAAGTCTAACTCATATGCTATTTGGCCTACTCTGCGTATAATCTTATAAGGTCCAATGTACCCAGGGCTAAGCTTTCCTTTCTTATCGAATCTCATAGCGCCTTTCATCGGTGATCCCTTTAGGAATACCCAGTCATCTACCTAAGACTCCAAGTCTCATCGTAGATTATATGCATAGGACTTCTGATGACTCTGAGCTGCTAATAGCCTTTCCCTTATAAGTTTAATCTTCTCAACTGCCTATTGTACCAAATCTGGTCCTACTAACTTAGTTTCCCCAACCTTGAACCATCTGATAGGTGACCTATACTTTCGTCCGTAAAGAGCTTTGTATGGAGCCATTTGAATGTTGGAATGATAGCTATTATTATATACGAACTCAATAAGGGGAAAATGATCATCCCAGCTGCCCATGAATTCAATCACACAAGCCCGTAGCATATCCTCCAGTATATTAACTGTACCCTCAGCCTGATCATCTATTTGGGGATGAAATGCAATACTAAGACTTATCTGAGTCCCCAATCCTTTTTGGATTGACCTCCAGAAATAGCTATAAACTGAGTACCTCTATCTGAGATAATAGATATAGAGACACCATGAACTCGTACCATCACCTTAATGTAAAGCCTTGGATAATCCTCTGCTGAATATGTAGTCTTGACAAGTAGAAAATAGGCTAATTTTGTAAGTCTATCAACAATCACCCATATAGAATCGAACTTACACTGGGTACGAGGTAAGCCTATGATGAAATCCATATTAATTAGTTCTCATTTCCAAGTCGGAATCTCTATAGCCTATAATAATCCAACGGGTTTATAATGCTCAATCTTAACCTGCTGACAATTAGGGCACTGAGCAACAAACTCTGCTATATCCTTCTTTATTTTGTCCCACCAGTATATTTCCCTGATATCATGATACATCTTCTTCACTCCTGGATGAATAGAATAACGAGAATAGTGAGTTTCTCCCATAACCTTTTGGCGCAACCCTGCCACATTAAGAACACATAATCGACCTTGATATCTGAGGACTCCATCTCCTGTAATCTCAAATGGTGTCTTCCCCTTTTGAGAGGTTGTATCTCTGTAATGAGCTAGCACAAGATCCTCATACTGATGGTCCTTCACTTCAATTACTAAAGAAGATGTTGTCATGTCCTGAATAGTAACTCTGGTATCACCTGAATCTAGCAATCGAACTCTAAGATTAGCTAGCTAATGAATCTCATGGGCTATCTCACTCTTATCTTGCTATAAATATGATAGGCTACCCATAGATCTACGGCTGAGGGCGTCATCTACTACATTTGCCTTCCCTGGATGGTATAAAATATCAACATCATAGTCTTTCAGTAGCTCCAGCCATCGCCTCTAGCATAAATTCAATTCCTTTTGCTTAAAGACATATCGAAGTTTCTAATGATCTGTACAGATATTAACATGAATGTCATACAAATAGTGCCTCCACATCTTTAGTGCATGAATCAACGCGGCTAACTGTAAATCGTGGGTCAGGTAATTCTTGTGTTCTTTCTTAGTTGTCTAGAAGCATAAGCTACAACCTTATCACGCTACATTAGTACACAACCCAATCCAACGCCCGAAGCATCACAATAGATAGCATAACCATCGATCCCCTCTGGGAGTGTCAAAACTGGTGCTAAAGTCAATTTATCCTTCAACGCCTAGAAACTCCGCTCACAAGCATCAGTCCACTGAAACTTAGTTGCCTTCTGAGTCAACTTTGTCAATGGTGCTGAAAGAGAAGAAAAGCCCTCTACAAATCTCCTGTAATAACTTGCCAAAACTAGTAAGCTATGAATCTCCGTCGGTATCGTAGGTCTAGGCCAAGTCTTCACTTCCTTAATCTTCTGTGAAACACCCTGGATACCCTAACCAGAAATAATATGTCCACGGAAAGCTACAAAATTCAACCAGAATTCACATTTAGAAAATTTTGCGTACAACTTCCTCTCTTGTAGAACTCTGAGCACAGTACGCAAATGATCTGCATGCTCAGCCTATGAATGGGAGTAAACCAAAATATCATCTATAAATAAAATCACGAACTGATCTAGAAAGGGTCTGAACACACGGTTCATCAAGTCCATAAATACTACTGAGTCATTGGTCAACCCAAACAACATAACTCGAAACTCAAAGTGCCCGTATCTGGTCCTGAATGTTGTTTTCGGAATATCTCTCTCTTTAACCCTTACCTGATGGTACCTAGACCTCAAGTCTATCATGTAGAAACACTTGGCACCTTGCAACTAATCAAACAAATCATCAATCCTCGGGAGCGGGTACTTATTTTGATCGTCGCCTTATTTAACTGTCTGTAATCAATACACATCCGCAGGTAACCATCTTTCTTTATCACAAATAACACAAGTGCTCCCCACGGTAATGTACTTGGTCTAAAAGCCTTTCTCAAGAAAATTTCTCAGTTATTCTTTCGACTCTCTCAGCTCTGCAGGTAGGAGGAATAGATATCGGTTGAGCATCTGGTAATATGTCAATAGAAAACTCAATATCCCGCTCTGGAGGAAGGCCTGGAAGCTCAATGGGAAAAACATCAGGAAACGCATTAACCACTGGGTCGGTGACTCTACTTTCACATCTCGTACCTGAACTAAGTGATAAATATAGCCCTTTCTAATCATCTTTGTTGCCTTGAGATAGGAAATAAACGTACCTTTCGGCGATGCAGTATTACCTTTCCACTCCAGAACTGGCTCCCCTGGAAACTGCAATCGAACCATCTTTGATCTACAATCAACGTTAGCATAACAACAAGCCAACAAATCCATATCCATTATAACATGAAATTCTACCATATTTAACTCAGTCAGGTCTACTACTATAAAACGAGTATGAACTATTACAATACAGTCTCTATATACCCGTCTAGCTATAACTGGATTCCCAACAAGTGTAGACACCTCAAAAGGTTCAATCAACATAGGTTCTATCCCAAACTTACTAGCAACCAACAGAGTGACGTACGATAATGTGGAACCTGGATCAATCAATAAATGTACACCATATGAGGATACTAATAATATACCCGTAACAACATCAGGTGACGACTCATGATTCTGTCGACCCGTTAATGCATAAATATGGTTCTGAGGGTCGTTCGAGCTAGATGCTCCACTTCTGCTTCTACCACGACCGGCTGGTGCCTATGAACCTTGCCCGGGAGGGCGTACTGATGATGACGAACCAACTACAAATCCCGCTGGCTGAACTATACCTCAACCACCTCTCGTCGGACAATCTCTCATAACGTGGCCTAGATAACCAAAAGTATAACAAACACCCAACCCTACAAGGCACTTCCCGACATGTTGCTTACCACATTGAGCACACCGTGGCAAGGGCAGCCTCATCTGACTTGACTCGCCCCTATACTGAGAACAAGAGGTCCTAGAACTATAACTGGGCCCTGAATATGTGGAATGATCAAATCTCCCATCAAAAAATTGAGGGGGGTACACTAGCCGATGTCTAGGCTAGATACCTCGGGTACTGCTTTCTCTGACCACCTCGAAACTCACCAAAAGGACCTGAAGATCTTGCTCTCTTACTCTGGCCCCTATCATGCTCATGATTCACCCTCTGCTTCTGCTTGCGCTCCTCTACACCCTGAGCGTATGCCTGAATACGAAAAATATCCATGCCTGGCTGAAGTGAGACCGACATACAGTCATTAAGCACGTGCAGTTCCAACCCTATCACGAACCAGTGAACCCGATCCTCCATCTTAGCCACAATAGTGGGAGAATACCTAGCCAAAAAATTAAACTGAAGGTTGTACTCCCGAATAGGGCTGGACATAATTTGGTAAATACCGAATTACCGTACCGAAACCGAAAATTTTGGTATTTGGTATACGGTATTTTTGTATTTGGTATGGTATTTGGTTTAAGTTTTTTAAAAAATGGTATTAGGTATGGTATTTGGTATTTTAAAATAAAATATTGAAATACCGATATCATACCGAAATATATATTATATTACACAAAACACATATTATAAATTATAATATAAATATAAAAAATTAAAATTTTACTTTCCTTTATTCTCAAAGTTTATCAATTAACTCTCAACAAGTAACAAGACATTTCTAATGATCAAATATTCTTTAATGTATAATTTTCTCTATTTGGGTCTATATTTGCTAGTTTTGGACAAAATTTTTGTCAACAAATATTTTTTAGTTTTGTATTTTTGAGTACTTTAATTAAGAATATTAGAGTGTATGGCTCTATGCACTAGTTAGTATTCAAACCGAATAAACCAAAGTTACCAAACCGAAACCAAAAGGAGAAAAATCGAACCATGAATTTAATTAGGTACGGTATTGGTATAGGATTTTAAGAAATCGAATACCGAAAATACCGAACAGAATTCTCTAAATAGCGTACAGTACCGACCGACGAACACCCCTACTCCCGAATACTCATATTACCATGTTGAAAGGTCAAGAACCTATCAACTCTGGTCCGTCTACTCTCTATTGGCAAATAATGACGAAGAAAAGCCTCTGTAAACTCGTGCCATACTTCTGGAACGGCATCCTTACCTCTGGACAACTCCCAAGACTCATACCAATTAACTGTAACATCCCAAAGTCTATAGGAAGCTAGATCAACTAACTTAGTCACAGTGGCCTTCATTACCCTCAAAGTCTGCATACTATCGATAAATACCTGAGGGTCCTCGTTTGGATCTACTTCAGTGAATACCGGAGGGTCCAAATTAATGAAATCATGAACCCTCGCACTGATGGCCCTATCTACATGACCAATACCTACATCCTGTCATGGAGCTTGTGTTACCACTAATCGAGTCAATAGCTGAATAACATCTCTCATTTTTTGACCAGGTGCATTTGGCTGAGGAGCTGGGGGTACTTGGGGGGGGTGCGGGAGTTGGTGCCCCTCGGATCTCCTATACAGAGGGTAGGGTATGTGATATCTGAGATGGAGTCTCACTATGCGACTCTCCCCGAGCCCTGGTAACTTGTGGCACTCGACTTGTAGTGTTATCAGCCACGGACTTGCCCTTCTGGGCAGTTGTAGCCTTCTTGGGCATCATTGAAAACATAACATATTAGGAAAATTAATCCATATATCACACGATCTATGACAATAAGGGAGGATAACATCTTATATGTTCTGCTGCCTCTTGTTTGTAAGTGTGGTGCACAATACACACATAAACAAGACTCTACTAGACACGGTCTGTAGACAACTTTTGTCATAAACCATATCGATGGGCCATGATGAGTGCCCGAGTTATACCTGCCGAACACCCCTAAGCATATATCTAAGATATAAACATGAAATAAGTGTAGGTCATACATAACATCTGGCAATAAACTACCGGTTCATGTGAATAAAATGCGTGGGAAAACATGCCCAAAAGAAATATATACATATATATACGGAATATGGTTGGGTGAGCCGAGAAGGCCACGTACTATCAAACTATACATAACTGTCTATAGACTCTAATAGAGTGTAAAGTTGTGTAAAGGACGAGATTGGGACCTGTCATACCCATATATGTATACAAACGTATCGTACCATAACCCAATAACAACTCTAGATCAAATGGAGCACACCAAATCTCACTAAGCAAGGATCCTAAGATGGGGAACTGTTAACATGTCTACCTGCACCTGCGGGCATGAAACACAGGCCTCCAGACAATAGGGGCGTCAGTATGAATAATGTACCGAGTATGTAAGACATAAAAATCAGTATATAAAAGACATGAAAGAAACATGGAGTAAAGGACACAACCTGTAAGTTTGAATAGCTCTGTGAATCATGAAACATTCATAATGTCATGCATGTACATATAAATGTCATATCATGCATAAGTATATGCATACATAACATCATCAAGCCTCTGAGGGCAACCCATCATATCATCTCGGCCTTAGTGGGCGAGATCATTAACATATGCCATCTGATCAGGTGGTGATGCGTGTATAATGCCATAACCTTTCCCCATACCATATATACATATACTATATGCGTAAATAATATCATCTGGTCATGGGTCAATATACATGTATAAATGAATACAATGCATAATAAAGCATGTCAATAAGATCTCTCGGAATGTCATGAAACCCATGAACAGACGATATGATAGTAGGACATATGGGGAATCAAGAACATAGGCAACCCTAGTACTTCTAAGAATAGAATCATTTGTGAAAGTTGCGTGCTTGCTCGTTTCATTGTATGATGTGAATCATGCCAAAAGTAAAGAAGGGATAGGCTTAACATACCTCAAGTCGTCAATGCAACTCAACAACAAGCTTATGACAACTAGCGCACCAATCCTATAACAAAGAAATACATGTACAACTTAGATGGCGCTAGTATACACGTATCCCAAACGGTAACTCGATTCTAAAATAAAACAGGGAGCATTTTCCCCTGATTTTATTGCTCCCTCAAGCCTACTATATGCAAGATAAAAACACAATATAACCAGCAACTCAAAAACAACCTAACTACAATTCGATACATTTAATACAATAAAAACCCAAATATACCATAACACACCCAATCAACAAGTTATCAATTAGCCTGAAATTACAACGACGAGCGACCAACCCACTACCCTACCACATGTGATGTTTATCCATGCCTTTTATCCTTCCAAACTCCATAAATCAGCAGCACAATAGGCCAATATGAGTGGACTACAAAACAGCCCACTAAAAGTGAAATAAATCAAACTCACGGCTTCTGATCACTGTCCGGTGAGTTCTAACTATTAGGAAACGAATTTATCAATCTTTCTTGATATTTAAATGCTTCAATATAGAAATTAGGAACTTTGTAACTATGAATTACATTCCAATATTCAAACTACAAAGAAAAAGAGAGGCGATATAGCGATACTTACGTCGTAGGGATCGTTCTAATGTTATCGCTTCTTGATTTCATACCCGGGATGTTAATCTTCTTTGAAACCCTTGTAGAGAGCTTAAGGGTAAGTTTATGGTCTTATTTTGGTCGTGGTATATGTAAATATGAAGAAAGAGGCGATATAAGGGATATATATATCCACTGTTGAAAAGTCAAAGAGGTGCTAGTTTGGCACCCTAGCATTAGCCCTTCTTTTGACGCTTATATCTTTTTATCTGGTTGTTATATGAATGAATAGTTAAGAGAGTTAGAAACTAAATTCCAAGACCTTCAATTTAGTACTCCCTCCATTCCAATTTATGCGAACCTCTTTGACTAGGCACAGAGTTTAAGAAAAAAATGAAGACTTTTAAAATTTGTGGTCCTAAACAAGTTAAAAAGGGGCCCAGAATATTTGTGTGGTTATAAAAGCTTCTCATTAAGGGTAGAATTGTAAGTTTAAGCTAAATTATTTTCAAATTTAGAAAGGGATCATTATTTTGGAACAGACCAAAAAGGAAATAGGTTCACATAAACTGAAACGGAGGGAGTATATAATATGTCCCAAGAAGACCTCATATAGGATACGAAATGTATTGCTTAAAAAGCTTCGTTACAAGGTAAATCCTTAGTCAGTTTTTCCGCAACTTAAATCTGATTTTTTGCAAACTTTATATTTTATATCCAAACATCATATATAGTCATATTATGGCTTTCAACTCATTTAAATCATGATTAACAAGTCTCATATTCATCATATGTCACCTTGGGATGCACATGGTGTAACATTTTGATTCAATTTTGATTATATAATATGATTGTTTATGGATTTAATATCTAAATCATGGGATTAGAAGAGAAATTTTTGAATTTTTTTATTATGTTTTGAAAAATAAAAATTTGAGATTTGAGAGTCGAATTAGACTCTGATTTGAAAACCAAATATATATATATATGGACTCGTAGGGTTATGGGTAGTCGAGATCTATCCCTTGACTCGGGTTTTGATCGGAAGGGCCCCGGTTTGACTTTTGGGGGAATTGTATAAAGGTCTTAACTTTATTAATCGAAATTGGTTTCACTTGCATTATTTGATATTCTTAATTCATTTTTTGGCTAGATCTGAGCCTAGCGGAGGCAGATTTTAAATGTAAAGTTTTTTAGAGTATCGAATTGTCCTAATTGAGGTAAGTATCTTGCCTAACTTTGTGTAGATGAATTATCCCTTAGGATTTGGTGTAATTGCATTATTTGAACTATGTAAAAAGATATGTACATGAGGTGACGAGTGTGTATATGGGCTTATGTGTGGTAATCGACCAGATTAGACCTTTAGGTTATTAATATGCCTTAAATTGAAGTTGTTGTTATATGAAACGCATTTCATTGTTGATTTACTCCTCGTACTCTTGTGCTATTGTTATTACTCTTGTTTTTGTTATTATTGAGTTGTGGGCTATGTATTGCGTGGCATTGGTATTGTTGTTCAGACGATGTTGTGGCATATGTACACGTGGTGCGTGGTTGGTTGTATTATTCTGATTGAGATGCGCATGCAGTGACATAAGGATGGTGTGTATGTTGATGCGCATGCGGCGAAATAAGGGGGCTTATGCGCGTGGTGCAAGTAAGGGAAAATATTTCATTGTGATGCATACGCGGCGAGATAAATGGGCTAAAGCGCATGAAGCTATTCAGGAAAATATTTTAAAAATGTGAAGCTCACTTGGTGTCATAATAATGACTTGTGATTTTTATATGTGTCACATCGGAGTGACTCTTGTTGTTATTCTTGTGTTGGAACGGCTTATGACGTCTTGTGTGTGTCGTGGATTTTACGTGATCTGTTGCGTGTATCCAGTGTGCTAATATGTGTCTCTGTTATTACTTGATGATTTGGTTGTCAAGATGCATTTACCTACATAGATTTGTTATCTCATATTCTATTGAGTTATTGGTAACATAACGGAATAAAGTAAAAGAAAGTCGTTATAATGCTTTACTTTGTTTATTCTTGATAAATTTCTCTTGAACATATTATTGGTAATTGACACGGGCATGATATACATGGTGGCACGAGGTCTTTGTCGTGCGAGTTTGACTTACATTGTGGCACAAGGTCTTTACCATGTGGGTGTGACTTATGCTATAGAACGAGGTCTTTGCCGTGTGAGGGTGATTGATAATGTGGTCACGAGGTGACATATGTGTGTGATTCAATTTGATGGCTTATTATCAAGACTGGAACTTTATTTGTTCCAAATTTTTATCACTTATTGATGAGATTTAGTTATTGCCTAATTTTATTCTTCCTGTTGGTGGTCTTTAATATTTTGCACAGGTTATATTTGACTAGTGAGTGACTTTATTTGAATCCCGTCACTATTCCACTAATGTTAATCTTGATACATACTGGGTACCGACCGTAGTATACTCATACTACACTTATGCATATTTAGTGCAGATCCAGATGTTGAAGATAGTGGACCCAGGCTGTGAGAGCTTCTTGATCGCAAGTGTCGCGCCCCTTTTTTCGTTCCCTTGTTCATAGCCTAAAGTGTTCTAATAATATTCACAATGTCCTATGCGTGCACTACTCGTCCCTTCCTTGTGGTCCTGGAGGTATTTTAGGACCTCTAAATTTGGGCAGTTCTAGACAACCCCTAAGGTGTTTTAAAAGGAGAAAATTCTAGGCGACAGGCAAGAACAATTAGGACTACATATAAAACAAGTTAGAGGCTCACGGTTACCTCCTCAAACATACCACATGAATGCACGTCTTCAAACAACATTCAAAGAGAATAAATCCTAGAACATGATATCTAAGTGAGCAGGGGTTATAAAGTACTGAATTAGGCCAATATGTGAAGGATCCTATTTAACTTGCCTACTGATTAAACCTATTAAATCTGAACAACTTTAAGTAGCAGAAATGCAATTTCAGAGCTGTAGGATTAAAAAAATGCCCTATAGGCTTGCCTAACGCAGAAAAGTGATGTCCTAAGAGCATGATAACTATGTCTGATGTAGTAAAATAGTAAGCAGTTTTAAACGGGCATTTGAGGTCGTATAGGCATGCTTTCTAGCAATGGTGAATGAAGACAGTGTTTAATAGATCGATTAAAAAAGCGTATAATTGATTAAGACAATTTCAAATGAAATAACACGAATTAGACTAAATTGATTTTAATTTTATAGGCAGAATTTCTGATTTTTGTTCTCTATAAGTATGATATCTAGTTGTTAAGAGCTGATGTTAGAAACTTATAGGCATGATATCTAATAAAAACAAATGTAAATACCCGTTGTAACAGAAACTGAACTTGATCACATTCTATAGGCATGGAATCTACTTATGAAGTTGATTTTTTTAAACCTATGGACATGATTTCTATTATTGGAACCACTAAAACCCTATAGGCATGATTTCTAGCATGGTATGGCAAACATAACAAGTATTATTAATATGTTCCTATAGGCATGGTTTCTAGCATGGTAAAGCAGACATAGCAAGTATAAAATACAATAGGCATGGTTTCTACCCATATTACCCCACAGATATGTAACTACCCATCCCTTTTCACTAATCACCCCAATATTCGTTTACAAATAATTATTACAAACCAGATGAATGAATTACATAAATAGATAAAAGAAAAAGAAGAAGTTATATTATATGGCGCCTGACACAGGCCCAAATAATTTTCCCAAGCCTCCGATAGTATCAAATGCCAATTTCCATAAACAATATTATTGTCTAGGTGCGTCAGAGTTCCCTAAAGATCTCAAGGATCCGGGGTAGTACTCACACCTAGACTTTATAACCAGAACTGAGTAAGTGCAGTGTGGAAGAGCCAGCTCCAGTGCATCAAAGTTCAGAGGGATCTCATAGAGATCCCGAGGCAGTCACACACTAGAGGAGCAGAACTTAAGGACCTAGGAGTAGAGTGGGGTGCTTAACATAGTTTGAAAAGTTTTCGACAAGAAGAACAATACTGGATTTATTCAATAAGTAAAGAAGTTTTCTGAAAATAAGGACTAATCAGTAGTAAAACAGTTTGAAAACAATGTGAACATTTTTAAAGAAAATCAGCAAGCAAACAGGCTATCTACAGAACAAATAGGTCCATCATCTCTTAAAAATACATCTCACACAGGGGTAGTGGGAATTGGGGACATACAGAACAGATCAATGTCATAGTGAAGCACACAACAACAGGAGCACAGAAGCTTTTCTAGAGTTTTATAGGATTAAGGAATTAGTCATACAACTGAAAGTAGAGACATAGAGCATGAATCATAGAACAACCATGTGGAAACATATTACACTGGACAAATTAAACATAGAAACAGAGTTACCTAGAGATATTAGGCAACTTAACAAGACAAATTAACCAAACCCTAAGTCAACAAATTGATTAAAACATGCCGACATACATATGACAACTCAGGTTGAGGCATGCTAGATAAAGCAATAGGCAGATCCTTAGACACACTAATCACAAGTTAAGCAGGACAGAATTCATATATGCTAGTGATTAAGCAGTGTAGTTTAGGCATGCTAAGTAAAACCATGATTTAAGCACACTAGTTACACATTGAACAGCCAAATAGTAAGCAGGAACAAGACTGGAAATCAATTGAACTAAAGCAATAACAGAACACATAGGATTTTGGACTTGAAATTGAATTAGAACATACCAGTTAAGGAGAACAAACACAGAGTATAGAGCAGGTGTAGCGCAATAACTAGCCTTGGCTTACATTCGGCTAGTTAAGTAAAAGTAGCAAGTAACAAGAAAGAGCAGAGAGCTTTTAAGTGTAAGAGAGAGTTATTGAACTAGTGTTCATGTCTGCAAGTGAGAATAGAGGAGAGTATATATAGTAGTTGAGAGCAGAGTAAAATAAGGTAAAGGAAATCAATCTTCAACAATTAACGAAGCCACAGAATCAGTCAGGCCCAAAATCAGCAAGTCTTCCCTTAATTAAGGGGTAATTAACCAACGGTAAAGAGCAGGACATATTTAAGGAAAGAAAATCAAGTAAGATTTAGGTACAAAGTAGAAAATTAGGGGTAAATACACAAGGGTTCAATTAAGGAAACAGTTAGAGAAGAATCAGTAAATAACACGGTTAATCAAATAAGGTAAGAAAACTAAATAAGATTGCAACATATGGAAATAATTGAGAACAGCATATAGGTATTACCATAGCAAATCAGTGAATCAAGGACTCAAAATAACACTATTTTGAGGAAAATAACATAGGTTTCCATGAATAAGCAAATAAGCCAAGTTTAAACAAAAAGAATCGAAGGTTTAAAGGAAAGTTTTCAAATCAAACTAAGAAACAGGGAATTCAGAATCAGTCAAAGAGAGAGTCGTGAACAGAGTTAGAGTTTAGCATATAAATAAAGTAAGACATGGATAGTCAAGAGTCGACATACAACTCTAGCAAGCATGAAAGTTAAACAATACTGATTCAATAAGAAAGAGGCAAGTCTTGAACAGTCATGATGGACACAATCATATAGAATCAGTGTAAATTTAGGCTAAGAAACTCAGTAGAAACATATCAAGGCAAGATAGTCACGAGAAATCACAGAAACTCAAAAACGAGAACCAGTCAGTCATGCTGGTACACAGAACCAAACGAAGAACCCCCTAAAAATTAAGGTTTTCAACCTAGACAAGTTAAAGATGTAGTAAACTCATTGAATCGGTCAAGATATGCAAGAAATAGAAGTTTAAACACAAAGAATCAGTTAAACAAGGTTTTAAAAAGAAGTTAAGAAAACCCTAGTTTTAGAAGAAGACGAAAAACACTTGAAATCACATGATTCTTGTAAAGAACCTCGAGGATAGTGTAAGACATTCAAGAAACAAACTCAAATCATCCTAGATCTGAGGTATAAAAAGAAATTAGGGTTTCGAAAGAACCCATATAGAGATGAAACTTGTCTAGAAATCCAAGGATCGTAGCAAATATAGAATGATTTTGCTTGAAATCACACTGGAGTAGCCAAGAACAGGCATGAGATGAACCCTAGATGCAAGTCGGTATGGCCCTAGGCCCTTGAAGACCTTAGAGAAGGCAAGAATGGTATGAGAGAAGCCATTGGAGGCCTAAGAGACGATGAGAGGTTACCGGAGATGGCCGGATATGGGAGGTCGGAGGTTGAAGATTAGGGTTAGGCTGAGAGTGTTTTGAGGGTAGAGAGGATTTTAGGGCGGAGGATGTGGAGAAATGGTTAGGGTTAGGGGTTGTTTGGAATAAAAAAGGAAAGAACAAATATGGGTCATTGATCTTTCAAATCAGCGGCCACAATCTGATGGATTTTGGGTCGGGTAGGTGTATTTAGGGCCTGGGTCGGGTAATTAGATCTGAAATTGGGCTAGGGTATTGGGTTGAATTGAGGCTAAAATTGAAATACAATTTGGCTAAGTTTTAAATAGCCAATTTAACCCTATATAATTTATAATAAATAATAGATAATTTCTAAAAAATAATTTTGTATCCTAAAATGATTAAGAATAGATATTTAAATTTTTAAAAATATAAAAGATCATTTTATGCATATAAATGTAATTATACATTAATAGGGCTAATATTGCATGCAAATTGGCTTTAAAAATATAAATGCAATTATAAAAATGCACAAAAAATATTTAAGCATTATTTTGGCATAAATATAGGATATAGATGGCTAAATTGCCACAACAACTAATTTGAGGGGTAATTATTGGAAATTTTATAAGTAAAAGGGGAAGAAATAAATCAATTTAAAGCCTTTAAAAATATAGAAAAATTATAAAAACCTTGTACATGCTTATATATGCATATATGTACTATTTTGAAGGTATATATGTATATAAAAATATATATAGAGAAATATTGGGTATCAACAGTTGCCATTCTTTACCCGGGTAGGAGGAAAGAGTTTTCGGGTAAAGAAATGATGGACAATTTTGACCGGCGGGATACTTGGAAATCATTGCAAGAACGGACACAAGGTGTCGAAGTGGCTATGGTGAGCGGTTAAGGTACGGGACAGTTGAACGAACTATAGCGAGATCTCTCCTGCTAGGATAGCGATTGCTTACTGGTTACCAGTAGATAAAAGATGCTACAAACATGTATTTGAGAAAATTTAAACATGATGCAGATTCCCTTTGGACCATGAAGGTTGTCTTCGAACGGTTAAAGATGACGTCCTTGGACCATGACGTCCTAGCCATGAATTATTTAGTGAGGGATTCACATGCCATGAAATGATGTTTTCGGGCCATGAAAATGGTGCCTCCGAACCATGACACCCTTGAATAATGATATGCAAATTTGAGTGAAATCCTCAGGCCATGGCATGGTGTCTTCCGGCTATGAGATGATGCCTTTAGACTATGACTCCTTCGGATAGATTAGCGATATTTCAGCCCATGATATGCAATAATAATAAGACAAGGCTTAGTCTTGTGAACTGGAAGGCAGAGCTTATCCCGATTGAAAAGAAAATAGATAGTGCTAGAAATAGAGCAATATTTGTGCCGAGAGGGACAGTGCTTAGTCCCATGCAGATGGGAAGGCAAGGATTAGCCTCATGCAAATATGGAGGTAAGGATTAGCCTTATGCAGGTGTGGAGGAAAGGATTAGCCTCATGGAGGTATGGAGGCAAGGATTAGCCTCATACAGGTGTGGAGGCAAGGATTAGCCTCATGCAGGTAGGGAGGCAAGGATTAGCCTCATGCAAATAGGGAAGCAGGGATTTGCCTCATGTAGGTATGGAGGCAAAGATTAGCCTCATGCAGGTATGGAGGCAAGGATTAGCCTCATGCAGTTATGGAGGCAAGGATTAGCCGCATGCAAATATGGAGGCAAGGATTAGCCTCATGCAAATATGGAGGCAGGGATTAGCCTCATGCAGGCATGGAGGCAGGGATTAGCCTCATACAAATAGGGAGGCAAAGATTAGCCTCATGCAAATATGGAGGCAGGGATTAGCCTCACACAGGTATTAAGGCAAGGATTAGCCTCATGCAAGTAGGGAGGCAAGGATTAGCCTCATGCAGGCGCCTCATGCAAGTAGGGAGGCAAGGATTAGCCTCATGCAAGTAGGGAGGCAGGGATTAGCCTCATGCAAATATAGAGGCAGGGATTAGCCTCATGTAGGTATGGAGTCAAGGATTAGCCTCATGCAAATAGGGAGGCAAAGATTAGCCTCATGCAAATAGCACGTAGAAAATAAGAGTAGTATATGTCTTAGCTGGAGATATATTCGGTGCCTGATGGCCTGATTGATAGTTATCTTGCTACATTACGTTGGATGTGCCTGCGTTCAAAGAAAAATTGTAAGTTTTGTGGGGGGAAGGTTGGTTCGTGCTTTATCTGCCGGCCTTCGCTTTGCTCCGTTCTAAAAGCTTTTCGAGTTCCCCTGGGTGACACCTAACTGTTATGGAAATAGAGTTTTCGAAAAATATGCAATTATTGATAAAAAAAATAGAGTTATTTAGAAATATGTTGATACATTAGGTAAGTTTAGATGAACCAGTGACTATAACATATCTCAAAAGCCTTGCAGCTCTCTTATATTGGATTTTTTAGGGTCCTCTTCAAAATTTTGTCCCAGTTCGGTAGATGATCTTTGACTGTTTGCGGATAATAGGCCTTGCTGAATCTTCTTCGGAATTTTGAGAATCCTTCTCAAAATTCTACCCCAGTTTCTTAACTGACTTTCTGGCATGCGATGGCGCTGGCTGGACTTGCTCCGGAATTTTGAGGGTCCTCCTCAAAATTCTACCCCAGTTTCTGAACTTAGGGGAAATGAAAATTTTATTATGATATGATCGAACCCATAAGGCTGCCTACATATCTCCTCTTAAATGGGAATTAGGTCAAGCGTAGTTCAATTACATCAGAAGATAGATGTAAAATAATCTAGGCATAGTATCTCTTGACTGCGTCTGAATTGATTGGTTTTGGCTAGATTTCTTCATCCATTTCTGCGAGTATGAGTGCTCCTCCCACCGGATATTCAGCAAGATGATCTGCCAATGCTTGTCCCTTAACCGCCTTTTGAGTTACATAGATGATATCAGACTCACTTAATAGTATCTGCCATTTAGCCAACTTCCCAATAGGCATGGGCTTCTGAAATATGTACTTTAGAGGATCCATCCTGGATATGAGGTATGTAGTGTAGGCACAGAAATAATGCCTCAATATTTTAGGTGTCCAGGTTAAAGCACAGCAAGTGCGTTCAAGCAGAGCATATCGTGCTTCATAAGGTGTGAACTTCTTACTCAAGTAATATATGGCTTTCTCCTTTCTTCATGTCTCATCATGTTGTCCCAAAACACATCCGAAGGCTCCATCTAATATAGATAGATAGAGTAGCAAAGGTCATCCCAGCTCTGGCGGGACCAGCACTGGTGGTGTGGATAGGTACTCCTTGATCTTGTCAAAGGCTTTTTGACAATCCTCAGTCCAGCTTGTTTTGGCATCTTTTCTTAGCATCTTGAAGATGGGTTCACATATGACTGTGAACTGTGCTATGAAGCGACTGATATAGTTGAGACGTCCTAGGAAGCTCATCACGTCCTTTTTGCTCTTAGGTGGCGGTAACTCCTTAATAGCCTTGACTTTAGACGGATCTAGCTCGATCCCTTGACGAATGACGATGAATCCCAATAACTTTCCTACAGGAACCCCGAATGCGCACTTTGCGGAGTTCAGTTTCAAATTGTACCTCCTTAGCCTGCCAAAGAACTTTCTCAGGTCCGCTATATAATCTGCGGCCCTCTTGGATTTGATAATGACATCGTCCACATACACCTTTATTTCTTTATGTATCATATCATGGAAGATGGTTATCATGGCTCTCATGTAAGTGGCCCCAGCATTCTTCAGACAAAATGGCATCATCTTGTAACAGTATACAACCCACTGTGTGATGAAAGCTGTCTTTTATGTATCTTCTTCATCCATCCAAATCTGGTGATAACCCGCGAAGCAATCTACAAAGGATTGGAGCTCATGTTTGGCGTAGTTATCAATCAGGATGTGTATGTTTGGCAGTGGGAAGTCGTCCTTAGGACTTGCTCTGTTTAAATCCCGATAGTCAACACATACCCGGACCTTCTCATCCTTCTTTGGAACTGGCACAATGTTAGCTAACCAGGTTGGGTATTCAACCACCCTGAGAACTTTGTCTTTGATCTGCTTGGTAACTTCCTCCTTGATTTTCAGGCTCATGTCTGGTTTGAACTTTCTGAGTTTCTGCTTGACTGGTTGACACATGGGATTGATAGGCAGCTTGTGAGCCACTATGGACGTGCTCAAATAGGTCATGTCATCGTATTATCATGCGAAAATGTCCTTATACTCTTTTAGGAACCGAATGTACTCTTCTTTCTCTGTAGGCAACAAGTAAATGCTGATGCAAGTCTCTTTGATGGTCTCGGCGTCTCCAAATTTACTGCCTCTGTCTCGTCCAGATTGGACTTAAGCTTATTCTCAAAAATTTTAACCGCCCTAACAATTTCCTTGGGTATCTCATCTTCTTCCTCTGAATCACTATTCTCATGTTGCGTTTCCTCATTACATGTCACAGTCAGTGGTTCATTAGAAAAAGTAATAATAACGATGTAGAAAGGAAAAGTGTAAAGATAGTAGTGAATAGTAAAGAGCAAATGCATTTGATGAATCGAGCATTTATTTTGAAACAAGTAAAGCTTAAAACAAAATTACGGAAAATCTTAAATGCCTAAAATGGCTATAGAAGTAAATGTTTCCAAGCTACCCAGGGACTTGTCGAGCTCGGGATGGTGTGGCGGTCCAGTTCCTGAGAATAGCTCCCTTCTTCACAATTTAAATAGTGAGGCCTTCCTCCTCCTCCTCCTCGATTATGGCACTACAGTCCATGTATTCATCTTCCAATAACAAATTCTTCAACCCAGTTAGTGCTTCTTCTTTTGTAGTCCCCTATATCGTATCAGCTTGATGAAAAGGTTGTTCCAAACATGGCACTAGCTGCTCAAGAGGGTAATACGGTTCATGCCATGGAGGTGACCATTCCTTGTACTCTTGCCATATGTACTAGTATCTGATCCCAAAGGTGGTGCCATGATTTTTCAGCTATATCGGTTTGGTGATACCTTGGAGGTTCTTTCCCAACCCTTTGTCGGGTTCATATCCAGACCAGGCCAATATACTTTCTATTTTACTGTTCCATCATTTATGCTTCTCGATGGCATTGACTCGTTCAATATGATGATAGGTTTCCCCTCCTAGCCTTCTTTTATGTCCAATTGACGGGATGGTTTGACTAGTGCAAATGGGGCTACTCCCATCTCCATGAATGATCACCTCCTGTCGATTCTATTCGAATTTCACGGCTTGATGTAGTGTGGAAGGCACGGCTCCAGCGGCATGGATCCATGGTCGGCCCAACAGAAGGTTATATGAGGCTAGTATGTCGAGTACCTGAAATTTGACGTCGAACCAGGTTGGCCCCATCTGTATGTAAGGGTTGATTTCCCCGATCGTGGCCCTTTGGGACCCATCATAATCTTTCACATTCATGCCTCCTACCTGTATTTCATGGAAACCTTTGTCCAACCTTTTCCGAGTGTCCAATGGACAAATATTTAGGCTTGAACCTCCATCAACCAAGACCTTGGCAATGAATTTGTCTTCAAATTGCACTGTATATGCAATGCCCGATTGTGATTCAGCCCTTCAGGTGGTAGTTCATCTTCGTGGAAGATAATCTTATGACTTTCCAATACTTGTCCGACCATGTTGGCCATTTCTCCGCCAGTGATGTTATTGGGTACATAAGCCTCGCTCAACACTTTTATCAAAGCATTTTTGTGTGCCTCTGAATTCTGCAATAGTGACAGGATAGATATCTGAGCAGGGACTTTGTTCAGATGGTCAACAACAGAATACTCCTTTGCCTGTACTTTCCTCCACAGGTCATCTGGCCCAGTCTCAATGATAGGCTGCCTAGTAGTGGCATCCTTGCTTGATCCTCCTAAATGTTCTGGTGTATAGACTCTTCCAGTTCCAGTCATTTCTTGTGCGGCGTTAGATTCCACTACATTGGCCTTCCCTTTTCGCCGAGCCTCAGTGACATAATCCTAGGGTATTGCTTTTGAGTTGAATGGGGGTGTGTTTGATACTATCATAGTGAAAGGTGTGACCACTTCTACTTCAAATGGAATGGGGGTGGCCACTGGCGGAGCCACTTCTACCTCGAATGGAGCTGATGTAATTACCTCATCTTCGATTGATGACTGAGTCTATACCACAATAGGAGTAAGTGTTACTGCAACTTTAAAGTCATCGCCTTCTCGAATAAGCCTAATCGACCCCTCAGGTTCCCATTCTTCATTCGTCTCTATCATATGTACACCATCACCTCTATGATCAGGGAGGGGATTGTTGTGGACATTAGGTACGGCTTCCTTTGCTTGTATGACCTTGTTGTCAATTAGCGTATGGATCTTATCCTTCAAGGTTTGGCACTCAGCAGTGGTGTGCCCTTTCTTACCGGAATGGTACGCATAAGTTTTGTTCGGATTGACCTATTGTGATGGATTTCTAATGCCACAGCAAGAATAGGAGTGACGTAACCCACGACTTTCAACCTTTCATACAACTGGTCGATGGGCTCAACAATGGCGGTGTATTGTTTGGGTGGCTTGCGGTCTAAGTTGAGTCTTGGTCTTGGATAATTTTGGCGAGCTGGTGGTGATTGAAAGTGGGATGGTTGGGAGTTATAGGTGTGATGGATAGTGGCTGGTTGGGAATATCTGGGAGATGAAGGTTGATATGTAGGCGGTGATGCTTGGTATATGGGCGGAGGTGTTTGATATGTGGGTGAAAGTGTTTGATATGTGGGAGGAGGTGTTTGATAGATAAGTGGAGATTTTGGACCCTAGGCCACCATTACTACCCCAACGTCTCTCTTCTTCGATATGCCACCTAATTGTAATGCTTTATTTGTGGCTTGCAATGCCTCAAAATTTCGTTACCATCTCGTTTTTGATTCCTTCCTCGATCCTTTCTTTGAGATTGATGATATCAGAGAATTTGCGATTTTCGATAACCATCAACCTTTCATAATATTGCAGATCCTGTGCTCTGACGAAGAATTTATTCATCTATTCTTCGTCCAAAGATGGCCTGAACTTGAATGCTTCCGACCTCCAATGAGTAGCATACTCATGGAAAGTCTCAGTAGCATTCTTCTTAAGATTTTGAATGTAAAAAACATTCGGTGCCTTCTCTGTGTTGAACCTGAACCGGTCTATAAAATCTGATGCCATATTTACCCAATTGGACCGTTTCTTGGGATCTCGGCTGATATACCAAGACAAAGCATCCCCAGTAAGACTCCTCATAAAGAGCTTCATCTGGATCTTTTCATCTTTCCCGACCCCAACAAGCTTGTCATAATAGGTCCTTAGATGAGCCCTGGGATCACCTGTGCCGTCGAACATCTCGAACTTGGGAGGTTTGTACCCTTCAGGCAGTTCCACATCTGGCTGTATGCACAGGTCTTCATAGTTTAAACCTTCTATTCCTCTGTCACCTTCAACACCTTGAACTCGGCTTGTTAACTTCTTGAGTTCTTCAGCCATGTTTTTAATGAGCAGGTCCTTCTCGGAGGATTCCGGTGTATAGGAAATTGGTTGGGTAGAATGAGGTGCAGTTTCCATATATATAGGGTTGCTTTGATGGGTGCCATGGATTTGGGTGTAATGATGGTCATTGGTGGAGTTTTGGGGATCGAGAATGGGTTGTGGTGTGTTTTGGGGAGTGTGGTAAGTGGTGGTTGGTGGGTACTGAATTGGTTGATGGTGATGTTGTGGCGGAGTTACTATTGGCAACGGATTGGCATTTTGGGGTGGAGTTGCGTATTGATTTGGCGCGGGAGGATTTTGGTTTTGTATGTTCTGAGGAGGTACTGGGTTCTTTGTGTTTTGTTGGTGGATGTCGGGGACATTGAGGGTGAGTGACAAGTTTGCCAAGTTGCAAACCTACTCAAGTTCTCCTTGCAATTCCAGTATCTTTTGTTCCAGTCTCAGAACTAGATCATTTGGGGCCAGAGTACTACGGTCATCTGAGGTTTCTACGTTCTCAATATTCTCCTTTCGGATACCACTTAAGTCATCCATTTTTGCTTTCCTCTACCTTTTGTGTTTCTTGGAGGAAGAGGAGGTGGAGGCCCTCTAGATCTGGTATGATACGTTGATGGGGCCAGTATGAGTGAACCAACCTAAGGGGATGGGAATAATCAAAAATAAGGAAAAACAAAAAAAGGTAACATGTTAGTGAGGATTCTAAAATGTTTGCAGTACATATTGCGGAAATGTAAATTTGTATCTTAATTTGGGAACTTCATTCTGACCGAGGTAGGCCTAATGACAAATAAATTTGGAGAACTTTAAATGCCAATAAATGCTTCATTTCATAATATGAAAATAGATGAATCCCAAAATGATACTAAGACAATAAAAATAAGTCACTACTGGCACTTGGCCTTATTACATTTTTAGGAGAAAGCAAATAAATCTAGTCTATTTAGTCCCAGAAGGACCTTCCCCAGATTCAATCTTCCGGACTCCATCATATAGATCCTCCAGCTCGTGCAGCCCCAACAACAAGTAGGCTCTGGCCAAATGTCCTCCTGCAGCGTTCTGGCAATTTTCAATCCTCTTTATGACTTTACCTTCTAACTCCACTATTCCTCGCTCCAGATATTCCAGTTTCCTGTTGGAAGTGACTGCCATCTCTTTCCACTCCTCGATCAACCTCACATTCCTCTCATGTATTTCCCGGTGCTTATTCTCATAGTCATGGACCCTCTTGCGCAACCTGTTGTATTTGACTTGAGCTTCAGCTTCTTCATCTATGATTCTGTTCCCTCGACCGGCCCCGGGTGTCACCATTCCTTTCAGATAGTCCTCTAACCATGCTAGGTAGAGAGGCTCGCACCCTTCATGATACCTATCTGGCTCAATAGTGTTCTTCTCCATAATGATTTTGCAGTGCAACATGTGCTGAGCTTGGCACTTGTAAGGGACGTCATCATCTTGGAAGTCTGCCCTGAAATGACTCATTTTGACAACCCTTGGTACAACCTGTTTCCTGCCTGCTTGCCTCATAACTTGGATAGGGACAAAGGGGTATATCCCTCTCAACCCGAGCAGCACCAAGTGCAAAGAATCCCTAGATCTGATGATGAATTTGTCTATTAGGAACCATTCAAACATTCATTGCACCTGTTCCTCGGTTAGATTGTCGAAGAACCCTACCCATTCTTTAGACGTTTCCGGCTGAGCAAACATATCTGGGATATAAGTCATCCGATTGGGGTAATGGAAGGCAATATGGTCATTCCAAGCCCTTCGCGGAAATTCTTGGTAATAGTGACCCTTTTGGAAATACTCCAACAACCACAACTGCAGCAACAAGTTACAACCCTTGAAATGCTTGACCCCTCTTTGACAGCGCTCCCGAGCCCTATAGATGTCAGCTAAGATCATGGGAACTCTAGTATATGTCTGTCCATTAATCCCTTCCATCAATGTCTTGGCGACCATGGCCAACCTAGTGTGGATTCTTCCCTTTTTCATTGGGAACACTATCAGGCCTAGGAAGTATACAATGAATATGAACACTCTGCGGTGGATGTGGCCCAGAGAAGTGAGAGAGTTCTTATCATGGTAGGTACGGAAAGACATGTTATGTCCATACCTCTCATACAGGTACTCGAAAGGTATGTAAGATTCCTTCAAGCACACTAGGTCGACATTCTTCTTCAGCCCCATCATCTTTAAAAATACCCTGCCAGTACAGTTTTCTGGTACCAATAATCCGGGACTATCCCAATTCAATCCCGCAAGCCCTCCAATTTCTTCTAGAAGTGGTGTCATTTCTATGTCGCCGAAACGAAACACAGCCCTTTCACTATCCCAGAATAAAGTGGTTGCCTCGATCAACTTGTTGTTTGGCTCAATATCTAGCAAGGAAGGCAAGTTACCCAGGTACTTTCTCACATGTTTTTTTGTCACTTGAGGAAAGGTCCTCCCACCAATCTAGCAGCAAAGGTGGGATGTTGCTAACCATACCGAATCTGGGGACCTCGTGCCTCATTTTCTGCAAAACAAATGGGTTAGGCCTTACCCCCTGCATACTCGACTATTTATACATTTACTATCAGCATATCGGCATAGTTCTCCAAATTAATGCACAGAACATGGTTATGTCCGTTGGGATTATGGAAAATTCGATGGACTTTTGGATGTGGCTTATCTTAAAGGATCATTATGTGGACAACATATTGATCCGACTAGGTTTGACCATCATGCATGCACAATTTTGACCAGAGTAATGCTACTATGGGGTTTTAGACTGGTACCCTGAAGCGGAAAACTTGAGGGAAAAGGCACGGAACCGTCGACTGCATCGCTGATCGACTGGTTTTACCGCAAATAAGCCTTTCCGAATTTAAGGGTAATAAATAGGAAGAGCGCAACCACTCATTAAGCGTTTCTATAGGATTTGATACGCACGAGTGGAATATGATGTGGAGCATGATTTATGCAGCAATTAATAACATGTAGTCAAGTATTTGCACGTAGAAAAAATAAATACAGTATTTAAATAATTAAAATATAGTTACAGGAAAAAGGAAACAAAAAAACAAGTCAGTTTCAGGGATAAAGAATCATAAATGCTTAAAAGAAAATGGATATTAAATTCAAATAAGGAAAAAAGGTATGGGATAAACATGCTTGGACTAATTCATAAGAGTAAGTTTGTTATGTTAAGAGCCTAAAAGTATCCCCTGCAGAGTCGTCATGTTGTCGCGCCCCCTTTTTTCCCTCCCCTTGGTCATAGCCTAAATCGTTCTAATAACCTTGACAATGTCCTATGCGTGCACTACTCGTCTCTTCCTTGTGGTCCTGGAGGTATTTTAGGACCTTTAAATCTGGGCAGTTCTAGAGAACCCCTAAGGTATTTTAAAAGGAGAAAATTCTAGGCGATAGGCAAGAATAATTAGGACTGCATATAAAACAAGTTAGAGGCTCACAATTACCTCCTCAAACATACCACATGAATGCACGTCTTCAAACAATATTCAAAGAGAACAAATCCTAGAACATGATATCTAAGTGAGCAGGGGTTATAAAGTACTGAATTAGGCCAATATGTGAAGGATCCTATTTAACTTGCCTACTGATTAAACCTATTAAATCTTAACAACTTTAAGTAGCAGAAATGCAATTTCAGAGCTGTAGGATTAAAAAAATGCCATATAGGCTTGCCTAACGCAGAACAGTGATGTCCTAAGAGCATGATAACTATGTCTGATGTAGTAAAACAGTGAGCAATTTTAAACGGGCATTTGAGGTCCTATAGGCATGCTTTCTAGCAATGGTGAATGAAGACAATGTTTAATAGATCGATTAAAGAAGCGTACAATTGATTAAGACAATTTCAAATGAAATAGCACGAATTAGACTAAATTGATTTTAATTCTATAGGCAGAATTTCTGATTTTTATTCCCTATAAGCATGATATCTAGTTGTTAAGAGCTGATGTTAGAAACTTATAGGCATGATATCTAATGAAAACAAATGTAAATACCCGTTGGAACAGAAACTGAACTTTATCACATTCTATAGGCATTGTATCTACTTATGAAGTTGATTTTTTTAAACCTATGGACATGATTTCTATTATTGGAACCACTTAAACCCTATAGGCATGATTTCTAGCATGGTATGGCAAACATAACAAGTATATTAATATGTTCCTATAGGCATGTTTTCTAGCATGGTAAAACAGACACAGCAAGTATAAAATCCTATAGGCATGGTTTCTACCCATATTACCCCATAGATATGTAACTACACCCACCCCTTTTCACTAATCACCCCAATATTCGTTTACAAATAATTATTACAAACTATATGAATGAATTACATAAATAGATAAAAGAAAAAGTAGAAGCTATATTATAGGGAGCCTGACACAGGCCCAAATGATTTTCCCAAGCCTCTGATAACCTCAAATTCCAAATTCCATAAACAATATTATTGTCTAGGTGCGTCAGAGTTCCCTAAAGATCTCAAGGATCCCGGGCAGTGCTCATGCCTAGACTTTATAACCAGAACTGAGTAAGTGAAGTGTGGAAGAGCTAGCTCCAGTGCATCAAAGTTTAGAGGGATCTCATAGGGATCCCGAGGAAGTCACACAATGGAGGGGCAAAAATTAAGGACCTAGGAGTAGAGCGGGGTGCTTAATATAGTTTGAAAAGGTTTCGACAAGAAGAACAATACTGGATTGATTCAATAAGTAAAGAAGTTTTCTGAAAATAAGGACAGATCAGTTGTAAAACAGTTTGAAAACAATGTGAACATTTTTAAAGAAAATCAGCAAGCAAACATGCTGGCTATAGAAACAAACAGGTACAACATCTTTTAACAATAGAATTCACACAGGGGTAGTGGGAATTGGGGACATACAGAACATATCAATGTCATAGTGAAGCACATAACAACAGGAGCACAAAAGCTTTTCTAGAGTTTTACAGGATTAAGGAATTAGTCATACAACTGGAAGTAGAGACATAGAGCATGAATCACAGAACAACCATGTGAAAACATATTACACTGGACAAATTAAACATAGAAACATAGTTACCTAGAGATATTAGGAATCTTAGCAAAATAGATTAAACCAAACCCTAAGTAAACAGATTGATTAAAACATGTCGACATACATAGGACAACTCAGGTTGAGGCATGCTAGATAAAGCAATAGGCAGGTCCTTAGACACACTAATCACAAGTTAAACAGGACAGAATTCATACATGCTAGTGATTAAGCAATGTAGTTTAGGCATGCTAGGTGAAACCATGATTTACGCATGCTAGTTACACATTGAACATCCAAATAGTAAGCAGGAACAAGACTAAAAATCAATGAACTAAAGCAATAATAGAACACATAGGGTTTTGGACTTGAAATTGAATTAGGACATACCCGTTAAGGAAAACAAACACAGAGTATAGAGCAGTTGTAGTGCAATAACTAGCCTTGGCTTATAGCCGGATAGTTTAGTAAAAGCAGCAAGTAACAAGAAAGAGCAGAGAGCTTTTAAGTGTAAGAGAGAGTTATTGAACTAGTGTTCATGCATGGAAGTGAGAATAGATGAGAGTATATATAGTAGTTGAGAGCAGATTAAAATAAGGTAAAGGAAATTAGTCTTCAACAACAATTAACGAAGCCAAAAAATCAACAAGTCTTCTCTTAATTAAAGGGTAATTAACCAACGGTAAAGAGCAGGACATATTTAAGGAAAGAAAATCAAGTAAGACTTAGGTACAGAGTAGACAATTAGGGGTAAATACACAAGGGTTCAATTAAGGAAACAGTTAGTGAAGAATCAGTAAATAACACGGTTAATCAAATAAGGTAAGAAAACTAAATAAGGTTGCAAAATATGAAAATAATCGAGAATCAGCATATAGGTATTACCATAGCAAATCAGTGAATCAAGGACTCGAAATAACACTGATTTGAGGAAAATAACATAGGTTTCCATGAATAAGCAAATAAGGCAAGTTTAAACAGAAAGAATCAAATGTTTAAAGGAAAATTTTCAAATCAAACCAAGAAACAGGGAATTCAGAATCAGTAAAAGAGAGAGTCGTGAACAGAATTAGCATTTAGCATGTAAATAAAGTAAGACATGGATAGTCAAGAGTCGACATACAACTCTAGCAAGCATGAAAGTTAAACCATACTGATTCAATAAGAAAGAGGCAAGTCTTGAACAGTCAAGATGGACACAAGCATATAGAATCAGTGTAAATTTAGGCTAAGAAACTCAGTAGAAATATATCAAGGCAAGATAGTCACGAGAAATTACAGAAACTCAAAAATGAGAACTGGTCAGTCATGCTGATACACAGAACCAAACGAAGAACCCCCTAAAAATTAGGGCTTTCAACATAGACAAGTTAAAGATGTAGTAAACTCATAGAATCAGTCAAGATATGCAAGAAATAGAAGTTTAAACACAAAGAATCAGTTAAACAAGGTTTTAAAAAGAAGTTATGAAAACCCTAGTTATAGAAGAAGACGAAAAACACTTGAAATCACATGATTCTTGTAAAGAACCTCCAGGATAGTGTAAGACATTCAAGAAAAAAACTTAAATTGTCCTAGATCTGTACAAATCTAGGAGGCATAAAAAAGAAATTAGGGTTTCGAAAGAACCCATATAGAGATGAAACTTGTCCAGAAATCCAAGGATCGTAGCAAATATAGAATTATTTTGCTTGAAATCACACTAGAATAGCCAAGAACAGGCATGAGATGGACCCTAGATGCAAGTCGGCATGGCCCTAGGCCCTTGAAGACCTTAGAGAAGGCAAGCATGACATGAGAGAAGCCATTGGAGGCCTAAGAGACGATGAGAGGTTACCGGAGATGGTCGGAGATGGGAGGTCGGCGGTTGAAGATTAGGGTTAGGTTGAGAGTGTTTTGAGGGCTGAGAGGATTTTAGGGCGGCGGATGTGGAGAAATGGTTAGGGTTGGGGGGTTATTGGGAATAAAAAAGGAAAGAACAAATATGGGATCTTTCAAATCAATGGCCATAATCTGATGGATTTTGGGTTGGGTATGTATATTTAGGGCCTAGGTCGGGTAATTAGATCTGAAATTGGGCTGGGGTATTGGGTTGAATTGAGGCTAAAATTAAAATACAATTTGGCTAAGTTTTAAATAGCCAATTTAACACTATATAATTTATAATAAATAATAAATGATTTCTAAAAAATAATTTCGTGTACTAAAATGATTAAAAATAGATATTTAACATTTTAAAAATATAGAAGATCATTTTATGTATATAAATGTAATTATACATTAATAGGGCTAATATTGAAATTATATGCAAATTGGCTTTAAAAATATAAATGCATTATAAAAATGCACAAAAAATATTTAAGCACTATTTTGGCATAAATATAGGATTTAGATGGCTAAATTGCCACAACAACTAATTTGAGGGATAATTATTGAAAATTTTATAAGTAAAAGGGGAAGAAATAAATCAATTTAAAGCCTTTAAAAATATAGAAAAATTATAAAAACCTTGTACATGCTTATATATGCATATATGTACTATTTTGAAGGTATATATGTATATAAAAATATATATATATATATATATATATATATATATATATATATAGGGAAATATTGGGTATCAACAGCAAGGATTCAAGGTAGAGTTGCTTTTTCCGTTGCAGTCCCATTGGCGTTCTTTTCTTACAGTTATACTGTCAATTCTCTATCCAAATAATATTTTAATTTAAAATATTTTTATGTATTCAGTTAAAACCCGTGACTCTGTACTACCTAGTCTTGAAAATTTATTGTGATTATCGTCGTGTTGGCTTGTATCATCTTTATTTATGCATTTATATTAATCTTTGGCTTCATTTTATCATGTTTATTGATTTAACTATTGTAGGTGATCGGCTTACCTAGTTTTAGAGACTAGGTGTCATCACGATCCTTAAGGGAAAAGTTTGGGCCATGACAATAATAGCTTGCCACTTGGCTTAACCACAAATATAAACTTTATATATATATATATATATATATATATATATATATATATATATATATATATATGTATGTATATTACTACATGGTTGTAGTAGGTTAGCATTGTATACATATTTGGTTTGCCCAAACTGCCCCATTATTTATTGCCACTACATTAAACTTAAGGGTATTTTTGTCCTTTTACAAAAATTATACATTTCATCTCTACATTTTCCAAAAATAAATCCCAACTTTCTAGAATTCTTTACCATAACCCCTTCACCTCTCTTCTCTCCCCAATCTATCCATTGTCGAAGAAGAAATCGGGGAAATGGAATCACGTATATTTGTAAAGATGAAGTCAAAGAAAATTCTGAGCTTCATGTTCTACTTTCAACAACAGATTTGTAAGCCCAACTAAATCTTCCATGAAATTTCACCTAAATTTCCCTAATTTCCATGATCCTCAAATTTTGATACCACAAAAACGTTTGAAATATGAAGATCAGATTTGAGAATTGAACACAAAATTAAAACTTTGTTTACCTAGAAAATATGAGTAATAATTAAATTTGATTAGTGGTTTTAAAGATATGTGATTTAGTTCAATACCAATTAATCATCAAGAAATATGAAGTAGAAATGAAAGATAGAAGTGAATCAAACCAATGTTACTTAGCAGCAGTGACCTCGAGCTTAGCGACCTCGAGGTGGCTTAGGGCAGTAAGAACAATTAAGTAGGAAAAGCAAAGTAAGAACAATAAAGCTAAAAGACAATTCTGATGAACAATAGGCAAAAAGTAGAGAGTATATTCTTTTCTCAATGATTAGATAGTCTTACCAATGATTGGGGTCCCCTTTATATAATAGGGGAACCCTAAATAAGGAATATTTCTATTTACAGTAAGGAATATTCTTGGTACAGCTGTCTAACCGCCTAGTACGGAATCATACAACCTTATTCTGGGATTTGCGCCATGACTTTGGGGACGTGGCAAGAATCTAGTTCATTCTAGTACAAATCCATGACGGTACTATTTTGGGGCCAAGCATACTTGGCCCCGGTATTTCTCAAACTTCTACATCAGGATACTGCACTTTCTCTTCGAGCTCAAATCCGGTATGCCGGTTTCGAACTCAACCTCGCCCGGACTCAGGCCTAAGACGGACCCTTGAGCCTATAAATCGGAGGCATACAGTTTTGACCATATACAGATAGTTCTCGCGTTTCTTAGAATAGGATGATAAGAAACGACTTGAATCTCGATCTCCTCGATGTCTCGATCATGATGCTAGTCTCATGATGTCAGTGTCTGAAGTGTCTGAAAGGTTACGTCTGCGCAGCTTCCCATGTCATTAATTAGAGGTGGCTGACGGTCGGCCTTTCGGCTTCCCCAATATACTTAAGTGACTTTTATAAATAGGCCAACTTCATGATTGTGCAAACTTTACTTCTTAATTCATTCCCAAATCTTGTTAGCTCCTTCAACTTCCCTGAAATCACATTCTTCTCAATTTGTTCTTTACTCCATTATCAACCTTTCCTTCTTCATTCGAATCACAATGGCTAAAACATCCAAAACTGATCCCTAACAAGAAAAAGCCTCTTCATCATCACGGCCATCCAGAAGTAAACCGGTGGTGCCACCTCGCATCGAGGAGTGCATTCCCCGTCATGTAAAATAGCATTCGATTTTAAAATTGAAAAACCCATATCAACACTAGGTCGATGTGAGCCTATGTCTCGATACATCTGTCCGATAACCAAGGATGAGCTTGAGCAGGTAAAGAAAGATTGAAATAGGGGTGATAAAATGTGGTGATCCCTTCCTCAAAAGAGGACATCACTACTCATAAAGCGGGGTACTTAAGCGTGTACACCTACCCATTCATGCTGGGCCCTATAAGTCCAACTCTAGGTACTATGGATCCAATTATTCTCGACTTCTACCAATGGTACCAAGTGACACTTGGCCAGATCTAACCTTCTTTCTAGTGAATTGTTCATTTGATCATATTCTTTTCGAGCCAGGTCAAGGGGATGCCTTTCACTCTTGACCATCTAATCAGGTTGTACAGTCCTCGACTATACCGAGGTGGCTTAATAAAACTACAACGTCGATCCTTGAAATCTTTCTTATACAGCATCGATGAGGACAAAGACTGAGGATGGATGAGCCGGTTTGTGTGAGTCAGGACCTCCGACTTGATTCCTATCGAGAGGATGCCATTCCCCGAGGAATGGAACATAAAATGTAAGTACATAGCGACTTTATACCTCACTTCCCCTTTTCTTTCATGATTTTATCTTTTTCTCGATATAACCCTTCTCCGATGGTGTAGCTACCACTTGGTTTCCTAGGGCGGTCCCGGACCTCGAGGGTTAGGTCCGCAAACTGGCCTCTACTTTTTCATATGCGGAGCGCTGCTAGCACAATTTAGCCAAGAGTCGATAGGAGGCAAAAAATCACGGTGAGTTTTCTTGTTTGCTTATTTGTGTTCCTCAATGCAATACTTACTCCATTTTTATGCAGGCCTCGGAGAAACTATCGAAATGCAGCCGCCTCCATATGTTGAAGAAGAGATCTCAAAGCCTTCCAAAGAAAAGAAGAGAAAGAGGGGGTCGCCTATAAATACACCAAAGTGGAAGAAAAGCACGATTCGAAAGCCTAAGGCTGATACTGTGGCCTTATCTCCGAAAATGGCCCAACGCCTCCGGGACCAGGAAGAAGAAGAAGAATATGACAACTGCCTGTTGGTATCTTGTGAAAGAGGAAGCTCTGATGCTTCGAAGGTTGCTGAACCTGTAGTGGAAGAGACGGTTCGACCTCGAATCGAAGAAATTTCTTAGGGGAGCTCTACCAAAGTCCCGGGGTCATTAGGTGAAAAGGGGGTGCCTTACCTTGGGGGCGTTGGTGGATAAGCTAGAAGAGCCTAAACCCGAGGCTCTTCAAAGACAACATAATATCCCAAGTGAATCGCTTCAGTTAATTAACATAGACGATTCACCGCAAGGCCCGATCTTTTCTGAGGGGCAACTCCGAGATGCCCAGACCATGGAAACTCCCGATGTAGGAACGAGCCATGAAGGACATGATATCTTTCGAGAGTGCCTTGCTGGGATCGAGGATGGCCCCAACCTAAATGCTTCTTTCATTTTCGATGAGGCCTGGCGGCTCTTCAAACAAGTATTTATCCTTTGAAATCACGCTTGTACTTTATCATTGTTGTTCTGAATCTAACCTATCCCTTTTTGTGAAGGCCGTTGTGCTTAATAAGAAAGCATTCTCGAAGTCTCGAGCCGAGATGGATCAATGTGAGGCCGAGCTTAAGAAGATCTCGAAAGAGAGGGACATTCTCAAAATCCTCTATGCCAAGAAAGAGAGGAGATCAGCGATCTCCGAGTTGGGTTGACGAAGGCTTGTCAAGAATGGACCGAGCTCATTGAAAAGGTAATATAGCCTTTGAGGGTCTACTGTGTACTTGTTTATTTTAACGAGTAATACTTCTATTATGCAGTTTCAGCAGAAGGGCAAGTTGGTGGAGCAGCTTCGGAAGGAGCTCAAGGTGAAGGAGGCCAGACCCTGGGGTGGAGGCAAGGCATGGACAGTCTTGCCTCTGAGAAAGAAACTCTTCGAGAGCAGTTGGCTTCACTCAAACACCAGTTTCAAAGTGTGAAGGAGGAGAGCCTAGCTCGAGGCCGCGGAATCGAGGAGCTTAAAGCTAAATCTGCTAATGAGCTGGCTAAGGCCAAATTTGACGTTGAGGCAATTGCATCTTCGTACCGAGCCGACGTCGAGGCAGCCAACACCCAGGCAAGAGAGATCTCTACTGCAGCTGAAGTCATGTTATCATGTGCACTCGACCATGCCAGGCAATAGTCCCGAAGAGAGACCCTCGAGGAGATGTATGCTTACGGCTTCGACTTATCTGCAGACATTGAAAAGGCAAAGGCTTTGGAAGAAGAGGTCGTCGCTTTGCTTTCTAATGACGAGGATTCAGCCAGTGGCTCTAATAGTGGGGGATATGAAGAAGAAGACCCCGAAGATGAGGCTCTTGAAGGCGCGGCTCCCGGAGATGTAGCTGCCGAAGATGCGGCCCCGGAGTAGTTTTAGGTTTCTTTATTTTGTTTTTGTGTAAGGACCCTTCATGGGTATTGTAAATATTTTTTGTAAAACCTCCCTTATAAATATAAGGTATCCTTTTGTTTTATCCTCAACTTGCGTTGAATTTTATTTTGTTCTCATTTGCAGAAGATTTCGATAATTCAAATAATCAGCTCGAGTATCGATTCGGACTCAGAACGTAATAAACCCTTAGGTTTTTATTTGATCAATATAATATCCCTTAGGGTTTTGTTAATCCTCAAGCTAAATTTAAATTGATTTGATGTGAGCTCGGGATGACAGAGTTCTCGAGTTTGAGTTGAGTGAGAACGGGATCTCGACCTCCATATGTTTTGGTCCTTAGGCCTTTTTAAGTTGTCTATTAGGCTCTTAGACATTGGCCCTTAGGCTCTTTAAGTTGGGCCGTTTCGGCCTCTAAAATGGCTATAATATTTCCCTCTTTTCGGCTAAAAGACTTAGTAAAAATTTTGTATGCCTTAGCATGTGTTTTTTGTACCCGTTGGGTTTTTCGAGGGTTCGACGTATCAAAACCTTATTAGTAACTTGTTTGTATAATAATAATCAAATACCTCTTGATATTTTTCCGAAGGCTGATATTTATCGAAGCCTTTAAATTATTCGAGGGCTGAATTTATCGAAGCCCTCTAAATTATTCGAGGGCTAAATTTATCGAAGCCCTTTATATTTTGCTTTTACTGAGGGTAGCCTGATTTAACCGGTTTTTCAATGTTTGAAGGCCTTTAATTTAGGGAGGAATCAGACGTCTCCGAGCCACGTTATTTTGGTCGTAGCCTTTATATGACCGTAGTCTTTAATATGGCGGTAGCCTTCAGGTATATCGCTTGGACTTGTTTCCCAATAGCTTTTCAAACTTATTCGAAAAGCTAGTCCCTGAGTATATTGGCCTTGGCCTTTGTTTCGAGGGGGTGCCTCTTTGAGGTCTTATGAGTCCGAGTTTTCGATGACTCGGATGTGTTGTCTGTCGATGACAGTCCCCGAATATTTTGGGGTGTTTTGGCCCTTGAGCCACTTCCCATAGGATTGTAAGTGTAGAGCTCGTATGATAGTAAACTTCTTTGAGACACAAAGTGTTTTTGAAATAACCAGAATGATTCTTCAAATTATTGATACATGTGTACATACTTTGCCGTCGGGGTTCGGCTATTCTTTATGGACATGGTTCATTTGACTGTTTGACCCATTACAAAGTTCTCTTATCAAGGCCCTCTTAGGTGTGGAGTATTTTTCTCAAAAATATAACCTCCGAGGGTGATGCCCCCCAGTATTCGAGGTTGATTGAAAAGAAGCCTTGGATAATGTTGAGTTCTCCTCAGGTAGCACATAATTGTTGTCTCGTTAAAAAACTTGCCGGTAAAACCCATTTGGGACAAAATCTGATCTAAGAGAAAAAGAGTGCAACGCATGCTTTAAAACTTAAGGCCTTCATGTGAAAAGGGGTGTCCTCGAGATCGCGTGCCTTCGATAGCTTCGATCAAAAGATCTGTAATAAGTTAGTTTTAAACTTAAACGGACAAAAGGATAAAATCATACCTTAGCAGTAGTATCGCTTGAGTGACGATATGTTCCAATTGTTTGGCAGTTGTTCACCTTCCATTGTGATAAGTTTGTAAGATCCTTTATCGACAACTCCGAGGACTCGGTAAGGTCTTTCCCAATTCGGTCCTAGTTTCCCTTCATTTGGGTCTCGAGTATTGAGGGTGACTTTCTGTAGGACTAAGTCCCCGATTCTAAAATGTCGAATGTTGGTTCTTCTATTGTAGTATCTTTGAATCCTTTGCTTCTGCGCGGCCATTCGAACAAGCGTTGCTTCTCGCTTTTCATCTAACAACTCGAGGTTAGCGTTCATGGCCTCAGGGTTTGACTCCTCCGATGCATGTGGAAACCTGGTGTTGGGTTTCCCGACCTCGACGAAGATGAGGGCCTCGAAGCCATATACTAGAGAAAACGGGGGTGGCCCATGTGCTAGACTTCTATGTTGTCCCATATGCCCAAAGGACCTCGGATAAAACTTCTCTCCATTTTCCCTTTGCATTGCCTAACCTTTTCTTTAAGTTTTGAATGATAGTTTTGTTATTGACTCAGGCTGCCCATTTCTAGTCGGGTGGTACGCCGTTGATAAAATCCTCTTTATTTTATGTGCTTCGAGGAACTCCGTTACCTTTCTGCCGATAAATTGCTTTCCATTGTCACATACAATCTCGGCAGGTATCCCAAATCGGCATATGATGTGGTCCCAAATGAAGTCAATAACTTCTTTTTCTCTGACCTTCTCGAAGGCCTGTGCTTCCACCCACTTAGAGAAAATAAAATAAATTTAGATTTACCTGGGGCCGTTGGTAAGGGTCCGATTATGTCCATTACCCATTTCATGAAAGGCCATGGGGATAGGACTGAATGGGGTTGTTCTCCGGGCTGATGGATCATCGGTAAAAATCATTGAGACTTATCACATTTTCTGACAAATTTCCTTAGTATCTTTTTCCATGCTATACCAGTAATAACCTACTCTGACAATTTTGCGGACCAAAGACTCGGCACCGGAATGGTTCCCGCAAATGCCTTCGTGGATTTCTCGAAGGATGTAATCGGTGTCCCCTGGCCCCAAGCATACCGCCAATGGTCCATCGAATGTTTTTCGGTACAATGTTCCATCTTTGTCTAATGCAAACCTAACAGCCTTGGCTCTTATGGCCCTCGATTCTTTATGGTCCAATGGGAGCTTCCCACTCTTCAAATAGTCGATATACTTATTCCTCTAGTCCCATGTTAAACTCGTTGAATTTATCTCGGCATGACCCTCTTCAATCACAGACCTCAATAATTGGATGACAGTCCCGGGACGATGTCATCTTCTTCGATCGAGGATCCCAGGTTAGAAAGTGCATCGGCCTCGCTATTTTGTTCTCGAGCCACATGATCCAGAGTCCACTCCTTGAAGTGGTGCAAAGTTACCTGTAGCTTATCCATGTACCATTGCATTCTGTCTTCTCGAACATCAAAACTTTTATTTACTTGGTTTACCACCAATAGAGAGTCACACTTGGCCTCGATAAACTCTGCTCCCAAGCTTTTAGCTAACTCGAGACCTATAATCAAGGCCTCATACTCAGCCTCATTGTTAGTTAATCTTGGAGTTTTGATAGATTGCCTAATGGTATCACTTGTGGGTAGTTTTAAGACAATGCCGAGCCCGGACCCCTTCACATTCGAAGCACCGTCTATGAAAAGGGGTCCATACCCCCGATGTTGTACTTGAACTTAGCAGGAGTTCTTTCTCCACCTCGGGTACAAGGGTCGATGTAAAATCGGCCATGAAGTCAGCTAGGATTTGAGACTTGATGGTCGTTCGGGGTTGATATTCAATATCATACCCGCTAAGTTTGACGACCCATTTGGCCAATCAGCCCAATAACTCGGGTTTATGCAAAAACAATTGACGGGGGTAGGTAGTTAATACACATATAGGATGACATTGAAAATATGCTTTTACTTTTTGAGATGTGCTTATCAATGCAAGTGTTAATTTTTCTAAGTAAGGGTACCTAGTTTCAGCATCTCCCAGAGTTTGACTTACGTAATAAACAAGAAATTGCGGACCTTGCTCTTCTTGAACCATTACCCCACTTACCGCTATCTCGGACACTACCAAGTATAGATAAAGTTTTTCATCTACCTACAGGGTGTGATGCAAAGGCGGACTCGATAGATATCACTTTAATTCTTCCAAGGCATGTTGACATTCAGGGGTCCATGCAAAGTCTTTTTTCTTTTTGAGCAAGGAAAAGAACCGGTGACTCCGATTTGATGACTTTGAAATGAATCGTCCCAAAGCAGCTATTCGACCTGTCAACCTTTGCTCGACATTCACACTATCCACGATCGTGATGTCCTCGATGGCCTTGATCTTATCAGGGTTAATTTCAATGCCCCGATTCAACACCATAAAGCGAAGGAACTTACCCAAACCGACTCTGGAGGCACATTTCTCCAGGTTGAGCTTCATGTTGTATTTTCTCAGGATTTCAAATGTCTCCTGCAAATGAGTTAAATGGTCCTCTGCACGCAGGGATTTAACCAACATATCATCAATGTAAACTTCCATTGTTTTACCTATTTGTTCTTCAAACATTTTGTTAACTAGGTGTTGTATGTAGCTCCTGCATTTTTTAGCCCGAAGGGCATTACATTGTAACAATAAGTCCCAAATTTAGTAATAAACGAAGTTTTTTCCTGGTCCCCCGGGTTCATCTAAATCTGATTGTACCCGGAGTAGGCGTCAAGAAAAGTTAGGATCTCATGGCCGGCCGTGGCATCAATCATACGATCGATATTGGGTAGTGGAAAAGAATCTTTGGGACATGCTTTGTTCAAATCCTTATAGTCTACACACATTCTAAGTTTGTTCCCTTTTTAAGGAACTACAACTACATTGGCTAACCATTCGGGGTACTTTACCTCCCGTATAGATCCTATTTTAAGAAGTTTGGTTACCTCGTCTTTTATGAAAGCATGCTTTACCTCAGACTGAGGCCTCATTTTTTGTTTTAACGGTTTGAACATGGGATCAATTCTTAGCCGATGTGTGGTGATTTCTGATGGAATCCATGTCATATCTAAATGGGACCAAGCAAAGCAATCCATATTATAAATAAGAAATTGAATGAGTTTCTTCCTGAGCTCGGGGGTCAATCCCGTTCACAAGTATACCTTTTTCTCGGGAACATATTCGATCAAGATGACATGCTCCAGCTCCTCGATAGTTGATTTGGTTACATCGGATTCTTCGGGAACTACGAAGGTTCGAGGAGTAAGGAAATCCTCTTCTTCGTCATCGATTACCTGTTGATCCTACTCCATCGAGGCTGGGGGCTGTGATTGCTATTTGGCTGCCTGCTTATCTTTGGTGCTCGATTTCTTCGAGGCTGAAGGCTCCAATATCTGCACCACTTCGTCGATCGCAAACATCTCTTTGGCAGCATGTTGCTCTCCGTAGACTATTTTCACTCCTTCCTCTATTGGAAATTTCATCATCTGGTGAAGCATTGAAGGCACTGCCCTCATGTTGTGTATCCATGGTCTCCCGAGGAGTGCGTTATACCTCATGTCACCTTCGATGGCATGGAATCTAGTGTCTTGTATGGCCCGACTATGTTTACTAGCAAGATAATCTCTCCCTTTGTTGTTTCCCTTGCCATGTTGAAACCATTGAGGACCCGGGACATAGGTACAATCCGATCTTGTAGGCCGAGTTTTTCCACGACACTTGATCTGATTATGTTTGCTGAGCTACCTGGATCCACTAAAACATGTTTAACTTGAATTTTATTTAAAAGGGTAGAGATTACCAGGGTGTCGTTGTGAGGCTGAGATATGCCTTCTGCTTCCTCGTCACAGAATGATAAGACGTCCTCGGGCACATAGCTTCGAGTTCGTTTTTCTCTAGTGATTGATACTTTGGTGCGTTTGAACACAGGTCGTTGAGGGACATCGACTCCGCCAATAATCATGTGGATTACGTGTTTTGGTTCTTCTTGCTCAGTTTTCCTTGCATCCCTTTCCTTGAAGTGATTCTTAGCTCGATCACTTCAAAATTCTTGAAGGTGGCCCTCGTTGAACAACTGAGCCACTTCTTCCCTTGGCTGCCTACAACCTTTTGTTCTATGACCATGTGTGCCATGATACTTGCACATTAAGTTCGGGTTCCTTTGATAAAGATCGGTCAGTATTAACCTGGGCCACTTGGTGTCGTTGATTCTCCCAATAGCTGAGACAATCCCTGATGCATCTATGCTGAAGTTGTACTCTGACAATCGAGGGGCCTCGGTGGGTTCGGTGCGCCTATCGAACCCGCTTTTACTCATGAGTCACCGAAAACTTTGACCTCGATCGTTTCTTCGATAGCTTCGAGGGGTGTTGCGGCTCGGGCCGTTGTTCCTTCGATCAGCATATGGTAGATACCATTCTTTATTGAATCTCGATTCTTGATCTATGTCCCTCGGGGTCTTGGCTACAAATATGTTAGGATGAACTGAACCCGAGGGGCTCCCAACTGTCGTCCTCGACCCTGATTTTTGACTGGAAACGATTGTGCACATCCGACCATGTCACGACTGGATATTCAATCAAGTTATATTTCAGCTGTCGAGACGCGATTGAGCTCCTTTCATTCTGACCCTGCATAAAGGTCTGTACTGCCCAGTCATCGTAGACTGGTGTTAATTTCATTCTTTCCATCTAAAACCGGGACACGAACTCCCTTAGCATCTCGTCGTTCCTCTGTTTTATCTTGAAGACGTCCAATTTTCTCGTGGCCACCTTTATGGCCCCGGTGTGTGCTTTCATGAAGGCGTCTGCTAACATAGCAAATGAATCAATAGGGTTAGGAGCTAAGTTATGATACCAGATCATACCTCCTTTTGATAGTGTTTCCCCAAACCTTTTCAATAACACTAACTCTATTTCATCGTCATTCAAGTCATTTCCTTTGATCCCACAAGTGTATGAAGTAATATATTCGTTAGGGTCGGTTGTCCCATTATATTTGGGTATATCGGGCATGCAAAACTTTTTGGGAATGGGCATTAGAGATGCACTCGGGGGGAATGGTTTTTGTATGAACTTCTTGGCATCTAAACCTTTCAAGACCGGAGGTGCCACCGGTATTTGATCAACACGGGAGTTGTAAGTCTCCACCTTTTTATCATTTTCCTCAATTTTCCTTTCCCCGGACTCGATCCTCTTTGCGAGCTCTTAGAACATCCTCATAAGGGTGGGGTCAGTCCTTGAGTTATTTTCGTTCGATCTGTCCGGTTCTGGTTCAGCATGTCAAATATTTTCATGTTCAGCTACGCTCAGAGTCTTATTCTGACTTTGAAATTGAGCGATGGCGATTTGCTGAGCTTCCAGCATCTCAAATATCACTTGGAGGATGATTCCCCCATCTCCCATTCCTCATGCTCCTTGGTCACCAGATCAGGCTTCCTTGTCTTCATTCCCTACGGGATCTGTGCCTGCTGCGTTTAAAGTGTTATGTGAATTGATATCAACTGGCTCCATATTTGGCACTTCCTCAGGGTTTATTGGTGGTACACCGACCCCTACACTATTGTTTTCTCCAAGATCTTCGTCACCATGAACAAGTGCATTTTGTGTGCTAGACATGTTTTAGCCTGAGAATCAAAAAATCTTTACAAGAAAAAGCGTAAAAACAACGTGTGTAATGAAAATCAATAAAGAAATAATCACTATTATATTTAGACCCACAGTGGGCGCCAAACAGTTTACCTCGAAAATACGAATAACAATTAAATTTGATTAGTGGTTTTAAAGATATGTGATTTAGTTCAATACCAATTAATGAACAAGAAATATGAAGTAGAAATGAAAGATAGAAGTGAATCAAACCAATGTTACTTAGCGGCAGGGACTTCGAGATTAGCGACCTCGAGGTGTCTTAAGACAGTAAAAACAATTAAGTAGGAAAAACAAAGTAAGAACAATAAAGCTAAAAGACAATTCTGATGAACAATAGGCAAAAAGTAGAGATTATATTCTTTTCTCAATGATTAGATAGTCTTACAAATGATTGGGGGTCCCTTTCATATAATAGGGGAACCCTAAATAAAGAATATTTCTATTTACTGTAAGGAATATTCTTGGTACATCTGTCTAACCACCTAGTAGGAAATCGTACAACCTTATTGTGGGATTTGCGCCATGACTTTGGGGACGTGGCAAGAATTAAATTCATTCTGGTACAAATCTATAACGGTTCTATTTCGAGGCCGAGCATACTTGGCCTCTGTATTCCTCGAACTTCTATATCTGGATACTGCACTCTGTCTTCGAGCTCAAGTCTGGTATGACGGTTTCGATCTCGACCTCGCCCGGACTCGGGCCTAGGATGGACCCTTGAGCCTATAAATCGGAGGCATACGATTTGACCGTATACAGACTTTAAGGTTGATCAGTTCCAAACTTCTAATTGCATTTCGTTTTGTTAGAATGAGCATCTTTAGTTGATTGTTCTATTGCAAGGTTGAGATTCCAGCGTAATTTTCTTTCTAAGGTGCAAAATAATATGAAGATTACCCCAAAAAAATGCTTCTCCATCTTGAACAATTGTTGTTTTATTTTCTTTTTGGACGAATTTTGAGAGATGCAGAAAAATAATTATCTTTAGTGTTCTTATTCAGTCACTCAACTTTTCTCTTTCAAGAGATAGCTGAAGCTGCCTTGCGCTATTGTGTCGAGAGAGAGTGACTTTTGGAATTTTCTTATTTTGTTTTGGTAAAAAGACACAATTACCTATGACATGTCAAGGAACTTAGAAGAAATGGCAGGGTTAATTTGGGCAAATCAAATTTGTACACAATGCTAACTTACTACAATCATGTAGTATGTTAGCAAAACCCATATATATATAAATAAATTTTTATGCTAAAAATATAGTCTCTCTTTTACTATAGTATAGCTATGTAAAGCATTCATGTAGTGTCCAACTAATTAACCGACCTATGTTGCAATACAAATTAATTTCTCTTCTCGTTTGGAAACGCATTTATTAAATTGGTCACGCTACTCAAGATTCAAGACACTAACTAGGAAGTAGGAACAAGAAATTGACTATCAAAAAGGGAGACATCCCATGGGGGGATGGGATTTGCTCCAATAGGAAAGGTTCCAGTATTTCTCAAAGGTTTCGTTTGTTTCCTGCCCCTCTCTTTATATATACTCAAAGAATTAATGACTGATAAACATTTCTAGGAGCCTAAAATGTTGAATATATCTGATAAAATAGTGTGGATACATAAGTAAATTGGTTAAACAAAATAAGATTATGTGAAGAATGTTGAATGGGTTAGCTAACAATTACGCTGAAAATCGATTCGGGAGGGGCGTTGATTTGTTATATGCTCAGTATCTGTGGCGGTAGTGGTCTTGCAGCCGTGGCGATGAGCCGATGACAACGGTATCGGCAGCCACCAATCCCACATTTTTTGTGATAAAAGAAATGAATTTAATGGATTGGTCTTAACTGTATTTGGTATTGTTCTTGTCTTCTTGACCATGATTTATGATCATTAATTCTGTTTAAAATCGGGCAACATTGAAATTGGAGGGTGGTAACTGGTAACCCATTCTTGATCGGTGAATCCTCTAATAATACTAAAATATCCTATGCTATATTGATCTCAATAGTTGGGAGATTGCAACTATAGAGTGTAAAAAACAAAAAAACATTGCAAAACAGCCGGAGAAATTAGGATAAGTAATTAGAAAAGGGATAAGAAATTAGAATGATAATTTTTAAGTTACCAAAAAACCTAATTTTCGTCCTACAAGATCAAGAGAAACCTGAGGGATGTCAATGAAATTATCCCTTTTTATGAAGTGAATTAGGATATTACATCAGTTTTTCGATCAAAAATGACATCTTTCGATCACTTTTATATCTTTGTTAGTTATAGTACAGAAAGATGATTTTTAAGTTACCAAAAAAACCTAATTTTTGTGTTGCAAAACTTAACTTGAATGACTGCCAATGAAAATTTACTAAGGCCAAATTGAAAAAGAAAGGGTATTTCCAAGAATGAGTCCTGCCTCGTTAGCACAAGTTACTGTTTAACCATAAAATGGTATAGTTGAATTTGTTATGTGGTTTATAGACAAGCAAACTAATTTGATTCAAAAATAATAAAGGAATAAGATTAAAAATGAGACTTAGCAATTAAAATTGAAGAGGATGACAAGCATGGCTCCGAGCACAATGTCTCCGAGGACAAAAACAAAAGCAATAATAAAGAGAAAATAAAGTTGTTATTGAGAGCGAATGTAAACTATAGCATATATTTCTCCAAGAATTTCATGTATTACAATGGTTGTTGAGCCTGCTATTTATATCTATACCTAGGGAAACAAGATCCTAGGATTAAGTTTCACTTAAATCATAATAAAGGAGTCATTCATGAATATGTAACGGCAGGCCATGAATGCAAATATTCTCTCTAATGGTTGCCCATTTAATGTTAGAGAATATTCTCTCATTGAATGCTATCCGATGGCAAATACTTGATCAGCTCCTGTTACGCTCCCTTTGGGATTTATCGGATATCGATTGCAACTGTCGTATCCGGTACTTGTTCTTATTTGACTCGCCTTTTACCTGTCTCCACTTTTACGTGTCATGCTATCATTCGATCATTTATTATAAATCAATTTTACCCCATACAGATAGTCCTTCTGCTTTTCGGTAATATATCTTTGTGTTACCGCGAAGTTGGTGAAGATCCCTTTCTTGGAGGGAAGTTCCTGAACGGTTTCTGATGCTTGAAAGGACGTACGTCTTCTCGCATTTAATACCCGAGCTTGTATTGCCCCACTATTCAGCAAATACTTTCGTCGATTTTCGAGGTAATCATGATCACGATTTATGTCGTATATATCTTTACTTCTACTCATTACTTTACTTCCAAAGTTTTAGTTTTCATAAGTTCTTCTTCTTCTCTGCACTTACTCTGCATTTTTTTTAGAAAGTTTTCCATCTTCTTCAACGTTGTTAAAAAAAGTTTTTTCTGAGCCATTATTACCATGGCTTCTTTCACTGCCCTTTTTGGAAACTCTGGTCTCCACTTCGATGGAGGTCCAAAGAAAAACAAGGACAAAGAAACTGATGTCGATTTTAAACCTCCCACTATAAGCACTATCATACCAAAACACCCCAGTACTGTTAATGACTTCCAAGAAAAGGCTCATTCTGCGTTTTCACAGACTTGGATTGTAGTAGGTACCCGTCCTCCATTCACCTTTCTAGTATCCCAACTGTGAAAGAGTATTGCAACTGCCCTAACATTGAAATTCTCTCTCCGAACATGATAGAGCGAGTTACCTTCACCAAGGAGGGTTACATATGTCTATACGTATCCATTTACCTTGAGTCCATTCTCCGTGGGGTCGAATGAAGGACTCGACCCTTTAATTTTAGAGTTTTTCCACCGGTACAGGGTCTATTTAGCACAAGTAGGCCCATCTATATGACAAATGGTGGCTTGCCTTCTCCAACTGTGCACGGAGACCGAGGAAACCATAACCCTTGCACACATGATGAATCTTTTCTCTCCCAAAATTTATCGTGGACCACGCTATCCTCACCGGCGTGAATGATGACAATGACTGCGGATGGATGGAGCTATTCATCATCATCGCTACCAGGGACATCATCCCGGCCATAAATCCGTCTTTTCTTGAGTCATGGAATCGTTTCTATAAGTTTTTGACTCATTTCCTTCCTTCGTGAAAAGACTATTTTCTATTGTTAATGATCTTCTTGTTTCTTTTGTTCTAGATACCCGATGGGAGCCACAATAATTCAAGGTCTGGACCAGTGGGTTCAAAAATTTATGGAAATCAAAGCACCAGAATCCCGCTGATTGGAAGGCCAAAAAAAACGGTAATCCAAGTTCTTCTTCCTTTTATCTTTGTACGAACACATGTAACTTCATAAAAAAATTGCTAACTCGCTTTTTGTTTGATTCAAGACTTCTGCAGAGCTCTGTCACTTGCCCCGAGGTTGACGTCTTAGCTAACTCCTAAGAGGTCAAGAGGGTGTTGTAAAGTGCCCTCACTCGAAGCAGTGCCCGTGGACCTACTTCTAGTGAGAGTGCCTCTTCTAGGAGTCCCAAGCCTGGGAACAAGCAGCCAAAAGGACGACGCTCATCCTCAACTAAACGATGAAGATAAAGGAAAAAATGACCAAGACAGCCATAGACACAGTGGTCCTCGATGATAAAGGGGGAGCTAGTGATAGAAAGGCTTCCATTCAGAGGAGGAAAAGATCTTCATCAGCTCAACCAGATGCTCAGCCGAGGGGTCTTTAAAATCGGTCCATAAGAGAAACCCAAGCACTTTGGGGCGAGATGGACTTGGTGGATAATGTCGATTCTCGCTTTCCAATCCCCATTGATGCCTCCGGTCCAAGGATTTCGTACCCTGGGCTTCTTCTGCCTTCGACCATCGAGCAAAAAACAATCAGCATTGCCCTTTCCGCAGCTGCTTCTCATCCTTCCACACCAACAACTTCACGCAATCAACACCAGCTGGACCTTCTCCACCAGCACCAACTGCATCTCCTCCACCAGTAACAAATGTTCGAGAAAGGGGTGCTTTTCATCCCCAGTTTCCCAATCATGGGAATTTGGGGCACAATTATTCACCCCCTTCCCCAAAACCTCGAGGGAGGAGAAGTGCTACTCTTTCGGTTTCGAAGGAGTTTCATCTGCTGTCCAAGCCGATGGAGCTTGCGAACTATCTGAAGCCGTTAGCTTTAGAAAAAGATTGGAAGAAAATGTGCTCCTTTTCGGGAGAATGCTTGTTAAATAATGCCATGCACAATGCGGCAGCGGTACCATACTTGCTTTCTTATCACTTCTTTTCCATTTACCTGCTACAATGGGAATCCTAACCTTGATATTCTTTTTTACAGGCCAACTTTCTCGCTCCTGAAGGCCTGCAGAGATTGATCCTTGATAATCAAGGACTCATCTCCGATATGCACCCTTTTAGGTTTAGGAACTTGCACCTTAGCTAAATAATCTCACATTTTAAAATATTTTAAGTTGGGGTTCCTTTATTTCTATTTTTCATATGGAATGGATTGTGTTTTGCTATGGGGAACTCGATTGAGTATTCATTTAGGTATAAGAATAGCTTCTCCCCACAAGTTTTGTTGTAAACTAAACTTAACAATAAAGCATTCATCATCTCCTTTAACATTCTATTCTTTCTTTACGCAATTTTATTAGATTGTGGCAAGTAAGGGGCAGTTGTTTGGTGAATGATGATATATTTCAAACACATTTCTTCAAAAGGAAATTCATATTCGCTGCTCCTTTCACTTCTTATCATTTTTATCTTTTTATTATCTGCGTTTCAACTTCATTTTTGTATTGCTTGAATGCATCAATTGCTCCATGTTTACTATTACATAAGTAAATATAACAATATCTAGTGTTGTCGCCAATAAAAGTTAAGAAATTTTTCTTTCCACTACGAGATGACATTGACTTCATGTAGCAAATATCTATGTGAACTAAGTCTAAAGGATTTGAATTCCTTTCCACCAACTTATAAGGATGTTTAACATACTTTAACTTCACACATATTTGATATTTTGAGTTATTGCATTCAAACTTAAGCAATATTTCCAAGTTAATCTTTTTTCGCATAGTTTTAAAGTTGACATGACCTAAACGTTCATGCCATAAATTATTTGACTCAAGAAAGTAAGAAGAAGTTGAAATTTTATTTGACTCGAGCAAGTAACCGCTTCCTACATATATTTTATTCTTACTAACTACAACCTATTCGAAAATAAAAATACACTTAAAGTTGTTCTTCACTAGAAGTAATATCGAGACTAAATTCTTTCACATTTCAGGAACATGGAGGATATTGTTTAGAGTCATAATCTTGCCAGAAGTTATCTTCAAAATTATCTTGCATGTTCTTCAATTTTGCAATAGCGAAATTTGCGGTAAAAACTATCTCGTCTAATCCAACAGGAGCATGAGAAGTAAACAACTCCTTGTTAGCACAAACATGACGAGTGACCCCAAAATCAATTCACTATTCTCTAGGATTTTCGACCAGGTTGCATTCAGAAAGCATGACACGTAGGTTTTCCATTCATTCGTTCTTTTTAATCATGTTTTCTTGGCTTTTCTTTTTGTCCTTCTTTGGTGCATGACAGTCATCGGCCTTATGTCCATCTTTTCCACAATTGTGGCAATTATCTTTGAACTTCTTTTTACTTGGGTAACTCTTTGGTCCAAGAGGCTTCTTTCTCATTTTGCTCGTTGAAGCTTCTCAACAATATTTGCTCATATTATTGTTAAGATTCCACGAGACTTATTTTCTGTAGCCTTGTTGTCCTTTTCGATCCTTAGGCAGACAATAAGGTCTTCAAGCGTCATCTCCTTGTGCTTATGCTTCAAGTAATTCTTAAAGTCCTTCCACAGTGGGGGCAACTTTTCAATAAGTGTTGCAACTTAGAAGCGCCTCATTATGACCATACCTTCAATCATCAACTTATAGTTCGTAACATAATCATTTTCTTTAATAAAAATATTAATTCGATTGATACCATCAGTAAGAAGGTCATTGTTACAACCCATGTTTTTGTACGTAAAAGTACGCCGCAAGTCAATTACTGTAAGCTAGGAAACGAGATCATATTTGAAAGTACATAAAGTAAGTTTATCATGTTAACTTGGAGGTTACAAATATTTAAGATCATGGATAACAAGTACCAAGAGGGTGGGAAGAATTAGAAGCTACACAAATTGAAGAAAATAAGTTTTGTCGAAAGTCGACAAGTTGAGAATATTATAACACGTACTTTTAGGGTGAGACAAGGGTGTTTAACATGATAAGGAGGTTATGTTATGAGTTATATTAGTCTTATTATATCCATGTATTATGTTTTGAAGTCAAGCGAGTTGTGGAACAAAAGTTAGCAAAGGTCATCACAAGTTACATTCATAATGTGCTGAAAATTCGGTGAAATTCAGTTGAATGTTTCTCCCAATATACTTGGAATTACGGGATGATCCACCAACCAAATTGAAAACCACCGAGTCTAGTTTCTAACTCATTAAACCTTTCATCGATACAAAATAGGAGTAGAGAGATATTCACGTTATTACAAGATTGCGCAAGCAGCCCCAATGAGACCCACTTGGGCGGTGGTCGACCTACTTCGCTTTAAAAACGATTTGGACGACCTTTATTTCTCATTTTTTTTACCCAACCTCGTCCCTAAACTCCTTCTAACCCTCCTAAACAGATACCATAAGGGTTTGAAGTGATTACACAATATTTCAATATCAAAAGTTAGTTCTAGTGAAGAACAACACCTCTTTGATGTTGTGTTGTCATTAAGGATAGTTGTGGGTTGTGTTTGGCTGATATTTCAAGTTGTTGCTAATGGATCAGGTCAGTATAATAGCCTACTAATTGCGATTAAGCTTTCTTGTATGTTGGTTAAGTTGTTAGGATGATAAACTACAAGATAATACTTGGATTAACTTAAGTCACTTCTATGGTGTTGTATTGCCATTGAGGGTTGTAGTAAGCTAAATACAACTTGGATTACAACTTGAAGCTACTGTAGGAGGTATGTGTATTGTGTTCTTGCGTGTGCTTAAGGTTATCTTTATGTTGATTAAGTTGAATGGAAGGACTAGAGATGAACTAGCAAATAAAGTTGCTAATTGAGGGCAGTTGGAGTTCTGGATTGTTTACTTTGTTATAAATATATGGTATAAGGAAAGAATCAATGATGAATGAGTTCATTATCATATTAATAATACTGCTAAGTTAATGTAATAAGTCTATAAGGGGTGATATGGGTTATACGTATTCCAATCGGAGCTTGCCGCCGGTCGTGAAGTAGTTGTGACTTGTTGTTGTTATATGGTACCTTGTTATATATATATCTGTTGATGAATTTCTATATATATATATATATATATATATATATATATATATATATATATATATATATATGTATATATGTTGATGGATTTCTCTGGTTGTTGTTATTGGTATATGGTATTGTAGGAGGCTCTTGTTACAGGGAAGATACTGCCCAAATTTACATAAACGAGCTACTAGCTTAAGTTGCGATCTTAGCGTTTACTCGGCACTAATTTTGAATCTCCTTATGCTATGGTAGATTGAGTTGAGTTGTTCAAAGAATTGCTTGGAAGGTATTAAGGACTCAACGGGGTTAAGATATGTTAAGACTATCCCTTCTTTCCTTTTGGCATGATCCATATGATATAAACGAAACGAGCAAACACATAATTTTTACAAATGACTCTATTCATAGAAGTACTAAGGATGCCTATGTTCTTGATTCCCCATGTGTCCTATTATTATATCGTCTGTTCATGGGTCTTAAAAAATATGTATGTTGATAAAGTTTATTTCATGATATTAACCGAAGGCATATTGAACTTATGACATCCCGAGAGATCTTATTGACTTACTTCTTATTCATTGCATTCATATATACACGTACATTGACTCATGACTAGATGGTGTTATATACGTGTATATTTTGTGTATATGGAGTATGGGGAAAAGTTATGGCGTTATATATGCACCACCACCTGGTCAGCTAGTATATGTTGATGATTTCGCCCACAGAGGCTGATATGATATGATGGGATGCCCTTAGAGGCTTGATGCTATTATGTACACATATACCTACGCATGATATGACATTTATATGCATATGCATGGCATTATAAATGTTTCATAATTCACAAAGTTATTCAGACTTACAGGTTGAGTTCTTTACTCCATGTTTCTTTCATGTGTTTTAAATACTGCTTTCATGCCTTACATGTTCGATACTTTATTCGTATTGATGTCCATTTTTGCCTCGAGATGATGTGTTTCATTCCTGCAGGTCCTAATAAACAGGTTGACAATCCTCCTAGTAGGCTATCAGCTCAACGGAAGGTCTAGGTGCACTCCTCTTGCTTCGGAGTTGCCTATTTGGTCAGTATGATTTGGACATGTATTGATTGGTATGGCGGGCGTTGTCCCAACCTTTATGGCATTTATGTACTCTTAGAGTCTTGTAGATTGATTTCATGTGTATGGATACTTATATGACCTTATCGGCCTATGTTTTGAGTGTACAAATAATCAGGTCGGCCTTATAGGCCCGTATGTCACATCACACATGTATACGTTTATATATCATGTTGGGTATTCCTATGTATAGCATTCCTTATGTTTTATTCTATTTTCTCATGACGGCCCTTCTGGCCCATTTACCCATGATGGTATGATAAGAATGTTATGTTACTTTAGTAATCGGTTGCGTAAGAAATCGGGTGCCCATCGCGGCCCATCGTTTTGGATCATAAAAAAAGTGGTATCAAAGCAGTTCTATCCTAGGGAGTCTACAAGTCATGTCTAGTAGAATCTTGTTTATGGGTGTGTTGCACACCATACTTATAAGCGGGATGTTATAGGGCATCTAGGACTTTGACTCCTTCTTCTCACTGTAAAACGTATGGTAGATCTCCGTTGTAAGAATTCAAATTCCTTAATTCTATTTTATTCGTAATACAATAATACCTACATTAAACTATTTAACTGTAATAAGTCTATAAGGGGTGATATGGGTTATACGTATTCCAATCGGAGCTTGCCGCTGGTCGTGAAGTAGTTGTGACTTGTTTTTGTTATATGGTGCCATATATATATATATATATATATATATATATATATATATATATATATGTTGTTGGATTTCTCTGGTTGTTGTTGTTGGTATATGGTATTGGAAGAGGCTCTTGTTACAGGGAAGATACTGCCCAAATTTACATAAACGAGCTACTAGCTTAAGTTGCGATCTTAGCCTTTACTCGGCACTGATTTTGAATCTCTTTATGCTATGGTAGATTGAGTTGAGTTGTTTGAATAATTGCTTGGAAGGTATTAAATACTCAACGGGATTAAGGTATGTTAAGACTATCCCTTCTTTCCTTTTGGCATGATCCATATGATACAAACGAAACAAGCAAACACACAATTTTTATAAATGACTCTATTCATAGAAGTACTAAGGATGCCTATGTTCTTGATTCCCCATGTGTCCTATTATTATATCATCTATTCATGGGTATTAAAAAATACTTATGTTGATAAAGTTTATTTCATGATATTAACCGAAGGCATATTGAACTTCTAACATCCCGAGAGATCTTATTGACTTACTTCTTATTCATTGCATTCATTTATACATGTACATTGACTCATGACTAGATGGTGTTATATACGTTTATATTTTATATATATGGGGTATGGGGAAAGGTTATGGCATTATATATGCACCACCACCTGATCAGCTAATATACGTTGATGATTTCGCCAACAGAGGCTGAGATGATATGATGGGATGCCCTTAGAGGCTTGATGATGTTATGTACACATATACCTATGCATGATATGATATTTATATGCATATGTATGGCATTATAAATATTTCATGATTCACAGAGCTATTCAGACTTACAAGTTGAGTTCTTTACTCCATGTTTCTTTCATGTGTTTTAAATACTGCTTTCATGCCTTACATGTTCGATACTTTATTCGTACTGATTTCCCTTTTGCCTCGAGATGATGTGTTTCATGCCTGAAGGTCCTGATAAACAGGTTGACAATCCTCCTAGTAGGCTATCAGCTCAACGGAAGGTCTAGGTGCACTCCTCTTGCTTCGGAGTTGCTTATTTGGTCAGTATGATTTGGACATGTATTGATTGGTATGGCGGGGCCTTGTCCCAACCTTTATGACATTTATGTACTCTTAGAGGCTTATAGACAAATTTCATATTTATGGATACTTGTATGGCCTTATCGGCCTGTGTTTTGAGTGTAGAAATGATCATGTCAGCCTTATAGGCCCGTATGTCACATGTATAAGTTTATATATCATGATGGGTCGTCCTATGTCTAGTATTCCCTTATGTTTTATTCTGTTTTCTCATGACAGCCCTTCTGGCCCATTTACCCATGATTGTATGATAAGAAAGTTTTGTTACTTTAGTAATCGGTTGCATAAGAAACCGGGTGCCCGTCGCGGCCCATCGGTTTGGGTCCTGAAAAAAGTAGTATCAGAGCAGTTCTGTCCTATGGAGTCTACAAGCCGTGTCTAGTAGAGTCTTGCTTATGGGTGTGTTGCGCACCACACTTATAAGCGGTATGCTACAGGGAATCATAACTTTCACTCCTTCTTCTCACTCTAGATCGTGTGGTAGAGCTTCGTTGTAATAATTAAAACTCCTTAATTCTATTTTATTCGTAATACAATAATACCTATGTCCATAAAGACAGTTGGTAAGAGATTGAATTTGCCTTTGGAAGAGTTAAGTTAGAGGAACTCGATTTTTGCATCATGCTTATGATGAGTAAATGTGAGGTCTTCAGCAGATCATGTGTGTACTAAGACATGTAAGTTTCTTGATAAGGAGACCTAAGGTATGGATATTTATCCACCCATATGGTAAATAGCAATAAAAGAATGAAAAGGTAGATACAAGGTTAAATAAGTAAAAGAAGCAAGGTGAATAAGGGTACGAGGTACCCAATTAGTGAAGATTATCAGTATTTACAATTCAGGCAGAGAAATATAAGCATTCTCAATTACTTTCAACAGTAATAGAGATATATATAATTGGCCACACCCATCTCAGTTATGCCCTATGAGAGCTAACAGATATAGCTTAAGAGAAGAATGGGATATCAGGATCCATCTGGGTTAGAGTAACCCAAAATGGTGGATGGATTGTTATCATTAGCTAACATTTTTGAAGGATAGTGCAAACGTGGTAATAGATCTCCTTGTGAGACACCCCGATGGTGCACTCTAGAATAGTACAGTTAGATATGAATACTAGAATGTTCAAAAATTTTAGGAGATATGCAGTGAAATCCTAGAGGGGATAAATATTTGCCTTAGTATGACTCCCGTCCCTAGTAAAGAAAATAGAGAATGTTAGGCATTTCGAAGATCCAATGAGATGAAGCAAGGGGAGCTAAAAGTGAAAGAACGTTTTGTTGAAGTTTTCAGAATAAAGTGATAGACAAAAATATTAGTCGGAGAATAAAAATGAAGCATTATGAGTAAGATGTGATAAATGGGTGATAATGGTAAATCAAAATATGACAGAATGGCAGAGTCTCTAGTCAAGTGAAGGAAAAGACAAGAGGTGACATGCCTTGAGACAATAAAACTGTATAAGCCATAAGGTCATACCCTCATTTTGAGAAATGAGTTGGTGACGCGAACATGATTACCAGAAGGCTATGTTAGACCCCAGGAGTAATAGAAATCAGTATGGGCTAGTGAACAAGAAAACTAAACATGAATTTGGGATCAGAAGATTTGATAATAGTCGGCATCGTGAGAACATCAGAGATAGCTTTCCGGCAATAATAGAATGGACAACAAAAGAATAACCTTTAAAGTTCATTCAGGAAGACTCTTCCCTAAAGCAAGCACTGTGAGCAGAGTTCAGCTTACAGGACTAAGTGTTCCAGTTACACTAGATGTTACCCTTGTGTATAAGGAATTCAATTATCCCTAGTACAGAAGGGTTACCGTAAGGCGAGTAAGAATCACTGTTGTATGATGATGTGAAAAGATGCCAAAGATGAAGAGGTAAAACATCTATAGGTAGATCGTCGTAGCACTAAATCTTAGTACTCCCCAAAAGGGGGGAAGATGGTGTGATGTGGTATTAAGTCGGAGTTAAGTGGTTTAGATAACTATGAAATGGTAAAGGAATAATGTGGTAAAAGGCAAAAGGAATGAGGTTGCATTTATTCAGATCCTACAGATATGTCACGACTCTAGAACATTATGCAAGCACGACGCTAGGGAGAGGCAATAAGAGCTCCCGTCCAGGATGTTATTGATAAAAAATGTGTGTGAATGGACAATTGATACATCAGGAGCCAGTGCGAGAGGTAGGCTAAGACAAAGGACATATCCTAAGAGAGATTACGCGGAATATAGATATGATAATGGACCAACGAGTAGTTAATAGTGATTCAGAAAGAGCCTAGTTATGGCTAGACAAGAGGATACAGACAAATCAGCAGATTATGCAAGATAAATATTGTGAACCCAACATAGTGAATTCGGTCTCGTAAATATAACGTCGTAATCCTTGAGAAATATTCATATAGGGGTTGGGGTAGTTAAAGGTACCATATAAGTATTACGGAAATAAAAGAGAGTGTCACTAGGAAGACAGTCAAAAATTCAAGTTCAGAAGCAACCCTACGAGCACAAGGGCGCGGAGGTAAGTAACTAGGGATAATTATAGGCGAGCAAGAGCATCAAAAATTCCATCAGGTACATGATGTAATAAGCTTGCAGCTTTACAAGGTAAGAGGGTCTCCCCTAAGTACTGTGAGCACGTGATTTTTTCCTCACACGAATTACTCCAAAATAATTCCCAAAATTAGGTCTTTTCTTTAATTATGTGTTATTTTAGGATTTACTGTGTGATTTTCCTGATTGTTTGCGTATTTTTGAGTGCATATTTAATTTATTAATGCATTAAAAATACAAAAGAAAATATAGCATTGACACATAGGATTTGATTTTACATTTTGTTTTATTTAAATTAGTAAATTGTTGTTTTACAAAAAATGAAAATTTCACAAAAAATAATGTATTTGTGCATTTTTAGTGTTTAATGTCAAATTTTGTGATTTTTCTTTTAATTTGGTGTTTAATTATTTGTGATAGGTATTATTTAAAGTTAATTAATATTTTTAAGCTAATTTAGGTCTTTAAAATTTAATTAGAATTTTAGTTATAATTTTTGGAAGAAAAGAAAATGAAAATAACTAATAAAAGAGGGGGAAATCAAAATTGGGCTAATGTCCCATTTAAATCCCAAGCCCAAACACAAAACCATCCAAACCCATTCCAATCCGGCCCAAAACCCGCCCACGACCCGACACAACACCCAAAACCCGCCCTATTTTCCCCACCTAAAATTCTGACCTTGGAAGAAAAGAGAGCTACAGCTGCAATACACATATACACGACCCACCCCCCTCGATTTCATCTTCTCCATCGGACGCCCAGCAGCCCACCATGGCCGTTGCTTCTTCTTCTTCGTCAGTCACTGCTCAGCAACGCGCACACACACCCATCGTCTTCTTCACATCACAACCGTATGACCCCAGCCCGCCACCAACAGACCCGTGGCAGACTCCAACAGTTTCGAGACGTGTCTCTCTTCAACTTCCTCACTCGAGAGACCGTCCCTTTAAAAAAACGAAAAAATATTCTAGTTTTCTTCTTTCATTTTTCCGACTTTCGTCTCAAAATCAGAGGAGTTGTCTTTCGAATTTTGTTCCAAAATGGAGGTCAGTAGAGTTTGTATGTGGATTTGAAATTGATTGTGCCGATTCGAGGTCCGTTTTTGAATTTTGTGGTTGTTCCGGCGAGTTTCGAGATCGGGTCGTGGTTCCATTCGAGGTTTCCGGTGAAGCTTTGGTTCTACAGTTTGAGGACAGCATCTGGTCAGTATTTTCAGGAATTTTTACAATTGTAAAGGTTAGATATTATTTCAGATTTTCATTAGTGCTTAAACTTTTTATTTGCTCTTTGGTTGAAATTGCTGCACATGTTCCAATTAGTTATGTTCTTGATACATTCTGTTGCGGTTTGTTTGTGTGAGTTTTGTTATTTTAATCTAATTCTTTTATGGTTTAAATTTTTGTGCGCATGATCTAGATAGTTTCCATGTCCATTATAATTGTAAGTTCAGAATGAAAGTTAGCTTAATTCTCAAGAATATTAGTGTCTCTGAAATGCTCCAATATTACTAGTAGGCTTTCAAATTTTATAGTAAAAGAATCCCCTATTTTTGTATGTATTCTATAAAGGGTAATGTGGTTGGGTGTAAATTTTTGGGTGTCTTGTACCTATATTAATTATCTAAGAGCAGTGTACCGAGAACTGATGCTGTAATGGTTATAGTTTTCCTTGTTGTTCCTAAAATTTCCTTGTTTTATACTACATAAAGACCAACCTCCATATGAATTTTGGATCTACTTTTCGGAAGTTTCTTTTTGAAGTTTGTATGGCAGTGTGCAAAGTTGAGTACTTGAGTCGGATCGAACGAGCTAATTGAGTGCCTGATAACATGTGATTGCTATTCACTCATTTGTCGGAAAAAGATCAAAACCTATAATCGTTGCTTTCATTTGATTGATTTGCTTTCATGTTGTGGCTATTATTTTGTAATATTGAGGCATATTGTAATGTTGTCAACATTCAGTGTGGATTTGAAGTTTGATTGGTATGGTTTTGAGCACTTGATTCGTTGGGGTTGAGTTAAGGTAGTCATGGCCCTTCGATTATATAGACCTGAACCCATTTAGTTGAATTAGCCTAAGAATTGTTTAATAAAAGGGATTATCTACCTAACCAACTAAAGAAGCTTCTAGTAGTGGTAGGGATTAGATTTCACTATTGAAAAATTTAATTCAATAAGGGTTGAGTGGAATCAATTTTTAAAATGTTGAAAGGCCATTTTGTAAATCTAAGGGCATTTCCCATTGCCTATTTAAGGAATTCATAGATAGATGAGGAAAATAAAAGCTAGACTGAAAAAGACAGAGATAGAGTATAGATATAGAAAGAGAGCTTGAGAGATCCATAGAAAAGAAACAGAGGAAATTTTAAGAGATAGAAGTCCTGAAAAGTCCTAAACGGCTGAAAACTCTAGAAAACATTATTTCATGAGTTTTTCTGGTGACTTCTGAAGTTTTCCTAAGTGCTAAAACGATTTCTGGCTAGCTGACAGTTGAAATGAATTAAAATCGAGTCTGGTTAAGGTTTTCTGGATCATTACTTGGACTGAAATTGTGTTTCTGGACTGTTTTACTTCACTTTCTGGGCTTGGAATTGGGTTTAAATTGCTGCTGATTGCTGGTCTGTGGCTGTTATTGTTGCTTCATTTCTATCTTCCTTTTCCATTTCCAGGTACGAGTTTTCTCATGTTTTACCTAATGTAAAGCTTGGCTCAGAGTTGAAATAGAAACTTGGAGCTTTGGAATTTAGTGTCAACTTGTTTTTTTTCTTTGTTCATAGTTTAGCTTTATTTCTATTTTAATTACATTAACCCAAGACTGTATGATGGACTACACCTTTGCTGGGTGTTCCGTATTACTCCTTTGAAAGCTGCATGTGGTTTGAGCCTAGTGGGAATTCATTTCTCTATAAGTATCTTATAGCTAGATGTAGGCTTGTGACAAATGAACTCATATTACTGTACTTGATTTTGGACTATCACAAATTTGATGGAAATTTGCTTAATTGAATGATTAGTTATGTTCTGTGTCAATAATGTTAGTTAGAGTATGTTGTATTAAAACTTTTTCTGCCTTGCCATTCATTTGTATTCTTAAGTGATAATTAGTGTAAGTCCATGTTAAAAGAGAATGAAAGGAAGGAAAAAATTTTATTGAGTGGAGAGTTTGACAAATATTTGGTTTCTTCAATTATTTTAAAGAAACTTTAGAAAGAGAAAAATGGAGTTTGCTTGATTCGAGTTTATCGCGGTTCAAATTGGCCGTTTGAGGCGTCCATTTCCGGTCACTGTTACTATTGAAGCTTAAATTTTAGCAGTTGTTTTCTTCCTTTCAAGTTCATTCCGTTGCTGCTATTACTTGAATATATCTGGTAAGTTCTACGCCCTGTAATTACCCGAGCTTGAGTTTGATGAATGAAAATCTGGTATTTTGATAGCCCTATCATGATAAGATAAGGTACTTTAATAATATGTATTTATGATGTGAAAAAGAAAGGTCATGCATCCAACTACAATAATTCGAAAGACCATTCCTGAAATGAGTCAAAACTACCCTAAAGGAGCTTAACTGCTTTGTCATTCTGTTTAATATTATTTTCACAGAATTGACTCGAATAAAATAGCTAAGGAATAATGTGTCGTCATATATAACATTTGTTAAGTAACAGAATTAAGTAAAGAAATAAAAAAAGATGAACGAGACATATAACGGGAATATAAAAGGAAAAAGGATAGAAATTAACTAGTGGGTTTAAGAAGTCTAGGATTCTTGAGTAGCTGGAGCTGTCCAGTATGACTTAACTGCAAAAAGATGTTTAGTTGAATTAGTAAGTTAATATTGACTGTCATGCTAGAATTGAAAATTCATTCATATGTGCGCATCGTTTGGGCCTAGTGTAACTGTTTTCTTGCAAATTGAATAATGGATCCTTAATTTTCTACATTTGTCGATCTTTTCCCATTAGTTGGTTTGGAGATGTACAATCTTTCATGTTAATTCTAATTGGACTAGTTTGAATGATTGTTTGTAGTCTCACCTAGATTTCATGTGCTCAAAGGAAAGAGATGAATGAACTCATATTAATATGTTAAGTTACGTCCATGTTTCGATAATTCGAGCGGCCACTGGATTTGCATTGTACTTGACTATTTTGCATTGCCTGTGGCAATTGAGAAATGAATGTTGGGAATAGATTTAATCTAACTTTCAATGCGTGAATTGATATGTATATAATTTTCTTTAAGAGTTGAATTGTCTAATGCTTTAGGCGCGATTTAATGTATTATTGTGATTGTGTACACGTTCGTGTGATATAATTACGATTCTAAAAATCAATTCGGAGTATGCGTTCGTGCAACTTCGAACAAACTTTCTCAATAATAAAATGGTTGCTAATAGACCGCTAAATTAATTTTAGTTCTTATAGTTTGAGGTGTGCCGTCAACAATTTAATCATATATAGCCCTCGTATTAATTTAGATATAAAAAATGACAAATGTTCGTAGTTTGCTTTAGGCACGTTTAATATACTATCGTGGTTGTGGACACGTTCGCGTGACATGATTACGATTTCTAAAAACAAAATCGGAGTATGCGTTCGTACAACTTCGGCCAAATTTCTTAATAATAAAGTGTTACTAATTGTGGACACGTTCGCGTGACATGATTTTTGACGCGCCAAACAAATGGGTACACGTACGCATGACCCGTTTCAAGATAATTTTATTAATTAAAAAGCAGTGAAAGGTAAAAGCACATAGGTCCTAATGAGTAATTAGACAATTTTGGTAAACCAAGTATGATCAAAGCGACCGTGCTAGAACCACGGAATTCGGGAATGCCTAACACCTTCTCTCGGGTTAACAGAATTCCTTACCTCGATTTCTGTGTTCGCAGACCGTAAGTAGAGTCAAATTTCCTCGATTCGGAATTCTAAACCGGTGACTTGGGACACTATAAATTATCTCAAGTGGCGACTCTGAATTATAAATAAATAATCTCGTTTCGATTGTCACTTAAATTGGAAAAAACTCTCTTATACACCCATTCCGAGGGGTGTAGGAAAAAAGAGGTGTGACAGCTCTGGCGACTCTGCTGGGGACGGAACCCAGAATCTCTGGTTCAGGGTTCAAGAACTTGAGCTTATAGTAACTGTTATATTTGGCTTTATTATAATCTAATTTTTACATGTTTGGGCCTAATGTGCTAAATGTTGCTTTTTACCGCTTTGATATTATCTGAACTGTATATATAAACTGTTACGAAACCCTTCTTCTTTCTGAGTCTTCTGAATTTATGGTGCACACGTGTGCATGTCCCACCTTTCTGTTAGAAGTCATACCAAATAGAACGAAGTTGGGCCAAGTAACTAGGCCGGGTAGACTTTCGTGCTCCCGGTATGTTTCCCCCACTTCGGCTCGAGTTGTCTGCTTGGGTAAGCCAGGTCTAGAACAGTATACCCTAGGTTTTACACTTAGAATAACTCAGTTTCATGTCAGATCCCTAGTAGGAACGTTTGTTTGCATCATGTGCATTTGACTTCGGAGACTCAATACAGGGGTTGGGTCTGTCTAGGACAGGTGTACCCGAAATGAAAAGACCATCCTGATGCATCTTACTTGCTACTTGTGCATTCATTTGTTTCGGATTTGCATGTTGACCAGCTTATAGGAAAAAGTTATAAAAGGAAAATCAATGTGAGGACCGAGAAAGAAAATTGGTTGTTTTTCGGAAAAAAAAAATAATTTCCAAAATATTTTGAAATTCTATCGAAATTTTGAAAAAAAAAAGAAGGAAATTTTGTGTTTCTTTTAAAAATAGTTTTATTATTATGAATTACGTAGGTTTGATTCTCACCGGATGTGAGATACGTAGGCAACCCACATCGGGCCCAGCTATTTTTGAAAAAAAAAAGAAGGAAAAGATAATGAATAAATAAAAATATGGGTACATAAATGTCGTTGTGTTGTCATAAGTAAGGCAATGACATTCTTGTCCAAAATATGCCGAATGTCCCCAAAAGGGCACCGGAAGGCCGTTTTTTCAAGAACATCTGCCTTTGGTGATTTTTTTAAAAAAAGAAAATTCTAGTCGGTTAGCAAACACAGCCTTTAAATCTTCTTCATCGAAGTGCTTTTTTTTTAGAAATATTGATGATTTTTTTTTTCAAAATGAGTCTTGATTTTTGTTTTTAAAATTAAAATCACTCACAGGTACAAAATGAGCACCATCCAAAACTCACCATTCACAGATGTAGATGAGTTTCTATTTCGGCTTCAAATGTGGTGGTATGAATTAGGAGGAGATGGTCAGGAATGGGTCATTAAGTATTTGGGAGCTCTCACAGATATTATGAAAGTTAAACCACGCGATGATTTGATTACGACATTAGTGACTTTTTGGGATCCTATTCACAATGTCTTTCGCTTCTCTGATTTCGAGCTTACTCCCACTTTAGAAGAAATAGCTGGATATTCTGGTTTTGACGGAGATTTGAGAAACCAGAATCTTATATTCCCAAAAGCTCCCTCTGTACACCGATTCTTTGGTCTTCTGAATATCAGTAATCAAATCAGAAAGAGCAACGTTGTCAAAGGGTGTTGTTCTTTCAACTTCCTATGTTCAAGGTTCGGAAAGCCGGATGGATTCGAAATTCATGAAAAGGGCCTTACTAACAAACAAAACAAGGACACCTGGCAGATTCACCGTCGCTTCGCTTTCATGGTGGCTTTTCTGGGAATCATGGTCTTCCCAAACAAAGAGCGGACGATTGATATTCGCATAGCCAGAGTCGTACAAGTCCTCACTACCAAGGAACATCACACTCTTGCCCCGATCATTCTCTCATACATTTATCGGGCGTTGACTTTGTGTAAGTCTGGGGCAAAATTCTTCGAAGGGTGCAATATTTTGTTGCAAATGTGGTTGACTGAACATCTCCGACATCACCCCAAGTTCATGCAGTATGGTCCGAGCAAGGACAATTTCATTGAGAGTTATGAAGAAAGAATAAAAGATTATAAATCTCCAGAAGGGGTGGAAGCCTGGATATCCCATTTAAGATCTTTAATGGCAAGTCAAATTGAGTGGACTTTGGGATGGCTCCCGGTAAGAGAGGTGATACACATGTCAACCTTAAAGAGTTATTTGTTGTTGTTGGGTTTAAGAAGTAACCAGCCGTATGCGCCATAGAGAGTTCTAAGACAGCTAGGGAGATACCAAGTGGTGCCTGATGATGAAGATTTGAGTGTGCAAGTGATTGAGCTACACCCTGAAGCCACACTCCCTGATGCTTTAATCCAACGAATTTGAAATGGTTGTCGATACTTGAAAGATGATACCCAAGTTCCAGATCCTGCAAAAGGTGAGATAAATCTGGGTTATGCTAGGTGGTTTGAGAAAAGATCTCGTGTGGATGATGCACCAGAACCCGATCCCAGAAGGCCCATAAAAAGCCCGCATATCCAAGCCTTTGATGACAAAATTCAAGAACGGTTGGCTTGGGGTGAAAAGGAAAAGGGGTACAAAGAAACTATTCATACCTTAGAAGAAAGCCTGAGGAACCTCAATTTGGAGAAAGACTTACAAGCATAAGAACCAGAAGGTGAAAAGAAGAGTCTGATTTGCGAGAATAAAACTCTCCGCGCTCAGTTTCAACAGATGAAGAAAGCCTTTGAAGCGCCGGTGAGAAGATGGAAAGATCAAAAAATCATTTCCAATCTGATGGAAAGGGTGCAAGATTATAACTCCATTTTGGCAAGAACCGAAAAGGCGTTAGATAAAGCTAAGGAAAAAATCATACAGTTGAATGAGGAGGCCAAATCTAGTAAAAACACCAAGTAATGAGATTTGAAGAAGAAATGGCTCAATTCGAGAAAGACAAGGATCATCAGATACGTTCAAAGGCTCAGCTCCATGCACAATTGGAAGAAATGAGAAGGTACAACAGAGAACATCAGCATGCATATATTGATAGGGAGATAGCACAGGCAAAACTCGAGCAGGCCAGACTTCGGGCTCAATTGGAGTCGGCTTTAGATCGCGAGGGCCACATAAGATATATAGCCACCACTCCCCAACAGCAATTACAAAACCAAGACCAAATCTCCAAGATTTCAGAGCACAAATCCATGATTTGGTCGTTTATACCTCTCAAAGTTAAGTGAACTACCAGGGGATGGATTATGAAAGGTTTTTGGAGCATGCGCCTACTTTTGCCCGTCATCTTGTAGTAGAGTTAGAGAGGATATACCGTACATTAGGGGGTCAGCCGGGTCAAGCTCCGCCATGAGCAGATGTTCCAGTGATTGAAAGCAAAAGATTATGGAGTGAAGCATAGTCATAGTTGTTAAAACTTTTCATATAATAGTCATGTTTTAGTTTGAGTACATGTTGAGTCTTTTAAACCATTTTCTTAAAGTGTTGTCCAAATGTAATGTCATTTCTGTCTTCGTACTGTTTCGTTTGTTAAAATAAATAAAAATAATAATTGTTTCCACCAGAACTACGCTCAGTCTGATTCATATGGGGTCATGATACGTACGTAGGCAATCTCTATAGGATTCGACCACAACCAAAAGGAAAATAGGCATGAGTGACAGTAAAAGGAGATGTCATAAATAAGAAAAGCCAGGATGATACAAGCAAGCAACCAAGCAAATTCATGATAGAAATGACTAATTGCCTAGGTGCATTGCATTCCTATGTGCGGTTGTTTATTTGTTAAAACTCTAATCACTAACAAGTTTGGTTGTTGTTTCCAGAATTCAAGCAGTTAGTTCACCTAAGCATACTGGAAACCCACCCATACCAAACCAGATCCAAAGGTGAAATAATCATGTCTATCCCAGATGTAGACACCAGTGTCATCGAAGGAGAAGAGTTGGACGTTAACGCCATGAAAAAAGAGATGTACAAATTGAAACAACAAATGGCCGAAATGTATCAGGCCTGGGCTAAAGGACAATTGCCATCCACTTACCCGGTTAACCCTAACTTCACTCCACCACCGGCTCAAACTCAGGATCATCCAGTCGCCGATCTATCCCCGAGCTTTCCCATTTACCAACACTATCGGGGCACCACTTATCATACACCACAATCTCCATCCCCTAAACCAATTCCATACCCTCCTCCACCAGTAACTCCTGTCTTCGTAGCACCTCCATCAGCTACACTCCACAAATCTCCTAGAGAGCCTATGTTCCAGACCCAGGACAACCAATACTACCCCCCGGAGTGCACTTTCAAAGCTCCAGAAACCCATTCCTATACTCCTTGCTTTGACCTCCTGATAGAAGCTAATAAACCAGTCAAAAATCCCGAACAGGAGGAGATGTTAAAGAAAGTTAAAATCTTAGAACAATAATTCAGAGACATGCGGGGATTGGGAGGGCAAGTAAGCGTAGCCTACAAGGACCTATGTCTGTTCCCAAATGTGCAATTACCGGTAGGTTTCAAGATGCCCAAGTTTGATCTATACAACGGGTACGGTGATCCAGTAGCCCACTTGAGGGGTTTTTGCAGCAAGATGAGGGGAGCGGGAGGAAAAGATAAATTGTTAATGGCTTACTTCAGTCAGAGTTTGAGTGGATCAGCATTGGAATGGTATACCCACCAAGACCATGGAAGATGGTACACGTAGGATGATCTGGCGCAAGCATTTGCTTGTCACTTCCAATACAATCTTGAGGTCATTCCAGATCGACTGTCCTTGACTAAACTGGAGAAGAAGCACAATGAAAGCTTCAGAGAATATGGTTTCCGATGGAGGGAGCAAGCAGCAAGAGTAGATCCCCCAATGAAGGAAAGTGAGATGGTAGATTACTTCCTACAGGCTTTGGAACCTACTTACTATGGCCATTTGGTCTCCGCTATGGGAAAGTCATTCAACGAAGTGGTAAAGATGGGGGGCATGGTAGAAGAGGGCCTCAAGTCGAATAAAATCATGAGTTATTCGGCTATCAAAGCGACTACTTGGGCTATTCAGGGCGGCATAGGAGGGATTGGGAAAAAGAAGAGAGAGGAAGCAGCGATGGTTGATTCAAGAACTTGGTCCGGATCCAGAGGTTCACCTTACCACTACAAGAAACCTCGACCCCACCAACAAACTTATCACCACAATCCACCCCAACACTACTATCCCCCACCAGAACCTTATTTTTTCGTCCACCATGCACAAGCATACAACCAACCTCCTGCCCACACTCAATGGCATGCTCTCGTCCTACAAAATACTTATCCACATCCAAGAGCCTACCAAATCACTCCCGGACCAAGTTTCCGACCTAGTCAAGCATTCAAGGGTGAAAGGTTGTAGAAAAAGAAAACCTTTACTCCGTTGGGAGAATCATACACTAGTCTGTTCCACATGCTAAAACAACTAAACATTCTGAGGCCGATACAGTCCAAACTGCCAAATCCTCCTCCAAAAACCTTGACTATACTATCAGCTGTGAGTATTATTTTGGTACTCCAGGTCATGACACAGAGAAGTGCTGGCACTTGAAAAGTGTGATACAGGAGTTCATTGATACCAATAGAATTGAAGTTCAAGCTCCCGAGGCACCCAATATCAATAGGAATCCAATGCCAGCCTATCAGGAGGTGAATATGATTGAAATAGTGCATGAGGAAGGGGAACCCAAGAAGCCATCACAAACTATCATGATGATTCGGTCCAGTGGAGTCAAGACAGATGAACAATCAGCAGGTGAGGAGTCAGTGCTCAAGTCGAGCAAATAGAGTGTTGGGCCAGTTGTAGCAATTGAGAAGGGATCTTCAAGCAAGGTTGCAACAAAGCAGGGAGAGGTGAAGGTGGTTGTACCCGAAGCAGCCAGCAAACTCGTCATAATCATGGAAGGTGCCCGCGCAGATCGGGTTATTATCAAGCCGGTAACCCAGTTACCAATAATCAACAGCAAGGCTATTCTATGGAATTACGAACGGGTAACAGTGATGTACAAAGGGAAGGAAGTCAAAGAAGAAGTCTGTGAAGCGTAGGGTTTGACCCGCTCGGGAAGGTGTTTTACTCCTGAGGAGTTAAGAAGAGCTAAAGATAATCCAGCGCTAGTAAAGAAAGTCGTAACTGAAGAATAAGCAAAAGAATTCTTGAGGAAGATGAAGCTACTGGACTACTCTATCGTGGAACAATTAAGAAAGACACCTGCTCAAATTTCCCTATTGTCATTATTGATCCATTTGGATGAGCACCGTCAAGCTTTAATGAAGATCTTAAATGAGGCGCACGTTCCCGATAAGATCTCCGTGAATCACTTGGAAAAAATATCCAAATAAATCTTCGAAGCAAACAGAGTCACATTTTCCGATGATGAATTGCCTATAGAAGGTACTGAGCACAACAGAGCTCTTTACCTCACAGTAAAAGGTGAGAACTCTATGGTGACCCGGGTATTGGTTGACAATGGGTCAAGCGCAAACATCTGTCCTCTCTCCACTCTAAGCAAGTTGAAAATAGAAGATGAGAGGATCCATAAGAATAGTATTTGTGTGCGGGGATTTGATGGCGGAAGTAAAGATTCAGTTGGGGACATAGTGTTGGAGCTGACGATAGGGCCAGTTGAGTTCACAATGGAGTTTCAGGTGCTGGATATAGCTATTTTCTATAATTTGCTGTTGGGTCGACCATGGATCCACTCCGCTAAAGCAGTCCCATCAACACTACACCAGGTAGTCAAATTTGAATGGGATAGACAAGAAATAGTTGTGCATGGGGAAGACAGTTTATGCACTCGCAGCAATGCCATTGTACCGGTCATTGAAGTGGAAGATGTCTAGGGACCATGGGACTACCAGGTTTCTGACACGATGTTGGTAGAGAAAGTTCCGGAGGGGAAATACATTCCAAATTCAAAGATAACTGCCGCATCAGTATGGTAGCCTATGAGATGTTGAAGAATGGTTTTGTACTCGGTAAAGGTTTGGGCTTATCTTTGCTAGGCATCATACAGCCGGTGTCCCTTCCTGAAAACTTGGGAACATTTAGTTTGGGATTCAAGCCCACTTCCGTAGACATAAGAAAGGCCAGAAAACTAAAATAGAAGGCATGGGTCCTTCCAAAGCCAGTCCCACGTCATTCCAATCATTTGTCAAGTCCGGTACAGAAGTCGCCCAGTAACAGCAATTCCCAGTTCTGTGATTGATCCTGACAAGGAGTTAATTGAAAGATTTGAGAAGTTGTTCGACAGTGTAAACATGGTGGAAATTGGAGAGGGTTCTAGCAACGCGGAAGTGCAATTTGACGGGCCAAAAACAAAGCTTAACAATTGGAAGGCTACTCCTCTCCCCACTCGGAATGAGTCTTGGTAGTTTATTTTGAGTTTCCTTCAGTTTGTCTGGGTTATTCCAGGGTTGTAATCCATATTTTTTATCATTCAGTATGTTTGAAGTGTGCAAACCTTGTTATCTTTCATCATTTAATGAAATGCAGTTTCCCTTTCTTTATCATTCTTGATAATTTTTCTTTTGTTTTTCTTTTCTTTTCTATACAGTTCTTTTTACGCTGGTTCTAATGACATGGCATGCATGAGGAATCCTCAATCCAGTCTTAAAAATCAATTTGATTCCGAAATAATAGTTCAAGAAGTAGATTGTGACTACGAATCAGAATACGATGAAGATGAAGCCTTCGAAGAGATTAGTAAGGAGTTAATTAACTTCGAAGAAAAACCCAAACCCAACCTGAATGAAACAGAAGCCGTCAATTTAGGGGACATAGATAATATTAGAGAGACTAAAATAAGTGTCCATCTTGAGCCAAAGATCCGGGAAGAGTTAATCAAAGCACTCATCGAATACAAAGATGTTTTTGCATGGTCGTATGACGACATGCCGGGTTTGAGCACTGATTTAGTGGTCCACAAATTGCCCACTGATCCAGTGTTTCTTCCCGTCAAGCAAAAGTTGAGGAAATTCAAAACTGTTATGAGTGTGAAGATTAAAGAAGAAATCACCAAGAAGTTGGATGCAAAGGTTATTCGGGTCACTCGATATCCTGTTTGGTTGGCTAATGTTGTGCATGTGCCGAAAAAGGACGGCAAGATCAGAGTATGCGTCAATTACCGCAATCTCAACAAAGCAAGTCCGAAGGATAACTTCCCACTACCCAATATCCACATTTTGATCGATAATTGTGTCAAGCGTGAGATTGGATCTTTTGTGGATTGTTATGCAGGGTATCATCAGATTCTAATGGATGAAGAAGATGCAGAAAAGACGGCATTCATCACACCATAGGGGACTTACTGCTACCGGGTAATGCCATTTGGTTTGAAGAACGCCGGGGCAACTTACATGAGAGCGATGACTACTGTATTTCATGATATGATACATAAGGAGATTGAGGTATACGTGGATGATGTGATCATAAAATCAAAGCATCAGGCCGACCACGTTGGGGATTTGAGGAAATTCTTCCTGAGACTTCGCAGGTACAACCTCAAGCTTAACCCTTCCAAGTACGCATTTGGTGTTCCATCCGGAAAGCTGTTGGGATTCATAGTCAGCCGGCGAGGCATCGAGTTGGACCCATCAAAGATCAAAGCCATCCAATAATTGCCACCTCCGAGGAACAAAACTGAAGTGATGAGTCTGTTAGGGAGGTTGAACTACATCAACAGGTTTATTGCTCAGCTCACAACAACTTGTGAGCCTATTTTCAAATTGCTGAAGAAGGATGTTGCGGTCAAATGGACTGATGAGTGTCAAGAAACATTTGATAATATAAAAGGATACTTGTCAAACCCACCTGTGTTGGTTCCGCCAGAACCAGGGAGACCTTTGATTCTTTACTTAACAGTCTTGGAAAATTCATTTGGCTGTGTACTGGGGTAGCGTGACATCACCGACAGGAAGGAACAGGCCATCTACTATCTTAGCAAGAAGTTCACGGCTTATGAGGTTAAGTACACTCATCTGGAAAGGACATGTTGCGCCCTAACTTGGGTGGCTCAGAAATTGAAACATTATTTTTCATCTTACACTACTTATCTCATTTTGCGCTTGGATCCGTTGAAGTATATCTTCCAAAAGCCTATGCCGACAGGAAGACTTGCGAAGTGACAAATTTTGCTCACAGAGTTTGACATCATCTATGTGACTCGGACTGCGATGAAAGCCCAAGCATTGGCCGATCATTTGGCCGAGAACCCAGTCGATGAAGATTACGAGCCATTGAGAACTTATTTTCCCGATGAAGAAGTGATGCATATCGATGAACCGGAGCAAATTGAAAAACCAGGCTGGAAACTTTTCTTTGATGGGGCTGCCAATATGAAAGGAGTCGGAATAGGAGCTGTGCTTATTTCTGAAACAGGGCATCACTATCCTATTACGGCTAAGCTTCGGTTTTATTGCACCAACAATATGGTTGTGTATGAGGCCTGTATTTTGGGTCAAAGGCTAGCTGTAGACATGGATATCCAGGAAGTCTTGGTCTTGGGAGACTCGGATCTTCTAGTACATCAAATTCAAGGAGAATGGGAAACGCAAGATTTAAAGCTCATACCGTACCGACAATGTTTGCATGATCTTTGTCAACGGTTTCGATCAGTACAGTTCAGGAATATTCCAAGGGTCCATAATGAGGTCGTCGATGCTTTGGCTACCCTGGCGTCAATGTTGCACCATCCGGACAAAGCTTATATCGATCCTCTACATATTCAAGTCCGAGATCAGCATCCTTATTGTAACATGATTGAAGAAGAACTTAATGGCAAACCATGGTTCCATGATATCAAGGAGTACATCAGAATGGGGATATATCCAGTGCAAGCCATGGGGGATCAAAAGAAAACAATTCGACAGTTGGCAAGTGGATTCTTCTTAAGTGGAGGAGTTTTGTATAAAAGAACACCAGACCTTGGATTATTAAGATGCATAGATGCTAGACAAGCTATGGTTGTCATGTCCGAAGTACATTCGGGAGTCTGCGGACCACATATGAGCATATATGTGCTGGCAAAGAAAATTCTCCGAGCAGGTTATTATTGGCTCACCATGGAGCGAGATTGTATCAGTTTTGTGTGCAAATGTCATCAGTGCCAAGTACATGGAGATTTGATCATTCTCCACCATCGGAATTGCACACAATGTCAGCACCATGGCCCTTTGTTGCTTGGAGAATGGATATTATTGGACCAATTGAGCCAACATCATCCAACGTGCACAGGTTCATTCTGGTAGCCATTGATTATTTTACCAAGTGGGTTGAGGCCCAAACTTTCAAATCGGTGACCAAGAAATCAGTGGTCGCTTTTGTTCACTCAAATATCATCTGTCGATTCGGAATCCCAAAGGTGATCATCACAGATAATGGTGCTAATCTTAACGGTAATTTGATGGAAGAGATATGTCAATAGTTTAAGATTACACATCGCAATTCTACCCTATATCATCCCAAGGCGAATGGAGCAGTCGAGGCAGCCAACAAAAACATAAACAAGATACTTCAGAAAATGGTAGAAGGTTCGAGGCAATGGCACGAAAAATTACCATATGCGTTGTTGGGTTATCGCACTACTGTCCGTACTTCGGTAGGTGCAACTCCTTATTTGTTGGTATATGGCACTGAAGTAGTAATACCTGTAGAAGTTGAAATCCCTTCCCTTCGGATTGTCGCTGAGGCTGAGATTGATGATGATGAGTGGGTCAAAACCCATTTGGAGCAGTTGAACTTGATTGATGAAAAAAGATTGGCAGTAGTGTGTCATGTCCAGTTGTATCAAAAGAGAATGGCAAGAGCATACAACAAAAAGGTGCATCCCCGGAAGTTTGAAGTGGGCCAGCAAGTGCTGAAACATATCCTTCCACATCAGGCTGAAGCAAAAGGCAAGTTCGTACCGAATTGGCAAGGGCCATTCATTGTGACTAGAGTACTGTCCAATGGTGCTTTATGTTTAACAGATATCGAAGGAAAATGCATAAACATGGCTATCAATTCTGATGTAGTCAAGAGATATTATGTATGATTTCTTTGGTATATTTGTTGATTGTTTGTATTTGGCATTGTTTCGAAGATTGGAATGACGAAGGCAATTTGTTCCACTATCTAAACACTTTACCCTTTGTTTTCCCTTTTTGAGCCTTATTTATTTCTTTCATACCCTCCTTTTGGAATCAATAACAAAAAGAGAAAAAAAAAAGAGAAAAAGGAAAAGAAGCGAAAAGAGAAAGTACAAGAAAATAAAGAAATTCAGGTGTGAACTACGTTTGACTTGATTCCTATGAAGGATACGTAGGCAACCTCATGGCTCGTTCATAGTAAAATAAAATATCAAAAGATTCCCAAGCAAGAAACTGGGGCAGAACAAAGTGTTTGTAATAAGAAATATGACTCCAAAAGTAGTAATTCTAACCCATTTGAGTTGTTTTGAGCCTTTTCGATACCCTTTTCTTTCCAAACATATCCAAGAACCCACATTGTTGTCCAAAGAAAGACCTCCCGATCAGTCTTCGAGAGATTCCAAATCGAGCAATGTAAAGAGAATTCATATCAGGGGCAACACTCCGGTTTAAGCAAGAGAAATCAAAAAAATGAGAGAGTCTTATTAGTGAAAACCCTCATGGGCACCGTGAGGCGACGAAAGCCGAGAGAAAATAAAAATGAGAGAGTCTTATTGGTGAAAACCTTCGCAGGCACCATAAGGCGACAAGGAATTGAGGAATAAACAAACGAGAGAGGTTTGTCTGGTGAAAACCCTTTAGGGCACTACAAGTCGAACAAGGTTCGAAAGTTGGTGGAAAGTAAAAATTGGGTTATGGAGATCTTGGAGCACAAAGTAAAACAATTGGAAAAGAGAGTGGTTAAATAGACTGGGCTGATTAATCCAAAATGCATACCATGATCATTGGTGACAGTGACTCCACTCAGATAAGTTCCTTTTCATATCTCCACTAGTCATCCAAATTTGGATTTTCTTCTTTATTCTTAATTCTCAAAATCATTGCATTTCATTACTGTTAATTTTTACTCCTCTAAAGCTCTCCCAAGGTTAGCCTTGTTTCAACAAATAAGAAGGAATGTCAAAGTGTACTACCAGAGTCAAAATTGCACAAAGCAAAATGCGGCTAGGACATGCTGGAGATAGTATGATGAAAAGTGGAACATAGGGTGTAAGCAAAGGTTAAATCGGTGGAATGGTTCAGTAATGTCATGGGAGATGTATGATTACGAATAAAAGGTTCAGAAGTGAAAAACAACGGTTGGGGATCCTGTAGTTAAGGATCAGTCAGGAGGTCAAAACAATTCTCGACCAGTTCAAGGCAGTCGGTCGAAGCAAAGCATGGCAAAGAGAAAACCATCCCCAGCAAGAATGCCACAACTAACCACCACGTTTTAAACTGACAAGATTTTTCTTTGATTTGAAACAGGGGCAAAGATGGCATTTGTTTCAAGAAGCACCCGAAAAGGAAAGCAAGTACCATGCAGGTTTGATCGTAGAATTCTCAGGACCTTCCTGGAAAATGGGACTTAGTTTAAGATCTAAAATAATCATGAATAGCAGAATTTGGCATAAATGCACCCCAAAGGAATATAAGTGGAGCTACGAAGTTTGCATGTTTTAGATACACTTTGGACATTACCCTAGAGGCCTCGGATTTCAAAGTAATTTGGGGAGACTCTCATAGCCTCTATCCCTCGGGTTGGCCAACAAAGGGACCAAAAAGAACCCGTTTTCGCTTTACTTCCTCAAGAAAGAAGAAACACCATCTTTTTACCCCATGAGAACAAAGATTTTGACTTCTCTTCTTTCCCAGACTGGTGATTATGATTTTCTGCTTCCTCAACTTTTTCCCCCAAGAAGAAACACCATCTTTTTTCACCTTTTCCCCCGATTAATTGGCAATTTTCAGGACCCTCCTGGATAATGGGACTTAGCTTTAATTCGAAATATTCATGAGTACAATATCTAGCATAAGCCCTACTTTGTGAAAATATAAGTTGGTTTGAATTTTTTATTTTTAAGATAAGACAATTCGAAACTTCAGAACCCTCCTGGAAAATGGGACTTAGGCTAAAATCCAAAACAATCATAAGTATTAAATATAGGATAAATGTGCACCAAAAGGAATATAAGTTGGTTTCAAAGTTCACATAATAGTTTTCAGGACCCACCTGAATAATGGGACGTAACTTTAAGAATTCTATTAGATAAGTAAGTTCTGTTATAAGAGAGTACAGTTTAATGCTGAAATCGTCATTCGTAAGATAAGCTTTAATTTGGAATTTCAAGACCCTCCTAGATAATGGGATGTAGCTTTAAGACTGTCTTAGATAACAAGGTTCAACGGAAGTCATACCTCTAAAAAATATAATGTAGCTTTGAAACTTACTAGAAATTTTCAAGACTCTCCTGGATAATGGGATATAGCTTACAGATTATTAGAGATATTGAGTAAAATGATCCAATTAACACTCACAGATGCGCCCGGTTACCAAATTGGGGCAAAAAAATTTCTTTTTGTTTTGTCTATTTTGTTGAAGTCAGGTGCCCATCTGAAAAACAAGGAAGAACAACACGGATGTTAAGGATTAAAAGCAGTTCAGGATCAAGTAATCAGGAGCCCACCTGGAGAACAAGGGAAAACAAATCAAGTTTCAAGTAAGATTGACACAAGCATTGGTAATCAGGCACCCACCTGGAGGAACAAGGGTGAACCAAGTCAAAGAAAAGCAGTTTCAAAAACAATTCAAATATCAGCAATCAGGCGTCCACCTGGAGAACAAGGAAAAACAATTGAAGTATCAGCAATCAGGCGTCCACCTGGAGAACAAGGAAAAGCAGTTGAAGATTCAGTAATCAGGTGTCCACTTGGAGAACAAGGAACAACAGTTCAAGTTTCAGCAATCAGGCGCCCACCTGGAGAGCAAGGGAGTACAGTTCAAGTTTAAGCTTTCAAGTTCTTACTAATATTTGGTAACATGATTTAGTTTACACTCACATATGTGCCCAGCCACCAAACTGGGGCAGAAATTTTCTTTGTTTTGTCTATTTTGTTGAAATCAGGAGCTCACCTGGAGAACAAGGAAATATATTTCAAGTTTCAGCAATCAGGAGCACACCTGAAGAACAAGGTAATGCAATTCAAGCTTCAGCAATCAGGCGCCCACCTAGAGAGCAAGGGAATACAATTCAAATTTCAAGTAATCAGGAGCCCGCCTGGAGAGCAGAGGAAAGAAAAAATAGTCAAAGGAAGTCATTTAAAAGGTTCAGCAATCAGGTACCCGCCTGGAGGAAAGGGAAATCATCTCAAAAATACAATTCAAGTCAGCGATAAAGGAACTTCTGAGGGAAATACAAATCAACGAGGCAACAGCAGTCACAAGATCAAGTTCGAAAATAAATCTTTGTAAAGCATATATTATAGCTTAGTCTAGATTCTTCATTTTGTCATGGTGTAATAAGGAGGTCAGTAAGCAGTATCAGCAGCAGCATCAGCAGTAACAGTGAAACCACAGCTTCATTATAGTCCCAGCTACCGAAACTTCCCGAACTACATTGACCTGATTCCTTTATAGCCAAGGATATGTAGGAACCCTTTGAAGCAGGGGTTTTGTCAGTTCTTTCAAAAAATGCTTCCCGCGGAGTATTCAAACGGGCAAAAATCGCTCGTATCCGCTCACTTTATCTTTACACGAAAACTCTTTGTGTTTCTGAGCAAAGAGGGGAAGCTGTGAGCACGTGATTTTTGCCTCACACGGATTACTCTAAAAGAATTCCCAAAATTAGGTCTTTTCTTTAATAATGTGTTATTTTAGGGATTACTGTGCGATTTTTCTGATTGTTTGCGTATTTTTAAGTGCATATTTAATTTATTAATGTATTAAAAATACAAAAAATATAGCATTGATGCGTAGGATTTGATTTTATATTTTATTTAGTTAAATTAGTAAATTATTGTTTTACAAAAAATGAAAATTTCACAAAAAATAACGTATTTGTGCATTTTTAGTGTTTAATGTCAAATTTTGTGATTTTTCTTTTAATTTGATGTTTAATTATTTGTGATAGGTATTATTAAAGTTAATTAATATTTTTAAGCTAATTTAGGTCTTTAAAATTTAATTAGGGTTTTAGTTTTAATTTTTGGAAGAAAAAAAAATGAAAATAACTAATAAAAGAGGGGGAAATTAAATTGGGCTAATGTCCCATTTAAATCCCAAGCCCAAACACAAAACCATCCAAACCCATTCCAATCCGGCCCAAAACCCGCCCACGACCCGACCCAACACCCAAGACCCGCCCCATTTTCCCCACCTAAAATTTTGACCTAGGAAGAAAAGAGAGTTACAGCTGCAATACACATATACACGACCCACCCCCCTCGATTTCATCTTCTCCATCGGACGCCCAACAGCCCACCATGGCCGCTGCTTCTTCTTCTTAGTAAGTCACTACTCAGTAACGCGCACACACACCCATCGTCTTCTTCACATCACAACCGGATGACCCCAGCCAGCCACCAACAGACCCGTCGCAGACTCCAACAATTCTCAGTCGTGTCTCTCTTCAACTTCCTCACTCGAGAGACCATCCCTTTAAAAAATGAAAAAATATTCTGGTTTTTTTCTTTCATTTTTCCGACTTTCGTCTCAAAATCAAAGGCGTTGTCTTTCGATTTTTATTCCAAAAATGGAGGTCAGTAGAGTTTGTATGTGGATTTGAAATTGATTGTGCCGATTCGAGGTCCGTTTTTGAATTTTGTGGCTGTTCCGGCGAGTTTCGAGATCGGGTCATGGTTCCGTTCGAGGTTTCCGGTGAAGCTCTGATTCTACAGTTCGAGGACATCATCTGGTCAGTATTTTCAGGAATTTTTACACTTGTAAAGGTTAGATATTATTTCAGATTTTCATTAGTGCTTAAACTTTTTATATGCTCTTTGGTTGAAATTGCTTCACATGTTCCAATTAGTTATGTTCTTGATACATTCTGTTGCGGTTTATTTGTGTGAGTTTTGTTATTTTAATCTGATTCTTTTATGGTTTAAATTTTTGTGCGCTTGATCTAGATAGTTTCCATGTCCATTAAAATTGTACGTTCAAAATGAAAGTTAGCTTAATTCTCAAGAGTATTAGTGTCTCTGAAATGCTCCAATATTACTAGTAGGCTTTCAAATTTTATAGTAAAAGAATCCCCTATTTTTGTATGTATTCTATAAAGGGTAATGTGGTTGGGTGTAAATTTTTGGGTGTCTTGTACCTATATTAATTATCTAAGAGCAGTGTACCGAGAACTGATACTGTAATGGTTACAGTTTTCCTTGTTGTTTCTAAAATTTCCTTGTTTTATACTACATAAAGACCAACCTCCATGTGAATTTTGGATCTACTTTTCGGAAGTTTCTTTTTGAAGTTTGTATGGCAGTGTGCAAAGTTGAGTACTTGAGTCGGATCGAACGAGCTAATTGAGTGCCTGATAACATGTGATTGTTATTCACTCATTTGTCGGAAAAATATCAAAACCTATAATTGTTGCTTTCGTTTGATTGATTTGCTTTCATGTTGTGGCTATTATTTTGTAATATTGAGGCATATTGTAATGTTGTCAACATTCAGTGTGGATCTGAAGTTTGATTGGTATGGTTTTGAGCACTTGATTCGTTGGGGTTGAGTTAAGGTAGTCATGGCCCTTCGATTATATAGACCTGAACCCATTTAGTTGAATTAGCCTAAGAATTGTTTAATAAAAGGGATTATCTACCTAACCAACTAAAGAAGCTTCTAGTAGTGGTAGGGATTAGATTTCACTATTGGAAAATTTAATTCAATAAGGGTTGAGTGGAATCAATTTTAAAATGTTGAAAGGCCATTTTGTGAATCTAAGGGCATTCCTCATTTCCTATTTAAGGAATTCATAGATAGATGAGGAAAAAAAAGCTAGACTGAAAAAGACAGAGATAGAGTATAGATATAGAAAGAGAGCTTGAGAGATCCATAGAAAAGAAACAGGGGAAATTTTAAGAGCTAGAAGACCTGAAAAGTCCTTGCTGAAAACTCTAGAAAAATACTATTTCATAAGTTCTTCTGGTGACTTCTGAAGTTTTCCTAAGTGCTGAAATGATTTCTGGCTAGCTGACAGTTGAAATGAATTAAAATCGAGTCTGGTTGAGGTTTTCTGGTTCATTACTTGGACTGAAATTGTGTTTCTGGACTGTTTTACTTCACTTTCTGGGCTTGGAATTGGGTTTAAATTGCTGCTGATTGCTGGTCTGTGGCTGTTATTGTTGCTTCATTTCTATCTTCCTTTTCCATTTCTAGGTACGAGTTTTCTCATGTTCTACCTAATGTAAAGCTTGGCTTAGAGTTGAAATAGAAACCTAGAGCTTTGGAATTTAGTGTCAACTTGTTTTTTTTTTCTTTGTTCATAGTTTAGATTTATTTCTATTTTAATTACATTAACCCAAGACTGTATGATGGACTGCACCTTTGCTGGGTGTTCCGTATTACTCTTCTGAAAGCTGCATGTGGTTTGAGCCTAGTGGGAATTCATTTCTCTATCAAGTATCTTATAGCTAGATGTAGGCTTGTGACAAATGAACTCATATTACTGTACTTGATTTAGGACTGTCACAAATTTGATGGAAATCTGCTTAATTGAATCATTAGTTAGGTTCTGTGTCAATAATGTTAGCTAGAGTGTGTTGTATTAAAACTTTTTCTGCCTTGCCATTCATTTGTCTTCTTAAGTGATAATTAGTGTAAGTCCATGTTAAAAGAGAACGAAAGGAAGGAAAAGATTTTATTGAGTGGAGAGTTTGACAAATATTTGGTTTCTTCAATTATTTTAAAGAAACTTTAGAAAGAGAAAAATGGAGTTTGATTGATTCGAGTTTATCGCGGTTCAAATTGGTCGTTTGAGGCGTCCATTTCCGGTCACTGTTACTATTGAAGCTTAAATTTTAGCAGTTGTTTTCTTCCTTTCAAGTTCATTCTGTTGCTGCTATTGCTAGAATATATCTGGTAAGTTCTACGCCCTGTAATTACCCGAGCTTGAGTTTGATGAATGAAAATCTGGTGTTTTGATTGCCCCATCATGATAAGATAAGGTACTTTAATAATATGTATTTATGACATGAAAAAGAAAGGTCATGCATCCAACTACAATAATTCGAAAGACTATTCCTGAAATGAGCTAAAACTACCCTAAAGGAGCTTCGCTGCTTTGTCATTCTGTTTAATATCATTTCCACAGAATTGACTCGAATAAAATAGCTAAGGAATAATGTGTCATCATATATAACATTTGTTCAGTAATAGAATTAAGTAAAGAAAGAAAAAAAGATGAACGAGACATATAACGGGAATATAAAAGTAAAAAGGATAGAAATTAACTAGTGGGTTTAAGACGTCTAGGATTCTTGGGTAGCTGGAGCTGTCCAGTATGACTTAACTGCAAAAAGATGTTTAGTTGAATTAGTAAGTTAATATTAACTGTCATGCTAGAATTGGAAATCCATTTATATGTGCGCATCTTTTGGGCCTAGTGTAACTGTTTTCTTGCAAATTGAATGATGGATATTTAATTTTCTGCATTTGTCGATCTTCTCCCATTAGTTGGTTTAAAGATGTACAATCTTTCATGTTAATTCTAATTGGACTAGTTTAAATGATTGTTTGTAGTCTCACCTAGATTTCATGTGCTCAAAGGAAAGAGATGAATGAACTCATATTAATATGTTAAGTTACGTCCATGTTTCGATAATTCGAGCGGCCACTGGATTTGCATTGTACTTGACTATTTTGCATTGCCTATGGCAATTGAGAAATGAATGTTGGGAATAGATTTGATCTAACTTTCAATGCGTGAGTTGATATGTATATAATTTTATTTAAGAGTTGAATTGTCTAATGCTTTAGGCGCGATTTAATGTATTATTGTGATTGTGTACACGTTTGCGTGACATAATTACGATTCTAAAAATCAATTCGCAGTATGCGTTCGTGCAACTTCGAACAAACTTTCTCAATAATAAAATGGTTGCTAATAGGCCGCTAAATTAATTTTAGTTCATATAGTTTGAGGTGTGCCATCAACAATTTAATCATACATAGTCCTCGTATTAATTTAGATATAAAAAATGACAAATGTTCGTAGTTTGCTTTAGGCACATTTAATATACTATCGTGGTTGTGGACACGTTCGCGTGACATGATTACGATTTCTAAAAATAAAATCGGTGTATGCGTTCGTGCAACTTCGGCAAAATTTTCTTAATAATAATAAAGCATTATTAATTATGGACACGTTCGCGTGACATGATTTTTGACGCGCCAAACAAACGGGTACACGTACGCGTGATCCGTTTCAAGATAATTTTCTTAATTAAAAGGCAGTGAAAGGTAAAAGCACATAGGTCCTAATGAGTAATTAGAAAATTTTGGTAAACCAAGTATGATCAAAGTGATCGTGCTAGAACCACGGAATTCGGGAATGCCTAATACCTTCTCCCAGGTTAACAGAATTCCTTACCCGGATTTCTGTGTTCGCAGACCGTAAATAGAGTCAAATTTCCTCGATTCGGGATTCTAAACCGGTGACTTAGGACACCATAAATTATCCCAAGCGGTGACTCTGAATTATAAATAAATAATCCAGTTTCGATTGTCACTTAAATAGGAAAAAACTCCCTTATACACCCTTTCCGGGGAGTGTAGGGAAAAAGAAGGTGTGACAAGTACTACAACGAAAGACTAGCAGAGGAAATAAGTAAGAAGACTTCAACCTAAGCATAGTAACTTGAAGAAGAAATGGTCTTGTAACAACAGTCTCACTACAATTTTGTATACACTATATAAGAAAGTGGCACCTATCATGGCTAATGAACGGGAAAAGAAAAATCAAAGGTGATATTTGAGATCATATGAGTTACAAGAAATTCCAGTATTCGTGGGCAATAAGATAAGCCAAGTATTCATGCAACAGGTGGCATTATGACCAAGAAAAGTAATTGCTTACATTTAAAGGCAATCGAGAAGGCATGAAAGGAAATCTATGGTGCTAGAAATTAAAGGGAGGTTGCAAGTAGTATAAATAGATATATGTAGGTCTCAAGCTAAAGTATTGTAGTGTGACAAGGTTTTAGGTAGATAGGAGTAAGGATAAGAAAAGGTGAGTGAGAATATGACGAAAATATGTAAGTCCTCGGGATTAAACCCATCAAAACAAGAGAGCTTATAGTTTCCGTAAGTTATAAAAAACTCAGTACATCCTGAATGAACTCGGATGAGTCTAAGACTAGTATCAATTAGAAGAGATGAAATGTTGCCCTAGTAGTAGAATAAGAGGCATTTGATTGAGTAATAATTTTAAGAAAAGGGATTTTATGAATTGTGTGGGATTAGAATACCCCCAAAATATAAATCATGTTGGGATGCTATAACATACAGTTATTGAAGTATAGTATCGTCCCTAGGTGGATCAGGCAAATCACTTCAAATATTCCCTGATGCAACGTGAGTCGTACTGGCAATGTATTACATAAGAGGTTTCAAGTTATCAGTGGTACATTATGGATCAATATTAAGGTGAATCAACAATGGATGGAAAAAAGTTACCATGTATGAGATGATATTAGGTCGTCATTATTAAGATGAATAGTAATGAGGAAGCATTAAAGGACTTAGATTTATACATATGGGACAAGCAGCGAGAGAGTAACCTGGAGTTGGGTAGCAGACCTCGATAATAATAAACCGAAGTAAGAGTTATGGTATAGTATGACCTACCTAGTTGTAGTAAAGCCATAAGCATAGATAACTTAGGCAATGAAACAAGATATAGCAATAGTCATAAGTTCGACAAGGTACTGAGCGATGAGCTTCAGTACACCTATAGATTCCTAGAGGGATGGTTTGTCATAGTTATGTATATATTCACAAAGCGAGGCCTAAAGATTGGCTAAAAATTGGAGGAAAAAGGAGAAAAGATTCGCATAGGCGCACATATAAGGTCAGAGCCGTACAGGCTGCTTGACAAAAGGTAGCAACAGTTACGAGATTGGAAGAATTCCCATCACATGTCGTAGTGTTAGAGAGAGGCCTAAAGGGGGGAATGCCTTGGTCTTTGGATTTATTTACAGAATAGTTGCCTTGTTGGAAAGAACAATATTAAAGTATCTATAAGAGCTATAGGTTATGAGACTGATAAACGCATCACTCAATATTAGATGATGAATTTTTCTAAGGGGAGAATGATGTTACAACCCATGTTTTCATGCGTAAAAGTACGTCGCAAGTCAATTGATGTAAGCTAGGAAATGAGATCATCTTGAAAGTACATAAAGTAAGTTGATCATGTTAACTTGGAGGTTACAAATATTTAAGATCGTGGATAACAAGTACCAAGAGGGTGGGAAAAATTAGAAGCTAAACAAATTGAAGAAAATAAGTTTCGTCGAAAGTCGACAAGTTGGAATATTATAACACGTACTTTTGGTGTGAGACAAGGGTGTTTAACATGATAAGGAGGTTATGCTATGAGTTATTTTAGTTGTATGATAGTCGTGTGTTATGTTTTGAAGTCAAGCGAGTTGCGGAACAAAAGTTAGCAAAGGTCATCACAAGTTATATTCATAATGTGCTGAAAATTAGGTCAACTTCAGCTGAGCGTTTCTCCAAATATACTTGGAATTACGGGATGATCTACCTACCAAATTGACCTACGAGTTTAGATTCTAACGCATTAAGCCTTTCATCGGTACAACATAGGAGTAGAGAGATATTCACATTTTTGCGAGACTGCGAAAGCAACCCCCAATGGGATCCACTTAGGCGGTGGTCGACCTACTTCACTTTTAAAATGATTTGTACAACCTTTATTTCTCATTTTTCGACCCAGCCTTGTCCCTACACTCCTCCTAACCCTCTTAAACAGATACCATAAGGGTTTGAAGTGATTACAACATATTTCAATATCAAAAGTTAGTTTCAGTGAAGAACAACACCTCTTTGACGTTGTGTTGTCATTGAGGATAGTTGTGGGCTGTGTTTGGCTGATATTTCAAGTTTTTGCTAATGGATCAGGTGAGTATAATAGGCTACTAATTGTGCTTAAGCTTTCTTGTATGTTGGTTAAGTTATTAGGATGATAAACTACAAGATAATACTTGGATTAACTTAAGTCACTTCTATGGTGTTGTATTGCCATTGAGGGCTGTAGTAAGCTAAATACAACTTGGATTTCGACTTGAAGCTACTGTAGGAGGTATGTGTATTGTTTTCTTGCGTGTTTTTAAGGTTATCTTTATGTTGATTAAGTTGAATGGATGGACTAGATATGAACTAGCGAATAAAGTTGCTAATTGAGGATAGTTGGAGTTCTAGATTGTTTCCTTTGTTATAAATATATGGTATAAGGATGGAATCATTAATGAATGGGTTCATTATCATATTAATGATACTTTTAAGTTAATGTAATAAGTCTATAAGGGGTGATATGGGTTATACAGATTCCAATCAGAGCTTGCCGCTGGTCGTGAAGCAGTTGTGACTTGTTGTTATTATATAGCGCTTTGTTATTGATATTTATATATTTTGGATTTTTTTGGTTGTTGTTGTTGGTATATGGAATTTAAGGAGGCTCTTGTTACATGGGAGATGCTGCCCAAATTTACATAAATGAGCTACTAGCTTAAGTTGCGATCTTAGCCTTTACTCGACACTGATTTTGAATCTTATGCTATGGTAGAGTGAGTTGAGTTGTTTGAAGAATTGCTTGAAAGGTATTAAGGACTCAACGGGGTTAAGGTATGTTAAGGCTATCCCTTCTTTACTTTTGGCATGATCCATATGATACAAACGAAACGAGCAAACGCGCAATTTTTACAAATGACTCTATTCATAGAAGTACTAAGGATGTCTATGTTCTTTATTCCTCATGTGTCCTATTATTATATCGTCTGTTCATGGGTCTCAGAAAATATGTATGTTGATAAAGTTCATTTAATGATATTAACCGAAGGCATATTGATCTTATGAAATCCCGAGAGATCTTATTGACTTACTTCTTATGCATTGTATTCATTTATACACGTACATTGACCCATGACCAAGTGGCATTAAATATGCATATATTTTATGTATATGGGGTATGGGGAAAGGTTATGGCATTATATACGCACCACCACCTGATCAGTTGGTATACGTTGATGATTTCGTCCATAGAGGCCGAGATGATATGATGGGATGCCCTCAGAGGATTGATAATGTATGTACACATATACCTATGCATAATATGACATTTATATGCATATGCATGACAATATAAATGTTTCATGATTCACAGAGCTATTCAGACTTACAGGTGGAGTTCTTTACTCCATGTTTCTTTCATGTCTTTTAAATATTGCTTTCATGTCTTACATACTCGGTACTTTATTCGTACTGATATCTCTTTTGCCTGGGGACGCTGCATTTCATGCTCGCATGTCTTGATAGATAGGTTGACAGTCCTCCTAGTAGGCTATCATCTCAAAGGAAGGTCTAGGGGAACTCCACTTGCTCCGAAGTTTTCTATTTGGTCAGTATAATTTGTACATGTATTGATAGGTATAGCGGGGCCTTTCCCAGCCTTTATGATATTTATGTACTCTTAGAGGCTTGTAAACAGATTTCATGTATATGAATACTTGTATGGCCTTATCGGCCTATGTTTTGAGTGTACAAATGATCATGTCGGCCTTATAGGCCCGTATGTCACATCACACATGTATAAGTTTCTATATCATGTTGGGTTGTCCTATGTCTAATATTCCCTTATATTTTTTTCTGGTTATCTCATGATGGCCCTTCTAGCCCATTTTTCCATGATGGTATGATAAGAAAGTTATGTTACTTTGGTGCTCGGTTGGATAAGGAACGGGGTGCCGGTCGCGGCCCATCGGTTTGGATCGTGACAAAGATGAATAATGACTCGTAGTTCTTGGCCTTGAGTTATTACAAACTTGTTATCAACCATTTTAAAATCCAAGAATTTTGTAGCAACAAACCTTTTAAGTCTGACATCTTCCATCTTAAACTTCTTTTCAAGAGCGTTCCATAATTCTTTCGACGTTCTATGATGCTACAAACGTTGTATAGGTCATCTTCTAAAAAACACAAAATATAATATTTGCATAAGAAACACAAATGTTTCCATGCCTCCATGACCACAAATCGCTCATTGTCAGAAGTTCCTACTGCCAAGACCGGGACGTTCTTATTGATAAATCATTGCAAACTGAGCAAGACCAAATAGAAGAACATCTTCTGCTGTCAATGCTTAAAGTCCGTGCCGGAAAAAAAATTTGGGCTTTTCTGTCAATGCCATTGTTGGTGCAGGCGTTGTGCGACTTGAAGACGTAGTATCGTTGTAACAGTAGTTGTCGCAACAGAATCATTTTGTTGTTCTATATTGGTTGTCATTTTTTCTGTCAAAAATTGACACAAATAGATTTAATAAACCGATGAATTTTTTATATCTTCAAATCGAATACACAACTAAGTATAAAATCACAATAATTTTAATCTCGGATTTGAGCAGAAAGTCAGAAAAGCTTTAATCTCAATCTGGAGTAGAAATCACTAGGATTTTTGTCTCCCAAAGCAGAATATAAGATGAACACAGAATTTAAATTAAATTCCTTAGCTTGTTAGAAAATTATATTCACAAATAAATTGTGCAAGAAATTAAAATAGAAATAGAAGTAAGGGTTCCGAGCCCAACAATAAATTGTGTTTCCTTAAGAAATTTAATCCCTCATTGTTACCCAAGATTGTTGGATTAATTTCTCGCAAGATAGAATAGAAAAACTATTCTGTAATACCAACAATAAAAACAAAAAAGATCCAGTCAAGTAGAATTTAGAGATTTTTACATGCTTGGTCCCTTTTTAAAAATTATTATCATAAATGATAGTAGACTTTGTTTATTCCAAAAACAACACTTTTTTTACTTTTTTAGCACTTTTATTTTGATAACTCCATTAACTAAGGGATCCCTGTACATTAATACACTTTTTACTACATTTCTTTTTCCCTCACTCTTCTATAACTTCTTTTTTCTCTTCCATAAATAACACTTACCCAAATATATCAAAGATTCTGAAAGAAGAATATCTCAAAAATAATTCTCTCTACGCAATAAGAATTTTAGTATTTCTTTATTTTAAACTTTTTTCTGTACAATTTTATTTTAACTAAAAATATACATTTAACATATTTCAAGTATATTATATTGTGATAATTTACAATGTAAATATTGCATCAATATGTCATATATATACCACATATATAACTTATATATACATCATACTACATTATTATATTGATATTATTCAAAGTATATTGCTAGCATATACCTTACATAAAATTTAATCTAAAATATTAGTATGCCACTAATATGTATATAGAAGAAAAAAATATGTCACATATACTATTTATATACGGATAATTTGTACAAATATGCATGTTATATTAGTGCAAAATATAAATGGCATATTTATAATATCTCTTTAAATATTAGTATAAACTACTAATCTTTTGTATTATAATAAAAATTTTGATAAATATAAACTAAACACATTAAAAAATCTTTTTATTATTAACCAACCCCCTACCCCCTTTCCATCTTCTTCCTTCTCACTCCCCCTCCCCCCCCCCCCACGACATCTCGTACTAAACTCCTATCTCCACTGGTTCTTACTGCCAAATAAAAGATTCTATGTTTAATACTCCATTGTAGTAATACTCTAATCGAGTTTAATCAAAGTTTTGTATTCTAACTTCATTTTGTTGAAAAGACAAAATCTAACTTTGTGGGTTCAACAACAGATTATTACTTTGTATATCGATTTTTGAGATTTTCGAAATATGTCAATTTTACTTTAATTTTAGAGATGAGATCGGTTGGCTGAAGTGATTTCATTCATCAGTTTGTTGCGGGAAAATCTACCTTGAGAGAAAAAATTTGGCCTCCTTTGAAGGAGCTTCAAGCTTGAATTAAAAAGAAGAAAAAATCAGATCTAAAAACTTTTACTAGAATTCAATTGGGTGTTATAAAGTGATGACGGCAAAATCGTGACTCAGCTGGAGATTTACCATTAAAAATGAAAGAACTTAAAGCTAGGAATCGAATTTTGAAACCCTCAATTTGTCGATGTTTTTATCTAATAAATATTGAGGTTTGCTCTTAACATCACTGTCAACTTAATTGTGAAGTTTGGTGTGTTTTGGTTGAGTATTGAGCTCGTTGGAATTGAAGCTCGTTGGAAGTTTGGTGTCGATGTTTTGGTTGGTTGAGTATAAATTTAATCTAAAATATTAGTAGCTCTACTTTCATTAATAGCACACTATTAAAAATATAATACAAAAGATTAGCATTAATTAATGATTAACAAATATGGCATTAAAATATTTATACATATAGCAGATTTAATTCAATTCAAATCAGCAAGAATCAAACTGTTTAAAAAGGCAGTCCTAGTATTTAATATATTTTCCTATTTTTTCTCTCCATTCCGTACCATGTTTATATTTTTTTTAGAAACTAATCCATTCCATAATAGATTTTTCTTTTCCATACATGGACCTTTTTATATAATGTAATGTAGCAAATTATACATCTTTATATTCTGACAAAATAAAATTCATATATTTACGAAAAAATTATAATGTATGTTTGTGGTGTATATACATTATAAATCATATATATTTTTTAGGAAAATTCATATATATATGCATATGTTGTTTATATATGTCTTTATATTTAATTATATATCATCGATCCATTCCATAATAATTTTTTTTCTTTTTACACATGAACCTTTTTATTCAACTTAATCCTAGCAAAATTATATATTTGTATATTCCAATGGAATAAAATACATATATTTCGTGAAAAAAATATAATGTATGTTTATGGTATATTATAAATCATGTGTTTTTTTAGGAAAAATTATGTATATATGCATATGTTATTTATACACTTATTTATATTTAAAGAGATATTATAAATATGCCATTTATATTTGCACTAATATAACATGCATATTTGTACAAATTATCCGTATATAAATAGTATATGTGACATATTATTTTTCTTCTATATACATATTAGTGGCATACTAATATTTTAGATTAAATTTTATGTAAGGTATATGCTAGCAATATACTTTGAATAATATCAATATAATAATGTAGTATGATGTATATATAAGCTATATATATATATGACATATTGATGTAATATTTACATTGTAAATTATCACAATATAATATACTTGAAATATGTTAAATGTATATTTTTAGTTAAAATAAAAGTGTACAGAAAAAAGTTTAAAATAAAGAAATACTAAAATTCTCATTGTGTAGAGAGAATTATTTTTGAGATATTCTTCTTTCAGAATCTTTGATATATTTGGGTAAGTGTTATTTATGAAAGAGAAAAAAGAAGTTATAGAAGAGTGAGGGAAAAGGAAACATAGTAAAAAGTGTATTAATGTAGAGGGATCTCTTAGTTAATGGAGTTATCAAAATAAAAGTGCTGAAAAAGTATAAAAAAAAAAAAAAAAAGTACTGTTTTTGGCATAAACAAAATCTACTACCATTTATGATAATAATTTTTAAAAAGGGACCAAGCATGTAAAAATCTCATGAAAGTAGCTCTAGAATTTAGTCCAGTAATCTTCAATGGGCCTTCAGATGCATGTCGTGTGTACATAACTAACTCATGGCTGAGGTGCATTTAAGATCTTATGCTTACGACAAGAACTAAAAATGACAAACATGAATTAAAGGCAGTCACTAACAATAACATCTAACCACGTCTCCTTGCTTTTAAATTACAAAAAAATGATTACATGACGAAATTCTACTTGACTGGATCTTTTTCTCAATAGAAATTACAGAGCTTCACCAAACTCGATAAACGGCTGAAAATCACAGTGGACACTTGCATTTTTCGTTTGAAAACTATACAAAGATGTAGAGAAGAGGGGAGAATGAATGCATTCTTTCTGTTGTTCAGTGTCTAAAAATTGAGGCTAGTCCACTATATTTATAGCTAACAATTTGGATCTCAATAAGAATATATATACAAGAACAAGAATTTTTCTCTTTCTATCCAACGAGGGACAAAGTTCCTTTTTGTAAAAGGAACCAATTCAAAATTTTAATTTCATCCATTTTCCGTTCACACCTTTCTATTTAATTAAATAAAACCTAACAATTAGCTTTTAAATGATTTAATTGCATAATACTTTCCCTACAATTCACAGAATATAAGCTTTTTAAAAATATTATATGCAGGGGTGGATTTAAAATTTTAAATTCGTGGGTGCTCGCCAATAAAATTTCTGAAAAAAGAGGAAAAAAAGAGTTTAGTTATGGGTGATAACTCAATATTTATTTAAATATTTTTATAATTGCCTATGTAAATTTACTAAATCTTATCAAAGATAATGGGTGCTTGAACACCCACAAGTGGCCATGTAGATCCGCCACCAATTATATGGCAGAACAAATGTGTCATAACTTCTCGATAAATTAATCTTCTTGCAGAAAATAATTTTCGTTTGTTTTCGTAAATATCTTCATCTAAAAGTATTGCTAACTAAATCTTCTTTTCCTATGCGTTCATCAATTGCTAATTTCTCCCTCTGTCTCAATGTGTCAAATTTACCTTTTTAGGTTGTCTTAAATAAATGGCAGAATACATAGACAGACACTTAAACTATCAAAGAAAGTTCACTTGGACATCTCAATTAAGCCATTTTCCACCGAAACACTTTTACTATACTTTTACTGCACCAGTTTAACACGTCTGACCTGAGCTTATGAAATTTTTTGACACGTTTGATTACGCGCTTCCATCATGGATAATCTAACCAATTAAAAATTGACACGTTTTTTACAATGACACATAGATTATTTTACTAGCTAAAACCAAACTTAGTTACCATATTCCTAATTATAACCCTCTTTACACATTCCTAAAACAACGAACGACCAAAAAAAGCCCTAAGTCCCAAATTCGATTCTAGTAAAATTCGCCCAAAGCGATGCATGTCCATTGATTTTGCTTCGTTTTCGTTCGATATTGAGTGGTAATTAGTGCCATAGGTAAATATCTGTTTGATTTGTTTGATTTTGTCCAAATATGTGCTTGAAGAACGATCATCAGTATATTGACGGTGCTGACTTGTTGAAGTGCTGCTTGATTTCAAAATTGAAGTGCTGAAAGAGTAAGTCTTTTTAGTGTTTGTATTGTAGTCATTTTAGTGGTGGGCTTCTATGGGAGTTGGGACTGATTTGGGACCACAATTAGGGGTTTTTTTTTAAAGAAATTTGGGAATATTAAAATAGTGATGTCAGACTTTATTGTTGTTAATTTTTACCATGGTGGTAATTTTACCCTTGACCGTGACTCGAAATATATGGGGGAACAGGAGGTGTTAATAGCTGATATTGATAAAGACCATTTTTCTATTCCAGAACTATTATATTACACTAAAAAAATGGAATATGCCACAGTGGGTGGCTTCTATTACCAAGACCCAAAAACTAAGAATTTTTTCTATGTGGATAGTGATGCACAATTATTGAATATTGTGTCTAAACTTGAAAATGGAGACGAGTTACATTTGTATATTCAACATATTGTTCTCGACCCTGAGGTAGTGGATGGTGTGCCTCCTACTAGACTTATTGGTGGTCCAGAAATAGGTTTAAGTGAAGTAAATGGTGCATCTGGAGAAACAAACACTGAAGAGATGGAAGAGGTTGCTGCTGAAACTGAAATTAGGGAAAATGTTGTTGATGAAAGTGAAGTGAGGGAAGAGGTTGTTGCTGAAACAGAAGAGAGGGAAGAGGTTGTTGCTGAAAGTAAAGTGGGGGAAAATGTTGTTGATGAAAGTTAAGTGAGGGAAGTTGTTGCTGCTGAAACTGAAGTAAGAAAAGAGGTTGATACTGAAACTGAAGTAAGGGAAGATGATGTTACAGACCATGATGGTGCTATTTCAGATCTGGACAGTAGTAGTGACTCAGAGTTTGATGTTGTACCATAAGAAGGTGATAGTGATGTTGATGAAGAGTTGATAGCTGTTAGGAATAAAAAGAGAACCAAGCTAAAGGCTAGAAGAAGGAAAAACCCAACTGTTCATGTAGAAGTACCTCTAGGAGAAAGAAAAATAGATAGAGGCTATGAAAAAATGGCAAGAACAAGGCAGACAAATATGCCGGTAAATTAGGCGGGGATGAGGACTATGTTGATAGTTCTGATATAGGTAGTGATGATTCTGATGATGAGCTATATGTGGAAGCTGAAATTGGTGTTGATTTGACAAGTAGAAGGAAGAGTACAAAGTTAAGATATGATCCAGATTGTGTTGTGGCTACTTTTGAACTTGGAATGATATTTGAGAATGTCAAACAATTTAGGAAGGCAGTGACTGACTATGCTATTGAATACCATGCACAACTGAAACTCAAACCTAATGAGGCAACTAGGGTGAGGGTGAAATGTAAATCAAAGATTTGCCAGTGGGAGTTATTTGCAAGTCTTGACAGGGATTCAGGGAATTTTATAGTTAAGAAGTATCATACTATTCACAAGTGCACTCTAATGAATAAAAACAAGCTTTGTAATTCTAAGTATATTGCTAACAAATTCAGAGATAGGATCACATCTCAGCCCTATATTAGGATCTGGGAAATACAAGAATTGGTTAGAGACAAATTGGGTTTATATATTAATAGAATCATCTGTTACAGGGCAAACAGATAGTGCTTAGAAAGTTTATGGAGGATTGGAAGATGGAGTTTGCTAGATTGTGTGACTATGTTGATATTATTAAACAAACCAATCCTGGTAGTACTTGTTTGGTCAAAACCGACAGAAATTCAGAGCCTGGAAAGAATCTGTTTAAATATTTCTATGCCTGCTTTTATGCATTGAAGAAAGGTTGGTTGGAAGGATGCAGGAAGATCATTAGTTTTGATGGATGTTTTCTAAAAGGAGCATGTAAGGGTGAATTGTTGGTAGCTATTGGGAAAAATGGGAATCAACAAATGTATCCCATTACATGGGCTGTGATAGACAATGAGTCAAAAGCATCTTGGAGTTGGTTTATAAACAACTTAATAGCTGAGTTGGAGTTAGGAGATGAAGTTGGATTAACAGTCATGTCTGATATGCAAAAGGTACTTTACTTCATCTTATTTTGTTTTTATCTTTCTACTTCTGATTTCTGTTTCTCTTTTAGCTTTCTGATTTCTGACTTCATGAGTTAAAAGCTTCTCATTAGTTTTCTGTTTTAGTTTTCTGATTTCTGCTTTAGCCTTCTGATTTCTGTTGATTTCTATTTTATCTACATTCTATTTTAGCTTACTTTATTCTGTTTCAACTGTTTTCTATTTGATTCATTCTTGTTTTGTAGGGTTTGATACCAAACATTCAAGAGTTACTACCAAATTGTGAGCATCGAATGTGTGCTAGGCATATATGGTCTAACTGGTCAAAAACTTGGAGAGGTGAGGAGATGAGAAAGCAATTCTAGAGGTGTTCTAAGGCTAGTTTTGAGGTGAAGTTGAAAAAAGAACTGGCTGCTTTGGGAAAGCTTGGAAAAGGTATATGTGAAAGCTTATTGAAGTATAACAAAGAATATTGGTGTAGAGCTTTTTTCCTTGAACACTCCAAATGTGATATTGTAGAAAATAATATGTGTGAGACCTTTAATTCTTGGATATTAGCACCTAGGCACAAGTCTATTATTACCATGTTAGAGGACATTAGACATAAAGTAGTTAGGAGACATGTTGATATGATACAGTTTGCAGAGACTTGGGTTACAGACATTTCTCCTATGGCAAGGGTGATTCTAAAAGAAAATAGGGAGTTGTCTAGAAAATGAAAAGTTCTGTGGTTTGGAACTGATGGGTTTGAGGTTGATGAGTATGAATACAGATACATAGTGAACTTGAGGAGAAGAACATGTACTTGTAGATCCTAGCAGTTAAGAGGGATCCCTTGTAGCAGATCATATGGCTAAATGTTTAAATTGCCAACAAGTCAAAGCCGAGCATCAGAGACCTGGTGGCCTAGATCAAGACATAGAGATGCCATAGTGGAAGTGGGAGATTATTAATATGGATTTCGTAGTAGGTCTACCTCGCACATACCGTAAACATGATTCAATTTGGGTTATTGTAGACCGACTGACAAAGTCCGCACATTTCCTACCAGTAAAGACGACAGACTCCGCAGAGCAGTATGCGCAGTTGTACATCAAAGAAATAGTCCAATTGTATGGTACTCCAGTTTCAATCATATCTGACAGAGGCCCTCAATTCACGATGCATTTTTGGCAGGTATTTCAGAAAAGATTAGGTACCAAAGTCAATTTAAGTACCACTTTTCATCCACAGACTGATGGCCAGGCAGAAAGGACCATTCAGACTCTCGAAGATATGCTGAGTGCGTGTGTTATAGATTTTGGAGGTAATTGGGATAATCACTTTCCACTTATAGAATTTGCTTACAATAACAGCTATCAGGCCAGCATTGGTATGGCTCCTTATGAAGCGTTGTATGGGCGGAGATGTAGGTCTCCAGTGGGTTGGTTTAAACCAGTAGAGGTGTCGTTGATTGGTCTAGAGTTTGTTTGTAAGGCCTTGGAGAAAGTTCAGCTAATTAGAGAAAGACTTAAAGCGGCTCAGAGTCGTCAAAAGTCTTATTCTGACAAGAGGCATCGTGAGTTAGTTCATGGTTGGTGATAAGGTGTTTTTGAAAGTTTCACCAATGAAAGGAGTTATAAGATTTGGTAAGAAAGGGAAACTTAGCCCTAGATTTATCGGACCTTATGAAATTCTAGAAAGGAAAGGAAATGTGGCTTATAAGCTAGCGCTACCCGTTGAGTTGTCCTCTGTTCATGCTGTCTTTCATGTGTCTATGCTTAGAAAGTACATTCATGATGAGTCGCATATAATACTTGCTGATACCATAGAAATTAAAGAAGGTTTGACTTATGAAGAGGTACCTATAGAAATTCTCGATAGACAAGTAAGGAAATTGAGAACAAAAGATATAGCATCGGTAAAAATTTTGTGGAGTAATCATGATTCAAAAGAAGCTACGTGGGAGGTTGAGGAAGAAGTATCCATATTTATTTGAGTAACAAGGTACGTAAACCTAGGTATGGCTTGACATTTATATTTCATTTATTAAATACAGGCTAGCAAGTGTTTATGTCCTTCCTAGATTATATTTAGTTGTTGTAGCAATTTAGTTTATGCCAGAGTATATTTAATTCATTAAAGTGATTTACTTTTGCGAAAGTGTTGTGCTTTAGATTCGTGTTAGTTATTATGGTACCTCTTTGCCGGAGTGTGAGTAATTAAGTTATGAGTTGTGTATGGTGCCTATGAATGGTCTGTTATGGTATATTTAGTTGTTGGTGGTGTAGTTGTGGTATTTGTGACAGGGATATTTTTTGGATAGTCCAATTTACAAGGGAAACTCTGCCGAAATATTTGAAATTTAGGGAGTTAGCCAAAATTTTGAGTCCCTTGGAAAAGTGAGTAGTGCTAGGAAAACTTAAGAGGTTCAAGGACCTAAGGAATGATTGTTAGCTTAAGAATAAGGCCCTAGCAACATTCGAGGACGAATGTTTTTAAGGAGGGAAGATTGTAACACTCCTCAAATTTGTAAAAGTTTCAAGATACGCTAATTATAGAACTGAATTATTATTATTACTATTATTTTATCTTGCCTATAGTGAAATATATATATATATATATATATATATATATATATATATATGTGTGTGTGTGTGTGTGTGTGTATGTGTGTGTGTGTGTGTGTATACACTTAAATAATTGGATATACAATTAGGGGAATATTAATAATTTTAATATCAGTAATATTTAAAAGTGTGTATCATTAATTATTAGTTAAGGCAAAACAAAACAAAAAGACAAAAATAATAAAACAAAAAAAAGGCTTAAAGCCTTGGAAAGGGTAAGAAACGTGTGTCATTCAAAAAGCAAAGGCTTAAAGACTTAAAGCAATACAGAACTAATGTTCTGTTTATTCATGCCAGGCATAGAAAACGTTTAAAGCCTTACGAACAGAGGCAACTAGGAATTGCTCACGCACGGAAAAATTCTAGGGTTCATTATAACTCACTTATTCTTGAACTTAGGTATATAAAATTTCCTATTGTCAATTATCCTAAAGTAGTAACAGGTAAGAATTGAATAGTTAATTCCCTTCTTCCTCTATATCAACAGTAAATTCCATGTTTAGGTGTGAAACTTTAAAATTGATTAAAATGCATTGGTTGTTGTAGAATCGATTGTTTGACGGGTATAAATTGGACTGGGGTCTACGTATTGGCTTAAGGAGTTTTGAGTTGAGTTGATATAACCCTTTACTAAAATGGTTTAACTCACAAAAGCACGCACACAAGGTGTTTGATGAATTGCGTAAAAGAGTTAATATATACTTAATTGGAGTAGTAAGTGCCTATTAGCTTAGAATTATTTTCTAGCTAAAGTTTAGATGATTAATTGGATTTATGTGCATAAATTTTAGATTTTTATGTTATTCTTATGTGTCATCTTCATGTTGAAAATTCAAGAAGGATCAAGAATCTTTATAAATACTTTTGAATGTTTATTCCATTCTTATGTCATGTCTTACATTTAAGGATACCAACGTGAGTATGTATAAAAGATTTAGACTTGCAAATTCACAAGAAGAAGTTTTAGAAAGAAAAGATTTTTGGGAGTATCCTTTATTCTGAGAAGGGGTCATCGTCCAGGCCTAGGGTCCTGACCAAGGCATTGACTTCCTGAAACTACTTGTGCCAAAGTAGGGAGCACACGACCCGAGGGCCTCGTTGCTGAGAATTTACTTAGCCATGCTAAGGTATGATACATGAGCGCTGAGAACCATGAAGCGAGTGGCACCTCGTGGATTGGGCCTATTCGATCAGGTTGGGATCGAACCCGTGCCGATCACACGGTGACTGAGACAGAATTAAGTCAGGATAGTTGGAACTCCCAAAGTATAAAGTGAAGTATATTTTTTTAAGAAAGAAAAAGAAAAGAATTTCTTATAGAATATTCAAAAACTGCTATTATGCAATTGTTTAGAATTATTCTTATAAGCTTTATGTTTTACATGCATTTAGAACCTTTGCTCATAATGTATATGTTATTAAAGTTTCGCCCCTGTTGTTGAGACTCACTGAGTACAATGGATGGTACTGACGTTCTCTTTTGGGAACCTACGTTGGTCTGCGGTACAACGTAGGAACCGGATTTGCAGGCGAGCAGGCTACGAGTTAGGACTTCCTTCCCTTCCAGTGCTATTGGTGAGCTCCGCTTTTGTTCGTGGAGTATTCCTTAGAGTCATTTTTATTTAGCTATTTCTTTGTTTACTTAGAGAACTGGCCAGGAAATCTCATGTCCTGATCAGTGCATCAGTTTATCAATAGAGGCTTCATAGATATAGTCGTTGGGTTAAGATTAAGATGTTTTTTATAATAACTTAGAAGTATTTCATTGGTTACTATGAATAAAGTTTTGGAGTTGATTTATGTAAATGTTTAAGTTAATCAAACGTATTTGGTTAGAGTATTGCCTTGTTGCATATAAAGTTTGGAGTTATAATAGATTTGATAAGCAGAGATGGTTCGCTCGGTCATGTTTAGTAATCGAGTGTCGGTCCCGGCTTGTTCAGAAAATGGATCGTGACATTATCGTTTATTGTACCATTAATAGGCTTTTTGTCAGCATATTTTTGTTGTTCACGCGCTCAAATGCAATGATATTTACGTTATTTGCCATGTCTGTTTGACGTGTTAAACTTGTGCAGTAAAAGTATAGTAAAAGTGTTTCGGTGGAAAATGGCTTAGTTGAGGTGTTCAAGTGAACTTTCTTTGATAGTTTAAGTGTTTGTCTATGTATTCTGCCAAAATAAATTATATTTTTTTATATAAAAATAATTTACTTTTAAATTTATAACTTTACCTTTAATAAAATAACTTATAATCACACAAATATCTATAACTTGTTTTAAATTATCGTATTAAAAGTCAAAAATCATAACATAAATTATGACGGAAGAAGTAATTTCGGCGATTTGTGATCCACCGAATAAGGTTATCTTGTTATAAATAATACTCCCTCCGTTTCAATTTATGTGAACCCATTTGACTGGGCACGGAGTTTAAGTAAAGAGAGAAGACTTTTGAATTTGTGGTGTAAAATGAAGCACATATATTTTATGTGGCTATAAATCATTGCATAAAGATAAATTGTGTTCAAATAGAAAAAAAGGTTTTTTTTTTACACGAACTAAAAAGAAAATACGTTCAGATAAATTGAAACGGACGGAGTATCAGTAGTCAGCGGTCACCTCACCGTCTCAAACCTTATTGCAGGAGCTATTCTAAAGCAAATTATTAAAAGGCAAATAAAAGGTTAAAATAGTGCGGACAGTTTCGTCATTTACTATCTTGGTACAGCACACGTGAGTGACATACCAAACTCACGTGAAACCTTTCCAAGATATTTTGAGCTAGGAGCAACAATCTCCACCGTCCAAATACTGTACAAGCTGAATCTAAAGGCCATGAACTAATAGGATCTTGTCATTCGTTTAGTTGTCAGAAAGTGAAGGTAAAAGAAGAAGAAAAAAGGATTTTCCTACAAAGAATAGATTCCTTCAAAGTGAGGAATCATCCAAAAGAAGTAATAATTTCCGTGGGTGCAGGCGAAACACGACTACTTCTATTCATAAACTAATAACCTGTCAAGTTTTAAAAAATCGCGTTATTGTGGGAAGTATTTTTTTAAAAAATATTTTTGATAAGAAACAGTTTGTGTTTGGCTAATTAATTTGAAAAGTATTTCTAAGCAATAATTAGTATTTGACCAAGTTTAACTTTCAATATTTTTCCTATTTTTCTTGAATGAAATTAAACTCATTTTTATATTATTAGTACTTTGTTGTATTAATTTTAACAACTCATTTCTTTACTTCTTACTCATCTTTCTTTCCTCTCTTTATGCACTTGGTGAAATATTTGAATGTTTGAAACCTAATTTGTCCTTTTAAAAGAGTTTATAAATAGAAAAATACTATATATTTTCTTTTCACGTTATTTATGCTGAAAATTATTGACGTGTAATATATGTACAAGTTTATCACAATTTTTGTTTCTTCCTTTTAAAAGAAAATAAGTACGAAAGACCAGCTAAAGAACATTTCTTTGTGTTATCTTTTCAATTTGAATTCGATGTGGTATCGTTCCAAAAATCTAAATTGAGTCATCTACAGTGTACTAGTATTGTTAAGCCCGTGTTGAGCCCGGGTTCAAGCTTAATACTAAACATTAAATGGATAATCATCGGATTTACCATTTACGTTTAAATAGATTATACATAGATTGTATACGGGTATAAACATATCAAGTATATATTATATATTCATCGGCTATTTTAGTTTAAGCATTGGGTGAACGGTAATTTGGATTAATTCTTCCGATTATTTATAGACATAATTTCAAAAACTCTCTTGGTTTGCTTTAGTAATACTAATTACCTCTCATATGGTTTAAATACTATAATTACCTATTTTGTTTCTATTTTCTTGTTAAGAAACTGGTTTCAAGTAATATATATTGCTGTAATATTTCGTAATTACCTTCCTCAACTTTAATTATTAGTTTTTAAGTTTCGTTACATAAATATCTCTTTTATAAAATAGAAAAGGATACTATATTTTATTATTTGACTAATCTTTAAAAGATATAAAATTGATTATTTATGAGATTAATTCAATGAGAAAGAAAAACAAAAGAAAGCTTCACAGCTTTGCATTTGAATTTTTGTTGCGAAAGTCTATGTAGATTTAAGATGTAAATTTGTTAATATATAGTGAGGCATATGCTTATCTTTAATTTTACTTAATGTTGCTTTTTATCTCTATTACTTTAAGACGCAGTTTATCGATAATTTTTCTTTTTGTTGGACAATCTTTTACTTTATAGAAATAATTTTATATTTTTGTGCTTTCAAGTATTTTTATCTTTGATTATATACTTTTAATTATTCGTTATTATTTTGTAGTAAGAACGTTTTACATTTATGTTTGATGTTTATTACACATGGCTTGTAAATTATAGATTTTGTTTTTTCGTTCTTGATTTTTTTGCTTCCAGTGCTCTTACAATAAATATAATGGAGATCTGTAACTCTAGCCAAGTAGTGTAATATAGCAACATTATCTTCTTCTTTATTTAAGAGTTGCAGGAAAATAACAATGAAATTACAAAAGGGTAAAACTTAAAAACATTGAAATTTATATTGTTACCAAAAATCATAATATGGAAGGTATATAACATTACAAAATCACAAGGTTGATAAGTGTTATAACGGTAAACATGGTGAAGATCTTTAAAATCACCTTATTATTTTTTGTCCATTCTTATTTATATTGTATAATAAAATATGGTATACGGGTTGAGAGGGGTGTCTATCAGGTCACTGGCGAAGTTAAAGTGTCTATTTGATCGTTGTGGACAATTTAAAGAGACCGTTTGTATTTCGCCAAAAACTAAAAATATTTTAAAATGACCTTAAAATATTTTAATTTACCAAAATGGAAGTGTGAAGTAAGTAATAATAATAAAAAAATATAGTAGGAGTAAAAAGGAGGCTTATGAAGAAGTTATAGTACTATCACGTTACTTGTAAAAGTTAATCTAAGGAGCAATGATGTCTTACCAAAAAGGCTTGAAAGTGACTTGATTTATAGACAATACCTTTTAATAGATAAAGTAATATAGGATACATACAAGGGTGAACTTGGAAGAGGAAGCATTTTAGTTGGAATGCCTAGTTGTAATGTAACCAGGACAACAAAAAAAAATTCATTGTCCCTTATATATATAGTAACTAGTAATAGGGATGTTGGTATAGTTGTTCACAGCCCTAGTGGTTGATGTCTAATCAACTAATAAATTCCTTGAAATGCTGCCTAACAGTTGTAAAAAGAAATTAATGATAATATTATGGTTCTTTTCCAGAATTAAAACAAAAATTGGATAATGCTTAAACAATTTAGTACCTTTTCCCTATTCAAAGAAATGAAAGTGTTCGAAACACGCGGAAAAACCTTTTGATTTTCAGTCCAATTAGTACATAAATTTTTAATCTTTAGAAATAAAATTTAGACAATAAAAAGCTAAGAAAAGTACTATAAATTGTATTGTTTATATTCAAAGATATTTAAATAATTTGACTATTCAAATAATAGTTTTGTGTTATGATCACGTCCAACTATGCCTTATAAAAAGGACAAAGCGGTCGTTGCAAATATAATCCGGTTTACAAGTCCGGAGTCGAATCCCACAGAGAACTAAGGCTTAGCTACAGTTGTTCACTATCACCAAGAATACAAGCTTGAACAATTCCTAACTTATAGATATTAAGATTCTTGTGTTTAACTAACTAACTAACAAATTAAAATAATAAATTAATACTAAAGATACTACAGGTTGAAGAAAAGATTAAGGAAGTCTAGAGCTATGATTTCCCCAATTGTCAGAATCATTCCCGCTATGTCTTCTATAATTTCGCCTAAGTATTCTCTACCGATCATGAGCGCTCTGCATGTTGTAATTCTCTCCCGAGTAATTACGACAATTTACTAGACATATTCTCTCGAGTTACGCTAGCTGGCTTTAATTACAACTCACTTAGATCGCACCCAATGTTTTGTTATCCCTAATCTCACCTTTAAACCCTTGGTTATTGATTCCTCACATACGCCGGGAGTGATGTTGTTCAACAACTACCTAAATATGCACTCTCTCCCGAGTAATACATACTAAATAGGCACAGCTAATTGAGGGTCCTTCAATCAATCACAAGAATAATATAGTTGAAGAAATAGAGAAAATACTACGACTCAATTATACAAAAACATAACAAGAATTTATCCTACAAAAGGTTCCATCAAAACCTTAGCTAACAAATTAGCTATTCATAATAGTATGTAAAACTACAATACTAAAAGTCATAACCAACAATGAAAAATAGGAAGAGGAAGGAAAAACTCGTAGAAGAATTCCCTGCCTTGCTCCTTTTGTGTCTTCGCCTCCATAGGTCGAATTTGTGTCTCAAATCTGTCCAACCTTCTCAAAATACAATTTTTTCATGTATATATACCAAGTAGGGTTGGGCCCAAACAATTACACCTTCCCCTGTGCGAAAAATAAAACATTTTTCGGACAGGACGTGCGCGGCCGCGCTTGGACCGTGCTCAGACCGCGCATATCCACTTTGATTCTGCCTGACGAGCACGGCCTGAGCGCGACCGTGCTATTGACGTGCACTTTTTACCCTGTTACGTTTGGAATTTGGAAAAACATAAAACATAAAGGTTGTAGCTCTTTGAGTTAGATTTCCAACCATATATTTTGGAACCCAAATGGGGTTTTGATCAAAAGGTTATGTGTATTTTACTAGACAGTGCGCAATATACCTACTCGATTCTTCGTTCGCTCTTAATTATCACCCTTTGATCCCCGAACACGATCCCAAATTAATTCCTCAGGCTTTTACTCATACTTCAAAGCTCCAAATCACTTGAATTCATTCTATAATATCTACATAGCTCAGAATCACTCCTACAAGGCATAAAACACACAATTAATGCAAGACACTAGCGATTAAAGCGCAAACTCAACTAAAGTGCAGTAAATTAGAGTGTAATAATCGACTAAAATACGCGATTATAGCCTATCATCAACACCCCATACTTAAATAATTTCTCGCCCTCAAGCAATCAAACTACACTTTATATAGACACGACCTTTTTTAAACAATTCTCCTAACTCATCACACCAAAAATATTTAAAATAGACTAAGCACAAAAGCGTAACATTATCACCTCAAGATTTGACTCACAAGTACCACGCATTATTCACAACTCACCCACTTACTCTAACGTAGAGGTAACTGACATTACCTTTCCTTCATGAATCAAGTGCCCTCACAAAACAAACGAGAGTAGTTCCACAAAATAAAAGTTGAGAATACTTAGGAACTCATGATAGAAAGAATTCATTCACTCTCAGAAATAACATTCATATGCCACAAAAGATGCACCATAGGCATGCCCGTAGTGTACTGTCGCGCCCCCTTTTTCCTTTCCTCGCGAAATTGGGGTTCATGACATTTTGGGTATGGGACAACTCATTCCTTTTGGGAACGGAGTTTGCATTCTTGAAGAGTCGCCACCTAACGATTTTAAGGTGCGTTAGGGCACCTATGAGGTTCATCTACAACTACGTTTAGATAACCAGAGAAAGGGTAAGGGCTTGAAATTATCCTAAGGGGAAGGTGTTAGGCACCCCTCAGGATCCACTAGTGTGGTTCCCGACCAGACAATTTTTGTGAATTTGTGCAATTAGCAAATAAACAAGTAAGGCTAAAATAATAGGGGATTTAAGTTTAAATGCACAAACATTTGAAAACAATTATTGAAAGGCGAAATTTTAAAAGAGTTATAATCTAAAACATGCTTATGAATATAAAAAGGGGGTGTCCTAGGTTTGTTTGTAATATGGATCATATCAATGCAATACCCGGTATGACACTCCTCAAAATAAGGGCTACAAGTGGTATTAACGCACCGGTCATCATATACATATCTACCCTTTCCCGCCCCGTAAAGGTAATTAAGCGAAGGTTGGTCTCGACTCTTATTGCATGCTGTTACCTGTCCCTTCCTATCAGTCCCGGAGGAATTTAGGACTCCTATCCTATAGAGAGGTTCTAGGCAGATCCTCAGGTTCAAAGGCAAAATACTAAGGCGACATACAAAACAAGTGGGACTGCATTTAAAAGGGGGAAACACAGAAAACAGGCAGAAGGCTCAGATATGCCTCCACAAATAATGCATGTAGACATCATGACTCATACACAATTAAGGTCTGAATTCATAATCCTAAAGCATGGTGTTTAAGTAATAACATCAGAACATAATTTATTAAATGACTTAGAAAAGAAGTCTGAATCAGGTTTGCCTACTGATTTTAACAGTTGATAATTAAACAAAGGCAGTTCCAATTTTATTTAAGTTATTATCTAAGGCTTGCTTAGGCGTAAAGCAAGATGCAGTGGTTATTCATAATTATTAAAAGGAAGTTTGGAGCTTATTTTTGTTACCTAAAACATGTTGTTCTAGTTGGTACGAATGCAGAGATTATTACCAGTTATTTTAAATGGGAGAATCAAGTGTGAAGCGGTTTTTACCTCTTTTATAATCAGCAATTTACACTAAGTGTGAATGCAAGTGCTAATAAGATCCTAGAACATGGTTTCTAAGGTGCATGTATAAAACTCATGACGCAGAATTCCTAAGAGCAGGATTTCTAAATGCGTATGGCAGGATTGCAGAATTTCCTAAGAGCAGGATTTCTAGGTGCATAGACATAGAGCATGGATCAATGAATGAGGTGCTGAAGCAAGAAACATAGGTCCTAAGAACATGATTTCTAATGCATTATATGAATCCTAAGCATGGTTTCTATTGCACAATTAGGAATATAAACCTAATAACATGTTTTCTACCCTTAACAAATTATGGCATGCATATTTACCCTATCACTTTTCACTAGCCACCCCAATACTTGTTTACAAAATATTACAGACATGATTGAATTATATGAGAAATGTAAAATAAGAAGTTTCAACTATAGGAAGCCTGATTTTGACTTCCTCTCTGAGTTATGTAGTAAACCACCTCAAATTCCAATAGTGTTCCATAGCCTTTCTCATATATGGGTGTGTCAGAGTTCCCTAAGGACCTCAAGGGATCCCGGGCAGTGCTCACACTCAGATTGCATAACCAAACAGAGTGAGTGCAGTATGGAAGGTCCAGCTCTTATGTGTCCAAGTTCAGAGGAAACTCTAGGTTCCCAAGGCAAGACTCACACAAAAGGGGCAGAACCTAGTAGTCTAAGAGTATGTGTGAGAGTGCTTGACATGGACTTAAAGGAGTTGAGTTGGAAAACAGTTTTGAAAACGGGCATGTTTGAAATAAGTTTGCAAAACAGCAGAAGAGTTGCTTAGTGGAAGCAGTTTTTGAAAGGGAAAAGGGGATGGGAGCAATAACAACACATACAGAATAAGTTCAAAGAGCAGTACAACTTCAGCAGTTACAAATAGGGAAGTAGGGTTGGGGACATAGAGGACCCAAATCAGAAACACATAATTAGTTATGAATTAGTGTTAATCAAGTACATTAGGATACATGCTACTTGAGGGACATAAACAGGAACAAGTAAACATGTTGATTACATCTGAACAAAAGAGGGCAGAATTTTAAGCATGCTGAGTAAAACAATAAACAAGAAGTGCAATTTAACAACATGAGCCATTAAGTCAGTATAAAAAGAGACAGGGATTGACAAACAAGTGAACACATAGAGTTGAGTTTCAAAATTTAGACTAGGAAAACACCAATTGAAGAAGAAAAGTGCAGAAAAAGTAAAGCAATCAGAGTTCCACAGTCTAGCCTTGGCTTTCAGCCCGCTAGACAAAGCAGTAGCACAAGTAGTAGAGAAAGACGAGAGAATTTGAGTGTATATGTGTGTGTGTTATGAACTAATTGTTCGTGTGTTTAAAGAAGAGAGGGTAGAGTATTTATAGCTTTGAAAATAGGCAGGAAAATAAGGTAACAAGTACTGACTTATCATAATTATAGAATAATGCAAATTAGAATCAATTAAAGACTCGTACTCCCTTCAATTAGGGAGTCATAGTTTAAACGGGTACAAGTTGTATCAAATAAGGAAAAGAATTGCTTGTGAGATGGATTTTACTATAATAGGAATAGTAAAGCATGCAACATGTAATAAGGACTAGGTACAAAATAGTTTCAACATAAGGAAAGTACACGTTAATTAACAACACATAAACAAGGTAGAGTCTGATTTGATTCTAAAAAAAATCAGTTCAAAGAATCACGGATGAGATTGAAAATCACAGGGAATTAGTACTAACCACAGAAAGTATCATAAAAGCAAGGAAGCAATTTCGAAAAACCAGTACAGAGTTACAAGAAAATACATTAAATCAAGTTGTAGGTTCAAGGAGATTACACAGAATCACCATAAATTGTATGAACAATCAGTAAAATAAATGGTCGGACCCATAAATGACACGGGTTTGGACAAAATCAAATAAACCTTAAGAACAAATGAAAACATGAAGTACAAGAGCATATAGAACACACATAGAGCCCAGAAGGTTCATAATAGTCATGCAAACACACCGCAAATAAATTTAAACTTCGAATCGAACCCAGAAGTATTAGGGTTTCTTGACAAAAATGAATCGAGCCAAAAGGAAAGACTCAGGTAACGTTTAAACATGCTAAAAATCACAGTAATCAGAAGAAATCATTTTTTGAAAAAGGGGTTTGAAACCCTAGTTTGAAAAATAAAAAAACTGTCTAAAATCGGAGAAATATTTGAGGAAAACAAGCGAAAACCTTAAGAAACTCATAGATCCATCACAGATCTAAAGAAAATCGGAAGATTTATAACTAGGTTTTTTTCAGAAAATAGCAGAGACGAAGAAAAAAGTCGTTTAAAACCCATGGATACACCTAGATCGAAGACAGATCTAAAGATAAGTAACAAGTCTCAAGAGCTAGGGTTTCAGAGAACCCAAAGAAGGATGAGAGAACATTAGATCGTTACCGGTTTTAGCCGAAAAAGCCATGGATCTGACTAGAACGGCCATGGATGGCTGGAAAAAGACCATGGATAAAGTTGAGCAAGGTATGGACTAGATCTCTTCGATATCTTTCCACAAAATCACGAAAACAGGCAATCAGGAGACATAAGAGACAAGTATACGTCTCAAACAACCATGAGAGTCCATGGATTGAGTGGGGATCAAAGGCGATTAGGGTTAATTTGGGTGGCGGCGGCTAGGGTTTAAGTTAGGTTTCAGAGAGAATTGGAGAGGAAAGGGGATTCAAGGGCAGCGGGTTGGTAGGAAATGAATTAGGTTAGGGGGTCGTTTGGGTTTATTTTAGGAAGGGGAAATGGGGACCGTTGATCTGAATGATCAACGGTCCAAGTTGAATGGGGTACGTGGGTCGGGTTATAAAATTGGGTTTGGGCTTGGTCTGGTGGGTTTAATTTGGTTGGGAATTGGGGTTTGATTTAGGCTATAATTGAAATACAAATGGGCTGTTATTTAAATAGTCAGTTTTCTCTTTTTAATTTATAAAAAATAGTAAATATTTTCTAAAAAATAAATTAAAAGTACTAATGTGATTTATAATACCTAGTTAACAATTTAAAAATGCATGATCCGATTTTATGCGTATAAAACACAATTAAACCTTAAAATGGCTAATATTGCAATTATGTGCAATTTAGCTTTAAAAATACTAAATATAATTGCAAAAATTACTTTAGCCATATTTTGGCATAAATATAGAAATACCATAGATGAATTATCACAACAATAATTTTGGAAATAATTATTGAAGATGTTATGGATAAAAAGGGAGAAAATAAATCAATTTAAACCTTTAAAATTATGGGAAAAATAATAAAACACTTGGACATGCTTATATATGCATATATATGATATTTTGAAGTTATTTTGCATATTGAAAATATATAGAGAAAAATTGGGTATCAACAGCTGCCCCTCTTTACCCGGAAAGGATGAAAGAGTTGTTGGGTAAAGATATGATGACTAATTTTGACCGAGCAAAACGGTTTGAAGAGGTTTAGGTTACACCATGGCTTTTGAGTTGCCTGCATATCCCTGATGGTATAGAAATTGGGCCGTATGTAGTTCAGGATCCATCAGCGGAGTATACCGATGAAGACCTTTCAAGAACGGACGCAATGTCTAGGGCTGGGTGAGTGGTCGGTTTACGGGAATGGTTAGGTTCGATATAGCTGTAGGAACTGGAGTGGGATCGCTCCTGCCAGGATGGCCGTTGCTCGCCAGCTTACCGACAAATAGAAGCAATACAAGCGTATACTGTGCATAAATTTAAACATGATGCAAATTCCCGTCGGACCATGAATGTTGTCTTTGGACGGTTAGGAATGGCGTCCTTAGACCATGATGTCATGGGCCATAGGTTGTTTGATGCAGGATTCGCAGGCCATGAAATGATGTTCTCGGGCTATGAGGATGGTGCCTCCGAACCATGACGCCTTTGAATAATTATATGCAAAAGATTGAAAGAGATCCTCAGGCCATGACATGGTGTTCTCGGGCTATGAAGATGGTGCCGCCGAAAGATGATGCCTTTGGATAAGTTAGCGATATTTTAGCCTATGAAAGATGCAGTAGTATGATGCGGACAAGATAGAGATTAGTCTTGCAAATTGAAGGGCAGAGCTTAGCCCGTAAGAGAAGTGAGATAAATAGTGTTTGAGATAGTGCTTAGTTTTGAAGAAAATTGGAGGCCGAGCTTAGCCTCGAAAGGCAGAAAAGTAGCCTTATGCAAAGATGTGAATGCAGGTGGAGGTAGAGCTTAACCTCGGAAGGCAGAATGGTAGCCTTATACAGAAATGCGGATGGAGACATCGTTTAGTCTCGAAAGGCAAAATGATAGCCTTATGCAATGCAGATGCAGATGGAGATAGCGTTTAGTCTCGGAAGGAAGAATAGTAGCCTTATTCAAGTTGGAAGGAAGAATGGAAGCCTTATGCAAGAATGCAGATGGAGACAGCGTTTAACCTTTCATTCGATGCTTCTGATTCAACTCCCAGACAACCAAGGAAGTATGCGCGAAGATAGGGTTAGCCCCTGCGGCAAGCATTATCCGGGAATGATTATCCAGGAACTAGAAGATGGTTGGCGTCTCGGAAGGCAGAATGGTAGCCTTATATAATGCAGATGCAGATGGAGACAACGTTTAGTCTTGGACGGCAGAGTGGTAGCATTATGCAGATTGGAAGGCAGAATGGTAGCCTTATGCAAGAAATAAGATAACGAATGACAGTAGAGTTTTCTTAGCTGATAGCAGATTGCAGCGTTGTGATTACTGGGAGCATTGTGACATACAGAACATCACTTGGTGCGTGCCGATAGCAAATGTTGGTAAGTTAAATGGTTCGGAGAGTCGTATTCTTGAACAATATTTGTTCCATGGCGTACAGTGCGTTTATTGATTTTGCAGTCCTAGTGCCTACATCCAAAGAAAAATTATGAGTTTTGTAAGGGGGAAGGTTAGTTCGTATCCCCGCTGGTTTTGCTTGACTTGTTTGGCTTTGATTTGGTAATATTGTTTGTATCATTGGGGTAGCGTTGCTAATCAAAGTAGTTTCAACAATAAACATACATGATTTTGTAAAAGTATGACATAAATGTATAGTTAAAAATAACTATTAGATGAACCGCCGACCATGACATAGTTCAAGACATTGCAACCTCTCCCACTAACGAAATTTTGAGGGTCCTCCTCAAAATTCTGCCCCAGTTTGATGGGTTGATGTTTCTGACTATTGCTCGTGCGACGATCGACTGAAATAATCCATAGGGCTGCCTACGTATCCCCTCTTAAATGGGAATCGGGTTAGGCGTAGTTCAATTTACATCATATAAGGAAAGCATAAATATTACACATAGTAACTCTTGACTGCATCTGAATTAATCGGCTTCGGCCAGACTTCTCCGTCCATTTCTGCAAGTATGAGGGATACTCCTATCAAAACCCGGTGAACCATGTATGGACCCTGCCAGTTAGGAGAGAACTTTCCTCTGGCTTCATCTTGATGCAAAAGTTTTTTCTTTAACACCAGTTGCCCCGGTGTGAACTATCTTGGCTTGACTCTTTTGTTGAAGGATCTAGACATTCTATTCTGATAGAGTTGACCATGACAAACTGCATTCATTCTCTTTCCGTCTATAAGGGCTAGTTACTCATAACGACTTTTTATCCACTATGTGTCATCGAGCTCAACTTCTTGTATAATCTTTAAGGAAGGAATTTCTACCTCAGCGGGAATGACAGCCTCTGTACCGTAAACCAGCATATAGGGGGTTGCCCCAGTTGATGTGCGTATTGTTGTGTGATACCCTAGTAGAGAAAATGATAACTTCTCGTACCACTGTTTATGCTTTTCTATCTTTTTCCTCAATATCTTCTTGATATTTTTGTTGGCGGCTTCTACAGCTCCATTCATTTGAGGCCTGTAGGTTGTATAATTCTTGTGCCTGATCTTGAAAGTTTCACACATAGCTTTCATCAAGTCACTGTTGAGGTTGGATCCGTTATCAGTAATGATTGACTCTGGAATCCCGAATCGACAAACAATGCGGTCGGGACAAAGTCTGCCACGACTTTCTTAGTCACTGCTTTGACCCATTTGGTGAAATAGTCGATGGATACTAGGATAAACCTATTTCCGTTGGAAGCAGCATGCTCGAATGGTCCAATAACGTCCATTCCCCAGGCGGCGAACGGCCACGGTGAGCTTGTTGCATTAAGCTCATTTGCAGGTACCTTTATCATGTCTGTATGTATCTGACAGCGGTGGCATTTTCGGACATACTGGATACAGTCTGTTTCCATAGTCATCCAAAAGTAATCATCCCGGAGTATCTTCTTTGCTAAGACAAAACCATACATATGTGGACCGCAGGTCCCAGCATGAATTTCCTCTAGTAGCTTGGATGCTTCCTTTGCGTCAACACATCTTAATAATCCCAAATCAGGAGTCCTCATATACAGGATTGCTCCACTGTGAAAGAAGTTGTTAGACAATCTCCGAAGTGTGCATTTCTGAACAGGATTAGCAAGCTCCGGGTATTCTCCTTTTGCCAAATATTCCTTGATATCATGAAACCAAGGCTTTCCGTCTGCTTCCTCTTCGATATGGGCACAGTAAGCTGACTGATTATGGATTTTCACCGGAATGGGATCAATGAAATTCTTGTCTGGATGTTGTATCATAGATGATAGGGTAGACAATGCATCGACGAACTCATTCTGGACTCTGGGAACATGCTAGAATTCCGTCTTTGTGAACCTCTTTCTCAATTCTTGTACGTGATGCAGATACGGGAGTATCTTGGAGTTCTTGGTTGCCCATTCTTCTCATACCTAATGTATAAGTAGGTCTGAATCTCCAATCACTAGCAGCTCTTGAACGTTCATGTCAATGGCCATTTTGAGTCCTAAGATGCATGCTTCATACTCAGCCATATTGTTGGTGTAGGGGAACCTGAGTTTGGCAGATGCTGGATAATGCTGAGCGGTTTCTAATACTAGGATTTCTCCTATGCCAACTCCTTTGAAGTTTGCTGCTCCGTCGAATAACATTCTCCAACCATCATAGGATTCTGCAATGTCTTCTCCTATGAATGATACCTTTTCATTAGGAAAATACGTTTTTAGGGGTTCGTATTCTCCATCCACGGGGTTTTCAGCAAGGTGGTCTGCCAGTGCCTGTCCCTTGATCATTTTCTGAGTCACATAAACAATGTCAAACTCACTCAACAAGATTTGCCACTTGGCTAGCTTGCTGGTAGGCATGGGCTTCTGAATGATGTACTTCAAGGGATCCATTCTCGATTTGAGATATGTAGTATAGGCGCAGAAGTAATGTCTCAGCTTCTGAGCTACCCAAGTCAAAGCATAATAGGTGCATTCCAATAGATAATATCGGGCCTCGTACGGGGTGAACTTCTTACTGAGATAATAAATGGATTGTTCCTTCCTCCTTGTTTCATCATGCTGCCCCAGAACGCAGTCAAAAGCTCCATCCAACACTGCAAGGTAGAGTAATAAGGGTCTACCTGGCTCGGGCGGGACTAAGACTGGTGGTGTTGATAGGTACTCCTTGATTTTGTTGAAGGCCTTTTGGCAGTCATCGGTGCATTTGGTAGCGGCGTTCTTCTTTAACATCTTAAAGATTGGCTCACAGATAACTGTAGACTATACTATGAATCGGCTGATGTAGTTAAGCCTTCCCAAGAAACTCATCACATCCTTCTTGTTCTTTGGCGGTGGTTGCTCTTGAATGGCTTTGACTTTCGATGGATCCAGTTCTATCCCTCAGCGGCTCACAATAAACCCAAGCAATTTCCCAGTAGGAACCCCAAATATGTACTTTGCGAGGTTTAGTTTCAGGTTGTACCTCCGTAGCCTCCGTAGTCTTTTGAAGAACGTCCTCAGATCTTCCATGTGGTTAGTGGCCTTCTTGGATTTGATGATAACATCATCCTTATATACCTCTATCTCCTTGTGTATCATACCATGGAAAATGGTAGTTATGGCCCTCATGTAGGTGGCCCCTGCATTCTTCAGGCCGAATGGCATCATCTTGTAATAGTACATTCCCCACGGTGTGATGAAAGCCGTTTTCTTAGCATCTTCCTCATCTATCCAGATCTGATGATAGCCAGCGAAGAAATCTACGAATGACTGTAGCTCACGCTTGGTGTAATTGTCAATTAGAATGTGTATATTTGGCAAAGGGAAGTCGTCTTTAGGGCTAGACCTGTTGAGATCCTGGTAGTCGACACAGACTCTAACCTTCCCATCCTTCTTTGGCACTAGCACACTGTTGGCTAACCATGTCGGGTATTCTGCTACCTTGAGAACCTTAGCTTTGATCTGCTTGTTGATTCTTCCTTGATTTTCAGACTCATATCAGGCTTGAACTTTCTGAGCTTTTGCTTTACCGGTGGACACGTTAGGTCGGTTGGCAGTTTATGAGCCATAATAGACATACTCAGACCAGTCATGCCATCATATGACCAGGCGAATATGTCCTCATACTCCTTTAGTAATTCCGTGTATTCCTTCTTTTCTGATGGCGATAGGTGGATGCCGATTCGCGTTTCCTTGACGTTTTCTACATCTCCCAGGTTGACAATCTCGGTCTCGTCTAGGTTGGACTTAGGTCTGTTCTCAAAGTTCTCAACTTCTTTGACAATCTTGTCAGGTATGTCATCTTCCTCTGAATCAATGTTCGTTTATTGCGTTATCTCATTGCATGTCACAGTCATTAGTTCATCAAGATAAGTAATAGTAATGTTGTATTGGTAAAGTAAGGAGAGAAAACGATAGCAATAAATATCAATTCATAAGAAAAATCAAACATGCTTTGATAAATTGAATAATTGTTTTGAACATTGAAGATCTTATTGCGAGAATTGAAAAATGAGAGAAGAAAATCATTTAGTAAATAAAAATAGTGAATGATGCTTGTTTTAGCCTTGCTACCCCGAGGCTTGTTGGGCTTTGGTTATCTTGATGGTCTAATTATTGAGATGTGCCCCTCTGCTCATAGCCTATATGGAAGGGCCTTCCTCCCCTCCTCTTCGAGAATAACATAACAATCCATATCCATGTCCTCCAGAAATAAGTTTTTCACTGCTGCGAGCGCTTCTTCTTCATCCGGCCCATAAATAATGTCGGCCTGTTTGAAGGTCTACTCTAGATGCGGTATGGGCTGCTCTAGTGGGTAGTAAGGACCGCACCAGGGTGGCGACCAGTTGTTGAATTCTTCCCAGGTGTATTCATATCCCTAACCGAAGGTAGTGCCATGTTTCTTGAGTTTTATGGGTTTAGATATTACTTGGAGATTCTTACCGATCCCCTTGCCCGGTTCGTACCCACTCAAACTTAGTATACTCTCGATTTTGCGATCCCACCATTTGTCTTTGTCAATAACATTGACCCGCTTAATGTGGTGGTAAGTTTCTCCACCCAGCTTCCTTCTTCCCTCGATCGTCGGAATGGTCTGGAGACTGTATATAGGGTTGCTACCATCGCCGTGAATGATCACTTCCTGGTGGTTCCATTCAAACTTTACCGCTTGATGCAGCGTTGATGCTACGACCCCAGCAACATGAATCCATGGTCGTCCCAACAACAAGTTATAAGACGCTAATACATCTATCACTTGGAAATCGACCTCAAACTAGGTTGGTCCCATATGCAAACATAGAATAATCTTACCAATGGTGGACCTCTGAGACTCATCGAAAGCTTTCACATTGATTGCTCCATCATTTATCTCATATAGTCCTTTACCCAACTTCTTGAGTATTTCCAACGGACAAATGTTAAGACTGAAACCTCCATCGATTAGGATTTTGGTGATGAAATAATCCTCACAGTGCAGTGCCTTGTTGTGCCCCTGCCCCTCAGGTGGTAGCTCGTCCTCATGAAAGGTGATCTTGTGGCTTTCCAGCACTTGTCCTACCATATTAGCCAATTCCCCGCTAGTGATGTTACTTGGTACGTACGCTTCATTCAGCACCTTCAATAAAGCATTCTTATGTGCTTCAGAATTTTGCAGCAAGGAGAGAATGGATATTTGTGCGGGCGTCTTGTTTAACTGGTCGATGACCGAATATTCCTTGGCCTGTATTTTCCTTCAAAGGTCGTCCGGACCTGTCTCAATAAGGGGTGGCCGATTGGAGGCCTGCTTGCTTGATTCAGCTAGATGTTCAAGGGTATAGACTCTACCAGTTCTTGTCATACCATGTGCTGTGATAGTTTCTTCAATCCTAAACTTGCCTTTCCTTCTTGCCTCAGCTATATAGTCCCAGGGTACAACATTTGTATAGAATGATGGCATGTTGTCATTGCCACTGGGATCGGCACGACTATCCTTACTTCTAGTGGAACATGTGCTTTGGGTGGAAAAATTGCAACCTCAAATGGTGTGGGTGCATTTGCTGGAGACACGAATTCAACCTTAATTGGTACCGGTATCTTTGCGGAAGGTGCTGCTTCAAACTTGAGAGGTACAGACATATTCACCTCAACGTCCTCAGACGGTTGGATCTGGACTATGATTGGATTGAGAGTAATTGTTGGTTTGTTTGGGTCATCACCTTCCGCGATCAACCCGATTGATCCTTCAGGATCCCAGTCATCTTCCATTTCAATCATGTAGATACCTCCACCCGTAAGGTCTGGTAGAGGGTTGTTGCAGACGCTTGGAGCGGGTTCTTTTACCACAATGATCTTGTTATCAATCAAGGACTGTATCTTTTCTTTCAAGGAGCGACATTTATCGATGGTATGCCCTTTCATACTGGAGTGGTATGCACAGGACTTGTTCGGGTTAATCCATTGAGAAGGATTCTCAAGCGTTGCAGCGGGGATGAGGGTGACATAACCAATAGCTTTGAGTCTCTCATACAGCTGGTCGATGGGTTCAGCAATGGCTGTATATTGTTTTGGAGGTCTACGATCAAAACTAGGTCGGGGTCTAGGGAAATTTTAGCGTGTAAGGGGTGCTTGATAGTTGGATGGTTGAGCATTATAGGTTTGGTAGACATGAGCAGGTTGGGAGTATCTAGGTGAGGTAGGTTGATATGTAGGAGGTGGAGATGACTGATAAGTGGGTGGCGGAGCTTGGTATGAGGGTGAGAGTGCTTGGTAATTTGGAGTTGGCTGGTATGTAAGTAGAGGTGTTGGGCAATTTTGGTATTTAAGGGGAGACTTGGTCCTTTGTACAACCATTAAGGCCCTTACGTCTCTTTTATTGGACACATCACTGGACTGTAAAGCCTTATTTGTATCTTGCAAGGCCTCGAAGTTTGTAACCATACCACTTTTGATACCTTCTTCAATTCTTTCACCCAATTTTATAATATCGAAGAACTTGTGGTTCTCAATCATCATCAGCCGCTCATAGTACTGGGGGTCTTGGGCCCGGACAAAGAACTTGTTCATTTGCTCCTCTTCTAAGGCGGGTTTGACCTTAGCAGCTTCGTACCTCCAGCGAGTAGCATACTCGCGAAACATTTTTGTGGGCTTCTTCTTCAAATTCTGAATATAGAACACGTCTGGTGCATTCTCTGTATTAAACCTAAATCTGTCCATAAAGTCAAATGCCATGCCTACCCAGCTTGACCACTTCTTGGGATCTTGGCTGATGTACCAATATAATACATCTCCTTTCAAACTCCTCATGAACAGCTTCATGTGGATTCTTTCATCCTTCCCTACTCCAACCAACTTGCCGCAATATGTCCTCAGATGAACCCTTGGATCACCCGTGCCATCAAATATCTCGAACATAGGAGGTTTGTACCCCTTGGGCAGTTCGACATCAAGTTGTATGCAAAGATCCTCATAGTTCAGCCCCTCAATTCCTTTTCTTCCCTCAACGCCCTAGATCCGGCTGGTCAGTTTCTTAAGCTCCTCGGCCAGGTTCCTGATAATTAGATCCTTTTCGTCGGACTCAGGTATGCGTGAGATAGGTTGGATGGAGTGTGGCATGGTCTCCATGTAGATAGGAGTGTTATGGTGACCTGGTGTATGGGTGTGGAAATGGTCGTTTGTGGAGTTTTGAGGTTCTGGGATGAGTAGTGGAGCGTTGTTTGAGGTATAACAAGTGTTATATTAGTTCTTTGGTAGAGCAATGTGATGGTGAGGAGCGGGATGATTTTATTGTTTTGGGATGTTTTGAGGAGGTGTAGGGTTTTGAGTGTTGGGGAAGTTGACATCTAGGGTGCTGAGGGAAAATGACAAGTTTGCCAGATTCCAAACATGATTGAGCTCTTCCTGGAACTTCAACAGTTTCTGTTCAAGCTACGACACATTTTTGTTTGGAACCCGAATACCCTAGCTATCAGTGGCTTCTACCCGTTCAACTGTGTTCTCTATCTTGACGTTGTTTAAATCTTCCATATTGCTTTTGTTCTTGCCTTTAATGGGACTAAGAGGAGGAGTGGGTGGAGGGCCCTTGGATTTTGTGAAATAAGATGATGATGCCAGAGTGAACGAACTAATCTTTGGGGAGGGGAATAATAAAAGAAAACAAAATATAAACAAAAGGTAATCAAGTTAGTAAGGATTATAAAAAGTATTGCAATATCACATAGTGTGGGAATGTAAAGCATGTCCTAATTTGGGAACCTCTTTGTGCCCAAGGTAGGCCTAGCGACAGATTGATTTGGAGAACTTAGAATGTTAAATGCCTCATTTTATTGATAGAGATAGACGAATCCCAAAACGACACTAAATAAGCAAGAAATAAAAGTCACTAATGGCCATTGGCCTTATTACATTCATAAAGTGAAAAAGATAAATTCTTATCTATTTGGTCCCAGAAGGACCTTCCCCAGACTCGGCATCCCTTGCTCCATCAAACAGCTTCCCCAATTAGCGAAGTCCCAGCAACAGGTATGCTCTGGCTAGATGTCCACCTTCGGCCCCTTCAGCCTTTTGACAATCTTCAACCTTTTTGAGAAAGTTTCTCTCCAGTTCTACTATGCCTCGCTCCAAGTATCCTAGCCTTTTGTTGGCACTGATAGCCATATTCTTCCATTCCTCAATCAGCTTTTGGTTGGACTCTTGTATCTCGCGGTGTTCTCTCTCGCACTCACAGATCCTTTTGTGCAACTGGTTGTACTTGACTTGTGCCTCGGCCTTTTCATCTATAATTCTATGACCTTGAACGAACCCTGGCTGGCCTAGACCATCATGATTGTCTTCCAACCAACCTAAATATAAAGAAGTGCAACCAGCATGATATCGGTCTGGCTTGATGGTGTCTCTCCCCATTACAATCTTGCAATGCCGCATGTGTTGGGCTTGGCACTTATAAGGACTGTCATCATTTTGGAAGTCAGCTCAGAAATGGCTCATCTTGTCAACCCTGGGTATGACTTGCTTCCTACTTTCTTGCCTCATAACTCGAAGAGGCACGTAAGGGTATGTTCCTCTTAGACCAATCAGTATCAGAAAAAGTGCTTCTCTGGATCGGGCGATGAATTCCTCTGTCGGAAACCACTCGAACATCCATTGCACTTGTTCTTTAGTCAGATTATCAAAGAGCTCAACCCATCCTTTGGCAGTCTCAGGCTGTGCGAACATGTCGGGGATGTAATTTATTCGCTTTGGATGGTAGAAAGAGATATGATCATCCCAGTCCCTCTACTAAATCTCTTGTCGGTATTCGCCCTTTTGGAGATGTTCCATGAGCCAAAGCTGAAGTAGTAGATTGCAGCCTTCAAAGTGTATTGCTCCTTGTTCACACCTCTCTAAGGTTCGGTATATATCTGCGATGATCATGGGCATAATGCTGAATACCTGCCCACCAATCCCCTCCATTAGGGTCTTGGTTACCAAAGCCAGCCTAGTATGGATCCTCCATTTCTTCATCGGAAACACGATCAAACCCAGGAAGCAAAACATGAAGACGAAAATCCTACGGTGGATGTGTCCCAAGGACGTGATGGCAAACTCGTCAGGGTAGGTACGGTATGATTTGATGTGACTGTACCTTTCATACAAGTAGTCAAAAGGGATGTATGATTCCTTCAGGCATACCAATTTTGCATTCTTCTTTAAACCCATCATTTTAAGGAAACCCTTGCCTTTGCGGTTCTCAGGCATTAGCAAACCTGGAGTTTCCTACACTAGACTGGCTAGTCCTCCCATATCTTCTAGCAAACGTGTCATTTTGACGTCCCTGAAGCAGAACACGACCCTTTCAAAATCCCAAAATAAGGTAGCAGCTTCTATTATCATGTTGTTAGGTTGGACCTCCAAGAGGGATGGTAGATTGCGCAGATATTTTCTGACGAGTGTTTGGTCACTAGAGTGTAAATCTCTCCACCAGCTTAGCAATCTTGGGTGGATGTTGGTGACCATGTTGAATTTGGGGACTTCGTGCCTCATGTTTCGGCAAAATAAATAAGGTTAGGCCCTTACCCCCACAAGACTCGACTATTAATATCAACAATTAGCATGAAGTATTTAGTTCTCCAAATAAATGCACAGAACATGATGACATCTATTTGGGTTTAGGGAAACCTAGTGGACTTTTGGATAAGGCTATCTTAAAGGATCATTATGTGGACAACATAACTGACCCGACTAGGTTTGACCATGATGCATGCGCAATTTAAACAGAGTAAGGTTTTTATGGGGTTTTAGACTGGTACCCTTGAGAGGACAACTCAATGGGGAAGGCACAGAACCGTCGGTTGCACCGCTGATCGACTAGTTTTACCGCAATTATGTCTTTCCGAATTTAGGGGTAATGATAGAGGAAGAGCACAAACACTCATCAAGCGTTGCTATAGTATTTTTTTGGCACGAGTGGAGTATAATGTTGAGCATGATTATGCACTAATTAAAAGCATATTTACATGTATTTGCATGTTAAGAAAGCGATAAATACAGCAGTTTCATAAATTTAAAGTAGTTATAAAGGAAGGAAACAAGAAAAGATATGTCAGTTTTGCTTTTGAAGAAGAAATTAAATGCTTAAAGAAATTAAACAAGTAATTGCAAATAGGGAGGTACAAATTCATAAGAACAATCTGAAATGGTAAAAGCCTAAAAATCCCCAGCATAGTCACCATGCTGTTGTGCCCCCCTTTTTCCTTTCCTCGTGGAATTGGGGTTCATGACATTTTGGGTATGGGACAACTCATTCCTTTTGGGAACAAGGTTTGCATTGTTGAAGAGTCGCCACCTAACGATTTTAAGGTGTGTTAGGGCACCTATGAGGTTCATCTACAACTACGTTTAGATAACCAGAAATAGGATAAGGGCTTGAAATTATCCTAAGGGGAAGGTGTTAGGCACCCCTCAGGATCCACTAGTGTGGTTCCCGGCCAGACAGTTTTTGTGAATATGTGCAATTAGTAAATAGACAAGTAAGGCTCAAATAATAGGGGATTTAAGTTTAAATGCACAAGCGTTTAAAAACAATTATGGAAAGGCGAAAGTTTGAAAAGAGTTATAATCTAAAACATGCTTATGAATGTAAAAGGGGGTGTCCTAGGTTTGTTTGTAATATAGATCACATCAATGTAATACCCGGTATGACACTCCTCAAAAGAGGGGCTACACTTGGTATTAGTGCACCGGTCATCATATCCATATCTACCCTTTCCAGCCCCGTAAAGGTAATTAAGTGAAGTTTGGTCTCGACTCTTATTACATGTTGTTACCCATCCCTTCCTATCAGTCCCGGAGGAATTTAAGACTCCTATCCTATAAGGAAGTTCGAGAAAGATCCTCAAGTTCAAAGGCAAAATACTAAGGCGACATACAAAACAAGTAGGACTGCATTTAAAAGGGGAAAAACACAGAAAACAGGCAGAAGGCTCAGATATGCCTCCACAAATAATGCACGTAGACATCATGACTCATACACAATTAAGGTCTGAATTCATAATCCTAAAGCAGGGTGTTTAAGTAATAACATCATAACAGGATTTATTACATGACTCAGAAAAGAAGTCTGAATCAGGTTAGCCTACTGATTTTAATAGTTGATAATTAAACAAAGGCAGATCTAGTTTTATTTAAGTTATTACCTAAGGCTTTCCTAGGCGTAAAGCAAGATGCAATGGTTATTCAGAATTATTAAAAAGCGGTTTGGAGCTTATTTTTGTTACCTAAAACATGTTGTTCTAGTTGGTACGAATGCAGAGATTATTACCAGTTATTTTAAATGGGAGAATCAAGTGTGAAGCTGTTTTTACCTCTTTTATAATCAGCAATTTACACTAAGTGTTAATGCAAGTGCAAATAAGATCCTAGAACATGGTGTGAGCACGTGATTTTTGTTTCGCACGACAATCGCTCCAAAAAGAAATAAAAAAAATAATAATTGGCCCTGCTGTACAATTTTCGGATTTCTGTGCGGCACTTTGTTGATTTATTTGTGACTTTTGCCCATTTTTATTTTTTCTTATTTATTTATTTAAAATACAAAATGTGTGTGTCAGGCGCAATTCGAACCGTAATCCGGTCGTTCCTGTCAAATTATGTGCTCCAATATAAGTTCGATGTCGGGTCTCGGTATAGATTCCTTGTTTCGAAATAATGTGATGAATGTTGAGGGAAACTAGTAGTCGTTTTGAGGTCAATTAGTCGTAATTTTCCTAATAAAACAGCCAATTTCGTTTATCAATTTCAAATAGGTTAGAGTTAAAAACAGAACTTGGAGGTCGTTAAATATAACTCAGTATATGTTGTTAGTTTGCTTGCAATCTCACTTAGCAAATTAATAAGCGCGTTCACTCGATGAAGACAAAGCATGAGGTGACTCTCACCTCATAAATATTCAATCAGGTAATCAAACAAACTTAGGTTCGGCAAACATAATAAAGATTCAGTCTGTATTTGTTCAAATAAGTAAGTTCGGTATCATCTTTCTTTTAGAGACACACATAGTAGAAATGTAGTCACTGTAGGATACCCTTCTAAAAATAATGAGACGAGCCTCGCCAAATAAAAAATACAAATTGCGGGGCCCTCAACAACTAATCATAATATTTAGAATTCGGGCTAGGCCATTTAGTGAATCTCATGGCCTTCTCAAAAATAATAACGCACTAGACTTTTCAGGCACGGTTTAAGTAAATTATGTTCTTAAATTCGGGTGCACATCGATGTGACCCAAATCCAAATCTCAACGGAGTCAAAATGTGTTAACAACTACGGGTGCATTGATTGTGACGTGGTTTGAGATGCATTTTTACGACGTTGCAATTCTATAAAAATAAATGATAATAATAAAAGCAGTTTAAATCTAATAAGAAGCACATAAGTCACAACATGTATTTAAATCAGATATTTAGCCATTATAACAATTTAAGCGACCGTGCTAGAACCACGGGATTCGAGGGTGCCTAACACCTTCCCTCGGGTCAACAGAATTCCTTACTTAGAATTTCTGGTTCGCAGACTTCATTTGGAAAAGTCTAAAAATTCCTCGATTTGGGATTCAAGATAAACCGGTGACTTGGGACACCAAAAGCCAAACCTTTCCCAAGTGGCGACTCTGAATTAAATAAATAATCCCATTTCGAATATTGTCACTTAAATTGGAAAAACTCCCTCGCGCATTTAACCCTTCGGGGCGGGCGCGCAAAAAGGAGGTGTGACAGCTCTGGCGACTCTGCTGGGGAAATGTGACCCAGAACCACTGGTTCAGGGTCCAAGAATTCGAGCTTAGAATAATTGTTATATTTGGCTTTATTATCTGATCTTTATTACATGTTTTGCATAAAGTGCTAAATGTTGTCTTTTACCGCTTTTGATATTATCTGAACTGTATATAAACTGTGCCGAAACCCTTCTTTTCTTACCTCCAGGGAGAAGCTCGCTGGTCGAGACTCCCTTTTCTGTTAGTGTCAATACCTGAAATAAGAAAGAGGTCGGACAAGTTACAAAGCCGGACGATCTCGCGGGTCCCCGGTACGTAGCCCCCTCCTCGACTCGAGTTGTCCGCTCGGGTGCACAGTCTAGAACAAATACCAAGGTTTAAACCTAGTATAACGAAACTTCATGCCGGATCCCTAGTAGGAACGCTTATTTGCATCATATTGCATTTGACTTAGGGGACTCAACACAGGGGTTGGGTCCGTCAAGGACAGGCAACCTGAAATGGAAAAGACCATCATGCTGCATTCCTATCTGTGTTGTGCATTTATTTGCTTCGGTTCCGCATGTCGACCGGTTCCTAAAAAAAAGGGGGAAATAGCAGCGTAGGGGAGATAATTACTTATTTTTGGAAAATAAAACCAATGTCCAAGTAGTGTCAAAACCTCGCCGGAATTTTTCTAAAAAAACGGTCTTGTTTATTGAGAGTTATTAAAAAAAATATAAAAATTTTCTTTTATCACTTTCAAAATCAAAAAAAAAAGAAAAGGTATTTATTTTAAAAGTAAAAAAAAAATCGAAAATTCATAATTAAAAAATGTGTTGTTTCTTTCGTAGCACCCCTTTTATGAATTCAGACTAATAGTCCAAATTTTTCCTAAAAACAATAATATAAAAAATAAATAGTTTCTTTAATCTTTATCTCTTTTCAAAAAAAAATGTAAAAAAATACGCATTCCTGATTTCTAGGTTTATTCGATTTTTTCCTATTTTACGATAGCTCGAACTACGCCGGTTTGATTCTCACCGGATGTGAGATACGTAGGCAACCCTCGTCGGGTTCAACCCCATTTTTCTAAAATAGCCAAAATAAAAAAAAATGTGTTTTCAAATTTTTAAAAGAGTCATAAATAAATCGGGTGACGTTGTTTTGTCATAAATAGCCGAATGTTCCCGAAAGGGACGCCGGAAGGCTGACTTTGTCTAAATAGCCACCTTTGGGTCTTATTTAGCATTTTTACCCAGTAGACCCACACAGCCTTAAAATCTTCATCCCCGAAGTGTTTAAAGGCCGTGTTCAAAACTTGATCCCCTCTGTAAAATTTTTTTTTTAGTCAGTTCGTTTTGTTAAAATCACCTTAATAAATGTGCAGGATGAGCACGACGCAAAATGAACATTTTTCGATAATGACCAAAATCCCTGTCAAGTTACGGCTATGGTGGAATGATCTAGGTGTTGAAGGACAAAATAAGGTTAAGAAATATCTGAAAGGTCTTGTGGGTCTGTTGGAAATCCAGCCTCGGGGAGATATCATAAGAGCTTTGGTTACCTATTGGGACCCGGCGCACAATGTTTTTCATTTCTCTGATTTTGAGCTCACCCCGACTTTGGAAGAAATGGCCGGATACATCGGGAATACTGAACTTCCTTTGAGGGAAAAATACTTGGTCGCCCCGAGGGTCGTCACGGTACATCGGTTCCTAGATTCATTGAAAATACCTAGAACAGTCCACAACCCGGATCTAGCAGCCGGATTCTGTACTCCATGCTTCATATATGATAGGTACGGTCATGAGGGGGATTCAATAATCCAATCAACAAACTGTGCAGCAAAGGAGTTCGTCAGAAGTGGGACGAGCACAGACGGGTAGCATTCATGATGATGTTCCTGGGCCTTCTGGTATTTCCAAGGAAAGATGGAAACATTGATTTGAAGATATCTGGGGTCGTCAGCACTTTACTCACGCAAAGTGACAGTACTCTCGCGCCTATGGTGGTATCCGACATCTTTCGAGCTCTCACAGCTTGTAAAGCTGGGGGAAATTTCTTCGAAGGTTGTAACTTGCTCCTACAGATATGGATGACCGAGCACCTCTGCCATCATTCCGAGATTTTGAGCCATGGTTCCCCGGAAAAGACCCGCATAGAAGAATCTTACACGAGAACCAAAGAGATCAGTTTGCCCAAAGGAGTCCTGGCATGGACCTCGTTCTTTCAAGCTCTTACCGCCAGCCAAATACAATGGACATTGGGATGGTTGCCTGTTAATGAGATCCTATATATGTCTGCAGCTAAAATTCATTTCTTACTGATGGGGCTTAAGAGCATTCAACCTTACGCACCCTGCCGAGTTTTAAGACAGTTCGGAAGATGCCAGACAGTACCTCATGAGGAAGATCTAAGCACTCAAGCAGTTGAGATAAGTCCTAACGGACAGTTCCCAGAAGCAAAGATTCGCCAAATCTGGAATGAGGGTCAATATTTGAAATCAGATACTTGCGTGCGGGATCGAGCCAAAGGAGAAACGGCGCCAGGTTACCTTGCATGGTACAGAAGGGAACTTGAGCATGAAAGGCCAGCTAAGAGACCCCACATCCGGAATTTTACCGAATCATCACAAAAGCAGTGGGATTGGTTAGCAAAAGAAAGAGGCTATTGCGCCGAAATCAGCAGGTTAAAGCAACAAGTGGAAAACTTGAAATATGAACACAACGTGCAAGTTGCTACCGATCTGGGAGAGCGGAACAGGTTAATTCAAGAAAATGAAATGCTCAGAGCCCAGATCAAACAGATAAGGTTGGATGCAGATAGACAACCAAGGCGTCGATCGGACGAGCAGCTGATAAAAGGGCTAAAAGGTGAAATCAGGGAATGGCGAGATGGTTTGGAGAAATCTGAAAACATCATAGCAGAGCTCAAAGCACAGTGGGATACAAGAACGGATAAGCATCGCAGGTACCTGAATCGATTGGAAAGCGACCATGAGAAGACTGTTGCTAAGAATAAAGAGAGAGATGGCAACACTTGAGATCAAAGCAGCTAGTCAGGCCAAGGATTTCCAAATTAAGAGCAGATACTGGTATGACTCAATAGCCCAGATGAAGTTGGAAGTACGGCGATTGAAGCATCAACACGTACAAGATGTTCAAGTCTTCAAGATATGCAGCGATCAGATAAAGCACCTGCTTGTAGAGAAGAAGCAAACCAGAGATAGGATCAAAGCCATTGCCCACGCCATCACCAGACGATGTCTACGATGTGAGAACATGTCCAGTGTTACCTTCCTCTCGGCAGTAATGGTTTATGTCAAGCAGACTATGCACGAGCTAGAGCAACTTGAGAGGGATCTCACGCCTAGGACCGCGGCGAGGCCGAACGATGCCCCGCGGAAACCAATTTTTAAAACCATAATGCATTCATAGGTCAAATCTGTATCTTAGCATCTTCTGCCTGTTTTTCCATCAGGGTGATTTTCAGTCTATTTTGAGTCTAGGTTTATTTTCAAAGTTTGCTCTTTCTTTTGCAAAATATAGCTTGTAATAGAACATTTCAACAATTAAGAGGTTGTTTCTTTTACGCTCATTCGTGTTTTTCGAACTACGTAATGATCTGATTCACGTAGGCATCGTGATACGTAGGCAATCCTCATCGGATCCGGTCGCATTTCTTTTACTGCAAAATAAATAAAATAAATAAAAGAAAAACAAAAAGAGAAAAAAAAACTAACAAAAAAAAAAAAACGCCGGAATGACGCATGCTCTCGTAGCAAACATATAGTAATCCACTTAACTGTATAGGTGAATCATGCCCAACGTGAGATTAACTATCTGTTATTTGCTACAAATTAACCGTGCGTTTGTCATTGAGCATTTCCAGGGTTTTTGAAAAGACGGTTGGTTTGGTGAAAGTCTGGCCTCGCACTCATATTTCACGAGGTCAAGGAGAAGTGTTCAACCACCTGTTGTTAGGGCCAGAAGCAGTACTCACGCTTACTTCACCAGGTCGAAAGGAAGTGTGGAAATGTCTTCAGAAATTCCATTGCAAACGTTCCCTGTTTCTGAGGAGAGCTCAATCTCAGCCGTCCTCACACCTGAATCCGCAACTGCGGAGGAAAATAGAATCCTACGGCTCCGCATGTTGGAAATGCTGGACGACTGGAACAATGGGAAAGAGCCGCCAAGTGTCGTCCCCGGATTCCCTGAATTATTCTCCAGGTCAAGTGGGACTTCTAATGTCCCCATAAATTATCCTGCTACCCCATTCGGGTACCCAGCCACCTCAGCCTTCTCCGCTGGATCGCCTTCTGAACCTCATCCCCGAATGTCGGCCACTGATGCAAGCATGAACATCTTTACTGCATCGCCTTGCCCGGTTACGGCACAACCTACCACATACAAGCCAAGCCTTGACTCATCATCTTTTACATTCCAAGCCCCATCGTTCTCAATGGAACCAACTAGGTTCGCTACCAATACTAATCCTCTACCGCCTCAGTGCGAGCTTGCACCCGGGCAAGATCAGAACCCCAGATTTGCAGAACAAAATGAGATTGCCAAAAGGATGAGAAGCCTTGAACAAAGTCTGAAGAATATGCAAGGATTGAGCGGGCAAAAGAGCGTCTCTTACGCCGACCTGTGCATGTTTCCTCACGTGCACCTGCCAACGGGTTTCAAGACCCCCAAGTTTGAGAAATACGATGGGCACGGTGACCCCATTGCACATCTTAAGAAATACTGCAACCAATTGCGGGGAGCCGGCGGAAAAGAAGAACTGCTAATGGCATACTTTGGGGAAAGTCTAGTAGGGATAGCTTCGGAATGGTATATGGATCAGGAAATGTCCCGATGGCATATATGGGATGATCTCGCCAGAGATTTTGTAAAACAATTCCAGTATAACATCGACATTGCGCCAGACCGAAACTCTCTGTCGAATTTGAAGAAGAAGCCTTCAGAAAGCTTTAGAGAGTATGCTATTAAGTGGCGTGAACAGGCGTCGAGAGTGAAGCCTCCCATGGATGAAGTGGAAATGGTCACTACCTTTCTCCAGGCTCAAGAGTCAGACTATTTCCAAAACATGATGTCGGCTATGGGTAAGCCATTCGCGGAAGCGATCAAGATTGGAGAGATGTGGAAAATGGGTTGAAAACGGGAAGGATTTTGAGTCAAGCAGCCATAAGGGCAACCTCTCAGGCCGTCCAAAGCGGATCTGGAGGAACGACAAGGGGGAAGAAGAAGGAAGAAGCGACTATGGCAGCCTCTGAAACAAGGGAGTATCGTCACCCCAGGCCCCATTTTCCGGAAAGAGCCCCACAACACTATTACCCCCACTCAAATTTGGCATATGCTCATCAGCCTTATATGGTCATGAATGCCCAACCTTATAACCATCCACCACAACAAACCAACCGAGGCCCAGCTCCACCTCCCAGAAATCAGCCTCCTTACCGCAACCACTATAACCCACAACCCCCGCAGAATAACTACCGCCCCCAGGAGCCACCCCGACGGCGGACTTTCACGCCCATCGGTGAACAATACTCTACGTTGTTCCCTAAGCTAGTCCAGTTGGGTTTCTTGCAACCAATTCCCCAAACAAGGCAAAACCCAACATCGCCTTCTTACAAAGCCGGAGTCAGATGCGCCTATCATTCGGGAGCCGAGGGACATGATACAAACGACTGCTGGTCATTGAAAAGAGTGGTCGAAAATTTGATAGAGCAGGGGAAAATAGTGCTAAGGGACGAAGAGATCCCAAATGTGACTAACAATCCATTGCCCGCTCACAATAATGGGCCGCTGATCGGCATGATTTGTGAAGACAAAGAGTTCGACCCTACTTTGAAAGCCATAATTTCCATTGCCGACACAGGGAAGAGGCCAGAAATAAACCAGAAATCAGAAAAGGGGGAGGAGGCTAAGGCTGTAAAGAGCAAGCCTGAAAAGAAGGTGGAGAAGAAAGTGGTACCAGCAAAGGGTGGAGTTCTTTACATACCACGAGGTCAAGCCGAGAAGACGCAGAACTTCGGGATCAAAAAGACAAAACCTATGTACGTGCCAAAAGGGGCCTATGTGGTCCGGGGGACGATTCAACCACCTTGGCTGAATGAGCCAGTGGTTATCGGACGCGTGCCACAAAAGCCAATGACCAACCCGTCCACAGTGCCGTGGAATTATCAAAAGACTTTGGTGATGTACAAAGGTAAAGAGGTCATGAGAGAACTTCCAGAAAATACTTTCATTGAAAGGTATTCGAATACCCAAGAACTGAACAATGCCACACAAAGGCGCTTCCCGCCAAAGAAGCCCGTGAGTGTTGAGGAAGCGGAAATGTTCTTCCAATAAATGAAAATGCCAGATTACGAAGTGATAGATCAGCTGCGCAAGTACCCCGAGCAAGTATCCATGCTGTCATTATTAATAAGGTCAACCGAGAATGAAATGATCCTGCTGAAAACCCTGAATGAAGCATATGTACCAGTTGAAACCTCGGTGAAGCAACTAGAGCGGATGACAGAAAGATTCTTCGCCGTCAACCAAATCTCTTTCAGTAAGAATGATTTACCCCCGGAAGGAGCAGCACACAACAAGGCTTTGCATCTAACAGTTAAGTGCGAAGACTATTATGTCAAGCGGGTGATGTTGGATGGAGGCACAGGTGTTGACATTTGCCCGCTCTCCACGCTACAAAGAATGGAAATTGGGACCGGAAGAATCCGACCCAACAATGTCTGCGTAAGAGCTTTCGACGGCATCAAGAGAGATACCATGGGAGAAATAGACTTGTTGTTGGTCATAGGACCAGTCGAGTTTCGAGTAACCTTCCAGGTGATCGACATGGACACATCCTACAATTTTCTCCTTGGCAGACCTTGGATCCATGCGGCAGGAGCCGTGCCTTCCACTCTTCACCAAATGGTAAAGTTCGAGTATGAAGACCGAGAGATCGTGGTCCACGGGGAAGATGAGCATGCCATTTATCGGGACCCATCCATCCCGTACCTTGAACCAAGAGAAGGAAGTGAACATACGGTCTATCAAGCTTTCGAGATTGTACTGGCAGAGCAGCACGAAGAGGGAATACCCGACCCCCAACCTTTCTTGTCTAACGCCTCGTTTATGGTGGCCAAAGAAATGATCCGGCACGGATTTAGGCCAGGGAAGGGACTCGGACGAACCCTTCAGGGAATAACAGAACCCGTTACTTTGCCAGTCATCAAGAAACCTTTTGGACTAGGTTTTAAACCTACTCCAACAGAAGAAGAATGGGCAAAGAAGAGAAGAAATGAGGGTTGGAAGTTACCTCGACCGCTGCCGGATTTATATGCAACTTTCATCAGGCCAAGGTACATCGAAGAAGGAGATGATGAGGTCTTCACAGCTGAGGAAATCGAGAAGATATGTGGGGCAATGAGGGAAATGCTCTACGAGATCCACATGGTTCAGCCAGGTGAAGGAACGAGCACTGCTGAGATGCTGTACATGGGGCCGAGCGCCCAACTCCAAAACTGGGAGGCTACGCCATTCCCGACTAGACGGAAGTCCGGGTAGACCTGTGCTGCCACCTTTCCTGTGTCACAAGTTGTCTCCAGGACATAACTTGAATGTTTTCTTCTTTTCAATTATTGCTTTGAATTCCTAGTTGTAAACACTGTTGTCTTCCAATTTGCCAAAGAAAATATAAAAAAAAAAATCATCATTGCTTTCCCATTCTTTCTTTTGTTCTGATTTTATTACTTTTCCTCTTATCTTCCTTTTCAGTCCTAATAATGCGGCTTTAAATATGACATGCTTGCGGACTTCACGCCCGGATCACAATGAGCTATTTAACTGCGAATTAATGAATCCAGAACCAGAATATGATGCGGAAGAGGCTTTTAGGGAGATAAACCGAGAGTTGGAATATTTCGAGAATAAACCTAAGCCGAATCTGAATGACACTGAACCGGTAAATTTAGGAACCCCGGAAGAAATCCGGGAGACCAAGATAAGCATTCACACGGACAAGAAAACGCGAGAGGCGATAATTCAACTTCTTCTTGAATTTAAAGACGTGTTTGCTTGGTCATATGATGACATGCCGGGACTAGGTGTTGATCTAGTGGTTCATAAATTGCTGATTCATCCTGATTGTCCTCCAGTTCAACAGAAGCAACGAAAGTTCAAAACGGAGGTCAGTGACAAGATTAAAGAGGAGATCACCAAGCAGCTGAAAACGGGAGTGATCCGGGTAGTCCAATATACAACATGGTTGGCGAATGTGGTTCCAGTACCGAAAAAGGACGGGAAAACTCGGGTATGTGTAGATTACCGAGATCTGAACAGAGCAAGTCCTAAAGATAATTTCCCGCTGCCCAACATCCACATCCTCGTTGATAATTGTGCCAAACACGAGATACAGTCTTTTGTAGATTGTTATGCTGGGTATCATCAGGTACTGATGGATGAAGAGGACGCCGAGAAAACTGCCTTCACCACGCCTTGGGGCACCTACTGTTACCGGGTCATGCCATTTGGTCTGAAGAATGCTGGGGCTACTTACATGAGGGCCATGACTGCCATTTTCCATGACATGATGCACCAGGAAATAGAGGTGTACGTGGACGATGTGATAGTCAAGTCCAGGACGCAGGATAATCACATCCAAGACTTGAGGAAATTCTTCGAGAGGCTAAGGAAGTATGACTTGAAGCTGAACCCAGCCAAATGTGCTTTCGGAGTTTCGTCGGGCAAAATTTTGGGTTTCATCGTAAGCAGGAGAGGTATCGCGCTAGATCCAACTAAGATAAAATCCATCAGAGATCTGCCTCCCCCGAAAACAAAGAAAGACGTGATGAGTCTGTTGGGCAGGTTGAATTACATCAGTCGGTTCATTGCCCAACTGACAAGCACGTGCGAGCCCATATTCAAGCTGTTAAGGAAAGACGCAGCGATCAAATGGACAGTTGAGTGTCAAGAAGCCTTTGATAAAGTCAAAGAATACCTTTCGAATCCCCCGGTCTTGGTCCCTCCAGAACCAGGGAGGCCACTTTTCTTGTATCTGACAGTCTTGGAAAACTCTTTCGGCTGCGTCCTCGGGCAACACGATGTAACCGGAAAGAAGGAGCAAGCGATCTACTACTTGAGCAAGAAATTCACTGGCTACGAGGCCAAATACACACTGCTGGAAAGGACATGCTGCGCTCTCACATGGGTTGCTCAAAAGCTAAGACATTATCTCCAAGCCCACACTACATTCCTCATAAGCAGGTTGGATCCTTTGAAGTATATATTTCAGAAACCAATGCCTACTGGGAGACTGGCTAAATGGCAAATCTTGCTTACGGAATTCGACATAGTTTATGTCACCCGCACAGCGATGAAAGCCCAGGCGTTAGCAGATCATTTGGCCGAAAATTTGGTTGATGAGGAATACCAGCCATTGGATACCTACTTTCCAGATGAAAAGGTAAACACCGTAGAAGTGATCTCGGAGGAAGCTCAAGTTTGGAAGATGTTCTTCGACGGAGCCGTGAACGCCAAGGGTATAGGGATTGGGGCAATTTTGATCTCGCCTTCCGGTCAGCATTATCCCGCCACAGCTAGACTGTGTTTCTTTTGCACAAACAATACAGCTGAGTATGAAGCCTGCATTATGGGCATGCATATGGCAATCGATCAGGTTGTCGAAAACTTACTGATCATGGGAGATTCTGACCTGATCATCCAGCAAGTTCAAGGCGAGTGGGAAACTCGGGATGTCAAACTTATCCCATACCGACAACATGTGGAGGACCTCAGCAAGCGCTTTACCTCAATAGAGTTCATGTATATTCCGAGGTGTCACAATGAACTGGCAGATGCACTTGCTACTTTGGCTTCAATGTTACCCTACCCGGGCAACGCCCACATCGATCCTTTGGAAATCCAAATCAAGGAAAGACACGGTTACTGCGGTGTAATCGAGGCAGGATCAAGTACGCAGCCTTGGTACCATGACATCAGGAAATTCCTGAAGACGCAAGAATACCCAGAGCATGCTACTGGAGATCAGAAGAGGACCATTAGGCGACATGCAAGTGGTTTCTTTCTAAGCGGTGAATTGTTATATAAGAGGACCCCGGACCTCAATCTCCTAAGATGTGTCGATATCGAGGAATCGAGAAAGATCATGCACGAAGTACACGCAGGTGTGTGCGGACCTCACATGAACGGGTATGTCTTAGCGAAGAAAATCCTCCGAGCAGGTTATTACTGGATGACCATAGAAAAGGATTGCTTCAGCTTCGTCCGGAAGTGTCATCAGTGTCAGGTGCACGGTGATTTGATTCATGCACCTCCCACGGAACTGCATCCCATGTCCGCCCCTTGGCCATTTGTCGCTTGGGGCATGGACGTCATTGGACCGATTGAACCAAAGGCTTCGAATGGACACAGGTTTATACTGGTAGCCATCGATTACTTCACAAAATGGGTAGAAGCTGTCACTCTCAAGTCGGTCACCAAGAAAGCTGTGGTGGATTTTGTACACTCAAATCTTATCTGTCGCTTCGGTATTCCTGCGACTATCATTACAGATAACGCAGCAAACTTGAACAGTCACTTGATGGGAGATGTGTGCGAGCAATTCAAGATAACACACAGGAATTCCACTCCTTATCGGCCAAAAGCCAATGGTGCCGTGGAAGCGGCAAACAAAAACATCAAGAAGATTCTGAGGAAAACGATCCAAAGTTCCCGACAGTGGCATGAGCAGTTACCTTTTGCATTATTGGGGTACCGCACTACGGTACGCACGTCAGTAGGAGCAACTCCTTATCTTTTGGTTTATGGGACCGAGGCCGTAATACCGGCAGAGGTAGAGATTCCTTCACTTCGAATCATTGTCGAAGCAGAAATCGAGGACAGCGAGTGGGTTAAGACTCGGTTAGAGCAATTGACGTTGATTGATGAAAAGCGGATGGCTGCAGTTTGTCACGGACAGTTATACCAACGAAGGATGGCCCGTGCTTACAACAAGAAAGTCCGACCCCGGAATTTCGAAGTAGGTCAGCTGGTACTGAGGCGTATTCTGCCGCATCATGAAGAAGCAAAAGGAAAGTTTGCCCCAAATTGGAAAGGCCCATACATCGTAAGGAAAATATTGCCAAGAGGAGCATTGTATTTAGGTGATATCGAAGGAAATGACCCCGACACAGCAGTAAATGCAGATGCAGTCAAGAGGTATTACGTCTAAATCATACTCCAGTGGTCCTGACACGTTGAAAATGGCGAAGGTGTTTATTCCCCACTACTCCCCAAACACTACCCAATTCTCTCTACCAACTTTTGAGCCGCTTACAAAACAAAAAAAAAAAGAGAAAAACAAAAAAAAAAGAAAAAAAAACAAAGAAAGAAAACAAAAACAAAATTTGATTGAGGCCTAAACTACGTTTGACTTGATTCCGAAAGGATACGTAGGCAGCCTCTCCCTGAGGTTCAGTCACACCAACAATAAAATCCCATCCACCCTGAAATTGAAACCGGGGCACATCGAGCAGTTGAGAAATTGGTATCACTACCTCTCCTTACCAAGCACAAGCCTTCAAATCAATTACCAAATATGGTAGGGAACCAATAAGCGTCACGAGTGGAGACCAGCACACTCTGAATTGAGAGAGATAAAATGAGAGAGTCTCGGCGGTGAAAACCTTCGGGCACCACGAGGCGACGGGAGTAGAGAAACCAAAATGAGAGAGCTTGTTTAGTAAAAACTCGCAAAGAGCGCTATCAAGCGATGACAGGAAGAGAAATGAGAGAGGTCAGCCAGCGAAAACCCGCAAAGGGCGCTGTTGGCCGGAAAAGAATGACGCCACCCCAAGAAAGTTTCGGCAGAGTGCCACCAGTTTGGAATCACAAAGATCCGTTCTGGTTCAGGAAAACGCAAGCTCTTAGAAGGTCAGACGTCCAGTCCAAAGAGCATGTCATGTCATTTAAAGCTAGCGTTATCTTCCTCAGATAAGTCTCTCTCGTCCCGAAAAGGGTATTCCTTTTCTGATTTGTTTTCCCCTTTCGTTGTTTCTTCCCGAATCCCTTTTGCATTTTAACACCGAGTTCAGGACACACCGGAAAGGACAAGTGGCAGGTTTGTTTGCACGGAATCCCGTCTCATGAAGGAAAGTGCCTCATCTCGTTGATATGATTACCCAAGCATGATGAATCATGACGTTTGATGGTGTTTCGGAGTAAAGAAGAAAGAGAGAAATCTTGAAATCTTCCCCAGCAAGTCCACCTTCGGACAAATCCCCACAGAGTCTCCCCCTGTACAAAACCCCACAGAGTTTCTCTTTTTGTACAATCTCCCACAAAGTCTCCCCAGTATAAAAAAAAAAATCCCCGTTGGAATTTCATCAGCACATCCCCAGCGAGTCCTTTTGTAAATATTCCCCAACAAGCTTACCCCAACAAACCCTGAGAAACCCGTTTTGAAACAAAAACCTAGCATACCCCATTGTACAGAATCCGCACAAAGAATCCACTTTGTAAATATTCCCCCACATAGCTTCCTTTTGTACAAGTTCCCACAGAACACCTCCAATAAAATCCCCGTTGAGAACCTTCAATCAAAACGGGACAAAAAGAAAAAAAGAGGCCTTACGAGGCAAATCATCACAGAATCCGGAAATACAAGCCTGAGCAGTCTAAAGGTTTCGCCATTCGAATCAAATCAATGGCGGGACTTCGCAACAGAAATAGAGACGCAACAAAGCAATTGGGAACGATCAAGGTCACCGAACCAACCGTCGTTTCCGAACTAACAATTTTTCTTTGTCTGAAAAGTTGAAACAGGAATGATCCAAGACAACCATGCAAGAAGCGGGTGTCGCCCAAAGAAGAAGGTACACGGGTACAAGAAACATTTTGGCAATAAGGAATTCACTCAAAAGGTAAGTTCCCGCAAAACTCCCTTTTATCTTCTATTGAAACAAGAAAACTCAAAAATAGATCGTGTAGTATTCTCGAGCTTTATCTCCAGCCAATCAGCATTAGGGTTTTAAAACCCTAAACTGAATTTTCCTTTTAATCAGCATTAGGGTTTTAAACCCTAAACTGAATTTTCCTTTTAGTCAGCATTAGGGTTTTAAACCCTAAACTGAACTTTTTCCTTTCAGCCAGCATTAGAGTTTTAAACTCTAAACTGAGCTTTTTCATGCAATCAGCATTAGGGTTTTAAACCCTAAACTGAATTTTCCTTTTAGTCAGCATTAGGGTTTTAAACCCTAAACTGAACTTTTTCCTTTCAGCCAGCATTAGAGTTTTAAACTCTAAACTGAGCTTTTTCATGCAATCAGCATTAGGGTTTTAAACCCTAAACTGAACTTTTTCCTTTCAGCCAGCATTAGAGTTTTAAACTCTAAACTGAGCTTTTTCATGCAATCAGCATTAGGGTTTTAAACCCTAAACTGAATTTTCCTTTTAGTCAGCATTAGGGTTTTAAACCCTAAACTGAACTTTTTCCTTTCAGCCAGCATTAGAGTTTTAAACTCTAAACTGAGCTTTTTCATGCAATCAGCATTAGGGTTTTAAACCCTAAACTGAATTTTCCTTTTAGTCAGCATTAGGGTTTTAAACCCTAAACTGAACTTTTTCCTTTCAGCCAGCATTAGAGTTTTAAACTCTAAACTGAGCTTTTTCATGCAATCAGCATTAGGGTTTTAAACCCTAAACTGAATTTTCCTTTTAGTCAGCATTAGGGTTTTAAACCCTAAACTGAACTTTTTCCTTTTAGCCAGCATTAGAGTTTTAAACTCTAAACTGAGCTTTTTCATGCAATCAGCATTAGGGTTTTAAACCCTAAACTGAATTTTCCTTTTAGTCAGCATTAGGGTTTTAAACCCTAAACTGAACTTTTTCCTTTTAGCCAGCATTAGAGTTTTAAACTCTAAACTGAGCTTTTTCATGCAATCAGCATTAGGGTTTTAAACCCTAAACTGAATTCTCTTTTTAGTCAGCATTAGGGTTTTAAACCCTAAACTGAACTTTTTCCTTTTAGCCAGCATTAGAGTTTTAAACTCTAAACTGAGCTTTTTCATGCAATCAGCATTAGGGTTTTAAACCTAAACTGAATTCTCCTTTTAGTCAGCATTAGGGTTTTAAACCTTAAACTGAACTTTTCCTTTCAGCCAGCATTAGGGTTTTAAACCCTAAACTGAGCTTTTCATGCAATCAGCGTTAGGGTTTTAAACCCTAAACTGAATTTTCCCTTTAGTCAGCATTAGGGTTTTAAACCCTAAACTGAATTCTTCCTTTGTTCGGCGTTAAGGTTTTTAAACCCTAAACTGAACCTTTCCCCAGCTAGTCGGTATTAGGGCTCCAACCCTGAACTGAGCATGCATATCCTCTTTCATCAATTTTATGAACTTCCTGGTGAATAATTAACGAAATTTTCCTAGTGAAACTGGGGCAGAAAATTTCGTTCGTTTGTTTTCTCCCGCAGGTCTGACCTCGAGCCACATGGATCGAAATGACCCACGAGATGAATCCCAGTTCGAAATCAAAGAAGAAAAAGACAAAAGAAGATATCCCGAGATATCAGAGTGAAGGGAAAGCAGATCGACTCCAACATTTGACTAAGGTCCTGAACTCTGCCAGTCACATTTTATTCGGTATCCCGGAGATTAAACAAGTCACCGCAACTCGCAAGCATCAAGATTCAGATCGGAGTCTACAAGCAGAATCAGCTAAGACCCAAGATCAAGTCGTAAAAGAATCATAGATAGGAATCTTGTAACTAGCAGTTGACATGCATATAAGTAGTTAGTTCAGTTTCCAATTTTCGTTTGGTTGTAATAAGGCGGTCAGTGACGTAGCAGTGACAACAGCAGCAGCAGTAGCAGCAAGCATTGCAGTCCCATGGTAGTCCCAGCTACCAAAACTTCTCGAACTACATTGACCTGATTCCTGTTTAGCCCAGGATATGTAGGAAATCTTTGAAGCAAGATTCGGTCGGATCTTTCAAAAAAAAAACATGCTTCACACGGAGTGGTCCATAGGCAAAAAAATCACTCATACACGCTCACTTTATCTTTGCACGAAAACTCTTCGTGTTTCCGAGCAAAGAGGGGCAGCTGTGAGTACGTGATTTTTGTTTCGCACGACAATCGCTCCAAAAAGAAATAAAAAAAATAATAATTGGCCCTGCTGTACAATTTTCGGATTTCTGTGCGGCACTTTGTTGATTTATTTGTGACTTTTGCCCATTTTTATTTTTTCTTATTTATTTATTTAAAATACAAAATGTGTGTGTCAGGCGCAATTCGAACCGTAATCCGGTCGTTAAAAAAAAGGCATCTTCGTCCGTGATTTTGATTTGTTTGATTTTACCTGTTTTGAAATATTGTAGTGTGTGTGAATAATTGTATTGAGCGTGTATTTAATTTGATTTTTTTTTGCTTAGTTTTGTTTTTAAAATAAAAAAAAAGAAGAAAAAGAAAAAAAAAGAAATAATCATCTTCCGGATTGGGCCAATTTGTTAAAATTGGCCCAAAACAAACATTGTCCAAACCAGGCCTGCCCGGTCCAAGTCCAGCTGATGCCCAGGACGTCCAAACGACGACGTTTTAGTCCAGTGTGATCTGGGCCGTTGATCTCAGATTGATCAACGGCCAAGATCACTTCCCCACAACCCACTGAGGAACCCGACCCGTTTACACCCGGACCGAACCCAAACCCTCAACACTTGAAACGACACCGTTCCACTTAACCATCAGATCCAGACCGTAGATCTAAATTGATCTAACGGTCGAGATCCGTCCACCCACTAACTATATAAGCCCATAATCCTACCCTGCCCCCCCTATCCGAACCCCAACCTTCGTCTTCAACCTCATCCTCTTCAAACCCTAGAGCCGCCCCTGTATCCCCCACCATGAAAACCGACGGCATGAACGCCGGTGACCTTCCCCTTAACACCCTAGAATCCCCTTGCCTTCCTGAACATGAATCTGTTAACCCTGTAGTTCGAATCACCCTCCAGGTCCTCGAATCTTCATTTGAAGATTCGAGTCAAAACTCGATCTACACCAACCAACCCCAGCTTCACACCAGACACTCCCCAGACCCTCCTCGTGACCAAACCATACTTGGTTTGGTCCGAATCTGACCAGGGAAACATGAATCCCGGATCTGAGTTTTGGAACTTTGTAGCTCTTCATCACTGGCCCATGTCCGGCCGAGCCTAAGAGATTAAGGTCTAATGGACCTTAATCGAAGTGTTTCTCATCTGAGAAACACTTCGATTAAAGTCCATTCAGCCTTAAGAGAGGTCTGTCCAAATCCGGGTTCAAACTTTTAACTTTTCAAGTTTAAGGTGAGTCTGCTTTCTTTCCTTTATTTGTTTCAGTCCGTGTGATTTGTTTTAAGAGTCTATTCATATTTGTTTTAATTTCACCAACTTCTGTTTGTCCACTTTGCCTGAACCACTGTGTTTGTTTGAACCCCTCCTATTCTGATAAGGCATGTGTATTGGTTGTGTTCCAAATTTGTATTGATTAACTGATTCCTCGAAGTATAATTTTGTTTAATCAGTATAAGTCGAGTCATGTGTCCCATACTTTAAATGTCTGATTTTTGGCTACGATTGAGTATGTTAATGCTAATATAGTCGAGTCGACATATGTCGTCAATTAGTTTCAACTGTCCGAACAATAACAAATCGACTTACTTCTGCTAAGCATGTGTTGAGTCAATTAAGAACCAGTTTTTGTTTACTTATAGCTGTTGAATTGATCAGTAATGTAAAAAGGGATGTTTGGTTTAAATTCTGAATTGGGAGGCATGTGCACTCGTGCACAGCATGTGCATTGGTGCACCTCATGTGCTTTGTGCACAGCCTGTGGCCTGCATAAAGGTCTTTGTTAAGTTTTAAACAATTTGACAGCATATGCTGTCAGATACATTCTACTGCCCATACTTGGCTTTAGTTTAAAGAAGTATTTAAACCTTTTAAAAGTTAAATCTGCCAGGGAATGTTGATGGGGTTTAATACTTAATTAGCTAAAGTTGGAATTGAAAATGGAAGGCACATGGGAGGGGTACTGTGATATTCTGAAAACAGGCTGTTAAAAGAGATAGTTTTGAGGCTTATAAAGAGATAGACATCAGAGGATATAGAGAGGATTAGAGGGGAAAAGGAAAAATAGATAGACTGTGAGGAATTCTTTGAAAGAGAAAGCTGGAATACACACTGATAGAGACACACAGGCAGAGCACACAGAGATAGGGAGAGATACTAAGAGGGAACATCTGAGAGTTCAAATTTTTTTGGAAACAGAAAACTGGAAAAGAATTTTTGTCTGATAACTCAGACAGACAAAACCAGAAGTTGCTTCCTTTCCTTTTGTTTCTGACTTCACTAAATCTGGACCTGTTTCTGTGCAACACTGATTTCTCACAACTGAGTCTGCTTGTTTGTTGTTTGTTCTACTCGAAAGTTTGGTTTAGTTGGGGTTGATCTCACTCCAATTGTTTTGTGAGTTGTGGTTGCTACTCTTCTGTTTCTTGTTGCTGTTGCTATACTGCCCTGCTGCTACTGTTAGTGCTGTTACTGCTGCTGCATTTGTTCATTGTTACTCTACTGATTGCCCTCTTCTTCAATTGCAAATATTCCCAGGTACACAACCTTTGAACCATGTATTGTTGAAAGTTTGAAGTTGAAGCAGAAATAAAGAAATGAACATCAGTTTATGTTATAGCATTGGTGTAAAAAGATAGTTCGAATGTTAGTTGGGCCTGTATTTTTACTGCAAACTGCAAATATTCTGTATAAACTAGCATACATTCTGTTTAAGATGAACTGTTAGATAGCATGGCTCAACAGTAATGACAGTATGACATAGACAGCATGTTTGATTTAGTATACATTCAGTTCAGTATAACACTTGTTTGGTTTAGTTATGACTCTATAACATAGAGTCATGGTAAGCACTTGTATGTATTTTGCCTAGACCACTGAATTGACAAATCTGTGGTACTAGGTCCGGGATAAATGTATCCCAAACAAACTCTCATGCAGTCACATTAAGAGTTTGGCTATGAAGGCCAGCTTTCCTGTCAGATTATGTGCTCCAATATAAGTTCGATGTCGGGTCTCGGTATAGATTCCTTGTTTCGAAATAATGTGATGAATGTTGAGGGAAACTAGTAGTCGTTTTGAGGTCAATTAGTCGTAATTTTCCTAATAAAACAGCCAATTTCATTTATCAATTTCAAATAGGTTAGAGTTAAAAACAGAACTTGGAGGTCGTTAAATATAACTCAGTATATGTTGTTAGTTTGCTTGCAATCTCACTTAGCAAATTAATAAGCGCGTTCACTCGATGAAGACAAAGCATGAGGTGACTCTCACCTCATAAATATTCAATCAGGTAATCAAACAAACTTAGGTTCGGCAAACATAATAAAGATTCAGTCTGTATTTGTTCAAATAAGTAAGTTCGGTATCATCTTTCTTTTAGAGACACACATAGTAGAAATGTAGTCACTGTAGGATACCCTTCTAAAAATAATGAGACGAGCCTCGCCAAATAAAAAATACAAATTGCGGGGCCCTCAACAACTAATCATAATATTTAGAATTCGGGCTAGTCCATTTAGTGAATCTCATGGTCTTCTCAAAAATAATAACGTGCTAGACTTTTCAAGCATGGTTTAAGTAAATTATGTTCTTAAATTCGGGTGCACATCGATGTGACCCAAATCCAAATCTCAACGGAGTCGAAATGTGTTAACAACTACGGGTGCATTGATTGTGACGTGGTTCGAGATGCATTTTCACGACGTTGCAATTCTATAAAAATAAATGATAATAATAAAAGCGGTTTAAACTTAATAAAAGCACATAAGTCACAACATGTATTTAAATCAGATATTTAGCCATTATAACAATTTAAGCGACCGTGCTAGAACCACGGGATTCGAGGGTGCCTAACACCTTCCCTCGGGTCAACAGAATTCCTTACTTAGAATTTCTGGTTCGCAGACTTCATTTGGAAAAGTCTAAAAATTCCTCGATTTGGGATTCAAGATAAACCGGTGACTTGGGACACCAAAAGCCAAACCTTTCCCAAGTGGCGACTCTGAATTAAATAAATAATCCCATTTCGAATATTGTCACTTAAATTGGAAAAACTCCCTCGCGCATTTAACCCTTCGGGGCGGGCGCGCAAAAAGGAGGTGTGACACATGGTGTCTAAGGTGCATGTATAAAACTCATGACGCAGAATTCCTAAGAGCAGGATTTCTAAATGCGTATGGCAAGATTGCAGAATTTCCTAAGAGCAGGATTTCTAGGTGCATAGACATAGAGCATGGATCAATGAATGAGGTGCTGAAGCAAGAAACATAGGTCCTAAGAACATGATTTCTAATGCATTGTATGAATCCTAAGCATGGTTTCTATTGCACAATTAGGAATATAAAACTAATAACATGTTTCCTACCCTTAACAAATTATGGCATGCATATTTACCTTATCCCTTTTCACTAGCCACCCCAATACTTGTTTATAAAATATTACAGACCATGTGATTGAATTACATGAGAAATGCAAAATAAGAAGTTATAACTATAGGAAGCCTGATTCTGACTTCCTCTCTGAGTTATATAGTAAACCACCTCAAATTCCAATATTGTTCCATAGCCTTTCTCATATCTGGGTGTGTTAGAGTTCCCTAAGGTCCTCAAGGTATCCCGGACAGTGCTCACACCCAGATTGCATAACCAAACAGAGTGAGTGCAGTAAGGAAGGGCCAACTTTTATGTGTCCAAGTTCAGAGGGAACTCTAGGTTCCCAAGGCAAGGCTCACACAAAAGGGGCAGAACCTAGTAGTCTAAGAGTATGTGTGAGAGTGCTTGACATGGACTTAAAGGAGTTGAGTTGGAAACAGTTTTGAAAACAGCATGTTTGAAATAAATTTGCAAAACAGCAGAAGAGTTGCTTAGTGGAAACAGTTTTTGAAAGGGAAAGGGGATGGGAGCAACAACAACAACACATATAGAACAAGTTCAAAGAGCAGTACAGCTTCAGCAGTTACAAACAGGGAAGTAGGGGTTGGGGACATAGAGAACCCAAATCAGAAACACATAAATGGTTATGAATTAGTGCTAATCAAGTACATTAGGAGACATGGTAATTGAGGGATATAAACAGGAACAAGTAAACATGCTGATTACATTTGAACAAAGGATGACAGAATTTTAAGCATGCTGAGTAAAGCAATAAACAAGAAGTGCAATTTAACAGCATGAGCCATTAAGTCAGTACAGAAAGAGACAAGGATTGACAAACAAGGGAACATATAGAGTTGAGTTTCAGAATTTAAACTAGTAACATACCAGTTGAAGAAGAAAAGTGCAGAAAAAGTAAACCAATCAGAGTTCCACAGTCTAGCCTTGGCTTTCAGCCGGCTAGACAAAGCAGTAGCACAAGTAGTAGAGAAAGATGAGAGAGTTTGAGTGTATATGTGTGTGTTCTGAACTAATTGTTCGTGTGTTTAAAGAAGAGATGGTAGGGTATTTATAGCTTTGAAAACAGACAGGAAAATAAGGTAACAAGTACTGACTTATCATAATTATAGAAATAATGCAAATAAGAATCAATTAAAGACCCGGACTCCCTTCAATTAGGGAGTCATAGTTCAAACGGGTACAAGTTGTATCAAATAAGGAAAAGAATTGATTGTGAGACTGATTTTAGGAATAGTAAAGCATGCAGTATGTAATAAGGACTAGGTACAGAATAGTTTCAATATAAGAAAAGTACACGTTAATTAATAGCACATAAACAAGGCAAAGTACAAATTCTAAAAGAAATCAGTTCAAATAATCATGGATGAGATTGAAAATCACAGGGAATCAGTACTAACCAAGGAAAGTATCACAAAAGCAAGGAAGCAATTTCGAAAAACCAGTACAGAGTTACAAGGAAAATACACAAAATCAAAGCTGTAGGTTTAAGAGATTACACAGAATCACCATAAATTGTGTGAACAATCAGTAAAACAAATGGTCAGACCCATAAATGACACGGGTTTGGACAAAATTAAAGAAACCTTACGAACAAATCAAAACAGGAAGTACAAGAGCATATAGAACACACATAGAGCCCAGAAGGTTCATAATAGTCATGCAAACACACCACAAACAAATTTAAACTTTGAATTGAACCTAGAAGTATTAGGGTTTCTTGACAAAAATGAATCGAGCCAAAAGGAAAGACTCAGGTAACGATTAAACATGCTAAAAATCACAGAAATCAGAAAGAAATCATTTTTTGCAAAAGGGTTTTGAAACCCTAGTTTGAAAAATAAAAAAACTGTCTAAAATCGGAGAAATATTTGAAGAAAACAAGTGAAAACCTTAAGAAACCCATAGATCCATCACAGATCTAAAGAAAATCGGAAGATTTATAACTAGGTTTTTTTCAAGAAAATAGTAGAGACGAAGAAAAAAGTCAGTTAAAACCCATGGATACACCTAGATCTAAGACATATCTAAAGAGAAGTAACAAGTCTCAAAAGATAGGGTTTCAGAGAACCTAAAGAAGGATGAGAGAACATTAGATCGTTACCGGTTTTAGCCGGAAAAGTCATGGATCTGACTCGAATGACCATGGATGGCCGAAAAAAGACCATGGATAGAAGTTGAGCAAGGTCTGGACTAGATCTCTTCGAAATCTTTCCACGAAATCATGAAAACAGGCAACCAGGAGACGTAGGAGACAGGTATACGTCTCAAACAACCATGGGAGTCCATGGAGTGAGTGGGGATCGATGGGGATTAGGGATAATTTGGGTGGCAGCGGCTAGGGTTTAAGTTAGGTTTTAGAGAGAATTGGAGAGGAAAGGGGATTCAAGGGTGGCAGGTTGGTAGGAAATGAATTAGGTTAGGGGGTCGTTTGGGTTTATTTTAGGAAGGGGAAATGGGGACCGTTGATCTCAATGATCAACAGTCCATATTGAATTGGGTAGGTGGGTCGGGTTATAAAATTGGGTTTGGGCTTGGTCCGGTGGGTTTAATTGGGTTGAGAATTGGGGCTTGATTTGGGCTACAATTGAAATACAAATGGATTGTTATTTAAATAGCAAGTTTTCCCTTATTAATTTATAAAAAATAGTAAATAGTTTCTGAAAAATAAATTAAAAGTACTAAAGTGATTTATAATACCTAATTAACAATTTAAAAATACAGGATCTAATTTTATGCGTATAAAACACAATTAAACCTTAAAATGGCTAATATTGCAATTATATGCAATTTAGCTTTAAAAATACTAAATATAATTGTAAAAATATATAAAAATTACTTTAGACATATTTTGGAATAAATATATAAATACCATAGATGAATTATCACAATAATAATTTTGAAAATAATTATTGAGGATTTTATGGATAAAAAGGGAGAAAATAAATCAATTTAAACCTTTAAAATTATGGGAAAAATAATAAAATACCTGGACATGCTTATATATGCATATATATGCTATTTTGAAGTTATTTTACATATTAAAAATATATAGGGAAAAATTGGGTATCAACATGTACTACTCTTCTAATCGAGCTTATTCAGTCTAGGATCAAGTAGGACTTTATTTGGTTGTAATGTAGGCTGCGGTACGGGTAGGATACATTTAGATATAAGAGTGACTAAACCTCCCTAAACACTGTAATACATATACTTTAACATTAAAATCCCATACTTATGTCGAACCAAACTCCGCCTTCACATCAATGTATTTTACCACATACTTCTTTAAGCACAAGCACAATTACATCAAGAGTCACCACTTATCAAGAATTATTTTTCACAACAATACAACTTTCCTTTTCTTTTTATTCATGTGGCCCTTACTTTTTCAAAATAGTACACCTTTCTCCTTATTTTATTAGTTCCACTCAAAAGCCAAACCAACCATCCCATGCTTTACTTTACACAGCTCATAACAATTTAAGTGCTCATGAGAGGTTAGAAGGTTCAAATAGATGGTTAATTCAAATAAATGGGTAAGGCTTGTAATTTTATTGCCAAAGAAACAGGATTACAGGCTCAAAAGGGTTAACTACGATACATAACAATTAGGCAGGTAAAATATACATATCTGGCTCAACAAAGAAACGCCTATATCACTTCTAAGACTAAACAAAACTACTATTTCGCTTTGCAAACATACGGGTCAAGTTCTAGGCATCAAATGCAATGCACAAACACCCAAACCTCACACACACATGGCACATAACTCACTCAGGATTGGATTCATAAAGACACTCTAGTCAAAGCAGTTAAGCAAAGTTAAAATCATACAATTTAAGGTACTTATACAAGAGTCAAAAATTGAGCCTAAACGTCACAACCAAAGTACTCACTATTCTCAAGGCATAACAAAGTCAAGAGATATTGCTTTATTTCAAAATAGAACACAATGGCTCCTATTCCTAAAAAAAGACTAACTACACCCGGTTCAAATAAAACCTTGGAAAAAAATCCCGACACAAAGAAAAACCAAAGGGGAATTGCTATACTACCTAACAAAAAAATCTTTTTGTTTTTTTTCTTTAGACTTAAATCCCTCAAGAAAATTATCTAATAGATCCATCATCGGAAAAAGTCCAATCTTTTCTAAAAAAAATTAATTAAACTAACATAACTAAAATAGCATAGAAAGTCACCCAGACAATCTCCTCACCCCATACTTAAAATTGTGCATTGTCCCCAATGCACACCCATACATACAAGAGGGTAAAAGAAACTCCCTGGTAGGCCAAAAGCCGAAGCACTAGCATCTCATGGGGTACACAGACTTCTCCCAGGCCTGGTCCTTCGTGCGGGTACCTCACACTTTGTTCCAACCATCTGGTTTGCTGTTGCAACCTTCCAATAGCTTTGCTTTCCATGCTCCTAGAAAATCAAAAATCGACACTACAAAAATAATATAATAAAAAAAATAATAAAAAAATAAAAGAAAACAGTAAAGTTGGGTTGCCTCCCGACGAGTGCTTGATTTAACATCGCGACACGATGCGAATCACTTTCTACCTCCACTTTCGAACTTATGAATTGGACCCCAAGTTTTGATTCTGCTCTGTGATCATGCTCCTAGGGTGGTATGACGAATCTGATTGGCCCAATAAAATAATGTAGTATTCTGCACTTCTTGGCCTTTAGATGAGATGTGTATTCCCAACTTTCTGACAAGAAGAATTCTAGAATGTAGATACATTGTTCCTCATTCCTTGACTCTTCAAGTGGCTCGGGCGACTCTATTTCCATATCATCATCCATACACAATGTGAAAAAATACTTGGAGTGTGGACCAATGCGCTCAACTACACAAATATTGGGATTGTCGACATCCTTAACACTAAATACACTAGAGTCAACTAAATATGTATCCTCAATATCCTTGGTACACTCTAGTATTTCTTCTACAACATCGGCATCCTCAAAATCTAGTTCGATTGATTGTTGGTGTTCTACTCTAGCCTTTCCTCTAGCTCATCCTCGTATTTTTTTAAATCCTCCAGTATAATGGCAATTTCTGCAGCCAATTCATACTCATATTGGCTACTATCCACAATGTCAGCTTGTTGCGCTTTACAAGGTTCAATTAATTTATTCACTTGAGCCTCCAAGTTGTGAATAGTTGCCCCTTTCCTTTGCACCGGCAATTGTATCTCATCATATTGTTCCATAAGGCACTTTAGCATATCCTCGATCTCTTTCAGGTCCTCATACCTGGGCTCTTTGTACCTATTAACTTTACAAGAAAAAGAAGAACCATCAAAGTAAGGGGTTGGGGGAAGATAAGAAATATAAGCACAACCATGAAAGTGACCATCTTGACCACCACATATATCACACTCATTCCAAATATAGGATTGAGTTGGTGCACATAACTCGCTCTCGGGAATATTTTGATAATTTTTCCCTGTGTAGTTTCCTCCACGATATACATAACGAGGATCAAAAGTAGAATTACCAACATCAAAACTCTCGTAATTCCAAGATGCCATGTCTCTCAGATCAAAAATATAAAAATTAAAAATAAATAAATAATCAAATACACAAAAACAAAAATAACAGTTCAAACTTGCGACCTAGAAATATGTACACCTACAGCTACACCGTTAGTTCCCCGGCAACGGCGCCAAAATTTGATTATGCCCAACTATGCCTTATAAAAAAAGATAAAGCGGTCGTTGCAAATATAATCCGGTTTACAAGTCCGAAATCGAATCCCACAGATAACTAAGGCTTAGCTACAGTTGTTCACTATCACCAATAATACAAGCTTGAACAATTCTTAACTTATAGATATTAACATTCTTATGTTTAACTAACTAACTAACAAATTAAAATAATAAATTAACACTAAAGATACTACAGGTTGGAGAAAAAATTAAGGAGGTCTAGAATTATGATTTCTCCAATTGTCGGAATCCTTCCCGCTATGTCTTCTATAGTTTCTCCTAAGTATTCTCTACCGATCATGAGTGCTCTACGTGTTGTAATTCTCCTCTCCCGAGTTACGCTAGATGGCTTTAATTACAGCTCACTTAGATCACACTCAAGGTTTCGTTATCCCTAATCCCACCTTTAAACCCTTGGTTATTGATTCCTCACATACGTCGGGAGTGATATTGTTCAACAACTACCTAAATATGCACTCTCTCCCGAGTAATACATACTAAATAGGCACAATTAATTGATGGCCCTTCAATCAACCACAAGAATAATATAGTTGAACAAATAGAGAAAATACTACGGCTCAATTATATAATAACATAACAAGAATTTATCCTACAAAGTTCTATCAAAACCCTAGATAACAAATTAGCTATTCATAATAGTATGTAAAACTATAACACTAAAAGTCATAACCAACAATGAAAAATAGGAAGAGGAAGGAAAAACTCGTAGAAGAATTCCCGCCTTGCTCATATTGTGTCTCTGCCTCCTTAGGTCGAATCTGTGTCTCAAATCATCCAACCCTCTCAAAATACCATTTTTCCATGTATATATACCAAGTAGGGTTGAGCCCAAATAATTACACCTTCTCCTACGCGAAAAAGAAAACATTTTACGGACAGGACGTGCGCGGCCGCGCTTGGACCGCGCATATCCACTTTGATTCTGCCTGACGAGCGCGTCCTGAGCGCAACCACACTATTGACACGCACGTTTCACCCTATTCTGTTTGGAATTTGGAAAAAAGTAAAACATAAAAGTTGTAGTTCTTTGAGTTAGCTTTCCAACCATATATTGTGGAGCCCAAGAGGAGTTCTGAGCAAAACGATTATGTGTATTTTACTAGACAGTGCGCAATATACCTACTCGATTCTTCGTTCGCTCTTAATTATCATCCGTTGATCCCCGAACACGATCCCAGATTAATTCCTCGGGCTTTTACTCATACTTTAAAGCTTCAAATCACTTGAATTCATTCTAACATCTACATAGCTCAGAATCGCTCCTACAAGGCATAAAACAAACAATTAGTGCAAGACACTAGCGATTAAAGCACAAATTCAATTAAAGTGCAGTAAATTAGAGTGTAATAACCGACTAAATACGTAATTATAGCTTATAATCATGTTACAAGTGTAACAGGGGAAGGGGGACACATCTTTGTAAAATGAACCAAGTAAACAATGCTTCACCAAGAAAAAAGAGGAAATTTCTAAATAAATGAAACCAATTTGAGAAAAAACAAACTCACGAGAAAGTTAGCAAAAGAACTTACTACAACAACGAGTTAAAGAGATTATAGAGAATGAATTCGTTTTTGATAGAAAATATTTTATTTTTGAAGTGAAATGTTGTGATGCGAATTTGAATTAATCGGAGACTCAAAACATATATTAGGTAGCAAGAAACTAATTAATCAAGAGGACAGAATTGTTAATCGAGTTCTATAGTCAGGGGCAAAATAAAAATTAGCTAGCCGGCTAAACTAATCGTATTTGCTAGCTCAAAAATAGAGTCCATTACTTAAATGATCATTCAACTATCTGAAATTACCTATTAAAGTCATTTTTTTCCGTTTGTAATAGCATAGTCACTTAACTATGCCTATAGCATTCAGAAGGTTACTCAACTAGATTTCTCAAACTTTTAATTACAAAATACATATTTTACCTTTTAAATTATCAACTTTTGTCTTCTTTTATTTTTTAACTCTTTAATATTATAATTTTTTTCTCTTTTTAATTTATATTATGGACTTACTATAAAATAAATATTTTTATGTAGGAATACTAAAATATTGAGCATAATAAAAAAACTAATTAGGACAATTTGTTCGTAATAATAAATTTGATATTAACAACCAAAATTCAAAAATTATTTACACAATTGAGAAAGAAAAAAATAAAAGTTATAATATATAAATTTCATGCATGTAATATAAAAATAATTATTTAAAATAAAGATATTTTTATAATAAATAGTAAATTTATAAATTTTTAAAAATTATGCTCAATTATATTATTATTCCGACATTATATATGCTAGAATACTAATTTTTTATTTTTTATTTTATAAATAAAATTATTTATTCTATAGGCAAGTCCATAATATAATTAAAAAGAGAAAATATTATAATATTAAAAAAGTAAAAAAAGAAGAAAATAAAAATTAATAATTTTGAGGGTAAAATAGGTATGATCTATGATGGATTTAAAAAATAAAAGAAAAAGAAAAACCAAAAGCCATAAAGATAGCAAGTGGATGGACCCCATTAATTTCATTTTTTTCTCCACCCGTTGCGCAGGCCATTCATTACGGAGGAGGGAAACTAAAAAGCTTAAATACCCATACCTCCTCCTTCTTCTCATTCCTCTAAAATACATCAGAGAAAGCTCCATTCCATTGGAGCCTCTCAACAAATAACATTCACATAGGGAGAGAATAGGAACAGTTTAGGGTCCTGTGAAGTTTTAAGAAAGAGGGGGTTAAGTTGTGTCAGGTACTTTCCTTTTTCTCTGTATTTTTTTTTTAATTTTTTTCATTTTCTTTTTATGGTGATCTGAGAGTTTTTTTTTTCTCTTGTTGGGTGATTTGAAGCTTCAAGTTTGATTTTTGCATTTACATTCAAGTAGTAAAGGGAGATGAAATTTTTGATGTGCATTTTGTATACAGTAGCTATTTTTTTCTTTTTTTAATGTATGCAGTAGCTTTGGATCTATGGTATTGAGGTGCTACTTATATTCAAATCTAAAAATTTACAAGCGTTCTTGTTTTATGCTAATGTATTGATGGTCTGATTGAGATTGAAATGTGGATGGAACAAGATCTAGCCAGATATGTGATTTTAAATGTTTTTTTTTTTTTTTTATATTTCCTCTAGTCCAATGACAAACAACAACAACTCAGTATAATCTCACTAGTCTGGAGAGGGTAGTGTGTACGCAGACCTTACCCCGCACCTGGGTAGATAGACTGTTCCCAAATAGACCCTGACATTGCTCTTGGGAGACTCGAACTCACAACCTCTTGGTTGGAAGTGGATGTTGCTTACCATCAGATATTTCATGTTTTCACTTTAATTGATTTTTTGGCATTTTCCTTGTAGTTCATTATATTTGATGTTTTCAGAATACCAAGAAGGAATTATTTTTTTTTCCCTCAAGTTTTCTTTGGAATAAAGAACCTTAGAGTATTTGTTATATTTTCAATAAATAAATTAAGGTTAATATGATCATTTTAATTGTTAATTAATGTTAAAAGATGAAATTCTTAATATGTGTGAAAGCGATAAAAAAATTAATTAAAGTGGATCGGAAGGAATATTATTGATTATGGGATTTGAGATTTGTGCTGATCTGTTTTACCTAGGGTGGTGTATTTTGGATAATCTATTGGAATCAGCCTTCCTACCTCTCCAGGGAGGAGTAAGGTTTGCGTTACTCACTGTCCTTCCCAAACTTCACCCGTGGAATTATAACGAGTTGATGTTGTTGAAGTTTGCCCTGTTCTGGCTATAGTTACTCTGCATCTTAGTGCTTTTGGCGAGTACAAGAGGCGTGAATCTTGACTTTATTAAGTGGTCCAGATTTCCTTACCGTAGTTGAAAGAATTTTATTCTACACTATACTGATCTTGTTAGATACAGCTCGAGTGACCCCCCCTCCCCCCAACCCCAACTGGCGATCCATAGACCATAGGTAAAACTCAATGATTTGGAATTAAACTCTCCATATATATGTTTGAATAATAATTTCTTTTTCTAAAACTAATTGCTGAGTCAGGCAAAAATTTAATTGGACCAGATCTCTGTGGAGTATATTAATGTGTAGCTTGTCCAATTCTGATCTTGTTTAATCAAATGCATAGCAGTATTGCGTTGTAGATCTAATTTTCATGACCACCAAATAAAAAGTCATTTCCTAATGTTAAGGGCATACTGTGTCATAATTATATTGTCATGTCAAGATGTCCAGCTAGTTGCATAATTTTAGTTCGTCGCCATATAACTATATTATATTCACGAAAGGAATATAATATATTTAATTGGGACGTGTATTCGCATCGAACTTGAGATTTTCCAATAACATGCTCAGTGGATCTGATGTGACCTTGTAATAAGTTCGTAAACTTTTCTACAATAAAATGGCCCACTTTTATTGAATTAACTAGTATGATTTCGCGGTTTTCTTTGTCTATTCCGTATTATGTGCAAAAGCGGATTTAGAAATTCTAGCATATAAGTGTACTGTTAAAAAAAGGAGAAAAAATGTATTAAGTGGGAGTTATACCTATTACTCCTGATAAATAATTTAACCTTCTACCAACTGTACCATTTAACCTTTTTGGAACATGTGTGTCAATAATTAATATTATATTAATTTAATATATATATATATATATATATATATATATATATATATCTAATTTTAGGAAAAAATCACGATTTCACGTACCCTAAAATGTTGCCCATAAATCTGCCCCTGATTATGTGGTCCATCATTGTTTTAAAAAGTCTTTTGTCTTGCTCGAGCTTCGTAGTTTTCAATAGTTAATGACCGCCCAAGTAGTTCTTTATTTCCCTTGACTAATTAATAATTGTCAGGCGAGAAAATTGTTGATTCTTCTGCTTTATTTAATTGACAAGCTTGTCACCTATATGGTTTGCTCTGAAGAAAGTTCTGACCCAAGAAAAAAAATGTCCTACGTAGTTTCCACTAGTATTAAATAATGTTTCATTTACTACCTTATAAAATTAACCTACTCAAGAAGAAAACAAGTTGATGGCCTCATGCAAGGATTTTCCTTGATACTGCTGTATTTGTTTGAATGGGAAAGAAGAATTAAAAATTGTCCATTTCAATGGAACCTTTACTTGTGTCTTTTGTATCTCAGGTTAAAGTCCAAAGTATACAATTAAATACTCGCTGTTTCAGGGAAGAAAAAAAATACTACATATACTTATTACCTAAGTTGCTCCGACACGGCAGTTTAGGTGTTGTACCCATGTCGACATGACACTAGTATAAATATGGGTATGGGATCTGTACCGGATATGGTCAAATAATTTTGGGTACTTTGACCATGATGGACACAAAAATTTGAGACGAGATACAATTTGATTCCTGAAATCCTAAGTTGCTTCGACACGACAGTTTAGGTGCCGCACCCGTGTCGGCACAACACTAATATGGGTGTGGTATACAATTTTGGGTACTTACCACGTTGGACGGAAAAATTCGAGAAGAGATACAATTCGGTACCCGAAATCAGAACCAAAACTAGGGTAAATGTGAAGAAATTAACATACCTTTTCTAGGAAATCAATCCTTTACTTATCTACAACTTGAGAATAAAAAAGAAATCCACATTTACAAGCTATATACTCCCTCTGTTTCAGTTTATGTGAACCTATTTATTTTTTGGTCCGTTCCAGAAAAAATGACCCCTTCTTAAATTTGGTAACAGTTTAGATTAAACTTACAATTCTACCCTTAATGAGAAGTTTTATAACCACACAAATACTCTGTGCCCTTTTTTGACTTGTTTAAGATCACAAATTTCAATAGTTTTTATTTTTTCTTAAATTCTGTGTCCAGTCAAACAGGTTCACATAAATTGGAATGGAGGAAGTATTAGTATTCCACAAAATTTCTCATAACGTCAAGATATTTTTATATTTTTGAACCCGTATCCATACTAGGATCCGTATCCCCGAATCTTAAAGTTTACATCTCGAGGGATCCGACCTATAGATCTGCACCCGTGTCGGACACCGCACGCCCGACCGAGCAACTTAGCTTATCACTAATTTGCTAATCTTAAATTTGACGGCTAAGGAAACGTAAGCAGATAAAAGATCAGCTGTAACTTGATGGCATGTTGAAATTGCAGCAGTATAATGACAACTTGATGGTTAAGGAATACTCAAAAGTCAAAGAAGTATCCTCAAAGAGAACTATTTTTAGCGTGATTAAGCTGTTTTTTGCTCTGTTCTTTCTTACTTAATGCTTACTACTTGTCTCTATCCTTGTTGGCCATGCTCAAAGTCCGCTGTTGTACTTTGAATGATACAACTTGCATGGTCAGCCATGATTTAAAACTGCAACATTTTCTTATAATCCTCTCATTGCAGGTTACTGAACAATGGGTGCTGGAGGTCGAATGTCTGTTCCATCTGAGGGCAAGAAGTCCCAGTCTGATGTCTTCCAAAGAGTACCGCATTCGAAACCACCCTTCACTGTTGGTGAGATCAAGAAAGCCATCCCACCCCATTGTTTCAAGCGATCTGTCCTAAACTCTTTCTCCTATGTTGTTTATGACCTTACAATAGCCTTTCTCCTCTACTATGCCGCGACCAACTATTTCCATCTCCTTCCTTACAATCTCTCATACATAGCTTGGCCGCTTTACTGGATCTGCCAAGGCTGTAATCTAACAGGAGTTTGGGTCATTGCCCATGAATGTGGTCACCATGCCTTCAGCGACTATCAATGGCTTGATGATACTGTTGGCCTTGTCCTACATTCCGCTCTCCTTGTCCCCTATTTCTCTTGGAAATACAGTCATCGCCGCCACCATTCTAATACAGGTTCTATGGATCGCGATGAAGTATTTGTACCAAAGGTGAAGTCGGGTATTAGTTGGTTCTCCACTTATCTTAACAATCCACCAGGCAGAATCCTTATACTTCTTGTTCAGCTCACTCTAGGCTGGCCTCTATACTTGATGTTCAATGTTTCAGGCCGACCCTATGACCGGTTCGCTTGCCACTTTGATCCTAATAGCCCTATCTACACAGATCGTGAGCGCCTTCAGATCTTTGTTTCTGATGCTGGTATTTTTGCTGTACTCTTTGGACTTTACCATCTTGCGGCAGCAAAAGGACTTGCTTGGGTTGTCTGTGTTTATGGATGTCCATTGCTCATTGTCAACGGATTCCTCGTATTGATCACATATTTGCAGCACACACACCCTTCATTGCCTCATTACGACTCATCCGAATGGGACTGGTTGAGGGGTGCTCTTGCCACAGTTGACAGAGACTATGGCATTCTCAACAAGGTATTCCACAACATCACAGACACTCATGTTGCACATCATCTGTTCTCAACCATGCCACATTATCATGCAATGGAAGCTACAAAGGCGATAAAACCAATATTAGGCGACTACTATCAATTTGATGGGACGTCGATTTGGAAGGCCATGTATAGAGAAGCAAGGGAATGTGTTTACGTTGAGCCAGATGAAGGTGACCAAAACAAGGGTGTCTTTTGGTATAAAAACAAGCTTCATTAGATTCTCTCATAGAATGTAATACCATGGCAATCAAAGAGACTGGGAAGTTTTAGTCCCTTGCTAGAAGAGGCTTTGCTTCCCTTCCTGGGATTTAGGCTTGTTTTTATTGATTTCTAGTGAACTTTCAATTTTACTAAAAGTGGTTTTCCGTAATTGCAATGATCTCAAAGTACGGTGAATGCTTCGTTATGATCATAAATCACAAAATCTTATGCTTAATTGAAAACAGAAAAAGTACATTACATGAGTTGAGACAGGAATTTCTATTTAGAGTTTGAGAGGCTTATACTACAATCTGTGATCATTTATATGCTCAAATTTCGAAAAGAAAGAATTTTTGCACGTATTATGATATCAAATACTAGACTGGATTTCTTTATTCAGGATCAAATGATTAAACTTCTAGATACATTTTCCTTAATTTGTAATCCATGAGTAGCTTGATATTAGTTTCATTGTATCTGAAAATTGGAGTGCAAGCACACGGAACAGAGGTGATCCAGGATTTGGTAAGATGGGTGCACTATTAAGAATAAGTGAATAGAAAATATGAAGGATTTGGTAAGATGGGTGCACTATTAAGAATAAGTGAATAGAAAATATGAATTTTACGGGTTCAATCTTTAGGTCTTACTACTGCACTCATTAGACTTTTGGAATTATAAGTTTAAAATTGATTTTTTAAATTGTAATTTTGTTACATCTATATTTATACTCCGTATAGCAATTGTTGGATCAGTTAAACCCATTAACTATATGTTATATTATCCATTGCTACTAGTTTTAATATACATATTTATTTAATCATTTAAGATTTTACGGTGATACAAGAACAAAAATTTCAAGGTGTGAAAATTTGAAAGAATAAACAAAACAGAAAAAGAAAAAAAATACTTAATTAATACGCGAAAAAGTGACATCAGACATGCCCATCTCTCATGTGGGCCGAGTTCTAGCAAAAAAAATATATATTAAGATTGACATAAGATTTGATCGCAAAATTTTACTTGGAGAGATGTACCCAATAACCATGTATTCTGTGATACTTTGAGCTTGAATGCTAACATAGCTATCCGTAAGAAATAGCTGCATTTCATTGCGCTACTATAGAGGCATATAATACAGACATATATTTAAATATTAAAAAATCTAATTATAGTATATATGATCTAGGGAGGAAAACATGGGTCCATGTGCCATGGAACCCCCTAGATACGCCCTGACATTAGGGAACTACATAAAAGTTAAGTTGCTCAAAGAAAAAGGCATTGGATTACATTTTTCCTAATCTGTTACTCAGCAGTCAGCAGAAAGGGCCTCTCCGGTTTCTTATAATTGCAATCTTCGTACTCCACTCTTAGAAATATGAGAATGTTCTACTCTTAATGCATGAAGTGCAATGCAAGCTGCTTCTGCAATTTAGTTGTTTCCTTAAAACAAAAGTATAAACGAGCTGGAATCAATCCAAGGCCTTCCAAGAGTTAAGTGACACATGGCATTAATCACAGACTCCATTGGTAATTATTGGATTAGTGAGCTGATTCCAACCCGTTTCCGACATTACAATCTTTTTGGTTGGTATCCGGAAACGATGGAAGCCTTTCTCCATAACGTATGTTATTGGTGGAATCCATCCCTGCAAAAAACTTTTATTTGTTGTGTTACATAACCATTATGCGACACATAAAATAGAGCTTCTCTTTTCGTGCAATGCATCATGAAGGGTCAGGTTTGGCTTACTTTCTTCTAAAAGTGATCATATATAATGATCTGATCGATTATTTTGAGTTTTAGAATCCCATTTTCCTATTTGACACTACTTATTCATAGGGTATTTTATAAATTGCGGGTATGCATGGTTCGGATTCCGAGAGATACAGAAATAATTTAGAATTGTGAAGCCTTAAGTTGAAAAGAGCTGAACAAAGCCAATATTTTGGATAAAAGAGCTTAATTTTGTGATTTGAACGCTATGATGGGTTCGTATTATATTTTTTGACTTGTACATATGTTCAATTTAGCACCCGAACGGCTCATTTACAATTTAGACATATCTTGTGTGGCTTACGACTTGACTCGTGACGTGAGGGGAAATTTTAGCTTGTGGCTGTGTAATCCTATTTCATGCATATACTTCTTTTTATCATTTTCAAAGCTACAAAATACAAATTTGAGAGATTTTGAAGGAGATTTAATCTACATCATTGGGAAAAGAAATCCTAATATTGATCTATAATTATTACTTGAATCTATCATTAATTTTGCCTCTAAATCAAGGAACCTAAAGAGGAAAAGCGGGGATTTGGCTTGAAAGTTAAGAAAGTGTATTTTGGATTTTGAACACTGATTTGAACCTGAATTTAGAAGCTAATCATATATTTGGACGTGTGAGGTTATGGATCAACGAGATCCGACTTTTGTTTTGGGATTTAAACACGTGAGCCCATAATTGACTTTTGAGGTTTGGTTAAATATTGAAATTTTATTATTTGAATTTAGTTTTTATAGCTTTATTTGACCTCATTGAGTATTCTTTTGAATTTTTTTTGGGCGTTTCGAGGCTAAGGATAAAATAAAAAGTGTTTTAGAAAGTTAAAGCCTATTTCGAAGAAGGTAAGTATCATGACTAACTTTAACTTGAGAGAACTTTCCTAAATAGATTTATATGCTAAATACTACGAATTTGAGGGTAAACTACATGTGAGATAACGAGTGCATATGTGGATACCAAGGTTATAACATATTTAGGATAGATATTAGGCTTCTTTATGCCTTGTTCGATACATATTCTACTTGCAATGTTCCATTATTTATTTGTATGACTGCTAGAAATCATGTCTAGGTTTTGATTTTTATTTGAATATAATAAGCTATTTTGTATGTTGGGTTACATGTTGTCGCCATAGTCATACTTTATACACATACATATATCTCCCATGTTTATCTCTCTATCCATATGCATCACATATTCGTATCCCTCGTTCATATGCATACATCTGTATTTGGTTCTCTGATTATGGCTGATGAGATATTCTATGCGATTGTTACGATTATGGCACGATCATTCATTCTACGCAACTCAATAACTAATTTATGAGACATTGATATTTATTTTGACGTCTTGCTTATGCTTCTCTGAGCGGAGGGCCTATTGGAAATAACCTCTCTATCTCTACAAGGTAGAGGTAAGGCTGCATATACACAACCCTCCTTAGACCCGACTATGTGGGATTATACTGGGTTTGTTGTTGTTGTTGATATTAATTTTGAATTTGGATTTATTCCTCCCGATTCACGTGCTTAACCTATTCCACCTTGGATGTCACACCCCAACCTTAGGGGGTGTGACTGACACCTGGTGTCTTAAGGCCCGAGCGTACCAATCCTAATATTTGTAATATACTCAACCATGCGTGGGCTGAGAAGGCCTTTGACGAGTGATTACCTGATCAAAAGACGCACCCACCTGCAGGCAAAAAAGGTCCAACATATGTATATATACAATAAGTCCAACAAGGCCAATATAAACACAACGGGTCTACGAAGAAGGCCAACAAATCCACATAAGATTACTATATACAAGATGACTGTCTACAAGCCTCTATGGAGTATATCAACAATATTTGGTCGGGACAGGTCCCTACTATGCCCAACTATGTATATACATACAACCACCATACCTATCAACTCACAAAATAACTCCGAAAGAAGGGAGCCTGACAACCTTCAGCTCAGTTGAGTCACCTATTGCGAGGTATCTTCTGAATCTCTATTTGTACCTACGGGCATGAAACGCAGCGCCCAGAAAGGGTCATTAGTACGAAAAATATACTGAATGTGTAAGGCATGTAACACACATAAATAAAATATGGAATGTGAAGGAAGAGTACAAAAGTCAATTTGAAACTCATAACAAACCTCTGAGGGCATGCACTGTCACAATCATAGATACGTATTGTCATGACCCGAATTTCCCACCATCGGGACCATGATGGTGCCTAACATTGTACTCGATAGTCAAGCCAACGTTACAGAATATTTCATCTTTTTCCTCTATCTTTTAATAATTAAAACTTAACAAAAGTAAATCAGTGGAAATAAATATGGAAGAACACAGTTTAAAAGATTATTTTTATGCTAATAACGAAAACCGAAATAAATTCCACCTAGAACTGGTGTTACAACTCACGAACAGTCTACGAACACTACAAATAATGGTTTGAACGAAAAGTTTACATCTGTCTCAAAAGTAGATAAAACAGAAATAAAGTATGATAGAAGGGGATGCCACGACCTACGGACGCTTGCAGGACTACCTTGGGTCTCGGGAATGCAGCAACAACAACCAACCTCTCGATCAGCCACTAGCTCCAAAATCTGCACAAGAAGTGCAGAGTGCAGTATCAGTACAACCGACCCCATGTAATGGTAAGTGCCAAGCCTAACCTCGACGAAGTAGTAACGAGGCTACTACGGGGCATCACAACATATACAACCTGCAACAGTTTATACTAAAGCAGAAAGGAAATACAGAATGAAATATAACAGTAATTTGCATTAAATGAATACGGAAACTAGCCGTTCTACCAGTACTCAGCTATAAGAATACTTAGGGAGTTTCAACATCTTAGTAATGAACTTCAGTAGAAATGAATACTAAAACAATAACCGATGCGGCATGCATCCCGATCCCACCATATAAATAATAACAGTATCAATATTCACCCTTATTGCTCCTTGTTGCGGCGTGCAACCCGATCCCACCAGTCTACCCTTATTACTCGTCAACACATATCACCCTTATTTATTCTATTGCGGCGCGCAACCTGATCCTACCTGTCCACTCCTATTACTCCTTGTTGCGGCGTGCAACCCGATCCCACCAGATAATCACATTCACCCTTATTCCTCCTATTGCGGCGCGCAACCCGATCCCAATATATATATCAGCACCAATCACAAAAATAAAAATAAATGTTTCACAAGTTAACTCAAATCCTCCACAACACTTATACCTCAATTCACACAATGGAATATCACTACGATTATGAAACTTCACCAGTGTAAACTACTCAGCGAGACCAACCAAGGTGTACCATAAGGCACCAATAAACCAATACAAGCCAACAGGGTAATAAAACGAAACCATAAAATAATAAAATACTTCAATAACGAGAACAACAGTTAATAGGAAGCAATTAGACATGAAAATATTGATGAGCAAGTAGCAATTAAGGCAGGAGAGCAATATATAGGAACCGGGGAAGGGAACAAGCTAAAATGATAATTTGGTGGCACATAGGTACTCGTCACCACACCTATACGCCACACACATGTAATTTCACATAGAAAATAAATCGGGGATCCCTAATCCCTCAAGTCAAGGTTAGAGCAAACACTTACCTCAAGCCAACGGGTATTTCAAAGCTCAATCACCGCTTTAACTCTCAATTCCACCACCAATTTCACTCGTATCTAGGCATAATTAACTTAATAACATCAATAAATGCTAAAGAACTCAATTCCAATGCATAATTATAGGTTTTCCAACATTTTCCCCAAAAAGTCAAAAAATTGACCCCGGACCTGCTTGGTCAAAACCCGAAATTCGGAGCAAAACCCGATTATCCATTCACCCCCGAGCCCGGATATACAATTGGTTTTGGAATCCGACCTCAATTTGAGGTCTAAATCCCCAAATTTCAAAATTCCTAAATTCTACCCCAAAACACCCAATTCCACCATGAAAAACCCTAGATTCTAAGATGAAATCTTGTAAAAAGATGAGATAGATTGAAAGAATTAAGTTAAGAATCAGTTATCTATGATTTGGGGAAGAACTCGCCCTAGGAAAATCGCTTCTTGATGTTTAGGTTTTGAAAAATGGGAGAATGAATGAAAAATCCCGTCCAAGACCCTTTTACTCAGCTGTAGATGTCGCATTTGCGACCTGAGCTTCGCAATTGCGAAACTCGCAAATGCGAGAAAGGCATCGCAAATGCGAACCTATCGCATTTCTTCTACTGTCGCAAATGCGAACCATTTGGTCATAAATGCAAAGGTCCCCCTTCCCTGACTGCTTCGCAAATGCGAAGAATTGTTAGCAATTGTGAACATTGGCCTCCACAACTACTCTTGGCAATTGCGATGAGTAGGTCGCAAATGCGAACCCAACAGTGGTCGCAAATGTGAGGCTTGATCTCGCAATTGTGAGATCAGAGGCTCTGCAACAACACTGAAACACACCAACAAAACTTCTAAGTTCAAAACACTTCGTAGCCTATCCGAAACTCACCCGAGTCCTTAGGGCTCCAAACCAAACATGCACACAAGTCTTAAATCATCATACGAACTTGCTTACATGATTAAATCGCCAAATAACATCTAGAACTATGAATTCAACACCAAAACTCATGAAATTTCCAAGATAATTCAAACTTTCTATTTTCTCAACCAAAGGTCCGAATCACGCCAAATTACTTTTGTTTTTCACCAAATTTCACAGATAAGGTTAAAATATTAATACGGACCTGTATCGGGCTTCGGAACTAAAATACGGGCCCGATACCAACAAGTTCAAACATTATTCCATTTCTAAAAACTATTATATTTCTAGCTTAATAATTTTCTTCAAAAATTTATTTCTCGGGCTAGGGATCTTAGAATTTGATTTCGGGCATACGCCCAGGTCCCATATTTTATTGTGGACCCTCCGGGACCTTCTGAATATGGGTCCGAGTCCTTTTACCCAAAATATTGACCAAAGTCAACTAAAATCATCTTTTTAAGCCAAAAATCATCATTTCTTAAGTTTTTCACATAAAAGCTTTCTGGTATCGCGCCCAGACTGCACATGCAAATCGAGGAGAGATAAAAAGGAGGGTTTTAAGGCCTCAAAATACGGATTCAACTTTTAAAACAAGAGATCATCACATGTATGCATGTTTGTAAGAATCAAGCCACTCAACGGGCCCATATAATATACAATCAAGTCACTCTATGGGGAAAATCATGTCATATCATAATGTACCCGACCTCGAAGAGGACTCGGTCGTACCCGGTGTTAATAAGACTCGGTAATGTCTCATGTCATATCATAATGTACCCAGCCTTAAAGAGGACTCGGTAATGTCAAAACTAGCTGCAATGGTGCGCACATATAAGCGTTGTACCCGGCCGACTATAGTGCGACTCGTTAAGAAAATAGATACAGACACACACATACATACATATATATATATATATATATATATGTATGTATGTATATATGTATATATGTATGTATATATATACACGTCCAATGCAAGCAATGACTCTGAAGGGCCTTATGTAACTGTCTATATCAATTATCTGAGAGTCAAAAAGGATCATAATAAGACATAAGATTCAAGATGCTATCAAGGAGCGAAGTGATCCCAACAAAGAACAATAAGAGTCATGAACTATCACAATATGAAATAAAGAGGTGCATAAGCTTTAATCTTGAGAATAGAGTTTCTTTTGAAGTAACAGTGTTATAGTAACGTTCTTTGTCGATCATGTCAAAAAAAAGAAAGAGAGAGACTTAACGTACATTATACCGAATCCTTATGTATTCATATGAGCTTAGCCTCATTTACTCTGAATCTACAATCAATAATAAGGACACCAACATTGCCATAATGAACTTAACAACTTTTATCGAGCGACAAATTCATTCTATAACAAACCGGACAACATCGCCCTTTAATTTATTCACTTCCCCAAGTTTAAACAGCAACAACACACACAATAGCTTACAATATATTTTTAGAACCATACCAAGCTCAAAAAATCAACAACAACATGCCAACGATTTTCAGAAAATTGGCAGCACCTATATCACTTCCTTCCAATTCAAACCAATACCAAAAGCAACAAGAACAACATAAAAAATAACATATCCAAACTACTGCATCAAGAACCAACTGAAACTTAGTCAAAAATCTTCCAAAACAGCCCCATACGCACAATAGCTAAAACATACTTCCAACTTCAAGTTTAACATATTTTCCTTCAACATCTAGGCTTGCCATGGCCTAAAAACAACTTAACCCAAGTAGAGGGGTTAAGAGTATAATTTATAGAAAAAAATACCCAACTTGTAGAGCTTACTTCGTTGCTATGCATTCCTTAATCAGCCACATAGAGAGAAAGAGGCGAACTATCGACTAGTTCGGGTTCCTAAGGATTGAATCCACTATGTTTCACCTTCTCCATCTTTGATTTGGCTTCCAAACCCTAAGGATATGTTTGGGAAGACTGGAGAGAGTTTTAGGTTTGATTTGGGTTGAAACTTAGGCTTGGATACGAAGGCCACCACTTTATATAACAAGATATTCCCCACTAACCTTGTGCAGTCTCGCGGAAATGCTAATATCTCTTTACTCCAATATTGTATCGATAGACGATTTAATAAGTTGAAAACTAGACTTGTAGACCTTAAATTTGGTGGTGGAACATCCCATAATTCCAAATATATTGTGAGAAAAGCTCTACAACATTTGAACCAAATTTCCAGTTAATTTATTTGCGAATACTTTTCCTGACTTTTCTTTTACAACTCGCTTGACTTGAAAAATTAACACATGACTACTATAAAATTCAAATACCTCATAACATGACCTTCTTAGAATGCTAAATAATCCTAGTATTACCCCAAAAGTACGGGTTATAATATTCCCAACTTGATGACTTTCGACGAAACTTATTTGCTTCTATTTGTTTGATTTTTAAACCTTCCAACATGTTCTATGCATGGTTTATACACTCATTAACTTGGAATAATCTTGATCTTCGAATTATGTTGACTAAAATACGACACAATTTAACATGTGAAAATGCAGGATGTAACATCGGGCTATGCGTGCGTAGCGTTATTAGACATCGGGGAGTTGTTGGACACCGAAGAGCTGTCAGTTAATGTAGTGGTTGAGCTTTATCATGCATGGATATTCTGTACTTATGTAGAAGCATTTATACACATGCTAATTATTGCATATCTTCTTTATATACAAATGCAATGCCTTAATTTATGCATTTGATCGTTTTACCTGAAAAGTATACATATTATCTCGTGCTTTAACTGTTTTTATCTCATGCACTATTTCTTAGTTACTTCTTTACTATTTTGTTTGCTTAAGTACTACACTTGTTAGAAATAATGAGTATCTTTTGTCAAACCTCGCTGCTACTTTGTTGGGATTAGATTTGATACTTTCTCAGTATACTTTGTCTTTAGTGTTGATGCTATACTTTTGCATATTTTTATGTAGATCCTAGCATTGGTCATATCGGTATTTAGGAGGGAGCTTAGGAGCGTGATTTTAGATACTTCCTAGTGAGCTTTTGTGCTTGGATTCGCAGCTTATGAACTCTCCTTCTATCTTGTATTACTTTTTCTTGTACCAGAAAAGATTTTGTACTTTGGAGCTATGTTGTATACCGTTTAGTGGCTCCTAACTTATACTACCAGTTCTTGGGGATTGATGTACTATTTCTGCGCTTGATGTCGATCCGGAATTATTTTTGCATTTATCTATATTATGGCAGTTGAACATCCTTTATATTGCTTGTTATGGTTATTTGTGTGTGTTGGTTCACCTAGACGGTTGGGTTAGTTACCATCACAGTCATGACGGGGTTTTAGGCCATGCAAATTTAGTATCCGAGCTCTAGGTTCACAGGTTTTATGAGTCATGAGCATGTCTAGTAGAATCTTGCGGATCTGTATGGAAACAGATACACTTATCTTTGAGAGACTACAATGCATTTAGAAAACTTTCCTTTGTTTCTCTCCTTGTCGTGTGACCTTGTTTCATCTTGAAGTTTGAATCTTTACTCTTTTATTCTCTCACAAATGGTGATGTTACTTGCATCTATATCTGTTAACCAGGAGCTAGTATCCTAGTATGAGCCAGGAGAGGCGAGGGCCAGGGTAGGGCTGGAGCTCAGATCATGGCACGTATGACAGTACCCACGAGAGGTGGAGCACCCGCAGATGCTCGTGGTCGTGCTAAAGCAACTTTAGTTGGGTCATCTGCAACTCTAAAGGTAGATTATGTCACGAATCAGATCGCTCCGTCAGGTCCATCATTGGTTCTCGAGGGTTTTGTTGCTACTCCAGTACTTCAAGAGACTATGGTTCATATTTTGAGTTTCTTTGATAGTATGGACATGCGTGTATGATTCCTCTTATCTCAACTACTTCTCAAGTTGGAGGGGGACTATGGACCTGAACTACTCATTCCTAGAGCAAGTTACTGCTATGTTCTAGACTCTAGGAGTTCTACCTGTAAGGGTAGTTCAACCTACTTCTCCAACACAACCAGAGATTAAGCCCGCTATGACTGTGGAGGAGTAGAAGAGGATGGTTCAGTTCTAGAAGTTAGATCCTCCATGTTTTGATGTTAATCCCATAGCTCATCCTCAGGATTTCTTACACAGGTACCATGCCATTCTACGCAATTTGGGGTTTGTGGAGTTTAATAAAGTTAATTTCACTATTTTTCAGTTGAAGGGTCCAGCCAAGATTGGTCATTTTACTTTCTAGATCCCTATTCTCCTAAATAGACTCCTCGTATTTACTATTCTATGACTTGCGGAGATGGTTAGTTCGGGATTTAGAAGGGTTCAGGTTGAAAACGGAACACTTAATTCCTTAATATTGGTTTTAAAGGGCTAAGTTTGACTTGGGTTAACATTTCTAGTAAACGACCTCGGAATCGGGATTTGACGGTCCCAATAGGTTTGTATGATGATTTTGGACTTGGGCATATGTTCGGATCGGGTTTTGGATTACTCGGGAGCATTTCAACGCATAAAGTTAAAAGTTGGCGCATTAAAGGTTTTAAAGTTCTTTAAATTTGGTTTGAAGTATGTTTTGGTGTTATTGAGGTCCATTTGGGATTCCAAGCTCGGAAATAGTTCCGTATGGTGATTTAATACCTGCAAGCAAAATTTGGAGTCATTCCGAGTAGCTTAAGTATGATTCGGCGCGTTCGGAACAAGTTGGAAGAACTTGAAGTTTATAAGTTAGTTCGATTTAGTTTGGAGTGTGATTGTTAGTTTTGGTGTTGTTTTCCGTGTTTCAAGAGGTCAAGTAGGTCCATTTTATGATTTTGAACTTATTGGTATGTTTGGATGGGGCCTCGGATGCCATTCGGACGATGCGCGAACTCGTTTGGGCTTGGAAGAAGTTGTTGAAGCAGCACGACTTCTAGTGCGCTCACACCTGTGAAGGATTGGCTGCATGTGCGACACCGCATAAGCGGCTCATTGGCCGCATGTGCGCATTTGGCCTGTGTGGGGCAGTTGCGGATAAGGGGGCGCAAATGCACGACCGCAGAAGTGGTCAGTGGTCCTCAAAAGCGGGCAAGGTCGTAGGTACGGCACCTACGCCGCAGGCGCGGGCTCGCAAAAGCAAGCCATTTTTTGCAGATGCAGAAGCAGGCCAGCTGAGGGAGAGCCGCAACTGCGATGTATTTTCCGCAGATGTGGAGTCGTAGAAGAGGCCAATTCTCTGCAGAAGCGGAAATCGCTGGGCAGTGAGGTTCATTTAAGACGGGACTTAGGCCATTTTTGGTATCACTTCTTGGGCAATTTTGGAGCTTTATAGAGAGGAGTTTTCACCTAGATATTGAAGGTAAGTAATTTCTATCTAATGTAAGTTAAATACATAGATTATAGGTAGATTTTAACATTTAAAATTATGAAAATTATGGATTTAGTTGAAAAACTTAGGTTTTGATAACGGCCAAATACATAAATAGCCCCTTAAACTTGTCCAGAAATTCTAGATAGATACCTAAACTAAACCCATGACCTAGTGAACCCTCCATCTCTATTCAAATTGTGCCTATTAAACACAAGAAACAATAATATGCAAGAAAATAAAATGCGTGAACCTCACACATTAGTGACGTGGCAAAGCAGCTAATAAATTAAAGACACATGCTCTTAGTGACAAATATCCCAAATAAAATTAAAAAAACCTTTGACGGTGAGGACTAATGGTGGGTAAGTGCCACAACTTGCTGGCGGTGATGGAAGTCCGTGATGAAATAGGAGGTGATGGCATAAACTCATCAGTCACCTCAACACTCCTCGGTATATTCTTAAAGTTCTGAGTATAGGTAAAAATTGGTGATGAATTTTCTATTTGTGAATTTCCAGGTTTTCGGTGTGATTCAAAAGATGGCTGCTCAATGTCAAGCTTTCCATAGCTCTAAGGCGGCAACAGGTGAAGTTGAAAGGATCGAGAAGTATGTGCATTTGTGAGTTCATCCGTAATTATAAGCCTAGATCCATTGCAGGGGCGGTCCAAAAAGGATTGGCGGCCTAAAACCAATTTTTAATGTGGGATCCATCAGAAAGAAGAAAAAAAATTCATCTATATTTTTAATGGAAGTCTATTTTTCTATCTTTTTAAGATGTAAAGTTGTCAGTAGTTTCTTTTATAAATAATTTAATCTCTCCTAAGATATTATTGATCTTAGATAATTGAACTAGATTCAACAAGTTTATAACTTGATATCAAAATAATTTTTGATGTTCTAATATACTTGTTGAAATGCTTGAAACCTGAGAGGGAAAAAAAGGAAAAAAATGCGCAATATAGTTTTATTCAATGGTACTCTTCAACTCTTGTTTTTTATAGAAAAAATAAAATTCTTTTTTTTCTACAGAGAACAGCATAACTTATCGAGAACTTAAGTTTTTTTGTAGAAATCAAGAAGAGAATATAAGAATGTAGCACCCGTTTTTTGATGAGAAAGATAAAAAATAAGACTTGGACTATTGAATTGCACTTTTTTAGTGAGAAATGTAAAAGGAGAAGAATAATATAGGTACCTCACTAATGATGCCAATCGTCAAATTTATATAATGAAAAGTTTTATATTCGCGACGACGGTTTAGGGGGAGTGATTCTCTTTCTCTTATTTTTGCTTAAACGTTTACATCAATACTAAATTAAAAGTTATATTTACTTTTTATGAAATAATTTGTTTTTAATTTTAACATACCCAATATATTTAGACCCTACCTCTAAAGATTGTTGTGAGATATATATGATCCAACTTACATTATATTGGGTTCGAGTCATGTGGTTGAAATAAATGTTATTAAAATGTGTTCTCTCTTTTACTAGGTCTTATGCGATACAAATCTAGATTAGTCGGGGGCTCAATACAAATACGAGTAGAAAACAAAAATAAAAATTTGGGGGCCTAAAGCCTTTGCTTTAGTGGCTTGACCCTTGGGCCGCCCCTGATCCATTGTTTTGGCTGATTTTTTTTTTTATCTTATACTATTTTACACTTTAATATTTAATTTAGTTTTATGAGACTTAGCAATTAACTGTGATTGTGTATGAGAACCAAGTAGACCTTGATTTTGTATTCCATACTCGATCTCGTCTGATATTTGAGGAGAAGCGGAGTTCTTCGATAGACTGAGGTTGCATAGTGAAGTAATGGTGTTTGATTTCGTTGACGAAGAAGAAGACCTATTTAACTTTTTACCTTGTTCACGCGCTCAAAATAGGTGAGAGCTACGTTTTGTGCCAAGTCAGCTTCTTGTGTCTAATAAGAATAGTTTGAATAGAGATGGAGTGCTCAATAGGTTGTAGGCTTTGTTTAGGTGTCTATATAGAATTTCTGGACAAGTTTAAGGGGTTGTCTATGTATTTGGACTTTGAAAAATATGGGAGTTAACCACAAAAATAATTATAAAATTGTTATAGCCCCAGAAGATCAAGAGAAACGACTTTCACATGCCCTTATGGTACTTTTGCTTTCAAGTGAATGCCATTTGGTCTTTGCAATACACTGACCATTTTCTAGAGGTGCATAATATCATTCTCACCGATATAGTGGAAAAATTTGTAGAAGTATTCATGGATGACTTTTCAGTCTTTGGGTGTTCTTATAATGATTGTTTGAAAAGTTTGTCCAAGGTGCTAGCATGATGTGAAGAAATGAATTTGGTGCTGAATTGAGAAAAATGTCATTTTATAGTGCAAGAGGGCCTTGTTCTGGGATATAAAGTTTAAAGGAACGACATTGAAGTTGATAAGGTGAAAGTGAAGGTAGTTGTAAAATTGCCACCACACATTTCTATGAAAGATATCCTGAGTTTCTTGGGACATACAGGTTTTATAGACGTTTTAGTAAAGATTTTTCTAAAATTGCTACTCCATTGTGCATATTGCTCGAAAAGGATATGATCTTAAAATTTGATGAGGCCTGCCTGAAGGCGTTTGATGAACTCAAGAAAAGGTTGGTGGCTACACCAATTATTGTGGAATCAAATTGGTCCTTGCCGTTTGAACTCATGTGTGATGCAGTGACCATGCCATTGGAATGGTGTTGGGACAGAGAAAAGACAAGATATTTTACTTCATGTACTATGCGAGTAAGACTCTTGATGATGCACAGGTAAATTTCACCTCCAACGAGAATAGTTGCTGGCGGTTGTGTGGGCATTTGAGAAATTTCCAACCTACTTGGTAGGAACAAAAGTCACAGTCCACACCGATCATGCAAAAATCAGGTATCTCAAGAATAGAGTCCAAAGCTAGATTGATGTGCTGGGTTTTATTGTTGTAGGACTTTGATGTAGAAATACGAGATCGGAAAGGCATAGAAAACAAAGTGGTAGACTACCACCTATCTTGGCTGGAGAACCATGAGTACGTGGAGGAAGGGGAAAAATTAAGGAGACATTCCCCAATGAGCAACCTTTTGCTATCATAAATTATCTTGGCTCATGGTACGCGGATTGTATGAACTATCGAGGTGCATTCCTGAAAGGGAGGTGGAACAAGTGTTATATGATTGTCATGTCTTGCCTTATGTGGTTATCTTGGAGACGATAGGACAGCTGCAAAGGTGTTGCAGTCGGGGTTCTATTGGCCAATTTTATTCAAAGATGCCTATGCGTTTGTGAAGAAGTGTGACCAGTACCAAAGAACAAGAACAATCACAAGGAGGCATGAGATACCTTTGACTAATATCCTCGAGGTGGAGATTTTTTATACGTGGGGCATAGATTTCATGTGATCGTTCCCATTTTCAAGAGGAAACAAGTACATCTTGATAGCGGTGGATTACGTGTCCAAATAGGTGGAGGCTGTTGCTTTGCCGACCAATGATGGCAAGGTGGTGACCACTTTTGTGAAAAACAACATATTTTTGAGGTTTTGGACTCCACGTGCTTTGATTAGTGATAAAGGAACAAACTTTTGCAATCGGTTATTAAATAACCTTCTATCCAAATATGGGGTCCTCCATAGAGTCGCCACCGTGTGTCACTCCCACAGAAGTGGACAACAAAAAGATATTAGACAAAACAGTGAGTGTGAATGGGAAGGATTGGGCAGCAAAGTTGGATGGTGCCTTATGGGCATATAGAACTGCATACAAAATGCCAATTGAAACATCTCCGTACAAGCTTGTGTATGGGAAGGTATGTCACTTGCCGGTCGAACTTGAGCATAAGGCATACTAGGCAGTCAAAAAGTTCAAATATGGACTTGAAAGCTGCGGGCGAGTAAGCTCTTGCAATTATATGAGTTAGACGAATTCAGGATAAATGCTTATGAAAACGCCAAGCATTACAAGGAGAAAACCAAGAGATGGCACGGCAGGCGTATCCAACCCCATTACTTCGAACTAGGACAAAAAATATTATTATTCAACTCTAGGCTCAAGCTGTTTCTTGAAAAGTTGAAATCGAGGTGGTCGGATCTGTTTGAGGTGGTGAAGGTCATCCCATATGGTGCAATTGATATGCGTGCTTTAAATGGAGAAATAACATTTTTGGTGAACGGAAAATTAGTCAAGCATTTTTGGTGATGTGTGATTTATCGTCAAAGGACTAAAGTCATGCTCGTCGATGAGTAGGTGAGGCCTTGCGTCATGCCGCCATGTCAAATCAAAGCTTGTTGGAAGACAACCTAATTTTTATTGCTTTCATAGATTTATTTTTGTCTTTTTAGTTAGAATGTAGAATAGTGTTTTGATTTTTCTTGTAGTTGTAGAAGTCGTGGGTATAAATGTATAAAATGATGGGGTGGAACATGGAGCTATATATAAAAAATAGAAGCAGGTGACCCAACGCCAGGCCAACGCCTCGCGCTACACTGGCCCTGGGTCCATATTTGATTTTCATCCCCAGCACACAGGCAACGCGCTAGCCTAATGCCTAGGTAGGTTTTTTGAATTTTTTTATTTTTTTTATTTTTTTTATTTTCATTCTTTTATTTATTAACCTGTTGACCCCTACTCGTATACTCGTTTTTACTCACATAATAACCAATCCCCACTACCCATTTTTCTTTTACACTTAACAAAAAGTAACCCTAACCTTTTATTTCCTTTCTTCTCTCTTACCCTTCAGGCTCTCTCTTTCTCTCTCTCTCACTGTTCCTCTCCTCTCTCTCTAGTTATGTTCCTCTTTTTTTTTCTTTTTTTTTTGCTCTTTTTTTGCCCCTACCCCTCCATTCCCCCCCCCAAATAATAAGTTTCCCCACCCCAATTTCCCGTATATTTGAACTTGAAAAACATTGGTGGGTAATGTTTCATGTGTGGGAGTTGGATGTTTTGATTGTTGTGATTTGTTTATACGAGGTAGTAAACTATAAGCCCTACTATCTTGTTCACATTTGGGAGGGTAATTTGGCTACCCCATTATTGGACCATAGTGAACACATTTGATAAATTACTTGAGAGAAAAATTTATGCACTGGTGAAGTCTGAGTAGCCGAGCGTTTATGTAGGATGTTTCAAGCTAAGTGTGAGGCGTTTGGGGGTGGTTTGACAATGCCCATACCCATAATATTTTTTCCTTGTATGTTGAATTGAATAAAGTACTTTAGGATAGTTTGGTATATCATGTTGGTTTTTAGTAGTTGGCAGTCAAACGTCTCACGATTAAACTTGTACAAGTCCCGTTAGGCTCTATTTGAATGATTGAATTGGTAGGTTGTGTAATACGTGACATATTTTTATTTGGCATGGGAAATTTTTGAGTACCCATTGTAATTATTATACAATACTTATTTGGTATGTTATGAAACCAATGCGAGTATTTTGCATATGGCCTTCGGTTCTAAGTGTGAGGTCATCTTAGACTTTCACTTTAACCTTGGGCGAATTTCTTGATCGTCTCTCATGTGCGAAGTAATTCTTTTACAGGTTGCAATGGCTCGTGATGGCCCAGGAAAAGCAAAGGGTGCAAGGAAGTCGTCCACTATTGCTCCCCCTCCCAAGAAACGTAAGCAAGGGCAGGCCACTTCTAGTAAGAAGGTAAAAGGCAAGCAAGTAGCCGAGAGATCTGGGAACACAGCTTCGGGGCTGTATCCTAAGTTGAAATTGGTTCGAGATGATGCTATCAAATGGCACCACTCGTACGTGCCATATGGGAGGTATGTCTCGGATATGGGGATTAATGTAGCTGCTTTGGAACAGAACTTCTCACAGGTGCTGGAGCGGCTGAATAACTTGAAGATGGAAAAATTGCTGGAGTGTCCTAGGCATGCAAACTTGAGCATGGTCAAAGATTGTACGCAAATTAGAATGACAAAAGGTTCATGTCTTAGGTAAGGGGAAAGGAAGTACCGCTTGAGAGGGATGCTTTGTGCAAATTTCAGGGGTGGACAATCCAAACTTGAAGATTTTGACGAAGTTCATGAAAAGCCCAACCTACACTGCCATTCGTCACACACTTTGTATCATGGATTCTAATGCTAAGTGGACGAGGGTAAAGGATTGCACCCATAATGATCTTCTAAGGATGGACTTCAACAAGACTACCAAGGTGTGATAGAATTTTTTGCAAGCAAGGCTCATACCGGTGGAACACAATACTCGGTTGCACTTGGGCTCGGGTGTGGTTGATCTACTTCTTGATGATTGAGAGGCCGGTCTATGTTGGTGAGATTATGCTTGGGGAGATGTACCACACTCGGTTCAGCTGCAACATAAAATGGTATTTTTTTTGGTAATATTCTAATCCAATATATGTTATTTCTTGAGGTGCCTGGGTATCCAAGGTAGAGTGAGGTGGAGGAAGCTTCCAAGGGCTTGATGGATATCACGACACTGTTGGACACTAATACCAAGCTAAGCACTGTAGCTAGAAATGAGCGCAAGGAGAATTTCAATAGGTATATATATGGGTCACTAAACTTGATGATGCGCCGACATGGAGTGGATAATGATGAGAGGATACAACTGAACATTGAGTACCCGCTTTCTGAAGACACGAAGCAAATATTAAAGATTGTGCCTGGCAGTCTCATTCACCTGTCGGAGGATGAAAACATGCTTACTGGCTCGGATGTAGAGGGTGATGCTGATGGTGAAGTTGTCGGACCAATGGCATTGGTCCCTCTTACTCCAGATGAGGATGAGGTTGAAACTTCGGCCGGTGCACATTCTGATGATGGACAATCTGAGTATGACCCGGAGGGGTTGGATTAGCAGGGAGTCTTTATTTTTAACCTACCTTAGTTTTGTATTTTGTTATGCATCAAGGACTATGCATATTATAAGTGTGGGGGTGGGGAGAATACCTTTCTGTGTACAATACTTGTGAATAATATGTATTTTGTTTAGTAGTCATAATTCGTATTTTAGTATTAGTATAGTGTTTAAAGTTAGTACAAAAATATGAAAAACAAAAAAAATTGAAATATTGAAAGAAAAAAATCAGAACAGTTTGTGACTTTTTCCATCGATGGATATCTTGGACAACTTTCTTGAGGGATTAAATTTCGATTAAAAATACCAAAAAGATTTTCTGTTATTTTCACTAGTGGTAGTTAAGTAATAATCCCCCTCGGTCTTTCTTTGGGCTCACCGATTCTTTTTCAAGGAAAGTAAGTTAAACCGGGTATTTTTTTATCTTTGTAGGAGTTGGATAGGAAGGAAAAACTAAGTTCCTCTAGATACCTTTTGACGTGTTTGATGCTAGCATATTTAGGCTACGGTAGGTTATTTATTTTCCTGTTGTATTTTGTTTGAAATTTGATGCCTTAGTTAAAAATGAATAACCTGTTTGATGACGTAGACATTTCTTTGTTTGATCATGGATTTATCTGCCAATTACAAATAATTTTTTTTGTTGTTAGCCCATTTGAGCCTATAGACCTTTTCTTTGTCACCCATATTACAAGTCGTATCCTTATTTTGTTCTTAACTGAAACTTTTTTGAACCTTTACCTTCGAAGGCACTTATTCGCTAGAAAAATTAAGGTGAGATCTTAGGAAGTAGCTTTTGAGTGGAACCATGAAAGGTTCAAAAGGTGCACTAATTTTATGAAAGACCACTAGCCAAGAACTTTATGAAAATGACATAGCGTTCCTGATAGAAAATGATGACTCCTTCAAAAAACAAACTTATTCAAGTTCTTTTTCCCAAAGAAGTCCCACTCCGACTGCCCCTCTTTTCCTGCTACACCCGAAACACTATACTCAGGGTTCTAAACCTCCTGTAAGTGACTATAAACGATTATGTCATTGAGATTTTCCACTAAAAACTAGTCATGATGTGTGTAGAGAAAAAAATGAAAATAAAATAAATGAGAAAAATATTGATATGCCAAAAAGGAAAAATAAACCTCCTAATCTTCTTAATGCATTCTAGTGGAGACATAGATGTGCTTAAACGAAAAAGGCTAAATTGTGTATGATTTTGCGGCAAGGTGTTGAATTGGTAATGAAAGATATGTGCTTGAAAGTCAAGTGTAGTGTATTAATGTACTTAGGGGGGTTAGTCACTAATATCCAAATATATCCTACCTGTCTTTTAGCCTACAATACAACCCAAAAAGATCTAGTTGATCATAGACTTGGCAAGCTTAGATTAGTAGAGTTATACACTACGGACAACCCTATGGTACGATCACGGGGTACACATGAATTCCTTTGCGAGAGTGAGTGACTTTTGTTCAATCGTGTGATGTCCTTAATTTATGTTCAAGTCATACTTGAATGTGTGACTGTCTTTATATTCACTATCTTGTTCTATGGTGAGCGCACATGGTCCCCTGACAGATAGGTAATGTTGCTAACTTCTCTTATTGCGTGAGTGCACGAGTTGAGGATGCTTAGTGGTAACAAGCCGGCTTTTGAGGTAAGGTAGTTATGGGTAGCTTGTTTGAATTCTTTGAATTGGGATTTTTATACTTTGGCATGTTCATGATGGAAAGGATGTGAATTTTGTATGCATATGCTTAATTACCGGTATTAACCATAGTCAAGAATAGAGTGCATGATTAAAGGTGATTTGCTCCTCCATAATTGATGCGTGAAGATGTTGGGTATAGTAAGGAGTTAAATTACTCGAGGGAGAGCAAAAGTCTAAGTGTAGGGTGTTGATATTTGGCTTAAAGTATATATATTTATATGCATGTCGACTCATATTTTACTCGAATTTTATACATTTGCATGAGTATTGTGATGATTTGAGCTAAATTATGGTGTTGTTATGTGTAGGAGTTAACCAAAAGCGATGTGGAATGAAAGATCAAGAGTTAGAGCAAAAAAGAGAAGAAAAGAGAAAAATTGCACAGGTTAGCACCTAGGCCACCTGGGGCACAGAAGGCAGGCCTAGATCTTTTTATTGCTTTCAGCTTAGTGTAGGGCCAGTGCAACGAGCTTCCCTGGATGATGAGATGGTATTTTTCTTACTTTGCTCGGGATTTGATTTTGACAGTCCTACACAACTCTAACTCATATAAAAGGAGTTTAAAACCTAATTTGGAGGGGAGACGCCACTTTGAGAGCTGAATACATGCGAAGAGAACTCCAGAGCAAGGATTATCACTATTCTTTCATTCTTCTTAGTATTTTCAATCATCCAAACACTTGTGAATTTTTTTAGTACTATCATGAGTGGCTAAGACCCATTAGTTTAGGGTTTGTGATTTGGCGATGAATATTATTGTTTGACGTTAACTTCTTCTTCATTACAATTCATTATCATAGGGTTGTTTCTTCAATTCTATGCTTAATTGCTTGATTGTCTGGCCAACAGTTAAGTTCTATCAACTATCTAGATTATGCTTGATAAAGATACATTTAGATTAAAAAAAAATTGAAGAGAGCATGATCTTAACTCTAAAGTAGGGGGTCGATTTGCAGTTAGGATAGGATTATACCTAATCACCATGCTTAATCGAATATCGTGATCTTAATACGTTTTGATAGATAAATTTCATAGGAATATATGCTTTAATCTATTTTGGGCAGGCAAATAGTAAATCGGGAGAGTACTACAAGCACACACTACTCGGATAATTAACAACTATAAAACAAATTGCATAAAAGGGGCGTTAGCTAGAATACAATAGGATTGATGAATCGATCTCAATCCTGGAATATTATTCTCTATTGAATTCACAACCAATTTTCTACTGTACTAAATCATTTAATTGTTAATGTTTCTTCTTTAGTTAATGATCATGCCCAACTCTGACTTATAAAAAGAACTAAGCGGTAGCTGCAAATATATTTCGGTTTACAAGTCCGGAGTCGAATCCCACAGAGAACTAAGGCTTAACTACAGTTGTTGCCTATTACTAAGAAGACAAGCTCGAACAATTCCTAAGTTATAAATATTAAGATTCTTGTATCTAATTAACTAACAAATTAAATTAGTAGATTAACAACTAAAGATACTACAGGTTGGAGAAAAGATTAAGGAGGTCTAGAGTTATGATTTTTCTTATTGTCGGAATCCTTTCCACTACGTTTTTTTACAAATTTGCCTAAGTCTTCTCCACCGATCATGAGCACTCCGACTGTCGTAACTCTCTCCTGAGTAATTTCCACAATTTACTAGACATATTCTCCCGAATTATGCTAGCTGACATTAAGTACGGCTCACTCGAATCACACCAAGGTTTCGTGATCTCTAATCCCACCTTTAAATCCTCTGTATTGATCCCTCATATACGTTAGGAGTGATATTGTTCAATAACTACCTAAATATGCACTCTCTCCCGAGTAATGCAGACTAAAAAGGAACAGTTAATTGAGGTCCCTTCAATCAACAACAATAAGCATATAGTTGAACAAATAGAGAAAATACTATGTCAAATTTATATTAATGTAATGAGAAAATCATCCTTCAACAGGTTCCATCAAAACCCTAGATAACAAATTAGCTATTCATAATAGTATGCAAAACTAAAATACTAGAATTCATAACCAATAGTGGAAAATAGGAAGAAGGAAGTGAAAAACTCGTAGAAGAATTCTCCGCCTTGCTTCTAGTGTGTTCTTGCCTCCTTAGGTCGAATCTCCGGTATCTACGATGGCTACGTGATCTTCCTAGGTCTAAAGTGTGTCCAAACTCGATCTCCTCTTCAAAAATGGCATTTTTAGGTCTAATTATATATGTAGGAAAAGACCTAAACGTGTAAGCCAACTCGGTCTGGACCTTGTCTTAGGCTGGCCTCGCCAGGCTAAATCTTGGTTCAGCCTGGCCTTAGGCTGGCCTCGCCAGGCTAAATCTTGGTTCAGCCTGGCCTTAGGCTGGCCTCGCCAGGCTAAAGCCTGGTTGAGCTGGCTTTTGCATCGCCTCTCCTTTTCACTGTTCTCGCGCACACTTTCAACATTTAAGTATCCCTTTTTTGCTCTACTTTAATCTCCAATTCACCTACACATAAAATAGACTTCATTACGCGCAAATAAAGTGTAATTTATTATTAAAGCATATAAAATGCAAGACACATAATGCACGAAACTATGGAATTATAGCCATACATCAATACCCTACACTTAAACATTGCTCGTCCTCGAGCAATCAAGCTATACTTATAGACACAACCTTTTTAAGCAATTCTCCTAACTCATCACACCAAGAATATTTAAAATAGACTAAGCACAAGGGTGTAACATCTTCACCTCAAGATTTGACTCGCAAGTACCATACATTATTCACAATTCACTCACTTAATCTAACATGAAGGTCAATGACATTACCTTTCCTTCATGAATCAAGTGCTCTCATAATACAAATGCAATGCAAACACACGAGGCAAGTTCTAGACATCAAATGCAATGCACAGAATACAACAAACCTCACGCGCACATGGCACATGACTCACTCAAAATTGGATCATCAGGACACTCTATTCAAAGCAGTTAAGCGAATTAAGGTCACACAATTTAAGGTACTTCTACAAGAGTCAAAAATTGAGCCTAAGCGTCACAACCAAAGTACTGACTTGTCACGACCCTAAATCTGAATTCAGTCGTGATGGCGCCTATCATGAAACAAGGCCAACCAACACAATACCCAATTCATTTTAAACAATTATAATAACACAATTTAAGTCATTAACATGCTAATAATCCCAAAATAAAAGTGAACTAGTACAATTTGCAGAAAACCAACACAGCCCGACATCGGGGTGTCACCAGTCATGAGCATCTAACATAACTCTAAGAGTATGAAAGAGTTTATACAGTCTATTACAGAACTAGAACAAGGGAAGTAAAACAGGAGGGAGAATTACTGGTCTGTGAACGCTGAGCAGCTATCTAGTGGACTCCAAATAGCCTGCTGGGAGCAATCAACCCTTACTGGCAGGACCCAAAGCTCCTAAATCTACACGCATGGTGCAGGGAGTAAAGTGAGCACTCCAACTCAGTGAGTAATAAAAATAAATGAAAACTGAGCGATAATAAAACACGTAAAACACAACAAAATGCTACAAGAGGCAGTGTAAAACCAATACAATGCAATAGAATAGTGAAATCTTATAAAAACACCTTAGTTCACTATAAGCTTCTTTAAAACACCCTTTTAACAGTTAAACAAGTAAATGAAAAGCAATGAGAAAAGATAAACACATAAAATCAGCTCTTCGGGCACAATGTTAACAGAAATCAACCCATTAGGCAATAACCTGGAACAACCTCAGCCCCTCGGGCTATATCACATATCATACTAGATACCCACGCTCACTGGGGATGTACAAACTCAGGGAGGGGCCCCTTACAGCCCAAGCGCAATATCAAAAAGTCTATCAAACCACGTCCGAATAACCTGGAATTTTGCACACACATCCCGAATGACACAACGGACCTACTGCAACTCCCGGAATTCCATTCCGACCCCTATATCAAAATCTCACCTATCAACCGGAAAATGCCAAAATTCCAATTTCGCTAGTTCAAGCCTAAATCCACTCCGGACCTCCAAAACACATTCCGATCACGCTTTTAAGTCTTAAATAACCTCCCGAAGCTATCTGAACCATCGAAACTCACATATGAGCCCTTTAACAAATCTTACCAAAACCTCTCCGAACCCGAGCCAACCAATACGATAACAAATAGTACCGCTGAACAAGACAATAAGAAGCAAAAATGGGAGGAAATGGAGTGGTAACTCATGAAACGACCGGCCGGGTCGTTACATCCTCCCCCTTCTTAAACAAACATTCATCCTCAAACGAGTCAAGAAACATAGTTGAAGCCTCAAACAGGTGAGGATATATGTACCGCATCTCCCGCTCGGTCTCCCAGGTAGCCTCTTCCACGGGCCGACCTCTCCACTGCAATTTCACTTAAGCTATATCCTTTGACCTCAAACTTTCGAACCTGACGCTCTAAAATAGCTACTAGCTCCACATCATAAGTCATGTCATCATCTAACCGAACCATGTTGAAATCCAGAACATGAGACGAATCCTTACTATACTTCTAGAGCATAGAAACATGAAATAACGGATGCACACTCGACAATCTAGGTGGCAAAGCAAGCTCATAAGCCACCTCCCCAATCCTCCGAAGCACCTCAAAAGGCCCAATAAACCGAGGACTCAATTTAACCTTCTTCCCAAATCTCATAACACCCCTCATGGGTAAAACCTTCAACAAAACCTTCTCACCAACCATGTAGGGCATATCCCGAACCTTACTATCAGCATAATTCTTTTGTCTCGACTGCATTGTACGAAGACTCTCCTGAATTACCTTCACCTTTTCTAAAGCATCCTGCACCAAGTCTGTCCCCAATAGCCTAGCCTCACCCGGCTCAAACCAACCAACTGGAGATCTACACCACCTCCCATATAAAGCTTCATATGGAGCCACCTGAATACTCGACTGATAGATGTTGTTATAAGCAAACTCTACGAGCGGTAGAAACTGATCCCATGACCCTCTAAAATCAATGACACAAGCATGCAACATGTCCTCCAATATCTAAATAGTGCGCTTGGACTGCCCGTCCGTCTGAGGGTGAAAAGTTGTGCTCAACTCAACCTGAGTACCCAACTCTCGCTACACAGACCTCCAAAACTGCAAAGTAAACTAAGTGCACCTATCTGAAATGATAGAAACTGGGACACCATGCAAATGAATAATCTCCCGGATATAGATCTCTGCCAACCGCTCTGAAGAATAGGTAGTACACACAAGAATGAAGTGCGCGGACTTGGTCAGCCGATCCATAATCACTCAAATAGCATCGAACTTCTTCAAAGTCCGTGGGAGCCCAACTACAAGTCCATGGTGATCCTCTCTCACTTCCACTCTGGAATATCTATGCGCTGAAGCAAGCCACCCAGTCTCTAATGCTCATATTTTACCTGCTGATAGTTAAGACACCGAGCTACAAATCCTACAATGTCCTTCTTCGTTCTCCTCCACCAATAATGCTGTCTTAGATCCTGATACATCTTTGCGGAACCCGGATGAATGGAATACCGCGAGCTATGGGCCTCCTCCAAAATCAACTTTTGAAGCCCATCCACATTGGGCATCCGACCCTGCATCCTCAACACCCCATCATCACCAATAGTCACATCTCTGGCATCATCGTGATGAACTCTGTCCTTAAGGACAAACAAATGAGGATCGTCATACTGGCGCTCTCTGATGCAATCATATAAGGAAGACCGAGAAATCACACAAGCCAATACTCGACTGGGCTCCGAAATATCTAACCTCACGAACCGATTGGCCAAGGCCTGAACATCAACTGCAAGAGGTCTCTCCCCAATTGAAATATATGCCAAGCTCCCCATACTCACCGCTTTCCTACTCAAGGCATCGGCCACCACTTTGGCCTTCTCTGGACGGTACAAAATAGTAATATCATAATCCTTTAGCAACTCCAACCATCTCCGCTGCCTCAAATTGAGATCCTTCTGCTTGAACAAGTGCTGGAGGCTACAATGATCAATAAATACCTCACAAGACACACCATACAAGTAATGCCTCTAAATCTTCAACGCGTGAACAATGACAGCCAACTCCAAATCATGAACATGGTAGTTATTCTCATGGGGATTCAATTGACAAGAAGCATAAGCAATAACTCTACCCTCCTGCATCAACACACACCCAATACCAACTCTCGAAGCATCACAATACACGGTATATGAACCTGAAGCTGATGGCAAAACTAACACTGGAGCTATGGTCAAGGCAGTCTTGAGCTTCTAAAAGCTCTCCTCACACTCATCCGACCACCTGAATAGAGTACCCTTTTGAGTCAACTTAGTCAAGGGCGATGCGATAGTTGAGAATCCCTTCACAAATCGGCGGTAATAACCCGCCAAACCAAGAAAGCTGCGAATCTCCGTGGCTGAGGACGGTCTGGGCCAACTCTAAACCACCTCTATCTTCTTCGGATCAACCTGAATACCCTCACTGGACACCACGTGCCCCAAGAAAGACACTGAACTAAGCCAAAACTCACACTTGGAGAACTTTGCATAAAGTTTCTCCTCTCTCAACCTCTACAACACAACTCTCAAATGCTCCGCGTGCTCCTCCTGACTATGTGAATACACCAGGATATCATCAAATAAAACTATGACAAACGAGTCGAGATAAGGCTAGAACATGTTGTTCATTAAATGCATGAACGCTGCCGGGGCATTGGTCAGCCCAAAAGACATCACCAAGAACTTATAATGACCATATCGGGTCCTAAAAGCTGTCTTAAGAATATCTGAGTCCCTGATCTTCAACTGGTGATAACTTGAACGGAGATCAATCTTGGAGAACACTCTCTCTCCCTGAAGCTGGTCAAACAAATCATCGATACGAGGCAAAGGATACTTGTTCTTAATTGTTACTTTGTTCAACTGCCTATAGTCAATGCATATCCTTAAAGTGCCATCCTTCTTCTTCATAAATAGAACCGGCGCACCCCAAGGTGACACACTAGGCCGAATGAACCCCTTATCAAGGAGTTCCTGAAGCTACTCCTAACTCCTTCAACTCCGCTGGTGCCATACGATATAGTGGAATAGAGATGGGCTGAGTGCCCGACACCAGGCCAATACCAAAATCAACATCCCTTTCCGATGGCATGCCCGACAGGTATACAAGAAACACATCGGGAAAATCCCTCACAAGAGGAACAAAATCAATACTAAGAGTCTCTATACTAACATCTCTCACAAAGGCTAGATATGAAAGACAACCCTTCCCAACTATATGGTGGGCCTTCAAGAATGAGATTACTCTACTGGGAACATAATCAGTCGAACCTCGCCACTCAATCTGTGGCACACCCGGCATAGCCAATGTCACTGCCTTAGCATGATAGTCCAAAATAGCACGACACGAAGATAGCCAATCCATGCCCAATATAACATCGAAGTCTACCATATATAACAACAACAGATTCACTCAGGTCTCCAGAACCCCAATAGTCACCACATATGACCGGTACACACGGTCTACAACAATAGTGTCATCCACTAGAGTAGATACACGAACAGATGAAACAAAAGACTCACGGGGCGTATCCAAATAACAAGCAAAGTATGATGACACATAAAAATAAGTGGAACCGGGATTAAATAATATAGAGGCATCTCTGTGGTAGACTGAGACAATACCTGTGATCACGGCGTCTGAAGCAATAACATCGGGTCTAGCTGGACATGCATAGAAACAGGCCTGACCGCCACCTGATCGACCTCCCCCTCTAGGGCGACCCTTAGCTGACTGACCTCCACCCCTAGCTGGGTGGGTGGGTGGTGGTGAAGTAACTGGCGCTAAAGCCGATAGTTAACTCCTCTACCGAGATGAACCCCCAAGACGACGAGGATACTGCCTCCACATATTACCCATCTCTCCACACTCATAGCAACTCCCGAGTGCTGGAGATGGGGACTGAAGGGATCCCCTAGCACCGGAATGAATAGCAGATGCACCTGGCATAGAAGAGCCCTAAACTGATGGAGCACGGGACGAACTCTGAGCTACAAGGGCACTGAGTGATGACTGGCCCTAATGAGAACTGTGAGAACCATGGCCCAATGACGCCCCACAATAACTTGGGCAAGCTGGCTGAGCATGCTTGAATAGACGACCTCTGCCATGCTGAAACTGACCTCTCAAAGGAGCAACACCATATCTACCAGATCCCCGAGGCCTTTTGGCCTCCCTCTCATCTCGCTCCTGGCGATGAACTGACTCGATCTCACGAGCAATGTCAATAACCTCCTCAAAAGTAGCAACATACACCCTCTCCTAGGTCATGAGAATACGAAGCTGCTAAGTGAGGCCATCAACGAACCTCCTAATCCTCTCTCTCTCTGTAGGAACCAGACAAATAGCATGACGAGCTAACTCCGAGAACCTCATCTCATACTACATCACAGTTATCTCTCCCTGACGCAAACACTCAAACTGCTTGTGCAGCTCCTCTCTACGAGACTGTGGCACATACTTCTCCAAAAAGAGAACGGAGAACTGCTACCAGGTAAGGGGTGTTGCACCAACAGGCCTACGCCTATCATAAGCCTCCCACCAAGTGAAAGCAACTCCAGAAAATTGAAAAGTAGTGAAAGCGACCCCGCTGGTCTCCAGAATACCCGTTGTATGAAGAATCCTCTAGCACTTATCCAAGAAACCCTAAGTATCCTCGCCCTCTGCACCACTAAAAGTCGGAGGCTGAAGTCTACCAAACCTCTCCAACCTATGATGCTCATCCTCTGGCATGGCAAGATCTACATAGTCCTGAATAACTGCAACCGGCTAGGCTGGATGTGCCCTCGGTGTTTGAAGTCCTTGCACGACCTGCTCAGGTGTGCGACCGACGGGAGTCTGAGTGCCTCCCCAGCCTGAGAAGTAGCTGCGGTTGTGGTAACTAAGACCGCCTGAGCTATGCCAGTGCATACTGATAGAATCTGAGCTAGGGCCTCCTGAAGACCCGGAATCACAATGGCACAACTGGTGCCTAAACTGGTGATGCTGGATCGTCCACAACTGGGACCTGATCCTAAATTGGGGCAGCTTGTGGATCTGCAAGTGCTGTCATAGCTGTTGTGCGGGCCCCTCCCCTTCCCTTACCGTGACCATGACCATGTCCTCAGCCTCTAGTGGCCACAGCTGGTGGTACTGGTGGTCATCCATCCTGACCAGTAGCGCGTGTCCTCACCATTTGTGAGAGAATAGAATAACAGAAGTTTAGTACTCGGATCAACAGATTCGTACGACAAGAATTTCAAGAATACGAAGTTTTTCTAAAGGTTCTGTAGCCTATCGAGGATAAATACAGATGTCTCTGTACTGATCCGAAAGACTCTACTAAACCTGCCCATGACTCGTGAGACCTATGTAACCTAGGCTCTAATACTAACTTATCACGACCCTAAATCCGTACCCGGTTGTGATGGTGCCTATTGTGAAATAAGGCCAGCCAACACAACACCCAATTCATTTTAAACAATTATAATAACACAATTTAAGTCATTAACATGCTAATAATCCCAAAATAAAAGTGAACTAGTACAATTTGCGGAAAATCAACACAGCCCAACATCGGGGTGTCACCAGTCATGAGCATCTAATATAAGTCTAAGAGTATGAAAGAGTTTGTACAGTCTATTACTAAAATTGAACAAGGGAAGTAAAACAGGAGGGAGAAACACTGGGCTGCGAACGCCGAGCAGCTACCTAGTGGACTCCGAATATCCTGCTGGGAGCAATCAACCCTCACTAGCAGGACCCGAAGATCCTGAATGTGCACACATGGTGCAGGGAGTAAAGTGAGTACTCCAACTCAGTGAGTAATAAAAATAAATGAAGACTAAGTTATAAGAAAACACATAAAACACAGCAAAATGCTACAAGAGGTAGTGTAAAACCAATACAATGTAATAAAATAGTGAAATTTTATAAAAACACCTTAGTTCAGTATAAGCTTCTATAAAACACCTTTTTAACAGTTAAACAAGTAAATGAAAAGCAGCGAGAAAAGATAAACACATAAAATCAGCCCCTCGGGCAATAACCTGGAACAATCTTAGCCCCTCGGGCTATATCACATATCATACTGGGTACCCGCACTCACTGGGGGTGTACAAACTCTGGGAGGGGCCCTTACGGTCCAAGCGTAATATCAATCCATCTCGTGGCATAATCAATAGGCTCTCGACCTCATATCAAGCCACCTTGTGGCATACAACACAGCCCCTCGGGCTCATAATCATAATCAATACAACACTGCTACGGTGTGTAGCCCGATCCCATAATTATCCTCACAACACAGGCCCTCGGCCCTACTTAGTCAGAAATCTCTAAAAGCCACTCGGGCATAGTAAAATATGATACTCATCCCCAAAATATCATTTAAGATGTAAAAATAGAGTAAACATGGCTGAGTTATAAAAATAGTAAAATATAGCATGACTGAGTACAAGTATAAAGTCAAAACAGTGAGAAATCGTAGTAAAAATCCCCTAAGGGTCCAAAACAGTTAGCATTCGGCCCAAATATGGCATTCAACCCAAAACATAATGATAGCAAACAATTTTCAATCAAATACTCTGTAAAACAGTCATTCGAGATGGACTAATTCACAATCCCCAATGGTGCACGACCCCACGCTCATCATCTAGTGTGTGCATTACCTCAACATACCACAACGATGTGAAATTCGGTGTTTCATACGCTCAGGACAACATTTACAATCACTACTCACCTCTATCCGTTCCGAACTCTAGCCCGCGATGCCCTTGCCTCTCGAATCGGCCCCCGAATGCTCCAAATCTAACCAAAATCATTGCAAAACCATCAAAATATGCTAAGGGAACAAAGCCCACTAGAAAGAAATCAAATTACAACACAAATCCCGAAATTGGTCAAATCCGACCCCCGGGGCCCACATCTCAGAATCCAATAAAAATTATATCAATAGACTCCTTATCACTCCCCGAGTTCATTCATATCAAAAGCACCAAAATCCAACCACAAACGACCCCTCAAATCCCAAATTCTAGGTCTCCAATTACAAGCCCTACTTTTTCAATATTTAGGCTTAAATTCTACAAATTCCATGATTAATTAGGTAGAAATCACATTAGGATTGAGTATTAAGTCCATAAATCTTACCTCTAAGTGTTCCCCCTTGATTCCCTCTTCAATCCCCTTCAAAAAGCTTCAAAATCGCCCAAAAATGGAGGAATTTAGGCTAAAACTTGCTGAATAGGTCTTTTAAATCATTCTGCCCAGTTATTTTAATTCCTTCTTCGCGAACGCGGTCAATGCCTCGCATTCGCGAAACACAAACTTAAGTTGACCAGAAATTCCTCTTACGTGAACATGATCACCCCTCGCGAATGCGATACCTCAGCAACTTAACCCTTCGCGGACGCGGCATCACCCTCGTGAACGCGATGACCAACGAGCTCAACCCTTCGCAATCGTGGGACCTCCTTCGCGAACGCGAAGGCCAACTTCACAGGTTCCCATCCTAACCCTTCACGAACGCGAGGATCCACTCGCGAGCGCGAAGAACAACTATCTGCAACATCAACAACAGATTTTCTGCAATTTTATCCAACTTGAAATGGTCCGTTTAACCACCCGAAACTCCCTCGAGGCACTCGGGACCTCAACCAAACATGCCAACATATCCCATAACATCATTCAAACTTGTTCCAACCTTCGGAACGCTCAAAACAACATCAAAACACCAAATTTGCATCAGATTCAAGCCTAAGAACTCTAAAACTTCCAAATTCCGCTTTCGATCAAAAAGTCTATCAAACCACGTCCGAATGACCTAAAATTTTGCACACATCCCAAATGATACAACGGACCTACTTCAACTCCCAGAATTCCATTCCAACCCCTATGTCAAAATCTCACCTATCAACCGGAAGACGCCAAAATTCCAATTTTGCCAATTGAAGCCTAAATCCACTCTGGATCTACAAAACACATTCCAATCATGCTCCTAAGTCCCAAATCACCTCCCAAAGCTATCTGAACCATAGTAACTCACATCCGAGCCCTTTAACGCATAAGTCAATATCCGGTTGACTTTTTCAACTTAAGCTTACTCAAAAGAGACTAAGTGTCTCAAACCTTACCAAAACCTCTTCGAACCCGAGCCAACCAACCCGATAACACATAGTACCGCTGAACAATACAATAAGAAGCAAAAATGGGAGGAAACGGAGCGGTAACTTATGAAACAAACTGGCCGGGTCGTTACATCCTCCCCCTCTTAATCAAACATTCGTCCTCGAACGAGTCAAGAAACATACCTGAAGCCTCAAACAAGTGAGGATATCTTCTCCGCATCTCCCGCTCGATCTCCCAGGTAGCCTCCTCCACGAGCAGACCTCTCCACTGCACTTTCATTGAAGCTATATCCTTTGACCTCAACTTTCAAACCTGATGCTCCAAAATAGCTACTGGCTCCACATCATAAGTCAAATCCTCATCTAACCGAACTGTGCTGAAATCCAGAACATGAGACGGATTCCCAATATACTTTCGGAGCATAGAAACATGAAATACCAGATGCACACTAGACAAGCTGGGTGGCAAAGCAAGCTCATAAGCCACCTCTCCAATCCTCCGAAGCACCTCAAAAGGCCCAATGAACAGAGGACTCAATTTACCCTTCTTCTCAAATCTCATAACACCCCTCATGGGTGAAACCTTCAAAAGAACCTTCTCACCAACCATACACATCCCGAACCTTCCTATCAGCATAACTCTTTTGTCTCGTCTGCGCTATACGAAGCCTCTCCTGAATTACCTTCACCTTTTCTAAAGCATCCTACACCAAGTCTGTCCCCAATAGCCTAGTCTCACCTAGCTCAAACCAACCAACTGGAGATCTACACCGCCTCTCATACAAAGCCTCATATGGAGCCATCTGAATACTCGACTGGTAGCTGTTGTTATAAGCAAACTCTACGAGCGCAAGAAACTGATCCCATGACCCTCAGAAATCAATGACACAAGTACGCAACATGTCCTCCAATATCTGAATAGTGCACTCGGACTGCCCGTCCATCTGAGGGTGAAAAGCTGTGCTCAACTCAACTTGAGTACCCAACTCTTGCTGCACAGACCTCCAAAACTGTGAAGTAAACTAAGTGCCCCTATCTGAAATGATGGAAACTAGGACACCATGCAAACGAATCATCTCCCAAATATAGATCTCTGCCAACAGCTCTGAAGAATAGGTAGTACACACATGAATGAAGTGCACGGACTTGGTTAGCCGATCCACAATCACCCAAATAGCATCAAACTTCTTCAAACTCTGTGGGAGCCCAACTACAAAGTCCATTGTGATCCGCTCCCACTTCCACTCTGGAATATCCATTTGCTGAAGCAAGCCACCCGGTCTCTGATGCTCATATTTTACATGCTGACAGTTGAGACACCGAGCTACAAATCCCACAATGTTCTTCTTCATTCACCTCCACCAATAATGCTGTCTCAAATCCTGATACATCTTTGTGGTACCCGGATGAATGGAATACCGCGAGCTATGGGCCTCCTCTATAATCAACTTCCGAAGCCCATCCACATTGGGCACACATATCCGGCCCTGCATCCGCAACACCCCATCATCACCAATAGTTACATCTCTGGCATCATCGTGCTGAACTCTGTCCTTAAGGACAAGCAAATGAGGATCATCATACTTGCGCTCTCTGATGTGATCTGTCACGACCCCAAATACTGGTCGTGGTGGCGCCTATCACATTACTAGGCAAGCCAACTCAATCATCTAACCGCAACCCTTTTTCCTTACAGTAAACCATTTTATAACACATGTTTTAAATACCAAATTTTTATAATAAGCGTTTAAAACACAATTACATATGCGGAAGTCAAATAAACATGAAAACTACACAGCCCCCAAGTATCTCGTGTCACGAGTCTAGAGTCTCTACTACATAACTAACTGTCTAATACAACACAAGTCTAAAAAATGCGGAAAAGAACAAGATAAGAAGGAGAAAATAGGCTGCGGACGCCATACAGCTACCTTGAAATCTCCGGCAACCTCTACATCAGCTGAGGACCCTTAATCTGCCACTCAGGCATCTGGATCTGCACACAAGGTGCAGGGAGTAACGTGAGTACGCTAACTCAGTAAGTAACTAAGGTAAATAAGGTCTGAAAGCAGTGACGAGCAGTTAAAAATCATATGAATGAATAGACAACAGAATAATAGATCAAATTCTACAGTTTAAAACCAGTTTTGTCGAAAAATCATCAATTTCAATTTCAGCCTCTTAGTCACTCATGACTCAACTCTCGTTACTCAATACCCACTCTTAGCACTCAGGCTCATTAATATCTCACAGTACTAGAAATCATAGTAACTGTTGCGACGTGTAGCCCGATCCATAATTTATAGTCAACTACGCTCATTGGGGGTGTAAAGACTCCGGAAGGGCTGCTACAGCCTAATTGTCATATCACTGTGGCGCGCAACCCGATCCAATATATATATCGCTGCGGCGTGGAGCTCGATCCATATAAGTATCGCTGCGACGTGCATCCAGATCCATAATATATACATATAATATCCTCACAATTAGGTTCTCAACCTCTCTCAGTCATTAACCTCACAACCTCACGGGCACAATAATAGAAATTAGGGAACTCAGCCCAAATAGTCCTCTCAATTAGAAGTGGAGCGATAAAACCAGTTTTAAACATTTAAATAGATAAAACATGACTGAGGATATGCTTTCAACAAATAAAGTGAGGAAAAATAGTAAAAATACCCCTAAGGGTATCAATAGGTCGGTACAAGGCCCCAAACATGGCATACAACCCTAATACATTATAAATGACTAAAGTACGGAATATCATAAGGTTTCAAATCAAATACGCGGCTCAATAGTTTTTACGGGATGGACCAAGTCACAATCCCTATCGGTGCACGCCCACACGCTCGTCACCTAGCATTTGCATCACCGCATTTATCAAAATAAATCAAATACTGTCGTTTGTACCCTCAGTTCCAGATTTACAATGGTTACTTACCTCAAACCGGTGAAAATACTACTCCGCAATGCCTTTACCCCTCGAATCGGCCTCCACTCGCATCAAATCTATCCAAAATCAGAATCACGACGTCAAAATATGCTAAGGGAACGAAGCCCAAACGAAAATAATCAAATTATACCAAAAAATTCCGAAATTGGCCAAACTCGACCCCGGGCCCACGTCTCAAAACTCGATGAAATTACATCAACGGAATTCTTATCCTCCCATGAGTCCATACATATCAAGAACACTAAAATCGGAGTCCAAATGACCCCTCGAATTCTCATTTTAAAGTATCTTAATCTCAAGCCCCAATTCCTCAATTTTAGGCTCAGATTCTATGATTTATTAGGTAGATTTCACATTAGAATCGAGTTTTTAAGTTCAAAATTCTTACCTCCAAGTGATTCCCCTTGAATCCCTCTTCAACCTCCTTCAAACAGTTCCAAAAACGACCAATAATGGAAGAAATAAATCCCACATTCGCGGACAATATGACCTTTTAAACCTTCTGCCCAGGTTTGAAATCTTTCTTCGCGAATGCGGTCAAAGCCTTGCGTTCGCAAAGAACAATTTAATTTTGACCAATTTTCCTCTTTCGCGATCGCGACATCCCAATCATGAACACGATGCTTTGCTCAGACCAACCTTCGCGATCGCGTTCCGCCTCTCGCGAACGCGATGAATAAAATCCACAGAAGCTTAGCTGCCCTTTTTGCTCTATGCGAACGCGACTCCTCCCCCGCGAACGCGATGAACAAACCCTTAGTCCTTCGCGAATGCATAGCCTTCCTCACAAATGCGAAGTCTTAAATTCCACCTTCCTCAACTGACTCTTCGCGAACGCGAGGGTCCACTCGCGAACGCGAAGTGTAAAATACCTGCAACAGCTGAAACCAAAATGTGCAATTTTCTTCAACTAGAAATGATCCGTTCAACCCTCCGAAACTCACCCGAGGTCCCTGGGACCTCAACTAAAGGCACAAACATATCCCAAAACCTTATTCAAATTGGTACCAATCTTCAAAACACCTCAATAAATATCAAATTGACCTAAACACATCGGATTCAAGCCTAAGTTTCCAAAAACTTCTAAATTCCGCTTTTGACCAAAAACCCGACCAAACCACGTCCGAATGACCTAAAGTTTTGCACACACGTCCCAAATGACAAAATGGAACTACTGCAACTCTTGAATTCCATTCCAACCCCTATATCAAAATCTCACCTATCAATCGGAAATCGCCAAAAATCCGATTTCTCCAATTCAAGCCTAAATCTACTCCGAACCTCCAAAACTCATTCCGATCACGCTCCCAAGTCCCAAATAGCCTCTCGAAGCTAACCGAACCATCAGAACTCACATCCAAGCCCTTTAATGCACAAGTCAACATCCGGTGACTTTTCCAACTTAAACTCACTCTAAAGAGACTAAATGTCTCAAACCTTACCAAATCCTTTCCTAACTTGATCCGACCAAACCGATACCACATAAAATGGATAAACAAAGCATAAAGAAGTAGAAACAGGGAAAACGGAGCGGTAACTCATGAGACGACTAGCCGGGTCATCACATCCTCCTCAACTTAAACAAACGTTCGTCCTCGAACGAGTCAAGAAACATACCTGAAGCCTCAAACAGTTGAGGATATCTGCTCTGCATCTTCCGCTCGGTCTCCCAGGTAGCCTCCTCCACGGGCCGACCTCTCCACTGCACTTTCACTAAAGTTATATCCTTTGACCTCAACTTTCAAACCTAACGACCCAAAATAGCTACTGGCTCCACATCATAAGTCAAATTATCATCCAACTGAACCGTGCTGAAATCCAAAACATGAGACGGATCTCCAATATACTTCTGGAGCATAGAAACATGAAATACCGAATTCACACTCGACAAGCTGGGTGGCAAAGCAAGCTTATAAGCCACCTCACCAATCCTCCGTAACACCTTAAAAGGCCCAATGAACCGAGGACTCAATTTACCTTTCTTCCCAAACCTCATAACACCCTTCATGGGCGAAACCTTCAACAAAACCTTCTCGCCAACCATGTAGGACACATCTCGAACCTTCCTATCAGCGTATCTTTTTTGTCTTGACTGTGCTGTATGAAGCCTCTCCTGAATTACCTTCACCTTTTCTAAAGCATCCTACACCAGATCTGTCCCTAATAGCCTAGCCTCACCGGGATCGAACCAACCATCTGGAGATCTACACCGCCTCCAATACAAAGCCTCATACGGATCCATTTGAATACTCGACTAGTAGCTGTTGTTATAAGCAAACTCTGCAGGAGGCAAAAACTGATCCCAGGACCCTCCGAAATCAATGACACAAGCACACAACATGTCCTCCAATATCTGGATAGTGCGCTCGGATTGCCCGTCCGTCTGAGGATGGAAAGCTATGCTCAATGCAACCTGAGTACCCAACTCCCTCTACACAGACCTCCAAAACTGCGAAGTAAACTGAGTGCCCCTATTTGAAATGATGGAAACTGGGACACCATGCAACCGAACAATCTCCCGGATATAGATCTCTGCCAACCGCTCTGAAGAATAAGTAGTACACATAAGAATGAAGTGCGCGAACTTGGTCTGCTGATCCACAATCACCCAAATAACATCGAACTTTCTCAAAGTCCGTGGAAGTCAAACAACAAAGTCCATAGTGATCCTCTCCCACTTCCACTTGGGAATATCCATCTGCTGAAGCAAGCGACCCGGTCTCTGATGCTCATATTTCACCTGCTGACAATTGAGACACCGAGCTACAAATCCCACAATGTCTTTCTTCATTCTTTTCCACCAATAATGCTGCCTCAAATCTTGATACATCTTTGCGGCATCCGAATGAATGGAATACCGCGAGCTATAGGCCTCCTCCAGAATCAACTCCCAAAGCCCATCCACATTGGGCACACAAATCCGGCCCTGCATCCTCAACACCCCATCATCACCATTAGTCACATCTCTGGCATCATCATGCTGAACTCTATCCTTAAGGACAAGCAAATGCGGATCATCATACTGGCGCTCTCTAATGCGATCATATAAGGAAGACTGAGAAACCACACAAGCCAATACCCCACTAGGCTCCGAAACATCTAACCTCACGAACCGATTGGCCAAGGCCTGAACCTCAACTGCAGGAGGTCTCTCCCCAATTGGAATATATGCCAAACTCTCTATACTCATTGACTTTCGGCTCAAAGCATCGGCTACCACATTGGCCTTCCCCGGATGGTACAATATAGTGATATCATAATCCTTAAGCAACTCCAACCACCTCCACTGCCTGAAATTGAGATCCTTCTGCTTGAACAAGTGTCGAAGGCTACGATGATCAGTAAACACCTCACAAGACACACCATACAAGTAATGCCTCCAAATCTTCAACGCGTGAACTATGGCAGCCAAGCCCAAATCATGAACGGGGTAGTTTTTCTCATGGGGCTTCAAGTGATGAGAAGCATAAGCAATAATTCTACCCTCCTGCATCAATACACAACCAATACCAACTCTCGAAGTATCACAATACACGGTATATGAACCTGAAGTTGATGGCAAAACTAACACTAGAGATGTGGTCAAAGTTGTCTTGAGCTTCTGAAAGCTCTCCTCGCTGGACACCACGTGCCCCAATAAAGTCACTAAATTGAGCCAAAACTCACACTTGGAGAATTTTGCATAAAGCTTCTCCTCCCTCAATCTCTGCAACACAACTCTCAAATGCTCTGCGTGCTCCTCCTGACTACGCGAATACACCAGAATATCATCAATGAAGACTATGAAGAATGAATCGAGATAAGGTCAGAACACGGTGTTCATCAAATGCATGAACGCTACTGGGGCATTGGTCAGCCCAAAAGACATCACCAAGAACTCATAATGACCATATCGGGTCCTGAAATTTGTCTTAAGAATATCTGAGTCCCTGATCTTCAACTGGTGATAACCCGAACGGAGATCAATCTTGGAGAACACTCTCGCTCCCTGAAGCTGGTCGAATAAATCATCAATGCGAGGCAAAAGATACTTGTTCTTAATTGTTACTTTGTTCAATTGTCTATAATCAATGCACATTCGCATAGTTCCATCCTTCCTCTTCACAAATAGAACCGGCGCACCCCAAGGTGACACACTAGGCCGAATGAACCCCTTATCGAAGAGTTCTTGAAGCTGCTCCTTTAGCTCTTTCAACTCTGCTGGTTCCATACGATATGGCGGGATAGAAATGGGCTGAGTGCCCGGCACCAGGTCATTACCAAAATCAACATCCCTGTCTGGTGGCATGCCCGACAGGTCTGCAGGAAACACATCGGGAAAATACATCATAACCAGGACAGAATTAATACTGGGAGTCTTAGCTCCGGCATTCCTCACAAAGGCTAGATACGAAAGACATCCCTTCCCAACCATACGCTGGGCCTTCAAGAATGAGATCACTCTACTGGGAACATAATCAGTCAAACCTCACCACTCAATCTATGGCACACTCGGTATAGCCAATGTGATTATCTTGGCATGACAGTCAAGAATATCACGACACGGAGATAATCAGTCCATGCCCAAAATGATATCGAAATCCACCATACATAGTAATAAAAGATCCACCTGGGTCTCCAAACCACCAATAGTCACCACACACGACCGGTACACAGGTCTACAATAATAGTATCGCCCACTGGAGTAGATATATGAATAGGTGAAACAAGAGACTCACAGGGCGTATCCAGATAACGGGCAAAGTATGATGACACATAAGAAAAGGTAGAACCAGGATCAAATAATACAGAGGCATCTCCGTGGCAGACTGAAACAATACTTGAAATTATGGCATCTGAAGCAGCAACATCTGGTCTACCTGGGAGGGCATAGAAACGAGCCTGACCACCACCTAATCGACCTCCCCCTCTAGGGCGACCCCTAGCTGACTAACCTCCACCCCTAGCTGGCTGGGCAGGTGGTGAAGTAACTGGAGCAAAAGTCGAGGGCTGACCCCTCTATTGAGACTGACTATCATGAAGACGAGGACACTGTCTCCTCAGATGCCCAAACTCTCCACACTCATAACAACTCCCCGATGCTGTAGATGGGGACTAAAGGGAACCCCTGGAACCAGATTGACCAGTAGAAGGACCTGGCATGGAAGAACCCTACACTGATGGAGCACGGGACGAACTCTGGGTTGGGAGGGCACTGAGTGATGAGTGACCCTGATGAGAACTGTGAGAACCATGACCCGATGATGCCCCACGATAACCTGGGCGAGCTGAATGAGCCTGTCTGAATGGACGACCTCTGCCTTACTGGAACTGACCCCTCGAAGAAGCACCACTAAAGCTACCAGATCTCTAAGGCCTCTTGGCCTCCCTCTCCTCTTTCTCCTAGAGGCGAATTGACTCAATATCACGGGCAATGTCAACAACCTCCTCTAAAGTAGCACTTGTCACCCTCTCTCTAGTCATGAGAATCTGAAGTTGATATGTGAGACCATCAACAAACATCATAATCCTCTCTCTATCTGTCGGAACCAACCAGACCGCATCACGAGCTAATTTAGAGAACCACATCTCATACTGTGTCGCAGCCATCTCTCCCTGATGCAACTGCTCGAACTGCCTACGTAGCTCCTCTCAGAGGGACTATGGCACATACTTCTCCAGAAAGAGAACAGAGAACTGCTGCCAGGTAAGGGGCGCTGCACCAACAGGCCTACGCCTCTCATACGCCTCCACCAAGGGAAGGTAGCCCCAGAAAACTGAAAGGTGGTAAAAGCCACACCACTGGTCTCTAGAATACCCGTTGTACGAAGCATCCTCTAGCACTTATCCAAGAACCCCTGGGAATCCTCGTCCTCTGCAGCGCTAAAAATCGGAGGCTTGAGTCTACCAAACCTCCATAGTCGACGCTGCTTGTTGTCCGACATAACTGGTACCACATACTCTTGAGTTTGTGCAACCAGTTGGGCTGGAGGTGCCTCCGGTGTCTGGAGTACCTGCACAACCTGCTCAGGTGTGCGAGTAACGAGAGTCTGGGTGCCTCCTCCGGCCTGAGAAGTAGCTGCGGCCGAAGTAACTGAAACCGCCTGAGCCAAACCGGTACACACTGATAAGATCTAAGCTAAAGTCTCCTAAAGGCCTGGAATCATAATAGACATAGCCGGTGCCTGAGTTGGTGCTATTGTAGCATCTACAACTGGGACCTGATCCTGAACTGGGGCAACTTGTGGATTTGCAGGTGCTGCCTTAGTTGCTCTGCCCCTACCACGACCTCGACCGCATCCTCGACCTCTGGTGGCCCCAGCTAGTGGTACTGGTGGTCGTCCATCCTGCCCGGTAGCACGTGTCCTTACCATCTGTGAGAGAATGAAATAACCGAAGTTTAGTATTCGAATCAACAGATTCGCACGACAAGAATTTCAAGAATATGAAGTTTTTCCTAGAGGTTATGTAGCCTCTCGAGGATAAATACAGACGCCTCCGTACCGATTTGCGAGACTCTTCTAAACCGGCTTATGACTCGCGAGACCTATGTAACCTAGGCTCTGATGCCAACTTGTCACGACCCCAAATATCGGTCGTGATGGCACCTATCACATTACTAGGCAAGCCAACTCAATCATCTAACCATAACCCTTTTTCCTTACAGTAAACCATTTTCTAACACAAGTTTTAAATATCAAATTTTCATAATAAGCATTTAAAACACAATTACATATGCGGAAGTCAAATAAACATGAAAACTACACAGCCCCCAAGTATCTAGTGTCACGAGTCTAGAGCCTCTACTATATAACTGATTATCTGATACAATACAAGTCTAGAAAATGCGGAAAAGAACAAGATAAGAAGGAGAAAATAGGGCTGCGGATGCCATGCAGCTACCTTGAAATGTCCAGCAACCTCTGGATCAGCTGAGGACCCTTACTCTGCCACTCGGGCATCTGGATCTGCACACAAGGGGGAGTAACGTGAGTACGCGAACTCAGTAAGTAACTAAGGTAAATAAGGTCTGAAAGCAGTGACGAGCAGTTAAAAATCATATGAATGAATCGACAACAGAATAGCAGATCAAATTCCACAGTTTAAAACCAGTTTCGTCGAAAAATCATCAATTTCAGTTTAAATACTTGAATTCATATACTTAGCAATTTCTCATAACATAGGCTCATTTTAAGAGTGAAATCAGTGAAAATATCATAACTTGGCCCCTCGGGCAAGGTATCACTTAGAATATGGCCCTTTGGGCAGCCTCTCAGTCACTCGTGACTCAACTCTCGTCACTCAATACCCACTCTTAACACTCAGGCTCATTAATATCTCATAGTACTAGAAATCATAGTAATCGCTGCGGCGTACATCTCGATCCGTAATTTATAGTCAACTACGCTCACTGGGAGTGTACAGACTCCGGAGGGGCTCCTATAGCCCAAACGTCATATCGCTGCGGTGCGCAACCCAATCCAATATATATATCGCTGTGGCGTATAGCCCGATCCATATAAGTATCGCTATGGCGTGCAACCCGATCCATAATATATACATATAATATCCTCACTATTAGGTTCTCAACCTCTCTTAGTCATTAACCTCATAGCCTCACAGGCACAACAATAGAAATTAGGGAACTCAACCCCAACAATCCTCTCAATTAGAAGTGGAGTGATAAAACCAGTTTTAAACAATTTAATAAATAAAACATGACTGAGGATATGCTTTCAACAAATAAAGTGAGAAAAAACAATAAAAAGCCCCTAAGGGTATCAATAGGTCGTCACAAGGCCCCAAATATGGCATACAACCCATAATACAGTATAAATGGCTAAAGTACGGAATATCATAAGGTTTCAAATCAAATACGCGGCTCAATAGTCGCTACGGGACTGACCAAGTCACAATCCCTATCGGTGCATGCCCACACGCACGTCACCTAGCATGTGTGTCACCACATTTATCAAAATAAGTCAAATACCGGAGTTTGTACCCTCAGTTCCAGATTTACAATGGTTACTTACCTCAAACCGGTGAAAATACTACTCCGCGATGCCTTTGCCCCTCGAATCGGCCTCCACTCGCGTCGAATCTTTCCAAAATTAGAATCACGACATCAAAATATGCTAAGGGAACGAAGCCCAAATGAAAATAATCAAATTATACCCAAAAATCCCGAAATTGGTTAAACCCGACCCCCGGGCCCACGTCTTGAAACTCGATAAAAATCAAATAAATGGAATACTTATACTCCCACGAGTCCATACATACCAAGAACACTGAAATCAGAGTCCAAATGACCCCCTCAAATTCTCATTTTAAAGTCTCTTGATCTCAAGCCCTAATTCATCAATTTTAGGCTCATATTCTATGATTTATTAGGTAGATTTCACATTAAAATCGAGTTTTTAAGTCCAAAATTCTTACTTCCAAGTGATTCCCCTTGAATCCCTCTTCAACCTCCTTCAAATAGCTCCAAAAACGACCAACAATGAAAGAAATAAACCCCACATTCGCGGATAAGACGACCTCTTAAACCTTCTGCCCTGGCCTGAAATCCTTCTTCGCGAACGCGGTCAAACCTTCGCGTTCGTGAAGCACAATTTAACTTTGACCAATTTTCCTCTTTCATGATCGCGACATCCCCATCGTGAACGCGATGCTTTGCTCAGACCAACCTTTGCGATCGCATTCTGCCTCTCGCGAACGCGATGAATAAAATCCACAGAAGCTCAGCTGCCCTTTTTGCTCTATGCAAACGCAACTCCTCCCCTGCGAACACGATGCACAAACCCTTAGCCCTTCGCGAACGCGTAGCCTTCCTCGCGAATGCGAAAGCTTAAATTCCACCTTCCTTAACTGATTCTTCGCGAACGCGAGGGTCCACTCGCGAACGCGAAGAGTAAAATACCTGCAACAGCTGAAACCAAAATCTGCAATTTTCTTCAACTCAAAATGATCCGTTCAACCCTCCGAAACTAACCTGAGGCCCCAGGACCTCAACCAAAGGCACCAACATATCCCAAAACCTTATTCAAACTTGTACCAATCTTCAAAACACCTCAAACAATATCAAATCGACCAAAACATATCGGATTCAAGCCTAAGTTTCCAAAAACTTCTAAATTTTGCTTTTGATCAAAAACCCGACCAAACCACGTCCGAATGACCTGAGATTTTTCACACACGTCCCAAATAACACAACGGAACTACTGCAACTCTTGGAATTCCATTTTAACCCCTATATCAAAATCTCACCTATCAAGCGGAAATCGCCAAAAATCCAATTTCGCCAATTCAAGCCTAAATCTACTGCGAACCTCCAAAACTCATTCCGATCACGCTCCTAAGTCCAAAATTACCTCTCGAAGCTAATCGAACCATAGGAACTCACATCCGAGCCCTCTAACGCACAAGTCAACATTTGGTTGACTTTTTCAACTTAAACTCACTCTAAAGAGACTAAGTGTCTCAAACCTTACCAAATCCTTTCTGAATTTGATCCGACCAACCCGATGCCATATAACACGGATAAACAAAGCATAAAGAAGTATAAATGGGGAAAACGGAGTGGTAACTCATGAAACGACTGGCCGGGTCGTCACACGATCATATAAGGAAGATCGAGAAATCACACAAGCCAATACCCGACTGGCTCCGAAATATTTAACCTCACGAACCGATTGGCCAAGGCCTGAACATCAACTACAAGAGGTCTCTCCTCAACTGGAATATATGCCAAGCTCCACATACTCACTGCCTTCCTACTCAAGGCATCTGCCACCACGTTGGCCTTCCCCGGATGGTACAAAATAGTAATATCATAATTATTTAGCAACTCCAACCATCTCCGTTGCCTCAAATTGGGATCCTTCTGCTTGAACAAGTGCTGGAGGCTACGATGATCAGTAAACACCTCACAAGACACACCATACAAGTAATGCTTCCAAATCTTCAACGCGTGAACAATGGCAGCCAACTTCAAATCATGAACATGGTAGTTCTTCTCATGGGGCTTCAACTAACGAGAAGCATAAGCAATAACTCTACCCTTATGCATCAACACACACCCAATACCAACTCTCGAAGCATCACAATACACGGTATATGAACCTGAAGTTGATGACAAAACTAACACTGGAGTTGTGGTCAAGGCAACCTTGAGCTTCTAAAAGCTCTCCTCACACTCATCCGACCACCTGAATAGAGCACCCTTTTTGAGTCAACTTGGTCAAGGTCAATGCGATAGATGAGAATCCCTGCACAAACCGGAGGTAATAACCCGCCAAACCAAGAAAGCTGCGAATCTCCGTGGCTGAGGACGGTCTAGGCCGACTTTGAACCGCCTCTATCTTCTTCGGATCAACCTGAATACCCTCATTGGATACCACCTGCCCCAAGAAAGCCACTTAAATAAGCCAAAACGCACACTTGGAGAACTTTGCATAAAACTTCTCCTCCCTCAACCTCTGCAACACAGCTCTCAAATGCTCTACGTGCTCCTCCTGACTACACGAATACACCAGGATATCATCAATGAAAACTATGACAAACGAGTCGAGATAAGGCTGGAACATGTTGTTCATCAAATTCATGAACGTTGTCGGGGTATTGGTCAGCCCAAAATACATCACCAAGAACTCATAATTATCATATCGGGTCCTGAAAGTTGTCTTAAGAATATCCGAGTCCCTGATTTTCAACTGGTGATAACCTAAATGGAGATCAATCTTGGAGAACACTCTCGCTTCCTGAAGCTGGTCAACTAAATTTGTATCTTCAACATTCCTGGTTGACTCTAGTATTAGTTATTCAACATCGGCATCCTCAAATTCTAGCCGGTTAGAGTGTTGGGGTTCTACTTTGGACCCCTCCATTGACACCTCAATTTTCATCTCTAATGCACACTGCTCCTGGCTACTATCCATAATATTGGAATATTGAGCATTAAAAGCATCAACTAGTTGACTCACTTGAGCCTCCAAGTTGCGAATAGTTGCATCTTGCCTTTGTACCCGCAGTTGTATCTCATCATATTGTTCCACAAGGCACTTTAGCATATCCTCGATCTTTTTCAGGTCATCATCCCTAGGTTCTTTGTTCCTATTAACTTCACAAGAAAAAGAAGAACCATCAAAGTAAAGGGTTGGGGGAAGATAAGAAATATAAACACAACCATGAAATTGACCATCTTGACTACCACACATATCACACATATTCCACACATAATATTGAGTTGGTGCACATAACTCGCTCTCAGGAATATTTTGATAATTTTGCCCTGGGTGGTTTCCTCTACAATATGCATAAGGAGGATCAAAAGTAGAATTACCAACATCAAAACTCTCATAATTCCAAGATACCATGTTTTTTTAAAATCAACTGGTAACACAAAAATAAAAAAATAAAAAAATAAAAATAAAAGTTCAAACTTGAAACCTAGCACTATGTACACCTACAACTACACCGTTAGTTCCCTAGCAACAGTGCCAAAATTTGATCACGCCCAACTATGTCTTATAAAAAGGACTAAGCGGTCGCTGAAAATATATTCTCGTTAAGAAGTACGGAGTATAATCCCACAGAGAACTAAGGCTTAGCTACAGTTACAACTACAACTACACCGTTAGTTCCCTGGCAACAGCACCAAAATTTGATCACGCCCAACTATGCCTTATAAAAAGGACTAAGCGATCGCTTCAAATATATTCTGGTTAAGAAGTCCGGAGTCGAATCCCACAGAGAACTAAGGCTTAGCTACAGTTGTTGCCTATTACTAAGAAGACAAGCTCGAATAATTCCTAAGTTATAAATATTAAGATTCTTGTATCTAATTAACTAACAAATTAAATTAGTAGATTAACAACTAAAGATACTACGAGTTGGAGAAAAGATTAAGGAGGTCTAGAGTTATGATTTTCCATATTCTACAAATTTGCCTAAGTCTTCTCCACCAATCACGAGCACTCTGACTGTCGTAAGTCTCTCCTGAGTAATTATCATAATTTACTAGACATATTCTCCTGAATTACGCTAGCTGGCATTAAGTACGATTCACTCGGATCGCACTAAAGTTTTGTTTTCTCTAATCCTACCTTTAAATCTTCTGTATTGATCCCTCATATACGTTAGGAGTAATGCTGTTCAACAACTAACTAAATATACACTCTCTCCCGAGTAACGCACACTAAATATGAATAGCTAATTGAGAGCCTTTCAATCAACATCAATAAACATATAGTTGAACAAATAGAAAGAATACTATGGCAAATCTATATTAATGTAACGAGAAAATCATCCTTCAACAGGTTCCATCAAAACCCTAGATAACAAATTAGCTATTCATAATAGTATGCAAAATTACAATACTAGAATTCATAACCAGTAATGGGAAATAGGAAGAAGAAAGTGAAAAACTCGTAGAAGAATTCTCCGCCTTGCTTCTAGTGTGTCTTGCCTCCTTAGGTCGAATCTCCGGTCTCCACGATGACTCCGTGCTCTCCCTAGGTCTAAAGTGTGTCCAAACTCGATCTCCCCTTCAAAAGTGGCATTTTTAGGTATATTTTTACGTGTAGGAAAAGACCTAAACGTGTAAGCCAAGTTCTAGTCAAACCAGGAGATGAATAAGGCTTCAAAACTCGGACTAGACCTCCTCGCCAGGCTAAAGCCTAATTGATCTGGCTTTTGCCCGGTCTCTCCTTTTCACTGTTCTCGCGCACACTTTCAACGTTTAAGCATCCATTTTTGCTCTACTTTCATCTCCAATTTGCCTATAAATAAAATAGACTCAATTACGTGCAAATAAAGTGTAATTTATCATTAAAGCATATAAAATGTAGGGCACATAATGCACGAAACTATGAAATTATAGCCACACATCAGTTAATATTAACTAAATTCAACCATTGCTCGACTTGACTTAGTAACAAATTGAGTTGAAATTAATAGGTAGTTGAAGACAAGTCTTTGTGGAATTGACACTCTACTCATCATTATATTACTGGTTGATCACATATACTTGCGTGTGCATTTGGAGCTAACACCACCTCTTCCGTTTGTTGAAGCATTTGGATTGGAATTTTTTTAACTCAACATCATTTCTTTAGAAAATTATTAAACGGCAAATTTTAATGTCTAAGTGGCCGTCATTAAATTTCGGAAATTGGAAACATGTCTTGCAATCAGGAGATTATGTACCTGAATCTGAGATGCGGATATGTCCCTTACAGGAGAACCATTAATAATGCAGGCCATGACCTTTGGTTTCTTTTGTTTCAAAAACCATAAGAATCTATATAATTTATTAGGGGTGACAAAATTAGCTTATAAAAATATGATCTGCCCAACCGTCCAAGTTTTGGCAGGCATGATCCATTGTTTAGCCCATTTAATTTTGATCATCTCATTTCGGTTCAAGTGAAATTTGAACAGGGTCGGACAATAATTCATTTATTGAATCAATTTATTTTGATCCACCCAAAATCAGCTTATTCGTCCGTTTGTCACCCGAAACTTATGATGAAGTCAGCTATATTCCCTATTAGACATTGTTATTTATTACCAATTTCTCTAATTCTCCTGTTGCATTTCTATTTCTCTTCTAGTTAACTGTTTGTCATTCGCTATTGTGTTACATCGGTTAAGATTATCCGAGCTATATTAAGTTTTTCAATTGATGAGTTCAAAGTTTCTTTTTCCATTCTTATCCAAAACAAATGAAAGAAATTAAAATAGAACTCTGGCCAGCAGAGTATGCCATGCTCTAGCCAAATGAAACATCTAGGTTCTTCTCTTACAGTTTGTGAGTTAGCCCATATATAGAGAGAGAAGGAGCAAAAAATAAGCACATGACATCTTACAACTTGTTTGGATGGTTGTTACGCATTGTATCGTATCGTATTGTTACTTTAAATACAATGTTTGTTTTGATTGTTACTTAAATTTTATTGTATCGTATCGTTAAATCCGTCGTTACATAATGACGAAATGTGTCATTTTATGTAACGACCGAATTGGTGTGGTCGCGTCATTACATTGTCTTTTCTCTCAATCTCACCCTTTATTATTATTAAATTATTTTATTTTATCATTTACCCTATCTTTTTTATATAGTAATTTTACCTTGCATCATAATTTTTCTTTATAATATTGCAAGTTTATTCTTCATAATACTGGTGCTTGATATCATGAAACGATGACAAACGACACAATCTATCCAAACATTGTATTTATTAAATGATACAGTACAATACAATATAGTACGATACGAAACATTATGAAACGATGCGTAACAACCATCCAAACAAGCTGTTAGTTGCATTTTGTTACAATAATAAAATTTGAGGCTCAAACTTGAAGTATAAACTAACAGTGTTTTATACTGATCCTTTGAAGAACTAGAACTCCAATTCGCTGGAGTCGTTTGGTTGAGAAGCAAGTTATCCCAAAATTAGTTATCCTGAGATTGTTATCCCGTTCTCTCATAGAAATAAAAATAACATTACCATTTCTGAATTAATTATACGGCGATTTTATCCTAACCAAATATGGGACAAACTCATCTTAAATTTAATTACGGGATTAATTATCCTTTATTTCTCGAACCAAAACAAACCCTAATAGTATAGTTTATGTTATTAGTACAGTAAATGACAAGAAGGTCCTTTTTGTATGTTTAAGGATCTCTCTTTGATATTCATATAATGTATGATTAATGGGGACCAATTATTCTACATTCTATTGACTCTCTCTTTAATATATGTCAGTACAGGATTCATCCAATCTTTGCCTACACCAGACAGCGTCATTTCCTGTTAAAATTTTCTCTCTAGTCCTTGATTTCTAAAATAAAAAACAAAAGAGAAACCCCTTCTGTTCCCTCATTTATACATATATAAAAACCCTTTGAGTAATTCCTTCAATTCCAAACAAATTCACCAACCACACCATTGTTCTTTCTTTCTTCTTCTCAACCTCAAAAAATTCCAGTAAATTAACAAGAGGAAGGAACCAAGAAATTGATGTATAATAACATGGAAGAAAAAGCTGGCAAAACAAGAAGCGCAAGTCGTCCATCATCATGTTCAGCATTAGAGATGAACAAGAATTCACAAATAATATCCAAAGTGAAGCCCCAAATCCGAATAATTCATGTATTTGCACCAGAGATCATCAAGACAGACGTGGCGAATTTTCGGGAACTCGTTCAAAGGCTCACAGGGAAGCCATCACTGTCAGATAAGAAGAAGAAGAATAAGAAGAAAGAAACCAATATTTACAACATGAAGCAAATTCTTCCCGGCAAAAATAATAAGTTATTAGAGGAGCCGTCGACCATGTTGAACTGTGTGACCACCTTTCTTAACAAGAAAATGGAGTTAAGGACTGGATTTATTAATCCCTCAGAGTGGAGAGAAAGAATAAAAGGTGAAGAAGAGATATGGAGAAATGCAAATTCTGGTGGAGGTTTCTTGGATGGTTTGATGGAAGAGTTTAATCAGTTTCCTTTTCTTCCTTCAGATGCTGTTCACATGGATGCCCATGGAGAATCCCAACTTGCTTAATTAATATTGCTAATTAGTTCATATCTTGAGAGATGAGAACTATAAATGGAGTTAATTATTATAAGTCTAATGATGATCACTATTTAATTATTATTATTTGGTACTTAGGGTTTTACTTAATTAATTCTTTATATGATCATGATTAGCCCTTCTTCTCCCGCTATGGTGTTGACTATCTCCTACTAATGTTATGCAGAGGCTTGATACAGCTTTATCCAATGAGGCCAACTAAATCCACTATTTCTACACAAAATTCAGATTATACGTGAACAAATTATTTAAATTTCAATAAATATTATCTAAAATTTCACAAGCACGAAATGCATTATTGAAACCATCAAATTAAAATCTTGAATCACCTATGTGCAGGGCCTATTGTATACTCAAAAATTAAAATTTTGTTTTAGTTGTTTTTTAAAAAAAAAAAAATCAGGATATTAATTAGTTGTCTATCTCTATTTTTTTTTGTTATCTCAAGATACTTTACTAGGTTTTTGTTTGATCATCTTGGTGGGCCTTTCTTGTTTGCTTAAAATCTAATTAACGTATGGAGAAACACGATTTTGGTAAAACTATGAAGGTTTGATGAATATTTTACTTTTCTTGCAAGTTTCAGTATGGAGTATTTCTTATTTCATGATAGGATGAGATTTTAAAATGAAGAATAGTGCTAAAATAAGTAACCAAGTTGCTACTCAGTGTTGCATCCCAAATAAATGCAGTTATTTTAACCTGAATCAGCAGAATACATACAGTGAACGAGGAATGGAATAAAAGCTTATTATGTCGTCATGCAATTCGTAGAACTTATTAGGGTAGTCAGTGATTACAAGAAAAAGAAAGAAGTTCAAATATTAATGTAAAATTTAATCTTTAATGTCATGTCATAGAATAAGTTATACTCAGTTAAGAACAATTACCTCAACCGATACCTAGATGTATTATAATACCTATCTTTTTGCCTCCTAAATTGATTATTATTTTGTTTACCTCGAAAAATGGGATTGACAATTAAATATGATTTGTGGTTTTAATGATATGTGATTTATTCTAATATTAGGGAATATACAAATAATATTAGGTCTAAGTAAGAAGAATTGATGAACCAAACCAGTATTACTAGAGCAATAAGGACCTCGAGCTCGATTTTCTTAGGGGCCTCGAGGTGAGCTAAGAGCAATGAAATATGAACAGTAAAGTAAAAGCAATAAAGTTGAAGAACACTTGGTCATGAGCACGGTAAACAAGAAAAATAGAGTATAATATTCTATTGCAGTGAATAATGTGAGATGATGCTTACAAAATGATTGGGGCCCCCTTTATATAGGAGGAGAAAACCCCAATATAGTACATTTCTAATTATAATAAAGAATTCTATTGGTACAGTTGTATAACAACCTAGTACGGACTTGTACTATTTCGTATAGATCTTATCCTATAATTTCTGTCCTGGCCCACGTGTTCTTGAGAAATTCCTGCTCTTTCTTGAGTGTCTATGAGATAGTACTGCCCTCGATGTAGGTCATGTCAGGCCTTCGATCTACTTCCTCGAGGTGTGTATCCTTCAGTCGGGTTCGACCCCTACTTCGAGTCGCCCGAACTCGAACCCATGGCCCAATTTAAGACTTCGAAATTGGGCTCCTTGATTTTTACCATATACAGATAGTCCCCGTGTTTCTTAGAATAAGGTGATAAGAAACGATTTGATCCTCGATCTTCCCAAGCCTCTCAGGATGATGTCATGCTCGTGATGTAGGCGCTTTAAGTGATCGAAAATGTCATGTCAGCATGTTTCCCCAAAATATCAAATACGTTTCAGCTTTTTCGGCCACTTGCGCCGCCGGTTCCGTCGTCGGCTTTCTATAAATAAGGGGGTATTTGGCTGAACAAAAACTATACTCGTTCCTTCTTCATCTACTTTTAGCCCTTTCCCTGCTTTATCTCTTCCTCTAATCACTTATTTCTATGGTTCAAGTCTGTGACCACAAGGTCTCATAGAAGAAACTTTCCAGTTATGCCAAGCTTTCCTTTTTTAAAGCTTTGGCTCGAGACAACGAGAGAAGGGAACTGAATCCTTCCCGTATCAGAAGATATGCGAACTTTATACTGCTGCTCATCTCTCTTAACTTCAACCTGGTGTGGTGCTTCATTCCTTTTGCTTTCCATGGAATGAGGTGGCACTATTATCTACTAACTTTTGCATCCCACACCGGAACAGAGTTCCGAGGATGAACACTCTTGGATTGTTGCTTGTGCATCTTGCAACCCCTTTTGTTTTTTTCCTTTAGCTTGTTCTTTCTTAATATATTATGGCCAGAAATTTCAACGGAATGCTCAATCTCGGTTACTGAGGGTATAATTACAATTACCGAGGGTCTTCTGCCAAACATTTCCAAAGATCGGAAATGGTGCCCCCGAGAAAGGGATTTCTGGAGACACTCCTCACGAGATCGTGGCCTCAAAAGTGAATTAGGATCTTTGGCTTTTGTTTTTTGCTTCTTTGTTCCTGTGTAAGTATCCTTCGTGGGTGCCATAGTTACACTTTGTAATCATTTCTTGGAAGTATAAAAGGATCCCTTTGTATCCCTTTCGGCCTATGCTGAATTTTATTCTATCTTTATTCGTAAAAGACTCAATTTTATGATTTTAATGACCAGCCCAAATATCGAGCTTAGGACACAACAAACCCTTAGATTTTTAATTGATCAATGCAATACACTTCGAGGTTTTTGTTAATCCTTGAGCTGAGCTTAAATGTGAACTCAGAATGTCGGGATTCTCGAGCCCGAGTTAGGTGAGAGAAAAATCTCAAGTTGAAGTAAATCTTTAGATTTCCTTGCAATCCCCGAGTGAGAAACTTCTCCACCTCGGGTAGCCCATAGGCTTTTACAGTCGAGTGAGCATTTGCTCGAACTTGTAATAAGGATAGCCCTTAGGCCTTTTCACAGTCTTCGAGTGAGTAATTCCTCAAACTCGGATAGCCCTTGGGTTTAGTAATCCAGTGGATACCGTGCTCGAACTCGACTTGTAGGCTGCCCTTTATGGTTTTTGACAAATTAATCCTTGATGCCTTGATACTGATGCCAATATCGTAACATCAGCAGTTGAAGCGACTGAAAAGTTATTTTTGTACAATTTCTAAAATCATTAATTGGAGGCGGTTGGCGGTCGGCCTTTTAGCTTCCTCAGCATGCTTAAAAGACCTCTATAAATAGACAGATTTCACAACATTATAAACTTTATTATCATATTGTTCTAATAATCTCATTAGCCTTTTTCAATTTCCTTGAACTCTCCCTTCTCTCTACTATCAGCACTTTTCATTTTCTTGGAGTTTCCGCATTACGATGGCTAAAACCTCTAAATCGGTTCCCAGAAAGAAAAGGCTTCTTTATCTTCTCGATCGACCAAGAGTAAACCGGTAGTGCCTCCTCATATTGAGGAGTGCATCCCCCCACCATGTGAAATAACATCTGATTTCAAAATCGAAAAACCTGTATCGATACCAGGTCGATGCGAGCCCATGTCTCGATATGTTTGTTTGGTGACCAAGGCCGAGCTCAGGTAGGTAAAGGAGGATTGCAAGTGGGATAACAAAGAAATAGTGATTCCTTCCTTCGAAGAGGACATCACTACGTATAAAGCGTTGTACTTGAGCGTATATACTTACCCTTTTACGTTGGGTCTTGCAATTCCGGCTCAAGGTCTCATAAATCTAGTTATTCTTGACTTTTGCCAACGATGCCGAGTGACACTTGGCTAGATCTACCCCTCCTTATGGTGAATCGTTTACTTAATCAGGTTCTTTCTAGCCAAATTGAGGGTATGTCTTTTACCCTCAATCATCTGATCAGACTGTATAGTCCTCGACTTTATCTTTGGGGCTTGATAAAATTGCAATGTCGATCCTTAAAATCTTTCTTCTCTAGTATCGATGAGGACAAAGACCGTGGGTGGATGAGCCAGTTTGTCCGAGTCAGGACCTCCGATATAATTTCTGCTGATTGGATGTCGTTCCCCGAGGAGTGGAACATGAAATGTAAGTACGCAGTAGGTTTATACCCTGCTTTCTTTTCTCTTCCGCGGTTTCGTATTTTTCATTGGTCTAACCCTTTTACCATGGTGCAACCGCTGCGTGGTTTCCTGATGGGGTCCTAAACCTCGAGGGCTAGGTCTGAAAGCTGGCCTCCGCCTCCTCTTACTCGGAGCGTTGCTGACGAGATCTAGCTAAGGGTTGACGGGAGGCCAAAAACCATGGTGAGTTCTCTTGTTTATTTTCCTGTGCCTCTGTTACGGGATACTTACCTTGATTTCATATAGGTCTCGGAGACATCGTTGATTTGCGGCTGGCCCCGACTGAAGAAGTGGAGATTCCGAAGCCTTCTAAAGAAAAAAAAGAAGAAGAGAGTCATCTGAAAATCCCCTGAAGCTAAAGAAGAGTGTGGCTCAAAGGCCTAAGACCAATACAACGGCCTTATCTTCGGAAATGGCCCAACGCCTTCGGTATCAGGAGGAAGAAGAAAACGATGACAGCCTACGGGTAACCCATAAAAGAACAAATGTCGATACTTCGAAGCCCATCGAGCCGGTGGCGGCTGATGTGGCTCATTCCAGAGCAGAAGACATCTCCGAAGGGAATTCAAACAAAGTCCCCGAACTATCATCCTAAAAGAAGGTACCTCACCTAGGAGATCATTTGGAGGGCCAAGCCGAACGACTTTTCCCCGAGCCTCTTCAAATAAAAGAGAATGTCCCGAGTGTATCACTTGGGGTAATCAACGTGGATGATTCACCTCCTGGCCTCGAGTTCTCCGAGGGGAAAATCTAAGAGGCTCAGAATTTGAGGTCTTCTGAAGTGGAAACAAGCTATGAGGGGCATGACATCTTTCGAGAATGTCTCACAGGGCTTGAAGATGACCCCGACCTAGATGCTTTCTCCATTTTTGAACAAGTGAGTTTTCTGTTTTTATGCCTGCGCCTTTTTTTAGTTGTTTTGAATCTTCTTTCCTCCCTCTTTATGAAGGCTATGATGCTCCATAAAAGGGCATTTTCCAAGTCCCGAACCAATCTTGCTCGATGCGAGGATGAGCTTAAGAAGATTTCGAAAGAGAGGGACATTGTCAAAAACCTCTATGCTAAGAAAGAGATGGAGATCTATGATCTCCGAGTTGAGTTAATGCAGGCATGCCAAAGACGGGCCGAGTATGTTGAAAAGGTAATACAGCTCTCGAGGGTGGGTTATGCACTAGTTTATACTGGCGATCGGTACTTTTAATTTCATAGTTTCATTAGAAGGCCAACTTGGAGGCACAACTTTGGGAGGAGCTTAAAATGAAAGAGGCCGAAACCCTGAGGTAGAGACAAGGTATGGACAATCTTGCTTCTAAGAAGGAAACTCTGAGAGAGAAGCTAGCTTCACTCAAACGCTAGCTTCAAGATGTGAAGGAGGATAGCCTAGCTCGGGGTCTCGAGATCGAGGAGCTTAAAGTCAGATCTGCTGCCGAACTGGCCAAGGCCAAATCTGATATTGCGGTAATTATGACTTCATATCGAGCCGATGTCGAAGAAGCTAATGCTCGGGCAAGGGAGATCTCTACTGCAGTGGAGGATAAGTTATCAAGTACCCTTGACCATGCTAGGCAACAATCCCGGGGGATGACCCTCGAATAGGTACATGCTCGCGGCTTCGATCTTTCAGCCGATATTAAAGCGGCGAAGATTTTGGAAGAAGAGGCTGCCACTCTACTTTTCGATGAGGATGAATCAGCCAGTGGCTCCGAGAGTGGAGGAGACGAGGATGAAGCCCACGAGGATGAGGCTCTTGAAGATGTGACTCCTAAAGATGCGGCTGCCAAGGATGTGACCCCGAAGTAGTTTTAGGTTACTTTATTTCGTTTCTTTGTAAGACTTATTTGTGTATAGATCTCTTGTAATCATCTTTTGGAAATATGAGGGGAACTTTTTATCTTGTCTTTGGTTTGCGCTGGATTTAACATTGCCTTTGTTTATGGAAGACTTTGTTTGAATGATCAGTTTTGGAATTGGCTTGGGTTTGGGATATAGTAAACCCTTAGATGCTTATAGTAATCCTTGAGCCAAGTTTAAATCAATCTGACTCAAGCTCGAGATACTGTGACTCTTGATTCCGGGTCGAGTGAGAATGGAGTCTCGTATAATACATTTTTGGCCCTTAAGCCTTTCGAGGTTGGCCCTTAGGCTCTTATATATCGGCCCTTAAGCCCTTATATATCGGCCCTTGGGCTCTTATATATCGGCCCTTAGGCTCTTAAAGTTGGCCCTTGGGCTCTTAGAATGGCTATATAATTTTTCCCTCATTTCGCCTTAAATGACTTAGTGAATTTTAATTATGCCTTAGCATGTGTTTTTTGTACCCGTAGGATTTTCAAAGGTTCGACATATCGGAGCCTTATTGATAATTTGTCTGTGTAAACATAATCGAAAACCTCTTAAGGTATTTCCAAAGATTGATGTTATCGAAGCCTTTGGATATTTTGAGGGCTGAATTTATCGAAGACATTTATATTTTGCTTTGCTGAGGGTAGCCTAATTTAACTAGTTTTTACAAAGTGTTTGAAGGCCTTTAATTTATAGCGAAAGTCGGACATCTCCGAGCCGTATTATCTGGTCGTAGCCTTTATATGACCGTAGTCTTTAGTATGGTCGTAGCCTTCGTGTGTGTCACTTGGACTTGTTTTCCGATAACTTTTCGAACTTATTCGAGAAGTTAGTCCCTGAGAATATTGGCCTTGGCCTTTGTTTCGAGGGGATACCTTTTTGAGGTCTTATTAATACGAATTTTCGATGACAGTCCCCGAGTATTCGGGGTGTTTCTATGCTTTGGCTCTTAAGTCATTCCCGTAGGATGTAGAGTTCGTGTAGCGGTAGACTTCTTTAAAACACCAAATGCTTTTAACAGAATTAGCACATGTGTACATGCTTTGTTGTCAGGTCTTGACTTCTATATGGACATGGTTCATCTAACTGTTTGGCCCATTACAAAGTTTTCCTATCGAGGTTCTCTTAGGCATGAAGTATTTTCCTTGAAAATATGACCTCCGAGGGTGATGTCCGCCAGTATTTGGGGTTGATTGAAAAGAAACCCTGGATATTGTTGAGTGTTTCTTAGGCAGCGGATAGTTGTTTCCTCATTAAAAATCTTACCGGTAAAACCCATTTGGGACAAAATTTGAGTCAAGGGAAAAAGAGTGCAACACATGCTTTAAAACATATGGCCTTCGTGTAATAAGGGGTGTCTTCGAGATCGCGAGCCTTTGAAAGCTTCTATCATGCCGAGCTTGTAAGATCCTTTACCAACGACTCTGAGGTCTTGCTATCCGTGATTATGGTATCTTCGAGACCTTGACCTGGTCGGGGATGATTCTAATGCCTCGATTTGACATTATGAAGCCGAGAAACTCAATCGTGCTAACTTCGAAGGCACGTTTCTCTAGGTTGAGTTTCATGTCGCATCACCCCGAGACGTTGACTATTTCTTGCAAATGAATTAAAATGGTCCTCTTCACATAGGGACCTAACCAGTCATATCATCAATATAGGCTTTCATTATTTTACCTGTTTGTTCTTTGTACATCATGTTGACTGGATCATCATCCTTTTTGTTTTACAGGTTTAAACTTGGGACTATTACTCAGTCTATGTGTGGTGATTTAAGGTTAATCCCTGTCATATCTGAACGGGGCCAAGCAATGCAATCCATATTATCAATAATAAACTAAATGAGTTTTTTCCTGAGTTCGAGGGTTAACCCCGTTCTCTGGTGTACCTTTCTTTGAGCGGTTGACTCGGTAGCATCGGGCTTCTCGGTGACAACGAATGTTCAAGGAGCCAGGGAGTTCCCTTCTTCACCTTCAGTCACATGTTTATCCTGCTTCCGTCTAGACTTGGAGCTGTGATTGCTACTTAGCCACCTATTTATTTTTGGGGCTCGACTTCTCTGAGGTCAAGGGTTCTGACATCGGCACCACTTCCTCGATTGCAAACACCTCTTTTGCAGTATGTTGTTCTCTGTGGACTATTTTCACTCCTTCCTTTGTCTGTAACTTCATCATGTGATGGAGGGATGACGGCACTGCCCTCATATTGTGTATCCATGGCTTTCCAAGGAGTGCGTTATACCTCATGTCACCTTCGATGACATGGAACCCGGTGTCTTGTATGGTCCCAGCTACGTTTACTGGCAAAATAATTTCTCCCTTTGTTGTTTCACTTGCCATGTTGAAACCATTCAGCGCCCGGGTTGCAGGTACAATCTGATTTTGCATGCCGAGTTGTTTCACGACCATCGATCTAATTATGTTCGTAGAGCTACCTGGATCCACTAAAACATGTTTAACATAAACTTTATTTAAAAGGATAGCGATTACCAGGGCATCATTGTGAGGCTGGGATACGTCCTATGCTTCCTCATCACAGAACTATATGGCGTCTTCGGGCATATAGCTCCGAGTCCATTTCTCTTTTGTGATGGATACTTTGGTACGTTTGAATATAGGTCCCTGTGGGATGTCGACTCCACCAATGATCATGTGAATGACATGTTGTGGTTCTTCAGGTTCATTCTTCTTGTTTGCATCTCATTCTCGGAAATAGTTCTTGGCCAGATCATTGAGAAATTCACGAAGATGCCCTTCGTTGATCAATCGAGCTACCTCCTCCCTAAGTTGCCTGCAATCCTCGGTCATATGCTCGTAAGTACCATGATACTTACACATTAAGTTGGGATTCCTCTGAGAAGAATTGGTCTGTATAGGCTTGGGCCATCTAGTATATCTAATTTTGCCGATGGCTGAGATGATACCCGAGGCATCGACACTAAAGTTGTATTCTGACAATTTGGGTGCCTCCACCGGTCTCGAATGCCTGTCAAACCTGGTTTTTCTCATGAGTCCCTGGGAACTTTGGCCCCGATCTGCTCTTGGATCGTTCCGAGGTATGTTACATCTTGAAATGTTCCTTCGATCTTCGACATAAGGTTGATACCTTTCCCTTTTTGACCTTGGTTCCCTGTCTGCTTTTCCTGGATCCTTTGCTAATGACCTATTAGAATAAACAAAGCTCGAGGGGGCTCCCAATTGGTCATCCTCGACACTAATTTTCGATTAATACCTATTATGCACATCCTCCCAAGTCACAGCGGGGTACTCGATCAAGTTCTGCTTCAGCTGCTTTGAAGCAATAGAGCTTCGTTCATTTAGCCCCTGTGTGAAGGCCTGTACGGCCCAGTCATCGGAGACTTGTGGTAACTCCATTCGTTCTGACTAGAAGCGGGACACAAACTCCTTCAACATCTCATTCTCTCTTTGCTTTATTTTGAACACATCAGACTTCCTTGTTGTGACTTTTATAGCACCGGCATGTGCCTTTACAAATGAGTCTGCTAGCATGGCAAATGAATTAATGGCCTTCGGGGGTAAGTTATGGTACCAAATCATGGCTCTTTTAGACAGAGTTTCCCCAAACGTTTTTACTAAAACAGACACAATCTCATCGTCTTTCAAATCATTGCCTTTTATGCCACAAGCATATGTGGTGATGTGCTCGTTGGGATCAGTGGTTCCATTGAATTTCGGTATATCGGGCATGCAAAACTTCTTGGGAATGGGCATCGGAGCCGCACTTGGGGGAAAGGTTTTTGCACGAACTTCTTCGAGTCTAGTCCTTTCAAAATCGGAGGTGCTCCCAGTATCTGGTCGACCCTTGAATTGTATGTTTCCACCGTTTTGTCATTTTCTTGAATTTTCTTTTCTCTGGACTTGATATTTTTGGTTAGTTCTTTGAGCATTTTCATAATTGTGGGGTCAGTCCTCGAGCCACTTTCATCGAGCCTCTCTAGCTCTGGTTCAACACGCTGTGAGTTCACTAGTTCGGTTGTGTTTGGAGTTCTATTCTGACTCTGAAGTTGAGCGGTGGCGACTTGCTAGGCTTGCAACATTTCGATAATCACCTGGAGGATGACTCCTCCCTCTTCCATTCCTTGTGTTCTTTGGCCGTCAGGCCGAGCTTCCCTATGTGCATTCCGTACGGGGTCTGTGTCTGCATCCGTGTTTAGAGTGTTATGCGAACTGATATCAACTGGCTCCACATTCGGCACTCCCTCAGGGTTTATGGGTGGTACATCGACCCCTATACTATTTTTTTCTCCTAGACCTTCGTCCTCGTGAATAGGTGCATTCTGTGTGCTAGACATGATTAAGCCTGAAATCAAAGAATCTTTGGCAAGAAAAAGCGTGAAGAATAACGTGTGTTATCAGAAATCTAGCACTAAAATAATCACTATTATCTTTAGCCCCACGGTGGGTGCCAAACTGTTTATCTCGAAAAATGGGAGTAACAATTAAATATGATTTGTTGTTTGAAAGATATGTGATTTATTCTAATACTAGTGAATATACAAATAATATTATGTCTAAGTAAGAAGAATTGATGAACCAAACCAGTATTGCTAGAGCAATAAGGACCTCGAGCTCGATTTTCTTGGGGGCCTCGAGGTGAGCTAAGATCAATGAAATATGAATAGTAAAGTAAAAGTAATAAAGCTGAAGAACACTTGGTGAGCACGGTAAACAAGAAAAGCATAGTAGAATATTCTATTGCAGTGAATAATGTGAGATGATGCTTGTTGCATAGGATATAGAGCCATATCTTTGCTTCAGCGGTGAAGTCGATCGATTTCAAACCCCTTCTCTTGTTGGCCCATTTTTCTCTCATGCTTGCGGGATAGAGCTTAGACACAAGCCATTCTGTGTTGTTGCAATGATCTCTTTCTAGCACTGGATTGAGTGGGTGGTTAGGAATCCCAAGTGTGTCATTGATTTGCTCAATCTCAAACCTTACTGTCGTACCCCTTATTGTAGGTTGTGAGTCGGCGAAGTTTGTACGCTTAAGATTGGCATAAAATTCACGTACCCACTCCTCATTGACTTTGCACGGAGTAGGAATAAAGCATGACCATCCAGAGGTTTGTAGCCGGCCATAGAATTCTGGGAGTAGCTCGGCCAATTTCTCCTCAGCGATCCCTTTTTCTAGCACTATCTTTTTGGTGATGAGGTTATCATAATATCTGCGGTGATAATCAGCCGACATGAAGGGTGAGTTATCAAATGGTCCATCAGCCTCCTCCTCAATTTCATGATGTGGCTGAGCATTTTCGTTCATGTTTGGGTCCATTTTAGCTCAAAGTACCTTCACAAAATCAAAACAATGTTAGTCGGGCAATAGAATCATGTTAAGCAATTTAAAATAATGCAATTAGGCCAAAGAATCAAGTTGAACGGACCCGAGAAGCTTCAGTTGCAAAGCTACTGTAATTGCATAATCTGCCCAATTTCTGCACCTACGAAAAGACCATCGCAGGTGTGGTCCCGCATCTGCGAGTTTCACTCCGCTTCTGCGGTTTTGCTCAATCATGCCAAAAATCACACATGCGGAATAGTCAACGCAGGTGCGAGGCCGCATCTGCGGCACCTTTACCGCTTCTGCGATTTTCGCCCAAGGGTTCTAACACCCAGAATTCTTCAACTTTTTCAATTCTTAAACCTGATTTTGGCACCTAATTTATACTCAAGACTTCTAAATTGGTGCAATACAAGGACCAATGGCTCTATTAAAACTAATTTTGTGGTACTTAGCATATACCTTTCTTTTGGACAATTTATCAAACACATTGCATATAGTTAGAGTTTATGCTATTTTCACACGAATTTGGTTCTTAGATTTCCCAACAATTTGTTCTTCTTCATTAGCAGCATACACAAACCTACTCTCAACCAATTTTCCTCACTTCCTAAAACTAATAACAATTAAACAGAAAATAGAAAGAGAAAGAAAATAGAGTTGTAGAAAAATGAGCTTACACAATTGAAGAAGAAGAAGAAGAAAAAGAAACGGGAAGCAAAAGAGAGGAGTAGATGAGAGACAAGTTAACTGTGTGGTCTTGTGCTTAAGAAATTTGAGTGAGATTAGTTGTGTGAGGAAAAGTAGTGTGAGAGAGAAGAGGGAATTTTGGGTTTTGGGGGAAAAAAGTTCAGCACATACCTGATGAAATGAGGGTTCAACTAATTAATGTTTCCCAATTTTCTGCACCTCCGGTTCATTTTACGCTTCTATGCAGTCGCTTCTGCATTAAAGGGACCACATCTGCGGCTAGAAAACGGCTTTTGCGGTAGCGCACCTGCATGAATTTTCTGCAGGTGCGGTTACAACAGGTTCCAGTGACCAATTCTGGCCAGCTACTGTTTGGTGTCATTCCAACATCCCAAACTCTTTAATTCAACTCCAAAAAATCTGAAACTTGGCAGATTAGTCCAAAATAATATTTTAAGCTATTGTACAAAAGAAAATTTCAAAAAATGACTAGAAATTTTGAAAACTATGGGTAGCCTCCCACCAAGCGCCGCATTTAACATTGTGATATGATGCAAATCAACTTTACCACTTTTCTAGCCACTTGGACGATATGAATTGGGCACCCAACTTGGAATCAAGCTTGTGACCACGAGCGGTGGGGGATGGTAAGTAGATGATCAAGCCAAGCATCAATTTCTTCATTTTGCACTTCTTGGCTTTCATGTGAGGAATGTTATTTTTCCTTCTTGTTCCCTCAAATTGTAAAATGTATGGCATTTGTCTTTCCTCCTCGCAATTCCTCATTGACTCGTGTAGTTCAATTCCTATATCACCACACAATTTCAATGTTGAAAAATGCTTGGAATGTAATATCAAACCTCCAAATTACAATTCTTCCCGGATTTTGACATCCTCCTCCCCCCCTCTCCCCGATTAGATTCAATCTCAACCATATTTTCATGCACACCGGTTGACTCTACTTTCATATTTTTCTTGGCATCACTAACACTCATGGAGTCGGTTGGCAGATGTTCAATTCTTGATTCCTCAAAGTAGAGCTCACTTTCTTCCTCGTAGTCGAACTCTTCTTGACTTCTTTCCACACTCTCAAGTTGGTGGGCATAGTGAACCTCAACCAATATTTTCATTTGACTTTCCAAAGTGCGGATATTATCATCATTTTGAGTCAAGACTTGCTTCAAGTCCTCGAGTGCAAAGTTGTGCTTCTCCACATTTTCAAGAACGGCCTCCAACATGAGCATCATCTTCTCATTTTTAGCATTTGAGAGTTCTTCTTAGTTTTGATCAAGTGCCAAAGAAGGATTTTCAGCTTCAACCTCCAAAGAAGATTCTTGGCTATCATTAACTTCCAAGGCTTTTTGGACCTCTAAAGCTTCAAGCATTTCTTTTATTTGCAAGTACAACCTTTCAAGTGCTAAGTCATTTTGGAGACTATTTTCCAAAAGCTCCTCCAAGGCACTTTGTTCTTTGTTTCCTCCTTCAATTAGGTATTCTAACATGAGCTTGAACTCTCCATTTTGACCATGCTCAACTTTTCCATTTCCATAGCCCTATCATTTTCATCACAAAAAGTAGAATCATCATAGCAGGGGCTTGGGGAAGGGAAGAACAAATAAGCACAATACTCCCAATGACCATTTTGACGACCACACTTATCACAAATACTCCACTCATGGGTTTGAGATTGTGCGCACAATCCATCTCCAGGAGAATTTAAATAATTTTGCCACAAGTGTGGTCCTCCACAATAAGGACATGGGTCATCAAAGTATGAACACCTACCATCCGACCCATTTTTATTATATGATGCCATTTTTTAAAACTAAAAAAATAAACAAGAAAAATAGACGAAAGTAAGAAAAATAATTATACAAATATTCACAAGTTTGGACCAAAGCACTTACGCTTATTTATCAAACAACCTAAATTACGCCAAATTGTTCCCCGACAACGGTGCCAATTTAGATGACGTCCAAATCAACTACTAAAAAGTAAATAGACACGGTCGCATGCAATATAATTTACCCAACTATGAGTCGGGGTCGAATCCCACAGAGAACGATATATAGGGGATTAGGAATGTAAGAGAATTATCACTTGTTATGCAATGCCAAACACTTAGAATTGTTTCTAGAAAATATTTATACCTAAATGTGGAAATGTAAACTAACTTAGAAAGCAAGTAAAATAATCATTGGCTACAAGTATGGATGCATTAGGAATTACACACAAGTAACGATCCAATGTATTTTATGATTTTATAAATATGAGCAAGTTTATGTTAATTAGCCACAGATAATAATTCTATATTAGCTTCTTCCAAAGACTAACAAGACTTCCCAATTGAATTATCCCTAAATCAATTATGAGATTAAGCACACCCGGATATGGCTACAAGTAGTTCAATTTTATCCCTAGGTAGAATCTATAAAATGAGGGTTAAAACCTCAAGTTCTTGTTAATTAATCTTTTCCAAAACCCAAATAATCTTTCCCAAAATTAATTCGGAGTTAATGGGCGAATCCTAGGGTTAACTAATCTTTTTGGAAACATTAAGGAACAAAAATAATTAAAGAAACAATAACTCACTTCATAAAAAGATAAAAATCATTCAATACATAAGCACAACACAAGATATCTAATCCACATTTTAAACAAGAATATTTCCATAAACAAGATTCAAGTGTTGGATAAAATGCTACACACTTAGATATTCAATACAAAGCAAGGAAATGAAGAAATGAACATAAATGGGTAAGAAATTCTCAACCAAAAGCTTCAAATCTTCAAGACCAAAGTATGTGTGCAAACCCTGGCTCCCAAAACTTGTTCTCTCTAGTGTTTGAGACTGAAAATAAGCCAAAGATATGCCAAAAATTAGCTAGGTCGTGTATTTGTGGGTTTGGAAATGAGAAAATGTGAAATGTCATTGCAGTCCAGTTCTGATGCCCGTTGATCGCACCTGCGGAAGAATCCTCGCAGGTGTGGCTCCGCATAAGTGGATATCTTAATGCAGAAGCGGAAAATTTGAAGGAACTTCTGGTACCGTAGATGCGGGCTCTTAAGCACTAATGTGCAACCGTTTCTACGGTTCTCTACTCGCATATGCGATTTCTGGCAAAGTAGCTCAGCTCCGCAGATGCGCTCCATTTCTCGCAGATGCGGGGTCTCTTCTGTGACCACTCCTCCGCAGATGCGGAATCACAGAAGAGTTTTGCATTGTTTTCACCTTTTTTTTGCTCAATTCCACTTCAATTGAATTCAAATCACTTCATGGCATCATTTACCTAAAAATCTAACAATACACACCATAAACGACCTCATATTATAGTTAAAGGACATAAAAACTAAAGAAAAGAGACTAGAATGAGTGGTAAAATCACCACTCATCAATGCTTACAAAATGATTGGGGTCCCCTTTATATAGGAGGAGAAAACCCCAATATAGTACATTCCTAATTGTAATAAAGAATTCTATTAGTACAACTGTATAACAACCTAGTATGGACTTGTACTATTTCGTACAGATCTTATCCTATAATTTATGCCTTGACCCACGTGTCCTTGAGAAATTTTCGCTCTTTCTTGAGTGTCTTCGAGATTGTACTGCCCTCGATGTAGGTCGTGTCAGGCCTTCGATCTGCTTCCTCGAGTTATGTATCCTTCAGTCGTGTCCGACCCCTACTTCGAGTCGCCCGGACTCGAACTCATAGCCCAATTTAAGACTTCGAAATCGGGCTCCTTGATTTTGACCGTGTACATATTTCTTAAATTGAGCTAGCCATCTGTTTACGGGTTCGGCTGAACCCAGTAGCTTTTATGCAGATTCTGTATTTGTCTTGTGAAATTCATAAAATATGTACAATTTATTATTTTAGAACCTAGTAACTTAAAAGAACTAGAATTCCGAATCCATAAGCTTCAAATTCTGACTTCACTTCTGAGTATTCATATTGTGGTCTTGTGGAAATTTAAGTTGTTGAAACTTAAGTTTTAATGGCTTTTTACAATCTTAGAGGAATACAAAACCTATGCAGCAATAGAGGGAGCTTAAATTTCTTAAGAACAAAGATTACTGTATCAAAGCCGATCATTTCTTGTTCCCCAAATATATTTTCCTAATAAAACTCACCTATATTGGAGAAGGGGGGAAAAAGGAAGAGGCAAGTCGTACAATTAATACTACTCCTAGATGGGTAGATTTAACTTATGAACAAGAACACAATGTCAAGAAAATTTATACTATCTGTTTATAACTAGACATTTGCTAATCTTACAGGTTACCAAATTAGACTTGCTATAAACAATTATCTATTGTTTATAAGTCATTTTAATATGATAGTGTAAAAGTTTACTATTGAAATTGCACATAAGTTAAACTCTTATATAGGTGTCTACACTAGCTGATGTTAATGTAAATAAATATATTGTAATTGATCGCTTTACCAAACTATAATATAAACTTTTTGTCTTCCACGTACGTGCAGTCGTGCACCATTGTCGCATATTATTATCTTGAAATAATAATACTATGAGAAATCCCATAAATCCAAATAGAGGTGAATATAACATAAAGCACGTTCAATATTGTTTCATATTATTATCTTGAAAGTTTTACGCTTTTAACTATATTTAATTAACTATTATGTATTCTGAATCCATTTTATTATCCTTGATGACTACATGAGTATAATCTTAATACAAGGTTACACATACAGGAGTACTGTGTCTAAGGGCGAAGCTAGAGTGTCAAGAGCGGGTTCGGCCGAACCCAGTAGCTTTGGTTCGAACACTATATTTGTCGTAAAGAATTTATTGAATATGTATAAATTATTAATTTAGAATCCAATAACTTTAGGCGATAAAAATCCCGAACTCATAGGTTGGGATTCCTAGCTCCGCCTCTGACTGTGTCATAATTCAAATATATCTGTTCTACGTCCATTGTAAAAAAGTATTCAAATGACTTTATATTATACTACTCTACTTGTTTAATTTTAGTATGTTTTTTTTCCAGGTTTGGTTTTAGTATATAAACAAGAAAAACACAGATCTTTAACGAAATATTTATGACCCCTCGCAAAATTGACAGATTTGTGAAGACTCTACAAAGGAATTCATCAATATAGACGAATTTGTTACAGTATTATAAAAGTTTTATACATCCATTACGAATATTATTCTTGTCACTCGAATTTGTGACGTATTTTTCGGTCCAAAATATTATTTTTGCTTAAAGTTTTGGATTCGATGCTCATAATCTTTTAGTATATAGACCTGGAACATGTAGATATATACTTATAAAATTATGTTCTTTTTATATATTTCTAGTAGTTATATGTAGCAGGATTGACCCAGAAGCAAAAATATTCATGTCTAGACATGTGGATTCAAATTTGATATACTCCTAGGTACAAGTATTGTCACTAAGAAAGTTATAAATTATATTTGCTCTCCAAATTTATTTATTTTTTTACTTATAAGAGATTTGAAAATAAGGCAAAAATAATATTTACAAGATTATTCTTCCCTTCAATTAAAAAGGGTCCAATTGACCCATTTCCGCCTATAAATATTTTATCTTCTCAAGATGTCATCTCCACACGAAATCTCCCTCCCTCCATCTCTCTCTCTCTCAGAGTCATTCTTAAATAGATTATGTTAGGAAGCTACACTTCAAATTTACTTGACCAATTCTTATCTCTGACAATTATTTCAAGTTTTCTTTTTCTTTTTCCTTTTTGTAACATATATAGAGAAATTGAAAGCATGAATTCGAAGAAATAGAAATTTGACTCTATACTAACTTAGAAATGATATAAAATTACCTTGAAATATTAAAGTTTGATTTTAAAATGTTATATAATTAAATTAAAAAAGAAAAACTAGTTACACTCAAAGTGATATATAAATTTGCTATAGCTTATAAATAGTTGCAACTTTATTCTGCATCCAACTGGTGCAGAGCTCTAATTTCACCCAGAAGCCAAATTTGCTAGCTGCCCCATTAATTTAATATAATAGAAAAACACTAAATTTCTACAAAAGAGGAAAAAACGATTTTTTTTCTGCTATGAAGCCTAAGTCAAGTGACTCCTTCAAGTCAAAACACGTTATCAGTTAAGTTGATTCATATTTCACACTACGTCAACAAATTCCAAGATTTCTTGTTTGAGTGAAAATCTGCTAAAATACTTCACAAGTTGAGAACTTACTGAATCCTGGTCCACCAACACGATGAGAAGATAATAGCAGCATGCGTGAACCAAAGATGTCATAAAGAAACAATCATACAAACGTAAGATGGACATGTCTAATACCAACTCTGATAACAACCTTTCTATTTCTTACTAACATCAACCACTTCTTCCATGTCAAAAAGACTCATTCACAAAGCCGTGGCAAGTTTTACCACTTCTTTTCTACAATGGAGTGAGCTCATGTTCGTTGCTCATCGATGTGGCATTACTGTGTACAACACTTGTGAAAAGAAAGAATGAGGTAGGTAGGATTGTTGTGAAATTGATATACAACATATTTTCAGTGTTACCTAGAAGTGTGAGTAATGGAAGAAAGAGTTGTTTTTTCATACAAAATGTGCCTATAGTCAGTTAACTCTCATATTCAGTTATTGGCTCCGTTTCAGGCGGTGCCTCCAACCTTGTTAGGACCTCGGGTTCTCCTGCCGCATTTCTTACGATCTGCACCCAACCAGCAAATATCATGAGAGTTTCTTAGAAGTAAAAAAATATAGAGATGACTCACCAGGATCTCGTCGTCAAGGTAAGAAATCATAATAAGTCTCTGAAAGGTCCCTCCTGACATCGCAACAGCCCAGAGTGAGAAGCAACAGAAATAAATGCCTAACGCTAAGCAATAACATATAAATCTAGAAAAGATACTTTCTTCAATCTGCTATTTTCCTAATCCTCTTTAGCTTATTCCTTGTATTTCAAGATATTAGAGTATGCACTCATCATTAATAACATGAAGCCTTTAAGAAGCATAAACAAAGTAACCAAAAAAGACGAGATTTGAAATTCAAGAAATATCAATGTGCTGAAGTTGAATAAGTTCTCGACGGTGGATAAGCTGGATAAAATCAAACAATCAAAATAAGTCAAACTAAGTCTTGCTTGAAGCCAAGTGCAGGCAGATGAATAACTCCGAATGGCTTTTACCGATGCTATAAGATTTGAGCATTTGAAGAATTGATTGACTCGATCAATAGGCTTCGAAAAACAGCATCTTAATGAGGCAAATGCTTGTTGATATGTCGAAAAACTTAATTCTCCCTCCATCTCATCTTTACTGTCCCATTTACGAGAATTGACCCTAATGATATCCCCCTAACCAAAAAGAGATCCTTTATTTCAAACTACCTTTTTATTTGTAATGAGTAGAAAACTCAAAAATCATATAATTAGGTAGATGAAGAAAACAGGAAGAATTTCAGAAAATAAAGTGGATAGAGTAGAATATCACTTTTACCAATCAAAGTGTTTTGTGGATGAACAATATCATTTCGCAAGTAACCAAACAAGCTAGTGTCTGCAAAATCCTAAGCAAAGAAAAAAAGACTGCAAATTTCCAGAACAAAAGGGAAACAGAATTGGCCACAACAACATACCCAGTATTATCCCACACCGTGGGGTCTGGGAGGAAACAGAATTGGCAGACATTTAATAATCGGATATCATAATTCACAAGGCAAAAGATAACAAACTAAAATTAAAATTAAAAAGAATACTCCCTCACCCTCAACCCAATTTATGTGATGAAGTTTGACTGGGTACAGAGTTTAAGAAAGAAAAAAAAGACTCTTAAAACTTATGGTGTAAAATAAACCTAGATATTTATGTGGCTATAAATCATCTCATTAAGAAAAAATGCGAAGTTTAAAGTATTAAATTGTTTCTAAATAAGTATGACACTCTTTTTGGGCCAGACTAAAAAGGTAAGTACGAAGCATAAATTGGGACGGAGGGAGTAATTAATAAGGCAAGTCAGAGAAAGATATTCATAGTGCCTGAACACACTTTTCTCCATCTAAGGTATACACAGCAAACTGAATTAGCCCATTTTTGCTAATATTTGCACATATTATAGTTTTAGCTCTCTTAACAAGATACAGTATCTCTGCATTAAATGAGTAAGAACTAAGAAGTATGTTTTAGTTGATAACAAAGATCAAATCCTACGGTAATACTGAAATCTCACCAAGAGGAACTTTCACCCCACTGGAAACAGCATCTTTAATGGGGACAGGAAGTTGTTGCAAAGTGTTAAAAGCCTGGCCAAAAGCACCTCTTAGTTGTTCAGGTACAGCTTCCTCATTGACCTTTGGAGATTCAAATGTCCCTTCAACATACTCTTCCTTCATACGAAGAGGTCCCTCAACACTATATTTGGTGGAGATGATAAACTTATTCTCAATCTGCATTTTTACCACAAGTATTTTCACTTGTTCAGAATCTATGATCAGAATTCAGACATACTAATAATTCACTAACATTTCACAATGATCTCAGCTGATAAATTGAATGCAGCAATGCCCTGACTCCTTGATTAAGACTCAATTGATATTGACCAATGTAGAACTAATTGCCAGCTTGCAAGAATCAGGGGCCAAGCTTAAGTTAATGCGAGGCAAAAAGAATACTTATACTGGCAAAAGTTATGCGGTAATCTATATATAATTTTATGGAGGACAGAATGTAGAGCAGGAATAGTGTATTAGCAACACCTGGATAGAAGTATCTAAAGATAAAAAATATTTTAAAGGAACAATCCTTATAAAATTATTCACCTTATAGAAGTCACTACATTATTATTCATCGCATAATAATCCCCACATTATTAACCTCATAACTAGTTTGTGAACCAAACAACCCCTTCATTTGTAGAAATTTTTAGTATTGTTTACTTTCAACTTTTCTAGTAGAGGGAAGATTACTGAATACTAGCATGGACTTTGCATATCAAATTTTCCAACAAAGATAAATTACCGAATTTAGTAATTTGACTTGTGCAGTAGCAGTCCCATATCCATCCTTGATCAGCACATCTAATTTTGATAAATTTACCAACGTCGGAGGAATTCTCCTGCAACAGCATGATTTTGGTAGAAACATTATTAGCTGACATTCATCGAAGTAAACTAGAAGCAAAACCACAATCAGCTTCACCTAAATGTTCAGAAGATATCAACTGAAATTAGCACATTGGCTAAAAGTGAACAAGATGCACCCGCAACTTAAGTAATGTGCTGAATACAACATTTAAGACTCTAACAATATCTTACTCCCTTTAAAAGAAAAATGCCTTGCTAACAGAGAATCAAGCCAACAGATTCTGGTTCACAGCTCATCCAGCCAGGGGCGTATCCAGGAGGAGTATGGCTTCACGTGCACCCATGCTCTCCTCCCTTTACCATATATAGTAATGTTATATCTCTTCAAAACTAATATATGTGTGCGCGCCCGAGCTCAAAGAGTCTTATGGTGCAATAGTTACTGGGTGCACCTCTACAAGTGAGGTCAAGGGTTTAATTCCCACGCCCATCTTGCATTTTATAATTAAATACTTTTTTTCTTGGTCTTCCTTTTTTTGTTTGGTTTATACTTTCAAAATCTCCTCCTAGACCATATATGGTCAATGAGTTCAACTAATCAAAATATTTTTGACACGGAGTATATATGTAAAATGTCACTAAAATTTCAAATAAAAAATAGAACCTATAATTTCAAATGTATAATGGGGTCAATGGTAAGAACCTAAAGGTTGAACCCATCAAATTGAAATCCTAAATTGTGTTGATTAGCTTAGTTATTAGGAAAGATTTGATTCTGATTGATTGTAAAACAACAACAGCAACAAAAAAATCTAGTGAAATCCCACAAGTAGGGTCTGGGGAGGATAAAGTGTACGCAGACCTTACCCCCTACCTTATGACGGTAGAGAGGTTGTTTCCGCATGACCCTCGGCTCAAGAGAAGTGAAAAGGAAGCAATAAACAGACAGTAGCAACAACAAAGTATTTAGATATGGGCGCAAATGGAGATACGTGCAATAACAGAGATCTAAAAATACGACACTATAAGAATAGAGTCAATCTTGCTGGAAATAATGACACAATGAAATAGCAAGGGGCTAGGAATAGGAAATATGCAAGACGAGTACTAATACTACTGGGAAGACTAGATGAAACTCTAGACTGCCTGTCAACCCACAACCTTAATCCTCGACCTCCACACCCTCTTATCGATGGTCATGTCCTCGGTAAGCTGAAGCGGCGGCATGTCCTGCCTAATTACCTCACCCCAGTACTTCTTAGACCTCCCTCTACCCCTCCTCTGACCCGCCATGGTCAACCTCTCATACCTCCTAACCGGGGCATTGGGGTCTCTCCTCTTCATATGTCCGAACCATCACAACCTCGATTTTCGCAACTTATCTTCTACAGAAGTCACGTCAACCTTGTCCCTAATATACTCGTTCCTAATCTTATCTTTCCTGGTATGCCCACACATCTATCTCAACATCCTCATTTCCGCTACTATCAACTTCTGGACATGAGATTTCTTGACTGACCAACACTCGGTTCCATACAACATGGTCGGTCTAACTACCGCTTTATAAAACTTGCCCTTAAGTCTAGGTGACACATTCTTGTCACACAAAACACCATAAACGAGCCTCCATTTCACCCATCCCGCTCCAATACGATATGCGACATCATTGTCGATCTCGCCGTTACCCTGTATCAGAGACCCAAGATATTTGAAATTATCTCTCCTGGGGATGACTTATGTATCCAGCTTCACGTCCACTTCTACTTCATGATCCCAATACTAAACTTACACTCCAAGTATTATGTCTTCGTCCTGCTCAACCTGAAACCTTTAGACTCCAGGGTCTATCTCCACACCTCTAACCTAGCATTAACCCCCCAACGCGTCTCGTCAATCAACACTATGTCATCTGTAAATAACATACATCATGGCACCTCTTCTTGAACGTGTCGAGTCAACACATCCATCGCTAGGGAAAATAAAAATGAGCTAAAAACTGATCCTTGATGTAACCTCATCACCACTGAGAAATAATCTAAGTCTCCTCCCACAGTCCTCACTTGAGTCTTAGCTCCATCGTACATGTCCTTAATCACCCTAATGTACGCTACTGAAACACCACTAATCTCCAAATATCTCCATAAAACCTCCCTAAGGACTTTATCGTAGGCTTTTTCTAAGTCAATAAACGCCATATGCAAGTCTTTCTTCCTCTCCCTATACTGCTCCATCAACCTCCTTACCAGGTGAATGGCTTATATAGTCGACCGCCCTAGCATGAAACCGAACTGGTTCTCCGAAATAGACACTCCTTCTCACCCTCCTCTTCACCACCCTCTCCCAAACTTTCATGGCGTGACTCAGCAGCTTGATACTATAATTATTGCAATTTTGAATATCACCCTTGTTCTTGTACAACGGGACCAACAAACTGCGCCTCGACTCTTCGGACATCTTATTCGTCCTAAAAGTAACATTAAACAAAAACGTAAGCCAATCCAAGCCTGCCCGACTCGCGTTCTTCCAAAATTCCACCGGAATCTCGTCTGGTCTGGTCGCCGTACCTCTACTCATCTTCCACATAACCTTATTAACCTCTTCAGCCTTAATACGTCTACAAAACTCGAAATCACGCTGGCTTTTCAAGTTTTCCAACTCCCCAAGTACAATGATCATATCCTCATCCTCATTTAAGAGTTTATGGTAGTAAGTTTGCCACATGCGCCTAATACACGCCTCCTCTACCAAGACCTTACCTTCCTCGTCTTTGATGCACCTCACTTGGTCCAAGTTCCGAACCTTTCTCTCTTTAGCCTTGGCTAACCGGAACAGTTTCTTGTCGCCGCCTCTACCCCCAACTCCTCAAACAAGCATTCAAATACTGCAGTTTTGGCCGTCGTGACCGCTAACTTCGCCTCTTTCTTAGCCTTCTTATAAAACTCCCTATTTGTCCTCCCCTCCTCCTCATTGGCGCTCTCCATTAGTTTCACATACGCCGCTTTCTTGGCTTCCACTTTTCCTTGGATCTCTCCATTCCACCACCAGTCCTCTTTGTAACCCCCAGGTAGCCCTTCGTGACCCCTAACACCTTTCTAGAAGATTCCCTAATGCAGTCCGCAGTCGTGGTCTACATACAACTCACGTCCCCGTTGCTCCTCCAGACCCCATAGCCAACAACTTCTCCCTTAATACTTGAGCTTTGTCCTTGGTCAAAGTTCCCCACTTGATCTTAGATTGACCTTACACTGCCCTCTTCTTCTTTTCTCTCTTAATCTCCAACTCCATTACCAAGAGCCTATGTGGATCACGACTGCGGACTAATTAATTGATTGCAACTTATTTTCCTTCCTAAAATAGTCATAGGACCTAGTGTATAAATACATTTGCTTAGGTATGTAAGAAATATACAGAAATACAAGACGCCTTTTTTTCAAAATCTACATAGTATCAGAGTCATTGCCGCCTTTTTGAGGTGAGCTATCTCCCTCATAGCACTACGGTTCCGATTTTATCAAAGAGATCGAGTTTTCTCTCTTGGTGGTTGTCCACAACACAAACTCCTTCTGGTCCCGTCGAGACAAATTTGGTTTCCAGCGAGGCAGGTTATTTTTTGAGCAATTTTCTTCAGAGTTCCTTCTGATTGGACAGAAAATATGGAGACATTCAAGGAGACGGTTTCTGAAGAAATCTAGTTTTCGGATGAAATTCAGCTTCTCAGTCGCCTCCTAGCTTAACTTGATTCCGCTAACATTGCCACATCCAATTATGTGCAATCAGGTACTGCCTTTGCTGCTCCCCTTAATTTTTGGATTGTTGATTTTGGTGCAAATAGACACATGACAGATTCTTCTAAAGACGTTCAAAACTATTCTCCGTGTCTCAAAGAGATAATGTTAAAATAGTCGCTGGTTCTTTAACACCTATCTCTGGAACATGTTCTGTCATTTGTACTCTTAATATTAAACTATCATTCGTGCTCCATGTCCCTGAGTTCCCTATCAATCTTTTATCTGTTAGTGCCATCACCAAAGCTCTAAACTGTAAAGTCGAGTTCTTTCCCGATCATTGTATTTTTAAAGATCTTTGAATAGGGAACAGAATTGGTAGTGGTAGATTGCATGACGACTTGTATATATAAGATGGAATTCAAAACTCTGGTCAAGCCTTTTTTGGGAAAAGTAAGGATGTCAACCAAGAAATAATACAGCGGCATAGACGGTTAGGACACCTATCATTCTTTGTTTTGAAGAAGTAATATTTCGATTTGGTTTCAAGGACTCAATTTGAATATTTGTTCTGTGATGCGTGTAAATATGCCAAGCATACTAGAAACTCTTATCCTGCAAGTGATAATAAAAGCATAACTTTGTTTATGACTATTCATTCTGATGTATGGGGTCCTACCCAAACGGTTTCCTTGTCTGGTAGTCGATGGTTTGTTTCTTTCATTGATTGCTACACTAGGATGACTTAGGTATATTTGTTAAAAGCCAAAAGTGAAGTTTTCTCTTGTTTTTAGTCATTTCATAAGATGATTTGTACTCAGTTTGATGCCAAAATAAAAATCTTGATAACTGACAATGGCAACAAATACATGGATAAAAGATTTGGTACTTATTTGGAGTCCAATAGGATAGTCCATGAGACTAGTTGTCCTTACACTGGTGCAGAAAATGGAGTTGCTGAAAGAAAAACTAGGCATTTGTTAGAGGTAGCAAGATCTCTTATGTTCACCATGCATCTACCAAAACCTTATCAGGGGATGCTATTCTAATGGTTGCCTATCTTATCAACAGAATGCCACTTAAAACCCTCAATTTTCAAAGTCCTCTAGAAGCTTTAAAGGGTAAAAATGAATAAACTAATCCTCCTAAGGTCTTTGGGTGTATTTGCTTTGTCCACACTAGAAATTCTAAGAAACTTGATCTTAGAGCTATAAAGTGTATTTTCATTGGGTATTCTCCAACACATAAAGGTTACAAATGTTATCATCCTCCCTCTAGGAGATCTTTTGTTGGCATGAATGTTATTTTTTGAGAATCTGAGCCATACTTCAGTATTATCTCATTACCTCTTCAGGGGGAGAGCAGTAACGAGGAAGAGGTGATTCTATCTAGTTCCATTACTGGACCTCTTGATGACATTGTCATAGGGGAAAGTGAAATTGGAGAAAGAATTTATGGGGGAGACTATTGGGCGTTTGGATATGCTAGATTTGGAAACTTACTCAAGGAAAAATAGAGCAGAAAAAGGCATCATGCAATCTACTGAAACTGAACAATCTTCTATTGGTGAGTTATCTACATTTCCTAATGAGTTAGATGAACCTATTGCTCACAGAAAAGGAGTCAGATCTTGCACCATCAAATACCTTTTATCTAATTTTGTCTCCTATAATTCTTTGTCTCCCTCCTATAGAGCTTTTGCCTTGTCCATTTCTTCTGTATCTATTCCTTGGAATTGGAGGGAAGCTTTTGCAGATCCTAAATGGAAGCGCCTATGATTGAAGAAACGAAGGCCTTGTCAAAAAATGAGACTTGGGAACTTGTCACTTCATCACCCGACAAGAAGTTGGTTGGCAACAAATGGGTCTTCACTGTGAAGCACAAAGCTGATGGCTCGATCGAAAGATTCAAAGCAAGATTAGTGGCTAAGGTATTAACTCAGACTTATGGAGTAGATTATCAAGAGACATTTGCCCATGTTGCTAAGAAGAACACTATTAGAATTATTTTGTCTTGTGCAGCTAATCTTAATTGGGACTTGCAACAGTTTGATGTGAAGAATGCATTTCTTCATGGAGACTTAAGAAGAGGTGTATATGGAGATTCCTCTTGGATTTGATACTGCTCAAAGTCAAGGAAAGGTATGCAGATTGAAGAAAGCCTTGTACGGACTGAAGCAATCCCCCAGAGCTTGGTTTGACAAATTCTGCAAAGCAATGATCTCCTTTGGTTACCAACAAAGCAATGCTGATCACACCCTCTTCATAGACATCATACGTGTAAACTCACTCTTCTCATAGTTTATGTTGATGGCATAGTAATGACAGGAGATGACAAAGAGGAGATGGCCCGATTGAATAAATTGTTGGCACATGAATTTGAGATCAAGGATCTAGGAAAATTGCACAACTTTTTGGGAATTGAGGTTGCTAGATCAAAAAGAGGAATCTTTATTTCTCAAAGGAAGTATATTTTGGATCTCTTGAAAGAAACTAGTATGACAGGATGCAGACCCGCAGAATCGCCTGTTAAAAGCAATCACAAGTTACAAAGCGGAGTTGGAGAGTCAGTTAATAAGGAGAGATATCAGAGGTTAGTTGGAAGACTCATTTATCTCTCCCACATTAGACCAGACATAGCCTATTCAGTTAGCCTGGTAAGTCAGTTCATGCATGATCCTCGAGATCCTCATATGCGAGTTGTCTTTCATATTTTGCAGTATCTGAAGTCTACTCTAGCGAAAGGTCTACTTTTTCCCCAAACATGATCACCCTGGATTTCTGGATGACAGAAGATCTACATCCGGTTACTGTACGCTCGTAGGAGGAAACTTGGTTACTTAGAGAAGCAAGAAGCAAAATGTAGTTGCTAGATCAAGTGCAGAGGCAGAATATAGAGTTATGGCCCAGGGTGTTTGCGAACTGCTTTGGCTACAAAAGCTACTAGACGAATTGAGATTGTATGAAACAGGAAAACTTTCCTTGTACTTTGACAATAAGGCTGCCATCAGTATAACTTATAATCCAGTCCAGCATGACAGAAGAAAGCATGTGGAAATTGATCGACACTTCATCAAAGAAAAAATTACAACTGGTGTCTTGAGTTTATTTCATGTGCCATCGGAAAAATAGTTAACTGATGTGTTTACCAAGGGACTCAACAAACGGACTTTTCATACACTGGTTTGCAAGTGAGGCATGGGCGACATTTTTTGCACCAACTAGAGGGGGAGTGTTGATTAGCTTAGTTATTAGGAAAGATTTGATTCTGATAGAGAAAGATTTGATTCTGATTGAGATTTGATTTTTATTCTGATTGATTGTAAATTGATTGTAAATTGATTGTAATTTATTTTCCCTCCTAAAGTAGTCATAGGACCTAGTGTATAAATATCTTTGCTTAGGGATGTAAGAAATATACAGAACTACAAGAAGCCTTTTCTTCTTCTCAAAATCTACAAATCCACCTATTCATAATAGTGTACCCATATTCTTGAAATCCTAGACCCGCCTTTGTATCCAACTTATACATTTTTTCAGCAACAATTAGTCTTGTAACACCTTTTTGATGGATTTGTCAAATTGTAGTATTAGCAAGAACAGAGATCAATGATCGTGGCAGGAGCTTCATAGCAACATTTGCTCAAAGTCAAGCATTTGTTTAAATATGGTTTCTTAGAACGAATGGAAAACAATGGCTCTACAAGGAAGCTCATCAACTTTCTCCTTAGAAGCTAAGTTCTGTTTGATTAGCTCATTGACTTGATCAGTGGCTTTGCAGCATTCATAGAGAACTTGAGGGGGCAAGTACCTTACTGGAACAATATGCGCAAACATGATCAGGGAGCTCTGGCACTATATAGTTTCTTTGGGGTTGTCGCATGGGATTTTTTAACAATATAATGTATCATCTCTTATATTTTATTGCATGCACGGGATCATAGATACTTTTAGAGAAGTCTAGGTTTCCCTTTCACAGTTTTCAGCAATTGGGAAGATAGCAAGCATATCTACGTCTTGGTTCATAAACTAAAGAGTTGATTTAAGTTCGAACAGCGGGAAAAGGAGAGAACGATGTCCCAAAAAATAGAACTTACCCAAACAAAAATTTGGCAACAATGAGTACTGGGCTACCAGCTCCAAACCACTCAAAATTCCACAGGCCTTCCAAATTGTTAGACCTGAGTAATGAAACCACCAATGAATAACTTGTCAAGATGCTTGAAAGTTAAGTTTGTCAGTAAGATTTAACACCTTACGTTGTGGGACGAGGTGTCGGATTGAGCCTCTCGAGACCAATGATCCTCTCATTCACATCAATGCGTTGTACATCTGTTATCTTCCCAGTGACCAATGCCTCAAACCCACCAGCATCCTTGAACTATCATAGAATAATAAATTTGTTTTTTACTGCTTAAGGGGCAAATAAAAAGCATAGAAGAGCAATTCTTTAAAAATAAACAGTGCAGTATAATCAATAATATTGTTCTTCAAACCTCCCGGCCATACCAAAATTTTTGTACTCATACGTTATCCTATACCTTGCGATTAATATATGACACCAACTTCTACTCCCAACCTAACACTAAAAATGAACCAAAAACCAATTTCCCAAAAAAGATTCTTATAAAAAGGATTTTCAACAGAAGACATCTTCCTTCATACCAAACGACCTCATTTAGTAAAAAACAATCATCCATCTCTATATGATATTGTCTTCTCACACATAAAAAAAGCACTATAACATCAAAGAATTACTTTTCCCATTAAAACTAAGGACAAGATTGAAACTTCTAAAATATAGATACATACAAACAATCCTTCATCTTACAGTGATATCCATTTCTCCATATATATATTTTTATAGGCACCCTTTTCTTCTTACACTTAATGACCAAATATATACAATTGTATTCATATGGAAAAAAGATACTTCCTCTATTCCAGTTTATGTGATCCTATAACTTTTCTGGCGTGCTCCAGAAAGAACCATTCTTTTCTAAATTTCAAAACAATTTAACTTAAGCTTTTTCTTTACCCTAAGTTAAAGAAGTTTTTATAGTCACACAAATATTATGACATGTTTATGACTATAAGTTCAAAATATTATTTTTTTACTTTAACTTAGTGTCAAATCGTTTCACATAAATTGAAACAGAGGGAGTAACAAAATTGGAACTTCAAGCGTTAGGAGAACGAATATTGCAGGACTAAATCACAAAATAAATCTAAAATGGTGCTAAAAAAGGGGGAAGAATGACTACTGACAGCAAGAAGAAGAGACTCTTTAGCAGAAAGTCGTTCCATTTCTTTAGCAAAAGCAGAAGCAGCCCCTCCTCCTTGTACTGTCTGCTCTATCATTGCTCTACATATCCCCTTTAACTTGTTTCTTGCATTTCTGCGTCGGAAAATGGCGATAGGAGAAGAAAGGGATGGAAACGACGACGTATTGCTCAAACGCCGGCAAGAAAATGGTGGTGCTAAATTTTGAATTGAAGTAGCCATTCGACAATTATGAGGAAAAATCTGAATCGGTATTTTGGGGTCCAAGACAAATCGATTATATTTGGTTTTAAGAAGAGGAATTGGAGAATGTGGTTCTGCTGGAAAGTGGAAAATTTAATAGTTTGCTCTCAAGCTCGTGTACCAGTTTTTGTGTGACAACTGAAGGTCATATACCAGGGGCATTGTTGGAAAATAAAATTTGGGATTGGAAAAAGAATTTATGATCCAAAATAAATTGTACATATTTAAGTGATTATATATTATTTTAATAAAATTAAATAGGACGTTTAAACTTAAGTTATTTTTAAATATAATTTTTTTTTTTTTGAGATTTCTATATTATAGAAGAGAAAGAATTTCGACGTGTGTGTTTCATGTCATTTTTAAAAAGCTCGAGGATATATTAGTCATTTCGCATCAATTCTCAAAATATCATATACGTGGCTAGATTTCTGTGTACAAACTCTACGTGTAACTTATAAAATGGCTCCATGTGTATTTTTAGCAAATAACAGAGTATTAGGTTTTCTTCAATTCAGATTTTGAGTGATATCTTCTTCCTGATTCTCTTCACGCGCAAATCTAGCTAGAGGTATGCTTTCAATCAATTTTGTACATATCTTTTTTCTACTTTTTCCTTTGTATTTTGGGTTTCTTCTAGGTTCTCTTCATCATTGTTAGTTTCGATTCTGAAGTTCAGTGATTGTTGTAGGTTCTTTTCCCATGTTTTGCTATGATTTTTCTCAGATCCTTTTTTCTTCTTTTAATTTCTGCTCTATCTTCTTTTAGGTTTTCTAATTTTTAACTTTGCAATCTTATGGCAAGTGTGTGTTAAATCGAGTGGTAAAACTGTATTTTTAAACTCTAAGCATGCTGACTATTGGACTTTGTCTTCAACGTCTTTATCTAGCATTCCTCACAAATTCTCTCAGTTAGATCAAACTCAACGACCTGCCTCTACAGTTTCTTTTTTCATATTCTAATATTGTCTCAACTTCTCCTCCGTTTTTCGTTAATTGCAGTCTTCTCTGTTGCACTGCTCAATTTACGTACAATTATACGGTCAGTTCTGTTTTGTCTGGCTTTTTCCTTTAACTATCCAAACTATTTTTGGGGGTGAGGTTGGAACAACGATTGGTTGTTTTGGAAAAGGATCTGTATTTATTTATGTGCATATCTTTTTTAAATGAGGAATACAAACATATTTTCTATATGAAATTTTGGAATGTCTTTACTGGTTTGGTACCATGCCTGGTTGGGGTAATTAAGAAGCTTTTAGACCCGGTTGACTTTGGCTGACCAAAATGACTTTTTTCTTCGTTTATCCAACCTTTTCTGAATATCAGTGTTATCTAGATTTAAGATTGTGTTGGTTTCTACTGTGAAGAATGTCTCCTTATGATGTTTTGAATCTTCCATGGAAGATTAGCTTGCTTTCAATTGGTGATATGTTACGCCTCTATTTTTCGTGCTTCGTTTCGCTTCGCGCTTCTCGTGATTTAATCTTAATTTTCATATGTTTCAACTCTTTTAAAGTGCAATAAGAATGAATTTAAGTTTATGATTTAGACACTACATCCAGACTTGCATTAGAGGTATTTGAGAAATTGCCGATGAGAAAGAAGGGGTAAAGTATTTGAGAATGGCGAGGAGAGTTGAGAAATTTCACTGTTTTGAAATTGCCACCGCCCGAGCCTAAGAAACCTAAGACCATTAATGTCAAGCTTGCTTAAAATAGGGGAAATATAGACAAATTAAGTTTGGTTCTATGGGTATTAATTTGGACCTCGGAGAGGTTAGAAATACTGTTTTATAGTAGTGCTTATGATGTTTTTTGGACTGTTTTGTGCTGTGTGTAAGACCTTTTGGTCTATGAACTGTGAACATTATGAATAAATTTCCTTGAATTTACTGGAGTTTTTGCATCTACAGGAAAAAAATTAAAGCCACTAACATGTAAAAGGAACAATTCTGTAGTATATCTCCTAAAGATTTTAAATGTTCTTGTTGTATAAATCTAAGGAAATGGAGATTGAAACTGATAAGAAATAGATTAATGTTGTTGAATGGCATAACATATGCAAGATTCACAGACTATTGAAAAGAAACAACAGCAGACTCATTCACAACTTTGCTCAAATAATGATGAAGTTGGTTAAAAGGAGACAAAAAGGAATATAAATAGTGTCTACTTCTTTCTCACTTGCTTCCATATTTACATTCTCATCTTAAACTATTGGGCTAGGTTATAAATATTTGTGTTGCAGATCACTTTGTGTAAAGACAAACGAATATTATGTTCGGATCCTACAACTTCTTCAATTATAGTATTCAATTCAACATGGTTCATTTTAATCTCTATTTTTGTTCCTTTTAACACTGAAATAATTGAGCAGCTTAATGAAAAAACCTAAAGCCTAGAAAATGATATATGATAAGTTATTATACCTTTTAATTTTTTGGCATGTATTAATTGCTCATATATGTTATTTTTGGTCTTTGTTTCTGCCTCAATAGTGAAGGAAAAAGAATCATTTGTGATGCTACTTTTTAAAAGCTCAAGGCTTCTCCATAAGCTGATATAAATTGTGGGTATCTCTTGCAGTTTGTACGTCAACTGAAAGGCTGTTTTTCTGACGTTTGAGCTTGATCGACAAGCTGTCACCACTTCAAATTGAAGCTCTTGGTTTTGCTCTCCGAGAATCACTAAAAACTTGACACTCATGAAAACGAAGGTCTCTCCATTCTGAATTCCTTATCTATTGCAATTTACGCCATATCTCAAGGTAATTTGTCTTTTCATATTTCATTTGTTGTCTTAGTTATGTAACTGCTACTGAAGGTGCAGAAATACCAAGGTGTAACTTAGCAAAATCTGCAGATACCAATATCTCCAAAATCTATTAGTTTACATTGATTCTTTATCGTATTTGGTGGTAGATGCTTAAATTTGTTTTAAAGTTCTTATGGAACATCAGAAGACCATATGTGTATTATTTTGTATTTCTATTCACAACTTTGGAGATTAAAAACACCCCCGTTTCAAATGTTTACAGAGTAACACCTTTCTTATACACTTACTTGCATGTGCTTTCTGTTGACATGAAGGAAATAAAATCTCTCTCCGGTGCATTTATCTAAGCTCGCTTTCTTTTCTTTGTTTCTTTTTCTCTGAAGATTCAAAAGAACATTAGAATTTATGGTATATTATGCTCATTAGTAAACAAAGATAGACAATGTTTGAAAAGGTATGTAAATTACAAATAAAATCTGCAAAAGCTAATGTAGTTCCATTATAAAAAATTTAAATTGTCCCATTTAAGACATCTAATGTTTTTCTTATTATGTAAGACAAGAACTATATCACTGAGACAAGTTTGCGCTCAATCTAACATATGGACACTAACATTTAATCATTACTTCACGATTTTGCAGGTGGTATTTTTGGTCAAAGATTGACACGAATAATGCATCACTTTTTGCCAATATGTAAATAGTACTCCTATATATATATATATATACATATATATATATATACCAAGCTAATAAAAAAATAGTATTTTCAACTTTTATAATATTGGGCCTGTGCTGGCACATGCCATCACAACCTAGCAGACTAAATAGAAAAGTGTATTATGGAACATAAATATGACTTTCTGGACCACTTATTTTGTTTATTTTCTATTTTGGTTGATAGAAGGGTGGTTAAAACATTATTTGAAAAAAATGTAACACTTTCACTTTGCCTACCATAACACAAGGTCGGTAGTGGAGTCAACAACTCAATGGACGGATGATTTGTCTTTTAAGTATAAGAGAAGATGTTTGAGTGAAATAAACTTTTGTCTTTTAGGAACACAAAGCAAAAACTGTCAGATTATCTTTAAATTTACTAAGAAAAATACTTCTTTTTTTGGTAATAAGGAAATATACGTATTGAGGCACCAAACCAGTTATTGCAATATAACTTTAATCACTTACCGAATGCGGGTAAATTATTAATATATTTATATTTACATTAATTGAAACCCAATTATATGTATCCTGGCTAGCTACCTAATCTGACACTACTTTAACAAAAAATGGATATCTTCAATTTGGTTACAAATAGTCTACTGTTGATAGTAAGTTATGTCAAATGACTATTTTTATGAATAGTGGATGTCCCGGTTCGCGAATGTAAGGACCCGTTGGTTGGTCCTCGCGTTCGCGACATGGTCCTCGCGTTCGCATAGGGTCTGCTAGTGTAAGCTACTCGTTTGCGAGTGGACCTCGCTGTTGCGAAAGAGGAAATTGGCCAGCAGGACTTTTGTTCATCGCGTTCGCGATAGTAGCCTCGCGTTTGCGAAGAAGAACGCACCTGGGCAGATATAAGATTTAAAAATCGAGGGTTTAGCCATTTTTATCAGAACTTAAGCTTGGGAGCTCGGATTTGAGAGGGATTTTGAGGGATTTTCAGATATATCGATTGGTGGGTACGAAACATGTGTTTGTGATTATCAGTTAAGATATGTTTTTTCTATTTTCTTTGGTTCCATCGCCTTTTTTCTCACTTTGCTCCGACTTAAACATTGTCGGTGAGTTCTAGTGATTGTGTTGTTCCTTGCTACTTCCTCTCTATTCTTTCCATGTTCTTCGTTCTTCTTTGCGGGTTTTCCCTTTGAGTCTGCTTTGCACACATCTATCTTCATTTGTTTTTTGATTTCAGCAATCCAAGATGTAATAATCAGGAACAACTTCAGTACTGAAGATCTCAACTAAGGTAAAATACTATTTTTAAGCTCTTGTACTTAAAGGATCATAAACCCTATCCAATAAACACTTCATCTGCTTACCTCTATGTTTTGTGGCAAAAAGTTTTGATTGGGGTGTTTTTGTTTCTTTCGTGTTTAGTAAATGGTTTTGAATTTCTCATATTAATTAAGAATAATTGTTTAATGCTGAAGAAAGACCAGTAATTGTAATATTATTTAAATGTCAAGTGAAGAAGAGGTAACATGCCAACAAGAAATTGGTACTATGATTTATACTTTTCGATATTCTAAGAAATTTGAGATTTATGGATGTGCAAGTGGAAAAGAAACGTTGCAGCTTCAAAAATAAAAATAAAGATAAAAATAAAAATTAAAACTGAAATAGTGATGCTATTTTTTTTTTTGGCAAAATACATAGTTTGCCCTCGGAACTTAGGACCAAATCCCTGTGACACACCTTCTGAGCACGGACAACTTTTTACACACCCAACCTTTTCAAAGTGTGCCTAATACACACCTTTTTTGTCAACATGGCTAGTGCGTGTTTTACCAATAAAATAAGGCGCGTGAACAGTAAAAAAAATTATTTTCTTTCTTTATTTTTTTTTTCATTTTCCTAAACTAATTCACTAGCTATCCTCCGCCAAATCCAACACTCACCTTCCATCGTCGTTTCTCCACAATTTCTCCACCATCCTAACCAACACCCACCTGCCAAGAACCACCATACCTTCACCATTGAAGCCCGTCTATTTTCTCTCTTTTTTTTTCTTCTCAAAACCCAGTTGTTGGTAGCAGCCATGGAAGCCCTTACCTTCTGCATAGAAAATAGAGCAGTTTGAGTTAAACCCAAAAGCTAAGATCTTCAAGCCATGCCATTTCTGGATTCCATCTTTGAGTTTAAACAAATATTATGCAGTTTGATGTTCTTGAGTTATAATAAAGACTTGTAATTTCTTCATTTAAAAGTGTTTTGGTGGATCTAATTATGTCAGGTTTTATATTATGTGGGTTTTTTCTTTTATTTTGTGAGTTTGAGTTGAATTCTCATTCTATGTAAAAAAAAAAAATTACTCCTAATTAAAGTTTTTAGAAGTGTAGAGACATACTTCAAAGATGTGATTTTTTTTTATTTCTAAGTGTTTTTCTCTTTAAAATAGACTGTATTTGTTGAATTCTTGTTATTAGCTATTGCTCATGTTTTTAAAGTAAACAAAGGGGAGGGATTGGAGCCTTACAGGAGTAAGTCGATGGGAAGGGGGCTCGGAGAAGAGGGTAGACAGTGGAGGAGGAGGAAGCTGATGACGGAGGGGAGGCTTGGGGAAGATTTTTTTTTTTTTTTTGGGGGGAGGGGGGATAAGGTGATATAATATTTAATTTTATTGGAAAAAGTTTAATCAATTAAGGTTTATTTTAAGTATGTATTTATTTATAGTTGAGTTATGACACGTGTCGCATTTTGACTGGTACGTGGATGCAGTCTCCAAACAAAAAACTGGTCCATAAAAAAGTAGTGTCTTATACACACTTTGAAAAAGTTAGGCGTGTAAAAAGTTATCCGTACTCAGAAGGTGTGTCACAGGGATTTGGTCCTAAGTTTCGGAGGAAACTATGTATTTTGCCATTTTTTTCCTTTTCATTTTGGATTAGAGAACATGAATTTTGATGGAATAATATAAGAATACGAAAAGATTGATAGTCACTAATAACACATGTATTTACTTTTAAGCCACCGTTTAAAATTTCTTTAGTCTTTTGTTATTGCTTTAATAAACTTTAATTGTCGGACGAAAATACTCTTCTGCTCATGTCCTTAACTTTTGAACTTAATTTCAGGACTTCAGCATTACATGTCCTTAACTTTTGAACTTGGAACTCTAAGTTCAGAACTTTTGGACTACATGTCCTTAACTTCAGGACTACATGTCCTTAACTTTTGAATTTGTAACTATAAGTTCAGGACCAAGTGTCCTTAACTTTTGAGCTTGTTAGTCTAAGTTCAGGACGTATTGTCCTTAACTTTTGGGTTTTTTAGCCTAAGTTCATGACCTATTGTCCTTATCTTTTGAGCTTATTAGTCTAAGTTCAGGACTTCAGGACCTATTGTCCTTAACTTTTGAACTTGTAACTGTAAGTAGAGGACCTATTGTCCTTAACTTTTGGGCTTCTTAGCCTAAGTTCACGACCTATTGTCCTTAACTTTTGAGCTTGTTAATCTAAGTTCAGGACTTCAGGACCTAGTGTCCTTAACTTTTGAACTTGGAACTCGAAGTTCAGGACCAAGTGTCCTTAACTTTTGAACCTGTAACTATAAGTTCGGGATCCATAACGTAGCAGAAAACCAAAAATGCATCACAGAAATCACAAACCGAAACATTGTGTCCAATCCATCACACCTTTATGCAGAGTTCAATTTTCAATTAGCAGATGATCGTTCTTTTGGTAGATTTTACGGTACTGCAACTGATCAAGGCATTGACAGTATTGGGATTTATGTGAAGACCATCACATCCTCCACAATAAGTAGAATAACATCCAACGAAACGACTGACGCGGCCAAAAGGAAAGAAAATCATTCAATTCAACATATGTATATTTGATGTTCATGATTTTTTCATATTAGATCATTTGTTGCTTTTGTTAAGTTCATTACGTGAGAATCATGAACTGGTCTAGTTTATTACCCAATGAGTTGAAAGAGATAGAAGAAAGGGTAATACAATTTTTTCATATTAATTTTAATAAACTAGTAATTACTATTGTTAAGCATTAAAAATACTGGATAAAAATAAATATCAGTTTAAAAAGTGGCTACCCACGTGATTTTTACAAAGTCACGTTTGTTGTTTTGTTAAAAAGGGTCCTTACTTTTTTTAGGCAAAGAGAGATGTAAGATGTTTCTTTCCAAGCTCTAACTAGTTTTAAGAACTCGTTTGGTCAAATTGTCAAAAATTATTTATTTTGAGAAATAATTTTGTTCAAAATTACTTTTTAAAAAATTACTTTGGGAGAGTTACTATTTATATTTAGCCAGTTCATTTAAGAAGTGCTTTTTACAATATATGATAAAATAAATTAATTTTTTAATTTTATTTAATTAAAATATAAAAGATAAAGTATAAAAATATAACAACAACAACAACCCAGTATAATTTCACTAGTGGGGTCTGGGGAGGGTAGTGTGTACGCAGACCTTACCCCTACCCTGGGGTAGAGAGGCTGTTTCCAAATAGACCATCGGCATCCTTCCCTCCAAGAACTCCCCACCTTGCTCTTAGGGTTACTCGAACTCACAACCTCTTGATTGGAAGTGGAGGTTGCTTACCATCAGAGCAACCCCGCTTGTCAACAAAATATACTAGAATTTTAATCAATATAAACTATATTATTCAAAGCAATAACACTAGATATCAGGTATTACTTATTGTTTACATGATGATTTAAGTATATCAATATATTTATTCAGTATAAATTAAAAATCTACTTCCTAACTTTCTATATAAAAGATATTAGAGAGATTACTTCAAACAAGAATAGGAGAATGAGAATAAAAATACAATAAAAATAAAATAAATAAAAAAGAAGAAAGGGATGCTAAAAATAAAAAAGAAATAGGAAAAAGTTAAATAATAAAGGATAATTTAAAAAATATAATTTATATTAAAGATACTTTATCTAAAACAAATAATTTCCTGCTTATGTTTATGCTTCTACTTCTTGAAAGAAGCTAGAATTTATAGTTTCTTCTCAAAAGTAAAAAAAATTGCTTCTGTTGCACAAAATTGCTTTTCGAGTTCTCCATCTCGACTAAATATATCAAATTTCCAAAAAAGTACTTTTGATGGCTTTTGATCATAAATAGCTAACTTAATAAAGGAAGAAACTTTGTCTCATAGATTCCGCTAATCATTACTCTGTATATTCAACTAAAGTTAGTTTCAGTTCTATAATTTCATCATCTAAATTTCGCAATTATCATGCCTCCTTTTCAATTTTATCAAGAACATAAAACCTTTACTGATTTAAGAAATTTTTTGATTTTTTAAAAAAGAAAAGCTATTTTCAAGTTCATTCTTTCTTTTCCCCCATCATTTTCAAGTTCATTCTAAAAGACACAAACATGGTATGTTAATTAATATAAGAGAAGTTTTTCTTTCTCCTGAGCAAAATACTGAGCAAAATACAAGTTGTTCTATTTTTTTAATCAATAAGAAATACTATAAAAAAAATCGATAAACCTAAAAAGAATAAATTGCTTTTGCAACAGTGGAATCCAATAACTACATTTTGAATCATAAATTTAATTGATTTTAAAATTTTAAATATTAGAAATAATAAAATGGCAACTTTTTATTTAATGTGAAATCAACTATAATTTTAATTATTAAATATATTTTTAGTTTAAACTACGTAGGAAGTCCTAATATTAAAACTTTAAAACTGATTAATATCTCACCTTATATAAACTCTTCCGTAGAAATACCTTTCAAATCCTAACTCTATGTAACACAAGTATATTAAAATTTTGTCTTAAATTTAGGATTTATTAATCAATTAAGATTTTGTCCATAGTATTTCATATTGGATATACTTTATTCTTTCCTTATTGCATTGGACTCCTTTTGACCGTAAAACTGATGTTACGTATATTTAAAGCCATTTGTTTGACGGCGAGGATTTACCTATAGAGAATTTTGCCAAAATATTAATGTAACGATCCGACCGGTTGTTTTGAGAATTAACATCTCGTTCGGTGGTAGAAGATCTCGAGCATCTCCGTATTATGTGTTATAACTTGCATGCGTGGCTGAGTTCAGTTATCGGATGATTCGGAGTCAATTTGGAAGAAGGATTTTTGTTTTAGAAGCTTGAGCGGTAATAGTTGATCAGAATTTGATTTTTGTGTAAACGACTCTAGAATGATATTTTGATGATTCCAACAGCTTCGTATGGTGATTTTGGACTTAGGCGTATGTACGGATTTGGATTTGGAGGCCCGTAAGGTAATTTGAAGCATTTCGGCAAAATTTGGAAAAGTTGAATTTTGGAAGGTTGAGAGGTTTGACCAAGAGTTGACTTTGGTGATACCGGGGTCGAAACGCAATCCTGAGAGTTGGATTAGCTCTGTTATGTCATCTGAGACTTGCATGTAAAATTTGGCATCATTCTTGATTGATTTGATATGTTTCGGCTCGAGTTTTGGAAGTTGGAAAATTTGAAAGTTCATAAGTTCGATTCATGGTGCGATTCGTAGTTTCGACATTGTTTGATGTGAATTGAGACCTTGAGCGAGTCCTTGTTAGGTTATGGAACTTGTTGGTATGGTTAGACGGAGTCCCGGGGGCCTCGAGTGTGTTTCGGATGGGCTACGGGCCATTTCTCCATGTTGTTAGACTTCTGTTTTGTTGGTACCTGGTTTCCTTAATCGCGTTCGCGTCAATTCCTCCACGTTCCCGTAGTGTAATTTTGGAGGAAGGAATATTTGTTTTTCGCATTCGTACATACCTGTCCGCGATTGCATAAGTGTTCATTTCCCTTCTTCGCGTTCGCGTAGCTCAGCTGGTGATTCCCTTTTCTCCTTTGCGATCGCATGTGGCTTCACGCGATCGTGTAGTTCAGTCCTTGGGCCATCAGAATTTCCCTCTTCATGATTGCACATGTCTTTTCGTGATCGCGTAGCATTAATTCCGGTCAGTAGCCATTACCTCTTCGCGATCGCAATTGAAATTCTGTGATCGCGATGTACTAACACCTGGGTAGAATATAAAAGTACTATATTTCGAGGGCTAGCCATTTTTATCATTTTTGGAGTTGTGGAGCTCGGTTTTGAGCGATTCTTCATGGGTTTTTCAAGAAAATCATTGGGGTAAGTGTACCCTTTCTCCTCTAAAAATCCACAAAACAATAGCAAAACACGCAATCCAACAACAACACAAAACAACCCACGAAATAGTTCGCTACAAGTTGAATAACTCGAACTCACGGCTTCCGATCACCGTCCCATGAGTTCTTACAATTATAGAACAATTTTTCATACATTTTCAGCAAAAAAAAAACATGAAAAAGAGCAGTAAACTTACCTTATTTGTTGAATATCTCAGATCCTATCTTGGTTCTTTAAACCCTAGGTTTTTCCTCTAACTAGAACTTGAAAAGGAGAGAAAAACAATTAGGGTTTGTGTTCAATTTTTTGGAGGATTTTTGTAGGGACTTATGTCTGGTTATTTTGCTATATAATGAGTTTTATATTTGCAGGAGATAAGCCCTTAAATGGGCTCTTTGGCTGACGCGAAATAGCCCCTTTTGGACATATTTAATCCTCCCATTTAAGCAGGTAGGTGACGCACCTACTTGTCACCTAGCAGTCTGTGCAGTCTTGCAAAAATGCATATATCTCACTACTCTCATATCGTATTGATAAACGGTTTAATGCATTCGAAATCAGACTCATAAATCTTCAATTTTATGGGTGGAACACTCCATAACTCTATGTATATTGGAAGAAAATCGTAGTGACATTTGGCCCCAATTTCAGTAAAACTTATGAATGTAACTTGTGATGACTTTCATCGACTTTTGTTTCACAACTCGCTTGACCTCAAAACATAACAAATGAATATCATAAGACTAAAATGAATTATAACATAAACCTCTTATCATGTTAAGAACCCTAGTCTCACCCCAAAGGTATTGGTTATAACATTTCCAATTTGTCGACTTTCGAGAAATATTATTTTCTTCAATTCATTAGCTTCTTAACCTTCCAACCCTCTTTTTACTTGTTGTTCATGATCTTCAATATTTGTAACCTTCGAGGTAACATGATAACTTACTTTATATACTTCCAAAGATGATTTCATTTTTGGTCTTACATTAGTGTGCTTACGAGACACTTTTACGTACAAAAATATGAGGTGTAACATGAGCAGATTGTTTTGGTGTTGGCGCCAGGTATTTTTCGTGTGGATATTGTGGTGTGATGAAGTTGTAGCACCATGTCTTCATCGTGCGGTTATGATGATATCATTGTTGTTGTGGCACGAGGCCTTTGTCGTGCTGTTGTAATGATGATGTTGTGGAAGGAGGTCTTTGTCGTGCGAATATTATGGTGTGATGATGTTGTAGCGTGAGGTCTTTTACGTGTGCTTATTGTCATGACTGGAAGTTTTTTTCGTATAGTGTGTGGATATGGATCCATCCCCTTAAGGTTGCTCTCTCATGTTTCTCTCTTGATGGCGTACACGCAGATTGTGGTACTTTGACTAATGTTGTTGATTCTGATGTGGACACGGATGTTGGGAGTTGAGTGTAAGGGTGCAAGTTTGGCCATGCAAGTGAATCATTTATGCCTTTCAGTACATTTAATATGCTTTTATGTTGAAAATTTAACATGTTATTCTATGCCTCTGTTTTGATTGTCACGATTGATTTACCTGTGTTGAGTTGAGTTGATGACATTACATCTTGTTATATTCTTGTTGCCATTTATTTAGATATATAAAGCATAGGTGCTTTGCTTAGTGAGTATCGCATGACTTGAACCTCGCCACTACTTCACCGAGGTTAGTCTTGATACTTATTGAGTACATGTTGTTTGTACTCATACTATGCTTCTACATATTTCTGTGCAGATTTGAGTGTTGGTAGTAGTGGACCTAGGGAGTGAGATGTTGATCGAGAGGATTTAAGGTAGTGTTGCATGGACGTCGCAGACCCTTGGAGTCCCCTTCCCTTATCCTATGCAATTACTTTTCATTCAAACAATATTGTACTATAGAAATATACTCTGCATTCGGTGTTAGAGCTCATGAATCTGTATTACCTAGTTTTGGAAGTTTGATTTATGTATCATTGTATTAGCTATAGTTGGAAATTTACCCACCCCCTTTTCTTTCAAAGACAGGAACAATTTGAGTTCAAGAACACACACTTACACTCAAAACTTTCTCTTTTTTCTCTATTACTACTTGTGCTACTGCTTTGTCTAGCCGGCTGAAATCCAAGGCTAGGCTGTGAAAATTTGCTTACTCTTCCTTTCTGCACTTTGTTTCTCTACTGGTATGTCCTAGTTAATTTTCAAGCATCAACAACAACATGTTTCTTTAGCTGTTTCAGTTTCTTTCACTCTTGACTACTTCTGCTTCTGTTTATGCAATCGAGTTACATTACTAGCATGCTATAATATGTTCTCCTCCACTTTTTGAATTAATGTTTCCCTATGTATGTACTCTGTCAGTCACTTGTTATGTGATTTGCTGACTTATGAATCCCAAACCCCCACATCCCCCTATGTGCTTGTGTTCTCTGGCTGGTTTGTGGGCATGCCAACATCATCTATTGTTGTACATGACCAAACCTGACCTTTTCTGGGATCATACGCTTCATACAATATATTCCCAAAACCCCCTTGACCCCTTTGTGTAACTACTGATCCTGTGTAGTTTGAGCTTTACTACTATTGTTTTCAAATCACCCTTACCACTTGCTATTTCCCAACCCAGTTTTAAATAAATCTCTTTCAACTATGTTCTGCACTTCCACTATATTCTTAGAACCTAGGTTCTGCCCCTCTTGTGTGAGCCTTGATTTGGGACCCTTGAGCTCCCTCTGAACTTGGATACATAAGGGCTGGCCCTTCCACACTGCACTCATCTCTGTCTGGTTATGCAACCTGGGTGTAAGCACTGCCCGGGGTCCCTTGAGACCCTTAGGGAACTTTGACACACCCAGGTCTGAGAAAGACTTTGAGAACATTGGCATTTGAGGTAGTTTATTCCATAACTCAGAGAGGAAGTCAAGAATCAGGCTTGCTATGGTTGTAACTCCTTGTTTTTGCACTTTTCTGATGTAATTCATTCATTTTTGGTCTGTAATAATTTGTAACAAATATTGGGGTTGGCTAGTGAAAAGGGATGGGGTGATTCTGCATGCTTTAGCTATTAGAAGGGTAGATAACATGCATATAGGATCTGTCTAATAAATTCTGCGTGTTTTATTTCCACACTTAGATAACACGCCTATAGGATCTGTCTAATAAATTCTGCATGTTTTATTTTCACACTTAGATACCATGTCTATAGGATCTAAATGGTCATAATCAGACATCATGACTACAAGGTTAAAATCAGCTTCGAAATTAGATGTCATGCCTATAAGGTTAAAATCGATTTTTCATAGAAATCATGCCTATAGGAATTCCGTTGTGATCAAATAAATCCTGCCTGCTTCATTTCACATTCGACTAGATACCATGCCTATAGCCTTAATATTTAGATACCATGGTAGTAGGAATTAAAATCAGCTATAATAGAAATCATATCCATAGGATCTGAAACCAGTTTAGTTAAAAATCAGTTTGACTCGTACTATTCTGAATCAGTTTGAACAACCTACTCCTTTTATTAATACGGTTTAGAAAGCATGCCTATAGGATCCAAATCACCTGTTTAAACATTAACCGCTGCTCTCTTGCACTCCTAATCAGTAATAGATATCATGCTCATAGGACATCACCAATACGCACTTAGGCAAGCCTTAGGTAATAATGATAAAACTGAATCTTCCTTTGTTAATTTGCAACTGCTACAACCAGCAGGCAGGCCTGATTCGGACTTCTTATCCAAGTTATGTAATAAATTGGTCTGCTTCAACAATTAAAACACCCTGCCTTAGTACTTTAAATTTTGACCTTAATTGTGTTTAAGTCATGCTATTTATGTGCATTGTCTACGGAGGTATATATGAGCCTCTTAATTGTTTATATGTTTCATCTAATCTGCAGTCCTACGTGTTTTCTATGTTGCCTTAGCCTTTTTACCTTTAAAACCCAAGAGTCAGCCTAAAATCTTCCCTCTTAAAGGAATAGTAATCCTAAATTCCTTCGGGACTGATAGGAATGGAACAGGTAATAGCATGCAATAGAGGTCGAGACAAATCCGCGTTTTAACACCTTAACAAGGTGGGAAGGGTAGATATGAATATGAAGACCGGTGCGCTAATACCACGTGTATCCCCTCTTCTGAGGAGTGTCATCCCGGGTATCGCATTGATGTGATCCATATTATAAATAAACCTAGGACCCCCCCCCCCTCCTTTTATATTCTCAAGTATTTGTAGAACTGTAACTCCTTTTCAAAATTCACCTTTTAATAATTGTTTTCTAACTCTTATGTGTTCAAACTTAAATCTCCTACTATTTGAACCTATATTTGTCTGTCTGCTAATTGTACAAAATTTACAAAATTGTCTGGCCGGTAACCACACTAGTGGATTCTGAGGGGTGCCTAACACATTCCCCTTAGGATAATTTTAAGCCCTTATCCTATCTCTGGTTATCAAATAAACTTAGAAATGAACCCTATAGGTGTCCTAATGCACCTTAAATCATTAGGTGGCGACTCTTCAAAAGCAAACCCAGTTCCCAAAAGGAATGAGTTATCCCATACCCAAAATGTCATAAACCCGAATTTTTCGATGTGAAGAGGGAAAAGAGGGGGCGCGACAGCATGGCTACTCTGCTGGGGATCTTAGGCTTTTACCACTTCAGATTGTTTTTGTGAATTTATACCCTCCCTTATGTGCAATTACTTGTTTAATTCCTTTAAGCATTTAATTTCTTTTCAAAAGTAAAATTGAGATGTCTTCTTGTTTCTTTCCTTTATTGCCGCTTTAAATTACGAAATTGTTGTATTTTATCGCTTCCTTAATGTGCAAATACATTCCAACATACTTGTAATTATTGCATAATCATGCTCAACATCATACTCCACTCTTGCCAAACAAATACCATAGCAATGCTTATAATGAGTGGTTGCACTCTTCCTATATCAATGCCCCCTAAATTCGGAAAGACATATTTGCGGTAAAACTAGTCGATCAACGGTGCAGTCGACAGTTTCGTGCCTTCCCCCTTGAGTTGTCCGCTCAAGGGTACCAGTCTAAAACCCCATAGAAACCTTACTCTGTTCAAATTGTGCATGCATCATGGTCAAACCTAGCCGGGTCAGTTATGTTGTCCACATAATGGTCCTTTAAGATAGCCTTGTCCAAAGTCCATTGGGTTTCCCTAAACCCAAATGGGCATCACCACGTTTTGTGCATTTATTTGGAGAACTAAATGCTTCATGCTAATTGTTGGTATTAAATAGTCGAGTCTGGTGTGGGTAAAGGCCTAACCTTATTTGTTTTACAGAAATATGAGGCACGAAGTCCCTAGATTTGGCATGGTCACCAAAATCCACCCAAGACTACTAAGCTGGTGGAGAGATTTACCCTCCAATGACCAAACTCTCGTCCGAAAATATTTGGGAAATCTACCATTTTTTCTGGAGATCCAACCTAACAACAAGATCATAGAAGTTGTCACACTGTTTTGGGATTGTGAAGGGACTGTATTCCGCTTTGGGAACATTGAAATGACACCCTTGCTAGAGGAGATAGGAGGATTGGCCGGTCTAATGTGCGAAACTCGGGTTTGTTAATGCCTGAGAACCGCAAGGGCAAGGGTTTTCTCAAAATGATGGGTTTGAAGAAGAATCCAAAATTGACGTGCCTAAAGGAATCATACATCTCTTTTGACTATTTGTATAAAAGGTACGGTTGTCATACCTCCTTTTTCACTACACCCCCGTAAAGGGGGTGTATAAGAGAGTTTTTCCAATTTAAGTGACAATCGAAACGGGATTATTTTATGAAAAGGAAATTCAGAGTCGCCACTTGGGATACTTTATGGTGTCCCAAGCCACCGGTTTAAATCCTGAATCGAGGAACGATTGACTTTGTATTACAGTCCATGAACACAAAAATTCTGGTAAGGAATTCTGTTAACCCGGGAGAAGGTGTTAGGCATTCCCGAGTTTCGTGATTCCAGCACGGTCGCTCAATTGTTACAATTGGCCTATTATTTGATTTTAAAACACTTTTGAACCTATGTGCATTTTTACTTTAAACCGCTTTTAATTACTTTAAGGAAGATTTCAACGCCATCTAAAACATGTCTTTGGACCGCGCCACATGAAATGCACCCGCAATCCGAAACACATTTTATTCAACATTGTTAAGATTTGGATTTGGGTCACACGAAATGCACACCCGAGTTTAGGAAGGTAATATTATTAAAATAACGCGCCTAAAGCAACTACACATTTTTAACTTTGCGAGGGCCATGAGAAATTTGTTAAATGGCGCACCTCGAGTCCTAAGGATTTAAAAGAAATAAATAAATGAGGGCCACGCATTTGAGATTTTATTTGGCACGGCACGCCTCAATTTATTCTAACCAAAAGGTTTTTAAACTAACTCATGAGGGCCATAAATTGTTATTGGTTTTGAATGGCACCCCTCACGTGATAATAAAACTAGATAAAATGAAAACCCGATTCATGTCTCGTGTTAACCACCCGCACTTAACGATCAAAGGGTTATGTGAAAGTGCTGCATATTTCTCATTTTAACAGTCCTTTACGATGCACTCTAACTAATCAACATTTCCTAATCTATTGAATGCTAAATGCAATTAAGAGTTCGCTCAGAAAGCTTACATAAGAAAATCAATTACTTAAACAAGTGGCTTGGGCCCACAATAAATAATGGAAGATGAGTCAATGAAGGTGGAACAAGTCCAAATCTCTGTTGTGAAAATGTGCCCAAGTATAACATAAGAGAGGACACTCAAAGGAGGAGTGTCACTTTCTCAGACCCACCGTTAAGCTCTTATTGCCTGGGCCAAACGTTATGATTCAACGTTCCAAACCAACTATTGCTTCACCATACGTAATGCCTATTAGTGATACCACAGGAGACCTGAGACTAAGCCTAATATATTTGTTTTTGAGTTTTTAACTATTCAGGCATAGAAAAAAATAGGCTAACATTCTGAATTCAAAGTTTCTCAAAATCAGAGGAGTATTTTGGTAATCATGACTCACGTTCCAAATTTACTTAAATTTATCCTCAATACAACAGCTGTAACTCCAAACCTACTTGCCAAAACTAGACATGCAGACAAAGCTCAACTTGGTTAAATCAGCACAAACGACAATCTAAGGCTCAACCTCTAACAAATTCGAAAGGAAAACAGAGCTGAAGCAACATTAATCCTCAGTAAAACTAAATAAAGTCCAGAATCCGCAAGCAACCAATCAAACCTTTGTTGCAATAGTCCCAGCAATCTCATGCTAATATACAGTGACAAGAACTGAATTTGCTGAAACATAACATTAAGGAGAAATATAACTGAAACATAAATAGGTTAACACTATGCTTTAATCCTCCTGCTTTTCATTTCATTTCTTCAAATCCACATTCACAATTAATAGAGCTTTACAATGTGTACCTGGATACAAACCAAAGAACTACAGAATTTCAGCAGAGGAGAGTGGTATCAGCAGTAGTTTGGCAGCAGAAACAACCAGTAAAATCAGCAATTTCAGTCCATTTTTGAAATCCAAAACCAGCAGAATGACAGATCCTTTTCAAATCCCAGAAAATCAGCCCCAAATTCTAATTCAAACCATTTTTTAAAAAAACTCCAAATGAATTACAAGTTGCCTCAGAAATTGAAAACTTCAGGAATCAGTGAAGGGAATGCAATGGAACATTATTTTTCCCCTCAAAGTTCTAGCCGTTTTGATGTTTTCAGATTCTTAACTCTTCAGCTCTGCCTTGAAAGGCAAGATAGAGATGCCTTTATAGGCAAGGACTAGGGCAGCCTATTAGAGACTCAATTGTGCCCTTAGGCCCCTTTTGAATTTTCTTTTTTGCTTATCAACCCCAAGTCAATTTTCCTTTTTTGCTCAACTAACCTTAGTCCAATTTCAGTTTTATCAGACAATTCCCCTTCCCCAACTTCCTAGAAGCTTCCCTTTTTTGTTACAACAGATTCCCTATTTACAATATCCAATTTACCCCTTAAGCCTCAGTTATTTACCCTTCAACTCATGGGTTGACTTAAACCCAATCCCACACCTAACTCATGGGCTGGACAGCCCTCTCCTCTCATCTCCTCTATGGGCTCCTGACCTTCGAAGCCCTAGACCCTAATTTGAAAGAGCCTAACCCAAAACCAAACAGGCCGGGGGAGTTATAAACTCCTGATATTGTGAATCCAATGAAACCAAAATTAAACAAATTTTAGCAAAATCAAACCATGACAACAAATGGCCTAATAAAATTGGTTGAACTATGACCCCAATCTTAACATACGAGAAAAATGAATTGAAATAGAAAACAGAAAGAAAAGAGAGGAATCAGAAATAAACGAAGAGTTGAAAGACACCAAGGACGGAAATAAGAATAAAAGAGGAGAAATACCCAAAAGGCCAATAAGCCTGTATGGAGCTCCGGCGTCTCTGATTTAGACCAAAATTAGAATTATCCGCATGCTCTCCTCGAGAAGAAAATTCTCTTTTCTTCTTCTCTCTTTTTAGATCTAAAATTGACTGGATTCGCTGGGGGGTTTTGCAGAGATTTGTACCAGCATAGCACTTGAAGGATTATGAGGAGTATAGGGTTGATTTTTGGTGGTGTTTGGGAGGTCAATCGCTTGTGAAAATGGTGGAATTCCTAAGGCTATACTAGGGTTAAAGACTGATAGAGATAAGAGATATGAAAACAGTATAGGGGTGCTTGGGTAGACTGAATATTCTCTGAAGTTTCGGACATTATTAAGGGTTTGAAGAGATATGTTTTGGACCGTTTGATGCATCAAGATGAACGGCCTAGATCTGTCGAGCTCGAACGGCATCATTTGGTTATAAGGCGAAATTGGACCGGGTATTGGGTGGACTGGGCTGGATTTTAAACGGGTAAAAGGGAACCGAGCTGGGCTTAAAAGCTTTGAACATGACTTGGCCCAGACCTGATTTTTATTCCTTTGCTTTTCATTTTTCCAATTTTCTTTCTTTGCTCTTAATTCTTTTTCTTCCTTTTTTCAAGATTAAATCTAAATCTAAATTGAATCCTAAAACTTAATTAACCTATAAAAAACACTAATTAAACCCAAATAACAATTACCTCAATTAAAGAAAACAAATTAAAAGAAAACTACTCAAAATTCAAAATTAAAAGTAAAAGTGCAAGTTAAACCATTTTTTGTGATTTTCCTTTTTTATAAAACAACTAATTAATTAATTAATCCTAAAATGTTAAATTAAATCCTAAATGCAAATGCACATATTTTTTTGTATTTTTCATTAATTAAATAAAGTAAACATGTATAGACAATATGCAAACAATAACAGAAAATGCCACAAAAATCCACAAAATTGCAAACAATGAAAGAAATTATTTTGTTTTGCATTTGTGGGAGTAATTAATATAGGGCAAAAATCACGTGCTCACAACGGTCACAGCAAATCCTACCGTACCTACCCTGACGAGTTCGCCATCACATCCTTGGGGCACATCTATCGAAGGGTTTTCGCCTTTATGTTTTGTTTCCTGGGTCTGATCGTGTTTCCGATGAAGAAAGCAAGAATCCATACTAAGTTGGCTATGGTAACTAAGACCCTAATGGAAGGTATTGGTAGGCAGCCAATCAGCATCGTGCCGTTGATCATTGCAGACATATATAGAGCCTTGGAGAAGTGTCAACGAGGAGCAAAACCCTTCGAAGGCTGCAATTTATTACTTCAACTCTGGCTCATGGAACATCTCCAAAGGGGCGAATACCGACAAGAGATTCGGCGAAGGGACTGGGATGATCACATCGCTTTCCATCATCCAAAGCTAATGAATTACATCCCCAATATGTTCACTTAGCCTGAGGATGCCAAAGGATGGGTGGAGCTATTTGATAATTTGGGTGAAGAACAGGTTCAATGGATGTTCGAGTAGTTTCCGACCGAGGAGTTCATCGCCCGATCCAGAGATGCACCTTTCCTAATACTGATTGGTCTGAGAGGAACATACCTTTACGTCCCTCTCTGAGTTATGAGGCAAGTTGGTAGGAAGTAGGTTATACCCTGGGTCGACAAGATGAGTCATTTCCGGGCTGACTTCCAGAATGATGATAGTTCCTACAAGTACCAAGCTCAGGATATGTGGCATTGCAAGATCGTAATGGGGAGAGATACCATTAAACCAGACAGGTACCATGCTGGTTGTGCTCCTTTATACTCCGGTTGGTTGGAAGACAATCATGATGGTTTGGGCCAACCAGGGTTTGCTCGAGGCCATAGGATTATAGATGAAAGGCCGGGGCAAAGGTCAAGTACAACCAACTTCGCAAAAGGATCCGGGAGTACGAAAGCGAACACCGCGAGATACAAGAGTTCAACCAGAAGCTGATTGAGGAATGGAAGGACATGGCTGTCAGTGCCAATAAACGACTAGGATACTTGGAGCGAGGCATAGTGGAATTGGAGAGAAAGTTTCTCAAAAGGGTCGAAGACTGTCAAAATGCTGAAGGGACCGAAGGCGGACACCTAGCCAGAGCATACCTATTGCTGGGACTTCGCGAGTTGGGGAAGCTGTTTGACGAAGCCAAGGATGCCAAATCTGGGAAAGGTCCTTCTGGGACTAAATAGATAGGAGTTTATCTTTTCGCTTTTATGAATGTAATAAGGCCAATGGCCATTAGTGACCTTTTATTTCCTATTTATTTAGTGTCGATTTGGGATTCGTCTTATTTTCTATCAATAAAATGAGGTATTTAGTATTCTAAGTTCTCCAAAAAATTTGTCGCTAAGCCTACCTCAGGCACAAAGAGGTTCCCAAATTAGGACATGATTTACATCCCTGCACTATGTGTTTGAATATTGCAATACTTCTTATGATCCTCACTAACTTTGTTACCTTTTGTTTTTACTTTTTGTTTTATTACTCCCCTCCCCAAAGGTTAGTTCGCGCACTCTGGCAACATCATCCTATTCCACGAGATCCAAGGGCCCTCCACCCACTCCTCCTCTTAGTCCTGTCAAAAACAAGAACAAAGGTAAGATGGAAGATTTGAACAACGTCAGAAAGGAGAATACAACTGAACGGGTAGAGGCCACTAATGGCCATGGTACTCAGGTTACTAAGGAGAATGTATCCTAACTTGAACAGAAATTGCTGAAATTCCAAGAAGAGCTCGATCAGGTTCGGACTCTGGCAAGCCTATCATTTTCCCTCAGCACCCCAGATATCAACTTTCCCAACACTCAAAACCCTACACCTCCTTAAAATATCCCAAAGCAACAAACTCATCTCGCTCCTCACCACCACACTGTTCCGCCAAAGACCCAATGCAACACCTGCCATATCCCAAATAATACTCCACTACTCATTCCAGAACCCCAAAACTCCAAAAACAAGATCACTTTCACACCCACCATAACACCCATATCTACATGGAGACCATGCCACACTCCACCCAACCTATCTCGAGCACACCTGAGTTTGATGAAAAAGATTTGCTTATCAGAAACCTGGCTGAGAACCTTAAGAAATTAACTAGCCGGATTCAGGGCGTTGAGGGAAGCAAGGGAATTGAAGGGCTGAACTGTGAGGATCTTTGCATACAGCCCGATATCGAACTGCCCGAGGGGTACAAACCTCCGAAATTTGAGATGTTTGATGGTACAGGTGATCCAAGGGTCCATTTGAGGACGTACTTCGACAAGCTGGTTGGAGTAGGGAAAGGTGAGAGAATCCACATGAAGTTGTTCATGAGGAGTTTGAAAGGAGATGCACTATCCTGGTACATCCGCCGAGATCCAAGAAAATGGTCAAGCTGGGTAGGCATGGCCTCCAATTTTATGGATAGGTTCAGGTTTAATACAGAGAATGTGCTAGACATGTTCTATATTCAAAATCTAAAGAAGAAGCCCACAGAGACGTTTCGCGAGTATGCTAATCGCTGGAGGTCCGGAGCTGCTAAGGTCATACCTTCCTTAAAAGAGGAACAAATGAACAAGTTCTTTGTCCGGGCTTAGGACCCGCAATATTATGAACGACTGATGATGATCGAGAACCACAAATTCTCTGACACTATCAAACTGGGTAAAAGAATTGAAGAGGGTATCAAAAACGGTATGGTTACAAACTTCGAGGCCTTGCAAGCTACAAATAAGGCTTTACAGTCTGGTGGTGTGTCTAAGAAAAGGGACGTAAGGGTCGTGATAGTTGCACAAAGGACCAAATCTCCCCTCAAATACCAAACTTACCCAACACCTCCACTCACATATCAGCCAACCCCAAACTACCAAGCACCCTCACCTCCTACCAAGCTCCACCACCAACTTATCGATCACCTCCACCTCCCACACATCAACCTACTTTACCCAGATACTCCCAACCCGCTCATGTTTACCAAACCTATAATGCTCAACCATCCCACTATCAAGCATCTCTTGCACGTCAAAACTTCCCTAGACCTCGACCTAATTTTGATCGCAGGCCTCCAAAATAATATACGATCATTGCTGAACCCATCAACCAGTTATACAAGAGACTCAAAGCCGCTAGTTATGTTACCCTCATCCCTGCTGCAACCCCTGAGAACCCTTCTCAGTGGGTTAACCCAAACAAATCATGTGCATACCACTCTGGCATGAAAGGGCATACCATCGATGAATGTTGTTCCTTGAAAGACAAGATCCAGTCTTTAATTGATAACAATATTATTGTGGCAAAGGAACCCGCTCCAAATGTCTGCAACAACCTTCTGCCAGACCATAAGGGTGGAGGTATCCACATGATTGAAATAGAGGATGATTGGGATCCCGAGGGATCTATTGGGTTGATCGCAGAAGGTGATGACCCGAAAAGGCCAGCAGTCACTCTCAATCCAATCATAGTCCAGATACAACCGTCTGAGGATACTGAGGTAAACTTGTCTGTACCACTTGAATTTGAAGCAACATCGTCCACAAAGATACCAACACCAATTGAGGTTGAATTCATGTCTCCGGTAAATGCATTTGCACCATTTGAGGTTGTAATTTTACCACCCAAGGCACATGCTCCATTCGGAGTGAGGTTAGCCACGCCGATCCCGATGGAAATGTTGATCATGACGCCATTCCATACAAAGGTTGTACACTGGGATTACATAGCCGAGGCAAGGAGGAAAGGCAAGGTCAGGTTCGAAGAGACCATTGCAGCACAAGGTATGATAAGAACTGGTAGAGTTTATACCCCCTACTATCTAGCTGAGTCTAGCAAGCAGGCCTCCAACTGGCCACCCCTCATTGAGACAAGTGCAGACGACCTCTGGAGGAAAATACAGGCCAAGGAATACTCGGTCATTGACTAGTTGAACAAAACACAGCGCAAATCTCCTTTCTTGCTTTGGTACAAAATTCTGAGGCACACAAGAATGCTCTGCTAAAGGTGGTGAGTGAAGCATGCGTACCAAGCAACATCACTGGCGGGGAAATGTCTAACATGGTAGGACAAGTGTTGGAAAGCCATAAGATCACCTTTCATGAGGACGAGCTGTCACCTGAAGGATTGGGGCACAACAAGGCGCTGCACATCACCGTGCAATGTGAAGACTATTTTATCACCAGGATCCTGATCGATGGAGGTTCCAGTCTTAAAATCTGTCCGCTGGTAACACTTAAGAAGTTGGGTAAAGGACTACACAAGATAAAAGATGGAGTTATCAATGTGAAAGCCTTCGATGGTTCCTAGAGGTCCACCATTGGTGAGATTATCCTATGCTTGCAAATGGGACCAACATGGTTCGATGTCGATTTCCAGGTGATAGACGTGCCAGCATCTTACAACCTGCTATTGGGACGGCCATGGATTTATGCTACTGGGGCCGTAGTATCAACACTACATCAGGCAGTAAAATTCGAATGGAATCACCAAGAGGTGATCATTCACGGCGACGGTAGCAACCCTATATACAGTCACCAGACCATTCCGGCAATCGAGAGAAGAAAGAAGCTAGGTGGAGAGACTTACCACCACATTGAATGGGTAAATGATGTTGACAAAGATAAATGGTGGGATAACAAAATCGAGAGTATACTTAATTGGAGTGGGTACGAACCTGGCAAGGGGCTCGGCAAGAACCTCCAAGGAATCGCTAAGCCTATAAAACTCAAGAAGCATGGCACTACCTTCGGTCTGGGATATGATTACACCTGGGAAGAATTCAATAGCTGGTTGCCACCATGGTGCGGTCCTTACTATCCACTGGAGCAGCTAATACCGCGTTTGGAGCAGACTTTCCAATAGGCCGACATTGTTTATAGGTCAGACGAAGAAGAAGCAATAGCCGCAGTGAAGAACTTGTTCCTAGAAGACAACAACATGGATTGTTGTATTGTTCTCGAGGAGGAGGGGGAGGAAGGCCCTTCATACAGGTTGTGAGTAGAGGGGCACACCTCAATAATTGGACCATCAGGACAACCAGAGCCCAACGAGCCTCGGGGTAGCAAGGCTAAAACAAGCATCATGCACTGTTTTTTTTACTAAATAATTTTCGTCTCGCATTTTAATTCTCGCAATAAGATCTTCAATGTTCAAAACAGTTATGCAATTTATTAAAGCATTTTGATTTTTCTTATGAATCAACACTCATTATTATTTTTCTCTTATTACTTTACATATACAGCATTACTATTACTTATCTTGATGAACCAATGACCGTGACATGCAATGAAACAACGCAACAAATGGACATTGATTCAGAGGAAGATGGCATACCTGACGAGATTGTTAAGGAAGTTGAGAACTTTGAGAACAGACCTAAGTCCAACCTAGACGAGGCAGAAACTGTTAACCTTGGAAATGCAGAAAAAGTCAAGGAAACACGAATCAACATTCACCTATCGCCATTAGAAAAGAAAGAATACATAGATTTTCTAAAGGAATATGAGGACATATTCACCTGGTTGTATGATGACATGAATGGCCTGAGTACGTCTATTGTGGCTCACAAACTGCCAACCGATCTGACGTATCCACCAGTAAAGCAAAATCTCAAAAAGTTCAAGCCTGATATGAGTTTGAAAATCAAGGAAGAAGTCACCAAGCAGGTCAAAGCTAAGGTTCTCAGGGTAGTAGAATACCCGACATGGTTAGCCAATATCGTGCCAATGCCAAAGAAGGATGGAAAGGTCAGAGTCTGTGTCGACTACCGGGATCTCAACCGGGCCAGTCCAAAAGACGACTTCTCTTTGCCGAACATACATATCCTAATTGAAAATTACGCCATGCATGAGCTGCAGTCATTCATAAATTGCTTTGCTGGTTACCATCAGATCTGGATGGATGAAGAAGATGCTGAGAAAACGGCTTTCATTACGCCATAGGGAATGTATTATTACAAGATGATACCGTTCGGCCTAAAGAATGCAGGGGCCACCTACATGAGGGCCATGACTACCATTTTCCATGATATGATACACAAGGAGATAGAGGTATATGTAGATGATGTTATCATCAAGTCCAAGAAGGACACTGACCACATGGAAGATCTAAGGAAGTTCTTCAATAGATTACGGAGGTACAACCTGAGGTTTATTGTAAACCGCTGAGGGATTGAGCTGGATCCATCAAAATTCAAATCTATTCAAGAACTACTACCGCCAAAGAACAATAAGGATGTGATGAGTTTCTTGGGAAGGCTCAACTACATCAGTCGATTCATAGCGCAGTCTACAATTATTTGTCAGCCAATCTTTAAGATGTTGAAGAAGGACGCCGCTACCAAATGGACTGATGATTGCCAAAGGGCCTTCGACAGAATCAAGGAGTACATGTCAACACCACCAGTCTTGGTCCCGCCCGAGCTAGGTAGACCCTTATTACTCTACCTTGCAGTATTGGATGGAGCTTTCGGTTGCATTCTGGGGCAGCATGATGAAATGGGGAGGAAGGAGCAGGTCGTTTATTACCTCAGTAAGAAGTTCACCCAGTACGAGGCCTAGTATTCTCTATTAGAGCGCACCTGTTGTGCTTTGACTTGGGTAGCCCAGAAGCTGAGACATTACTTTTGTGCCTACACTACATATCTCATATCAAGGATGGATCCTTTGAAGTACATCTTTCAGAAGCCCATGCCCACTGGCAAGCTAGCCAAGTGGCAAATCCTGTTAAGTGAGTTCGACATTGTTTATGTAAATCAAAAAGAAGCCAAGGGACAAGCACTGGCGGACCACCTTCCTGAGAATCTCGTGGATGGAGAATACGGACCCCTGAAAACATATTTCCTGACGAAGAGGTATCATTCATAGGAGAAGACATTGCAGAATCCAATGATGGTTGGAGAATGTTCTTCGATGGAGCAGCAAACTTCAAAGGAGTTGGCATAGGAGCAATGCTAGTATCAGAAACCGGTCAGCACTATTTGGTGTCTGCCAAACTCAGGTTCCCCTGCACCAACAATATAGCCAAGTACGAAGCCTGCATCTTAGGGCTCAAGATGGCCATTGAAATGAACATTCAAGAGTTGCTAGTGATTGGAGATTCAGACCTACTCATACATCAGGTGCGTGAAGAATGGGCAACCAAGAATTCCAAGATACTCCCGTACCTACATCATGTACAGGAATTGAGAAAGAGATTCACAAAGACGGAGTTCCAGCATGTTCCTAGAGTCCAGAATGAGTTCGCTGATGCATTGTCTACCCTATCATCTATGATACATCACCTAGACAAAAATTTCATTGATCCCATTCCAGTCAAGATCCATGATCAGCCAGCTTATTGTGCCTATGTTGAAGAAGAAGCAGACGGAAAGCCTTGGTTTCATGATATCAAGGAATATTTGGCAAAAGGAGAGTACCTCGAGCTTGCAAATCCTACTCAGAAACGTACATTTCGGAGGTTGTCCAACAATTTCTTTCACAGCGAAGGAATCTTGTATAGGAGAAGGACTATTAAGGTGTGTCGACGCAAAGGAAGTATCCAGGCTACTAGAGGAAATTCATGCTGGGACTTGCGGTCCACATATGAACGGTTTTGTCTTAGCAAAGAAGATACTCCGAGCCGGTTACTTTTGGATGACTATGGAAACGGACTACATCCAGTATGTCCGGAAATGCCACCGATGTCAGATACATGCAGACATGATAAAGGTACCTCCAAATGAGCTTAATGCAACAAGCTCACCATGGCCTTTCGTCGCCTAGGGAATGGATGTTATTGGACCGATCGAGCCTACCGCTTCCAATGGGCACAGGTTTGTCCTAGTAGCAATCGATTATTTCACCAAATGGGCCAAAGTAGCATCCTACAGAGCAGTAACTAAGAAAGTCGTGGCAGACTTTGTCCGCGACCACATTGTTTGTCGATTCGGGATTCCAGAGTCAATCAATATTGATAATGGCTCCAACCTCAATAGTGACTTGATGAAAGCTATGTGTGAAACCTTCAAGATCAAACACAAGAATTCCATAGCCTATAGGACTCAGATAAATGAAGTTGTAGAGGCCGCCAACAAGAATATCAAGAAGATATTGAGGTAAATGATAGAGAAGCATAAACAGTGGCAAGGGAAGTTATCATTTGCTCTAATGGGGTATCACACCACAGTTCTCACATCAACCGGGGCAACCCCTTATATGTTGGTTTATGGTACATAGGCAGTCATTCCCGCCGAGGTAGAAATTCTTTCCCTAAGGATCATACAAGAAGCCGAGCTCGACGACGCAAAGTGGGTGAAAAGTCGTTATGAGCAACTAGCCCTTATAGATAGAAAAAGAATGAATGCAGTTTGCCATGGTCAACTCTATCAGAACAGAATGTCCAGGGCCTTCAACAAAAGAGTCAAACTAAGACAATTCACACCGGGGCAGCTGGTGTTATAGAAAAATTTTCCGCATCAAGATGAAGCCAAAGGGAAGTTCTCTTCCAACTTGTAGGGTCCATACATGGTTCACTGGGTTCTGACACGAGAAGCCCTCATACTTGTAGAAACAGACGGAGAAGTTCGACCAAAGCCAATTAACTTAGATGCAGTCAAGCGTTACTATGTGTAATCTTTATGCTTCCCTTATATGGTGTAAATTGAACTACGCCTGACCTGATTCCCACTTAAAAGGGGATACGTTGGCAGCCCTATGGGTTCGGTCACAATTCAAGAAAATTTTCATTTCCCCCCGCAATTGGAAACTGGGGCAAAATTTTGAGGAGGACCCTCAAAATTCTGTAGCAAGAAAGGTTGCAATGTCCTGAACCACGTCACAGTCATCGGTTCATCTGAAAAGCTATCTTAATTATATACTTATGTCATATTTTGACAAAATCATGCATGTTTATTACTAAAATTGCTTTGTTTAGCAATGCTACCTCAATGATACATATAGTATCACCAGATCCAAGCCGAGCAGGTCAAGCAAAGCCAACGGGGATATGAACTAACCTCCCCCCTCTACAAAACTCACGATTTTTCTTTGGATGCATGCACTTGGGTTGCGAAATCATCAAACATAATATTCACTCATGGACAAACATTATTCAGGAACACGACTCTTCGAACCATTACACTTGCAAACATTTTCTATCAGCATACACCAGTGACATTTTGTCTATCACAATGCTCTCAATGATCACAATATCGCAACCAGCTATCAGCTAAGAAAATCTGCTATCATTTGTATTTTACTTCCTGCATAAGGCTACCAGTCTGCCTTCCGAGGTTAAGCTCTAGCGCCATCTACATTTGCATTGCATAAGGCTACTATTTTGCCTTCCAACTTGTATAAGGCTATCATTCTGCCTTCCGAGACTAAACGCTGTCTCCATCTGCACTCTTGCATAAGGCTACCATTTTGCCTTCCGAGGTTAAGCTCTATCTCCATCTGCATTTACATTTCATAAGGCTACCTTTCTGCCTTCCAATTTGCATAAGGCTACCATCCTACCTTCCGAGGTGAAGCTCTACCTCCATCTGCATTTGCATTGCATAAGGCTCCTATTCTGCCTTCCAACTTGCATAAGGCTACCATTCTGCCTTCCGAGGTTAAGCTCTACCTCTCTCCGCATTTGCATCTTTGCATAAGGCTATTATTCTACCTTCCGAGGCTAAGCTCTGCCTCCAATTTTCTTCGAAACTAAGCACTATCTCAAGCATCGTTTATTTCATTTCTCTTACGGGTTAAGCTCTGCCCTTCAAATCGCAAGACTAAGCTCTGTTTTGTCCGCATCATACTACTACATCTCATAGGCTGAAAGATCGCCAAATTATCCAAAGGCGTAATCGTTCGGAGGCACCATCTTCATAGCCCGAGAACACCATGTCATGGCCTGAGGATCCTTTTAATCTTTTGCATATCATTATTCAAAGGCATCATGGTTCGGAGGCACCATCCTCATAGCCCGAGAGCATCATTTCATGGCCTACGAATCTTTTATTGTACCCTTCATGGCCCAGGACGTCATGGTATAAGGACGTCATCCTAACCGTCTGAAGACAACATTCATGGTCCGACGGGAATTTGCATCATGTTTAAATTTATGCGGGATATATGCTTGTATTGTTTCTAATTGCAGGTAAACCGGCGAGCAACAGCCATCCCGGCAGGAGCAGCCCCGCTCCAGTTCCCGCATCCATATCAAACCTTAACCATTCCCACACGTTGTCCACTCACCCCCTCCTGGATATTGCGTCCGTTCTTAAAAAGTCTCCATCGGCATACTCCGCCGACGGATCCTGAACTACATATGGCCTGATTCCTGTAAAATCAGGGATATGTAGGCAGCTCAGAAGCCACGGTGTGGCCTATCTACCTCAAATCGTTTCGCTCGGTCAAAATTGATCATCATATCTTTACCTGACAACTCTTTCATCCTTCTCGGGTAAAGGGGGCAGCTGTTGACACGCAATTTTTCCCTATATATTTTCAATATGTAAAATAACTTCAAAATGGCATATATATGCGTATGTAAGCATATCCAAGTGTTTTATTATTTTTCCATAATTTTTAAAGGTTTTCAAATCAATTTATTTCCTTTTTTATCCATAAAAACCCAATAATTATTTCCAAAATTATTATTTTGGTAATTCATTTGTAGGACTTTTATATTTATGCTAAGATATAGTTAAGGTAATTTTTGCATATTTTTACAAATTTATTTAGTATTTTAAGCTAAATTGCTATAATTGTAATATTAGTCCTTTTTAAGATTTAATTGTGTTTTATATTCATAAAATTAAGTCATTTATTTTTAAATTGTTAATTATATGTTATAAATCATGTTAGTGCTTTCAATTTATTTTTCATAAATTAATTTTCTAATTTTATAATTTTAAACGAGGAGAATTGGCTATTTAAATAATAGCCCAATTACATTTCAATTGTAGCCTAAATCTGATCCCCAAATTAAACCCAATTTCCCTGGCTCAATTCCCATTCAAACCCAACCCCTAACCCAATTAAATGACCCAACCTGGATTCCCCTACCTACCCTCTTTAATCCAGGCCGTTGATCATTCAGATCAACGGCCAATATTCGCCCTTACCATTTTTAACCCTGAAAGACCCCTATACCTACCTCATTCTTCACCAAATGCCACCCTTGAATCCCTCTTCTCTCAACTCTCTCTGAAACCTCTCATGAACCCTAGCCGCCTCCATCTAATCCCACCCTTATCTACCTCAATCCCTGCCTAATCCATGGCCTCCCATGGCTATTGGAGATGTGTATATGCATCCTATGTCTCCTGGGTGTTTGTTTCTGTGGTTTCATGGCCAGTCCTCGAAGGAATCCGGTCCAGTCCTTGCCTAACCTTCATCTCTAATCTTTCTCCGGCCAGCCATGGCCGTTCCAGTGAAATCCTTGACTTTCCTGGTTAGATCGGTAACTTTCAAGGTCTTTCTCACCTTTTCTGGGTTTTCTGAAACCCTAATCTTTAAGATCTTTTGATTTTTCTTTCAGATCTACTATAGATGCTTACTATGAATTTCTTAAGTGTTTTCTCCAAGGTTCTTCAACTTTTCTTTCAAAATGACTCTTCATTTTTTTCAACGATTAGGGTTTTCCTTTAAGTTTTTCAAAAGATTTCTTCTCTGATTTTAATGTTGTTTGTGATTTTGCTATGTTTAAAACGACTTGCTCATGTTGTTCTTCTATCTATTTTAGCATGTTAAAAAAAACCTAGTTCCTTTTAGTCTTATCCGAGTTCTGAAACTGTTTGTTTAAATAGGTACTTGTTCTTTGTTCGTAACTCTCTTTTCCTTGTTTGACTTGTTTGATTTTGAGATCTTATCATCTTTAAAACTCGACTACCGTCAAAGCCCTAATTTCTTAAAAGGTTTTCCTCACTTGATACTGTGAGACCTTTACTTGTTTCTGATTCTCTTTACCTGTTGCTATGTTTTCTTCACTATTGATGCTATGTGACTACTTGACCTACGTGACTACTGTGCTCTGAAAATTTTTCTTACTGTTGAATCCTAGCTTACCCTGTTGCTACTGTATGCATGTGTTATCTCTTTTGCCAATGTGTTTGGCCTCGCATGTCTGATGCTTCTGCTCACTCTATTTATATACTGAAGTGCGGAATCATGTTTCTTCCTTGATTGATCTTGATCTTGTGACTGATTGCAAAAGCTTTTCCTTTATGAACCCTAATTTCACTCGCTTGTTTAAATTAATTGATTCCTTTCCTTTACTCTGATGTTTTACCTTGCTGAATTCTTTCCCAAAATAAACCTATTTTGTACTTAGACTTGATTATTTACTTCATACTTTTACTGCCCCTTATATGGCAATAATCAATCTGTCCCCAAACTGATTTTTTTTCCTTAATTAAACCTACTACTACCTGTTAAATAGTGATTCCTTAATTAAAGGGAATCACTTGTGTTAATTGATTCTGATTATGATTATTTCCATGTTTGTGTTTAAGACTTTACCTCTTCTTCACTTGTTTTCAAAACTATAAATACCTACCCCCTCTTCTTTCAAAGACAGGAACAATTTAAGCTCAAGAACACACACTTACACCCAAAACTTTCTCTCTTTTCTCTATTACCATTTGTGCTACTGCTTAGTCTAGTCGGCTGAAAGCCAAGGCTAGGTTGTGAAAATTTGCTTACTCTTCCTTTCTGCACTTTGTTTCTCTACTGGTATGTCCTAGTTAATTTTCAAGCATCAACAACAACATGTTTCTTTAGCTATTTCAGTTTTATTTACTCTTGCCTACTTCTGCTTCTGTTTATGTAATCGAGTTACATTACTAGCATGCTATAATATGTTCCCCTCCCCTTTTGAATTAATGTTTCCCTATGTATGTACTCTGGCAGTCACTTGTTATGTGATTTGCTGACTTATGAATCCCAAACCCCCACATCCCCCTATGTGTTTGTGTTCTTTGGCTGGTTTGTAGGCATTCCAGCATCATCTATTGTTGTACATGACCAAACCTGACCCTTTCTGGGGTCATATGCTTCATACAATGTATTCCTAAAACCCCTTGACCCCTTTGTGTAACTACTGATCCTGTGTAGTTTGAGCTTTACTACTACTGTTTTCAAATAACCCTTACCACTTGCTATTTCCTAACCCAGTTTTAAATAAATCTCTTTCAACTATGTTCTGCACTTCCACTATATTCTTAGAACCTAGGTTCTGCCCCTCTTGTGTGAGCCTTGCCTTGGAACCCTTGAGCTCCCTCTGAACTTGGACACATAAGGGCTGGCCCTTCCACACTGCACTCATCTCTGTCTAGTTATGCAACATGTGTGTAAGCACTGCCCGGGGTCCCTTGAGACCTTTAGGGAACTTTGACACACCCAGGTCTGAGAAAGACTTTGAGAACATTGGCATTTGAGGTAGTTTATTCCATAACTCAGAGAGGAAGTCAAGAATCAGGCTTCCTATGGTTGTAACTCCTTGTTTTTTCACTTTTCTGATGTAATTCATTCATTTTTGGTATGTAATAATTTGTAACAAATATTGGGGTTGGCTAGTGAAAAGGGATGGGATGATTATGCATGATTTAGCTATTAGAAGGGTAGATAACATACCTATAGGATCTGTCTAATAAATTCTGCATATTTTATTTCCATACTTAGATAACATGCCTATAGGATCTGTCTAATAAATTCTTCATATTTTATTTTCACACTTAGACACCATGTCTATAGGATCTAAATTGCCATAATCAGACATCATGCCTATAAGGTTAAAATCAACTTCGAAATTAGATGTCATGCCTATAAGGTTAAAATCGATTTTTCATAGAAATCATGCTTATAGGAATTCCGCTGTGATCAAATAAATCCTGCCTACTTCATTTCACATTCGACTAGATACCATGCCTATATCCTTAATATTTAGATACCATGTTAGTAGGAACTAAAATCAGCTATAATAGAAATCATATTTATAGGATCTGAAACCAGTTTAGTTAAAAATCAGTTTGACTCGTACTGTTTTGAATTAGTTTGAACAACCTACTCTTTTTATTAATACGGTTTAGAAAGCATGCCTATAGGATCCAAATCACCTGTTTAAAAATTAATCGTTGCTCTGCTGCACTCCTAATCAGTAATAGATATCATGCTCATAGGACATCACCAATACACACTTAGGCAAGCCTTAGGTAATAATGATAAAACTGAATCCGCCTTTGTTAATTAGCAACTGCTACAACCAGCAAGCAGGCCTGATTCGGACTTCTTATCTGAGTTATGTAATAAATTAGTCTGCTTTAACAATTAAAACACCTTGCCTTAGTACTTTAAATTTTGACCCTAATTGTGTTAAAGTCATGCTATTTATGTGCATTGTCTGCGGAGGTATACATGAGCCTCTTAATTATTTATATGTTTCCACTAATTTGCAGTCCTACGTGTTTTGTATGTCGCCTTAGCCTTTTTACCTTTAAAACCCAAGAGTCAGCCTAAAATTCTCCCTTTAATAGGAATAGTAGTCCTAAATTCCTAATTGATAGGAATGGGACGGGTAATAGTATGCAATAGAGGTCGAGACCAAGCCGCATTTTAATACCTTAACGAGGTGGGAAGGGTAGATATGGATATGATGACCGGTGTGCTAATACCACGTGTATCCCCTCTTCTGAGGAGTGTCATACCGGGTATCGCATTGATGTGATCCATATTATAAATAAACCTAGGACCCCCCTCCTTTTATATTCTCAAGTATTTGTAGAACTGTAACTCCTTTTCAAAATTCGCCTTTTAATAATTGTTTTCCAACTCTTATGTGTTCAAACTTAAATCCCCTACTATTTGAACTTATATTTGTCTGTCTGCTTATTGTACAAAATTCACAAAACTGTCTGGCCAGGAACCACACTAGTGGATCCTGAGGGGTGCCTAACAGCTTCCCTTTAGGATAATTTCAAGCCCTTACCCTATCTCTGGTTATCAAATAAACTTAGAAATAAACCCTATAGGTGTCCTAATTCACTTTAAATCATTAGGTGGAGACTCTTAAAAAGCAAGCCCAGTTCCCAAGAGGAATGAGTTGTCCCATACCCAAAATGTCATAAACCAGATTTTTCCGATGCGAAGAGGGAAAAGAGGGGGCGCGACAGAAATGTTTAAATACCATACCGTACTGACCAACGAACACCCTTAGAGATAGCTATATGATGAGTATTATATGACTCAAGACTATGCTTAGATGGTTTGAATGTGACAAAAAGAATTTTCTTGGGCTGTAAACGACTATGGATGCTTGATTTCTAGCTGATATGTTGTACAATCTCGAGTTATGAGTGTTTTGAGGATCTTTCAGTTATTTATTTGTGGAATAAATTATATTCTTATGTCTTGTTGACAAGTTCAGTCTAGGAAAAAATTAAGTGATTATATAGTGTTTGTAACCATGATAGGGCATAAAGAGATGTCGGTTTGAGGATAATCAGATAGGTTATCTCCTGTAGGATGTTTTGAGGTTGTGTGATCCTTATTGATGATTTTGTGAAGAGGTTTTTTTTCTATCCAATGGGATGTATGTGATCCTTATGATGACTAGTGCTACATGAGTTTGTGAAGACTCAGCTGAATAAAAGTATTGGATCATGGCACTAAGTCTGGGGAAATCCATCACCATATGTCTGGTGTCGCCACACTCAAAACAAGCTCTTGGCGGGCATGGCTGCTGAAACTGATTCTGGCCTGGTCGACTGGATTGACTGCTAAAGAAACCCCGTGCAGGAGGTGCACTAGAAAGTGGTTAAGCAAAGTGTGGAACCTGAGACCTCGGAGTAGTCGGGGTACCACTAGAAACTGGAAGTGTCGAATGAACTGGATGGCTCACATAGCCTCTACCATGAGGGGATGTAGCTGCAGCGTGGCCACCTCTAAATTCTCTAGTACCTTGAGGCCTTTTGGCCTCCCTGTCCTCCCTCTCATGGCCTCGCATACCCTCAAACCTTCGTGCGATCTCTACCACCTGCTGATATGGGGTATTTGTCTCTAACTTTCGAGCCATGCTGAATCTAATGCCATAGTTGAACCCCTCAATGAATCGGCGGACTCGCTCCCTAACTGTAGATACCAAGGTAGGTGTATGTACGGACAACTCACTGAATCTGATGGCATACTCTGACACTGTTGTAGTACACTAGCGCAACTACTCAAAATCCGTGCGCCATGCATCTCGGAGGGTCTGGGGAACAAACACTCTCAAGAACATCTCTGAAAACTGTGTCCATGTATGAAAAGTTGTAATAGCTAGGCCACTGTAAGTATGAGGATGATACTTCTTGAACCTCTCATGTCTAAGCTGTTCCTCCTCACATGACACTAACCTAACCTCGGGCTGAATCGGAATAATAGGTTGCACTGGCATAACCTATGAGACCTGATTGACCTAGACCCGATGCTCTAGAGTATGGGCCGTGAGAGTTTGAGCTCCTCATCCAGTCTGAGATGTGGTTGGTGCAAGTGGAATCATCTCCGCCTGAGCTAGAGTACCGAACATGCTCAAAAACTTTGCTAGGGTCTCCTGAAGTGCAGGGGTAACAACAGGCACCTCGGATGCCTGCCCCTAACTAGAGCTACTGGTGGCTCCTCAATCGTAGCTAAGGCAGGTGCTCTAGCTATACCAAGTGCCCATCCTCGGCCTCTGCCCCGGCCCCGGCCTCTCGCAGGTCTAGCAGGGGGCGGGAATCTGATCATCGAATCCAGCAGTGCGTATCCTCACCATTTATGAGAGAATAGAAAGTCAAAGATTCAGATTTCAAAGTCAACCAATGTGCACGATAAGGAATCAAAGAAGTGGAGTTTTCCTAACATTTCTGTAGCCTCTCAAAGATAAGTACAAACATCTCCATATCGATCCACAAGACTCTACTAAACCTTCTTATGACTCGTAACACCTATGAACCTAGAGCTCTAATACCAACTTGTCACGACCCCAATTTCTCACTGTAGGATGTCGTGATGGCACCTAGTCTCAAAGACTATGTAAGCCTAACATGCATAGAAAAATAGAAGAAATAATACTAAAACCTCAAATTAAACCTTCTATTATAATAAAATTCAACAGTATAATAGCCAACACTTTTCCAAAACCTGGTGGAACAGAGTTATAAGCTCTACGAAATAATCTAGAATGTCTACTATAACACTGTCTGAATAAGAAAACAACAAATGAATAGATAATGAAAGGTGACTCTGAGGCCTGCAGACGTCGAGCAGTATACCTTGAAGTCTCCAGAAAACAGCTAACAAGTCAATCACTAACGTCCAGCACGAGCAAACGTACCTAAATTTGTACCAAAAAATGTGTAGAAATGTAGTATGAGTACACCATAACAGTACCTAGTAAGTAGCGAGCCTAACCTTGGTAGATTAGTGATGAGGCCAGGTCAAGACACCAACTAGGACATGATAAATAGAACAAAACAAATAATAACGAGATGTAATGGAAAACAGATGAATGAAAAATACAATGAAATCTAATAATATAAATTAATGACAGAATTGTAGGCATAAAGACAACAAGAAGGAAGCAAATAATGGGAACCACAAATAACCAATTACGGACAAAACTAGTAAGACAAGAAAGAACAAAAGCAATAAGAACTGTTCAACCAATAACTCTTTTCAACATGAGATTCATAATAAGAATCACAACCAAGGTACCACCTCGTATTCACATTTCTCAATTTCAACCACAATATTTCCTTATACCACCGCGTGAACCTTACATTTAAATAGTTTTTAAAAACATTTTTTTTTCGAAATAGCTACATGCACTTTAGCCCACCTTATGTTGCTGCGTGGCTTCAAGTTATTCCCTTACTAGCAACACGCGCATAAATCCCACCTTATGCCGCTGCATGCACATTAACCCTTTTCCTTATATCGTCATGTTGCGACCAAACACACACGCAAGTATACGCGGTCGTCAAGTAATAAAGTGACTAAAAGTAGGATGTCGATCCCACGAGGACTTGTGATTAACTATTAACTAAATTAGACTATCCTAATTGTCTATACAAGAATTAAACCTAGAAGTATTTGATTCTAAACTAATTAAAATAAACAGAAAATAAATAATGAACTCTGAGCCAAAGGATAGCAGATTTTTATGATATCAATGTAATGAGAACGATCTAAGGTTATGGGCTATCTAACAATCCTATTGTATTCTTCTATTGAATTGACTAACTAATTTATCTAGTTTATTGGTTGACAGGGTTAATATTGCTCATAAGAATCTGTCGAGTTCTTACTCGCCTATTCAAGCTAACCTAACGCCTATATGTCTATGGAGTTAGAATCAACAAGAACGCATTTATAATTCCTGTAAATCAACCAAGCAAGGCAATTAGGTATAGGTCTATCCCAATTGCAAATCCGTTCCCCGATGCCCAGGTTCAAGAACTTGCTCTATTCAATCCTATATGCAATCTAGAATTCCCACTTTTGAGTTCAATTCAAGATTCGTAGATAGTATTCAATTGGTGATCAAACAATCAAATAATTAAGTGGATGATTGAATAAATAAACCAATATTATAAACTAAGAAATCAAACTCAATATCCGAATAACAATAGTCATGAAAGAACCACAACCCCAGAACGTGAAGTTTAGCTCCACATAGACAAGGTAGCAAAACAACAACTCATACAAAGAAACATAAAAATTACTTAAGTTTGGAGGAAGAAAGATGAAACCCGATGAATTCCGGCCTCCACGGAGGCTCTATGCTCGTGTTTTCCTCTCAAAAACGTCGTCCTTGCCTCTCTATTTCTTGCACTAAACTATGAAAAACCTTTATTATTTAACCTTGGGCGAGCTTGACTTTATATAGGTTAAGTGGGTTTCCCTCCAGATTTCCAATTTTACCCCTAAATAACGTTTTTCCGGACTGGACACGCGCGAGCTCGCGCATTTCTTCGCGCATGATTCTGCCTCGGCCTTTCTTACGCGCGAACTACTGCGCGACTTTGCGCGTTTCTTCGCGCACCTGGAGCTTGATTTCGTCCATTTTTTGTCTCGTCCTTGCGCGCACTCGACTCCGAGGGGTTGTTCTTGCTCATAAATCATTCCAATATCCTCTTGAAAGCATCATATCGGCTCCTCATCCTGCAATATACATATCACAATTAGAGCCTATTTTTCATCAATTAACCATAATATGTCATTGGAATATAATCAAGCGGAAGCATAAACAATAACTAAATCACCTAGATTTCGCCTATTATCAACACCTCACACTTAATTCATTGCTAGTCCTCGAGCAATCAACTATACTCTCTAGAGAATCCTTCACTCAACCATTTCCCTTAACGCATTACACCTAGAACAATGTACATGTATTATGCCTAGCAGTGAACAATCCTAGCCTCAAAGTCGACTCTCAAGTGCCATACAATATTCACACTTCCTCAAACTACTCTACACAGAAGTCAAGACTTGCTTTTCCGTCACGAATCATATGCCCTCACAATTACATCAACAAAAACTGAGTTCAATCCACCACATTCAATTCATATACTCACATATATCAAGGAAATCACTCACTCTCACAAAAGAGGTCACATGCATGCAATTGGTATCATACCCTTGCCCTTAATGTAAATCTCTACTAATGTAGGCTAGCTCGATTCAAAATCAATTAGGACTGTTTCATGGTTGTAATGTGGGCTAAGGGACGGGTAGGATGTATTTAGGAATAGTGACTCAACCCCTAAGCATTTTAACACATCACATGAGTAATTTTTAGCGCAAATTCTTCAACCCACTTCTCATTCACACACAGTATCATCCCACAAATACTCCCTTCTTCTTTAAGCACTCTATTAATTCATTCCCACTAGCTGGAACAAAACACAATGTAATCATCTCTTTTTTTTCAGTTTATTCTTCTTGTCACTCAATTTCTGCTAGTGGTGTATTCGTTTACAACATAAGTGCACCTTTCATCCTTTTATTGGTTCCACTCAAAAGTCACCCCACACTTATTTCCTTCTTACTTCTTTTAGCGCTCCTCTCACAATTAAAGTGCTTTAAGAGGTAAAAGGATCAAAACAATGTCAATTAAGAACAAACGAGTATAGGCTTGTAATGTGGGTGCCAAACAAAAGTCTACAGGATCAAAAGGGTTAACTAGGGACAAATTTTATTTGTGATAAGCAATTAAGCTCAAAAAGGTCAAAGAAAGCCTAACATCATTCAAACCGAGCATCACCTAAAATTTCGCTTCAACTCACATACCGGGCAAGTTCTAGACATAAGTACAATACATGGACTACACAAAACTCACCACATATGGCATAAGACTCATTCCAGATCAGCTCATCAAAACACTCCATTACGAGCATTCAATTCAGTAACAAACATACAAATTAAGGCACTTTCAGTGAGATTCAACAATTAGGACTAAGCATTACACTCTAGGGTCTATTGTGTTCAGGTGTGTCAACGCTATGGGTTCTCTTTCAATTTTATAGCTCGTAGCCTATTACCCTAATCTACAAATCAAAAAGAAAACAAAAATAAAAACTACTTATGCCCGGTTCAAGCTAAAACCTTGGAAAAGAACCGCGGCTTAAAGAAAAACCAAGGGGGAATTGCTACACTACCTAAGAAAAAAATAAAAAATCTTTTTGTTGTTTTCTCTAGACTCACTTCCCTCAAGAAAATCGTCTAAAATATCCGTCATCAGGAAGAGCCTACAATTTTTTCAGTTTTTTTTTCTCGACTCAGTCCCTCAAGAAAATTGTCTTAGAGATCCATCGTCGGGAAAAGTCTAATTTTTCTACCTTTTTCAATATTTTTTTTTTGATTTTTCTTGTTTTCCACATAAAAAAAATTAATCTACAAAAATACTACACAACTACGAAGAAAAGAAATAAGAAGCTAAACTACTAAAAAGCTAAGTATCCAAAGGAATTCTCCTACCCCACACTGAAAAGAGTGCAATGTCCCCAATGCACAAATAAAGCAAAAATAACAAGGGTGGACAAGAAACTCCCTGAAAGGCCAAAAGCCGAAGCACTAGTAGCTCACGGGGTACTCAGACTTCTCTCAAGGATGGTCCTTTGTGCGGGTACCTCACACTAGTTACAACCAGCTGGCTCGCATTTGCACACTTTCAATGGCTTTTCTTCTATGCTCATAATCCTACAAAAAATGCTACAAAGATAGAAAACTAAAATAAACAAAAATAAATAAAAATAAAAGAAAGCAGTAAAGCTGGGTTGCCTCCTAACAAGCACCTAATTTAACATCGCGGCACGACATGAACCACTTTTTGCCTCCACCTCGAACTTATAAATTGAGCCCCCAATTTGGCTTCAAGTTTTTTGCTATGCTCTAGGGGTGGTGAGACAAATTTAACAGGGCCAAGCAACCAATATCGTGTTCTACACTTTTTGGCTTTCAAATGAGGTATGTAATTATGTCTCTCTGGCATGATAAATTCCAGGATATAAGCACCCAGGTCCTCGTACATTGGCTCCCCCAAAGGCTCAGATGACTCAATTTCCATGTCATCATCCAAACACAATGTTGAAAAATGTATGGAATGAGGAGCAGTACGCCCCAACTCTAGAATTGTATCACTAGTTACATCCTCATATGTACACACACTAGATTCTTCAAATATAATATTATCTACTTCCTCACATGACTCTAGAGTGCTTTCCTCAACATGGACATCATTAATAAAAGTACGCTCGAATGATTGACTCTCCAATTTTAGCTCCTCGAATTGGCGTATAAGCTCCTTTTCAGTTTCACACAACTCAAAACTATTTTATTGGGCATTAGACACATCAACATTTGCAATCAATTGAGCTCCCAAGTCATGAATAGCAGTGCCAAATTTTTCGATCTCTTTTCCTATTTTAGCTCTTCCTTCTATTAGGTCTTGTATCCCATCTGTAATTTTCTCACGTTGAGCCTCATATATCTCCAATCTTTCAGCTTGTTCCACCAGCCAAGTTTGACTCAAAATCTCCTCTTTTTCAAAATTTTCCTCTTGCTGGTACTCACTATCTTCATTCAATTCTTCTATATTGGCCTTCATTCTTATGATTGTTGCCCTCATTCTTTTCATATCTTTTTTGAGTTCATCTTGTTGCTCTGCTACTTGCTTTAAAATATCCCTAATATATGCATCAGGTTCCATATCGTGTACTTCATTGCCCCTATCAAACTCACAAACATTATTAGAATGATCATAATAAGGGCTTAGAGAAGGATGAAAAGAATTAGGACAACCATCCCAGTGGCCATCTTGACCACCACACATATTACAAATATTCCACTCAAAGGATTGAGATTGTGCGCACAACTCATTTCCGGGAACATTCTGACAATTTTTCCACCAGTGCGGTCCTCCACAATATGGACAAGGATCATCAAAATAAGAATAACCATCATTCGAATAACTTTCATTCCAAGATTCCATGTTAAAATAAATAAAAAATATTAACTAAACTAAAACAAAAAAATTAATAAATAAAAAATTCAATGTCTAATCTAGAAGAATAGTTAATTTCTAAGTCCCCGGCAACGGCGCCAAAAACTTGTTGCGACAAAACACACACGCAAGTATACGCGGTCGTCAAGTAATAAAGTGACTAAAAGTCGGATGTCGATCCCACAAGGACTTGTGATTAACTATTAACTAAATTAGACTATCCTAATTATCTATACAAGAATTAAACCTAGAAGTATTTGATTCTAAACTAATTAAAATAAACAGAAAATAAATAATGAACTCTGAGCCAAAGGATAGCAGATTTTTATGATATCAATGTAATGAGAACGATCTAGGGTTATGGGCTATCTAACAATCCTATTGTATTCTTCTATTGAATTGACTAACTAATTTATCTAGTTTATTGGTTGACAGGGTTAATATTGCTCATAAGAATCTGTCGAGTTCTTACTCGCCTATTCAAGCTAACCTAACGCCTATATGTCTATGGAGTTAGAATCAACAAGAACGCATTTATAATTCCTATAAATCAACCAAGCAAGGCAATTAGGTATATGTCTATCCCAATTGCAATTCCGTTCCCCGATGCCCAGATTCAAGAACTTGCTCTATTCAATCCTATATGCAATCTAGAATTCCCACTTTCGAGTTCAATTCAAGATTTGTAGATAATATTCAATTGGTGATCAAGCAATCAAATAATTAAGTGGATGATTGAATAAATAAACCAATATTATAAACTAAGAAATCAAACTCAATATCCGAATAACAATAGCCATGAAAGAACCACAACCCTAGAACGTGAAGTTTATCTCCACATAGACATGGTAGCAAAACAACAACTCATACAAAGAAACATAAAAATTACTAAGTTTGGAGGAAGAAAGATGAAACCCGATGAATTCCGGCCTCCACGGCGGCTTTATGCTCGTGTTTTCCTCTCAAAAACGTCGTCCTTGCCTCTTGCCTCTCTATTTCTTGCACTAAACTATGAAAACCCTTTATTCTTTAACCTTGGGCGAGCTTAACTCTATATAGGTTAAGTAGGTTTCCCTCCAGATTTCCAATTTTAGCCCTAAATAACGTTTTTCCGTACCGGATACGCGCGAACTCGCGCATAACTTCACGTGTTTCTTCGCGCACCTGGAGCTTGATTTCATCCATTTTTCATCTCGTCCTTGCGCACACTCGACTCCGTGGGGTTGTTCTTGCTCATAAATCATTCCAATATCCTCTTGAAAGCATCATATAGGCTCCTCATCTTGCAATGTATACATATCACAATTAGAGCCTATTTTTCATCAATTAACCATAATATGTCATTGGAATATAATCAAGCGGAAGCATAAAGAATAGCTAAATCACCTAGATTTCACCTATTATCACGTCGCATGCACATCAATATCAACTTGAACCACAAATTCCCATATGCCGCAACTTGACAAAAAGTCAGCAACACCAATGTTTCCATAACAAATAGCCCATGGCTCAACCACAATATGTATAAGATTATCAAAAATAACAAATGAATGTGAATTGCTCAACAAGAAAGATGTCTCAACAATTAATAACTTTGCCTCAAGGTGATAACAGCTTTCACAAGAAGATATTTCACGAAATAATAACTTCAAGTAAAAGTAATTCAACAACTAAAGATGTATCAAGGCAATAACTTCAACTAAAGCATATAAGAGCAAAGTATCAAGTAAGAGGTAGAACAAGTGTTAACAAAGTCAAATAAAGCATATAAGGATAGACTAACACATGTAAGAGTAGATTAACATTGAGGATTAAAACATGATATGGCAATTCAATTAAAGGCATGAAAAGAGTCTATATAACCTAAACCGTTCAAATACCACATATAACCCGCATACCTACTTTTCACCTTGCGTACACGCTTTCATTTAACACAAATAGCACAATCAATCCAAATCCTAAGGCGTAGTTCCTCACACAAGTTAGGTAAGATACTTACCTCAACTAGCCCAACTTAACCCTAGAAAATAGCTTTTTCCCTCAAATTCACCTCCACATGGATCAAATCTAACCAAAAGTGACCTAATATCATCAACAAATATAAGGGATAATAATTACAATAGATAAAGCTTTGATCTTTACAAAATTCACAAAAAGTCAACAAAAGCCAACTGCGGGCCCACCAACCAAAACCCGGGTCCAAGAGTAGGTTCCGAGTACCCATAGCCCCACGAGTCCATATATGTGACGAGTTTTCAAATCCAATTCCAAATCGACTCTCAAAACTCAATTCTTCATTTTTCAAAAACTTGACAGATTTTCCCAATTTTTCCTCTTTGATTCTCATGAAGTTAATATTAAATCTAAGATATAATCATGAAATATAATTGGAAATTGATTAGAATCACTTGCCCAATGTTTGTAGATGAAAATCCCCTCTCCACATTGCCTGCTACTGAGCCTAGGGTTCTAAAATGAGAAAAATGAGATGAAATCCAGACTTTTCTAACCTTATGTCCAGTTGCAGTTGTCGCAATTGCGACATGGGTTCATAGTTGTCACAATTGCGACGTGGGTTCGCAATTGCGAAACCAAGCAATTGAAAAGAAAAGCTCGCAATTGCGGCATGACAATAGTAGGGAAAATCTCGCAAAAGCGAAAAATGGGTTCGCAAATGCGAACCTTGTTCCCTTCGCAAAAGCTACACATATATCGCAAATGCGAATCTAGCCCAACCCAAGTCATCTTCGTAATTGTGATACCTGTGATACCCCTGCTAAGATCGCAATTGCAACCTTGGTGTTCGCAAATGCAACACCAGAGGTATCATCACACCAGATTTTCTATTTTCAGGCCAAATATTCCGAAACATATCTGAAACTCATTGAGCCCTCGGGGCTCTAAACCAAACATCTACACAAGTATAAAAATATCATAAGAACTCACTCGCATGATCAAAATACAAAAATAACATCTAAAACTATGAATCAGACACCAAAATATATGAATTTCAAAGTAAAGTTCAAGAAATTCTAGAATTGCAACTAAGCGTCTGAATCCTTTCAAATCAACTCCAAACTATATCAAATTTTGTAGACAAGTTCTAAATATCATAACGGGCCTATTCCAATTACCAAAACGAAATTCTGAACCAGATAGCCAAAGGTCAACCTACGATCAAACTTTTAAACTTCAAATTTCCAAATTTCAGCAAAACAACACAAATCAACCTACGGACTTTCGAATTCGATTCCTAGCATGCGCCCAAGTCCAAAATCACACTACGAAGCTATTAGAATCATTAAAACACCTTTTGGGTTTGTTTTCACAAAAGTCAAAAATTGGTCAACATGATCAACTTAGGTTTCTAGGCCAAGAGCCCAAAACCTTCCTGGAACGAAATCAATCAACTCTGTAAGTCATAAAATGAAAATTACACATGTGTGAAGCATCAAAAGGGGAAACATGGTGCAAATATGTAAAACGACTGGTCGAGTCGTTACAATTTGTAGTCAGAAATTTCAAACCTGCCAAATCCTCCAAAAATCCTTCAAACCCAGTGAAATCACCATTGAAACACACTCTTTCAACCCCAAAAATCTATCAAACTTAACCATTGATTCTCTCCAACCACCAAACTCCTTCCTATTATGCATAAATTATAATATTTTAAATAAATTTTCATAAATCACTATTGTTTAGAGCCTAATAGCGATAGTTTGCTTAATTACCATTCGTAGCTATTATTTATTTATTACCAACTTGTATCACTTATATTCAAACGCACAACAAATACAGTCTGTGTCAATTATATTTGTTCGCACAACGAATACAACGTGTATCAACTGTATTCGTTCGTGCAATTATATTTATTCGTGCAACAAATATAATGTGTATCAACTGTAACCAAGCAAAATACAAAGTGTATACAAAGGATACAACTTGTATCGACTGTGTACATGGTTGTATATAAAGGATACAACATGTATCGTCTGTAATTGTTCGTGTAACAAATATAACTAAGGTGAGATACAGAATACAGAAAAATAAAATGTTTCTTGTTGAGAGTCGAACTCAAGACCTCTGCTAACTAAGTAGGCCCTCTAACCAGTTGAGCTACGAGAGCTTTTGCTCTATTGTTTCAGTTTAAAGCACTTAATCTCTTATTTCATGGATTTGCTATAAAATTCAAATATAGTTACGAATTTTCAATTTGCTAAAAGAATATATACGAATGATAAATAAGCGTAAATGTTTGATGTGCGCATAATTTTTCCTATTTTTTATATTTTACTAAGAACCCAAAAAAATTTATCTAATAAAAAAATATGATATTGAATAAGCAAAAATACTCAAGATATAAGAAGAAAAAGAAAAAGTGATATATACGTTGTACACACAATATACACATTATACACTAGTATAAAGTGTATATACACTTTTTATACATCGCAAAATAAAAATATATACTTTTTTATACATTGTAGAACTGTGACAACCCGACCGGTCGTCTTAAAAATTAATGTCCTGATCCCCTATTAACTGAAAGTTGAAGGGGTGGTTAAGTGAAAGTTGGAAACTTGGAGTTTGCAGCTGAAGTTCTTTGGGCTGTTGTCATAACCGCATATGCGGTTGAGAGGCTGCAAATGCGACTCGCGTAGATGCGGAATTAAGCCGTAGAAGCGGCCAGCTGAGGAAAAACAGGGAACCGCAGAAGCGGGTGATGTACCGCACGTGCGTGACCCAGATGCGGATTCTGGGTCGCAGGTGCGGCGAAGAGGTTTTAAGTGGAAATCACAGGAGCGGTCTCCTTGACCGTAGAAGCGGTGCCGCAGATGCGGAAGGTGGACCGCATATGCGGATTTGCTGGGTAGAAAATCAGAGTTTCGAGGGTTTAGCTTCAAAAAGTTAGAAATTGATTTGGGAGTTCGGGATTGGCGATTTTGAGAGAGATTTTCACCTGGGTGTTTTGGTTAAGTAATACTTACTCGGTTTTGATTGTTTTCCACGAATCTATGCTTAAATGCATCCTTTAAATTTGAATTTGGAGTGGAAAAATTGAAGAAAAGTTGGAAAAGTTCTTAGACCTAACATTTAAACTTGGATAACGATTTTGATGTCGGATTGAGATAATTTTGATATAAATGAACTCTTGAGAGTGTGTGGATTCTGGAAATGTAGATTTTACCCGCTTTTGAGACGTGGGCCCGGAGGGTGTTTTGGTCATTTTACTTAATTTCGCGTATTAGCTTAGAATTTATTTATAGAATCAGTTACTTGAAGTGTTATTTATATTGTGCAATTAAATTGAATAGATTCGGGCCATTTGGAGTCAAGTACTCGTGGCAAGAGCGTGGTTTCGGATTGATTTGAGCTGGTTCGAAGTAAGTGGCTTGCCTAACCTTGTGTGGGGGACATTCCCCTTAGGATTTGGTATTTGTGGTAATTGAAATGCCTACGTGAGGTGACGAGTGCGTACTGGTGCTAATTGTTGAAAATTTGGTTTTCACTAAAGTAGCTTTAATTGTGTTTTCCTTTCCTACTTATTCTATTTGAAATTTAAGCTTGCTATTAGCTTAGAGAAACATGTTTAATTGATTTAATTGCCTTATTGTTTGAATTTCCTTATTTGTATTATGTGAAGCATGTTAGGTTAGAATTACCTGTTTTACTTTGGTACAAAATTGAGTTTAATTGAGTATTCTTTGTGTTATTGCTATGTGTTTTACTTTGGGACTACGGGACGGTATCCCGGGAGATCCCCTGTACGTATTTTATGATTTGAGATGAGGTGCGGGATACCGAGAGATCCCCAGCACGTGTATTGAGGATACCAAGAGATCCCTAGCATATATTGAGAATACCAAGAGATCCCTAGCATATATTAAGGATACCACGAGATCCTCGGGATACCAAGAGATCCCTGGCATATATTGAGGGTACTAAGAGATCCTCGGAATACTGAGAGATCCTCGGTTATTATCTTGTGAAGAGTGGTATTCCTGGTAATTATTTTTGCCTCTGTTTCAGTTGTAGTTATCCTTATTATCCTGTATTAATTCTTATAATCATCTTTCAATTGTACTGTTTTATCTTATACTGTCATGCCTTATATTTTATTTAATCTCAGTAGGGCCCTAACCTTCCTCATCACTACCCGATCGAGGTTAGGCTTGTCACTTACTGAGTACCGCTGTGGTGTACTCATGCCCTTTCTGTGCATGTTTTTCATGTGCAGATCCAGATACCTCCACTTAGACTTATCACGCTTGAGACGAGGTACTTGTAGAGACTCCGAGGTATATCTCCCGCGTCCGCAGACCGAAGAGTCCCTTTCTACTCTCCCTTTTAAGTATTCGCCCTTCTGTATTTTCTTTCCTTTGTTAGATATTCTGGAGTTAGATACTTGTAGACATTCAAAGGCTTGTGATCATGAGATTCCAGGTTTTAGAAAGTGTATTTATTTTTCGAGAGTTGATATTGTGTATGCCGAGCGGCAAACACTGTTTTATTTCACTATTTCGGTTTTTAATATTTCTTCCACAAATTGGTTTATTTTCCGCATTGTTAGGCTTACCTAGTCGTAGAGACTAGGTGCCATCATGATGGTTCACGGAGGGCGAACCGGGGTCGTGACAAGTTGTTATCAGAGCTCTAAGTTCATAGAAGTCATGAATCACAAACTGGTTTATTAGAGTCTCGCGAATCGGTACGGAGACGTATGTACTTATCTGCGAGAGGCTATGTAACTGTTAGGAAAATTCCACTTCATTTGATTTCCTTGTCGTGTGAGATTTGATGTCACAATTCTAAACTTCTGTCTTTTATTCTCTCACAGATGGTGAGGACAAGTGCTACCCGAGATGATCAGGCACTCGCGTCCCCTACTGCAGCCGTCAAAGGCTGGGGCTAGGGTAGAGGCCGAGAATGCGCACGTGGTGTAGCCAGAGCACCTGCGCGAGCTGCCACCGAGGTACCACCAGAAGTTCCAGCCTGAGTCCAGGCACCTGATATGCCTATTGCCACTACTACTCCAGCACTTCAGGAGACTCTAGAACAGTTTATGAGCATGTAAACCACTTTGGCTCAGGCAGAGTTGCTTCCCTTTGCTGCAGCTACATCTCAGGCCAGAGGAGGAGCATAGACTCCCACCGCCCGCACTCCTGAGCAGCGAGTGCATGTTGAGAAGGTCCTTGAGATTATTCTTGTACAACCCGCAGTCCGAGATCAGCCTGAGGATATGGCAGTGGTTTTCAAGGATGAGCAGCTGAGGCTTGAGAGGTTCAAGAAGTACAAGCCTCCTGTATTCAGTGGTCTAACATCGGATGATCCTCTTGGATTTCTAGATGAGTGTTACCGTATTCTTCGTACCATGGATATATCAGGATTGAGCGGGGTTTCCTTCACTACTTTCTAGCTTCGAGGAGCCGCCTATGAGTGGTGGTGCACCTATGAGTTAGACAGTCTGGATGAGGCTGTTTCATTGACTTGGACTCAGTTTTCAGTTCTGTTCCTGAGAGATTATGTTCCTTAGAGCCTCAGGAACGCATGGCACGCATAGTTTGAGCATTTGCGCCAGGGTCTTATGACTGTCTTAGAGTATATTGTCTGTTACACTAGTTTGGCTAGACATGCCCCAGCCTTGGTTTCTACTGTTTATGAGAGGTTTCGCCGGTTTATTAAGGGGCTTATTCCTAGAATCAGGTCTAGCATGGCTCGTGAGTTGGAGATGGATATTTCTTATCAGCAGGTGGTGAGCATTGCTAGGAGGACTGAGTATACTCATGCTAGGGAGAGATAGGAGAGGGAGGCCAAGAGGTCTCGAGAGTCGGGCATTTATTCTGGTGCTTGTGCCCCAACTGCAGGTCGTCATGGTAGGGGTTATATGAGTCGCTCTATTCATTCAGCTCTTCCAGTAGCTAGTGGTATTCCAGCTCCTCCTAGGCCTCAAGAGCCTTATTATGCACCTTCTGTATGTAGCGCACCTCCTACGCGGGGTGCTTTCAGAGGTCAGTCCAGCAGACCTGCCCCGAGCCAGTCAATGCCACCACGTCCTCCCAAAGCTTATTTTGAGTATGGTGACACATGCCATGTGGTGAGGGACTGCCCTAGACTTGGGAGGAGTGCGCCTCCACAGACTTCTCAGCCACAGCGCGCCCCGCAGAGTTCTCAGGCTATGGGTACAACTCTAGTTGTTACCCCACCTACTCAGCCAGCTAGAAGTGGAGGTCGGGAAGGTAGAGGTCGCCCTAAAGGGGGAGGCCAGGCCAGATACTATGCCCTTCCTACCCATACCGAGGTTGTTGCCTTCGATTCTATCATCACAAGTATTATACTAGTTTGTCACAGAGATGCATCGGTTCTATTCGATCCAGGATCCACTTACTCTTATGTTTCTTCTTATTTTGCTCCGCATTTGGGTGTACCTCAGGATTCTTTGAGTTCCTCTGTTTATGTTTCTACTCCTATGGGAGATTATGTTGTTATGAACCGCATTTATCGGTCGTGTTTGGTTTCTCTTAGTGGTTTTGAGGCCAGAGCTGATTTATTGTTGCTCAGTATGGTAGATTTTGATATTATCTTGGGCATGGACTGGTTGTCACCCCATTATGCTATTCTTGATTGTCACGCCAAAACCATGACACTGGCTATGCCAGGTGTATCGCGTGTTGAGTAGAGGAGTACTTTAGATCATACTCCTAGTAGAGTTATTTATTTCCGTAAGGCTCAACGAATGGTTGAGAATGGGTGTGACGTGTATCTAGCTTATGTGAGAGATGTCAGTATTGATACCCCTTCAGTTGATTCAGTCCTAACAGTACGGGATTTTCCTGATGTGTTTCCAGCTGATCTTCCGGGCATGCCTCCTAATAGAGATATTGATTTCGGCATTGATCTGTTGCCGAGCACTCAGCCCATTTCTATTCCTCAGTATCGTATGGATCCTCCTAAGTTGAAGGAGTTGAAGGATCAATTACAGGAATTTCTTAATAAGGGTTTTATTCGGCCCAGTGTATTATCTTGGGGTGCTTCTATCTTGTTTGTGAAGAAAAATGATGGTTCTATGTGTATTGATTATCATCAGTTGAACAAAGTTACAGTGAAGAACCGTTATCCTTTGCCTCGTATTGATGATCTGTTGACCAGCTTCAGGGTGCACGAGTGTTTTTTAAGATTGACTTGCGCTTCGTTTACCATTAGTTGAAGATTCGGGAGCCAGATATCCTGAAGATTGCTTTCAGGACTCGGTATGGTCATTATGAGTTCCTTGTTATGTCATTTAGGCTGACCAATGCCCCAGCAGCCTTTATGCATTTGATGCACAGTATGTTCCGGCCATATCTTGACTCATTCGTCATTGTCTTTATTGATGATATTCTGGTGTATTTCCGGAGTCGGTAAGATCATGAGTAGCACCTGAGGATAGTGTTCCAAACACTGAGGGAAAAGAAGTTATATGCAAAGTTGTCAAAATGTGAGTTTTGGTTGGATTCCGTAGCATTCTTAGGCCACATGGTATCGAGTGATGGTATTCAGTTGGATTCGAAGAAAGTATAGGTAGTGCAAAGTTGGCCCAGACCATCCTCAGCTATAGAGATTCGTAGTTTTCTTAGCTTGGCGGGTTACTACCGTCGTTTTGTGGAGGGGTTTTCATCAATTGTAGCCCCTATGACCAGGCTGACCCAAAAGGGTGCTCCGTTCCAGTGGACGGAAGAGTGTGAAGCGAGCTTTCAGAAGCATAAGACAGCTTTGACTACAACCCCAGTTTTGATATTGCCTACAGGTTCGAGGTCTTATACTGTCTATTGTGATGCCTCGAGGATTGGCCTTGGAGCGGTTTTGATGCAGGACGGTAGGGTGATTGCCTACACGATCAGACAATTGAAGGTTCACGAGAAGAATTATCTTGTCCACGACCTTGAGTTAGCTGCCATTGTTCATGCCCTGAAGATTTGGCCTCATTATTTGTGTGGTGTTCCTTGTGAGATTTATACTGATTATCGGAGCTTGCAGCACCTATTCAAGCAAAAGGATCTAAATTTACGCTAGAGGAGATGGTTAGAGTTGTTGAAGGACTATGATATCACTATTTTGTATCATCCGGGCAAGGCCAATGTGGTGGCCGATGCTATGAGTCGTCGGGCAGAGAGTTTGGGGAGTTTGGCTTTTTTACCAGCATTAGAGAGGCCTATGGCGATGGATGTTTAGGCCTTAGTCATCCAGTTTGTGAGATTGGATCTTTCGGAGCCTAGTCGGGTTCTAGCTTACGTGGTTTCTCGGTCTTCCTTATTTGATCGTATCAGGGAGTGTCAGTATGATGACCCTCATTTGCTTGTCCTCAAGGACAAGGTTTAGCATGGTGATTCCAGGGATGTGACTATTGGTGATGATGGGATATTGAGGATGCAGGGTCAGATTTGTGTACCCAATGTTGATGGGCTTCGGGAGTTGATTCTATAGGAGGCCTACAGTTTGCGGTATTCCATCCATCAGGGTTCCGCGAAGATGTACCAGGATTTGAGGCAGCACTATTGGTGGAGGCAGATGAAGAAGGATATAGTTGGGTTTGTAGCTCGGTGCCTCAATTGTCAGCAGGTGAAGTATGAGCACCAGAGACTGGGTGGGTTGCTTCAACAGATAGAGATTCCAGAGTGGAAGTGGGAGCAAATCACCATGGACTTCGTAGTTGGGATCCCACGGACTTTGAGAAAGTTTGATGTTATTTGGGTTATTATGGATCGGCTGACCAAGTCCGTGCACTTCATTCCTGTGTGTACTACCTATTCTTCGGAGCGTCTAGCTTAGATTTATATCCGGGAGATTGTTCGTATGCATGGTATTCCAGTTTCCATCATTTCAGATAGAAGTACTCAGTTCACATCACGGTTCTGGAGGGTCGTACAATATGAGTTGGGTACTCGGGTAGAGTTGAGTACAGCATTTCATCCGTCTGGTGGAGTTGAGTACAACATTTCACCCTCAGACGGACGGACAATCCGAGTGCACTATTCATATACTTGAGGATATACTCCGTGCATGTGTGATTGAGTTTGGAGGGTCTTAGGATCAGTTCTTGTCATTGGCAAAGTTTGCCTACAACAACAGCTATCAGTCCAGCATTCAGATGGCACCGTATGAGGCTTTATATGGTAGGCGGTGTAGGTCCCCGGTGACTAGTCCAGATAGAAGAGCTATGCGGACCAGAAGGTTCGTGATGTTTCCTATATGGTTGGAGAGCGGGTTCTGCTTCGGGTATCGCCTATGAAGGGCGTTATGAGATTTGGGAAGAAAGAGAAGTTGAGTCCGAGGTTTATTGGCCCTTTTGAGATATTAGGGCGTGTTGTCAAGGTTGCTTATGAGCTTGTCATACCTCCCAGCTTGGCAGGAGTACATCCGGTATTTCATGTTTTGATGCTTCGGAGGTATCACAGTGATTCGTCGCATGTGTTGGATTTTAGTTCAGTCCAGTTGGACAAGAATCTATCCTATGTTGAGGAGCCAGTGGCAATATTGGACAGGCAGGTTAGTAAGCTGAGGTCAAAGAACATTGTATTAGTGAAGGTTTAGTAGCGAGGTCACCCGATCGAGGAGGCGACCTGGGAGACCGGGCAGGATATGCGCAACCGTAACCCTCATCTTTACACTACTTCAGGTATGTCTCTATGCTCATTCGAGGACGAACGAATACTTAAGTGTAGGAAGATGTGACGACCCGGCCAGTCGTCTTAACAATTCATGCCCCGATCCCCTATTAACTGTTTTTCCCATGTTTGTTTCTGCTATTGTGAGTTGCTGGGAGGAATTATGTGGAGTTTCGAAGAGTTTTAGGACACTTAGTCTCTAAATGAGAGCTTAAGTTTTGGAAATTTGACCAGTCAGAACAGTGTGAAGACGGCCTCGGAATGGAATTTTGATGGTTCCATTAGCTTCATTGGGTGATTTCGGGTTTAGGAGCGTGTTCGGATTGTGTTTTGGAGGTCCGTAGCTAATTTAAGCTTGAAATGCCGAAAGTTGAATTTTTGAAGTTTCCGGTTAGATAGTGAGATTTTGATCTGATGGTCGGAATGGAATTTCAGAAGTTGGAGTAGCTCTGTAGTGTTTAATGTGACGTGTGTGCAAAATTTCAGGTCATTCGGATGAGGTTTGATAGACTTCTTGATCGAAAGCGTATTTTGAGACTTTTTGAAGTTCTTAAGCTTGAATTCGATGCTAATTGGTTAATTCGATGTTGTTTGAGGTGTTTTGGAGATTTGCATAAGTTTGGATAGTGGTCTATGACTTGTCCGTGCTTTTGGTTGAGGTCCCGGGGGCCTCGAGATGATTTTGGGTGGTTAACGGGAAGTTGGAAACTTGGAATTTGCAGCTGAAGTTCTTTGGGCTGCTGTCATAACCGCATCTGCGGTTGAGAGGCTGCAGTTGCAACTCCCGCAGATGCGGAATTAAGCCGCAGAAGCAGCTAGCTGAGGAAAAATAGGGAACCGCAGAAGCGGGTGATGTACCGCACGTGCGTGACTGCAGATGCAGATTCTGGGTCACAGGTGCGGCGAAGGGGTTTTAAGTGGAAATCGCAGGAGCGGTCCCCTTGACCGTAGAAGCGGTACCGCAGATGCGGAAGGTGGACCGCAGATGCGGATTTGCTGGGCAGAAAATCCGAGTTTCGAGGGTTTAGTTTCAAAAGGTTAGAAATTGATTTGGGGGCTCAGGATTGGCTATTTTGAGAGGGATTTTCACCTGGGTATTTTGGGTAAGCAATTCTTACTCGGTTTTGATTGTTTTCCACGAATCTATGCTTAAATTCATCCTTTAAATTCGAATTTGGGGTGGAAAATTGAAAAAAAGTTGGAAAAGTTCTTAGACCTAACATTTGAATTTGGATCACCATTTTGATGTCGGATTGGGATAATTTTGATATAAATGAACTGGTGAGAGTATGAGGATTCTGGAAATGTAGATTTTACCCATTTTCGAGACGTGGGCTCGGAGGGCATTTTGGTCATTTTACTTAATTTCGCGTATTAGCTTAGAATTTATTTATATAATCAGTTACTTGAAGTGTTATTTACATTATGCAATTAAATTGAAAAGATCCGGGCCATTTGGAGTCGAGTACTCGTGGCAAGAGCATGGTTTCGGATTGATTTGAGCTGGTTCGAAGTAAGTGGCTTGCCTAACCTTGTGTGGGGGACATTCCCCTTAGGATTTGGTATGTGTGGTAATTGAAATGCCTTGTACGTGAGGTGACGAGTGTGTACTGGTGCTAATTGTTGAAAATCTTGTTTTCACTAAAGTAACTTTAATTGTGTTTTCCTTTCCTGCTTATTCTACTTGAAATTTAAGCCTACTGTTAGCTTAGAGAAGCATGTTTAATTGACTTAATTGCCTTATTGCTTGAATTGCCTTATTTGTATTATGTGAAGCATGTTAGGCTAGAATTACCTATTTTATTTGGTACGAAATTGAGTTTAATTGAGTATTCTTTGTGTTATTGCTGTGTGTTTTACTTTGGGACTACGGGATGGCATCCCGGGAGATCCCATGTACGTATTTTATGATTTGAGCTGAGGTGCAGGATAGTGAGAGATCCCTAGCACGTGCATTGAGGATACCAAAAGATCCTCGGGATACCAAGAGATCCCTATCATATATTGAGGATACCAAGAGATCCTCGGGATACCAAGAGATCCCTAGCATATATTGAGGATACCACGAGATCCTCGGGATACCAAGAGATCCCTGTCATATATTGAGGGTACTAAGAGATCCTCGGGATACTGAGAGATCCTCGGTTATTATCTTGTGAAGAGTGGTATTCCTGGTGATTGTTTTTGCCTCTGTTTCAGTTATAGTTATCCTTATTATCCTGTATTAATTCTTATCGTTATCTTTCAACTGTATTGCTTTATCTTATACTATCACACCTTATATTTCATTTAATCTTAGTACGGCCCTGACCTTCCTCGTCACTACCCGACCGAGGTTAGGCTTGGCACTTACTGAGTACCGCTGTGATGTACTCATGCCCTTTCTGTGCATGTTTTTCATGTGCAGATCCAGGTACCTTTACTCAGATTTATCACGCTTGAGACGAGGCGCTTGTAGAAACTCTGAGATATATCTGCATCGTCCGCAGACCGAAGAGCCCCTTTCTACTCTCCCTTTTAAGTATTAGCCCTTCTGTATTTTCTTTCCTTTGTTAGATATTCTGGAGTTGGATACTTGTAGACATTCAAAGGCTTGTGATCATGAGATTCCGTGTTTTAGAAAGTGTATTTAGTTTTCGAGAGTTGATATTGTATATGTCGAGCGACATTTTTAAACACTATTTTATTTCACTATTTTGGTTTTTAATATTTCTTCCGCAAATTGGTTTATTTTTCGCATTGTTAGGCTTACCTAGTCGTAGAGACTAGGTGCCATCACGGTGGTTCACGGAGGGTGAACCGGGGTCGTGACAAGAACAGTATATATACTTTGGATACACTAAAATGCTTGGGATACACTAAATACTATAGGGGTACACTGAAAAATATAGGATACGCTTTATAAACTAAATTTATACAATGTAATATAGTGTTTGTATGTGTATATATATATATAATTTTTATACTTGTATAATAGTCTATATATAATTTTAATAATATACACTGAAAAATACATAATACACTTTATATACAAAATTTACACAATATAAGAGCATATGTATAGTCTTTATACATTGTATATCAGTCTATATATAATTTTTATCATAACATTATTATATAGAATGTAATTATATACCTATAAACGTGCATATACAACTTATATACAGAGTGTATATTAAAGGTTTATATGAAATTATAATGTATCTTCCAACTACCATTAAAATTCTAGCTCATCACTCACTTCAAAAGATCTTTATTATAAAAATACCATTAGGACCCAAAAATGAAGAAGAAAAAGAAGATAAAGAAAAAACAGTCACATCAACAAAAATAAGAAGAGTAAGAACTAATTCTTTGTACAGAAGAAGCAAAATTATTGTGTTTCTTCATTTTTTTAACTAACATCTCAGCCCATCTTAGGAAGATGGGCAATGATGAGAACCTGAACAATATATTTGAATTTTTCGATGAAAACCAAATTGGGTAATAAAGATTCAAGAGTTAAGGGAGACATTATCCGACGAGATTGAAACCAACAGTGATGAAGTTATTGATGAAATTGTGCACATCCAATTTTATACAAATGTCTTTGTAAAAGTCACTTGCTAAATGCTAAGTAACCAAAAAAACAAATAAAATATAAATGAGAGAGAGAAGTAAAAGGTATTGGGAAAAGAAAAAGTTGGGGGGGAGGGGGGGACGTAGAAAGAGAAGTAAATTACATTGAGAAGGGAAATATACCCTCCGCAGAGAAAAAATAGGAATTTTTACCTACTTATACTATAATAATAGAAACTTATTTATCAACTTTATTTAGGTTCCTTATTAATTACTTTGTATATCTATATTTACAAGTTATATACAAAACCATAAAAAGAAGAAAAAAATCAAGATCCCTTAATTTTAGCCAGTCAGTTACACGACACCTATCCCTCATTTTTAATAACCCCATACATTTAAGATTCTGTTTCTTTTCCAAAAGATGTCAAAAGCATTTTCTCTCTTTCTTAATATCCACCCAAAATCTCTCGTTTATTTTTATACACTCCCCTGTCACGACCCCAATTTTCATCCATAGGATGTCGTAATGGCACCTAATCTCTAAGAGTAGTAAGCCTAACACACATGCAGAATATAACTGAAATAACGAATAACTCTCAAATACTCAACGATTATTATAAAGAAAACTCTGCAACTCAGCATGTACAAACCTCCCAAAACCTAGTGATAACAAGTCACAAGCTCTACAGATAGTGCTGAACATCCATATAAAACATTGTGTCTATAAAAGGAAAAAAAGAAAATAGACTAGATAAAAGGAGACTCTCAGGCCTGTGGACACCGACAGGTATACCTTGAAGTCTATGAGACTAAGCTCATCTCACTGTTACTTGGACTGGTAGGAGGTACCTGGATCTACACAAAAAGATGTGCAGAAGCATAACATGAGTACACCACAACAATACCCAGTAAGTGACAAGCGTAACATCGGTAGAGTAGTGATGAGATCAAGTCAAGCCCCTACTAGAATAAATACGAAACCGAACAGGTATATAGCAATGTAATGATGATAATAATAGAAATGAGACAATAAAGAAATACACCGAGAATATCTACACTGAACTAAGGCAAATAATGCATCACGGAATAAAGCAAGGAATGTTATGACACGGAACAAAGCAACAAAACACAAATGAAGTAATAGAGAAGTATCAACAAGAATCACTACCGAGGTACCGCCTCGTAGTCCCAAATCACAAATCATTCCACAATCTTTCTTTATATCACCGCTGGAGCCTTGCATTAAATTTTGAAAAAACATTTTTCCGTAAATAGCTTCCCGTATTTTAGCCCACCTTATCACACTGTGTGGCTCCAAGTAGTTCCCCTACTAGCAGCACGCATATCAAGCCCACCTTATCTCACCTCATGCGTTTCAATCCAAAAATCTTATACCACTACATGTGTATCAATATCATAACATATCACAAATCGCACTTCTAGTGCCCAATATCATAACTTGCCAAGAAACCAATAACAATTATGTTTTCACAATAAGTAGCACATGGTTCAACCACAATATGCACAAGAATCTTAACAATAACAATCGGAAGTGAATAACTTAAAAAGAATGGTATTTCACAACTTTACAACTCTACCTCAATGTAAATCATAGCCTTTATAACTCAATACCAATTTCAAAAACACGATATTCCAAAAATAACAACTTCAAGTAAGGAACTCAACGGATAAATAATGAATAAGGAATAGAGGAAATGGTACTTCAATTAAACATGTAAAGGCATTTAACAAGTAAGAGATAAGACAAGTAGAGCTTGTGAAGATAGACTAATGATGATGATTATAACATGATAAGGTAACTCAATTAAGGCATGAAAGGAAACTACATAGCTAAAATCATTAAATTTTTGCATTTAGCCCATGCACAAACTCGTCAACTTGTATACACGGCTTTCATATATCACAATTGACACAAACCAACATCAATCCTAAGGGGTAATTCCCCCGCACAAAATTAGACAAGACACTTACGTCAAAACATGCTAACTCAATCCACTAGTAAGCCTTTCCCTCAATTATCCAACTCTGAATGGCTCGAACATAGCCAAAAAAAATTCATACCATAAATATAAACTATAGGAAACTATTCCGAACAATAAGGTTACGATCTTTAAAGAAAAATAAAAAGTCAACTCAAAAAGTCAACCCTAGGCCCGCGTCTCGGAACCCGACCAAATGTGATGACCAGGCCGGTCGTCTTAAGAATTTATGTCCTGATCTCCTATTAACTGCTTTCCCCATGTTTATTTCTGCTATTTTGATTTGTCGGGATGTTCGGTTGTGAGTTTCAGAGAGTTTTGGGACATTTAGTCCCTAAATGAAAGCTTAAGTGTTGGAAAATTGATCGTAGTCGGGACAGTGTGAAGACGGCCTCAGGATGGAAATATGATGGTTCTGTTAGCTTAGTTGGGTGATTTTGGTCTTAGGGGCGTATTCGGATTGTGTTTTAGAGGTCCGCAGCTAATTTAGGCTTGAAATGCCGAAAGGTCAAATTTTGAAGTTTCTGGTTCGATAGTGAGATTTTGATCCGAGGCTTGGAATGGAATTCCGGAAGTTGGAGTAGCTCCGTAGTATTGAATGTGACGTGCATGCAAAATTTCAGGTCATTTGGACGAGGTTTGATAGACTTTTTGATCGAAAGCGTATTTCTAGAGTTTTGCAGTTCTTAGGCTTGAATCCGTGGCTGATTCGGCGTTTCGATGTTGTTTAAGGTGTTTTAAGGATTGGTATAAGTTTGGACAGTGGTATTGGACTTTTTGGTGCCTTTGGTTGAGGTCTTAGGAGCCTTGTGATGATTTCGGATGGTTGACGGAAGGATTTTGGAGTTATGAAGTTGCAGCTTCAGCTATTTTCTGTCATAACCGCACCTGCAAATGTGGGACCACAGGTGTGGAGCTGCAGAAGCGGTGGATCAATCGCAAAAGCGAAAATGGGGAAGTTCAGCATGGACAACAGAAGCGATAGAATTTCCGCAGGAGCACTACCGCATCTGCGGATAAGTAGTCTCAGATGCGGAAAATGGGTTTTAAGTGAGAAGTCGCAGATGAAACCAGTGTTACTCAAAAGAGGGACCGCAGAAGCTGTCCCAGGACCACAAATGCGGTAACAGCTAGGCAGAAATAGGAAATTTCGAGGATTTAGTTTCAAAAGTTGGAAATTCGATTTGGAACTCGGGAGAGGGCGATATTGAGAGGAAATTGAAGAGGATATCATTGGGTAACAATTCTTTAACCCTTTCTAGTTATATTCCATCAATCTATAGTTAGTTTCATCATTTAATTTTGGATTGGAGATGAAAATTGGGGAAAAGTTGGAAGAAAGTTCTTAGACCTAGAATTCGACTTTTGATTGGAATTTGACCTTAGATTTGGATAATTTTGGTATACATGAACTCGTGAGAGTATGAGGATTCTAAAAATATAAGTTTTACCCGATTCCGAGATGTGCGCCCGAGGGGCATTTTTGGTCATTTTACCTAATTTTGCGTATTAGCTTAGAATTTCTTGGTAGAATCAGTTACTTGAAGTGTTATTTACATTATGCAATTGAATTGAATAGATTTGGGCCATTTGAAGTCGAGTACTCGTGGCAAAGACATGATTTCGGGTTGATTATTGAGCCGGTTCGAGGTAAGTGGCTTGTCTAACCTTGTGGGGGGGACCTTCCCCTTAGGATTTGGTATATTTGATATTTGAAATGCCTTGTACGTGAAGTGACGAGTGCGTACTTGAGCTAATTGTTGAAAATCCGATTTTTCTTTAAGTAATTTCAATTGTGTTCCTTTTCCTGTTTCATTTTACTTGTATTTTAAACCTGTTGTTAGCTTAGAAAAAGCATGTCTAATTAACTTAACTATTTATTTGCTTAAACTGCCTTAATGAATTACGTGAAGCATGTTAGATTAGAATTACCTGTTTTCTTGATACGAAATTGAGCTTAATTGAGTATTCTTGTGTTACTGCTGTGTGTTTTTACTTTAGGACTATGGGACGGCATCCCGGGAGATCCCCTGTACGTATTTATGATTTGAACTGGGGATACCGAGAGATCCTCGGGATACCAAGAGATCCCTAGCATATATTGAGGATACCGAGAGATCCTCGGGATACCAAGAGACCCCTAGCATATATTGAGGATACCGAGAGATCCTCGGGATACCAAGAGATCTCTGGCATATATTGAGGGTACTAAGAGATCCTCGGGATACTGAGAGATCCCCGGTTGTTATCCCTGTGATTGTTTTTGCCTCTATTTCAGTTATTGAGTTCCTTATATTCCTATATTTAATTCTTATTGTTCGCTTTCAACTGTACTGCTCATCTTATACTGTCATACTGTCATACTTCAGTTAGTGTTTTTGCCTTCTTATTGTTCGCCTCTATTTTATCTCACTACCCGACCGAGGTTAGGCTTGGCACTTACTGAGTACTGATGTGGTGTACGCATGCCCTTTCTGCGCATGTTTTTCATGTGCAGATCCAGGTACCTTGACTCAGACTTACCATCCTTGAGGCAAGGCGACCCTTCAGAGACTTCGAGGTATACCTACCGCGTCCGTAGACTGAGGAGTCTCTCTCTATTCTCTCTTCTAGTTACATCCCTTATGTATTTACTTGTTTTAGACTATTCTGGAGTTAGAACACTATGTAATATCCTTAGGCTTACCTAGTCGTAGAGACTAGGTGCCGTCACGATGGTTCACGAAGGGCGAACTGGGATCGTGACAAGTAGGTATCAGAGCTCTAGGTTCATAGGAGTCATGGATCACAAGCCGATTTATTAGAGTCTCGTTGATCGGTATGGAGACGTCTGTACTTATCTATGAGAGGCAATGTAACCGTTAGGAAAAATTCCACTTTATTTGATTTCCTTGTCGTGTGAGATTTTGATATCACAATTCTAAACTTTTGTCTTCTATTCTCTCACAGATGGTGAGGACATGCGCTACCCGAGTTGATGAGGCACTCGCGCCCCCTACTGCAGCCGTTAGAGGCCGAGGTCGGGCTAGAGGCCGAGGACGCGCACATGGTGCAGCTAGAGTACCTGCACAAGCTACTGCCGAGGTACCACCAGCAGTTCCAGCCGGAGTCCAGGCACCTGATACGCCTACTGCTACCACTACTCCAGCTATTCAGGAGACTCTGGCATAGTTCATGAGCTTGTAAACCACTTTGGCTCAGGCATGGTTGTTTCCCCTTGTTGCTGCTACATCTCAGGCCGGGGGAGGAGCACAGACTCCTGCCGCCCGCACTCTTGAGCAGTGAGTGCATGTTGAGCAGGTCCCTGAGATTATTCCTGTATAGCCTGCAGTCCGAGATCAGCCCGAGGACAGGGCAGCAACTTCCGAGGATGAACAGTTGAGGCTTGAGAGGTTCAAGAAGTACAAGCCTCATATATTCAGTGGTATAGCATCGGATGATGCACTGGGATTTCTAGATGAGTGTTACCGCATTCTCTGTACCATGGGTATATCAGGATCAAGCGGGGTTTCCTTCACTACTTTCCAGCTTCGATGGGCCGCCTATGAGTGGTGGCGTACCTATGAGTTAGACAGTCCGGATGAGGCTGCTTCACTAACTTGGACTCAGTTTTTAGATATTTTCCTGAGGGAGTATGTTCCTCAAAGCCTCAGGGACGCATGGCACGCAGAGTTTGAGTATTTGCGCCGGGGTGCTATGACTATCTCAGAGTACACTGTCTGTTACACTAGTTTGGCTAGACATGCGCCAGCCTTGGTTTCTACTGTTCGCGAGAGGGTTTGCCGAATTATTGAGGGCCCTATTCCCAGCATCAAGTCTAGCATGGATCGTGAGTTGGAGATGAATATTTCTTATCAGCAAGTGGTGAGCATTGCTAGGAGGATTGAGGGTATGCATGCTAGGGAAAGAGAGGAGAGGGAGGCCAAGAGGTCTCGAGAGTCGGGCCATTTCTCTGGTGCCTATGCCCCAACAGTAGGTCGTCATGGTAGGGGTTATATGAGTCGCCCTGTTCATTCAGCTCTTCCAGCAGCCAGTGGTACTCCAGCTCCTCTTAGACCTCAGGAGCCTTATTATGTACCTCCGGTATCTAGCGTACCTCCTGCGCGGGGTGCTTTTAGAGGTCGGTCCAGCAGACCTGGCCCGAGCCAATCACAGCCACCACGTCCTCCCAAAGCTTGCTTTGAGTGTGGTGACACACGCCATGTGGTGAGGGATTACCCTAGACTTGGGAGGAGTGCACCTTTATAGACTTCTCATCCACAGCGCACCCCGCAGAGTTCTTAGGCTATGGTTACAGCTCCAGTTTCTACCCAACTGCTCAGCCAGTCAGAGGTGGAGGTCGGGGAGGTAGAGGTCGTCCTAAAGGGGGAGGCTAGGCGAGAAACTATGCCCTTCTTGCCCGTACCGAGGTTGTTGCCTCTGATTCTGTCATCACAGGTATTATATTGGTCTGTCACAGAGATGCATCGGTTCTATTCGATCTAGGATCCACTTACTCTTATGTGTCTTCTTATTTTGCTCCACATTTGGGTGTATCTTGGGATTCTTTGAGTTCCCATGTTTATGTTTCTACTCCTGTGGGAGATTCTCTTGTTGTGGATTGCATTTATCAGTCGTGTTTGGTTGCTCTTAGTGGTTTTGAGACCAGAGCCGATTTATTGTTGCTCAGCATGGTAGATTTTGATATTATCTTGGGCATGGACTGGTTGTTGCCCCATTATGCTATTCTTGACTGTCACACCAAAACCGTGACTTTGGCTATGCTAGGTGTATCGCGTGTTGAGTGGAGGGGTACTTTAGATCACATTCCTAGTAGAGTTATTTCTTTTCTTAAGTCTCAGCATATGGTTGAGAAGGGGTGTGACGCGTATTTAGCCTATGTGAGAGATGTTAGTATTGGTACCCCTTCGGTTGATTCAGTACCAGTAGTACAGGATTTTCCCGATGTTTTTCCATCTAATCTTCCAGGCTTGCCGCCTGATAGAGATATTAATTTTGGCATTGATCTGTTGCCGGGCACTCAGCCCATTTCTATTTCTCCGCATCGTATGGCTCCTCCCGAGTTGAAGGAGTTGAAGGATCAGTTATAGGAATTGCTTGATAAGGGTTTTATTCGGTCCAGTGTATCACCTTGGGGTGCTCCTGTCTTGTTTGTGAAGAAAAAGGATGGTTCTATGCGTATGTGTACTGATTATCGCCAGTTGAACAAAGTTACAGTTAAGAACCGTTGTCCTTTGCCTCGTATTGATGATCTGTTTGACCAGCTTCAGGGTGCACGAGTGTTTTCTAAGATTGACTTACGCTCAGGTTACCATCAGTTGAAGATTCGGGAGTCAGATATCCCGAAGACTACTTTCAGGACTCGGTATGGTCATTATGAGTTCCTTGTTATGTCATTTGGGTTGACCAATGCCCCAGCAGCCTTTATGCATTTGATTCATAGTATGTTCCAGTCGTATCTTGACTCGTTCGTCATTGTCTTTATTGATGATATTCTGGTGTATTACCGTAGTCGGGAAGATCATGAGTAGCACCTGAGGACTGTGCTTCAAACTCTGAGAGAGAACAAGTTATATGTTAAGTTCTCGAAATGTGAGTTTTGGTTGGATTCAGTGGCATTCCTAGGCCATGTGGTGTTGAGTGAGGGTATTCAGGTGGATCTGAAGAAAATAGAGGCCATGCAGAGTTGGCCTAGACCATCCTCAGCTACAGAGATCCACAGTTTCCTTGGCTTGGCGGGTTACTACTACCGTTTTGTTGAGGGGTTTTCATCAATTGCAGCCCATATGACCAGACTGGCCCAGAAGGGTGCTCTATTCCAGTGGACGGAGGAGTGTGAGGCGAGCTTTCAGAAGCTCAAGACAGCTTTGACTACAACCCCAATTTTGATACTACCTACAGGTTGGGGTCTTATACAGTCTACTGTGATGCCTCGAGGATTGGCCTCGGAGCGGTGTTGATGCAGGACAGTAGGGTGATTGCCTACGTGTCCAGACAGTTGAATGTACATGAGAAGAATTACCCTATCCATGACCTTGAGTTAGTTGCCATTTTTCACGCCCTGAAGATCTGGCGCCATTACTTATACGGGGTTCCTTGTGAGATTTATACTGACCATCAGAGCTTGCAGCACCTGTTCAAACAAAAAGATCTAAATTTGGACCAGAAGAGATGGTTAGAATTGATGAAGGATTATGATATCACTATTTTATATCACCTGGGCAAGGCCAATGTGGTGACCGATGCTTTGAGTCGTCAGGCAGAGAGTTTGGGGAGTTTGGCTTATTTACCAGCATCGGAGAGGCCTATGGCGATGGATGTTCAGGCCTTAGCCAGCCAGTTTGTGAGATTGGATCTTTCGGAGCCCAGTCGGGTTCTAGTTTGCATGGTTTCTCGGTCTTCCTTATTTGATCGTATCAGGAAGCATCAGTATGATGACCCTCATTTGCTTGTCCTCAAGGACAAGGCTCAGCACGATGATGTCAGAGATGTGACTATTGGTGACGACGATGTATTGAGGAGGGTCGAATTTGTGTACCCAATGTTGATGGACTTCGGGAGATGATTCTGGAGGAGGCCTATAGCCCGCGATATTCCATTCATCCGGGTGCCACGAAGATGTATCAGGATTTAAGGCAGCACTACTGGTGGAGACAGATGAAGAAGGATATAGTTGGATTTGTAGCTTGGTGCCTCAACTGTCAGCAGGTGAAGTATGAGCACAAGAGACCGGGTGGGCTGCTTCAGCAGATAGAGATTTCGGAGTGGTAGTGGGTGCAGATCACCATGGACTTTGTAGTTGGGATCCCACGAACTTTGAGAAAGTTCGACGCTTTTTTGGTGATTGTGGATCGACTGACCAAGTCCGCTCACTTTATTCCTGTGTGTACTACTTATTCTTCGGAGCGGTTGGCGGAGATTTACATCCGGGAGAAATTACGTCTGCATGGTATTCCAGTGTCCATCATTTCATATAGGGGTACTCAGTTCACATCACGGTTCTGGAGAGCCGTTCAACATGAGTTGGGTACTCGGGTAGAGTTGAGTACAGCATTTCACCCTCAGACGGATGGACAGTTCGAGCGCACTATACAGATTTTTGAGGATATGCTCCGTGCGTGTGTGATCGAATTTGGAGGGTCTTGTGTTCAGTTCTTACCATTGGCAAAGTTTGCTTACAACAATAGCTATCAGTCTAGCATTCAGATGGCACCTATGAGGCTTTATATGGTAGATGGTGTAGATCCCCGGTGGGTTGGTTTGAGCCGGATGAGGCCAGATTATTAGGCACAGACTTGGTTCAGAATGTCTTGGAGAAGGTCAAGGTGATTCAAGATAGACTCTGTACATCTCAGTCCAGATAGAAGATTTACGTGGACCAGAAGGTTCATGATGTTTCCTATATGGTTGGAGAGCGGGTTCTGCTTCGGGTTTCGCCTATGAAGGGCGTTATGAGATTTGGGAAGAAGGGAAAGTTGAGTCCGAGGTTTATTGGGCTTTTTGAGATTTTGAGGCGTGTTGGGGAAAGTTTGCTTATGAGCTTGCCTTACCTCCCATCTTGGCAGGAGTTCATCCGGTCTTTCATGTCTCGATGCTTCGGAGGTATCACGGCAATCCGTCGCACGTGTTGGATTTCAGTTCGGTCCAGTTGGACAAGGATCTATCTTATGTTGAGGAGCTAGTGACAGTATTGGACAGGTAGGTTAAAAAGCTGAGGTCAAAGAACATTGCATCAGTAAAGGTTCAGTGGCGGGGTCAACCGGTCGAGGAGGCGACCTGGGAGACCGAGCAAGATATGCACAGCCGTTACCCTCATCTTTTCACTACTTCAGGTATGTCTTTATGCTCATTTGAGGACGAACGAATGTTTAAGTGTAGGAGGATATGACGACCCAGCCCCTCGTCTTAAGAATTTACACCCTGATCCCCTATTAACTGCTTTCCCCGTGTTTATTTCTGCTATTTTGATTTGTCGGGATGTTCGGTTGTGAGTTTCAAAGAGTTTTGGGACATTCAGTCCCTAAATGAGAGCTTAAGTGTTGGAAAGTTAACCGTAGTCGGGACAATGTGAAGACGGCCTCAAAATGGAAATTCGATGGTTCTGTTAGCTTCGTTGGGTGATTTTGGGCTTAGAGGCATGTTCGGATTGTGTTTTGGAGGTCCGTAGCTAATTTAGGCTTGAAATGCCGAAATGTCAAATTTTGAAATTTTCGGTTCAATAGTGAGATTTTGATCCGAGGGTCGGAACGGAATTCCGGAAGTTGGAATAGCTCCGTAGTTTTGAATGTGACGTGCGTGCAAAGTTTCAGGTCATTCGGACGAGGTTTGATAGACTTTTTGATCGAAAGCGTATTTCTAGAGTTTTGGAGTTCTTAGGCTTGAATCTGTGGTTGATTCGTCATTTCGATATTGTTTTAGGTGTTTCAAGGATTGGTATAAGTTTGGACAGTGGTATTGGACTTGTTGGTGCTTTTGGTTGAGATCCCGGGGGCCTCGGGATGATTTCGGATGGTTGACAGAAGGATTTTGGAGTTTTGAAGTTGCAGCTTCAGCTGTTTTCAGTCATAGCCGCACCTACGAGTGTGGGACCACAGGTGCGGAGCCACAGAAGCGGTAGATCAATCGCAGAAGCGGAAATGGGGAAGTTTAGCAGGGACCGCAAAAGCGGTAGGATTTCCGCTGAAGCGGTACCGCATCTGCGGATAAGTAGTCGCAAATGCGGAAAATGGGTTTTAAGTGAGAAATCGCAGATGCGATCAGTGTTCCGCAAAAGCAGGACCGCAGAAGCGGTCCCAGGACCGCAAATGCGATAACAGCTGGGCAGAAATAGGAAATTTCAAGGGTTTAGTTTCAAAAGTTGGAAATTCGATTTGGAGCTTGAGAGAGGACGATTTTGAGAGGAAATTGAAGAGGATATCATTGGGTAACAATTCTTTAACCCTTTCTAGTTATATTCCATCAATCTATAGTTAGTTTCATCATTTAATTTCGGATTGGAGATGAAAATTGGGGAAAAGTTGGAAGAAAGTTCTTAGACCTAGAATTCGACTTTTGATTGGGAATTTGACCTTAGATTTGGATAATTTTGGTATGCATGAACTTGTGAGAGTATGAGGATTCTAAAAATATAAATTTTACCCAATTCCGAGATGTGGGCCCGAGGGGCGTTTTGGTCATTTTACCTAATTTTGCGTATTAGCTTAGAATTTCTTTGTAGAATCAGTTACTTGAAGTGTTATTTACATTATGCAATTGAATTGAATAGATTTGGGCCATTTGGAGTCGAGTACTCGTGGCAAAGACATGGTTTCGGGTTGATTATTGAGCTGGTTCGAGGTAAGTGGCTTGTCTAACCTTGTGTGGGGGACCTTCCCCTTAGGATTTGGTATATTTGATATTTGAAATACCTTGTACGTGAGGTGATGAGTTCATACTTGAGATAATTGTTGAAAATCCAATTTTTCTTTAAGTAATTTTAATTGTGTTCCTTTTCCTATTTCATTTTACTTGCAATTTAAACCTGCTATTAACTTAGAAAAAGCATGTCTAATTGACTTAACTATTTATTTGCTTAAACTGTCTTAAATGAATTACGTGAAGTATGATAGATTAGAATTACCTGTTTACTTGATACGAAATTGAGCTTAATTGAGTATTCTTGTGTTGTTGCTGTGTGTTTTTACTTTGGGACTATGGGACGGCATACCAGGAGATCCCCTGTATGTATTTATGATTTGAACTAAGGATACCGAGAGATCCTCGGGATACCAAGAGATACCTGGCATATATTCAGGATACCGAGAGATCCTCGGGATACCAAGAGATCCCTGGCATATATTGAGGGTACTAAGAGATCCTCGGGATACTGAGAGATCCCCGGTTATTATCCCTGTGATTGGTTTTGCCTCTATTTCAGTTATTGAGTTCCTTATATTCCTGTATTTAATTCTTATTGTTCGCTTTCAACTGTACTGCTCATCTTATACTGTCATACTTTGTATTTTTATTTTATCTCGGTAGGGCCCTGACCTTCCTCGTCACTACCCGACCGAGGTTAGGCTTAGCACTTACTGAGTACCGCTGTGGTGTACGCATGCCCTTTCTGCGCTTGTTTTTCATGTGCAGATCCAGGTACCTTGACTCAGACTTACCATCCTTGAGGCAAGGTGACCCTTCGGAGACTTCGAGGTATACCTGCCGCATCCGCAGACCGAGGAGTCTCTCTCTGTTCTCTCTTGTAGTTACAGCCCTTCTGTATTTACTTGTTTTAGACTATTCTGGAGTTATAGCACTATGTAATATCGTTAGCTTGTGATTCATGGGTTTTCGGGTTTTGGGAGAGATATATATTGGATTTGAGAGTTATATTTCGTATGTTGAGCGGCACTTTTAAAATGTTGTTTTATTACATTATTTCTATTTAAATTGTATTCTTCCGCAAATTGGTTTTTCTTCCGCGTTTTAGGCTTACCTAGTCGTAGAGACTAGGTGCTGTCACGATGGTTCACGGAGGGTGAACCGGGGTCATGACACCAAAATTATAAAATTCGAGCACTCATTCGATAACGAGTCCAATCATATAAAAATTACTTAAATCCGACCTCAAATCGCCTTTTAAGACCCTAAAATTTAGTGTAGGAAGTTTTCACAATTTTTTCCCCAAATTTCCAACTCAAAACACTAATCAAATGATGAAAATAACAATGGATTCGTGTAATATAACCAAAACCAAACCTCTTATCCCAATGAATTTCTTGAAAATCTCTCAAAAAATCGCCACAAATCGAGCTCTCTAGGTCCAAAAATGAATAATGAAATCCAACCCTCGAACTTAGCTTTTTTTTTTGCCCAATGATTCTGCATCTACGGTCACTCAGTCGCGTCTGTGATGCCGCACCTATCGAAAAACCATCTCAGGTGCGGTTGCAGCTTAAGTCACAAATTTTTGCTTCTGCGGACCAAACGTGCTTTTGCACTTCCGCTTCTGCGGACAAAACATGCTTCTGCGCATGTTGTCCGCTTCTGCAATCCCAGGCCTCCCTATCTATATCCGCTTCTACGATGCATTTTCCGAATCGGCGAGTTCGCTTCTACGGAACATGGAGTGCCTACGGTCCCAGCTGGTCATGAAAATATTCACTTCTGCGGCTCGAGGGCCACTCCTGCGGCACCGCACCTGCGACCAAAAATGCGCAGGTGCGATTGCACCAGTCACAGCTAAACTTCAACAATGCATAAGGTCAAAAATTATTTCGGATTCAATCTGAATCACACCCGGGGCCCACGAGACCACATCCGAATATACCAACAAATTCTAAAATACATAACAGACCTACTCGAGGCCAAAAATCACATCAAACCACATCGATTCTACAAATCGCAATCCAATTCAAACATATTGAAACTATGAACTTCCGAATTCCAAAACTAATGTTGATTCATACCAAAACAACTCCGATTGACTTCAAATTTTGCACACAACTCATAAATGACATGACATCCCTACTCCAACTTACGAAATTGGAATGCGACCCCGAAATCAATAAAGTCAACTCTCAATTAAACTTCTCAACCTTCCACACCTCTAACATTTTTAACTTTCGCCAACTCAAGCCGAAACGACCTATGGACCTTCAAATTAATATCCGGACATGCTCCTAAGTCTAAAATTACCATATGGGGCTATTGGAAACGTCAAAAATCTATTTCGCAATCGTCTACACAAAAGTTAAACTACGGTCAACTCTTTCAACTTAAGGCTCCAACTTAGGGACTATGTGTCCTATTTCACTCCGAAACTCACTCAAACCAAAACCAAACACCCCCGGCAAATCACATAACCATAATACAACATGGAGAAGCTGGGTCGTTTCATCCCCCCCCCCCAAAAAAAAATATCCGATTCTTTTCCTTTTCTAAAGGTTTTAAAATCCAAATTCTCTCTTTCTTACTAATCACCCAAAATCTCTATTTCTTATTAATACAATGCAGACGACATTCAAAATATTGCTCTAGAATCATGTTGTGGGTAAGTTTTGAATCTTGTTTTTTTTATTTCTAAAATGTTTATTGTATATGATACATCAATACCTAAAATAATACTTGATACAATACTAATATAATTATAATACGATTATATTAGATTTTTAGTGTAGAGTTGTGATTAAAACTTGAAGAAGATAAAGATCATAATTGTATCATAATTTTTCAAAAATGTATCGCGATTATATTATAATTGTATATGTATCATAATTGTTGAAGGAATTGTATTACAAATGTATGATAATTTTATATTCATTGTACATTGTTAGGAGCAGTTGTGAGTTCGTAACGATTTTCACAGTTTGTATCACAAATATATGATAATTATTTATTAATTTATTTGTATCGTATCAAGTACTATTTTGGGCATTAATGTACCATATACAAGTTAGATACAATCGTGATACAAGTATGATATATATTATTTTAGGCATTGATGTATCTTATACGATTCATATATAATTATGATACATTTATCATACAATTCCTGAATATTTTCTTCATTTTCAGTGTTGTCCAGTCTCCCAGCAAAAGAACGATGCAATTGACGATTTTTTAATAATATAAAGCTGTCAGCAATGGTGGGAAGAGAAAAGATGGAGATTCTGGGAGTAGATTAAGGGATTTTGATGTAAGAAAAAAAGGAAGGAGAGAGAAAAGGAGAGGGGGGAAAAAAGAAAGGATGTAATTGAATCTCTTAATTGAAGGCACTAATAATGGGGTGAGAGCTTTTTAAAGAGCGATGTATACAATTTGTAAGAAAAACCTATATACTTATTAAAAACTACAAAGCATAGAGAACATAGGTAAATAAGTTTCTAAGTATAATTAGGTAAAAATCCCGAAAAAGAATTATTACTTAAGGGGCCAAGAGAAGAAAAATCTCGAAAATATGTGAATTGGGAATAGTGGCTATAACTTATTAATAAATTGGGCCTAAAGGCTATTTTGATTCAATAGGAAAAATATGGGCTAATAAATTGTTAGGGGGCCACAAAACGTGATTTTCTCAGTAATTATTCTTCTCATTAGCTTGCTTTTGGGGATAAAATAGACTCAATGTCTATATGACTTAAATGATATTAGAGCCAGATTCATATCCAATTATTTTTTTGCCCAACTTTGAACCCCCCCATGTAACATTATGCAACTCTTGTTGTCCAAGGATGTTAGATTGTTCAACATTGATAATGAAAATTGAGTATTATCTCCTCACATGATCTTGGATAATCGTCACGCTATGATATAACTTTTGGATAATTCCAAATCCATTTTCGTTTCATGGTCTTTTCATTTCTCTTTGTTTTGTTTTTCTTTTGGAATTTCTGGACATTATCCAGCCCAAAATTGGCCACTATTTGTATCTAAGTCAAATGTAGAAATTGTACGGGTTGCCCTATTTGGTCGCCCCCATTTAACATATACCCATTTTTTTTAAAATATTTAACTTGTACCCACTTTTTAAACAACTTCAGCCCTTTTTTCCTCCTCATTCGTTTTCTTCTTGTTCTTCTATTAACAACTGAAAATTAAGACTTGGTCAAAAAATTTTATAAATACAGACGACAATCTCAAGAAATGAAGTTTCTTTTACTTGTCTGTTGCTTATGGTATTTTGTTCCCGACTTCTCACTAAGGAAAAGACAATCTTCAACTGCCAAATGACTCATTGCTTTGGATCAAGCAGACCTTTAATAAAAAATAATTTCTACTTAAAAACTTAGTATTTGCAATTTTGGACTCAACTGGTTGATGATATTCCCTAAGTAAATTTTCTTTTTTGTTTTATTTTATAGCTAATCTTAGAAGGAAACACATATTCCCATTGTAAGCGTGAGCAATGGTTTTATATGTTCTTCCTTTTATGTTTTGGTTAGAGTCGCAAAAGTGAAAGAAACAAATACCTATGAACAAGGGGAGGATTACACTCATGGTGTAAATAGGCTAAAGAGCTGAAGTTCGCCAGTTACAAACAAAAACTTCAGCTCTAGAGCTGAAGTTCGACAGCTCCAAAACAAAAACTTCAGTTCTAGAGCTGAAGCTTACAAACAAAAACTTCAGCTCTAGAGCTGAACTTCAGGTCCGGCTACTAAAATGCTGAAGTTTTGCGTGATTGCCTTTGCTACTTCAGCCCCGCATGCTTAAGTTATGCGAAAAAGCGGGTACGCTTGCAATTGTTTTTTGCAAAGCGGGTACAAGTTAAAACGTGACACAAAAAGCGGGTATAGATGCAAATGCCCCAAGTCAAATCCAGATTAAATTGGTTATAACAATAAAGGACTGTTTGCTTAGACGCATTAATAAAAAATATAGGACATACGTTATTCTTCATTAATAATACAGTGTTTCGTTCCTTAATTATCTGTGTATTAGTTTTGTCACAATTGATGTATTATCTTACGACGAATTGGACGTGGAACAACAATACACGTATCACATGTAATTAACAAACATGTTTTTTCTACTAGTTTTATATCGTTGCTTAATTAAGAAAACGATAAAAAATGTTAATAAAGTTCAGTCTGCATCCATCACAACTCAAGAAAGACAATTTGTACTACTCAAACCAGGGAGACTTTTTACAAGATGGTTAAAAGAATGGAAATATCAACACAACAATAGATCTATGATGAAAGAAATTCATTTCCAGATGCTTTCATTGAGTGAGAACACCGGAAACTCTTCCTATCTGGACGAAGATCAGAATGCATCAGCACTGTTGAGTCTGTTATGGGGGATAAACAGTCAGAATTAACTGTTTCACATCACCCCATCTTCTGGTCTACATGCTTGTTAGGATTGCATATGATAATCCAAAGTGTAGGCATGGATTTCAGAAGGGCTTGTGCCAGGCCTGGAAACAAGATTTCACACATTAGGAAGGAAAAAAGATAAAGAAATGCAACTTAAAGACAAGCTCTTGGCAGAAGAAAAGAAGGTTTGGAATCCATCAAAGAGCTTACATTATACCATTGGCTAATGAACCAACTCCAGCAAATTGGATTTTCTTGACATGGTTAAGACCAGCACACACCAAAGTAGGATATAGTTGAGATTTAATATTACACCAAAGTAGAGTAGTCTCAAGCAACAATATCCAGAAAGAATTTTCCCGGTCTAATCTTTAGGTCTAAAACAACTTATACTTTTCAGCAAGCGCTCAACCCTTGAAGTCGAGCATCAAAAGTGGACAAATAACTTAATGTTAAAAAATGTTGAAAAAAAAAGGTTGGGGAGTACGATGTATCTCAACTTGAAAGTTAAATTGCTGCAGATGAATTCATAAAGTTCGAAATGTGCTTCCTTACATCTGTCAGATGCATATTATTCTTCTGAGAGGGCTATATACTACTCATTGCATGTCAATCCAAGACAGGATTCCATCAAACCATGGGGAGTTGAAAAGGATAAAAATATGAACTTAACTGGTTCTAGTAGACAAACACAGCAAACTAATCTACATTCTACACTAATTTAAGCTTTCACTAAAGATAAGGAGTAAGAGGGAATCAAGTTCGGCTCAGCTTAGAATTGAGTTGATGTCGTGCAAAGAAATGCCAAACAGACAAAACAGATTGCAATGTCAGAGAAATTAATTTAAAGGGGAAGGAGAGAATTTAATTTGAAAAGCAAGCCTTACAAAATGCACAACCACCACCAGTGCAGAGCATACTCAAAGCGATAACGTTAATCAAGTTGCCATTAGTGGGTCACTTTCTTTTCCAAATCAAAGGTTATTGAAAGACAACATGGTTGAGTATAACCGATTCACTGCTTGCTAATAACCAGAAGACAAATTCTAACGCTCTAGAAATGAAATATAAGAAAGAAAAAGTTACAGTACCACTTACAGCTAATGGAAGGAACACTTATGGTTTGTGATTTTTCCGATTAGTTTCGTCTTCAAATGAACGACATTTCATGTTTTTGGTGTAGCTATAAATGCTTGTGTAGACTAACAATGCTCTCTGTTCTGTTTGTTATACATATTCAAATAGGACTCATCTAATACATTGCTCATCAGACTACTTAAGCTTCATAAAGGATCTGTATAGCGAAGTGAAAACTATCATATAGGCTGACCAAAATACCTCTTGTTAATGATTCCATAATGAAACTTCGGTCTTCCAACTTTAATATCTTCAATGTACTACAATCACATGAAATAAGAAAGGTCACTTAAAATTAGAAAAAGCAAGCAAATGAAGAAAATGTTATTTTTTTACATACATGTGTGTGTGTGTGTGTGCATTTTTTTCCATTAAGTACATATTTAACCTCGTAACATAAACATACCAACTTCAAGGTCACCAGCATTGATGAAAATGCTAAAGAATCAAAAGGAATATCATCAAGCTCATAAAGCCGACATTCAGATGATTCTGGACCTGGTGAAAAGTGGGGAGTTTTCAGCTTCGCCAAAAAAATCATGTACGTCTGCAACACAATGAACAAGTGTCATCACTATCTGTCTCAATTCATAGATAGTACTTGTCATCTTCAAGATGCTTATACTCACTTGGCCTATAAGAGGGATGTCTAATTGAGCAAAAGGTGACTGAACCTCTACTTCTGCATTTGCCTCTTCTAGAGTTTCCCTAATTGCTCCTTCTGCAGCAGATTCACCAATTTCCATGTAGCCAGCGGGCAGTGTCCTACCAGTACAACAATATTTGAAGATAAACTCACAATACTGGAGTTTGAAGTACTTCACCACTTTCTACATTTCTGGATGTTGGGAATTTTAAAAAAAGGACTTTCTTAGGGAGGTAAGTGAAAGACCTCCTTTTGCCTCACTAAATATTGTTGGCAGGCACATACCAAAGGCCGTACGATGGTTGAATTTTCCGCCTGCACATTAATATCTTCTTATCGTGCTCAATAAGGCAACCAACAACCTGTATTTGTGGATGATTACAAATATTATTCCCTTAGTACAATGCAGGATAAAACTCTGTGTTTGTTGTGCGTTGCACAAATGAATAATAAAACCACAACAGGAGAAAGAATCATATTAATTCATATGGCTACTATAAACGAGAGTAATTATGGTCTTGCAACCTCAAAGTTCATAGTAAGACAAACTATAATCAATGAGATTCAGATTAGTAAACAACTAGAATCACTAAGATTTCAGTGTGTGTGTGTGTGGGGGGGGGGGGGGGGGTTGTCCCGCAGAGCATGCTTGAGCAGCCCTCCCAGGGTGTGCAGACCAACTGGGTAAATTTACCATAATAACTATTTCCCATGGAACACCTACCTGAAGTTTAGCCAGTTCCCAAACTATCCAAAATGCAAAATAAAGCAAAACAGAGTCTGAATAGACTCTTTAACCTCACAATTAAAGAATGCAAGCAAACAAAGGATAAACCTATCTGATAAATAAACATCCACAAAAGCCATACAAGGTTGTGTTCTTTGGCTTACCATCCTTTCTTGCACTCTTATTTTTTAGCTATATCTAAACTAGCTTAGCTATATCTTTGGCAATTTTCTACCCACTCTCTCTTGACCAATACTGTTTGCTCCTTTGCAGCAATATCTCAACTAGCTTAGCTATCTTTTGTCTTCCACTGTCGCTTAACAAATTGTGCTATGTTTTCCTTATTCCTAGGTATATGCATATTTCAAACTGTCCCCCAAACAAAACTGAATTTGATAAAAATTCAAATAAGTAGACTTAATAATTGAAACAAGGTTACCAAACTGATTTGGTTTGGGGGATTTATCTGGTTCTAAACAAAGATGGACACTCCCACTTTCAAGTTTCAACCATCAATTTTGAATATTACCCACCAATCATCTATGTTATGAAAAGCCAAAGGGAAAATCATGTAATCATTACAATTTCAAGTGGTAATACAATGATTAATCTGCATTTGATTCGAGAATCCATGCCGGAAAAATGTAGACCGTAAAGCTTCATAAAATCTTACCATTTTTGGATTCTCATAGATAATCTTCCCACAGCGGGTGCAGATAGCTCTCACCTTTTCCTCACCATCAGGTATCTCATGCTTTGTTGAGCCTCCACAAAACTGGCAGAAGTTGACCTTGCGAATATTGCCCTACATGTTGTTTGAACTGAATGGATCAGGGAAAAGATAAAGGGACATGGAAAATTTATAAAACACAAAAACATTCTCATATCTATTCAAATTTAAATAACATATAGGTAATTTTTAAGAGGTGTACCTATTGCGTACCTATTGCGTTACATTAGGGCGATTAAGGACATCTACAATGGAGCTAAGACCCGGGTGAGGACAATAGGAGGGGATTCGGAACACTTCCCAGTGGTGATGGGGTTGCACCCGGGATTGGCTCTCAACCCATTTTTATTTACCCTGGCTATGGACGCACTGACGCGCCACATTCAAGGGGAGGTGCCGTGGTGCATATTATTTGCAGATGACATTGTACTGATTGATGAGACGCGAGGCGGTGTTAATGCGAGGTTGGAGGTTTGGAGGCAGACTCTCGAGTCTAAAGGTTTCAAGTTGAGCAGCACCAAGACAAAATACTTGAAATGTAAGTTCAGTGGGGTGACTCAGGAAACGGCACGGGTGGAGACGTGAGGCTTGACACACAAGTCATCCCTAGGAAAGGAAGTTTCAAGTACCTTAGGTTAGTTATACAAGGGAATAGGGAAATTGACTAGGATGTCACACATCGTATTGGAGCAGGGTGTGTGAAATGGGGGCTCACCTCCAGTGTTTTTTGTGATAAGAATGTGCCACCAAAACTTAAAGATAAGTTCTACACAGCGATGGTCAGACCAACTACGCTATATGGGGTTGAGTGTTAGCCAGTCAAGAACTCCGATATCCAAAAGATGAAGGTAGCAGAAATGAGGATGTTGAGATAGATGTGTGGGTACACCAGGTTGGATAAAATTAGGAATGAAGATATTCGGAAAAAGATGGCATAGCCCCTGCGGAGGAAAAGATGCGAAAGTGAGACTTAGATGGTTCGGGCATATAAAGAGGAGAGGCACTGATGTCCCAATGCGGAGGTGTGAGAGGTTGGCCTTAGAGGGCCCAAGGAGAGGTAGGGGTAGGCCGAAAAAGTATTGGGGTGAGGTGATGAGGCAAGACATGACAATGCTCCAGGTTACCGAGTACATGACCCTTGATAGCAAGGTGTGGAGATCGAGAATTCGGATAGAAGGTTAGGTGGCCGACTATTTTCTGTTTTCCTTGTTCATACCAGTGGTATTAATGTGCTACTTAGTGTTAGTCTTGTATTTTCTTATTCTTATATTTCTGTAATCAGAGGCGGATCCAGGATTTAATATTTATGGGTTCCTGCAACGACTTCGAGTAAATTTTCAATAGTAACTGGGTTCACAATTAAATATTTGTAGATATTTAATGAATTTTTAAAACACGTTTACACTGTTTGGACAAAAGGTACCGGGTTCACGGGAACCCGTAGATTACATACTAGATCCGCCCATGTTTCTGTTATCACTTGTTTCGTTCACTTCGATTTTCTGATTGGCTTGCTGGTGTTATTACTTGTTGTTACTCCTTTCTTCTTATCTTTCTTGAGTCGAGAATCATTCAGAAATAGTCTCTCTATCTTTCAAGGTAAGGGTAAGGTTTGCGTACACACTACCCTCCCAGATCTCACTTATGAGACTACACTGGATTTTTTGTTATTGCTATAATTTTTAAAAAGAATTGGCTGGTGTTAGATTGTCAACGTTATTTGAGCAAGTGGGTTGGTATTCTCACATCATGAGTTAATTTTTGGGGTTGAGTTAGACGAAAGATTCATTTTTCTCGAAATGGTATTAGAGTCAGACCTATCTTGTTCTTGGTTTATCCAATGCTGGACTCCCAAGTCAAGTTGCCCATGCTCACAATGTCCAGCCTTGGGCGTGCGGGTTGTGGGAGTTGGAGGTTAGAGTGTTTCACATTAGTCGAGGAAAGAGCTCTTATCCCCTTACATGATGTTGAGATATCCTCACCTCTGAGCTGGCTTTCTGAGGTTGAGTTAAGCTCAAGGTTCAGTTTTCTTCCCAATTTGCAAAAGTGCAGACTGCAAACTAACTTTTAGTACAGGAAGAGAAACAAAAGACGAAGCTGAAGAGAAAGAGGAGAGAGAAACTCCAGCTGAATGCCACCATTTCATAATAGATTTAAGTTGTTTCTAACTCTGACAGCTAGATGTACATAAGATGTCCACAAGTATAGGCATGTTAGCATTTAGAAGCTTTTTATCAGATATTACGTCGAAGCTTTTGCAGGACATTTTATCAGAATAGAAGCTTGTAGCTCGATAGTTCTTACTAGAAAAATTTCCAACTGCTCATGCCATGATTTATGCCAGAACTATGAGTTGGATAACTATACTGCCGATGAAATACTTTTACCTTCTTATGAAAAGTCAACTTACCTTTCAAAAAGAAAATACTTTCTCCATCACAAATGAATCGTTATATGGAGCATCCATAGATTGGATTATTTTTCAAAGTTCATTTGCCTATTGAGAACGACCTAAAAAGGTCTGTAAACTCATGTCTTTGAAATTTAGAAATATTTAAAACGTATACTAGGAAACGTTGTTTGATCTTCCAAACAATAATTGTGTCATATAATTTGCACATTTGCGAATAATACTTATATATGAATGCAATATCAAAGATTCCACTAGTTTCATCTTTTTTATCTCCTAATTTTCTCACTAATCAATGATAATCTATCAGCTACCTAAAGTCCCACTTCTACTTTAGTATCAACCAGTATCCAACTAGACTAAAGCCTTTTGCCTCAAATTTTCCGAATATATGTCTTGACACTCATATTTCAGAAGGGGTTTTACTTGGTTGAAAATTAGAGCTTCCATAATTTTTCCATTTTTTTTGGTATGACCCAGTTGCTTGTTTTCCTCACGCATTAATCATTATATAATAACTAAGTCTCAATCCCAAGCTAGTTGGGGTCGGCTATAAAAACTCTTGCTATACATATCCTCCATTTGAATCCCTTATGCATTATATGATAAGGCCAAATGCAACTTATTAACTTCCTCCCCCCAACACTCTGCACCAGGAGGTAGAAAGGAAAAGGAAAAGGAGGAATACTGAGTTCCTATTTGTTGCGGAAGCCAAATATATAGAGAGTGATTAAATCACAACTACTATATCTAAAGGTAGCTAATAAATAGTAAATGAGATCCATTTCACAGCTTGTCAATGCTCCTTTCCCGGATCATGCATATACTTGCTAACTGTTAAATTTGACAAGATTCATGTGAACTAGTGTGAACATTTGAAAGCCTCCTTTTAGGAAAAAATTTGTAGATGCATTTTTCATGCATTTACATTGCATAATCACACTTTACCTACCGCCAAAGCTTGACTTTACTAAACAAGCAAGAAAGGCTCTTTCTATCTTATTAGTCAAGCGCTAACGAGCAAGAAAACGGATATGCCCTAAGAAGCAACTTCGTGCAGCTGCTGCGCCCTTGCTTCTTGCTTTAGAAAGATTGCTCGTTAGCTAGGCCGTTTTCAATAAGGCTCGCGCTAGGCGCTCACCTTTTTTGGCTAAGCCGTATCGTATCTTGCTGGTAATGGATTTATTCTTGAATCTTGCTTGGTTTAGGCAGGTAAGTGTTAAGAGGCTCTTGTTGGCTTTCATTAGGTATACATAGGTACACATAGGACTTTCTTGCAATACATAGTGGTTGGCTTCGAATCACATGAAGCCCATATAGATGTCCACTCCTATTTCCTCTACTCCCTGTGGGGAACACAATCAGTCCATACAAGGACCTACTGAGTCATCCACCCTTGCATCTATTTGATGCATCATCACATGGCCGTCGTGTAACTCCTCGAGAATCATGTCATTCGCCTGTCACGTGTTGCTACCAGAGTTATAAATACTTGAAGTAAGCTCCTGGATCGTCCTTATCTCTAAAGGGGCTTCCGAACAAGCGAAGTATGATAGCTACAAGTTGAATCCATCAGCCATATGTTATATGGTTTGAATAGCTGTATGGTAATTACTGAGAAATCAGAGTCGTGACAATCAGCTATATTTGAAATTATGATAGCCTTCTCATTGTTAGGTTTGGCCTTGTTTTTCAACTTTGGACAGTCTTCCTTCCAGTGCCCTTTTTCTCGGCAAAAGGCACATTCATCTTTGCGGGGTTTGGATCTTGACTTCGATCTTCCTTTCTTCGTTCTCATCTGATTTTGAGAAGGACTTCTCACGACTAGTGCTTCTCCTTCTCCTTCTCCATTCTTTTGTTTTTCTCTCTTTCTTTGTTCATAGCTGTATAAGGCAGAACAAACTTCTTTGAGAGATACTTCATCATTCCCATGAAATACAGTAGTTTTGAGGTGCTCGTACTCATCGAGAAGTAAACTTAATAACATTAATGTCATATCTCCATCGTCTATATTCTGCAAATTTATCGCCAACTTATTAAAGCTAGTAATATGACCATACATTGTAGTGCCAGGAACATATGTGAAGCATAACAGTCTTTTTTCATGTAAAGTTTATTTTGACAGTTTTTCTTCAAGAATTTATCCTACAATGCATTCACAATTTATTTGCAGAAGTTTTTTTAGTGTATGCATATTTCTATTTTCTTGTAGGTAAGATCAAATGGTACCACAACCAACGCGGTTGATAATCTTCCAATTTTCTTCTCCTATATTGCCTGATTTCTTTTCTTCTAGGCAAAATACATAGTTTACCCATTAAACTTGCATCAAAATCCTTGCTACACACCTTTTTTTTCACGAGAAACTTTTTATATATTCAACTTTTAAAAAGTGTCTAAAACACACCTCTTCAGTACTTGTCCCCTTTTTTTCTCATCAAGTGTAGTCATGCACCAATAAGAATGTGACACGTGTTATTGGCTTTAAAAAAAAAACTTGAATTTACAATTATATCCATCTTTTTCATCTTCCCCAAGTTGTACCACCATGGCTCCCCCCCCTCTCCAAGTGAGTAATTTGTACCAGCAACCATGAACCTTTATTTTTAATTTTAATTTTCAAATTATTAGGACAACATTGAATTTCTATCATCATTGCCGATTAAATATTTTCCCTAAAATTCCTCGTATTTGTATCTTGCCTCTTTCAAATTGACTAACTAATTATATAGTTTGAGTACCAAATGTGCTTACACAAGAAACAGTGACAACAAAATAAAACCCAAGAGCTCAAAATTCCCAACCTATTAATGGCTGAAATGGAAGAAACTCCACATACCCAATGAGAACCCACAAATTCTCATGAAACATATATGAAGAACTCCACGAATTTTCCCTTCAGCTTTTGGCCACCCAGGCAACTCAACCGTGACACAATCATTCAGCGATTCCTATGTTAAATATGAAACTCTGATTTTTTTTATCCTCCTTTAAATCTTGGCAAAAATATTTGGTGGTATGGTGGTAGAAGAAGGCGATGGTGCAATAATGGAAAAAGATGGAAAATAATAGTGGATGTTTTTTTCTAAATAATGACGAAAAGGATTTAGAAAAATGAAAAAAATGAAAAGGCAGGACAAGTGCTGTCAAAATGAGCCTTCAGACACAGAATTATAATTGTCCACTCGCCTCTGATGTGTGAAAAACACGCGAGTGACTCGTAATCAAAAAAGTGTGTATTAGACACACTTTTGAAAGGTTGAGTGCGTAAAAGATTACTCGTGAAAAAAAAGTGTGTAACAGGGATTTCGGTGCAAGTTTGATGGGTAAACTATGTATTTTGTTTTTCTTATATGGCAATATCTAGCCCTTGTTGAAAAAGGAAATTTCACTTTGCATTTGAACACCTTAAGCACAAATCTTGCAAAGACCAATTAATAGTTAACATACTTGATAGCTATACAAACAATATTCCTGCCTTTTAGATCACTTCTCCGCCAATTAGACATATTCTTAGCTGATTCAAATTCACATCATGCATCAATACACAACAAAAAAACTTGGGTTGACGACTGAAATTATTACCGCAGGTGCTCCTCAAAAGATTCTTCTCTTTATTAGCATGCTTTACAAGTACAAAAGAAATTCTCCTACCTCCACAAAGATAAAGTGACTAACAATCTCAAGCGTCCATTTGATCTTGACCTGCCTTTACCAGTGACAGGTAGGATCAAGAGAAGCATGGCCAATCATAGCCCATAGGCTTTGCACTTTTGGCCGTGGTTAAAAACTAATAACATGTCAATATCCAAATTTTATTTAGTCCTCATCTCAATTAGAGATTGCTAATACAATTAACAAAGCCGAACCTCGCTTCTGTACTAACAATTATTGAAGGTTGGCTATACACCAAGATTCTGATTTGTGGTACCTACTATTGATCCATGATTATGGAAAAAACTCAATTATCTAGAGTTCCAGTTCACCAACTATGCAACGCTTTTATCTTTGTTATTATCTGTATGTTCCACTGGTTGGATTTGCCTAATCCTTCTTTGAAGAATCAATAAATAATCTGAATACCTAGCCCCTTTTCTGTGACAAAACTCACTCTTAATCTAGCCCCAAGCTAGGAGAGACAATTCCACCACAGAAGAATCTAATACAGAGATTTAAACATGGGAATTTTTTGTTCAAACCAATCATTTCTACTAAAGGAAGTGTCGTATCAATTCTTATTGCTAATACTCCTGCTATTTAATTGGTGTACCGAGTCCTCTTTGTTCCCTCTATGGAATGCTCATACAATTGTCGCTAAGCCTATGGGTCAAGTTGTTAGCTGGGAGAAAAATGAGGGCTACCATGTTCTGCTTCGAACAAATATACCACATAAATAGAGAGCAGATAGTGTTGGTGGATGATCATACAGAAAGTAAATCCTGTGATCTTAGTTTAATAAAAGTTAATAGTCAACAGTGCTGAATTCCTAGGATCCTGGAATCTTTATCCAAGAATTGTAAATATTTTCAAAAAGGGTTTATAGAAAGCCCCCGCCCATAAAAAAAAGTAGTATTCTTTACTAGGTGTGCAATAGGAGATGCAATATTAACGGAGGATAACTTGAGGATGAGGAGATCAATGATGGTCAATTGGTGTTGTTTATGTAAGAACTAGCGAGAACACATGGATGATCTTTTGGTCCATTTTAAATACACTACTCAACTTCCGAATCTTGCGTGTTTATTATTTAATATCTCAAGAGTCATACTGGGGACAAGGAAAGCAGCAGTTTGGAGAAGGACACCATTGTGTTTCTTTTGGAATAGTTGGAAATGAAGAGATAGGAGATCATTTCATAATACTGAAAGAGATGTAAAGAGTATAACAAGATTCTTTTTATTTCATCTATTTTTTTATGTGATGAAAAATTACCGCTATGTATAGAATATTGGGATAGCTAGATAGATATACGTTGTTAAGGCACTTATATGTTGTGATACTTGAAGGTTGATTTACCAAAGAAAAGGGGAAAAAATAGTGCTGATATTTAACAATAAAACAACTAGACCCTTTTCCTATTTCACAAATGTCTTACATATTGAGTAGTGAGCACATTAACCTGATGCAAGTGTTTATCCTCCAAAACCTATTAAAGAACCAACCTTTTCTTTTCCGACAAATCATAACAAATCCAATGTCTTTCTATGATCTAACTCGTCTACAAGAAAAGGTGAAATGCTGTTTTCTTTGACAACTAAAATGATGGTGGCAAGCTCAAATTTGTCGATATTTGCCTTTTATCAAAATTCATATACCAAATCAACATCATCTCAAAACCCAAATTCTTTGTAGGTGATGGTGAAAATCTAGCTCTAAAAGAAGGGGATGATGCCCATGTTGAACCGTTGACAGATGGTCCTAGGCAGGTAGCCCCATTTCACCAAATTATATTGCTGTTGGAAGTTTCATTTTGCTCAGAGGAAGCAGACAAATAGCTCTAAACTGAAGATATGATGACAGGCTTATTTATATTTCGCATGTTTGAAGGAAATTGACTAAAGTAGGCATACTAGATTATTAAGCAAGCTACCGGAGAAAATATGAGGTAAACGAGGGTATACCAGAGTACAAAGGAGAAAGAGAGATGAAGTCTCTTTAGCTTCTTTCAAATTCAATCCATAATGTCTAAGAGGGTGTTTGGATTGGCCTACAAAAACTAGCTTTTAAGCTAAAAGCCAAAAGTCATAAGTTGGTAATACCCAACTTTTGGCTTTTGGCTTATTTTTGTACTTTTCATGCCTAAAAGTAAGTGATTTTTAAGCACTTTTTAGTATTGCCAAACACCACACAAACTAAAAAAGTGCTTAAAAGCCAATAAGCACTTATAATAAGCCAATCCAAACACCCTCTAAGTCCAGACTTCTCTTTTAGAAGTTTTAATTGTCAGAAGATATACAGAGTTTCTTCAGAGAAAATTTAAAGGAAGAGAGTGAGAACGGGGCAATAAATACCGAGTATGTATGACTTAATTAGGGTTTAAATGTTGAGGCTTCACTCCATAGTAAAACTTTAGTGTAAGAGGTACAAAGCTAGATGGTTGATACCAATCCGAATAAGAACACGTTTTCATTCAACTAATCCATCAATTTCTCCAACAAAAGGATCCTAGGTAGCACTTGACCCTGTGCTTTCACAAATATCTTTTAATCTAAGACCACTTTGAATCTCATTCAATGTGCCAAGACGCAACCTCGAACATAAAGAACAACCAACCAACTACATATAAAGAAAACGGCACCAGAAACAACAGAAATCAGCATCTTGAGTCATCTGTTTTAGTAAATCAACAACCATCAAAAGAAGTGCACAATATTCAAAAAAATCTGCCTTAAAAAAAGCGAGAATTTTTAACCTAAACTTAAGGCCTTAGAGTATAGAATAATATAGATGATTGAATGTAGGGACTAAGTGCTGGCTCTTCGGTTACAAATTATGTTGTTGTGTCCGAGGTGAAAGAGTTAATTGGTTCATACCTACCAAAATAAGAGAAGGTTTTCGTTCGAGTAATCTACTTTTTATCCAACTAAAGGATCCTAAGTAGCACTTAAACCTGTGGTTTCCAAACACTAGTATTAAATCTACTTTGAATCCAATTCAATGTACCAACTTGCAACATCAAACATAAAGCACAACCACTCAACCAACAAAGACAGATAAGGCACTAGAAATCACACAATCTAGCACCTTGACCCATCACTCATCAGTATCAGTAAATCTAAAACTATCAAAAAAAGTAAACAAACCACTCAAAAAAAGGGCAAAAGGGCAGTCCAGTGCACAAGGCATCCCGCGTTCACATAGGGTCCGGGGAAGGGCCGCACCAGAAGGGGTGCGATGTACCCTAATACAAGCATTAGTCGTCGCTTCCATGGCTTAACAAACCACTCAAACTCCAACATAAATCTGTAAAAAGGGTAATCTTGAAAATACAAAACTTTCCAACTAAAACAATTGGTACTCTACAAAAACCAAGAATTGAATATCTGTAATTATGCATACAATACCCAAAAAATAATCAAAACTACAAATACTTGGAAATGGATAAAAAACACCAAACAAGCTGAAAAGTTACAGAATTATGAATTATCACAATTAATAAGACAAGTAGGGAATAGACAACAATTTCAAGAAATTTAAACCCATTTTTTTATTAAGTAGTAACAACTCACAGTTGACTGTATTGCTGCAACAGATGAAAAGGAAGGTTGGGATGAAGATGGGCCATCTGGGTTTGATTGAGAATGAGTTGAAGACATTCTAAAACGACCCTTATAATGAGAAGCCGGCAATAACAAAGAATCAGTCTTTATATTTATTGTGCCAATGGATTTTCTTGTGGAAATTAAGGAAAGCCCAGAATTTTGTTGAGGCTTCCTGAATCTAGAGGATACAGACCCAGAAGATGAACCCAGAATCTGTATAGCTTTGAGCATTATTTTTAAAACTAGATAATAATGCTACTTATTGGCTCTGATGATTAATAGCTCCCACATGCCAAATTTGAAAGTAAAGATTTTGGTCTCTTTGGGGTGTATTATCAGTCTTTCAATTATGAATAATAGCATGATCAGCCATAACTGGTTGATGAATCAGGTTTTAGTGGATTTTGATTTATGAAATGGGACCATCCCCTTTCACCGTATCCACAATTTATAGCAAAACAATGCAATCAATCCGCTAGCCAAGCGGCAAGGGTTAGTTTTTTATTAATAAAAGAAAAAGTTATATATATAACAATTCGGAAAAGTACAAATAAGGGGACAATAGCATCGGTATTGTTAACCATATGCCTTGGCTATATAATCACTCATCTGCGCCTCACATTGCCTTATGATGGCAGCCTCATGTAGAGGATTCATGGTGTAGCTGCCGGCAAAGTCTCACGAGGACATATAATCTCATAGCCGTGTAGATATTTTTCCAAAGGCATAGGACCAAGGCAACTCAAACCGGGCTAAACCTTACCTTACTAATCCTATTGAGGCTTTAAATAGCCTCACCTACTAACATGCATGTAAAAAATAAGAACTGGAAAGTACCAAATATTCAATGATCATCACAGAGTTTATAACATACTCTGTGATGATATTACAAATGAGAATACTAATATAATGGTAGAATAAAATGATGAAGGAATTAAAATGTTGTCCCTTCTTGTCCGAACTTGTAATTTCTTCAATTTGTAACTCTTTTTCATCACAATCCCAATTCTTCAAGATGTATTCAAAATTCATGATTTCTTTTTTGAACGATTGGACTTTGTAGATGTAGTTGGGGCGGCCTTCTTTTGTTTGGCAACTCTCATTGGAGGTCGTCTAACATTTAAAAAATCACTAACCTTGTCGTCCCAACTAAATTTCCTTGTATGAGTCCTCTTACCTTTGCCGCTATGCATTGGTGATAGATCTCATTTTCTTGATGCCTCTGCTCTACACTGTTGTAACATTGCTTCTTCCTCTCCGTCTTCAAACAAGTCTCTCCCTAGGTGCACAGGTTGTGGAACATTTTGGTCGATAACAATTGTCTCCAATGCAGATTGACCTTGTGTATTTGTCACCATTGCCTTGCTTTGATGTTGTTCTATTTTTTGCAATTTGTTCCTGCTCTTACTCAACATTCCAATGCTAGAAGCAGTAGGATTTACAGGATTTAAGGGATTAAAACTCACCATTGCATCCAAGAGTCTTCTTTCCTCCTCTGAAATATCTGGGATGGTTGTAACAATTTAGTTCTGTCCAGAATTTGTTGTTGTGACTTCTCGATCACGTAGATGAGTAGCAGCAGTATGAGTAACATTTGAAGTGTTGGGAATAACTTGCTGCTGCACAATAGTTGTAGGTGTTCCAGCTACTCCATTTTGAATAGCTGGAGATGAAGGACTTTTGGGAATGAAAGCAGGAGCATTGGAGTTCAAATTGCTCATTGGACTTGCTGCTGGCATTCTTTTAGATTTTACCATCGCTAAGGAATCAATCTCCTCACCTGCACTATCATGATTAGCCTCACGATCAGCTTCTTCTGATGAATAACCAGCAAAACCATCTCCCAATCCTCTTCATCATCATCATCTCGTTGATCTAGCCAAAGTTTGGACTTGATAGCCATCAACCTCAAATTTCCTTGTGTAACTTCATTGTTATTCCCCGTTGATAACATAAGTAGCCCAGTTTCACCTTCAACCCCTCCACAAGATTCCATTGACTGCGAAGGAACCTCAAACACAGATTTGTTTAAGGTGACCAAAGGTTGTTTGACCATGGGATTGTTCATCATCATTTCTTTTTGAACATCTTTAATGATGTGTTCAACCTGTGGATTGGAGAAGTGCAATGTAGGTGCATTGGAGCTGTGTAACTCTGCATTTTGCGCATCAACAGGAACAATGTCCTTCGAAGTAATGAGTCGTTCACCTGTGTTCTTGGACTTTTGTTGTTGTGTGTTACTGCCTCGAGCTTGTGGCTGCCCATATTTTGGAGTTGTGTTGATCATCATAGCTGCATGAGCATTCTCTACCATTTTATCTAGTTCTGTATTGGAAATGTGCATTGTTGTTAATGGTCCTAACGTATGGATTTTAAGTTTTTTTTTTTACGGGAGAGTAAGGGTATCCATGGATATTTTAAAAATCTACTAAATCGACCGAATCGTATCGTGTCGAACCGATTTTTAGGTTTCTCTTAGTAAATCGTTGGTTTTTATATAAATGTATAACCGTACCAATAATTATGGTATATTCTTTATTTTATGAAAATAAACTGAAAAATACCAAGTTGTACCGAATAAATTTACAACGTGAAAAATATATTTATATGTTAAGTTTAAAAAATAATAAAGCATTAAATTTGTTCTTGGGCCTAGGAATTATGAAATAGTTACAAGCCAACAAGTAATTAAACTCAAAATTCTAATTCCTAAACCTACAATGCTACTTCTATTGAAACTAAATTATTTCCAGCATATTCACTAGCAAGACACAAGGTATTGTAGCGATTATGTGTAGCAAACTACAATGTTGAGATGACCTCTCTTGTTTAGAAGTCAAATCTGTGTTCCGAGACCCTAAAAACCTCCTTTTGTCTCACCTCGATTTGCGTGCGCAGTCCGGACGCGTTTCCGGGAAGCTTTTATGTGAAATTTAAGAAAAATATTGAGTTTGGCATTAAAAATTAATTAAAGTTGACTTCGGTCAATATTTTTGGTAAACAAATCCGGACCCGTAATTTGAAGGTCCCGTATGGTCCGTAATAAAATATGGGACTTGGGCGTATACCCGGAATCGAATTCCGAGGTCCCTAGCCCGAGAAAAGAATTTTTAAAGAAATTATTTACTGAAAAATATAAAGACTTTTGAAAATGAAATGGTGTGTGTTCTTGATGGTATCGGGCCCGTATTTTGGTTCCGGAGCGCGGTACAGATTTAAAATAATATTTAAGTCGAAAGTAAATGAGATAGGCCAAACACCTAACTTGTATCCAAGTTGCATTAAAAACTTTAATTTTAGTTTTTTATAGGCAAAATATCGGAGTTGATTTGATATAAAATGAACCCGAGGTTGAGAAAATTTGAACTATCTTATGAATTTCATGAATTTGAGGTTAAATTCGTAGTTGTTGATGTTATTTTGATGACTTGATCGCACAAGCAAGTATGTATAATATTTTTAGACTTGCGTGCATGTTTGGTTTAGAGCCCCGAGGGCTCGGGTGAGTTTTGGATAGGTCACGGAGTGATTAGGACTTAGGAAACTCAGCTGTGTATCTAGTATTTTTGCACAGGCCTCTGATCTCACAATTGAGATCAGGCTTTGCAATTGCGAAGTGAACAGGCCTGGGAAATGCGACATTTATGTTGCAAATGCGAACCAGGCCTGGGCAGGCACCCTCGCAAATGCAAACTTTGGGCCGGAATTGCGAAGGCCCTTCAGTAGCAAATGCGACATTTTCTTCACAAATGAGAAGGCAGCAGTATTCTTGCGAACCCCTGATCGCAGTTGCAATAACTGCGGCCTGTTAAGTGGGATTTCAGACGGGATTTTCATCATTTTACAATTTTCTCAAACCCTAAACATCTCTAGGCGATTTTTCAAAGACCCAAACTTCTCCAAATCATAGGTAAGTGATTTCTAACTCATCTTTTTCAATGTAATTCATCTTTTTATATGATTTCACTTCAAAATCTAGGGGTTTTCATGGAAAATTGGGTGTTTTGGCGTAGGAATTAGGATTTTCAAATTTTGGGGATTTGGACCTTAATTTGAGATCGGATTTCAAACCCAATTGCATATTTGAGTTCGTGGGTGAATGGGTAATCGGGTTTTGGTTCGAACTTCGAGTTTTGACTAAGCGGGCCCAGATACAATTTTTTACTTTTTGGGGAAAACATTGGAAATCTATATTCATGCATTAGGATTGGTTTATTTAGCATTTATTGATGTTATTAAGTAAATTATAACTAGATACATGCAGATTGAAAGTGGAACCGAGAGGTAACGCGGTAATTGAGGCTTGATTTTATCCGTAGAATTGAGGTAAGTGTTTGGTCTAACCTTAGCTTGAGGGAATAGGAGTTGTGGTCTTAGTTGCTACGTGTTAGTGTTGAGTACGACGTATAGGTGTGGTGACGAGTATCTATACATTGGTGTCAAGCATGCCCGTGAGTTTTATACCATGATTGTTGTGACTCTAATAAGTACCATTCATGCTTAAATTGATGATTATCAATGTTGAATAAGACTTATAAAAGTTTCTTGGTAATTGATCATTGTTAAGTATTGGCTCAAGTTGAGATTTATTTTGTGAAATAACTGTTGAAACGGAATTGGTTATAGCTGATTCCCTTGTCAGGATGTTATTGTTTATATTGTTTATTCCCTTGTTGGGATGTATTGTTTCTATTGTTTGGGTGAGGAAGAGTGTAAAACACGAAGGGTAATGTCGTGCATGATATTGTGAGTGAGTGTTAATGCATGAAGGGTGATGCCGTGCCGATATTTGTGAGTGTTAATGCACGAAGGGTGATGTCGTGCCATGATTTGAGAGATAATGCACGAAGGGTGATGCCGTGCCGATATTTTGAGAGTTAATGCATGAAGGGTGATGTCGTGCCATGATTATGAGAGGTAATGCTCAAAGGGTGATGTCGTGCCGTTTCTGTTGTTTCATATGGTGAGAACGAGAGTAAAAACACGAAGGGTGATGTCGTGCATGTGTCACTGTTTCATTATTCTTGTTGATTCAAATATGATGTTCATTATGCTTCTCTATTGGTCCATTATTAGAATTTGATATTCCCCGCAGCATGTCCCCTTCCCATCTTAATCTGATTTCCTGTTACTATTATTCTGTTTGTATATGATTTAATTGCACAAGTTTATATGGTTGTCGTGTCCTAGCCTCATCACTACTTCGTCGAGGTTAGGCTCGACACTTACTAGTACATAGGGTCGATTGTACTGATACTGCACTCTGCACTCTTTTGTGCAGATTTCGGTGTCGAACCTTGTGAGTAGCTTGAGGTAGCTTCCTTCGGTCCAGGGAGACCAAGGTAGATCTGCTGGCATCCGCAGAGCCTGAAGTCCCCCTTTCCCCGTTTGAGATTTTTTATGTCGTCTCTTTTCATTTCGAGAACAGTTGTTCTTCTTTCAGACTTGTATTTGTAGTAAATCTTAGTCGTTCGTGGATTGTGACACCAGATTATATGGGGTAATTATGTACTTGAGTTGTGGCATTGTTCTTTTACTTCCGTATTTCTTAATTATTTCGCTTAGCTAATATCTGATTCTGTTTGATTAATAAAATGGTAGTAAAAACTATAATCGTCGGCTTGCCTAGCTTTCACGAGTAGGCGCCATCACGACTCCTGAGGGTGGAAAATTCGGATCGTGACAAATGCACTGAATATGTTTCCTTTCGCATGATTTAGTTTTTTCTTTTTGAAAGTTTAATCTTCTATAGACTTTATTCTTGAATTCCAACTTGGTTAATATCTTTACTCGTGTGATTATATTTTCTTTGCATTTGCTTAGCTTCTTTTACGCTATTGTAGAATAGTTGATGGATCTATACTCTAGCCATCTTTCATATTTTCTTAATTCATCACCTTTTAAACTATAAAAATATCTAGAGAGTTTTGTTAAGTCCTATAAAAGTACACATGTTATTGCATTCTACTTCTACTAGTGACTTTTGCATGACATTTAAAAAAATTATCAAAAATTAACTGAACCATACCGATACCGAAGAAAAACCGACATGATTGGGACGGTTTTGAAAAGTCTAATTTTGGTTATACATAATAGAATAACCAAAAAAATGGTATGGTGCATATTTTATAAAATAACTGATCAAACCGAACTATTGACACCCCTACCGGAGAGAATTACATATAAGTATAATTTATACACAATATTGCAGTTGAATAGTTTATCTACAATTCCGTAATGCTATAGCTCAAAAACAACTACGATTCAATATTCAACTCCAAATAGGTTCTCGAGATCTCTATTTTTTTTATTTTTTATAAAAGCTCAAGTTTCTAACTTAATCTCTGAATCAATAATTGTCAAAAATTAGTTTAACAAATCAAATCTATTTGGATGGTGAAATTAGATTTTTAAGATGATATATAGCATTGTTGGACAAGCTTAAATAAGTGGGTTTAAATTTTGAATTTGATTTTTGTGAGAAATTTGGAGTGGGCGTTGCTTAGACTTATTAGAAATAATCTAAGGAGGTTGTTTACAAAATTTAAAATCAGAAGATTTGGGGTTTTGAACAAAAATTACAACTGAAAACCTTAGAAGAAGTTTGTCAACAAGCGCTTTATACAATACTATACATTTTTTTTTACAAATATAGGTACATTATGTATATAGGCGTATAATAATGTATAAGAGGTATTTATACACTCATATACACTATTATATATTATTACACAAAAAACTAACTTCGCCATCTTGCTTGTCCCTCATTTGAAATTTAACTCAGACCTAGCTCAATCTACTCCAAATTAGGGGTGTTCAAAATCGAACCAAAATCGAAAATCAAACCGCAAAAGTGGCTTAATGGCTTATTGGTATTGGGTTAATGGATGGGGAACAGATTGAACTTTTATTATTAACGGTTTATTGGTTTGGGGTGGATTATTCAATTTTCTTATCGGAAAAACCGTTAATTCCGTTATACATATATATATATATATATATGTGTGTGTGTGTGTGTGTGTGTGTGTGTGTATGTGTATTAAATATCTTTTCCACAGTTCCACTTATCCACTGTTGAAGAATTTTTATTTTTTCTGTTGCTCAAACCTATAACATGCCAACAATCTTCTTCTTTGCATGTTATAAATATATAGGTAAATGGGATTTTAATGCCACCAGATGGACCAAATTGTTGGCCAAAAGAAGATAGTAACAAGCAATAGCTTGTGTTTTACGACCATTGAAGGTAACAGTGAAAAATGGCGGGAATACATTCAAAGTAAACTGGCTTTTTGTTGGTATTTACTAGTAATAGTGTAACACGAAGGACCAAAATAGACCTCTGTAATACATATTCAATTAGGTTGATAAATCGCTCGATAATAGCTAAATCGATACAAATCCGCTCGATATCTTATCGGGTGGCTAGCGGATTAACACATTTAAAAGCGGATAACTAATAAACGAACCGTTAAGAATAAATAACTGACCCATCCGTCTGATAAGCAGCCCCACTTCATATTAAAATTCTGAACTCCTTTAGATGTTTCCAATTGATTGGAAGCGAGCTTTGCACGGCTTTAAATTGTGGATTTCTATTCTTCCAAGTTTTCAATCAACTAGTAGACAAGATCGAATACTAAACTTCACAATCTTTAAAAATTTATCTAAGTCATTTTTTACATATTACTAAATCTAAAATTTTAGAGTTCGTTTTCTCTATTGGAATTGCTTTCAGTTGGTTTAATTTGTGATAGTGAGGGTGTTCTATGCGTTGTCGCGGGATATTCCTTCGTCCATTTTTTTTATAAATATGTATAGGAAAAATAAAAATATTAAGGATAACATAAAAAATGACACTATTTATTATTATATTAATTTGTTTATTAGTCTACTTTTTTAAATTGTGATACCGCTGATAAAATATTGTGCATGCGACATCTATCCAAAATCTCATCGAGAACAAAGTACAATCAATCTCCCAATCAAATTCATGCAGCAAAAATCTAAATAGCACATGCAACGTACGATGAGTGAGTGGAGTTCCAGCACAAATCATTATCCCCGCACCAACTGGACGAACCCAAAATTTTTACCCTAATATTCAATCTTCAATTCTGGCTTGAAATTAAAAGGGTCCTCCCAACTTTCTGGATCTTTTTCATTGGACTAAAGGATAAAAAAAGAATTCAAATCAAACTATATACAAAGTGGGCCAAATTGGGTAAGAAGGTAAAATATGAATCAATTTTGATAGCATTGTTGCCACAAGTAATAAAGAGAGTAATTATTTCTTTTAATAAAAGTGACAACCCACTTAGTTTTAACTGTGGTTGAATATTTAAAATTAGATGGATTAGGAAAATAATGGCAGCATCCTGTTTTGCGTAGGATACAGTGCAACTTTGGTTGGATGAATTAAGAAAAATAGTTTTTCCATTAAATTACGTGAGAATTTATGTATTAATTTATGAGACATAATAATGTGGTTTTAGTGGTGCATGAACTAAACTATTTTAATATAGAAATGCCCTGTAAAATAAATAATCTACTTACTAATTTATTTATTATTAATCACCACATAATAATTTTTTCATTATTAAGTACCATCATACTAATCGTTTTCCTATTGAGTGAGTTCGACATTGTTTACATAACTCAGAAAGCGGTCAAGGGACAGGCACTAGCAGACCACCTTGCTGAAAACCTCGTAGATGGAGGATACGAACCCCTGAAAACATATTTTCCTGATGAAGAGGTATCATTCATAGGAGAAGACATTGCAAAATCCTATGACGGTTGGAGAATGTTCTTCGATGGAGCAGCAAACCTCAAAGGAGTTGGCATAGGAGCAGTCCTAATATCAGAAATCGGTCAGCATTATCCGGTGTTTGCCAAACTCAGGTTCCTCTGCACCAACAATATGGCCGAGTATGAAGCCTGCATCTTAGGACTCAAAATGGCCATTGACATGAACGTTCAAGAGCTACTGCTGATTGGAGATTCAGACTTGCTTATACATCAGATACGAGGATAATGGACGACCAAGAACTCTAAGATACTCCCGTATCTGCATCAAGTACAGGAATTGAGAAAGAGGTTCACGAAGATGGAATTCCAGCATGTTCCCATAATCCAGAATGAGTTCGCCGATGCATTGGCTACCCTATCATCCATGATATAACATCCCGACAAGAATTTCATTGATCCCATTCCAGTGAAAGTCCACAATCATCCAACTTATTGTGCCCATGTTGAAGAGAAAGCAAATGGAAAGCCTTGGTTTCATGATATCAAGGAATATTTAAAAGAAAGTACCCGGAGCTTGCTAATCCTACTCAGAAACGCACACTTCAGAGATTGTCCACTAACTTCTTTCATAGTGGAGGAATCCTGTATAGGAGGACTCCCGATTTAGGATTGTTAAGATGTGTCAACGCAAAGGAAGCATCCAGGCTACTAGAGGAAATTCATGCTGGGACCTGCGGTCCATATATGAACGATTTTGTCTTAGAAAAGAAGATACTCTGGGTTGGTTACTTTTGGATGACTATGGAAACGGACTGCATCCAATATGTCCGGAAATGCCACCGCTGTCAGATATATGTAGACATGATAAAGGTACCTCCAAGCGAGCTTAACACAACAAACTCACCGTGGTCGTTAGCCGCCTGGAGAATGGACGTTATTGGACCAATCGAGCCTACTGCTTCCAACGAACACAGGTTTTTCCTAGTAGCGATCGACTATTTCACCAAATGGGTCGAAGCAACATCTTACAAAGCAATGACTAAGAAAGTCATGGAACACTTCGTTCGCGACCGCATTGTTTGTCGATTCGGAATTCCAGAGTCAATCATTACTGATAATGGCTCCAACCTCAACAGCGACTTGATGAAAGCTATGTGCAAAACTTTCAAGATCAAACACAAGAATTCCACAGACTACATGCCTTAGATAAATGGAGTTGTAGAGGCCGCCAATAAGAATATCAAGAAGATATTGAGGAAAATGATAGAGATGCATAAACAGTGGCACGAGAAGTTATCATTTGCTCTACTGGGGTATCGCACCACAGTCCGCACATCAACTGGGGCAACCCCCCTATATGCTGGTTTACAGTACAGAGGTTGTCATTCCCGATGAAGTGGAAATTCCTTCCCTAAGGATCATACAAGAAGTTGAGCTCGATAATACAGAGTGGGTAAAAAGTCGTTTTGAGTAACTAGCCCTTATAGACGGAAAGAGAATGAATGCAGTTTGTCATGGTCAACTCTATCAGACCAGAATGTCCAGAGCTTTCAACAAAAGAGTCAAGCCAAGACAGTTCACACCGGGGCAGCTGGTGTTAAAGAAATTTTTTTCGTATCAAGATGAAGCCAAAGGGAAGTTCTCTCCCAACTGGCAGAGTCCATACATGGTTTACTAGGTTTTGACAGGAGGAGCCCTCATACTTGTAGAAATGGACAGAGAAGTCTAGCCAAAGCCGATCAATTCAGATGTAGTCAAGCGTTACTATGCGTAATCTTTATGCTTTCCTTATATGATGTAAATTGAACTATGCCTGACCTAATTCCTGTTTAAGAGGGGATACGTAGGCAGCCCTATGGGTTCGGTCACAATTCAGTAAAAATTTCATTTCCCCCGCAATTGAAAACTGGGGCAGAATTTTGAGGAGGACCCTCAAAATTCCATAGCAAGAGAGGTTGTAATATCCTGAACCACGTCACAGCCGTCGGTTCATCTAAAGTTATTTTTAATTATACACTTATGTCATAGTTTTACAAAATCATACATGTTTATTATTGAAGCTGCTTTGTTTAGCAATGCTACCCAATGATACAGACCGTATCACCAGATCAAAGTCGAACGAGTCAAGCAAAAGCCAGCGGGGATACGAACTAGCCTCTCCCCTACAAAACTCATGATTTCTCTTTGGATGCAGGCGCTAGGATAGCGAAATCATTAAACACATTGTACGCCCATGGGACAAACATTGTTCAAAATACAACTCTCAGAACCGTTGCACTTGCCAACATTTGCTATCAGCACATACCAGTGATGTTCCGTATGTCACGATGCTCCCAGTAATTATAATGCCGCAATCTGTTATCAGCTAAGAAAACTTTACTGTCATTCGTTATTTTATTTCTTGCATAAGGCTACCATTCTACCTTCCGAGACTAAACGCTCTCTCCATCTGTATTTGCATTGCATAAGGCTACTATTCTACCTTCCAATTTGCATAAGGCTACCATTATGCCTTCCGAGACTAAATGTTGTCTCCGTTTACATCTGCATTGCATAAGGCTACAATTCTGCCTTCCAACTTGCATAAGGCTACTATTCTGCCTTCCAATTTGCATAAGGCTACCATTCTGCCTTCCAATTTTCATAAGGCTACCATTATGCCTTCCGAGACTAAACGTTGTATCCATTTGTATCTTTGTATAAGGCTACTATTCTGCCTTCCAATTTGCATAAGGCTACCATTCTGCCTTCCAATTTGCATAAGGCTACCATTCTGCCTTCCGAGACTAAACGTTGTCTCCATCTGCATTTGATTTGCATAAGGCTACCATTCTGCCTTCCGAGACTAAACGCTGTCTCCATCTGCATTCTTGCATAAGGCTATCATTCTGCCTTCCGAGACTAAACGATGTCTCTATCTGCATTTGCATCACATAAGGGTACTATTCTGCCTTCCGATTTGCATAAGGCTACCATTATACCTTCCGAGGTTAAGCTCTACCTCCATCTGCATTCGCATCTTTGCATAAGGCTATCATTCTGCCTTCAAGGATAAGCTCGGCCTCCAATTTTCTTCGAAACTAAGCACTATCCCAAGCACTATTTATCTCGCTTCTCTTACGGGCTAAGCTCTGCCCTTCAATTCACAAGACTAAGCTCTGTCTTGTCCGCATCATACTATTGCATCCTTCATAGGCTGAAATATCGCCAACTCATCCAAAGGCGTCATCGTTCGGAGGCACCATTTTCATAGACCGAGAACACCATGTCATGGCCTGAGGATCTCTTTTAATCTTTTACATATCATTATTCAAAGGCGTCATGGTTCGGAGGCACCATCCTCATAGCCCGAGAACATCATTTCATGGCCTGCGAATCCCTTATCATATGCTTCATGGCCCAGGATATCATGGTCTAAGGACATTATCCTCATCGTCCGAAGACAACATTCATGGTCCAACGGGAATTTGCATCATGTTTAAATTATGCAATATATGCTTGTATCGTTTATTGGCAGGTAACCCAGTGAGCAACGGCTATCCCAGCAGAAGCTATCCCGCTCCAGTTCCCTCAGCAATATCAAACCTAACCATTCCCGTAAACCTTTCACTCACCCAGCCCTAGATATTGCGTCCGTTCTTGAAATGGCTTCACCGGTATACTCCGCCGATGGATCCGAAACTGCATACAGCCTGATTCCTGTAAAACCAGGGATATGTAGGCAACTCAGAAGCCAGGGTGCAGCCTAATCTCTTGAACTATTTTGCTCGGTCAAAACTAGCCATCATATCTTTACCCGACAACTCTTTCATCCTTCCTGGGTAAAGAGGGGCAGTTGTTGATACCCAAATTTTTCCCTATATATTTAAAATATGCAAAATACCTTTAAAATATATATATATATATATAAGTATATAAGCATGTCCAAGGTTTTTATTATTTTTCATAACTTAAAGGTTTTAAATTGATTTATTTTCTCCCTTTTTATCCATAAAATCTCCAATAATTATTTCCAAAATTATTGTTTTGATAATTCATCTATTTTATTTCTATATTTATGCCAAAATATGGCTAATTTAATTTTTATATATTTTTATAATAACATTTAGTATTTTTAAAGCTAAATTGCATATAATTGCAACATTAGCCCTTTTAAGATTTAATTATGTTTTATATGCATAAAATTGGATACTGTATTTTTAAATTACTAAGTATGTATTATAAATCATTTTATCACTTTATATTATTTTTCAGAAACATTTTTACTATTTTTTTATAAATTAAATAGGAAAAATTGGCTATTTAAATTATAGCCAAATTGACTTTCAATTATAGCCAAATAAGGACCCCAATTCCCAGCCCAATTAAAACCCCACCCCAATTAAACTAACCCAATTTTATAACCCGCCCAGCCCGAACCAATCTTGGCCATTGATCTCAAGAGATCAACGATCCAAAACAAACCTTCCTTTTTTATCTAACCTAACCCCCGAAACCCTAAGCCATTTTCACCAAACGGCCGCCTTGAAACCACCTTTCCTCTCCAGTTCTCTCTGAGACCTAGACCAAACCCTAGCCGCCGCCACCCAAAACCAGCCCTAATCCCTTCGATCCTCACTCGATCCATGGATTCTCATGGCTGTTTGAGACGTATACTTGTCTCCTACGTCTATAGGTTGCTCGTTTTTGTGATTTCATGGAAGGATTTTGAAGAGATCTAGTCCAGATCTTGTTCAAAACTCTCCAAGAGTCTGTCTATGGTCTGTGTCTTATTCAAAGGCTAGATTCTCTTACCCTTTCTCTTTTCTTCAAGAAACCCAATGTTTGGACTTGAATCGGTTTAGATCTCCGTAGATCTGGAACGATCTTGAGTTCATCATTGATTTTCCTAAAAGTTCCTTTACTTCTTTACTAGTTAATCGTTGTCTGGACATTTTTGTTATATCAGGGTATCTGAAACATTTTTTAAAAAAAACTTCCATGGCTACTCTTCTGGGTTCTTTTACTTCTTTACTACTGACCGATTTTTAAACGCTACAATACTTCAGGTTTTGACTTCTATGACTTCTGTTTGTTCAAATCTTTATATGTCGACGTGCCTTTAAGTTTGCTTCTTTAAGTATTTTCAAACTAGGGTTTCTTCCCTTTAAGTTTTCTGCAAAAGTCCTAAAGTGTTTTTACTTGTTCGACTGATTCTTCGTGTCTATGTTTTAAGCCCTAGGGTTTCTACTTATTTCACTGATTATTTCAATATTTTGCCCGTTATTCGTTAGTTCTGTCAATTAAAAGGGATTGACTGATTTTATTTGCCTAATTAGGGTTCAAATTATAGTTTTTACCGAGATTGGTACTTCTCTGTGATTTCTTTACTTATTTGTGACTCATGACTGGTACTACTTGCCTTAATTGGTTTATCAGCCTGACTTATGGGATTTAATTGTTCTAAACCGACTCCTAGAGGGTCTCTCGTTGATTTGTGTACCTTATTGAACCTGTAACTTGGCTGTTAATTGATCTCTCCCTAATTTGAATGGTCTCTCTCGGAATCCTGCCTATTAATTGATCTTGTTAAGCCCTAATTGACTGATTGATTGGTCTCTTTGCCTTATTTGTGAACTCTTGATTTCCTTTACCTTATATGCTTTACTCTACTTGATGCTATATAAACCTCATTCTGATTCTCTTTTAACACACGAATAATTAGTTCAGAATACACACACACACACACACACACATAAGATTCTCTCTTCTCTCTCTGCTACTTGTGTTAACTCCTTGTCTAGTCGGCTGAAAGCCAAGGCTAGACTGTGGAACTCTACTTGCTTTACTTTTCTGTACTTTACTTCTTTAACTGGTATGTTCCTAGTTCAATTTTGAAACTCAACTCTATGTGCTCCATGTCTCCTTCTGCACTAATTTTACGGCTTATGTATTTAAATTACCGTTCTTGTTTACTGCTTATTTCAGCATGCTTAAGTTTTGCCCTCTCTTGTTTAAGTGTAATCATCATGTCTATTTGAGTTCTTGTTTGTTTCCTTTAACTAGTATGCCATCATAGACTCTTAATGTACTAAGCAACATGACTACTCTCATACCCTATCTCTATGCCTATTACTATTCTAACTTCAAGCATGATTCCCTTGTTAACACTTTGAAGTAGTAGTTTTGTGTTCTGGAGGCCAATCAGTTGCTATTTGTTCTTTGTACCTGCTGGTCTATATGCTTCCCTTCGCATCCATGTTTATGTGTTTCTGATTTGGGCCCTCTATGTCCCCAACCCCTTACTTTCCTGCTTGTGAATGTTGAAATGATCTTATTCTTTGAACTTTTCTGTGTGTGCTGGCTTGTTCCAAGTTGTTGTTGCTCTTATTCCCTTCTTCTTTCAAAACTGTTTTTTCCCTAAGCAACTCTTCTGTTGTTTTGCAAACTTATTTCAAACATGCTTTGTCAAAACTGTTTCCAACTCAACTCTTTTAAATCTATGTCAAGCACTCTCACATATACTCTTAGACTACTAGGTTCTGCCCCTTTTGTGTGAGCCTTGCCTTGGGACCCTTGAGCTCCTTTTGAACTTGGACACATAAAAGCTAGCATTTCCACACTGCACTTACTCTGTCTTGGCTATGAAATCTGGGTGTGAGCACTGCCCGGGATCCCTTGAGGTCTTTAGGAAACTCTGACACACCCAGATATGAGAAAGGCTATGGAACAATCTTGACACTTGAGGTGGTTTATTACATAACTCAGGGAGGAAGTCCTAATTAGGCTTCATATAGCTTAACTTCTTATTTTCATTTCTACTTATGTAATTCATTTCAATGTTGGTCTGTAATAACCTGTTGTAAACAAATATTGGGGTTGGCTAGTGAAAAGAGATGGGGGTAAATATGCATGCTATAGTTGTTAAGGGTAGAAAACATATTATTAGGTTTATTTTCCTAATTGTGCAATAGAAACTATGCTTAGGATTCATACATGCATTCGAAATCATGCTCTTAGGTCTCATGTTTCTTGCTTCAACATCTTATCCGTCACTGATCCATATTTTATGTCTATCACTTAGAAATCCTGCTCCTAGGACAATAACAACATTGACATAAAAGTTGTTGCTTTTGTACTTTCAGAAGTAATATTTCAATAATTCTGCAACTCTTGTGCGCATTTAGAAATCATGCCTTAGGGATCCTGTTTTTGACAATCGTGCCATTTGCATGTGCATATTAGATATCATGTTCTAGGATCCTATCTACATTTTGTTTAAGATGCCTAGTTAATTACTGATTCATGAAAGGTTAATTAAAAAATAATAATCTCACGTTGTGATGTTTTCTGAATAAAACTGGTAACAATCTCTGCATTCTCAGATTCGTATCAACATTTAGAACAACATGTTTAGGTAAAAGATGACTTCCAAACTGTTTCAACAATTCTGGTACCTCCTGCATATTATTTTACGCCTAGGCAAGCCTTAGGTAACAACTTTAAATAAAAAAACCATAACTGTCTTTATTTAACTGCCAACATGTTAAAATTAGTAGGCAAGCCTGATTCGAACTTCTTTTCTGAGTCATGTAATAAATTTGGTTCTGCAGTTGTTACTTAGATACCATGCTTAGGACCTGAATTCAGACCTTATATATGTCTGAGTCATGTTGTCCATGTGCATTACTTGTGGAGGTATATATGGGCCTTCTATTTGTTTTTATGTGTTTTCCCCCTAAATGCAGTCCTATGTGTTCTTGTTTGTCGCCTAGTATTTTGCCTTTAAATCTGAGGGTCTGCCTAGAACCCTCTTATATAGGATATGAGTCCTAAATTCCTTCGGGACTGATAGGAAAGGACGGGTAACAACATGCAATAGGGGTCGAGACTAACCCTCGCTTTAATTACCTTCACAGGGCGGGAAAGGGTAGATATGGATATGATGATCAGTGTATTAATACCACGTGTAACTCCTCTTTGAGGAGTGTCATACCGGGTATTGCATTGATGTGATCTATAATATAAAGGAACCTAGGACCCCCTTTCCTTTATGCTTAGATTATAATTCTTTTTTCAAAAATCTTGCTTTTCATTAATTGCTTTTCAAACATTTGTGTTCTTAAATCCCCTACTATTTGATCCATACTTGCTATTTGCTAATTGTACAAATTCATAAAAAAACTGTTTGGCCGGGAACCACACTAGTGGATCCTGGGGGGTGCCTAACACCTTCCCCTTAGGATAATTTCAAGCCCTTACCCTATCTCTGGTTGTCGAGCGTAGTTATAGATGAACCCTATAGGTGCCCTATCGCACCTTAAATCGTTAGGTGACGACTCTTCAAATTGCAAACCCCCTTTTCCAAAAGGAATGAGTTGCCTACCAAAATGTCATAAACCCGATTCCGCGGAGGAAAAAGGGTGTGTGACATCGTGTACTTCCTTGAATGCCTTGACTGTGTTTTCCCTAACTCTGAGAATCACAACCCTTATCTTTAAAACATCAGACCCTCTCTTTGGAGATTGCATGTATGTCCCCAACAATGGACTGAGTAGCAGCAAGGAGATCTTTGATGGTGTTCAGCTGGTTGTCAATGGTAGTCAGTTTCTCAGCAAGGTTAGGATTACTAAGCCTGTGATGGGAAACATAGGCTTTGATCTTGGGATTAGGTTGAACATGATTGACTTCACTTTCCTATTTCTTAACCCAGAAGCCTTTCACATACACATATCCCATACTAGCAAATGCACTAAAATTATAAGATTTTGAAACAGAGATGAGATAGAGACATTGTGAGCTTCAAGAATGTGAGTGATGGCCACAAGGCAATAGACAAGAAAGGTATCTCGTTGAAAGAAGGTGGAGAAAGAGCTAGTACAAGGGAGCAGAGTAGTTGCAATAATATGGGCTAGAACACGAGTTTTAAAGCTAACATCACTTGGACCTAACTGGTTAGGGAGGGATTCAGATGAACACTCAGCAATACAATGTTTTTCTTGATCAATGGTGATTTCAAAGTCATCAGGCCAAGAATATTTTAAAAGCATGGGAAAACCAGAACACGTACATTGAAAAATTGAGTCAAACATGACATAATCAAGAACGATGTGGTTTCCTAACACTGAGGATTCCAACTTGTCAGACTTACTAGAGCAAAGATTGGCATAAAAAATTCTCACTAAGGGTTCATAGACTTTAGGAGGGGGAACAAATAGGAATTTTGACCAACCTTGATAAACAAACAGATTTTTTACCTTACAGTTTAGGGCTTCCATATCATCAAGGTCGACTACTCTGCCATGAGCGATTGGCTTGTCTTTCAGAGAAATGAAAAAAATCTTATTTGGAGAATCCCAGAAATTGAGGTCAGATTCTAAAGAACTTGAAAGATCTATTTTGGATTTCTTTGGAGTAAAGGATTCAGGAGGTTCTTCGAAAGACCTTTTTCCTAGGGCTTTTTCTCCTAAAGATAAGAATGATCTGAGAGTTTTGCCTGAGAGGAGCAAAAACCTTCTAAGTGGTCGGACCCTAGGTCTACTTGTTCAGGAGGCCACGAAGAAGGTTTTCATCTGGAATGAGTACTTTTCCTGGTGGAGGCTGAGGGATTTTTAGAGTGTTTAGCCATGGAATATACTGTTTGGAGAGAGTTTCTGAGAGGGTTTTAGGTGATGGGAATGATGGAGATTGAAAGAGTGTTTCAGAGATTAAAAAAAGGGAGTTCTGACGGTTGGGTACAAGAAAGGAAAGGGTGTCAGTTGAACAAGCATGATGATTGGTTTTTCTTTTTTGAAAGCTGCAACTGATGGGAAAGGAGAGGAAAAGAGTGGGAATTCGGAGGCGCTATTAATGACTATGAAAAGATAAAGTTTAAACATCAGGCATACAAGATATAACAATATCACATAGGTCCTAATATTAATGATCAATGGAAATAATACCAAGTAATTCTCTTAAAAAGCAAAATCTATCTTCAAGTAAAGGCTTAGTGAAAATATCTGCTAATTGATTAGTAGTACCAACAAAAGATAATTCTATATTTCCCTTAAGAACATGATCTCTAATGAAATGACGCTTGATGTCTATATGCTTAGCCCTAGAGTGATGTACAAGATTTTTTTAGAGGCATATAGCACTAGAGTTATCACAGAAAATTGAAATGGGTTTAAAAAATAGTTCATAGTCACCCAATTGATGAAACATCCATAATAATTGTGCACAACATTGTCCAATGTTGATATACTCAGTTTCAGTTGTAGATAGTGCAACTGATCCTTACTTTTTACTGTTCCAAGATATCAGTGCTTTTCCAAGTAATTGACATGTTCCGCTGGTGCTTTTTTTGTCTTCCTTATCACCTGCAAAATCAGCATCTGAAAAACCTTCTAGTTTAAAATTGTTAGAGCGTGGATACCATAATCCGTGAGAAACAGTTCCAATAAGATATGGAATAATTCTCTTTACTGCAGTTAGGTGTGATTCTTTAGGAGCTGACTGAAACCTGGCACATTTACAAACACTAAACATAATATCTAGTCGACTAGCAGTTAGATAAAGAAGGGAGCCATATCATTCCACGATATTTAGTTTTATCAACAGGATTCCCCTCTTCATCTTTGTCAAGACTCGTTGAAGGACTCATTGGCGTACTAATAGCTTTAGCACTACTCATACGGAACTTCTGAATCAACTTCTTTATGTATTTTGTCTGACATATAAACGTTCCTTCTTCAAATTGTTGAATTTGAAGTCCAAGAAAGAATGTTAGCTTTCCCATCATACTTATTTCAAACTCACTTTGCATAAGATTTGAAAATTCCTTGCATAGAAGAGGATTAGCACTACCAAAAATAATATCATCAACGTAAACTTGAATAATGAGATTACCTTTTGATGATCTTTTAATAAAAAGGGTAGTGTCTACTTTACCTCTTGTAAATTCGTGATCAAGAAGAAATGAGCTGAGTCTTTCGTACTATGCTCATGGAGCTTGTTTGAGTCCATAGAATGCTTTGGTCAATTTTTACACATGGTAGGGAAACTTTGAATCTTCAAATCCAGGAGGTTGTTTTACATATAGTTCCTCCTCAATGAAACCATTTAAAAAGGCACTTTTGACATCCATCTGAAAGAGCCTAAATCTTTTAAAGGATGCGTATGCAAAAAAAATCGTATTGATTCCAGTCGAGCTACTAGGGAAAAGGTTCTGTCGTAGTCGACTCCTTCCTATTGTGAGTATACTTGAGCTACTAATCTGTCTTTTTTCAATATTTCCATCCTAATTTAGCTTATTTCTTAAAACCCATTTTGTTCCAATTACAGGAGCATTTTCAGGCTTAGGCATCAGTTTTCACACTTGATTTTGTCAAATTGATCTAGCTCTTCCTGCATTGCTTTTAACCAGCTTCAGTTTTTTAGAGCTTCCTATATTTTCTTTGGTTCAATTTGGAAAATTAGTGCTATGTTTTCTTTCTTCTTGAGAGCTTCCCTAATTTTCATTCCTTCGCTTGGGTCTCCTATGATAAACTTTTGAGGATATTCTGGTTCACTTCTCCATTCATTTGGACGAATTTTACTTGTATGAGTAGTTGAATCCTTCGGAGATTCCTGTTGAATGTTGCTAATCTCATTAGTTGACTCCATGACACCGTCAGGTTTATTAGTCGACTCTTGAGATTTGCTTGTCTCCTTAATTTCTTGAATTTGATCTTCATCACCTGCAATATTTCCTTTCTTGGTCAAAGTGTTATTTTCATCAAAGATAACATGTACTGATTCTTCTACACATAGTGCGCTTTTATTATAAACTCTAAAGGATCTACTATTTAATGAACAATCCAGAAAATACCTTTGCCACTTCTTGGATCGAATTTTCCAAGATTGTCCTTACTATTACTATGGATGAAACATTTGCTTCCAAACGGATGAAAATAACTTATATTGGGTAGTTTACCTTTCCACAGTTCATAAGGTATCTTCAGGATGGGTCTTATGAGGCATCGATTGAGTATGTGACAAACGATACTTACTCCTTCTGCCTAGAAGTGATTTGACAATGAATATTCTAGTATCATAGTTCTTGCCATATCTTGCAGAGTCCTATTTTTCCGCTCAACAACTCCATCTTGTTGGGGTGACCTTGGAGCAGAGAAATTGTGGATGTATCCTTGATCATTGCAGAAATCCTCAAATGCTCTGCTTTCAAATTCTCCTCCATGATCACTTTGAATTATTGTAATAAGATACCCTTTTTCTCTTTCGACTCTTTTACAGAAGATCTAAAAAAAATTCAAAGCTTTATCGTTGTGAGATAGAAAAATCACCCAAGTAGAGTGTGAGTAATCATCAACAATAATAAAAGCATATCGTTTTTCTCCTATTCTAGCAGTTCTAGTAGGTCCAAAAAAGTCCATATGAAGCAATTGCAAAGGCTTTGAATTAGATATAATATCTTTATTTTTGAAAGAGTTTCTGGTTTGTTTACCAATCTGACATACATCACATATATAATTTCTAGAGAAATTGAGTTTAGGCAAACCAATAACTGAATCATGCTTGAAAAGTCTCTCTATCAGATGCATGCTTGCATGACCAAGTTTCTTATGCCATAACCATGGATCATCAGATATGGATGTTAGACAAATATGACCATCTATATTTTCAAAACCATCAAGAATATAGACATTTCCATATCTTTTTCCTGGGACGATTATTTTACCTGTCTCATCTTCAGTAGACAGCCTGTTTTCTTGAACTTTACTTCATACCCTGAGTCGCATAGCTGACTTATACTCAAAAGATTGTAGTTAAGTCCGTCAACAAGATAAACCTTAGTGATATCATAGTTATTATTGAAAAGAACTGTTTCGGTATCGACTATTTTTCCTTTTGAGTCATCACCAAATTTGACACTTCCTCCATCTATTTTTGTAACTTCTTTAAATAGGTTTTTTGTCACCTGTCATGTGACTGGAACATGCTCTATCTAAGTACCATTTTCCTTTGTGACTCCTTCTGTCGTGTTTCTGCAAAATATAATTATCACTTCCTTTTAGGTACCCAAGCTTTCTTGGGTACTTGTTGGTTAGTGTTACTAGACTCGAGATTGTTTTTGGGTTTCCAAATCCACCCCAAGACATTTGATTTACAAAATCGAAAAAAGATTATTTATGTTTACTTTTGTTACAGTAGTGACACGTAGGTCCTGATCCATTCTTGGATCTTCCATTTGTGTTAGTACTAGCGGACTTTGTTCTGATTGGTCCTTCTCCAGTTGACTTGTAAGTCACCTGGTTCGACTTGACAGAGCTATGACTGGTGAATTTGCGTATGCCATTGAGTTGCATTTGCAATTCCTGAAACTCTTCTTGAAGTACTTCTTTTTTAATTTCGCATACTCAAGCTTGAGTTCCATTCTTTCTTTCCTCTGTTGAGTATCTTTAGTTCATTTATCATTTTTTGAGACTCTTTCAAAGTAAGGTCAAGAATATCCTGCAGTTTATTACATTTTTCACAATTATAAGATCTTACCTCACTTGTTTCACCTCGTGCCATGAAGCAGTTCTCATTGTCATCTAAAGTGTCCTCATCTATCCAGCACCCTGAGAGTTTGTTCATGTCGTTTTCCAGTATTGTCATGAAGCATAAATTTTCTATCTCTTCGTGTTTTGAATTGTCTTCATCACTCCAGCTTTCAAATGATTTCTTTTTGGTAAAATCTATGGAAACCTTCCTTTTAAGATTAGGACATTCAGCTTGAACATGCCTAAATCTTCCACACTCATAGCATTTACCATCATTTTTGTCTTGTTCGTTATATTGCCTAGTTCGCCTGGATGGTATCCTGCCTATTCTTGTATTCCTGTATCTCCTCATTAAACCATCCATGTTCCTTGATAACATGGCGATTTCTTCTTGAAGAGCATCAGGGTCGTCATCAATATCATTGTCTGCTCTTTCAGTTGTAGCCTTGAAAGTAATTGTTTTCTTCTTTTCTTCCTCGCTTGTTTTCTTGAGATGAGTTTTCTCAAAAACTATAAGTTCTCCTCAAAGTTCGTCATACGATAATTTGTTCAAATCTTATGATTCAAGTGTAACCACTTTTGTCTGCCAAATGGTGGGTAGACTTCTCAGAATTTTCGTAACTTGATCACTACTTGGGTATGGTTTGCCATAAGCTTTTAGATCGCTAATGATTTTGCTGAATCTAGAAACCATCTCTTCAATAGATTCTCCTTCTTTCATCTGAAAACGTTCGTAGTCATGAACCAACATGTTGATATGGGTTTCTTTCACTTTACTGGTTCCTTCATAAGTAACTTCAAGTTTATCCCACATCTCTTTGGTTGTATCACAATTGGAGATTTTCTCCTATTCTTCACCACTTATAGCATTATAAAGCAGATTCCTTGCTTTAGCATTAACTTGCACAACTGTCATTTGCTCATCTATGTATTCATCTATATCTTCAGGATCAATAGGTGGTTGAACAGCAGCCGGCAGAGGGTAGTTCCCCTTTTTGATAACTCGCCAAATCTTGACATTATAAGGCTTTGCGTATATTTCCATAAGCATTTTCCAGTAAGAGAAATGTTGTCCATTGAAATATGGTGGTCTCACTTGCGATGGTCCTTCTTGGAAGAGTGCTCCGACAATAACTTGATTTGCCATGATCTTTTCTCACACGCTGTTAAACAAAAGAAAAATGTGAGCCTTGCTCTGATACCAATTGAAAGTACAAGAGGGGAGGTGGATTGCTTATTTTTTCAACTTTTATCAATAGTTGACTAGATCAACAATTAGTTGACTTGAGGAAAGGATAAAACAATAATAATAAATGCAGAATTTAAATGCAGGAAGTAAAGACACCGAGATTTTTATACTGGTTCGGATTCAATGTGAATCCTAGTCCAGTCCCCTTGGGTTGCAAATGTGTTCTCTTTCAGTGATCGTTGTTTCGTGAGTACACATTGAATGACGTAGCTTTACACCAATAGCTTAGTCTCTATATCTCTCTTCTCTTTTCTTGATATAATGTCTCACATGTGTTTATATCTTTTTCTTCTCTCACTTAGTTACACAACAGATCTAATGAAACTACAATGCTTGTTTGGAGCAGATCAAAAAGCGAGTTGATGGTTCGATCAAAGTATGTTGTCTCCAAGTCTCACTACAACAAAAAAAAACTTTTAACGACAATTATTTAGTGGCAATAGACTAATTAACGATAGTTTACTACCTGAACTAAAACATTTACCGGCAAATATACATTAGGCAGCAAAAATATAATCTTTATCGGCAATTAAAAGAAATCTGCCAGTAAAAACTAAAAAGGGACAACTGTTATAAATATATTATATTATGGATGTTCATTTAGTACTCCGTTGTAAATAAGCTTCCTGAAGAAGCTTATCCATATGGGACTCCACCGTAAATATGTTTATCTATTTAGTACTATATTGGAAATAAGCTTCCTGAAGAAACTTATCACTTCGGTACCCGGTTATGGATAAACATTACCCCAGTAGAAGTTTATCCATATCGGGTATAATAAGCTTATCTTTTCAGTACCCAGTTATGGATAAACATTACCCCCGGTAGAAGATTATCCATACCGGGTATAATAAGCTTATCCATTCAGTACTCCGTTATGGATAAATATTGCTCTCAGTAGAAGATTATCCATATCTGGTACAGCAGCAGCTTACACAGCAGCTTGTAGCAGCTTACACAGCAGCTTGTAGTAGCAGCTTACACAGCAGCTTATAGTAGCAGCTTACAGAACAGCTTCCTTTCTTCTATAAATAGAAGAGATTTCAGTTCATTATGTACATCAGTTTGAATTCGAATAATATATCAGTTTCTCTCTATACTTGTCTTTACTTTATAGTCTTTGTTTCATAACACGTTATCAGCACGAAGCTCTACCATCTCGAGCAAATATTTTGAAAGTATCTGAGGTAAGAACTTTCTTTTCCTAAATAATGTCAAATCTTTCTAAACTTGAATTTGTAGCCCTGGATATATCGGGCAAAAGCTACATGTCTTGGGTGCTTGATGCTGAAATTCATCTTGATGCGATGGGTCTGGCAGACACCATCAAAGACAAAAATCAGGCATCAAACCAAGACCGTGCCAAAGCAATGATATTCCTACGCCATCACCTTGATGAGGGCCTGAAAATGGAATATCTTACTGTTAAAGATCCAGTCATACTGTGGAATAATTTGAAAGATAGATATGACCACCTGAAGATGGTCGTTCTTCCACAGGCACGATATGATTGGACTCATCTAAGGCTACAAGATTTTAAATCTATCAGTGAGTATAATTCTGCTATGTTCAGAATTATTTCCCAATTGAAGTTATGTGGTGATAATATTACTGATCATGATATGTTGGAGAAAACTTTCACCACTTTTCATGCCTCGAATATGCTCCTGCAGCAGCAATATCGAGAGATGGGATTTAAAAAGTATTCTGAACTTATCTCACATCTTCTTATAGCAGAGCAACATAATGGGCTATTAATGAAAAATCATGAAAGCCGACCTATTGGTTCTTGTCCATTCCCTGAAGTGAATGAGACGAACTTCCACCAAGCTAAACGTGGAAGAGGTCGTGGCCCCAGTCGTGGTCATGGCCGTGGTCGGGGAAGAAACCCCAATCATGGTAATAATAATGCACCAAAGAAGCCTCCTCACCACCAGCAGTGGAAAAGGAAGGAACAAAAGCATGAAGCGGTGCAAGCGCCAAATGCAGAAAATGCATGCTATAGATGTGGAGGAAAAGGGCACTGGTCACGTACTTGTCGTACGCCAAAGCACCTGGTTGAGCTTTATCAAGCCTCCCTGAAGAAGACAGAGAAAAATGCTGAAGCAAATTTTATTTCTGAAGATAATTTAGACTTCATGCATTTGGATGTAGCTGATTACTTTGCACTCCCAGAAGGAGAAACAAGTCATGTAATCGGTGGTGAATCTGTAGAAATGTAAATATTTTAATTTTTGTTATTTGTAATAGATAGTATGGTTATGTAATTGTTGTACATAAAGAAAAATTATGATTTGATAATGATGTTTACTATAATATATCTTATTTATGTCATTTTAAAGAATATGGATAATATTATTAGATCAACTTAAACTCTAGCAGAGTTTGCAAGAAATATACAACCACCAGAAGTAGTTATATTTCATATATCTCATTGTAATTATATTTTGTTAACCACCAGAAGTGGTATATGTCTATGATCACCAGAAGTGATAATTTAGGCTTTCTATAGTTACAATTGAAGATAAGCTACATAAATATTCTCTATATTAAATGCACGCCTCGATTTGCTCCTGAAGTAGTAAATATTTTAAAAGAGGTTGAGGCATCACAATTTGATGTGATTAATGCGCATTCAGATAATTATGTTCGATTTCCTGAAGGATGAGAACTTTTGATAATATTAATCCATTCCCTGAAGTGAATGTGACAATACTAATAAGTCGGGTAAATATGAACGCGCTCTTGATGTGAATACATTACAATTCACCTCCAGAAGAGTTAATATAATTGAGAGAATATATACTCAATATTTCGTATTTTAAATTTGCTCCTGAAGAAGTAACACAGTTGAAATTGCCTCCTGAAGTGGAAAAATATTATGAAGAAGAGTTTTCGTGTGCTTAAACAATTGTTTTACATTGTTTATTTGATTGTGATTTTCTCTCATGACACCAGCAGTGTCTGAGCAATATTTGATAGTACAAAATGTATCAATAACTCCTGAAGAGCTAAATGTTTGCCTAAAGAATACATGACACCAGTAGTGCCAGATAAATATTAGATTGTGGATAATAAATGAAGGCTCTCGAAGAGCTTATATACAAATATGTCATTCATATTATATGATTATGGTCAAAACATATGTTGTAGTAAACCTGAAGTTTACTAATACAAATGACTATCATATTGAGACTACAAATGATTGGAAGATTGATAATCTTCATGTTTCCACAATCATAGGGGGTAAAATAATATGTATGTGAGAAGTTACCTGCCTTATTCTTTAATTTGTACTATATCATGTATCACAGTAAACCAGAAGTTTACTAAAGCAAAAGTTTATGCCATAGTAAACCAGAAGTTTACTAAGAGATAGCACATGACATGATAAACTTGAAGTTTTCATTTGCCATTTTTAAATGAGCTATTTGAGAATTCAGATAAGCATATACTAAAGAACTAGAAGATTCTTCAGGAATTCTCATGTGTTGCTTGTTCTCATAATGAATTGATTATACCAGCTAAAGTTGGGACTAAGACCCCTGATTCTGAAATATATAAAAGGTGAATATGGGCTCGTTCACCTATCATGTGAACCACTTATAGGTGCATATATGAGATGGTTACATGTGTAATTATTGTCAACCTGCAGTTTGGCATTTGGAATTGCTTTTCTCGATTAAGAGCATAATTTTCAGATTATGAAATCAAGACAGTTCATCTTGATAATGCTGGTTTATATCCAAGCTGGTTTAGCATTGAATACCTCCTATTAATGTCTAAACCATTGCTTATGAGAACAAAGCTTCATGTGTTGGTCTAAGATTTTCTAAATTGCATATAGCAGCACTTGTATGCATCAGATCAACAATATATGATAAGTCCTCCCTTCACAATTGGTTTAGGATCAGAAACCAAATATTTTTACTATCTTTTGTTGCGTGGTATATGATTAATTTCTCTACCATAATACACAAAGATATGTTTCCCAAAGATGATTGGGGATATATGTTAGTTTTTCTAACATTTGGGGGATGGAATAAGCAGTTGAAAAATATGCTATATGAATCGAATTATCATGATCCTCACTTAGAAGATAATTCAAGTCGAATGTCAGAAGCATTTGCTGATCTAAAATTAAATATCATATTTCAGCTGCAAATGCTCCTATTAAAATTAAAGTCCCTGAAGGATAGAGTTTACTGTACGCATGAAGCGTGGTAGACCAATCGGTTCCAAAGGTAACAATCCTTGAAAAATAGTAGGAGCTAATGATCAAAATGATCATAATGAGGAGGAAATATGCTCTAGAAGAGCCCACGACATAACATTTCATGAAACTCCCGAAAAAGTTCAGGTACCTGAAAATAAAGAAAGTGATGAGATCTCCACAAGTTATGTCGCTTCAGAACTGACACAAAATGATCGTCGACGATATATTTAATACAATATAGTGCACAATATTGTAAAAGATTGTGAGGATCGGACTAGCAGTCCAGACACTTGAAGATGTCATACCATTTAGATACAAGTCTTAACCTATATGACTTATTTGGCTAAATCTATATGAAGATCCTTGAAGGATTGAAAATGCCCGAAGCATATAATTCAAAGTCTTGAGAAATGTACTCGATCAAATTATAAAGATCTTTGTACGGTTTAAAGCAATCTGGGCGCATGTGGTATAATCGCCTTAGTGAATATTTGCTGAAAGAAGGTTACATAAATGATGTTATTTGTCCATGTATTTTTATAAAGAAAATGGCATCAGAATTTGTTATACTTGCTGTTTATGTTGATGACATAAATCTTGTTGGAACTCCAGAAGAGCTTCAAAAGGCAATTGAATATCTTAAGAAAGAATTTGAGATGAAAGATCTTGGAAAGACAAAACTTTGTCTTGGTCTGCAAATTGAATATTTAGCAGATGAGATCTTTATCCATCAATCTGCCTATACAGAAAGGGTCTTAAAACGCTTTTACATGGACAAAGCGCACCCATTGAATACACCAATGGTTGTTCGATCACTTGAAGTAAATAAGGATTTGTTCCGACCTCCAAAAGAGGACGAGGAACTCCTTGGTCCTGAAATACTCTATCTCGGTGTAGATGATGCACTTATTTATCTTGCTAATGCTAACAAAAGTGGTGCAAATCATATTGGTAATGCAGGTTATTTATCCGATACCCATAAAGTTCGATTTCAAACCGGCAAGCAGGGAATGCATATGATTGAGATCAGTGATTCATTCGAGAAACATGTGGGTTGGAATGTGATAAAAGACCCACAATATTATACGGAGACAATGTTTCATGCATAGCACTATTAAAGGGAGGATTTATAAAAGGAGATAGAACGAAGCACATTTCACCAAAATTATTCTACACACACGATCTTCAGAAAAGTGGTGACATTGATGTGCAACAAATCCGTTCAAGTAATAATCCAGCAGATTTATTCACTAAATCTTTGCCAACTTCAACTTTTGAGAAGATGGTATACAAGATTGGAATGCGGAGACTCAAATATTTGAAACAAGGTTTTCATCAGGGGGAGTAAAATACGCGATGCACTCTTTTTCCCTTACTAAGGTTTTTCCCATGGGGTATTCCTTATAAGGTTTTTAATGAGGCACCTAGAAATGCGTCTTACTAAATATGTGTACTCTTTTTCCTTCACTGGGATTTTTTTCCCTCGTGGTTTTTCCTAGTAAGGTTTTAATGAGGCACATTATCTTTTAATGAACATCCAAGGGGGAGTGTTATAAATATATTATATTATGGATGTTCATTTAGTACTCCGTTGTAAATAAGCTTCCTGAAGAAGCTTATCCATATGGGACTCCACCGTAAATATGTTTATCTATTTAGTACTATATTGGAAATAAGCTTCCTGAAGAAACTTATCACTTCGGTACCCGATTATGGATAAACATTACCCCCAGTAGAAATTTATCCATATCAGGTATAATAAGCTTATCTTTTCAGTACTCAGTTATGGATAAACATTACCCCTAGTAGAAGATTATCCATACCGGGTATAATAAGCTTATCCATTCAGTACTCCGTTATGGATAAATATTGCTCTCAGTAGAAGATTATCCATATCTGGTACAGTAACAACTTACACAGCAGCTTACAACTTACACTGCAGCTTGTAGTAGCAGCTTACAGAGCAGCTTCCTTTCTTCTATAAATAGAAGAGATTTCAGTTCATTATATACATCAGTTTAAATTCGAATAATATATCAGTTTCTCTCTATACTTGTCTTTACTTTATAGTATTTGTTTCGTAACAACAACATTAATTTTCATCTTCCCTCCAAAAGCTAAGTTCTTATTTTCCATTTCCCTCTCTTCGCTAACTTCATTCGCCTTCATCAAAATTTCAAACTCTTTCCTCAACCACTTGATTTCACTCTACTTTTCCTTCCACCCTACCAAAACAATTATCTCCGTAAAATTCTCCTTGTTGCGATCGAAGAGTAAGGTATATCTGTTAAGGTGAGAAGGGGAAGCAAAATTAAGTACAACAAATTGGGAGGAGAAACCCTAAGGTGACTCACATAGTTAAGGTTACTAATTTCCTTATTCTTTCTCTCTTTGTCGTTGTTACATTTGTGAAAAGCTCAAGAAATATCTATGCAAGTATGTGGTAACTAATTTTGTTCATTATTGTTTTTAGGTATTTGTTAAAATGTCAAAACCAGTTGCATTCATATATCTGCCTTCAAAATTACGTAGCTTGTGATGTAATCATGAGGACTATTTTACCAGGTAATGAGTTATTCAATTTAGACAAGATCTTGAATCTTGATAATATTTTGCCCCTACTAACTAGCTATGATTTGCACTACCCTATTTCAAACTTTATTTTTATTTTTTATTTTTGTGACATGTGTTACAAATAATTCCCTGATAATTGGCAATCTGGCATATGCATATATTTTCAGACTTTGATGCATCAATAAGGTGGTAATATTTCTCTTGAAGTTATTGTAGGTATTAAAATATCTATTCAATATATGCCTAGGTATTATGCACAAGAGTTTAGAGGCATAAGAAAAGTGTTTGGCTTCTCTGTTATTTTTCTGACTTTAGAACACTGCAATAAGGTCATCAACTTTCCGAAGTGAATGTTAAATGCACAAGAGTGTGCATTTTTTCCAATACTGGAGATTGGATAGAAGTTGGGTTTGGGGTTTTTGAGGGAGAGATTTGTAAAAGAAAAAAATAAATTAAGTTGGCTACTACTATTAAATTAATGTTGAATTCATAAAAGATAAAAGAAAAATGTAAATGAAGTTAACTGCCAAGATACAGAGAACTATTATTACCGTTGAATTCAAAAAATGAAAAAAGAGAAACAAAAAATGTGTAACTATGCCGTAGTTGTGTCTTGAATGTTGGATGGCTAGGTACAGAAGGAGTGCAAGCGGGCTGCTCGACCAACGTAGCTGCTCATATTTTGTGAATGCTGGGGGCACAATTAATTTATATAAGAGTTTCGGGATGTATATGCAGACACATATACACAATTTTTGCCGAGGCTATCGGGTGCTGGTGACCCCTCTACTCACAAGGTAGGTCTGCCTCTGTACCCAAGATTAGTGGCCTCTAATATGCATTCTTTTATATATTTTGCTAGTATAACTTTATTATTTCTTATTGAATACTCTGAGTTTCTTCTCAATATGTTCTCATCGTATTGGTTTTTGTTGTATCTAATTTAATACAAAAAATATAACTACGTCGTAACGAATTACACTGGCAGCCGATTAACATTGGTTCCTCTTCTAAAAGAACTTATGGAAAATGAAATCCAAAGTATAAATATTCAGGTAAAGACCAACTCCTCAAGCCACCATTGTCTTGTATTTTATTTTTTTCTACTGTATTAATCAATTTCTTCTCAATTTCCAAATGAACTATTGTGCATTCGTTGTGTATGCTCGAGGAACAAGTGAGAAATTGCTGGTAATTTGCCATCTCCCTGAACAAGTCAACCAATTTTTCTATTATTTGCCTTGCTGTTATTCTTCCAGTTTGTATTGCTTTTTTCCTTTTTTTTCTCACCCATTTGTCTACATATTAACTTTCTTCCTAGGAATCCTGTGCTGTTACACTATCACACTTTCTTGAAAATTGAGTTTCAAGTAAGTATATTTCAGCATCCTATCTGTACTCTTAAATCTTAAAATTGAAATCCTATTATTTTGTGTTGGGACTTTGACATTATCCAACTTGAGACTGTTTAATATGGACATGTTTGATGCTAGTTTTTATTTTACTTTTAATCATCCCTTGCTTCAGAACTCTGATCCAAATTTACTTTCAAATCTTCTTTAAAGAACAAACATTATTGCATTGTGATTTATTTGCTTAGCTAATCCCATTTAACATTTAAATAAGCACATGAGATGATGTTTCTTGATCTCTTGATATTCTTTTTTTGTTACATATACACTGCTACTTCTGTTTTGGGCTGAGATATACCATTAAGTAATCCTATTTGATTCTCAAAGGTCCTTAAGAATTACTCAGACAAGATTTTCCATGGGATCATGTCGAATTGTTTGCTAATTATTTTTGCCATGGAAAATTTTGTACTTATTTTAATCGTTTTCATCACGGGTCAAGCCTTACTCATTGCTTATTGTTTCTTCTCAGGTAAGAGACCTTCCCATTGATATACTTTGACATAATATGCAGTTAATTACTAAACTACTCTTTATCTCGGATCAGTTTCTATATATCTCTGAGTCTGCAGTTTATTTTGTTGTGTTATACTAGAGGTTCTAGGAAAAATTGACAATAATACAGATGCACATACTGTGGTTATAAAGATTATGATTTAACATATGCTGCTTCTATCCATTGACTACTATTCTATTGTAACTGATTTCGACGGCTTCTATCTCAAAACTAAGATGATAGTACTGTCTTACATGAGCCACACAAAACTAAAGTTGTTCATTTTCCTCTTGATTGTTGAAAGTTAGAAAACAATAGGTTCTACATTCAACATATGTATATTGAGATGTAAGAAGTAGATCATCCTTCAAGTGATTCTAACTGAAACCTTGTTACTTGTTTTACTTAAGCAATTGTTGGTGTCTTTTAGAGTATTTGGAAGGGAGCATTATCCTTGTGTTTCTTTATTTTATTGTACTTCTCTTTTACCTATTTCTTTTTATACTTTTTTTCAACCAACTTATTTGGTTTATCTTGTAATATTATTTCCACTGGTTAATAATTGAAATTCTGATTCTCTTGGAGAAAAATTTCCTTGTCATCATAGATTCAGTTATTGGTATTTGCTCAATGATGACATGCAAGTACTGATCCTTGACGATTTTGCAGATGAAAACTAACAAGTGTAGTATGTGAAAGGAGAAGATGTAGAGATGACTGTATTGTGGAAGACAAGCAAAAGAAGTTCAGCATAGGAAGACACTATTGTGATCAAGATTTGCAGAAACCGGGTGTTGGAGAAATGTTAATAGGCTAACTACTGTCTTGGATTATGAATATTTGATGATAGTAGTTATTTGACTCATACTGATACTAGCTTTCGAATTCAAATGATGTATTTTTTTTATGTTGTTGACACTCTTGCAATATCAAGGTGAATTTAAAGAAATATATTGTCTTTTAGGATGAAAGGTAGCCTATTTTATCAAAAAAGTTTTATGTTATTATTTAGTGCGAATATTATCACTAATAAGCATATTAATGATGTTGGAATCACCTTTTAAATGAAAAATAGGTATAATGTTTCCTGACATTTTGATGCCATTATAATGATCCTTAATTTTCTTTTATCGGCAATAAAACAAATAACTACCGACCAAAACAAAAGCCATTAAAACCATATAAAAAGGTTGATTCAGGGGCACTTTTAGTGGCTATTGTAATTGCTGCTAAAAGTCAGATCTTTTTAGCGACAATAACTGAGATCTTTACCAGCAATCTAAATAATGCCGGTAAAGCTTTTAGCGACGCTGGCTACAGCGGCAAATAATTAATTGCTGGTAAAAGTTTTTGCAGCCATTATTATTGCCGCTAAAGTGAATATTTATTGCCGCTAAAGCGAATATTTATTGCCGCTAGAATCCTTTTTTGCAGTAGTGTCTATGGTTGCGTATAAATACTTTGTAGGAGACCGTTGAAACCGAAGAGATTTGCCAACCCAAGAGATTTGATCCTTGGAAGAAATTGATTCTTTTCAAGAATAAGATTAATTCACGTTACTCTTCCTTGATGTGTGGACTTTGACAGTTTTCCATCTTTAAGTCTTGATAGCTGCCGGATTTGCTCTTTAAATCTGGGTCCTTCCAGTAATAGCTTCTGATTGATTATCTTGCCAGATTTTCAGTGCTTCTTTTCCTTTTTAACGCTGATTTTTACTTCAATCAATCCTTTTGAATGCTTCAATCAGTCTCTGATTGATTTCTTCCTTCAGCTTTGATTGCTTCTCTTTTTGTATTTCGATCTTGGTTGATTTCCTTGAGTCCCTACACCAAAAGCAATTATATTATTTTTCATCATTAAAACTAAAACATAACAACCGGAAGATGTGATTTTGAAGTGTTTGCAATTGACAAGGTATTTTATATTGGGTTATGCACTCACAATTCAAGTTTCTATTTTGTAATTTATGTCTTGCCATTATCTTTTAACGTTGAAAATTCAACATGGTCATAAGCCTACTAGTAAATGATTTAGTCATCAAATGAGTTTCTTTAATTTATTATTATTATTATTATTATTATTATTATTATTATTATTATTATTATTATTATTATTATTATTATTATTATTATTATTATTATTGTTATTATTATTATTTTTTGCAAAACATAGAAGCTATGTGAAGAACATGTAAAGCAGTGAAAGAAAGAGAAGGTTACTAAATTCTACAATGGATCTGATAAGCAAGCAAGACCACCCAAAAAGCCACAATGTCAGTGCTGGTTCAACTGGATCACCCAGGAGTTCAAGTAGAAGACAATTGGAAGATTTTGAAGGCGAATAGAGAGATAACTCAACGGAGTTCAACATTTAATAATTTTTATTAAGCAAATCTTATCTTATCATAATGTTCCTAAGTATTTTTTAATAGAAGTTGGAACAATTTGTAGATCATCAAGGAACAATAATACAAAATACTCCGATATATATGCTTTGATTATCATGTAAAATCTTAAACACAGAGTACTCACGTGATAAAGTTAAGTGTAATCCACTTTTAGAATCCAATTTCATAAAACAAATCAGATGAACAAGGAAACCCAACGACTTATTCTCAATGAGAACGTCTCAATATGTGCAGAACTAGGGTAAGATGCGCATGACTGGCGTTTTTGAAGGTCAAAAGTGTTCAGTTGGATAACACAAGGACCCAAACCAGAATATAGCGATAACTCAAGGACTAAAAGAGCTATTTTCCCTTCCCGAAACATTTAAGCAGTTTTCTTACATTCCTCTAGTTGATCAGGACAATTACGAAACATCATCAACCGGTTGTAACTGTTTTGTTAGGAGCACATGCATTGGAGAGGAAAAAGGAGAAAATGAGAGCTGATATGTACAACAATCCCCGCCTGTGTGAGCTTGTACACATTCAGTCTCAGACCTGGATAGAGGAGTTAGGTTGCTTTAGGATGAGAATCAACGAAAAACTAATCAATTCATGATAAATTCTCATAATACAAGAAATGTGCAACCACAAGCCAACAAAAAAATATTAAAAAAAATACAGTATGATATATCATGGAAACTGATAACTATGAGTTTAGCTTGGTAAACGATGGCAAAACCAAATTCTTCATCCTAAACACAGCTATAAAAGAACAGAAATTATTGCTAAGATTACATAAGTTTACACTGGAAGCATGGCAAAACAACTCTACTACAAACACTTTGTCAATGCTTCCAGATAATCTAATCCGACATAGCTTCCTATGTGTGCAAAGGCCATTTGAAATATAATAAACATCTATCATAAAGTGCTTCATTTATTGGTAGGTTAGTATATCTTACGTCCTCTGGGGAACCAATAACCTCAGTAATTTAGTAATCATCATCTGATGATTTAGGATATGTATCACTATCTGCTCCATTACTAACTTAATGCCAATTTATCACACAAACATTGATATGCTGCACTGCAGGCCTTGAACTTCTCTTCTGCGACGGCCTGTCAATTAACAAAAAACTTGTTATCTACCTATAACAGTATTACAGAGAAAAGATAAAGAAAGGCTTGAATAGTCTGATCTGACTTCCACTCTTGACATGAGAAGAGTGACAAGTACTGAATATTGACTTCTTGAATTTTGGTTCCTTTTCTTTTTTCGCTTTTGCGTGTGTGTATTTATATTTAATACATGAACCAGCAGTAGGAGCTCGACCAATCATTGAGATGAAACAGCACTATGAACATATTGATCATAAATGAAGCATGGAGTAGTCTGCGCTGTATGCACCATAGGGAAAAGCCAAGCGGAGCATGATGGATGAGGGTGGAAAAGGGTAAAACATCAAAACAAATATGTAATAATGAAATAGATATACCTTAGATGAACCCTGGTGGCGATCAGGATGCCATTTCAGTGCACATACACGATATCTGCAAATGTAAAGCATGTGCAATCAGTGATATAGACGTTACTTTAGCCAATAAGGATATCAAAGCACATCTGAAAGTAAAATCTTTTTCTCGTTGGAAGTTTATTAAATACTCACGCATTCTTAACATCTTCCAGATTCAAAGGGCCAGATGCATTCAATCCAAGTGTCACACGCTGCGAACTCAAATCTGACTCTGAATTTTCAGAGTCTGTTGACTCATCATAGTCTGAATATTGATATCTCTGATTCCACCTATGGTTGTTAGAGTAGCTTGATGAGTTCCTCCATTGTGGTTCTTCATTCATAAACGACCAGTAGTAGTATTTGTTCCCGCCAAATGCTGAACGGAAAAAGGTCTCTATCTCAATATCATTATCCTCAAAGAATTGGAAACCTCCTGAAAAGGAGATGATGAAAATCAGTTATTGCTCAATACTCGAAAGGCACAGACTGATGATAGCTAAATGGCCTGGTTTGACAAACGAAATACACAAAGAAAGAAAAATATGCTTCTTTAAATGACACTTTTAGAGCTAAAAATAGTTGCATTTTACAAGATTGAACTCCAAGAAAGGGGAAATTCTCCAGACTCTATACACTGAATTCCACTACAAAAGGTGCACTTACTCTGTTGATGTGGTCCTTTGTTCCTTGATCTTCCCCCTTTGTTTCCACTGGCCCTGAAATCTCGTCTAAACCATGAACTGTCTCGGCTTGAAGATGGGTCATATTCATCACGGTCAGGCTGCCAGCCCTGAAATGCCGAAAAACAACGTTATAATAGAATAGTTTCTTCAAAGCAAAGAAAGAAATAGGTATATTGGGTAACTACTCTTGACTTTTAGGACTTCAGAGTTAAATGGAGTATGTAAATGCGTTTGAGAACATATATACGCTGGAAGGTGGCAACATAATTCTTTGTAGAGAACCCTTCGAAAGTGATAGTCTAAAGGCTTTGAAAACTGAATGTGATGTAAGCAGCTACTTGATACGGCCAAAAATTTCCAAGCTTTAAACTTGAAGCCCCTTTTTCTAGGAAGAGAATAATGTTGTCAGCAACACGAGAAGAACGTGTTACTGGAAAAGAGGAACCTCCCTTGTTGAATGTACTAGTGCTCGTTTGGTTGGTTAGTTTAGGGAATTAATCATGGTATAAAACTTCGCATTGTTTTGTACATTGTTTGGTACTAGTTTGCTTTTCCTCGTAAATAATACATGTATATGTATAAGTTATGCAGGAATCTATGTATTATTTTATGCGGCATACGGTGTGGAATAACAATAAGGGGTCGCTTGCTAGGATGAAAATAGTGCATGTATTAACTCTGGCATTATTAATGCCTTGTTTGGTAGTTTTCTCCAACCTATGTATAACTAATATCTGTATTAGTTATACACCAAATTCACTACTATTTTTATATATAGCAGACCATGGCATTAGCAATACCATAATTTTTAATACATGGATAAGCATGTATAAATACAGAACTGTCCTTTCAAAGCCTAGAATACACCAAACCAAACGGTCGATAAGAAATAATCCCAGCATAATTAATCCCAATATAACTAATCCCAGCATTACTAATACATCCTACTATCCATATACACCCCAGTGTTTTTGAGAGCGCGAAGCGCAAAAAAGCGACAAGGGCTCGCCTCGCTTCAAAAGCGAAGCGCACACTTTATTAAAGTGAAGCGCAATTCTTAAAAAACATAATGTAAAATTATAAATAATCAAAAACTTCAATTTAAATACTTAAAAGTAGGTACTAGGTACCACCAAATCATCCACAAACCATAGGACAAGTAAAATCAAAGGTACTAAATTACTAGAATCAACATCTTATTCTTCTACTCTTCTTCTTCTTCAAGATTGTCAAAATCTTGAATTCCTCTATTATCTTCATATTGCTCGTCATCTTCTTCTTCCCCCTCCTCTTCATGATCACTTTCATCTTCATCAATTAGGGATAGGGATCGACTTGTAGTAGTCAAAAAGAAGCAGAAGAAGTAGAAGCAGAAGCAGCAGAAGAAGCAGAAACAGACGCAGAAAAAGAAGCAACAGAAGAAGCAGAAGCAGAAGGAAAATAAGCAGAAGAAGAAGCAGAAGCAGAAGCAAAAGAAAAATAAGCAGAAGAAGCAGAAGCAGAAGAAGAAGCAGCAGAAGCAGCACTGCAGCAGAAGCAGAAGAAAAATAAGAAAGGAGAAGGAGAAAGGAGAAGAAGAAAGGAGAAGAAGAAATGAAGAAGAAAGGAGAAAGAAATTACCTGGACTGGAGAAGCAGTGGTCGAGCTCGAGCTTGAGAGAGAAGGGGTCAACCCTAGCCCTTTGTCGATGTCTCTGTTTTGACGGGAGAAGCAGTGGTCTGTTGTGACTATTTAGGGGTCTTTTTTGTATAATTAAAAAACAGACCCCAAGTTTTTTTTTTAAAAAAGGGCCAGTGCGCTTTTGTAAAAGAAGCGATCGCTTCGTCGATTTTCTCGCTTCGTCGCTTCAGCTAGTGAAGCGCGCGCTTTTCAAGATCGCATCGCTTCGAGCAGCCAGAAGCGATACACTGTCGCTTCGCGCTTTAAGCGACGAAGCGTGATACACCCTACCAAACGACCCCTAAAGGTATTAAGAAGACCTGGATAAAATATTCAACAAGAAATATTCTCTGCATTACAATCGCTGCATTACCTTTTTTATTTTTTGTTTTGATGAAGTACAATCACTGCAAAAAAATTCTCTGAACCAAATGACCCCTAAATTATTCAATGTTAGCAATAACAACGAATTGAAATCATTTTTAAATTTCAATTCCATATCAAGCAAATAGCAGATTGTGCCCTCAAAGATCGTCTCGCACTTTACATGTTCAAATAAAAGACCTCGGCTTTATTCATTAATGATTTACCCATTAGCCAAGGAGCTGCACGACAGTCTTGCCCAACTACCAAACAAGCGTCAATGTCATTATCAAGCATCTAGCTAAGCCAAATAAGTCAAGAGGATGATGAACGTTTTCCATTTTCTGCTTAGACACTCAATGCGTTCTTATATTTTCCTGTTGTTTTCCCACTGGAAGGTCCAGAAAATGACACAACTGATCCCTTTTTCATCTTTCTACTGCCAGTTTCCAGATGAATAATGAATCAACTTTTTGGAAGCATCCACAATTTTAGAGTTCACCATGAAACTGCACATTCACCAAGTCCCCTCCTGAGTATGATTAAGTTGATCTACCAGTGAGAATTCGTGCTGCTGGTTATACTGATTAGCACGGAAAAACTATGTTGGGGCATTCCAAGCTAGATGTCAACAAAAAGCAAATTCAACTGCAATCCAACTTCAGAAAAATGAGGTTGTCAAGGTCATCTAACACTTCCTCAGTTCATTTCTACAGGTGCATTCATAAGAGAGATAAAGAGTGCACATGTAAAACACGTCGAAATGATAAATTCACTCATATGCTAACAGAAGGTACTATAACGGGCCAAAACAGAAAGAACAACCCTTCAAACACGCAGCCATCCTTTTCGAGTATTTTATAATTTCCTATCCCCTCTCCTCCATTCCACTGAAATGATCATTAACTTCTTCAATATTCTAATTGTTGAAAATATAATTAAATAAATAATACTATGCTCTTTCTAACAGCTTAAGCTTTTACATGAGATGGTCACACACCTTCAACATGGTATCAGAGCATACAGAGGTCCTGGGTTCAAGTCTCACTGCCAGGCATTATAAAAATAAATTCCACATGTTTGGCCCATGAAAAAGAATCAGGTCCACATGTGACGTGATGGGGCGTGTTGAAAATATGATTAAGTAAATAACAATGTGCTCTCTCTAACAGCTTAAACTTTTAGATGAGATGATCACACACCTTCAACACTAATGACAAAACTGGAGTGGTGATAACAGAATAGTCTCCGTTTTGTTAACAGTCACTTTTTAATTAGAGATAGTAGTTAATTTAATGAAGTTGCCGATTCATTCAACTAGCTAAATACACATATGCTATTGGAGAGTGTGCTAATCCAAGTAAAAGTACACCCCCATAACCTAATGTATCCGCCAACCAAGCGAATATAACACAAACCGATCTAATCATAATATTTTTAATCTTCGCAAATATGTTCACATTCCTTAGCTTCACTGCATACTCTTTTCTAATACATAAGAATAAGACTTCTTGGGGCATTTGGTCTTACATAACTCTTTGAGCTAGGAGCAAGCTTTGCCACATGATATTCGTAAATTTATGAAGTTATCTTGAAGATCCATATTTTTTGGGATCAACCAGATATTGAATGAGAAACCTTATGGATTTACTAGATTGTTGCCACATTTTATCAAATTTATTACTGACCATTCTGAGAAGGAAACCAAGGTTAAACATGATCAAGCCTATGCTAAGCGCCAAGCTCCCATCAGTCCAACCCAAGCTATAGTCAAACTTTAATAGCTTCCTCTCAGAGAACCATCTTAAACTGCCGAAATCGGTAATTGTGCCCTACCTGGATTGGGCTTTCTTTTTTTCTCCTTCCTATGGATCTTCCATGCCCCACTTAACAACCATCATACACTCACAAAGTGCACAAAATAATGCCTTATAACTATATTAGCATATAGAAAGTTCCAATGACCATTCTATAAATTAGAAAATTTGGAAGAAAGCATTTATACCACTAGAAGCATTTTAAAGGAACATGAATTCAGAATTAAATAATCTATTTTGGCTCATGAATGACCTGAAAAAACTGTTCAGCAAATGCATTGACATTCTCAAACAGTGTCTCCCTTGAGTTCAGCTTCCTATATCTTCTGGAGTAGAAGTTTGACCTCTGCAACAAAAGCTGGCAATCAATATAACAATTCACCTAAAACGTTGGAAAAAGAAGCATATCACTGTAACTAAAATAGATTGCTGGCCGAGTAGGATTTTATATGCTTAATAGAACCACTACTTCTCTTCTTTTCTATGAGGGTGGTAGCCGAGGCACCTCCTGCACACCTCAACTATTCCACTAGGGACCTGTAGCTGCCAATCAACATAACAATTCACCTAAAACGTTGGAAAAAGAAGCATATCACTGTAACTAAAATAGAATGCTGGCCGAGTAGGATCTTATATGCTTAATAGAACCACTACTTGTCTCTTCTTTTCTATGACGGTGGTAGCCGAGGCACCTCTTGCGCACCTCAACTATTCCACTAGGGACCTGTAGCTGCCAATCAACATAACAATTCACCTAAAACGTTGGAAAAAGAAGCATATCACTGTAACTAAAATAGAATGCTGGCCGAGTAGGATTTTATCTGCTTAATAGAACCACTACTTGTCTCTTCTTTTCTATGACGGTGGTAGCCGAGGCACCTCTTGCACACCTCAACTATTCCACTAGGGACCTGCAACCTCCGAACAATATGGGTACCAGGTAACTCTGCGGCTCTGCCCACCAAAGCTTAGGCAAATGGAAAGAAACCACCTAGTATCTTTTGCCTCTGCTTAGATTTGAACATAAGACCGCATAGTTCCCCTCCCACTACATTGACCACTAAAGCACACCCTTGGTGTTAGAACCACTACTTGTCTTAAAAGACAGGCTATTGCGCAATGGGATGAAGCTGATCCAAATGGAGCGGAATGGATATTGAAAATTCATGAAACAGACCCAACTAGTTTGAGGTCAAGGAGTAGTTTTATTGTATCAGAACCATTACTTTTTGGTAACACTCACATAAAACAACATATATAAGAAATGTAACCCAATTACTGGAAGATGCGGTCTAATCTCATTAAATCAATTGACTAAGACAAACAAACACCACTCAGCACCAAAAGAATCTTCCTATACGCCTAGAGGACCTGCATCATTCAGACTGAAACTCGGTGAGAGGGCGATCCCAACATAATGAGCCCATGCTATATAGTTTAATCACAAGATGAACACATCTTTCGGCCAGTGAGGAACATGAACACATCTGTCTTCTGACGTCCATTAAATGGTTATCATTATCAATCTATGAGTTTCAATCAACTCAAAGCCTATATTCGCATGAAGACAACAGCGTAAAGGTTTGGTTCATAGCCATGGGGTTATACACTTTTTCTTAAAGCAGAGGTTTTGCCCTGCTGGGAAAGAATGGAACTTCAAAAACTTATTAGACTTACTAAATCCTACCCCAAAATCTAAGTTTCCTCAAGCCAAGAATCCACACAAGCAGAGGGCATAGTATTATTGCCAATCTCTTTGGTCTAGGACAAAAGAAAGCATAATATCATGTAGCTGATTTTTAGGTTTTGCGTACTAGGATGATTGGGAAAGCTACTTGGTAGCAACAAATCATGTGGACAGACTACTGTTTAAATGACCTTTATAAGCATTTAAAAAAAAAAAATCAACATTGGTATTGTTTGGCGAAAATGCATATGCGTTGATTGGTTACACGTAGTTTATACAGGACAAACTATGTGGACTTTCACATCTTTCACTCCATCCATCAAACTTGATTTTTCCCCCTCAATAAAAAAAAAATTAACTTTTTGTCAAATGTATTTCACACTTGGGTTTAACATTACCAATTACTACTACAGAAGACAGGATAATTCATATTTACTTTAGAACTATGACAAGACAAGACACAAAACAAGTGAATTGTTGTAAACTAATAGATCAACAGTTCAAGGTTAAACAGGAACCCGAGATGACTCCAAAATTCAGCGACACAAAATACTTAAGTAACCAGCCACACCAACCATGGAATGTTAACAAGCTAGGACAGAGTTGAAGCATTCTCAATTTCTTTGTTTTTTAAAATTTTCTTTTATTTACAGTATAATTTTAACTTTTCACCAATTAGTTAAAAAAATGCAATTTTGCTAGTTTATTTTGTTAAACTCTTGGGAATTTTTCTATATATCATGTCAAGAAGAAATAAAATTTAAAACAACAAGGTTAGCCTCTTCCTTAACCTTCTTCATGTCTTAAATGATATGCTAACCTAAGAAGCTAAATTGGCAAAGTACCATATAGTAGCAGGTAATGAACTGGATTTTTAGTTCCCATTACTCAAACCGAAGTCAGATTCCTATTACACAACATAAAATGTAATTCCACTAGACAATCTGAAGGAAAGCACAGATTTTTGTTTCTGAAATTAAACAATCCAATTAGAATGACATGATACAATGTGAAAAAAGAATTCTTTGCACAGTAGTAATATTTAACAGTGGCTCACCCTTGATGAGCCCTTATAAGCACTTCTCCCCTGCACAACATGGAAAAAGGAACGAACTTTATCAAACATTACAATACCTACTTCTATTACCACAAATTAAAAGGCAGAAAGCACTAATTCACAATCCTCAAAACCAGAAAAACAAAAAATTTAAGTTAAATGTTCTAACTTCTAAAACGCGTCAATCTTTTTTGAAAGGACTAACAAGGAAATAACACCAAAGGGAGGGAGTTCAGTTTTTGTCAACAACTACCACCAAAATTGCCTAATTTCCATTTCCAAGACAGCTTTTTGCACACAGAAATATTCATATATTACAAAATAAAAGAAACCCCACAAACTGAAACTGGATAAAATCCAAATAAACAACAAAATTAAACGAAATTATGTGAAAGACGGAGAGAAAAGGAGACTAACAGAATCCCATTGAGTGCGTCTTCTGCGTTCCAAGATTGGGGAAGAATGAAAAAGAGAGGCCTTTAGTTGAAATGGGTTGGCCTGAGAATTGATTAACGCTGCTGTTTTCGTGGCCTTATTCATTGGCGGAAATTCATGTAAACAGGAAACAAGGCTGACTGACTGGTGAATTGAATTTTGATTTGAGTAGTAAACTCAGGGAAAAGACTGGTGCTGGGGGAACATCTGCGGAAAATGTTCTGTTCATTCACTTGACATTTGGGCTTCAAGTATATTTTGGCCCAAAGTAATATAAAGTTGGGCTTTTATGTGGTAAAAATTGCACGAGGCGCTCTATTTGGTCGTCTCCATTTAAACTATACCCTTTTTTTAAAACATTTAACTTGTACGCACTTCTTAAATAACTTCAGCTCCCTTTCTCCTCCTTCTCCTCTTCGTTTTCCTTTGTGCTCCTACTCCTCTCAATTCTCAAAGACTAGAATAATTTTTATCAAGCTAAATTCTGATTCCTCCAGGTTCCAAAACTCCGCTTCTTCTTTGGGAGTGAAGTATTTATCTGTTTCTTCTGCTGTATCATCATTCTATTGTGCTTGATTAACATTAATAAAATCTGCTTATGCATTAGCAAGCAGGAGTAATGTATTTCCATCTTGGTTGTGAAAAAGAGAAAGAAAAAAGATCCTTTGAAGGATTTCCTGAGTGTTTCAGCATCTTGAGTTGGAGAGGGAACACCATCTGGTATTAGGAGACTGCCCATTTCGGAAATCACAAATGAACAAAAATGAAGAAGTTATAAGAGAGAATTTCACAACCAAGATGGAATTGAGTTTCCAAAGAGCTGAAGTTTCTCAGTTACAACACAAAAATTTTAGTATGTAATATTAGAGCTGAAGTTTTTGTGTTGTAACTGGAAACTTCAGCTCTAGTATGTAATATTAATAGGTGGTAAAAAACTTCAGCTAGAGCTGAAGTTTCCCATTTACAACACAAAAACTTCAGCTCTAGAGCTGAACTTCAGGCCTGACTACTAAAATGCTGAAGTTTTGCGTGATTGCCTTTGCTACTTCAGCCCCGTATGCCGAAGTTATGCGAAACAGCGGGTACGTTTGCAATTTTTTTGGCAAAGTGAATACAAGTTAAAATGTGGCACAAAAAGCGAGTATAGATGCAAATGCCCCTTTTATGTGTGCACACCCTCTTGGGTTGGGCTTAGTTATTATCGAAGTTGAAGTACTAGTCCAATTATAACAACAAATTGGAACAAGTAGGAACAAAAGTTAAAGACCATCCACTTTGATGACTATTTGTGTACTTCACCCTAGTTATAGAGTTCAGTGCCCATTAATTACTTTTAAGCCGGTGTTTGCAAATTAACGAAAGTGAATATTCATAAGTCTCTCGATTTTCTTGGGATAGAGGTGTCATATAAAGTTACATAGGAAATATCATAAATTATTATTTTTATGATTAAAAAATATTTACTATCACTTAGCCATTTTTACCATTTAACCTTTTTCCACAAAAAGTTATTAATAGTATATAACATTCAAAAAATATAAAAAGATATTTTTTTTAATAAATATAGTTGGAATTCATTGACAACACATAGACGAGACTACAAAATCTGAAAAAGATTGAATATAATTTGAACTTGTTTGGAGTATAATTCAGTAGTTAAATTGAGTTAATTTTTTTTTCTGCAACACATGTTTTTCACACATAGGTATACACGAATATACATAGGATACATAGAAGAAATATATTATATATATAAGTGATACATGAGGAATACACAAGGGATACACATGAACACATCTCATCTTCTTATATACTCATTTTCTATTTCAAATTTGGCTCATATTTCAATCCAAACCACAAACTTTTGATGCTTGTTAATTAGTCCTAGAATTTATGAGTTTTTTGTTCTCGTTGGTTTCAAAACTAAATGTGTGATTCGTAATTTTTGTAAATTTAATTAAGTTTCTGTGTGTAAGAAACCATTGTTAAAAATCTATTATGTGTTGAAGAGTTGTTCAACAACTTGAATAATCAAATTCCAGTTGGAGAAGTATGCAGATTCAAGCATGTGAGGATCGATACTTAGAGGGTTATCCCAAGCCAAACGGCTCCCGTGCGTTAGGCTTCTTTCTCCGGGCCATTTGCATCTATATCCGCTTTTTGGGTCACATTTTAATTTTTATCCGCTTTGTAAAAAGAATTGCAAGCGTACCCGCTTTTTCGCGTAACTTCAGCATACGGGGCTGAAGTATCAAAGACAATCACGCAAAACTACAACGTTCTAGTAGACGGGCCTGAAGTAGCAAGTGTGCTGAATTTTTTGTTTGTAATTGCTGAACTTAAGCATATAAGCTGAAGTCTTGTTCTCTATTTGCTAAAATTTTTGTTTGTAATTGTTGAACTTAAGCATAGTAGCTGAAGTTTTGTTCTCTATTTGCTGAAGTTTTTGTTTGTAATTGCATTAAATAAGCTGAAGTTTTTTTGTCATGGATTCATTAGTTTTGTCATTAAGCTTTTTCAAAAACTTCAGCAGAAGATGTTGAAGTTATTTAGTTCATTTGTAAAAACTTCAACACTAAATAAGCATGAAGATTTTTTGTCCTGGATTAGCTTTTTAAAAAGTTCAGCAGAAGATGCTGAAGTTATTTAGTTCATTATAAAAATTTCAGCACTAAAAGCTGAAGTTTTTATGTTCTGGATTCATTAGTTTTGTCATAAAGCTTTTTCAAAAATTTCAGCAGAAGATGCTGAAGTTATTTAGTTCATTTGTAAAAACTTCAGCACTATATAGGCTGAAGTTTCTGAAAAAGCTTTCTAACATACTAGATAAATAATCAGATTGTCAACAGTATCTAAATCATAAATTTTGGAAACAATAAACATGAAAAGAATATAATTATCATTGTTTACTAACTTACGTACGTGGAAATATTCATAAATTATTGTCTACTAACTTACGTAATTATTTATAATTTATTTTCAAATAATCTGATAAACATATTTATGGCAATCATCCCATTCATAGCAGCACCAACAGCAATAGAAGAAAGAAGAAGAAGAAGAAGAAGAAGAAGAAGAAAACGAAGGAGGATAAGGAGGAGAAAGGTAGCTGAAGTTGTTTAAAAAGTTGGTACAAGTTAAAACTTTTTAAAAAAATGGGTATAGGTTAAATGGGGGCGACCAAATAGGGCGCCCTGTGCAATTTTTACGCTTTCTCCTTAACCGCATTTAGGGTAGAAATGACATCAGGTAGCCGTTTTTAAGCATGTTATTTAAAATATATCCACACTTTACAATGTATTTAAAAATTAGCCAATTTTGCTCAAACTTCAAGACATGTCGTTCTAGAGTTTAAACCTCAAAATTCAAACTTCAGGACATCGTGTCCTAAAGTTCGAAAATTGTGTCAAGAAGTTCGAATCTTATGTCCTAAATTTTAAATTAGTAGTTCAGAAATTCAGGACACTTAGTCCTGAATTTCAAATTAGCAGTTCAAAATTTAGGAAGCTAAGTCCTGAATTTTCAAATTCAGGATACTTAGTCCTGAAGTTTGGGTGAATTAACTAATCTTTAAATACATTATAAATTGTGAATATATTTTAAATAGCTGGCTTAAAAATGGCTATAGCTGCACTTCGCCTGCATTTAGGCC